>NW_028262336.1:60510000-61710000 GCF_047370975.1 Nipponia nippon
CTTCTAGCTGAACACTAAAGCACAAGGACTTATTTTCCTTATTAACAGGATCCTTAACTACTATAAAATAGGACCCATCCTATCAAAACAGGTACCAATTTATTATCGGGCTGTATTCTATCACGCTATTTTCTAGTGAGAGATCTCCATGTAGGTGCATTTCCCAACACCCCGTGAGGTGAAAAGTAAACAAACCTGAGACTATTCCCATTCAATTGGAAAGAGGAAACCAAGGCAAAAAGATTAGGTTTTTATTTTTTTTCTAAAGTCACACCGTTCAATCAGATCCAGAACTGGGGAAGGAAACTCCACGTCCTGACTGGGAACACATCGGCATTGCCTCAGACGTACCTGTGACCCAATGTCTTATGCTGTTCAGCCTCTACTTCACCTTTGGAGCCTGGGCTAGGAGGGAATTTTAAGAGTAAGAAGGCTGAAGACAAGGTGGGAAGAAGTGAAGAAGGTGAAGAGGTGCTGAAACAGTATCTTTCTATGTACAACAATATCTCTTCTATCAGAGCACAGCAGAGCTACTGGAGCAGAATATGTCAACATTTAAGAGTCTGTAATTCTCTGGCAAATACGCATTCCTGCCTGAAACGGGGCAAGCGGGTTTCATGTAAAGAATGCATTTATTCATCTGTAAAATGTTACAAATAAAAAATAAAATTGGACCAGACGATTTGAATTTTCTCCAGAAGAACCCATAACATTTGACCTATTTTGGTATTTTAAATCAAAATTTGATTATTTTAAGCTATGTGTGAGAGATCATTCATTCCTAACAAGGATTTGTTATATTGCTTGTTTAAAGTAGGATTAAATAAACTTTTGTCATGCTGGGACTGTTAACTCTTGACGTTCTTTACTGCTGCACTCATGTAGTTAACTCCTAACAGTCTTTGGTTTGGACTGTAGTTGCTCCTTCCATTTCTTCTCATGAGATCTGAAACTGCACTCAGAAGTGCCCTTTAAATACTTATTTTTCCCCATCCCTGTAAAAGTCATGACAATTCGCCGCTAATTATTGTCACAAGCTATTAAAAAATACATTTCAGCAGATGTATGAAGCAGCAGCAGATAGATGCCTTCTGCACCCCTGCTTGGGACCGCTGGGGCTGTGCGTGGGATGCCAACTGCAGCCGGGGTGATGGTGCCCGACTGCCTGCCAGCCGGGGAGGGGGTCTGCTGCCGCCACGGCGCTCCATGCAGGGACCGGGTTTGCCCCCGGCTCAGCAGGGATATGGCTCTGTGACTGCGCAGGCAGGCAGGCAGACTCAAAATCAGCCAAAGCCGAGTGCTGCGCTGAGGGGTGTCCTTCATCATATCAAGAAGGGGTGGGTGAAAATTGGCTTGGAGGGTTCCCTGTGCCCTCTGGGCTGCTCTGGGGTCCGGTGGCTTGGGGATGAGGGAGAGTGGTGCCCATGGCTTGCAGTAGCCACCCTGCATGGGTCTTGGGGCTACTTCAGCTTCTGAAGCAGCTGAAATACCATGTACTGAGACTTCTCCCCGCAGCCCTGGCTCTGAGGCTGATGAAGGCGTAAACAGGGACGAGCAGCAGGTGCCTTTCTGCAGCCGCTTGCAGCTCAGGGTCCATCCCCAAGGAGTGCCAGGGTGGTGCTTGGGGCTGGGGCAAGAGACACAGTCACACATGGCCCGAAGAGCAAGCGGCAACCGCACCAGGGGCTTGAAAAGGCTGAAGACCTGGGCGAAAGCTCACTGAAATGAGTGCCTAGCTATTTAACAACACACATGGGTATTTAGGAGTGAAACCTAGGATATAGCCCTATTTTGGTGGTTCAGGCACAACACAAGCCTCTCGGGAGCAGGGCTCTCCCACAGCTTTGCTCTGACACTGCTCCTGAGGTGCGAACGCCCTCCGAAACCCAACAGCAAGAAGAGGTAGGCAAGCAGGCGCTGGCACACCCCGCGGGGTGTCACCCCTGCGAGCTGGCAGAGTGACAGCAGCCACGCTGGTGCCAAGCTGCTCTCCATCCTCCGAGGACTGTGCCTCATCTGCTGTGTGAAGATTGAAACCCGTGAAGGAATAAGAAGGAAAGTACTAGCGAGAGTGCACTTTGTGTTTTTAATTATTAGCATCTTTGGTGCTCTTCAAAGACGGTGATGCTGCCGTATTGCATTAGCTCCCTGTATAGGTAATGAATGGAAGCTGCATACTGTGAGCGTTAGAGCATCAACCTCAAAGAGATTTAGGGGAAGAAAAAGCATTATACACACTGAAAGATAAATATATGCAGCCTGAGACATTCACGTGTGTCTCGTCTTCAGAATGCTGATTAATGTTGCATCAAATCACAACAAAAATAGGCCCTAAGGCTCATTTTCCTATTTGTAAAAGGGTAATAATGATTAGCTTTACCAATGTTTGTAGCAGGCTTTGAAGGAGGTTGTGTGCTCAAGAGAAATACTAATGACCTGAGGAGGTCATTAGTTTAGGGGTATTCTGCTGGACCAGCACCAAATCTCCTCTGACACTTTCTGCCTAACAAATCATACAGCAAAGAGTGGACTTTTATCTGCATGAGCTTCAGGCATATTTGAAACTACTTAAATGAATATAATTGCAAAGTAATTTTATTCCACTGTTTTATAGTAGTTTCTGTGCTCTGCCAAAGGCAAGACCGGGCAGCCCTCAGGAGGCTGCTGAGAGGGTTATGTTTTGTCAGGTCTTCTCCACTTCTTTGCACCAGAGGACTCGCATCATCTCAGCAAACACCCCATCACACAGAACCATCACACAGAACCGTCACACAGAACCGTCACACAGAACCACCAGCAGGCAGCGAACGCCTAATTTATACCACTGGCACTTGGTCTCAGCACCTGATGAGGTGCTACCTATAGCAGGTCTGTATGACATGACTATAGTCCTAGAGGTAATTTCCTACACCTTATTACCACATAATAATGGCCTCTTAACAACCAGGCTAATCAAGAATTAATGAGGCACTAAAACATTTTAAGGAACAATGAAGGATTTAAAAATTTCTCTTATGTGTTTTATTTAAAAAGCAATTCATTTGACAGTTACAGCCTTTACTTTGGAGTCATATAAAAAGTCTTGGTACTTATCAAATGTATCAGCTGAAAGGTTTTATTCATTGATCAGCTATTTCCTTATGTGGGGCTGCACATAACCGCAGAACAGACGGAAACCTAAAGGGAGCAGAACCAGATTTGGGCCATGTCTGCCTCTCTCACATCCGTCCATTTGTCCGCTCAGGCGCTCCCCTGCTCTCACACGGGAAGCCTGTTCGTCTGATGGTGAAGTGCAACAGCAAAAATAGAACAAAGTCAGCCCAAATTAACACGACTGCCAAAAGGGGATTTTGCATTAGCTCTGGAAAGCTAGGACTGTCTTTTTTTTTTCCAGGAAGGGAGGGTGCATTTTAATGGAGGAGCCATCCTTGATGGAAGTGTTTGAGAAACTCAGAGTGAAATAAATGGGAAAAAAAAGTAGGGATAATTTACACTAGTAAAGGATTTCATATCAGTGACTCAATGCTGAATTAAAGCCTGAAAATATGTGCCTTTACCATCAGCCTGGAAGAGATAATCAAAACAAAAACATGTTCAAATTTGACTTATTTTTTAAAACTTCCTTCGCTGGTGAAAGAGAGGGGGGATATATCCTGGTTTGCTGAGCAAATCCCCAAATAGATCATTTTGTGACAGATAACTGTTATGATTATTAATTCCACTGCTGACATTGAAATTAAACTGATTCCCAACATAATGGATGAGTAAATAGCACATCAGAAATTCTTAAATGCTTCCATGTTTCCTATGCAATCAAAAAAAAAAGAACTCCCTCATTAAATAATACACTGACAGAAAAGGCAATTTGATTAAATAAACCTATCTGCCAATCATGCTGAAAGTTATAAAAAGAAAGCATTTTGTAGCTAAGTAAAATTTTTCTCCATATTAATATCTCTCCCTCTTTCTCTCTCTCTGATTCTTAAAAGAGAAGTAATGGAAAACTATGTGCCCCAAAGGAAGATCAGGGCAATACTTGGGCACCTGACAAAGGAGTTAGAAGTTAGTCTTCAGCCCAGTGATTTACCATGAAGCAAAGATGACATGACAGAGGAATCAAAGGACAAAGGAGAAAGCAGCAGGCAATGAGGCATATGCACTAATCCAGGCACCCACACCACTGTGGGTGTATTTGTGTATCCCTTGTTACATATATCTCTTTATTTCTTTTCTGTTTTTCAGGAGACATGGGGACGTGTTTTGTGGGGCAAAAGTGGAGAAGGGGAGGGCCAGCAGAGGTGAAAAGCAAGGAGAAATGAGGTTGCAGGTGATGAACCTGACAAAACCAGGGATGGGATGGTAGGAGAGCAGCAGAAAGGGTGCAGCAAGAAAGAAAAGGGAAGGAAAGAAAAGCAGAAGGTGTGGTGGATGGCATGGGATGGATAGCAGGTAACAAGACAGGGAAAGAGAAATCAGAAGTCATCCTGTGCATAGGGTCTGAGGTGCCCGAGGATACCTGGAGAGTGGGCAGGGATGTGGGGCTGCAGAGGTGCTCCCCAGGGTTTGTGTTACCAGGCTCCCCTCCACCTTGTCCACAGAGCCCCCACTACCAAAGCAGCAAATACATATTCTCCTGCAGCAGCAAATGAGGCCACACATTATCCAGCTGCATTCCAACAACGGTGGGGTTAATTTTTCATGCTATTTAATTTCACCTACTCTGTGGGCTGGGGAGAGGGGAAGAGTTGCGTAACACGGTGTGATGGGTGGAAAGTCTCCGAACGTCACTGTGTCTGGTGGCCAAAGATGGGAACCGGGCCTGGCGGCTCCCTCTCCTTGGCTTTGGGAGGCAGCAGCTTCTTAGGACATCAAATAATTAACTGAGCTGCAGAACTGCAGGACAACATTCATGCAGTTGCTTCTCTGTTGGAAACCAAGAGTGTCAGCCTGGACCACTCTGTTCTTGGTGAGTCTTTAAAGCTAATGCAACTCATATGAAAGATGTTCTTTGAAAAGAACCAGAGATTTATCTGGATGAAACTCTGAGTGGATGACAAGCGCATGCAAAGAAATAAGATGAGATTTTAATTTTTTTCAAGTAGAAAAACATAAGCAGCTTGAGCAAGAGGTATTTGCTTTCCAGCTAGGCACCAAGGCTTTTATGTTCTTCAGGGCACAGAAAGAGTTGTTCTTCTCATAGTGAATTCATAGCTCTGCAATGTCATTGAGCCAAATGGGATCATGCTAAAGATGTACTTGGCCACTTCTGCTAGATAAAAATAAATCGAAATAATTTTAAAAGGAGGGCTGTTGTTTTTTATAATCTTTCCATAATGCCTGGAGATGGTGGTTATTGTCATCCACCTACTGTGTTCTTAAGGAAATATATGCAAGTCCAGAATAATATCGATATTTTAGGTCTTTCTACCAATCTAACCTTCACCATCCACCTTGGTGCCCACCTCTCATTGTTTATGTATTATATACGTCTTTGTATTTGTTTAGTCTTACATGTTACATGTAATAATGAAACTCCTAAAATCCTACCTGGCTGACAAGTCTTCTGTTACTATACCTCTAGCCTTCTCCTTTCTCTCTTTATTCCACTCCCTCCCAGGCTTCAGAGCTGGAAATTTGGTTCCTGACTCCTGGCTACCCAGCATCAATCACAGGAGGCTACTGTGGGTGCTGCAGGGCTCCTTACATTAGCATGCTTGCTGAAGAGAGGTATCAGCCAACCACTCTTAGACAGCAATGAAACCTATGGGAAAGGCTCAGGGAGAGGTTTCTTTCTCTTGAATACAAAGCCTGAAAAAGTAAAGGTCTTCAGAGGAGGGAAGGGTGCCTCTCCTGAGTGACCACCTGTCTCCTGGCCTGGGTGCTGGACCACTCGCTCACCGGAGCTGTGCTGGGATTACTGCGCTGCGGGACGCGATGGTCAGCGTGCTAGAGGCAGCTGTGAAGGATGGGGAGAAGAAGCAGGCTTCCGCCCTGCCAAACACAGGTTCCTCTTCTTTTTTCCCTTGGTCTTTCCATGTGCAGTCACTCTGTAGCAGGCCACTTTTTGGACACATAAATCAACTTGCTTTACTGAGATGGCTCAGAGTAAAGCATGAAGCTCACGGGGAAATGTTTTTTAACTGAACTGGAGAGGGGCAGCACAGCATAAACACAAGTCTAGGTACTCACGGGAACTCTTGGTCTTTCAAACAATAATGCTGAAAGAAGTCCTGCTGGAAAGCATCACGCTTGTCTATAATTATTTGCAAGATCAAAACCTTACTCCGTGACAGAGGAAAAGCCCAGGTTTTTTTAACAATTTGTGGTAAAAGGCTTCATCCTTTCTTCCACAGAAGTCTACAGAAACTGCTGTTGCTCACAGTGATTGCAAGTATTAAAGTTTGTGTCTCATATTACATTTATTGTATAAATTATGGGGAAAACATGTGGATTTTACATGAGCAGCCACATGAATTTTTTCTTAAGTCCAACAGCTAAAACCAGTACAGACCAGAGTGATGACAAATTATTTTTGAGGTTACGTTCTGTGATGTTCTGTGGTTCCCAACCAGACCTTTTCCTCGCTCTTTGCTGTACTGGGCCTCTGTCTGAACTACGTCAAGGCAGGTCGCATGTCTGGGTTGCCTGCCTCATCTCCCTAGGGGACTTCAGGACAGAAGGCCCCCTCCACCCTCCCAAACTTCAGCCACTAAAAATGGCACAAAAATTGGTCATCAAACAAGGTGCAAAAGGGTAATTTGCTCATCCTTTGTATGTATCATGTTATTAAATACTTTTAAGAGATTATTTGTGCTGATTTGTCTGCTTTGCTTTGATAGTAGGAAAGCTGATGGTGAATGTACAGGATTTTCACCCAGAATTGCACTAAATTCTAATACAATTAAATATATAGTAAGTCCACATGCTTACAGGTAACAGATCAGTTCTGTTCTAATTTAGTATACCTGATCTATCGCACCTCCTGGAGTGTATCTCTGAAGAAATATGTCAAGAGATTCCTTCTCTCTGTCTACAGTTGCTTACAGTTTATGCCATGAAAGGGGGAATCAGCACAAATGAATCCTGACAAAATACCTTACAAAACTAATAAAAATCAGCATGCAGAAATGCCAGCTGTAATTGCACTATTTTGCCATAAAAGGTCTGCGGGCCAATCAAACCATGTTTTTTTTTTCTTGGAAAAACTTAGTTTTTATCTTTGTAAGTCAGTGGTACAGTTGCCTTGATTTTGGAATGATCTGTCAGTATAACCCTTTTGAATCTCAGGAACAATATACCTCATCCAAACCTTTGTCCTGATTCATCTCCAGCTTTGATAGCTTCGGTGTGTCACCCTGCTTGCTTGTCAAATCTATCATCAGTTCTAAATTGCCAATAAATATATTCCACATCTCTTTTGGGAGATGAAGCTTGTCTGCATGCTAAACAAAGAAGAGAATGCACAAAGCCAAGATACACACCGAGATATAATACTCTCCCTCTTAAAATATCGCAGGTGAAATGATAATGTGGAAATATTCTTACCCTGATGAAGGCAGACTCCAGTTGTAGCTTAGCAAATCTAAGACCAGAAAACTTGCTTGCAATAACATCCTAACAAATCCAAAGAGTTATTTTTTTCCCCCAGTTAAAAAATATCCACACTCTGACATTTAATCCAAATCCAAAGATTAAGGCAGAAGAACTTCAATAATTTGTTTAGTTAGGTATGAAAAGTAATTTGTCATGAAACTGTCAGCTTGCTACTATAAAGGTTTAAAAAAATCATAGCTATTCATGGCTGAACAGTAGGACTTTTCCACACAGGAAAATTCATCATCATTTCAGGTTTCAGTATCTTTTTGTATTTTGCATGGCAAATAAAAAGTTGTCCACCAAGCTTGAAAAGTCTCTTTTTTGTGAGTTGGTCACTCTGTGGGAGAAACAGGCATTTCTTTAGATTCCCTTAATTTGGTCTTCATAGTTGTAAAATAAGTTAAAAGCAAAATGAGGGAGCTTCTCATTCAAAACCTCACTTTCTTGTAATTAAAAAAATGTATCTGTGTACCAACAAAGTAGAAAGCTAAGGCACTTCAAATTCCAAAATCTTTCCATTCCTGGACGAGCTTTAGTGTTCAAATGTTAATAGGATGCCTGCATTTAAAAAAAAAAAAAAAAAAAAAAGAACCAACATAAAAAAACTTGGCTTGTATTCAGGCTCAAGAGTCTGTGAAACAGACTTTTTCCATACTATGACCTCAGTCTTAGGATTTCTCTTTTGCAAAATGTTAGTTATTTTTCTTGGCAGGTGGCCAGAACCTTGTATCTCTCTTTCTCCCCCTCTCGCCCTCCTCCTCTCCCCACCCTCCAGGCGCACACACACCTCTTTCCATCACCCAGCGATTCAGCCTGGGGACGAGGTAACCCCCCGCCCTTTGGCTGACGGGACATGGTGATGGTGTGGGAAAAAAATCGGGTTATGAGAGCCTGGAAGTATCGAACGCTCCCGATTGCCCTTCTCTTCTTTTGGACCCATTTTATTTTGTTTCCCTGCCTAAAATCCCTCGGCAAAGCCAGCAGCCCCCTGCACCCAGCAGTGGTGGTGCCCCCACCAAGAACCAGCCCCAGCGGGTTTCAAGTTGCAGCGGCTTTCGCCCAGGGTAGAGGATTTCCAAAACGTGTTACCCCGGCAACCAGGAATTTTATCCCAGCAAAAACACCACCACGCACATCGTGACTCCAACGTGCGAGACACTGAGCTTCCATTTATCATTTTCTTCAGAGAAAAAACATGAAGCGGGGTCGATGGTGCCTGCCTTCCCGGCGGCATTTCCGATGAAATAAACTTCTTCCCAGGTATTCGCATCTCCTGATTTTCCTGGCAAGCCCTCTTTAACCACTGTATTCAGAGCTAATATAGAATACATTCAAAATTCCCAATTAGTCCCTTACAAATGAGAAAGTCCAAGGAAAACAGTGCCTAAGAGAAAAATAATACATTTTTGGTGCAATACAGGAAAACATTTCCTCAAGCATGACGATATTTTAGCCAGTTAAATTGGCCAGCTTTATTCTAAGTGACGTTAAATGAACACCAGTGTTACAGAAGCATTTTTGACTTGGTATATAAAATCAGAAATAATGCCCGGCATTATTTTCCAACGGGACAAAAGCTGCTGTTTTGAAGCGAGGGTTTCTCTTGCATTAAACTACTTTTCCCTTCAGCTTTGAGCCAGTGGCATCAAAATGAGGGCAGCTTCCCATGGCTAATTATTTTTGTCTCCGGTGTGCAGAGTACAGGTAGATAGTAAAGGTGAAGGTGCTAAACAAGAAAGCCTGGATCAAGGGGACTTTATAAATAAAACTCTGTGCTGAGCCCTGCAGCAATAAGGGCAGTTATCCCAAGCTATTGGCTATATCTGGTAAAAAAGAAGGCTAGCATTTAAAAATAGGACAGCGAAGGCCCTATCTCACCCCATGTAAGTCAATCACAAAACCTCCCCAGACCTCAGTCGTGCTTTTATTTAGCATTCATCTGTCCCCGTTCCTGTTGACATCTCAGATAAAGCTTTTTTTTGTCTGACTCGAACTCAACAGAAGCTAAATCTTGTCCCAGGAAAACCACAGCTGCAATTAAGGTCAGATTGGGCTTCCAGGTGTTTTTCTTCTAAACCAAACAACTAAGCCCCATCTCATCTTCTTCATGGACATCATGTTTTTAAGATCTTTTTATATGACTTTATATGTTATTTAAAGATTTTTTACCTATATCATCTTTGACTTCTCTGTGTCTATAATTTTTACATGGCAAAAAAAATCACCAATAATACCAATTCATTCTTCCTCCTTAACTTTGCTAAACCTCAAAGACAGAATCAGTCAAGACCTGTGTGAGCAAATGTCTTCCAAGAAAATGTCTTTATAACATTTGAAGAAAATAGATTTGTTGGTATCAACTTACAATAGTTTTTTGTGAACAGCAGCATTGTGCACCGCAAATCCAAAAAATCTGTGCTCAGAAAAGGTTAGGAATTGGCAGGCAAGGTTCGCATCAGCATTGTGACAATACCGCAGTGGCTCTGATGCATCTCACAGGTGAAATCACTTTGTTTCTTGGAGCAGGAAGTTATGACGGAATTGTATTTTTTAACGGTCTATATATTTAATACACAGAGAAATGCTCTGTACATGGACTGAGGGTAATTCTTCAGGGGAGAGGGCAGAAAAAGGAACTTTTTCATGGGAATTTGAGAGCTGGGGAGTGTGTTTTAAAATTTTAGGTGTTCTTGCTGGACTGGCTGAGCAGAGTGACAATCTGGCAGTGTTAGGGGTTAGCTCGGCAAGCCAAGGCTCAAGTAAACAGGTGGAATAGTGCAATGAAGCCAGCCTTCTTCTTCTGCCAGTGACTTGGTTCACGGATAAACACCAGACTTTCACTTCTACAGTTTTCAAGACCTCCATCGCTCTGAAAAACACTGCCTTCATTCATTATAGTAAGGGATTTTTTTTTCCTTCTTTTTTTTTTTTTTTTTTTTTTTTTTTAGCATGGACTACAAGACTTCTCTCAGAAACATCACAGACATACATTAAAAGCCATTGATGCACCGGTGTTTTCAGAAACAATACATCTCAAAAATTAACTTAAAGGGTGTCATTTCATATTGTCTACCTTCCCTTGGAAGCTGTATTTCTCAGCAGAGGAGGGTCATCTGCAGCTCATGAGCAGGTTGATATGCTCATGACAGCCCTCAATAGAGCCTGTGGACTTAGTAAAAGAGGTATCACCCAACTATTGGCCAATGTGTCTGCTGCAGATGTTCTTGCTGTCTAAAATGCCCACAACTTGAGCTGTGGAAGATTGTTTGGGAAGTTGCCTTTGTATCTTAATCTGAAAGCTAAAAGTAGATTATACCCATGAAAGTCTGGGCAGCCCTTTTCTTGGAACCGACTTCCACAGTTGCATGGATTTCACCCTTTCCATTGTCCTCCAGACCCATCTGTTAGCTATTTTCTGGTTCAATTGACTTGACCCATCATGGTCGTTTTGGCAAACAGACAGAAGGATATCAAAGAGGTACCGCTGGAGGGGTTTTTTCCTCTGCAGCTTGCCTGCTTTGCCCCTTTAATTTAAAAGGGGCCTAATTTAAACTGGGTGACCGTTGTCCCAGGATTGAAACTCTGGGAGGAGGATGGGGGAGTGGTGATGGGGCAGGGGCTGCCTGTGCTCACCAGATCTGTGGGCTCCTGGGAGGGGCAGCAGCTCCTGCGTTCCCCTTCTCCCTACACCTGACACTCCTCAGGACATTTACCACTTACTAGTCAAGTCTGTCTTTAAAAACTTAAACTACTCCTCATTTCCTTTACTGTTCTGGGTGAGTAATCCTTAGCCATTTTTACAGAACATTACATTTTTCAACACTTCGTACAAATATTAATGAGAGAGTCTTCATGGCGGTCTAATTATTATTTTAGATGGGGGAAAGCCAAGGCTAACTTTAAATAACTTGCACCAGGCCTTTCAGTGAAGTTAGGTGGGATTAAGGCTCCTCTTCCAACTCCAGTGCTCAATCAGGTTGCAGTTGTTGCCTGAGAGACTTCAGGTCAAGACCACACATCAGCCAGATGTGAGAGGCCAAGCTCCCTGGTGGCTAAGAGCTGGATGGTGTGTTGGCAGCACTCGCTCAAGCTCATCTCCTGTATTTGAGACTGGTTCTCTCTGTTCTCTGGAGGCACCTTGTAACCCCTCTGCCTCAGTCTTCCCATCTGCAGAAGGGGAAACCAGCAGGAGTTTTTGGCTGTTGAATAACTATCTGTGAGTCACTCTGAAGATACAAGGGGCAAGACAGAAGAGAGGAAGAAAAGGCAAGAAACCAACAGGCGATACTCATGCCAGTACAGACATAGGTCACATGAAGCAGGAACAACAGTGACATTACTCCGAGTATCCGTTTCCTATTTCCTTCCTCAAGGAGCATCAGGGTGATGAGAACGATGAGCAGCTGCCGGATGGGCAAGAGACTGTAGCACTAACGTCTGCAAATGGGCAGCTTGGAAGCTGCTGAATTTAGTACTGTTAATGAAGATCCCCCTGAACAAACTATTCTCCAAGTGATGCTGGGGACCGGTGCAGGGAAGGAACAGAGCCAACATCTATTTCTGCCTGGCAAAAGCAAACAAGCAAACACACACCCTGAGATCGCTGCGATTCTCAGAGAGTATTAGCAAAGGACAAAACTTGCATAACTGCCATAAATTATAAAAGCCTCCCTCAATCTTGGTTAATTCTCTTGTAAAAAGGGAGGGAAAAATCTGGAGCAGCTCAGCATGAAAACAATTGTGGGAGGGATAATAAAGAGACAGAGCTGAGGTATCTAGTTGCTAGCCCTGATATCATTAAGTAAGTGCACTAGAAATGTCGAGGTAAATGCATAGCAGTGAATCACAGTCAGGCATGATTAACCTTGGGTAGTCTGAACTGGAAATCATTTACAAACACAAAGGTACTGAAGAACATCACAACAGACAGTACATCGAAAGTCATCCCAAGAGCAGGAGTCTTGCCAAGCGCTTTGTGTATTTGTGCCATTTTTGAATTATTGTCATATTTTGCACATGGGAGGATGGAAGATCGCAGACCCCCACCTTGGGGAGGAGTTTCTATGGCATCACAAGGTCCTCTGAAACACCTGCACTGGTTGGAATCACTTTTCCTTGCACAGAAGTTTTATAAAATCAAAAGTTTTAATCGCAGCGTTCCAACGTTTACTAAAAGGATCCAGTTTTTGCCAAAGAAAGACTAAAATCCTGTACCTGAAAAGGCTAAAGAACAAAAGAGCACTCTTTTTCATCTGTCCCCCACTCCTTAATGCAGCCCTTCAGACTATAACTGGTAAAACCAGGGGGAGAAAGGATTTTAATAAAAATTAGGTGTTTTTAACAAAATCTGTGAAAGTTTTCTGACCTTTGAAGATTGAACCTTTTATCACAATATCAAAAGAACAAAACATTGCTGGATATTTCTGAACAGTCCTAAAAGTTTAGATATGCTCAGCAAAGCTGTAACCAGATGACCCATAGAGAGCTATATATATTAAGACTACAACAACAAAAAAACCCTTCAAATCCAGAATTCTTGTGGCTTTAAAAGCATTCAATTACAAGGAACATGAATCAACTGGGGAAGACTCCAGACAGCTTAACACCTTTGTATTGTTTTCACCTTTTATTGCAACTCTTCAGTGCCAGCTCAGGTGATTACTGTGCACGCCGAGGCGGTGAAGGCCATAGGAATATCGTGCAAAAGGATACAGCTCTGCTCAGACTTCCTCCCCGCTTTTGCATCATTCTCATTCTCCTACATCCATCTCAGTTATCTCTAGCATTGTAATAACTGCCTTTATTTATCTGCCTCATTAGGATGTTGCATCAATTAATGTGTATCATCTAATGCATACCAGTTTCTTAATGTTTAATATTATTATCAGTGGAGACCTATGTCATACCGAGTCTCCTAGGGAGTTAATGCATACAGGAAAAACCCCCTATGCACACTGCTATTCAGAATGATGCATTTACCGTACCCAAACCTCTCCAAACGGACCACCACAAATCCTACACTCTAGGTTTCTATACTTTTGGAGATTGTGGGTAGCACCTTTGGCCCTGGGGCTCCAGGTCACAGGGTAATATCTGGTTTTGGGGACTTGGAGCTCAGCCGACAAGGCAAGAGGCATGTCTTGAGGGGAGACTTCATATAAATGCTCGGTTCACAAGCACCTCACTGCCTGATTCAGGAGGGTAATCAACCTGTCCTTTGAAGCTGCATAAATAATGTTTGGATGGAGGTAGTAAATCTGCACCAAGGATGAATTAACTGCCATTGAGTCATATAAGCTTGGCTTGAGTGTGTGGCTTGTAACATGCCTGAGGAAAATAAAAAAGACATTTGCAAGAAAGAAACATTAATTTGCGCCTCTCCATCTTTTCCGTTATTTTTATCTAGGCCAACATGACTTGCTTTGTGGTTTTTTTTTTTGTTGCTGTTTGTTCCATTTTCACAAGGAAACACTGATTCACAGTGAAACGAATCCAGTTTCTCCTGGTCAGGCCCGAACGTGCCACCTCTCCCACATCAATGTTGCTCCTTTTTAGCATTGCTGCCGGGAGATGCCAACCAAACTCCTTCGACGCTCTCAAGGGAGTGACACCTCGCAAGAGGGTGCAGGCTTTTTTATTCATGGGGACCCCTGGCAGCATTCATGCTCCCTCTCACACCTCTCCCCTTGAACACCCCCCCCCCCCAGCTCCCAGCTGCAGGTCTGGGCACTGCCGGCGCTCTTGGCCAGCTGTGCAACGGCATGGTCTTCTCCATGCACGCAGGGAAAGGGTACATCCACTACTGTAGACAGACCCAGGTACATGCGCTTGTGCATTCATGTGTATGTGTGCACTGCGCATCCTTCTGGTTGTGCATTTTGTGCACAGGTGTGAGCTACTACATCCCCAAAAGAACAGAGAGAGTCTGTGTTCATGACTTCCTGAGAAGCAGGAGTAAAAGTCTGTCCTAAAAGAAGATGAAAATGAGAAGAAACCCAGGGAAGGCCAACCAAAGGCAACAGAAAAAGAACTGGGACGTCAGTGTACACCTACACATCAACATGAGTTAATTTACTTCACTGTAACACTCAGGTATCCAGCCCCCTATTCAATAACGCATACATTAGTTTACTAATAGCTTTGGCTTGTATCATTCTCCCTTCTTTCTCGTTTCCAGTGTTTGACCTCTGGTTTTCATTTCAACTGCTCTCAGTTTTGTATCTCTTTCTGAAAATTTGGTATTTGCAGTTCCTTTTCCTCGTTCTTAGCTGTATCACTCTCATTTTCTTTCTCCTCTTTTGGCACAGCACTTGCTGGTTCCCTTCCTCTCATCTCCTCCTTTCTCTCCTGCCTCCTTTCCCACACAAATAATTTCTTTAACTAGAGGGGCATCTCCTTCTTGAACACAGTCATTTATCAGTGGTAACCAGTCATTTCTACTTCTAAAAATTGCTCTGGGAAGACTATCTGCTGTGGGGTAGCCTTAGCATATAGTAACAATTTAAAGATAAGCATTATAAATATACTATATCTAGTAGACAGCACAGTTTCAGAAGGTTGTACTAAGATCTCTTATTAGGCAAGGAACATTTCACACCTAACCAGATTCTGAAGTCTGCTGTATCTAATACAGCACACTATATGGCACAGTATGAGGTCTCAAACTAAAACCATAAACATATTGGGGTGTATCCCTGGGTTCAGAGATACCCCTATTCTGGGTTCAGAGATTTTATGGGATTTTAATTTGATGAAGGAGAAGAAAGGAAAGAACATTTCTCATATGAATAAAATACCATCTAACTAGAAAAAACACTGTGGAGGATGGCTTATGTTTTACATATTGCTAAATATCAGCAAAAATAAATGTGTTCATTTCTCCAAAATACCTCCAGATGGCATTAAAACCCTTCTTCTTTCGGTCTCTATTGCCATATTATTTTTTAAAATGATAATTGTTGGAATCATTCTATTAACCATTCCCAGCAATCATACTATCAGAAGGCATAAGGCTGCTAATGCTTAATTCATTTAATAAGTTTGGCTAAATATGCTCACATACTGTAATTACATTCCACAACACAATCTGCAGGACAAGCCATTTCTTACACCATGTCAAATCTTTTTCTAGATTCATTTCCAGAAGATTTTTAATGTGTATTTGCAGCAGAAGTCAAAACATCCCACAATAAATCACCGTTATTGTACCTCCTTCTGTGACTACTTTTGGCCATGTAACAAATGGTGACATCTTGCGAGATTTACATGATATAATGCTCTGAATTTAAATAACAGGAATCAGAAAACATAAATTATGGGCAAGATGCACTCTAAAATTCACATGACTGACTGTTACAAGAACTTCCCTCCCTCAAATGGGATTAAAAAGGTGAATGGTTTTGCAGAAATTCATAATGCTCCTTCCTGGTAGTTATAAAAGGAATTCACTTATCTAGCTCAGTTTGGGAGACTGATGCTATTTTTTTTTTTTTTTAACTTGCAGCCCATCTGTTTCATAGACTGGTTTATGTTGGCAAAACAATTCAGTCCTTTGTATACTAGAGTTAAAAATGGTAAAAGCTTCTATTGTTGCACCAGAGTGAAGGTGAACACCGATATATATTACAATTGCCTGTTCCTATCTATTTCTCGACTTCTTTTGTTAATTCAAAAACATCAACAAAATCGTGAGAGACCAGAGATAGCTGTAATTGGATTTCAAGTAATTCAGAGGTGAAGCTGCAGACTGCAGTCTTTTAAAATTACATCAGTACATCAAAGGCATATGTGACATGATGTTTTTTAGCAAGTGTGACAAACTCCGGCAGCATTAAGGTAATGTTGAAGTCAGGTTGTAAAGGCCAGCCTCGCACACCCACAAAAATCATCTCATATCTATTCAGCTTGATGTGGAGCCATTTCGCTTGCAAAGATCTCTGACTTACTAGCATGCAAAAGTTCTAGGAATAATTAATGTTTAGTCATTATCTGAAAAGCATCAGTGAAAGAGCTTTATCTTAATGAAAACAAACAAATTCTATTTTGCCCAACAAATCTGATAAAAACACAGCTGCCTTCTCCGATCTTAAACACAAAAGTGACTTACGATGTATGGGTTGCGCTTTTCTCTGGACCCTTTGGCTCTACATCACTTTTGCCTTTAAAAGAGAAGAAGAAAATGACATCAGAAATCGGTCAATATGGAAACTGCTCAGATGTGACACATCAACGCTTTATTCATTGCTAGCGCTGACCACTCTTGCCACATGTGTAGACGGCCTCTGAGGCAATCACAGAGTGGCAGAGACACTGCTGGAGCATTTGCAAGCAGGGAGTCAACCCTGACTTGACTTTTCTTGTCACTGGCACATGTACTCTGGAAATGTCAGGCAAGGAAACTCCACAAGAGAGGCTGCTTAGAGGACACAAGCTTTACCAGGGATAGCAGACCTTGGAGCCATGGAAAGGATGTCTCTAGGGCCCTACAGCTCTGCTAGTGAGAGTGCACCCCGTCCAACATGCACGTGCTCCAAAACCCTGCTCCAGGAACAGTAATTATTTCACACAAAGCAAAACAGCATCAGCAGGAGCTAGTAAGGCAGTGATTAGGACACAATTCTGCCAATGGATGTTTTGGTTCACATTCATTTTGACAGATTAAGCATCTGATCTTCAGCCCCAGTAAGTGGGGGCTGGGGAAGCCCTCTTTGCTATGTTGTATATTTTGGCTTAGGCACACAACCCCAGGAGAAGTCAGGTATCCAAATGCTTGAGAAATATCAGAGGCCCAAGGGATGCCTCTTACATTTCCTTACCAAATGGCATAGTATGTTGGCTTGTGACGATCCCCTTCTTGGGTCCAAAATCATGTCTGTGGCCAACACAACTTAGTTAAATAGCACAGACACCAGGGAAGCAGGCTGCTAGCTGATGGGGTGGTACTGCTTCTGCTAAGTCAGGCCAAGTCCTTCTGCTTCCTTTCTCCCCCTGCTCCCCTAAAAGTAAGGCTGATGTTGTTTGCTGTAATTATTGCTCTCTGCATAACCAGAGTGAGTTACACTTCAGTGTAAGATTTTTGTTTAGCTCTACCATGGATGTACAGGGTGTGCCGCTCCACTTGAATCACCTTGAACCTGAATTCTGGACCTAGCGACTGTGCAGCTGCTGCTCCTCTTGTGTGTTGCTGGATGCTAATAGCTGTCTACCCATGAGTTTATGTTGCTTAGCAGACAAGGAGGCGCAGAGGTTGAGTGTGACTGGTTTACTGATGGATGTGTTTTTCTCCATTACCTTTTAATGAGCTTTGTTAAACCAAAATCTGCCTGTGCTTTCTGAAAAAAAAATGTGAGAAGTGCTTATTTTGGTCGGGCTATTTCGGTGTTGTCTGATTTTCTGCTCATTGACTTGAGTTGAATGGGATTTGGATCAGCCCCCAACCTATTCCATGCACATGAGCACTACACATCATCCATTTGCTGCAGCCGAAGTCCTCGCCCTCAATTTCCATACCGTGTTGGGGTGCTGACAATGGCTGTAAGGGGCTGTGCTGGTTTTGGCTGGGATAGAGTTAATTTTCTTTACAGTAGCTAGTATGGGGCTATGTTTTGGATTTGTGACCAAAACAGTGTGGATAATACAGGGATGTTTTGCACTTACACAGAGTAAGGCCTTTTCTGCTTCTCACACCACCCCCCCAGCGAGGAGGCTGGGGGTGCACAAGAAGCCGGGAGGGGACACAGCTGGGACAGCTGACCCCAACTGACCAAAGGGCTATTCCATACCATATGATGTCATGCTCAGCATATAAAGCTGGGGGAAGAAGAAAGAAGGAGGGGACGTTCGGTTTGATGGTGTTTTGTCTTCCCAAAGTAACGGTTATGTGTGATGGAGCCCTGCTTTCCTGGAGATGGCTGAACACCTGCCTGCCAGTGGGAAGTAGTGAATGAATTCCTTGTTTTGCTTTGCCTGTGTGGGTGGCTTTTGCTTTATCTCAAGACACGAGTTTTCTCACTTTCACTCTTCTGATTCTCTCCTCCATCCCACTGGAGGGGAGCGAGCAAGTGGCTGTGTGGTTGCCAGCTGGGGTTAAACCACAACAGAGGCACCTCTGGAAAACTTGCTGTTGCCTTCAGAAGAGGAAGGGGTTTGCTACCAATGTCCTTCCACTGCTGTACAGAAGCAAGCTGAAGGACTTACTCTAGACAGCGACCTTCTGGAAGTGGATGTCTTGCAGAAGAGATTCTAGGTATTGCAGACACCTTGCCATGGTGCTTTTAGATCTTGTCCTCCCCTGTGGAAGGTTTTGTGTCTACCCAACTTAGGTGCCTAAACTTTTGTGAACAGGATGGGGGAAGCTCTGGATGACTTAAAAAACACTGATACCTCTCTGTGGACCTCAAAGGAAGACAAACACTTACTGTAGGAGGACAGCTAAAGGCACCTAAAATGTAGGTACAAGCTGGGCATCCACACAGCATGGAATATATCCACTCCATAATCTCTAGGGCACTTTTCACTTTTAGCAGAGACCTCAGAAAGTATATCCAGATGATGAACTCACTGGCTAGAAAGCTGTTGCTACAGTATACGTTTGTCAGCCTTAGGGTTCCTGGAGCCCTTGAGCTCATTTGCATTATGGTAATTTGGAACAAGAAACCAACAGTAACAGTTGGCATATATTCAAAGATTTTCTATTTGTAACTTAGGCTTTTTATAAGTGATGAATTATTACCATGAACACTGGTTTGTTTGAGTGTGAGGGGGAATATGGATTCCTGAGTGCTTTGCCAGCAGAGTTCACATCAGTTCTACTTTCAGCGATGTATGTTAATGCAGCAACAAGGGAAACAGCATAAGTACTGTGAGGAGGGAGAAAAGGGAATCTCTGCAATTTAGCCAAACTGGATATTAATGAATTACCCTACAGCAGGCATTTGCAGCTGCTTTTATGCTAATCGTCACTTAACACACTTCTGTTTGGAGGGGGAGGACGAAGCTTGTACAGATGGTAGAAACGCATCAGTCCGGCCTATCGGAGTAGAAAATCTGGCCATTAATGCTTTATCAGTTCTTACCAAGTTTGTTCTCACTTGACTGAATCACAGAAATTTTAAAAATATGTATAGACTAAGCATAGTTGAATGTCACAGATAAGATTTTTGGATAAGCATATGTAAAAGGGAATTATCTGTCAGAACAACTTGGTTTTTTCACACTCACTCTTGGCCAGACTAAGATTTGTTTTCCATTTTCCATGTAACCTGCCAAATGCATGCAGGTACCATTGTGAGAGGCTGGCATTTGCTGAACTGCTAAATCCTCTCTAGCTCTGGCTTCTTCTTATGGGGAAATTTGTGTCGTCCTTTGTTTTTCTTAGTCTTTTAGGAATTGACAAAGAGTACACTACCCACCTTCACTCTTTTACAGGACTGCTGTGTGTTGGGTTGACCCTGGCTGGATGCCAGGTGCCCACCAAAGCCGCTCTATCACTCCCCCTCCTCAGCTGGACAGGGGAGAGGAAATATAACAAAAGGCTCGTGGGTCGAGCTAAGGACAGCGAGAGATCATTCACCCATTACCATCATGGCAAAACAGACTCGACTTGGGAAAATTAGCTTAATTTATTACCAATCAAATCAGGGTAGGATAATGAGAAATAAAACCTAATTTTTAAAACACCTTCCTCCACCCCGCCCTTCTTCCCGGGCTTAACTTTACTCCCAAATTCTCTACCTCCTCTCCTCCAGTGGCACAGGGGGACGAGGAATGGGGGTTGCGGTCAGTTCATCGCACGTTGTCTCTGCTGCTCCTTCCTCCTCAGGTGGAGGACTCCACACTCTTCCCCTGCTCCAGCATGGGGTCCCTCCCACCGGAGACAGTCCTCCATGAACTTCTCCAGTGTAGGTTCTTCCCATGGGGTGCAGTCCTTCAGGAACAGACTGCTCCAGTGTGGGTCCCCTGCGGGGTCACAAGCCCTGCCAGCAAACCTGCTCCAGCCTGGGTTCCTCTCCATGGGTCCACAGGTCCTGCCAGGAACCTACAGGGTCACAGCCTCCTTCAGGCATCCACCTGCTCTGGCATGGGGTCCTCCACAGGCTGCAGGTGGAGATCTGCTCCACCATGGACCTCCATGGGCTGCAGGGGGGCAGCCTGCCTCACCATGGTCTTTGCCACAGGCTGCAGGGGAATCTCTGCTCCAGCGCCTGGAGCACCTCGTCCTCCTCCTTCTTCGCTGACCTTGGTGTCTGCAGGGTTGTTCCTTTCACATATTCTCACTCCTCTCTCTGGCTGCAATTGTGCAGGTTTTTTTCCCCCCTTCTTAAATATGTTATCGCAGAGGTGCTACCACCATCACTGATGGGCTCGGCCTTGGCCAGCAGCGGGGCCATCTTGGAGCCGGCTGGCATTGGCTCTGTCGGACATGGAGGACGCTTCTAGCAGCTTCCCACAGAAGCCACCCCTGTAGTCCGCCTGCTACCAAAACCTTGCCATGCAAACCCAATACATGCTGTTAGCACACTTTATTTCAGGTGCTAAGCACTGTGTATGTCTTCTGAAACGGCTGTGGATGTGTGTGTCTGTGTGTTAGTGTGTGTATGCATACACATGCCTCCAGAAACATACAGTGGAAACCCTCAGTTTCTTAGCCACAGAGCTGGGAGTTCTTTGCTAGTTTCTACCTCATCTCACACAATTCCCTTCCTGATCTTTTTAGGTACAACCAGCTGAGATGTGTCCAGATTTCTCCCATTTCAAAATAAATTTCAAATGAACTTTTGTAGGATTTCCCCATTGAATAGTGAGTGGCCAGAGAAGGTGTTCTCTCCTCTCAGTTGGAATTTGGGTGAATCACTCAACCTAACCAGGCAAAGTTTCCCTTTCTGGGTAACAGGGATAAATAATATTTATTGTGACAGAGCAGTATAACTTCAGCCATTATGGGTTTTTAAATGCTTTGATTTCCTTGTGGGGAAGGATGAGAGAAATGCAAATGTTATCCATGAGAAAGACAATGTTTGCAGCTGGAGTAAAAACATTGCAAATGACAGCGCAAGAGCCATTCCAAAGAACACATGGTGCAATGGGAGATAACAGCTAATTGGGACTATGAAGATGTGCATTTGGATAACACAGTATATAGACCAATAGATTTCTTTCCCACACAGAGTAATTTGCTAGCATTTCCTCACATCCGAATCCTTTTTTCCCTGCATTTCCTTTGAGTTTGACATACAGGACTGTAATGTCTCATTCTAATCGTGTCTTATTTGATGTCTTATTCCAGCACCTTGACAGGAATCCTTATGGATACAGGTCTCAGAGGTAGTCAAATTCCCTCTGCAACATTACGAAAAGTGTCTGGGTGTCTGACAGTGACCCTAACTTTTGCCACCAATGAAGAAAATGTTTCTGCATGGGTTCAGCTGTTCTTTGGTTTGGTTGCCATCAGCCAGGCAGTACGAAGTGCAGTTCCAGCCCAGCTGCAAATATATGCTGATTTTGCTGAGCAGGATGAATGAGGAGATAAGAAGAAGCTGGAGGTACTGTGGTGTGGGAGGGCAGATGGGGGAATTGGAAGTAAAGTGAGGTCAGAGACCACTGGAGTAAGGAGCAGAGGAAAGCTGTAAGGAGGTAGGACCGATTTCCTGATCCACAGGAAAGCAGGTTTCATTAGATCTGCAGAACAACCTATTTTATTCAAGTGTTGAAAGAAGGAAATACTCAAAATGAAACTGTGACCAAAGCTGGCCAAACACTGTGGCCTCTGATGTCATTGCGAAGCCCTCAGCTCAGCTGGTGTGTTTGTCATGCTCGTGACTCTGTGTGTGTTTACGTAGCCCTCTCTATTATGGCCCTTTTGTGCATCCTTCTCTCATTACTGCATTTATTATTTTGTGACAGAACCTCATCCCCTTTGCCTTTTATTATTTCCTTAGTGCTGGTACTCACAGCAATATCAAACCGATGCCAGCAATTGACACCACTGCATGTTTCTTCACAACATTGTCTTCCGCATGCCGACCTTTCCCCAGCAAAGAGCCACACGGTTTTAATAGCCTACATCTCCCAGCCTTGTCTCCCTGGATGTCTTCTCCCTCACGCAGTGGGTGACCAGCCACTTTCAAAGCCCTACCTACCAGCTCAGGGCATTTTTCATCTTCAGTCACAGCCCTGTAATTTGCAAACAGGGCTCTGTGCTGGCTGACAGGTCAGGAAGCTAGCAAAATAGTTCTTTCGGTTGAGATGATTTTATGTTGAGAGCAGGATAGGATCATGTATTTTTAATATGCAAGACAACATTAACAACAGTCAGAGGTGTCAGGGGAGAGGATTAATATTTTGTTTCGCAGAACAATTCAATCTTTCCTTTCAATACAGCTTCTAAGTTTTTTTACCATAACTGAATGTAATTAAAGTGGTGCTGATCTGCACCATGATTTGTAAATTGGAGTCCACTGAAAAGCCCCAACCAGGAGCCACACAATCACACATCACTCCCCTGCCCACGCTGCTAGCCAAAAAGACCCATGGCCATATGGTCTTCGAGACATTATCTGGTGTTAGTTTGGCAGGATTTATGTAGCTTATTACTGTGCAATAGCCACAAAATATACCATTGCCTATGAAAGATAAATGATAAGTTTTCCTGCAGAATTTTCTGGCAGTCTGGATCTGGCTGTGCAACTAGGTCAGCTCTTTTCTGGCTTTCTAAAAAAGCCACTCTTTTGTCCTTTCAGTCTTTCTCATCTACATAATGAAATGGCCATAATGAAATGAATCCTTTTTGTTCTTCCCGGTCCACCAAAAGAGCTGACATTTTGATGGTCACTCTTCAATTCAGTTATCCCACATTTGGCCATAGCCAAATACTGCCTGCTGAGGCTCTGCGCTGTCCCAGTCTGCTACTGGTTCCTTACTCTATCAGTAACTTGTTTTTCATAGTCATTGTCATCCCCTCCGCCCAATAAAGCCAGAAAACGAGTTGGTACTTACTTGTATTGCTGTGTCCTGTAGATCCCTGTTGTGGCTCCTACAGTAATAATAGAAAAAAGGTACGGTGTATTATTTTTACAACAATTTTCAGCTGCAATACTTGCTTCAACGTTACCTTAACAATACAAACAGCATTGTTAATTTTTCGTTCAGTTTCAAAGTAATTTTCAATTACAAGAATAAATCCAATATTTCTTTGAAAATCTATTAATTCTAAGGCTTGTAAACTTATTTCACAACAACCCTTTAATGATATAATTCCTTGTATAGCTATTACGACTCTCCTCCTCACTATTCATTTATTGATCAGCCAAAACTCGTCTCTTATCTTCTACAAGTTTAGATGAGAAGACAGAGGGAAGACCAATATTGTTTCATGGACCATTAGATTCCTGAGGTAGTAGCACAGCTAGTCTTTCCTTTTCACATGTTGATATTGACAGCAACAGAGAATGGAAATACAGACTTTAGTTCTGGGTCCCCGAGATTACAAGGTCAGCCTTGTATCACAACCGCAATATCTATGAATATGGTGCAATAAATCAGACCATTTTATCCTCACGTGCAAATGTTCACGTATTTTACTCACAGAATTTGTTTTCATTCATAAAGATATAAAAGGAGCCTATAAATAGAAGGGAAATACAAATATAAACTATAACAAAAAGGTATTTAAATTAAGGAAAAAAAGAACACCTTGCTATGGATGACAGCAGGGAAGGTGTCCTGTATGTAACTCTGCTTCTGAATAACCCAGACACGGACAGGAATACCACCTCATATACGTGCTGCAGTTACAGCTGCAGTAAAGACTGCTCGGAGAGGCCAGGCACCCACAGCAATGCATGCAGTCATTTTTGGTGAGGAATCAGGTGCTGGACCAGATCCCTGGTCCAGAGAGGTCGAGCGATGTGCCAAATGCACACCTCATCAAGAAAGGAACTGCAAGTTCCCAGAGAGCTCAAGGATGCTCCAACTCGGCCGAGCTGAGATTTTGCTGCTCAGTCACTCAGAAGCATGCCTCAGGGGTTTGGGGCCCCAAGAGTTTCTGGGCATCTCTAAATGGAGGTTGGCTGGACTGCAGACACTGGGGTCTCAAGGGCTTGGCTAGTCAAATCCCCCTGGTCTGCACCATTTGCTCTGGAGTCAAGGCTCTGCAGACTGCATGGCTTTGATCTGTAATTTTTATGCTGTAATACACATCTGCAATTCACTGCCATCCTACGCACCTGAAATGCGAGACATCAAATTTTTGGGCAAGCCCTAAGAGTTTCTACCTTCAACTGCAGTATGAAAAGATCTGTACAGTGTTTCACATGCCGACAATAATTTCTCAATGATTTCAAATTGCCTACTTCTGACAAATTGCCTCAGCTTTTTGTGAATGCTTCTGATGAAGGGATATTAAAGCCTGTTTTTTTCTGTTGACTGAACATAATCTTAAGAAGTCAAGATCAGCTTGCAGTGGTGATATAGTGACATGTACACTTGAATTTAAATGCTATTCTAGTAGCCAGCCAGGCTGCTAATAAAAGTAGGCTATTAGAGCATGCTCAGTTTCCAAAATAGTGAATTTATGTACCTAGAGAAGTTTGGGGGAATACAATAATTTTGATGGAAACGCCCCCGGGTTTGTAAAAGTGTTTGAAACTGCTAAACAAGGATCTTGCTCACTCTTTTACATTTTCATCAACCTCAGGAAGAATGCACCCTCCTCTTTAACTGCCTAGGACAGTATCTTACCTCTGCCATTGGCTCTGCATACTCTGAAATTTGACATCGGCAAAACACATGAGCTATAACATTTTCACTTTTCCTTTTTACTGATTCTTTAAAATAAGTGTCTTGATTCTCAACAAACTATTTTTAACAATACAGGCTAATACAAAAATCTCATAGCGAAATAGAGAATGCTCCCACTGAGGTAGGAAAAAAGTATGACTTTGTGTAACTTAGAAACCAAAAGTGAAGTCTTCGCTTCTGGAGATTATTTTCTAGTGCATTTGCTCCACCTTCTTAAAATCAACAAGAAAAGAAAAAGTAAATGAATTGAACACATAAAGAATAACATCACTATGATAACTTAGCTTCTGCTGAGAATAATCACCCAATAGCTTTGTGACAAGACACCAGTTCTCCTGGAGTGGATAAATTAATTCTCAGCTAACAAAATGATGGCTGATCCCATAATATCACATACACATAACTAGAAATCAAACACCTGATCAAGCTTTCAAAACATGAAATCACAGTAAAAATGAAGAAAGAGCGCAAAGCAGGCAGCAGAATTAACAGCATTTTTTTCCTGCACAAGAGCAGAGAATTAATGCCTCAACATGAAAGCTCATTCACACAAGTACCAAGTGAGCTCTTATTTACCAAATTTAATTATTAATTTAAAGTTTATTTATTAAGATGTTTTTAATAAAATTACAATCAAATAATGCCTGATCATTTGTACGTAACAAAGTGTGACAGAGATAGGAGAAAGTAAAGCACACAGCCTGTCACATCACACACTGATTCAATTATCCTTAAGCTTTGAAAAACAAGAAATAAAGAGACTGTCATTGCCCCTTCCTAGTAAATTCAAGAGTACAAATTAATTCCACAGAGAAAGAAAATTCAAAGTTAAGGACGAAATGTAACTTTATGCCCTCTATTACATAAAGGACAGTTCCCTAAATGTGCTCTCCCAGCAGCGCTGTGCTGGGAAACCTATTGGGCACAGCCGCACGTGTCAAACCTGACCCGGACTTTCCTTCCATCCTTGTGCATTAATGCAGATCTCCCATGTTAATGAGGTCTGATTTCATATACAGGTACAGCATATGCACATACATCCCCCCCATCCACCAAGCATATAGTTATATAGATGGACACATCCACACGTGCGGTTTCAAACATGCAATTTTGTTATATTTGTGATATATATAAACCTCAGTTATTTAGCTTTTACTACTAGACTGCTTTGAAAACCAGTCTAGCTAGAGTTGCTGTGGCCTTTGCAACTTTAATAGCCTAATTAATAAATTTCAAGTTTCAGGCTGTCAGATCACTAATTACTTGAGTTGCAGGTTAAAAGCAGTGTGGCATATATGGGAACTAATGATGCTGACACTCAGTTTTTATAGATAGAAAAGTAAGGATGATTTGCATCCTTGCAACACGGTAGGAGTCCTACAAGCGTCTCTTTTTCTCATTCCCAAAATGATGAGTATCTTTACACTTGGGAACTGTCTTCTGTTAAAAAGGATTGCAGCCTACTTGCTTCTCTGGCTGGAAGAGTCATTGCAAATGAACTGAACTGATCTCTCAACACTGCCATAAAGACTGAAAATGAATTCACGGTACCATGCATCGCTTGGAACTGAGATGAAGTCGATGCCCTGAATTTAGCCTTTTAGCCTCTTTGCTGGCCTTGGCCACTACTTAACTGACAGGCCCATTTATCTGAATAATGTGCGATCCACAACAGTTTGGTGTAGTCCTTCGGTTTTAACAAGTTGGGACAGCTATGTAGCTTACCTGTGGGAAACCTTCCTAAGAGTTATGGAGACATTGCCTATGAGATCCAATAAAGATTTTACGCCACACTTTGTGAAAAGCAATAGCTAGCTTACAAATGTTTCAAAAACGTGTTTGAAAAATTAGGAAACCGTTCTTTGCATTTTGGAGCCTGAAAAGCAGATGCCTTCTAAAGTCTGTGACTCTACGGATTCAGAGTAAGCCACAGAAGTAGCTTTTAGTAATTTTGAAATATTTTAAAATAGAGGTGGTGTCTAAAATTAATGTGATCTATGGCCAGTAATGCAGGATTTTTCCAGGACCCTGGTGAGTTTTGTTAGGTACTTCTTCCCCATCTCACACAAAGCACTCTAATTTCTGACCATGCAGCCCACCCAGGCCACAATACAGTTGCGATGTCACTATATGTGCAAAAGTATGCTCATATATTATTAGAGGAAATCCTGCCCATCCTAAGCTTAAATGAAATCGAAATTCTACTTTGGTAAGAGAAAGGGAAACCAGCTAGAAAAGGCTCTTTAAAAATGAATGGTAGATCTCTGAAACGGCTCTGCAGTTCAAACTGTTAGAATATTTCCCAGAGAGATGGATGAACAGGCAGAGAGAAGATGAGAAAGTCAATATCGACCATTATTCACATATCTTTGCCCCATGGTCTGTGGTTCTCCTATTCCTATATTTATCACAATATATTTAGTTGTGAGGAAGTGCATTGATGATGGCCACACAGATACGCTGATAGGTGCATACCTTGCCCGTGCACGTCTGCCCTTGTGCCACGCAAGCACATCACGTGGTGATACTTATGGCAGAAAATGCAAGCACCACGTTGTTTTTGTCATCCATATCTGGGCACTTCACCTGCTTGTAAGCTGCTGATCCATCTGTCTCCTACTGGACTTACTCTAACGTAACAAGCCTCTAGCCTGCATACCATCTTAATCAGCTGCCTGCCTTCAACGAGCAAATAGACAGTGAGTTATTTCCTTCTTTTTCTTTCATAACATGCCAGAGATGTTTTGGTTTATACTCCTGGTACTTCAAAATCATGACACGCTCATCCATGGAAAAGATGTTTTACTACAGGCAAATCTTGAAGGTTTCTTGACTTTGTGGTTATAATTATTCCCTGCACTAAATTTTGCAGAATAGACTTAAAAGTTGCCAAAGGAGCTTGCTTTAACAGGAGAAAGCCTATAAACAGCATCAATACCATCTTTCAAGCTTGAACACTTCATGAAATATGCTTGTGGCATGTAAACAGTATATGGTGATACAATGTGAAATTTTTATTGGCTCTTGCATAGGATAGCTGATTTCATTCCCTCCTGACTTAACAAGTATAAGTAACGTGGTTTCCCCAAGTGTGCCAATGAGCTTTACCATGCCGCACTGCATCCTCCCTGGGATACACATACAACAGTGGAGCTGGTTTCAAGGGACCATCAGCAGGACCAGTGGCCTTGGTCCCTTGAGGAACCAAATACTTCCCTGGCAAATACTTCTGTGGCCCCTCTGGGCATTATGGCACTCGGCTGCTGGCCTCTCTAGCAAAGCTGCCCCTGAAGCCCGGTTGGTGGCAGGGGATGTATGCCCACTCTTCAGACCCCGACTACTGTGTATTAACTAGTAAAGCCCACCTCAGACCTCAATGGTTTCAGCAAAAATCTTGGCTAGCAAAGCCAAATGAAGCAGGAGCGATGGACGCGAGCAGGATCTTCTTGACTCACAGCAGCTGTATGTGCCCTGCGGTATCAGCCAGGAGCCTCAGCAGGTGCCTGCAGAAGGCACCACATCTGGACACCCCACCAGGGACACCTGCGGTTTTGTCTTGCAGTGAGGAACCCATTACCCACACACCAGCATCAGTGCTGCTGCCAGGAGATATGCAAACAAGACTGAGTAGCCCTGCAGAGGCTGTAAGCAGGGAAAAGACAGCGGATACTGGCACACACACAGAGAAGGTCATCAGCATGTCATCAACCTCAGCCCAGAGACCTCACACACTTAGTCAGGGCTCATGTAGGACATATTTTTAGGTGCAGGAGGCATGGTTCTACATGATGTTTTGTGTCTTACCTTGTTTGGGAAGGGAAACTTGCTTTGTTCTGCCTTTCCTGGTGTGTGAATAGCTGACAGTGGCGGAGGCCATGAATGGGTCATCTCCTGAAAAACAATATTGTACAGCAAACTGTGTTTAGAAAGTCAATGGAATAGGAGACAATGATAGTATATCAGTAGCAAGACTGCCTGAGTAGTGGAATATTTAAGTTACTGCAGCTTCTAGGAAATGCCCAGTTTACATATAATCTAGACAATACACGAGCTACATCATTGATTTTTATCACAGACTCTTGAGAGCGGTTCTTAAGCACCGTTTCATTTTCCTGAATAGTTAATGCATCTTAAGTGCAAGAAGTTTGATTTTTCTGACAATCTGCAACCACATTTTAATCATGCAATGTATTCTGGCTGGTGAGACTTACAGAAGAACTTTTATTTGTAGTGTGGGAACAGAAACTTCAGTTCATGATCAAGTAGTGGGGTACACACTGTGGACTAATCACAAAATAGATTTCATAGACAAGGTCAGAATGATAAATGTTTAACAGTTGCTCAACAGTTAATTCCTAAAATTGCCTTTATCATTGTAAAGGAGTTGAATAAGTTCCTAACTGCAACGTGTTCGTGCCTTGCAAGACACAGACATGTGGCAAGCCCTAAACAAGGTGTGCTGCACTCCACCTTTGTCTCCTCCCTGTGTTGTTTTGAAGGGCATTTTTTAATGACTGAGATATACATAGCTTGATGTGACTTGTATGCAGTTATCCTTGACACAGCTTCAGGTAGCAGGTAGACACACATTCAATATCGTTATCGTTCAAGCCTGAATGAGTTGGTTTCCAAAGCAAGGCTGCTTTTGGGGAGGTGTAAATTTAAACACTTCAGACAAGAAGTTTGTTAAGTGAGAGGCTTCATATTCCTCTCTAGTGCAGGCTGTTAAAGGATGGACATGTTTTTTGACATGTTCAGCACCAACAGCCATAATATTTGGTACACAGTAACTTAACAGAATTAATATAAGTAGTGTGGAGTGTGACAGCCCTAAAGAGTCAGCCCGTAAGTTTCAAGAACTGAAGAGCAAATAACACCCTGCCTAAGCAGGGGGCTCGCTGACACTATCGAGTTTGCCTGGCAGATGCTTTGCTGGGTTTTGGTACCATTAGCTGACTGTGGAATTGTTTCTCAGTTATATTCCAAGGAGTTGTGCTGAGATGCACAATCAGTCCCAAAATGATACTGGAGTTATATTTCCATGACTCATTCCTTTTTAAAGAGAAAAGAAAATGTTCTTGTTTGAAAAAAGGTGTGGGTGAGTCTCTTGCCCATCCTTCGTTAGTGCTGATGGAAGTGCTTCCTGACCCAGCACGGACTGAGCTGGGGCACTTTTTACATAGAGGAAAACCTCCAGCTGTTCAGCCAGTGAAAGGATCAGCCCTTTCAATACACACTTTATTAGTAATAAATGTCACCTTTAAGGCATTCTTGATAAACAGTTTATTTCCTAATAAAAACTACATTCTTTTATTTTATTTGAGTCTAAAAAGTTACATGATTTATTATACTTCTGTAATCTACGTGCGTGCCTCTAATCAGCATCATCTGGTTTGCAGTTTCAGTATCAGAATTGCTTTGCTTTTCAGTTCTTTGAGGCAGATTGTTCATCTTATGACTTCCTTATCTGATAAGTGCCAGCAATAGCAGTATATAGTAATTTTTAATATACAGTAAGTTCTTTAAACCCAGGCAACAAAAACCACAGGCAACCAGGTTGCTGTTTGCTACAAGTACCTGGCAGATGTGCTATTGTTTTCAAAAGATTAAGGAATTACACATTGAGAAATATCCCAACAGTAAAGGTTTATGACAATAAATTGATGAAAAGGAGATTTGCAATGTGGACATTTAATCCTAAGGCTGTGATCTAAAAATGTATTGCTTTCTCACCTGCTTTTCTCTGCTTTACCCTTACAGGACCAATTTGCTTACTTTCTAGAAAATGGGATTTTGTGCATATAGACTAAAGGTGTTTCCACTGGTAAAACCCCATTCCCAAACAAAGTGTTTTTCCCTACAAGTTGAAGTGCTGAGCCCAAAAGTGCGCATGGGAATGAACTCTGCGTCCCTTTCTTCTGAAGGGCAATGCTTTATGTTATCTCTGTCAATTGAAGAATCGGGGCAGCCAGACTGGGAACATGTAGTGGCTCTGACCTAAAGTTATCCTATTTGTGAAATACACTGTTCAGTACTTATGATTTCCATTTGCCCAAGAAGCAGTTCCTCCAGGTTATACGGTGGCTGACCCCCACTGTCACCTTCAGGGAAACATCTTCTGAGAAGTCTGCTATACGCCATGCAGAAACCAATCTGTTACAGCAGCAGAGCTCTTCCCTCCCACCTTGCCTGCCCGAGTCTGCCAATGATGCCTTCATCCAGGGAAAGGACCAGAGGGCTGATTAAAAATAAGGGTGACCTTTTTTTTTGACATGTCAAAATCTTTCATTTCTTCTTTTCCCCAAGATTATTTCTCATCCACACTTCAGTGAAACATGGCCTTAATGGTCTTTTTTTTCAGCTAGCTTCTCTTCTCCCTTTTTACTTTGAGTTGTGGTATATAATAAAGCTTTCTACATAATTTAAGTTTGACGTAACCCTTTCTGACACAAAGATTTAGTAAGACCACTGATATTTACCAGGGTTAATAACTGCCATTATCATGAATATCTGCATGTGAATTTACTAGAATAATATTTTGAGTTGTGATCATATGGTGTATTTATCATTACCCTTTGGAATTCAGACATCTATAAAATGAAATCAAATTAGGAAAAAAAATCAGAAAACTAACATGAAAAATACCCCAAACTATAGGTTGTCACCACTGAGGAATGGTAAGATTTAAACGTAGAAAAATATTTTTTGAAAAGAGAAACATTAAACTATGTGTACAGTCGCCTTCTGGCTGCCAAGAACAGAATCTCAAAAATCAGGAGAAAGGATTTACGTGTCCAGCAAGTGTCAACACTTTGCAAGGTCAAGCAGAAACAAATCTAGAACACATTCCCATGTGCCAAATCTTGTGATTTTAGACTTTATCTGAAGATATTTGAGACAGATTAAAAGCACTAGTAGTGACATATGATTATATCAAGACCTTTTTTTAGTACATGGTGTGAAATGTTTGAAAATGTAAGCCCAAACGGCAACTATCTAACTAACTAAATAGAAAGGACTTAACTTTTATTGTTAAAATAAACTTTCATGCACAGCTTCTCTTTTCTGCTCAGCTAAATTGCCTGTCTTCGGAGTTTGGGATTGGCAGTATTGGCATAAAGCATCCACTGGACTGAAAACAATGTTTCAAATGGACTGATGAAAATTTAAATGTACTTAAGATCCTCGGCACCTTCGAATTGGTGTTAGAACACTGATTGACACAAAAGATTTTTGAAATTAGAAAGAGAAAAAAGCAGGGATTTTTTTAGCATAAATCAAACAAAAAATAAGTCTGAAACACCTGGCACCAGAAAACGTTACAGCCACTACAAGATAATGGTCTAATTTAAAACCAATTTAGACCTTTCTCCAAACTTGATTTAAGTTAACCTTAGAGTCCTGAACAATGTTAATTAAAGGAAGCACTGAGAAGCCATTTGGGGTCCAGAAGTGGGGAAAACAAAGATTTCTGGATCAAAGAATGAAGCCCTGACCAGAGTGCTTAAAAATACAAGTGGATAAGCACATGTGCCCAATTGCAAGACAGCTTGTTTGAGATGATACCGACTGCCCTCCTCCTCCTGCGGCCAGATCCACAAGACCAAGGGGTGGCTCTGAGACCCCCACTTTTTTTAACACACATTTCTCCTTGTGAGGGTTGCAGCGATGTTGTTTCACGTGGCCATCTTTGCGGTGGTGATGATGGCATGTCTCATTCACACGCATATTGTAACTCTACAACTCTACTCGTCTCCACCTGTAGTAAATCAGTTTTCAGGAGTTATACATAAATGTCCAGTTTTACAAGCTATAAAGGTCCAAGCCTAGTTAATCTCAGTCAATGTGACAGCTTGGCCTTTCTTACTGATGAGAAAACCTCCAAATAAAGAAATCTATAGTATTGCGTATCCTTGCTCCAAATTCAGTTTCCGCAGCAACAATTAAGCAACGAGACATTTCTTGTGAATTATTGACTGCTTGACAGTGTTTTGTTTGGGGCTTTTAACCCTAGCTTGTAGGTAATTTTTCAGGAAAAGTACCGTGCAGAGGTAAATAATAGTATTCACTCTAGACTTAAGGCAATGCTGTTTACCTAGTGCCATCAATCTTGCTGTGTGGTACATGATACCAGGAATGGTTGAACTGATTCAGAAAAATTGTAATTAATAAAAAGTAGTCGGATCGGTATCATCTAGATTTAAAGTCCAGCCACATGTATTGCCTTGCTGTTCATTTGCTGCCAAAACCAGAACGTATCATCGGGCCATTAGGAGAATTGACTGTTTAATCCTCCTCTTTGCTTATGCTCACCTAGCCAATTTTTGATTCAGAATATTTTGTCTCTCCACAGATGATGACTTAAGAAATGTTTGTAGTGTCTCATAAAGGACCCTGTCAAACACCTTTTGAAAATTATTTTAGCTGGCTCAACTTTGTCTATTGCTCTACCAACGTGTCGCAGGAATTATAGGAGATTGGTGAGACACAATTTTCCTTTACAAATACTTCGCTGGTTAGCTCACGGGGACCGCAGAGGCTCTCTCTTTATAGTTACCCACACTAAAATGCAGATTTTAGGGAAGTATTAGATATATTTATTCATCTGGAAGTCAAGGCAACACAAAGCTACTGCAGAGCTTTCCAAGACCCTTTAGCAAGTGATCACAGGACACAGTCTGAGAACCTCTAATCCAGTTACTCTCCTGTCTTCATAAAATATTTTTTTTTTTAAATACAGGAGACTCTCTCTTTAACTGCTGTCAGCAGACAAAAATCCCTTTCAGTTCAGTGAAGCTACATTGCCACTAGCTGACAACCCGGCTATGATTTTAGTGTCAAGCATCCAAAGCCAAAAGTCTGACACTAAAACTTTTGGAGACTATGTTGAAGCTGACAGCATTTCACTATGATAAGGTTCCCATGATGTGAAAAACAGATTTTCTTTTTTTAAAATTGATTTCTCTAGTATCTGTTATTGCTGCAACTTTTCTAACCCAAACCTCAAATATACACCTGTAAAATAGAAAGGTAAAGCTGTTTCCTCTTGTTTCTTTACGATGTCACTTATCCAAACTACGTCTACTTAACTCTTTTTCTTCTTCCTCATAAGCTCTGTAGTTTCCTTTGAGCACTTGATAATTTTCCTCCTCCCATTTGAGCATCTTTTATTTTGCCATTATCCTTTTGGTAACATGTTACTCAGAGCCACCACCACGCAACAAAATATTGTGCCATTTTCCAGCTTCTGTTGTTTCCTGTTTTACTCCCTTTCTATCCACTTATTTTGGCAGGTTTAACTTATAGTTAATATTAGTGTCACATATGATGCAAAATGCTTTCTAAACTTGAGATAAGTGACAAATGTGGTTTCACCCAGCCACTAACTGAAGGATGAAATAAGGGAACTACTATGAACTCCCTGTCATGGAGCTGAAATAGCCATAAGAACACCATTTACACTGAGCTTGGTGCCAGTTCAGCACTGAACCTCAGTCAGCAGCTCTTCTGTCTCCCCTACTCCCGCTAAAATGACTTGAAGGAGTCACTTTTTTCACAGCAATATCTGCTGCAAAACACATTCTACCACATTTCCACTTTGGCTCCAGTCCCAAGACCCTTCAAATGCCCTGTTGCTTTCTGTAATATGAACTCCTTTCAATAGGCTTCATTGGTATAACATCCAAAGATATATGACAATCCAGGGGAGAGTGCTTGTCAAGGAATTTTTTTGTTCTAAGCAAAGAAATAAAGGTAATTGTGTAGCTTGTCACTGTGTCATTTGTGCTGTGGTTGGTTCTTCAGACCTGCATGGATGGGCATCAGCTGAAATTGCTTGATAGAAACAGGACTCTGTGTGTGTGCATGTGTGTGCACCTGTGGGCTGGGGAGAAGGAAAGAAAAAAAAAGAAATTAGGCCCTTGGAAAGGGAGAAGGTCAAAGATTTTGCAGACTGCAACATTAAAGAATGTGTTCAGCATTAAATCTCCAGATGTTTGGTATATATAGAACTAAACCATTCCAAATCATGAACATTTGCAACGTGGTCTGTGGATCAATTCACTCTACAGCAAATCACAAATGCCAGTGCAATAAGTTTCTGTTTGGAATACGTTATCTCTGCTTTAGTGGAACCATCCTGCAAATAACCTGCAACATATAGTCAAGGTTAAGCAATCTAGGACAGATAAATGTAAAATAAAGCTACAGCCACTTATTTATCAACCTGACTTATTATATTTCTTTAACAAAGAGTCTTGCAAATTTTTATTCATTTTTGGGGGACCAAATGAGCCTATAAGCCCAGAGGAAGCTATCGATACCCAAGAGAAATGTGGTTTGATTCTAAGAGCAAGTGTTAACTAGGGTATAACCCATGCCATGCTCTCTCATATCAGAGTTTAAGACAGAAAGATTTATCTCTGATTACCAGGAAAGGACGAACATGTACCTTTGCAGGTAAATCATAGGACAGAATTTAGAGAGTTTCCTTAAAAACTTTTCAGTATTATTCAGTGAAATGAAAAAAAAAAGTGGACAAAATTTCTCCTTTAGTCACAGTGATGAATATCTGTTCTTAGCTAAGAAGCTATGTTTTTAGATGAATGCATTGGGCCATATGATATGACAAACTATCTGAAAATCAGCCTTGCCTGGGCAAGCTGAGATGATGTGGTTAATCAAGGTACAATCTTTATTAGTGCATTAACCTCCTGCACCCAAGGACTGTGGATTCTAATTCCTGAATTGCCATGCAAGACTGATGCAGCTAGTTTTCTAGTCTCCGTTGGCAGCAAGCTAACAGAAGTGGCTAATGAAGATGAATAGCTGCCTCTTGGGAGTGGGGGAGGAGAAAGAGGAAAGGAAAAGACCTAGGATACTTCAAGGTCCAGATCTCTGCATGATTTCAGATAATAATGAAAAAGTGCACATAGTCGACATTTTCAGAGATTGTAACAAGCACGTTAATTCTGCAGTCTGCTAACAAAGCAAGGGTAGTGGCCTCAGGATTGCTCTGGAAACATTTCAAGAAGTTAAAACAAAGGCTACTGAAAATAAAGACCAGGACACTGGTCAGGGTCTTACCCTGTTTTTGATGGATGATTGTATTAATATGGACAAAGGAGCACACAAAAAAATGCACAAAGCTAAAAAACAGACACATTTACTAAGGAAAACATCTGCAGTTTGGAGAAGACAAAAATACCATCACAGTAAATATTTAGCAATACTGAAATATCTTTGCCACAAATGCATGTAATGTTCTGATATAAACATCCCTTTATTCCAGACAAAAATACACTGCTAAATGTAAGAAGGCCATCAAAGCAAGATTTGTGGGGAAAAAAAAATCTATTTTTTTTGAAACTAGATAAATTTTTCAAGTTTCTTATTTTGTGGGAAGCTGGAAGCTTTCTGATAGGTACATTAGTGGTCCTGGTTCACCCCCTGGACAGAAGGTGAAATAGCAGGTCATCGGTTTGGCCTAATTTGTTCTTAGTTCCAGTCTTTCATACTCCTGAAACCAGTTTAAGAGGACTGGGGGTACCATAAAGACTTATTTGGTTCCTGGGAACCCGAGGGCTCATACAAAGAGCTCTTTTGTGCATCTACAGTGGAGATTCACCAGTGGGTATGAATTGATAATTTGAGCTCAGCTTGTTCAGCCAACTGATTATTTCAAGCTTCATGAACTTATGGGTAACATAGTCGTGCCTGTGTGCTCTGTGCACAAGTTACAGGCAGACACGACATGAAGTAAATACCTTGTGCTCTGGGTTAAGGTTTAAGGTGCTACCAGAACGCCTTTCAGCTACTGTACCTGTGAAGGCTGCCAACCATAACAAGAAGAAAGCAAGCTTCTGTTCTGTGCTGCTACAACAAACTTCTTGGTCAGTGTGAAAAGATGATAGAGAGAGTAAGAAAAGACCATAGAAAGAAAAAAGTCAGAATTAAAGTATTAGAAGTTAATTTGCTGTCAGATGTGGCTCTATAAAGCGTACCTCCAAGAGGTTTTGCATTTGTGGTTTCTTAATGATATTAGATGAAATGTGCTCAATTTACAGGTGAAAATTACACCAGGCTGGGACCTCAGACTGTGGAGCTGAGCATCGAGGCAGAGACTCTCCTTCCCTTTTCCTTGCTGTAGCACAGAGAGGATCTGCAAGGCAAAGCAGCCCGTAAATCCTTCCTGGACAACCTTGCATGGATGTGGCTGACTGCAATTAGCAAACAATTTTGTTTATGATGCTCTGACAACTTGGGGAATCTGTTCATATACAAGTCATTTATTCTGAATGAGATTAAGAAATCAGTGTAGCACTGCATGCTTCAGTGTATGTGAATTCAACCATCTGTTCTCAAGGTTGCAACGTGTGCCTCCTAGATCTGAATTGACAGAAAGATGTTAAATCTTGATGCTTTGTATTCTAGAAGTAGCACAGTGGCACAATGTGGTGGCTGAAGCCGACAGAGACCAGTTCAGCTAAGAGTACAGAGGTGTACGGAGTTGAACACAGACAAACTCATGTCCACAAATGAAGACTACCATATGTACCTGGTAGACTGGGACACTGGACCCAGAAAGGAGTTAGAGATCACCAGAGGACAAGCAACTGAAAATAAATTCCCAATATCTCATGCTCTTGCCCAAAGAGCTTGTTCCATGACTGTGCATTTGAAAATGTAGAAGTAAGTAGCACAGTAAAACTGGTGAGACCAATGCCAGAATAGCCTGTTTCTTTGACCACATTTCTTCAAAAATGATGGAAATTCTGAGAAGGTGAAAAAAGGAACAAAAAAAGATCAAAGATATTTACAGAGACCAGCCCTGTTAGGCTAAGAGCTACTATGACTGAATTGCATTTGCATCTTCATAGGGGAAAAGAACCCTCTAACATGACTTTTAGAAAACTTATTTGCAGCCAACTGTCAAGTGTCCCAAGGTAAAAGGTTGAACCTCTACCCAACATCTTCCACAGGATTCACAAGAGATGACTGAAAAAATCAAGGTTGTTCATGCTTAATAGGAGTCCATGTATACAAAATTTCCCAATAGGTCTCAGTGGAAAATGTTGTCAGTTCACAATAATAGAAAAAGATGAAAACTACTAACTTTTTGTATCATGAGCCAATGCATAGAAGGACAAAAAGGCAAATGGAAGTTAGGAAAAAAAGAACAACTTCTCATGAGCTGGCGGTTCACTGCTGGGAAGTCTTGAAGTCTTAAGATCAAGGAAGGATGCTTTTCTGAATGATATGCTTCAGCCAAATACAAAATAATGGGCTCAAAACAGGGGAGAGTGGCTGCAGTTATCTGGCTTGTTACACAGGTCAGAATGCTAGTCAGACTGGGGATGAAATACACTATTCAGATTCACACCTAAAATGTACCTAAGTGGGATTCTTGTTCTTTACTTTGGAGCTTCTTTTTCAGTCCATCAAAATCCTTAGCATTTACGGCTCTCAATACAGGCTTTCTAAGTCAAGAAAACATGTGAACCATTTGTATTCACATGTGAATGCTAGGTACTGACGACAAAAGCAGTGATTAAGAGAAAGGGATATTCCATTGTGTTTTAGAAAAGATAGAAACAAAAGTTTTTTCTTTCCTTATGTATCAGTAATCTACCTCCCATAGTTGTCCCCTGCTGCTTTTGATTGTATAAGGTCCAGATGCATCACAACTGACCTTGGTGATTTATCTGAGGGGTCAACGTGATGAAGGCATCTGCCTGACACTCTTGCTACAGTCAGCAGAAAGACAGACTCCAGCATGGGGCACATCAGCGGTCCTAAGATCTGGAACATCCTCTGGAAGTGACTTCCTATATTGTCTAGAGATGGAGTCTGGGTTGCTGTACTCAGTCCTTCAACTGGGGGCGTTGTGTCTGGCCTCGTGCCCCTTGGAGCAAAGCTTTATTTCTTACATGTTTGTATGGCACCTAGCACAGAGATTTTGATCAGTGCTGGGCCTCTCTAGTTGCTACAATCACACATACAAGTTGAGGAAGAATTCAAAGAAGACTTCCTGGCAGTGCTATTATTGCAGCTAGGCTGCCCTGATACTTTTTCTTAGACCATCTCTTAGGTTATGTCTCTATCTCCAAATCTGAGAGTGTTACCACATTTCTGTATCTTGCCCACCTGCATATCAGGGTGAGAGTCAAGCACTCCTAAGGTCCTCTTCCCTACCCTCCCTATGTTTCTTGGAAACATATATACTCCATATGACCTTTTAATACCTTCACATTAACAAGACATTACTGTTCCAGAAAGGTCATCTGTGATCATCTAAAACATTTTCCTTAAATATATAGACAACCCAGTATTAGGTTTTCCAGTTTTAATGTTGTGGGTAGTGAGAAGGTTAGCTGGCTGGCTATCATCTTTTTCTTCTAAAAAGTCACATTTGGATTCCGTCTCAGCCTGGAAGAGCAGTTGGACGGCAGAGGAGAGCTGAGGTGCTCTCCATCAAGTGCCCAGCCTCGATCACTGGAGTTGGGACCAGGGTATGCAGAACAGTATTCCGGCAGGTTCATGTGGGCACAGCCACTATCCAGGGTGGCACTTTGCCTCCTGATGTGTTCAGTAACACACATGCCCTCCTTTCCCTGGTAGGCATAGAGGAAAGAGGGTCTCTGTACTATCAACCTCTCACCCCAGGGCCTGGGGAATGAGCCCCAGTCAGAAGTGAGAGCCAGGTGCAAACGTCCTCCTCCTCCCTCCAGAGCTCCCTGGGCAAACAACCCAGATTCTCCCAGAGAATCAGCCACCCACACTAGAAAAAATCCAGCGAGGTGGCAAAGCAGGGCTTGGTGCTAGAGCCAGAGGCTGATGGGCCTGCTCCAAGGCTCTTTGCGATGTAAAAGGCTGGCCAGATCCTGCTGCACTTCAAAACGTGAGTTAATAGCACTTCCTTTTCCCCATGTGTAGTCCAACTCCTATATGTGTATGTAGGTTATAATCTCTCTGGGATGAGCACTATCTTGTAGCATGTACATGGCGCTGTGCATACTTAGGCTATGGTTTTGTTCAAAGTTACCAGGAGCAGCAGGTTTTGTTGACTTTTACAGTGGTAAAAATACTAGCACAAGTGGGCAGTGATTTGGAGGATAGTCCCTCTTAGATAAATTACTGGATAACTTTGGGACTTAATTGGCAGTAAAAAATTAATTCACAAACAAAGCTTGCACAGTGCAATGGTAGAGGTTCTCTACCAAGGATATTTTATCCTCTACCAAGGATAAAGCATGTAGTTGAATCTCCTCAAAACTACTACTGCACCTTGAACTGCTGAATTTAGTGATCTGTGAATTGACAGAAACTTTTGTGGACAAGATCATCTGACAGTATTTTAGATAGGTGAAGTGATTTCCTTTTCTTTTTGACATCTTCTGGTGTTGATGTTTGAACAATTTTCTCCAAAATGTGTGTCAAAAGCATATGGAATAGGAAAAGAGAAAGAAAATATGTACTGGAAGACTCCTCAAAATAGAGTAGAGATGTCCCAGTGGACACACTCTCCGTCCAAAGTCCCTCAAGCACTTCTGAGACCCCCATCGACGCACACCATGAACCCTGGCCAATGCAAACTGGATGCAACAAGGCTGGAGGTTTCATTGTTGAGCAGAGGCAAAAATAAAGGCTGGAAAGTGACAAGACCCAAGTCCTGCTGCTATGTTTCAGTCTTTGTGTGGCTTATTGAGGCAAAAGCAAATAATCAGGGTCTTTTGCATCACAGTAAAGGGGTTGGTAAGCAGAGCACACTGGGCTCCTGCTATCATCATTTTTATCTGTTTCGTAGTCACAGCAACAAATCAGCAGGTACAAACAGACTATTTTTTTACATTAATCTGCAGGTTGTTTTGGATGTTTAGGAGAGAAGTCCTGTGACGGGGCTACTCAGAGCATGAGCACACGGGGCACTGCCCCTGCTTGCAGAGCTGGCACAATCACAGTCCCTGCACTTCAGAAGCTTCAGGTTCATACTGTGGCAGCCTCAGAAAAGAGATCTAGACCTGCACCCTGAAAAGACAGGCAAGGGTGGGGAGAGGGCTTGAGGCCAGTCCCTTGTTGCTGTGTAGAAAAACGTTAGGCTTGCCAACAGTACGGTGCTTCTGGGAGCCCTTGTGAGGGCGTTATGCACAGGCAGGGAGCCTGCCCGGGCTGCCGCTGCTCACCATCATGTTCTTGGGAGCCAGTGCCAGGAGCACAAAAGAGCGCTTGCCACTTCTCCCCACTACATGGGGTGACCTTTGGGAAGCTGTCGGAGGCAGGGAGAGCCCCTTTGTTTGCCCCAGTTGTTCCTAGGCGATCTGGCATTTCTTGTTAAAAGTGATTTTAAATTGTGCTTCTCTCTAGCTGCAAATACTCCCATGGAGAAGTGAAGGAGACTGTTCGTTAGCTGTGCAATTCACACTTATGTAGTGTTTATATTGAGTGTGTTCCTCAAAGCTATCACTGTGTCAAGCTCTATCTGCTGTACTCCCTGAAACAATATTTAGCGCTTATTGTACACACTGGCTTTCATTTGCAAGGTATTCTGCAAACCTGAATTAAGCATCCCAACACCCTTGTAATCTCTGTAAGTACTGTACTATTATTACGAGGTAAAACACATAAAACTGGAATTGAGATCGAAAGAATCTTGAGTCAGAAAATTCTTTAAGAAAATCCCTGTCCCAGCACAAATGGTACCAAGGGTGACAATGCCATTCTGTGACTCTACTTGGAAAAAATAGTAGAAGGTATGAAAATACACACTGAAACCTCAACTCTGCTCCTAAAGCACGTGTTCTGGCTTCATCCATTATACCGTTTATTTCATTAAGAAGCAGAGTAACACTAGTATCTTATTCATTATTGTAAGCATTGTCTGCATAAGAAATTGCATCTATTTAAAAAAACAATGGTTTTAAACCACTTTAACTAAAACAAAATACATTTAGATTTATCTAAATTGGTTAAAACCAAATTAAATGAATGGAAAGAAAAATAAATAGATCTTTGAAACAGTTCGTAAGTAGCCTGGTTATGAAACAAACTTGAACTGATGAAACACCTGTATGCACAGAAAGCCTACATGGACTAGCGTATCACGCTGCCCCACCCTTTCTAGGTATTCTCTGTCAATGTTGTACCAGACTCTCAGTACAAAGACAGCTTGGTTTTACAGCTACAATGTTCTGAAAAATGATGCTAACAAAAGTTTTTACAACTCTCTAAAACATTCCTCAAGATGTTTGCCAGCAAACAGTAGGTGATTATGAAATTATAGGCTGCATCGTGACAGAGGCACGCAAGGAAGTAAGATGGTTACAAATGGTTGTTTATTTTTGAGCTTTTAACCACACATGATGTACTTATCCACTTTACAGCAAAATTAATATTCTTTTGCTGTCATTTAAAAAAATGAGGATGTATATATTTTCTTTTTTTTTTAACCTCATAGAAATCATGTGGAAAAATTAAAGTAATACATAAAGAAAAAGGAAAGAGGACATACCATTACCACTTTTTAATTATGTTGCCTATTTTTTAGCGAGTAGGGAATCGGGAACAGCTGCCTTAGCATTGGAAATTTAAAATATTAAAAGTCATGAAAGGTTGTTTTGTGGCAGAAAATGTTAATTTCTTTTGATTTCTCTTCATGAGAACCATCAAACTGCAATTCACTGCAATAAGAAGGTCCACATAATGCCTATGTATCAATTAATTCCCACTTAAGCCTTCAATAACTTTCCCACCCAAGGAAGGATTTCACCCCTGTTGATTAAAGGTAGTCCTTTAGGTCAGTTCTTTTTTTAATTTGAAAGAGGTTCGTAGTAAAACAAAGCAGTGGATATATCTTTCAAAGCTTTTGTATACATAGAATGCCATTGGACAAAGATCACAACAAGGAGCTCTTTTCCCTACCAGCAATAAAAGCATAAATAAGGAACACCCTGAAAATGAATCGGAGACAGTTGGAGATTACTACAATGGTAAAAGAGTACTGTAATCATGAACATTTCATGCTTTTTGTGTGAGAAAAATGGGATCCTGGAATTATGCCAGGCAGCTTAAAATAATCTGCATGGGCGATGCAATTGCATCCAACCGGTGTATGTTGAAAGGAGAAATGACAATCTAGAGGTGGCTCAACTAATGCAACTCTGTGTTCAGAATACCAGACATAAAAAATACCAGTGGTACAAACCTGGTCCATCCCCAGTGCTGAATTACGTCAACCAAAGGGAACTCTGGTTACAGCAAGGGAAAACAAGGGTGGCCTGCCAGGGGCTTTGCTGATTGTTCAGCAAACAGAAACATTCATAATACCTATGCGCAAGACAGACTGAAGTTTTAAGACAGACCATGTTATAAAGTGAGATGAGATAAGATAAAAACTGTACTTTCAAATTAATCCTTTAATGCCAATTAGCAGTAAAGCTTTTAGTAGAGTCTGTTTGGTTTTATTGATAGGTTCAATGTGTTGAATCCCTATCCATATTTTAGCCCCAGTGCCTAGATTCACATTGCCATTGGTTTCTGATGCTTAATCTCATTAGTACAGCTATTTGTATTGATATACCCAATAAGGTTGCTAATACTACCTTAGCTAAGTGTTATTTATTGTATCTGTATATACAACAATATTAACACAGTCAAGCATCAGCATCGGCACTTGAGGGCACCATTAAATTCACCCAGTGTTCAGTGAGAGATTTAATGATGGATTTAATAGTATTAAATAGGAAAAAATGCCCTTGGCCTTTACATTCTCATCTAAAAACATATGAAAGAGTAGCAATTCAGGCAGTTATACTTCCTTTGAAGATTTTCCTTTAAATCACGCTCAGTAATATGAGATCAGCTGTACTTTGGCTGTTATTGTATCTTGACCAAAGACGGCAGCCCCTGGCCTATCAGAATTACCAAACTGTTGGCAAATTCAGCCCAAGTTCCTACATCAAATATGGGTGAGTTTACTGCTAAAACAATGAAGACAAAGATTGGTGGAAAATTAGCACAATGGTGTTGCCTGTGAGCTACATTACAGAGACTTCTGTTAGCAACAAATATAAGCAGAGCTGTAAAATAACTGGACGTTAGGTTTTTATGCTGATTTTTTTCATGGAATATAAATAGGTTGGGGTTTTTTTGTGCAGTAGTGTGCCTGCTGAATTTTCCCATAGCTTTTAGCTGCATTTACCTTGCTTTCTTTCAGTCTCCAGATGTCTGTTACTGAATGGACCTACCGATGTTCTCTAGCCCATCAACGAGAGAATTTCACCCATGAAAGGCATGTGAATGGCTTTTTTTCTGCTTCTGAAGCAATTGCACACTTTAGGTCAAAGAAACTAGGGCTCAGTCCAACACTGGAAACTTTCTTCATACACTGCCCAGCTGAGTCTGTCCCCTTACATTCAGTTTGAAAGCACCAAGTGGGTAGAAGAAAAATGTTGGAAGACAAAGATGCTCTCTATGTGACCCTACCAGTGATTTGAAGGTCACCTAAGCACCTGTGAGTTCTTCTTAAGCTTGGAAACTGTGGGCCATATGTGCAGGCTCTGAGTGAGTGATATGTAGAACTGAATTTATATCACCATGAACGAGCAACTGTTCAGTCGTAGGGGTTTTTTTTTACATATTTTCAGTGTCTATAACGAAAAAGATTATACAAACACTTATTCTAGCAATATGAATACTGACAATTAAAAGATAACAGTAAAACCATCATATTTGAATATGAAACCAAATTAAAAAAGTTTTTTTCTGCAATTTTGGCATTAAAGAGAATATGGATCAAATCAAAATTATACTTTCACACACATGGATAATGACACTTAAAACTAGATCCTTAGCAGCAAATCATGCAAAAAAAACAACAACAGAAAAAGCCCAAGTGACTGCTTATCAGGGAACATTCACATTTCCTCTGAAATTTCCCTGCTCATGAATAGTTCTACCAACACAGCTACTGGGGCATTTTGAGCAAACTCACTATATAACATCTCACAAGATAATGCACCTAGTTTAAAGCATGAGTTATGCCACAGAGACAAAGAAAGGGACAGGCCATTCTCATTTCCTCACACATCCAGACATGCCGGATTAATTATAGAGCGTTATATAAATGTGGATGTGTTTGATTCCACAGTGCTTTCCAAAACAAGGGTAAAATATCACTGACATTCAGCCACATCACTGGTGGGAAAAAGCCATATAGGGTACACAGTTCACTGCACAGCAGTACGGGGGTGGCGAGTAGGTTAAAGGAAATATTATCCAAGGATAAGAAGAAATCCCATTTCTTATCAGACAAGCCCCCAGGTCTCTGATGTCATTTCAGAACATGGGTCTTTGGCTGTTACAGATACAGCTAACATCCTCATACGATGAAACATACACTTCTCAGTTTCTCTATTTCAGAAAAATGAGCCAGTACAGAAAACTAGATTCCTGTTCATGTCATTAGAGCCAGGACTCCTGCATCCACCTGCATGTTCTCATGATTTTGGTGCATGAGACCTTGGGTGGATCCATGGCTAAGGCTTAGTTGATACATCCGTAAGTGTGGTGCATATGTCATATGCATATTTTGCACAGTTATTTTGGATAATGAGGACGTAATTTTAAACTAATTTTTAAAAGTAGGACCTTAAGTGGTAAGGTTTGCTGAGAAAGCACCAGTACAGGTACCACAGAGCTGTCTTCTCTTGCAATTGACAAAGAGATTTTTTTTTGTTTTGTTTTTAATCAGCTCTAACAGCAGGCAATCCAGTACTAGGCATTCCTGAAATGGCTTTGTAGCACTTTGCAATCTTTGGATGAGATACTTGTGGTGACTCTTTCAGAGGCTCTAAGCTTTACTTCTGTCTATGGGTGCTCAGAGAGAGCTCTTGTTGAAGTCAATGGAAGCTGAATGCCCATAAATAGGAAAAAAAAAGTAATTTTACTAGTGGCAGTAAGGATTTAAAAATGCTTGAATAGGCAAAATCCCTTCCTCAAGCTGGCTGCTAAAATGATATACTTTTAAGAGACTGAAAAGGTTCATCTAGAATTTGCTCTGTTGGTTAAATAATACTTACACAGGTTTTTGCATGCCGATTATGTATCAATTATTGTATAATTGCATCATTACTTTAATTAGATCAAACTACATAATTGGGCTGTCTAATTACAGAATGAGGGGGAAAGAAAGGTAACTTACCCGACATTAACTGTGGTTCTTGAAGAGGGGCTGTCCACACAGATTTTCTCCAGGGGCAAGTTTCTGGTGCAGGAGACACTGGTTTCCTCTACAGCGGCAACACCTGAGGCGGCCCCAGTTGCACCATCCCCATCCAGACCCTTTCAGGAGCACCAGCAGTAAGGTTATCGTGGGAAAGCCATTTACTACTTGGTACCTCACTAGTGGGGTATGCCAGAGCACTGGGCTCCAAGTCAGCAGGGAGGGGAGATGGGTCGTGGACTCTGTGTGGAAAACTCTGTGAAAAACCACAGTCAGTGCCGAGGAAGCTGCTCCTCTCCTCCAAGTGCCGGTCCACAGAGACCCCATTCTTGGTAACGAACAAGCTGCATTTTAAATCCAGATGTGGGAGAAGAAATCTTACCCTAAGAACAGTGGGGGACAACTTTATGAGCACTGGCCTCTGATTTACAATCTAGAATTGAGGACTTTGAAAAGTAAATGAGTAAACAAAGCATTAGGAAGCAGGTCTGAGTACCTTGGCAAATGGAGGAGAATGGGCTGTGTCTGAAGGATACTCTTTAGTAACCCATGGGAAATAGGAATACAGTACAAAATTTACCTGAACAAGTCTGAATAGGAATAAACTGGCTTCTAACCATTTCAGACTGGACACCTGAGCAATTTTGGGGCATCGCCTGAATGTGCCAAACCTATACACATTAAATGACATTTCACCATCTTGCTTTGTTGTGAGTGAACTGAGATATTGGGGAAGAAAACAAGTAGAAGGCTAAACTGATGGAGTTGGAGACTGATGTGAGATCTGCAGAAGTCTCTAAAACTATCTGCACGTTGTGACATAATCTAAACACAACATTTCCGGTGTTGAACTTGCATCGTGTCTGGTCTTTATTGAAAGCTCTGAGAAGAATGAATGCTATAGGGTGGTGAAGTGATTATAATTTTTTTCCCCAGATATACAGGTTTTAAAGATTCACTGCTATACCTTCAGAAGACATAGTAAGAGCTTGTGAGTAACTCCATCCTGAAGCTGGAATTGCCTGGTAAGGTGGGGAGACCCCTGTGGGGAGAAATGCCTCATGACAAGTGAAGTTACAGCTATATAATTTTTGGCGATGGGATCTAAGATTTGGGACCTCTCAGGATCTTTTGAACTTAGGAAACAATTTCAGATGAGGCTGAACTTTGTCCTTCAAAGGATGAGGCAGGGGGTGGGCAAGCCAACAGGTCCTGGATCTCTTCACCATTCTCTAGGAAAGGCTCTTTTCAGGCTGTGGCAAGCCATGTTGAAATGCCAAGATGAAGGGTCCCTCCCAGCTAGGAACACAAGGTCTCTGCAAATAATCTCACTTTGGGATGTGAAACTACACGATAATTGTGAACGGGAGGTGTAAATGCCTAGTTATGGTCTAGACTCCTGGTCTGGACCCGCTCAGCAAAGCACCCCACACAGACACCGAAAGAGCAGTTCCTGCCACAAAGCACTGGCAGCCCAAATACATGAGATGAAACTCAAGACGGATGCAGACAGAGGAAGCAATACAAGGAAACAATGACTTAATTTTGACTAGCAAAATAGTCTTAATCTCACTAAGATTATGTAACAGTATTTTGGCAGCCCAGCTGCTACTAGGCATATTTGCTATTTTCATTTTGTTCCTAGAAGTGTCACAGCACATTTAACAAGTGGGCCGATCAAAGGCATCATCCACCTCTGTATCCTAACCGAGAGATAATAAGTAAATTGAGGCCAAGACCAGCAAGGGCCAAGAAATGCCATGTTTAATAATACAGGAAAATGGATGCCAGCAAAAGTGTCCCATGGTTGAAGCTACAGATTGGCTCAGTGTTCCTTCTTTTTTTTTTTTTTCCCCCGGCAACTCAGACTGAAATGAAAGTGGCAAGATCAAAACCATCATGACATGAGCTGGTGAGACCCTGCTATTGGGCTCCAACAACAAAGCTGATAGATATATACTGACTGAGCTGATCAGAGAGCTGCTGGGAAGCAATCCAGTCCATACACTTCTTACATTCAGCTTTCTAGAAGGTTTTTCACTTGGCACTAAGATGTTTTGAAGAGAGTTGGCCAAAAAAACTTGGACTATCAGGTGTTGGCTGGCACCAGGTGTCAAATTTGGCTTGGGATCTGGGAGACTAAGATTCACAGAAAGGCAACAGAGAGGGCTGGCAGATTCATCACGTTGGAGAAACAAAATTATCCTGATCCTGCCTACTTGAGTTTTCTAAGAATTATGGGCATCCAGAGAGTCAGTGGGGAACGAGAGAATTTATTGGAGTAAAACATCCAGGTTTTCTTTAATGAAGTGCATAGCAAATAGAAGTTGGTAACATGGCTTTTCCTGGTCATGGAGATTTTTTCATCCATAAATCCCTGTAGAGCCCTGAAAAGCTGAGTTGATGGGGTAGGGCATTTTACCGACCATGTCAGTGGGTGGCAGCCAGAAATATGCATCGTCTTGAAAGACATGTCTCTCCTTGACAATATGGAAAAAACCCCTTGCTCCCCAGGACTCAGGTAAAGTGTTTCGTGGCTGTAACGGCACAGGACTAAGGTTGCCTGTCAGCACCTGAACAGTCCTGGAGTGGGGACTGGGTGGTTTGCATTTTCATGCCTGCTGGTGAGTTTCAGAGGGAGGCTGTCACTTCATCTCCTGAGCTGACCACCTGCAGATGAGCATGAGGAGACATACTGTGGTAGCTGGAGAGGAGGCTGATGGGGAATCCTGCTGCACATCTGGCCTGCTGACCAGCATGGACAGCGTTTCCAAAGCAATGAGAGCCAATGGATCTCTAGTCCGTTTGGAAACCAGCGCTGAATTTTTTATAAACCAGTGAAATAATGTACAATGTAGGTATGGGACATGATGTGGTATGTGAGTTGGAGGCTCATCTTCTGTTTTGTTCTGAGGTATCTTCCATTTTGTTCTGGAGTTGTCGGGTGAGAAGTAACAGCTTTTTCGGTGCTCACAGGTGTGCTCTTGTTGTCCCGTGGCACTGTTTCGGTTAATTCTTTAATCTGAATGTGGATTAAGAAAGAAATCTCTATCTTTTGCATGGAGAAACCACAGGTGATTAACTGAGCCAACTCAGCTACCTAGGGCAGAAATTTCCCATGAATGAAACCATCATCCAGTTAAGCTGATTCTGACTGATAACTGAGTTCATTGGCCACGAGGGGATGCAGTCACCTTTGCAGCTATATGGACCAAAGGAGTTAACAAGAGATCAACTGGCAAAACTGCTCAAACAAAATATGACTTTATGGATAAACAGATACTGAAAGAGAGGCTGATTTCCTAAACTCCTTTCTTCTCTGAAATGGAAGGAAGGTTCCTCTGGACAGTGGCAACACTTCTTGGACTACAGTGAGTTGCGTCCATTTTCACAGTGTCTCCTCAGAGAGATCAGAGACAGGGGTGGATGGAGTTAGACCAAGCTGGTCAGGTTGGATATTCATCACTCACTATTATCAGGGTCAGCCAGTGGTGTGGAACAGAGGAATTGTTAGTGGGAAAACAATGCTAATGTTTTCACTAATTCTGTTGGAGGAACAGAGCTAAAGCTCTTGTACTATCCAGGGGCCCAAATATTAAAGGCAAATTGTGTGGTTAGAAGCAATGGAAGAGTACTGTGAGGCCACCCTATCCCTTCTCTTGCAAGTTATGGGGAAACAAGTAGGGTGCAAATGGAGCCACGTGGTCATTCAGGAGTAGCCCAGTGTGTTCCAGGGGTGAAATCTGCGTGTAGGCAGTTGTTCAAGAATGAACAGGTAACTATCAATTTTAAAATGTTGTCAAAATTATTTGCAGACATATTTTAGGAAAGTACATTGATTGATTGTGAAGTTAAACATTTTGGCCTTTGCAATTTCTTTTCTTTCATTTACAACGTCATCTATTAAAATTTCACAGAACTAATTAGTCCCATTATAAATTAATTATTTGCACATTTTTCCTTTAAAAATAGGCTTTAGAGCATAACAAAGTCTTGTATCTATTTTTAACTCTTCTAAAGCTTAAAAAATAAGAGAATTAACTTCTTTCATGTTTCTTTCACTCCTCCCCTCCTCTGGAGCGCATGCCTTTAGAAATAACTGCCCTGATACCACATGCCAAATTATATCTTCCAAGGGAGAGGTTAGACGAAATCCCATTGATTTACTGGTTGTTGTTGTGTGGGTGTGTACTGAGGAACAGCATTTTTAAAGGCTTTTAGCATGCCAGCTTTTATCCAAAACAGCTTAATTAAAACCTGATATTATAATAGTACCATTTGTCCCAAAATGAACAGTAGCTATACCGACCGCCACTGCATTAAGTCTGGTTAATGAAAGTAATTACAATATGCTAGTAACAAAGGTATGAGGGATGAGGATAATAAAGAGCCATTTGCTGCACGCGGAGATCTGCGGAAGCCCCCAGTTCCCCCCTTGCCTGGTGCTGGCAGCCCCTCCACGTGCCCCGGCTCCATGTGAGCCTGCGGAGGCATCTGGGGGGGGGACACGTGCCAGAGCCACCCCTGCCTCTGGGGAGCACATATGGCCCCGGCAGACAGCTCTCCAACTCAAGGAAGCTTGGGAGGAGTGGTAATGAAGGGAATAAACGCTAGCACTCGCAAAAAAAAAAATAAATGTTATTTTGTTGTGTGGAAGATACTTGCGAGCGATGCTGGCTGTTATTACCAACTGCGTTTTTCTGAAATAGATTTGCCTTCTGCAGGCAAGAATGAAGTGAGGCAATGAAGTCAGCTCAGTCCCGTAAAGCCCCAAATCTTGCACAACCTGACCCAAGCTGAGGCAAAACTGCCCCCAGATTTGGGAATGCTAATATAGCAGGAGTTCGCAACAGAACCTTGCTGAAGCAGGAACCATGGATTATTTTGAAGAGAGAAAGAAATGAGTTTTAAAGGGAATTTTTAGATCTTTCCCAGAACACCCTAGGTAGCCCCTGCTTTTTGTTGTTGCTGTTTTTTTAAGCCTAGCTGTCACAGGCCATATCTTAAATACACCACCACTCAAATTACTTCTCTGATTTTGAATCCCAAGTGAATGGAAACGCACGGCTCCCTGCATGAAAACAAATTGCGGTGAAGGGGGAAACTAAAGATTAGCACTAATGCACATGCTTTAGGTTTCAACCCCAAATTCAGTTAATAAAAAAACTGTTATATTTCTCCAAAACCTAATGGATGAAACTTCAATCAATAGATATCCAAGGAAGCAGGATAAGATCAATAACAGAGCTAATTTTGCAGAATTAAGGAGCAACATGAAGATTTTTAACGAGGAAGCAGACACCTTTGCAATAACTGCACTATGATATGTTGCCTAGCAACAAGATATAAAAATGATGTATAACGCCAGTAACTTCTTTCACATATGAAAACAGCACCCTACCAAGACAGCTTCATAATGTACTCTTACAAACTAAAAATCCATAGAGACCATTAAAGCCTCCATCTTCTGTAATATACTCTGTTAAACAATCATGTGTTTTTGTTAATGCAGTAAAACACTGAATTTATTTAATGATTACCCAATGATACATCAGCAGCAGCAAGCAGGAATGTTTCTATTTTAAGCCTGCAGAATCCATCCCAAGATATCACACTTTGACGGAGAAGAAATGCAATGAGCCAGACCCGTGCAACACCCAGGATGGCCGGGGAGGGAGACGCACTGTGGATGCTTAAGGGGGGTGAATTAAAATCACCCACTGTCTGATAAAAAATAGCATTACTGGAATGCATGGGAATGCATTTACTGCTTTTAACTGCTTTATTCTGTGGCTTGTAGCTTAACACAATATTGCTCCTGGCTTACCTCCTGCTTCCCAGCTCCCAAATGGGAAAGGCAAAGAGGGTGACAGGGTGTGCCAGAGGGGGTTGTTACCGAATAACGTCTGCCATAAGTAGTACTGTAAAGACAGTTCAGCAGGACAGGGGGAAGGAAAGGACTGTTGGAGGGTGAGCTGCCGGGTGCTGTTTGGGCCATCTGCAGCCTGGGTGGTGGGGGGAGCAGCTGGCACCAGCAGCCCCAGCCCTGAGCGGGAGCAGAGGTAGTGCTCGCCAGCCCAATTACGAAAGATGGTCCACAGCCAAAATGCAAGCCCTGCAGCCAGAGGGCCATGCCAAGACACCAGGTCCTTGTCCCTAGGAGGGCTTGCGGGGGGGACAGAGCAAGCAGGGAAGAGCACCACGTGTCCTGGGGAGGCGCTGGCACTTTCCCTCTGAGGCATCGCACCCGGCAAAGTGGTGGGAAGAACAGCCTTAGCAGAAAAACACAGCAAGTAAAACCAGGCCAGAATAACTCAAAGTTTAGGGTTGGTAACATGTTACAAGGCTCGTTGGGAAGTAATCTTAGGCATGGCTGGGAGTAACCAGGGTCTGGCTTATGGGGCGGTTTTGTCCAGGTCAGCGTTACAAAGAGAAGAAAAAAGAGACTTTGCTTATCTGCTGGGAATGGCCACTTGGTTGAGGTTATCACCTTGCACTGGTCCTGAGTAGTCATGGTGATGGGTTAGCTGTGAAACCACCCTGCAGCCCAGTAGCAGCATGGCTCCTGTGGGAGAAGTCCCCCTCCCACCCACTGTCCACCCCTCCCTGAGGTCCCTGGAGGTCCCTTTCCTGTCCCTGGAGAGCCTCCCTGCTGCTCCCTTTTGAGAGTTACGTGCTGAATATTTCCAAACTGTGATACCTGCAGATTATCTGAGGTACATGTTATATACGTCTGGAAATGAAGCAGATGAACACGGCACTTAATCCTTCGCTGATCTCATGCCTTGAATTTTAATCTTCGCTCTGCCACTGACTTGCTTTTTTACCTTGAGCAAACCACAACAGCTCTCTGTATCTCAGCCCACCCATCTGTTCAGATGTATCTGGTGATGTGACCCTCTCTGGCTGACCCACATTTTATGGGATGGCTGAGAGTCTGCATTAACACGTGATTAGATACTAGAGCACTTTTGGATTAAAACAATAACCATGTTGTTGCACAAAATAAGCATAAATCATTCTTGTATTGAACTGCTGAAAGTATTAAATATATATAAAGGATCACATATTCCACAAACACAGCAACACCAACCAGAACAGTTGGGAGTGTGGTGACTTATGGGATCCCAGGTTTTGTTAAGAGTGGACTACAGAGACTAAGCAATTGAACCTGGGTGCTGGGTGAGTAGAGAGAGGGGAGCATAGAGCAGAAATGGGCACAATCCCGTCCAACTGCCATGATAATTTTTGCTGCAAGCCTTTGAAGGTGAAGTGCTGAGAAAAATTAAAAAGTCCCATTCTTCATGTAGTACTGGGGACCTGCAAAAGTCCAATGTCAGGAGACAAATATGATCAAAGAGAAGCTTGTGCAGTTTTCTTTAATCTAAGTGAAGGCCAACTTTTGAACTGCAACAGAGAATTTCACTGTAAAAGGTATTATTCCAGGTGGTTATGTGGATTAAAGGTAACTGGAAAGATGGAGACATTGGCAAGATATAGAAAAATATATAAATATGTAAATGCATAAAGGGAAGTCAAGTGTGACTCCCTTTCCTAATTGCCTAACATGATTCCCACTAGATGCATAAATTACAGCTCCTATTAACAGCACTATGAATAATAATCAGTTTACTTTCTGGCTTGTATCTAAATATACTTTCTATATGATTTCATCTTTTATTCAGCTGTTTAAAAGCAGAACATCTAATTACAGTTCCTATTAGTCTACATTAATATTTTTTTTTTGCCACAGAGCATGTGTGATGACTGATTTTCTAAAAACAGACAGAATTTTTTAGCATATGGAAAAATCATGTTATTATTAATACATTCCCACATGACTCTACATTTCAATTCCCTTAATTATTTAGTCATTGCTGATTATGTCTTTTCACAATTCATTATCCCATTTCCTGCAACGTGGGCATTTTATTCATTAAGTGTCAAAATGAAGGGCCTGACCTCCAGGAAGATAATCAGGAAATAAGTGGCAGATATAAAAGGTCTGGGTTTCCCTTAAGTGCTCACTTATTTCAGTAGCTATGCCATGTTTTTAGTAAGCGGTGACAGAAACGCACTGTTGTTGGTAATTGCAGAAAGGCACGGGGCTGCCAGTCTGCATGAGCTCTGTTTTTCCCCATGCGTGCCGCTCGCATCAGCTGATGGTTTCTGCTGTACGGTGGCAAGAATGAGGAGGCGTGACGGCAAAGCGGTATCGCTTATTGTGTAATGGCACAGAGCAACGCTGCCTTTCAAATATTTAGCGGTGGAGAGCGCCGGGGGCAGAGAGGCTGGTTGGCGCTCCGCTGCTCGGGTCAACCTCAGGAGCAGGGGGACTTTGCAGGCTCTCGTCAGCCTCAGGTGGCTCCTGCTCCCCAGGAGACCTTCATACCATACTAAGTTTTTGGAGACAACACTACCCACTCTCTCCTGTTGAAGCCGGACCTCTGGTGAGGCAGAAAAGCCCAAGCCAGCATCCCAGGAGGCATGATGAAGGGTCACGTTTCCAGCCTAAGGGTTAGACCATGGGGCTGGAGAGGGACAGCTCAGGGTTTCAGGCCAGGCGTTGTGCTTCAGGCTTTCACCGGATTAAAAATAGGTCCACGCTGCACCCAGATGCAGAAGCATGTGCCTCCGGACTTCTGTACAAGCCTAGCCTCGGCCATGTCAGTGTCTTAAAAACCAAATGCTGATGGAATGACACCTCCCTGTATAAGCATCGCTCCCTGGCTTACCATGTCTGCTGCCAAGCTGACCCATTCAAAGTTGACCCCCCCAAAAAGCTAAAGGAGCTCAGCAGACAGGTGTGTCCCTTCTAGATTTTACAAGCCGATAATATAACCTGTGAGGAGCAGGGATGTTCCATCAGTGCACCTCTCTTCTCTTCCCTCTGCCATAGATTCTTGTCAAATTCTGTCACAGCAAAAAAACTATCACAACATAACCAAGTAACAATTATTCAGCACACACTCGCACACAGTAACAATTAAAATAAGAATTTGAGGATGATTTAATTAGCCTGAACAGCTGCTAATAACGCATGGTAATTTTGCAAAGTTGTGACTGAATGTTTGCGGTATTTATAATACATAATGCATACACATGTGTATCCCCATATGTGTGCTTGCATATATATAAAATGCATATATCATGTTTTATTTATGGGGTTTCTATCAGCAATAATTAATTTGAAAAGCTTCAATAGACATTACATTAATAGACAGTAGTTTCCTAAATAGCCTCATAGCTAGACAAATACTTTGCCTAATGCCATTTCATTTTCTGCCAGCTGCATGTGATTTGCTTTTGATCTGGCACGCGCTTCGTTATACATTATTAAAGAGCCAATCAGCGTGCCCCTGGAGTTAGCATCCTGCCCCCTGCTTACTTTTTAACAAATTTCCTCTTTTCTTTCGTACCACAGTGATTAATCATTTCAGCTAACGGCGCGTTGTTTATGATCTGAGTCAGTGACTTCAGACCGTCTTAATCTCCTGTTAGGCAGGTTTTAATGTGCTGGGAATTTACTTACAAGCTTTTATTTATAGCACAGTATGCTCTCAATTTCATGCAACAACAAAAACAAAACCTGCAAATAGCACTTGATTTCTGCTTTTAATGTTTCTGATGAACTTTATGGCAGAGAAAAGCACAACCAATCCATGAAACAGAAACTAAAAAGGCAGCATGATAAATGCTTATTTTTCAAAAGTGTCTCGGTTTTTATCCAGTTGTCTAGAGAGAACCTGTTGCCTTCCAGTGTCTCTCTGCAGTCAGATCGTTTCTGGTCTGGGTTATTTTCTACCCTCTGGTTGTCTGCAACAGTGCTTTTAGATGATTCGCTTATTAAAGCAGAGTCCTCTGGGGCTTCTAAAGTCCTTATTTGCAGCATCCTTATTTGCAGCATGGTTGGCAGAGAAGCAGCTTTGATTCTTCTGTTAATATTACAAATATTTCCAGCTAACTTTAAGATCTATGATGAAATGGCTGACCTCTGTTCTATGTTATAATAGCAGTTCAAAAGACTCTGTTATTAAGCCGAGTGCCTGACCATTATTGTTTTTTATTGTGCTGTAGTTTTGTCTAATATTAAGGGAAATGATTTGAGGGGAGAGATAAAGCACCAAATGGATTTAGTTATCAAAAACTTTATGATATCTTAGCTTGCTGCAGGAGTAGTCTGAATAGATTTTTGGTAGGATTTTTATTCTTTTCTAAGCAAAAATTATATACCCATCAATGCTCTCCATCACATGGGCAGTGCCAAGGACTACAGGCTGGAGATCTAAGTCTGCTTAAACAAATACTGTGCAAGGCAGAGACAAGGTGTCTGCAGAGCCCAGCCAGGATGACACAGAAATGAGGTTACAGGGTCAGGATCTGCTGTGCCACTTTCCCAGAGCACCCCCTTTAGGGCCACCCTGTGGAATTCTACATTTCTAATGCCTCCAGATTTTCTCTTTTGTTTCCCTTTTGCATCATAATGAACCAAACCCCAGATTTTTCTACATGGCAGAAATAATAGGCAGCATCTAAACTTTGGCATAGGGGGGGGCACAGCAGCAAAGGCCACACACACAGTTTAGGAGATTTGTGGTCGATGATACAGGGAGACAACTCTGAGCTGCTCTGGGGAGCGAGGAGACTGAGCTCTTTCTGGTCCTCTGGGATGCTGAAGAGATAGGCAGGAGCCAGGATCCACCTGCTTCCTCCCACTGATCACTTCTTCCATACTGTGTTTGCTTTTGTCTTTCTTGCATGTATTTTTAACCTCGTAATTTTTCATCCTCACTCATCTCTGTCCACATTTGTTCCTTTTCCTAAAGCCACACTGAGCATCCCATTATAGCTCCTGAGCTTGTCTATCTTATTGCTGTAGTTTGGATATCAATGGTTTGCTTTGATAGACACTTCATGTTCTTGAGCTGTTCCCAAAGGCAGAGGATCAGTACAGACTCTATGCTTGTGTTCTCCAACTACCTTTTTCTGAACATTGCCAACCAAACAGCTGGTAGGCCAATCATAACCTCACAGTACTATTACTTGTTTCTGGCTTTATTCTCATTGAAAAGTTTCCTATTTACCATTTCCCAACAACAAACTTCAATCCCTCTTAGCTTTAGTCACAAAAAAATTCATTGTCCATTTCAGCAAATCAACTGGGATCCCTCTGTAGGCAGTGAGGAGAGAGACATCTTCAGAGGACAATTTGTCCCATCCTCTCTCCCGTGGCTACCTAGAGAGATTAAATTCATAACTTAGATTAGACACCTGTCTTCAAATAGCTGCAACAAGGTAAGATAAATTCCCTCTCAACTCATCACCTAACATTCACACAGTAGAAAACATCTTCTTTTAAATGATCTCGTTAACTTTAGATTTGGTAAACCTGTATAATTTAACACAGTATGTTTAGAACAAGGAACATGTTAGCAAATTCACTTTTACAAATTTAATAGCAAACTATCAACTTGTGTAGAACCAGCAAGATGAGTAATAAATGTTACAAGAACAGCTTTAGGCATTGCATATTAATAGCTGTGGTAGGATTGACTTGCAGCGCCTTGGTTCTATGATCAGCAACAAGATAATTAGTAAAATTATCCTGCAAATTCATTATCTTGATTCCTTCCACTTGTGCATTTTATTCATTACATATCAAAATGAGGAGCTTTGCCTCCAGACAGATAATCAGAATGTAAGTGTCAGACACAAAAGGTCTGAACTTTCTTTAAATATGCTTTGGTAGATGTGACCTTAAATAGTCTCCGTGATACCAAGGAATTTACAGTCATTATTCGAAACAGAAGAAACACCGTAATTTTGCAGAGAAATGCAGTTGTGCATTTTACAGGCTTTCTCACACCTTAATTCGATTTTGAAATAAATGACTTAAACATTGGATAATTCTGGAACATAATGATTTCTTCCTGGCTTAGTCTAAATTCACCTGTAGTGCTGTGCATCGCGCTCTGTGCTCCTTGTCCTCCCACTACCCAGAGCCAAGAACTAGCTGAGCTATAATGGGACTCTCTTCAAACCATGCATCCAGGGAGTTTTTTGTCTCAAACTAGGGTGCAGGAAAGTTGCATGGACTGATGTATGCAGGTCTCTTGCCCTGCTGGACAGTTAACACATAGCCAGACATGTGAGATCAGAAGTACCTCTTGGCCACTGCCAGTTTAGATGGAGTCAGATGGACCAACAGCGTTCTCTTAAACAAAGTATTTCATTTTGCAGATCCTTATGTTTCACATTTCAGCTCTGCCAGGAGGTTCATGCATCCCTCCTGTTCGGAACTAATGCAAAGAGTTTAGCTGTCAATGCTGTGTCTGTTTTGCAAGGGGTGCTCAAACTGGCTGCCTCTGACAATGAACTTGGGGCTAGGTGCCTGCTTCTTCTAGGAGTCGGCGAACAAGAGCAGGGAGCAGCATGAAGGTGATTCACAGCAGGAGCCTGACTCCTTGCACACCAGAAAAATAGTGCAGTGCTTGGCTGGACTGACCCTGCAGCCATCTGGATTCAGAAACAGCAACAGAGCAGTGGAGAGACGAGCAGACGTGAGCTGGAGAAGAATGGCTAGGATGGATGGGTGTAAGATCAGCTACATTTTCCCTTTTACCTATGCTGGCTTCAGCATTTAATTCTCCTTATCTTTGCCTCACAGAATGCTCCATTTTCATATACTTTAACACACTTTAAGTTGTAAGATTCTTAAAGTGCTTTTATTTTGGGATATGAGCTTTGTAAAAATGTATCTGCCAAGCCAACAATGCTTTAAAATTCTTGCTTTGTATTTTAAAGACACCTAAGTTTTTACTTGTAAGACTTGATTCTATCATTGCTGCAGGAAAACTCATGCGTAGGGTGAGACATGGCCTTAAAAATTTAGTAAGAGCGGTATCTTTTGTGGAAAAGTTGAGGACACGGTGCAATGGTTCCACCATAATTAGGTACCTCTTGCTGGCCCCAAATCCCGCATGGTTCCTAGGATATACTCTGCAATGATTACCAATCCAATGGCCAAAACATGGGCACTTGAACAGACAGAACAAGATGCATCATGGATCATCACATTTCTGCATGGGTTTAGCTTGCTAGTACTCGCATACACTATTTAGCTTGCATGGCTTTTTCAGTGCCATATTAGCTTCTGCCAAGTGAAGCGTGTGAGAAAGGACATTCTCAAGCTGGATTCGCCGCCTCGCACATCTGCAAAGCTGCTGCAGCCAGAAACACTGCCAGGGGCTATATGAGAGTACCCAAAGCACAGGCATCTCTGGGCAGGCTGGCTCCTTCCCTGGCATCATGGGTTCAAGGGATGGGACACCGAAACCAAAGACTCCAGGTTTGTGTCTGTCTCAGTTCAGAACTCCCTCCACCTATCCATCCAACCTGTGTGGTTTCTGCCAGCAAAGAGGGACAGAGAGAGGGTTAAAAAAGCAGTGTCCTGTTGGTTTTTTTTTTAAATCAGAACTCACTGAAACCACTAAAAAAAAGAAGAAAGAAAAAAAACATCCATGAAAGCTTAGATGACAAGATATGGAAAGGTACATACACCACAGAAACAATAGCTGATAGGGAACATCCTTTACAGAAGGGAATGTTTGATGATTTGGGGAATCTGCCTATGTATAATTTATGAATTCCTTATGGCTGTTTTTTACTGTGTAATGCTTTATACTCTGTGTGCTAAGAAGACAAGGAAAAGAAGTTAATGTCTGTCCACGAAAAGGTCGATAGCTAAAGATTATCAGCACCTGAATAGATCTTACCCAAGGAAAACAAAAGGTTAAGGGCCATTTTTTTCCCCTGTCTCTCCGCAGGGGTCTGGATTTGGATAGTGGAAAATCACAGACAAGAGAAAAAAGATATCAGATATTAATCCTGCGTCTTAAAAAAAAATCATAGAGCCTAAGTGACTCCTGTGAGACTCCAAGGGCCCAGAGACAAAGGCAGCTTGTTTAGGAGAAGAGAGCCTGGGGGCAGCTTTCTGAGCAGGGAGACACCAGGGAGGATGAAAGACACTGCTGCCCGGGAGGGGAGGGAGAGGGAAAGCCAGGCTGAGCCTGGAAGACAGGGTGGAAATGTCATCTTTGGATGCAACAGAGCTGAGGAGCGACAGCAAAAAACGACGGGGAAATATAGATGAGGCAAAGCATGCAGATCTTTTATTGCTTTGTCTAGAGATGTACGCTGCTTCTCCAGCTAATGGAGAAAAGCCCCAACCATCTATTTTTTTTTTAATGACTGCAGAACCTGCAGTGGTCCCATAGCCTGGAAAACGTGATGCATATGGCAAATTTGGGTAGCCTGCTCAGGCTATGGGAAGCTTGTACGCCCGTTGGCCCTGTGCGGTGGGCTCAAACACAGCAGGCTGAAGACTGTCCATTTGCTTGGGAAAAGTCTGAAGTGCCCAGAATTGCAAAATCGAGCTCATGCCTGTTCCCAGGAAAAAAATTTCTTCAAGCATCATCTTTCTTACACTGTGAGGCTGCTGCAGCTTCCAGCTTCCCCATCTGATGAACGAGAGAGGGAACCAGCTGCCGCGGCAGCAACTATATTTAGCAGTCTATTTTGCTATTGATGCATATATACCTGGTTCCTATTGACTATAATGAGAATTATTCTGACAAACCACAAGGAGAATAGGCCTTTTAGGATTCAGTTCGTACTAATGAAATGTCTAAGGAAAATTACCCTCTTTTTGTCCATGCTAAATTATTCCAGCTTTTCATTAATACTCATTAAGTTTCTAAGGGTTGGCATTTTTAGCAAAAAAATAGTTTTTGCTGACAGAAAAAAGCCACCCAGATAAATGAAGAAAATGTTTACTCAATTTAATAGGCATAATTTTCTCTTTTGGTGCTCAATTCAACATCAGGATCTGAAGTCAACAAAGGCTGGATCAAGGGTCTACAATTTTTTTAATTGGGCTCTTCTCATTTACACTGGAATATGTTGAAAACTCAGAGCTATAATGAACCATTACATATGCGTGCATGCAATGCTACGAAAATTAATAATGCCTTGAATTTGCTAGGTATTTATTCAGCATTCATGAGTAAATAACAAATAACTTGATAATATTAATGAAAAAAAGCCTGTGGAAAACCCACACAGCTGGAAAGAAACTTTTTTACTGCGTGAAGCCCACTTTCTCTCCCACCAAGCTATTGTCATTATTCTGAATAACTTTTTTTCCCCCCAAGGGTAAAGTGACAGGCTTGCAATTTCTATATAAAATTGCATGGTTTTTGACTGAAGTTTGTATGTAAGCCCTTTTATGTCTGGGTGACTTTAAGTGTAGTCAATATTATCATAAAGAATATATATTTTAAATTAAATTAATTCCATTGGCAAAAATGAAGTTTACAGAAACTGTCAGAAATGTAATGGTTTATCACCACCTTCATTATAATCTGTCCAGTGGTACTGTTTGGAGGACTGAGTCAGAATCCCATCATTTAAGGTGACATCAATATATAATTTGTACGTGAAATAACTGGGTCTTTTCCAAGTACCTCACTTTTGAAGCACACCTGATAGCATTTTACTTCCTAAGCTACTAAATCCAAAATAACTCTAAGAATGACACAATGCACCATACACAGTAAATGGCATTTAGCGCTAATCATAAAGGACAGATACTATGACATTTTGGTTGGTTAAAACTTGATCAGTATTCAGTCAGTCTCTCTTAAAATATTCTATTAATAGCACTTGCGTCCTGCAGACAAATGACCGTGTATGTTGTCTTTCCTTCAAAAAACAGTTTTTACCTTTCACATTTTCAAAAAAAACCCCAACCCAATACGTCCCAAGGGCAATGAACTACAATGGGAAAAAGATGCCAAAATACGTAGAGTAAAAAATGTTAGAGATTTTTCAATCACAATTTTTGCAGTGTGGCTAGTACTGTATTCTCCAAGGTCTTGGAGTTTGTGCACAAGGCAGGAGGAAGCCCAGCACATTGTATAGAAAAGCTAGACCACACCTCTCCTAACACACCGACAGGACCACATACCTGAGCGCTGGCCCACAACTGTGCATAGCATTAAATCACTGACACCAGCACAGTTTTCACCGGCGCCAACTCTTGCAGAGAAAATCCCTGCATGCCCAGGGGCCTCTCCCAAAAGGCAGCGTGGGTGAAGCCACTCTGCTTCGTGGCTGTAAGAGAGTTTAACTCTTTGGACACGAGCCATGCTACACTGACTGGCCTCAGGGCAAGAGAACAGTTATTAGTCCATTTTACTTATTAGTATAGACATTGCAATGGAATATTCTTGAAAGCGATTTAATTTCCTTTTAGCAGACTCCTCTTTTCTCCCACAATTTCCTTAAAGTCTTTCTGCCAAGTGAAGCTAACTGCTAACTCATGTGTTGCTCCTAAATATGATTAAATAAGATTAACAAAAGAATATTTGTCTCAGCTCCCAGATGAGGAAAGCTGCCTCTCTCAGACATAAACAGAGAGCTCACGCTTCCTGGCTCAGACCAAAATGTGACAGTGGTGGGAGAGCTCCCGCTGATCATCTCCAGTTGTGGAAAATCAGGCACCACAGAGGAATTTCCTAGATGTAAGAGCATGTCTGCTGAAAATATTTGTGTAGCAGACAGGAAAAGGTGCACGGCCGAAGTACCTGTGTAGCATCAGCCACTGAAACCCACAACTCAATCTAATGCAGGTTTTCAGAAACGTATCCTAAGGTGGGGATGGCAGTAGGTCTGCCATCCTGTGGGCTCATGGGGCAAACCAGGGCTATGTCCTTAGGTGTCGGGGACCATGGGGCAATGACTGCCCAGCTCTGCAGCCAGAGCTGCAATCTACAGCCCAGAACACATGCACACTACGGGAAACCCTCCATCTCTCCCTCCCCTACTCTACAGCCATCCCTGGAAACATGGCGAAGAAAATGGGAACGTTAACCTGGGTGGAAAACATATCATATAACAGCATCTAGTTGCATTGTCTGATGAGTCTGCTTCCTTAATGCCCATTTAATCAAGGAAGAAATCACTGTCACCATGGGGTTTACTGGAGAATAAGGGTTTACATCTCAAGTCACGCCTCCTTTGTGGTCTCACTGCGTTTTGAGTGAATCTTACCAAGGGAGTAGAAAGTAGGCTGTTCTCTAAAGGTGGCAGCTGAAGGCATCAAACGCCGGCCTCCCAGCAGTGTGGACACCTGCTATTACCCAAATTTTATTCTTCTTTCATTAAGACTGATAGCACAGATCCTTTCTGGTATTAATATGCATAATTCTGTTGGCCTCAGAGGAGCTGTGGCAGGGATATACAAAATGAGGATCTATCTGGCCCTTTGCCATTAATAACAAGGAATCATTTCTCTGTATTGGAACAAGATGGTGATTGTGCCTCTTTTCCAGCTTTGTGAAACACTCTAAACAGAGAGAAAAATTAGTAAGTATTTTACTGTATTATTTTGTATAGCAGAGAGGCTGGGTTATTCATTCTGGATTCTCTCTTGCTTTGTCAAATAACAGGGTGTGTACACTCACTACAAAACAGCAATTTCGAAAATTAATTCCACCACATTAGCACGATAGTGTTTCACCAGCTCTTTTATACTGGCCTGCCTTTTCCTAACACAAAGCCTTTGCACATCGGCTACTTGTATTCTAAAAAGAATATGGGTCTCTTTCCTCTGTACCACCCTATTCGATTCAAAACAGATCAGATTTTGCTGTATTTGAAAATGTCAGTGCCGCAGCACGTGGGTGGCTAACGCCACAGAAAGTGCCTCCATGTCCTGCATTGGGACCTGGAAGACTGAAAGGCAGATTACCTTTGAGTGGCATTTGTTGTAAATCTTATTCCCACCATAAGAGTTTCTATCTTGATTGCCTATTTCCAAGAAACTATTTATAGTTTTTGCCTTTTTAAGGTGACATTTTTTCATTGACACCGAGATTTATTAAGTTCAAGGTTTAAATACACAGCATACTTCAAACCTCAAACTCCTTTGTGACACTATTTTCAACAACAACAGTGACAGCAGCAAAAATACAAGTGTGACAATTCAGGGGGGCTGTTGGTGTACAACTAATTAATGGCTGGTTGACATTATCACTGTTAGTATAGTATTTTAGTGCCATTTTACATGGCACTCTGTACCTCAGACTCTGTAAGTTAAGGGCCAGGGAAGCAATGTTTACGTGTCTGGGTTTAACGCATTGGCTGTGAAGGTTTATTGACAGCTGAAAACCACAATGTGGGCAATAAAAAGGGTGTGCCATGCACGGTGCCCAAACCAGGAGCAGTTTCTGTTCAGATGAGCTGACAACAAGTAACAGATCACCTGCAGAGAGACTCTGATGATCTGAGAAAGCCCCGAAAGGGACAAAAGCTGTGAAAAGTGAGGAATTTCCCTCCAGCCTTCTGGATGGAGAAAGAGGTAATAAAGAGACCCTGGTTGCAGCGGACACACAGAGAAAAGTCCAAGGCACCAGATCAGATGGTGTATCCTGAAAGCTGCCAAGGTGTGAGGAGTCAAGGGGATGATGGTGCACACAGGTATGCCTCCTCTGTAGTCATTGCAGCTTATGTGGACAAAGCCAAAATATCTTTAGCTAGGTCTGGTACTGCTGCTAATTTTGCTCTAGCAGCACAAGGTACTGTACAGACTGCTAATTCTCACTGAGAAGCTGGAGAAGCTCCAGGCAGAGAGCTTGCTGCTGCTCCACGGTGCTGCCATCCACACCACTAGCAGTACCCAGGCTGGCTGGAGGAAAGCTGACCTAGGTAAATCACTGCAGACGGTGACTGCTGTAGACGAGATATTGTACAAACGAGCTGGATGTTATGGTGTGGAAAGAAGGGCAATGTTAATAGGTGAGTATTGGAGGTTGGATTAGCTGGCTTGAACTACGTCTTAATGTTTCTGGGATTTAGTGCCTTGGGTGAAATGACATGTTTTCCAAACAATCTTGGGTATGCTTTTTCATTTATTTGAACAAGAAAGACAAAAAGAATAATACTGAAGAAATGCAATGAACAGTATACATCAGCCAAAATAATGTTTTAATCGCTCTGAAATTTAGGATACTAAAAGAAAAGCCGTGCAGTGAAAGTTCTCCTGAAAGATTGCAATGAAAACAAATGATATTTTATGCATCTGATACATTTTTAATATGATTCTGACACTTTGGAGTACTTTTGCATTCAATGAAACCCAGCAAGAAAGGTAGTGTCAGCAAACTGGGCCGGCTTCTAAGTCTCTATACCTTCTCTCTCCCCCATTGCCTCTCTTTTGCCTGGAGTTGGTGTTCCTCCTGAAACTTTTCCAGGAGTTTCCCACCAGGCTCAGTCACAAAGGCCAACACAAATTTCCCCATGAAGGTGTCATGCTGAGGGCGGCCTTCTCACCTCCCTCCCAAAGTTGCCCAGTAATTTCTTTCCAGCAGTGAGACTGCAATAAAACGCTCTGCTAGCGCAGAAGTAGCTATTGCACTAGCACTGTGCAGCAAAGTGGGTCTCGTTCCACCTGTAGGCTTCTCCCTCTGCTTTGGAAAGCAAAAGAAGTGTTTAGAAATATACTGCTGATTACCATACTTGTGTTCTGTAATTCTTCACATGTCCGACTCCACCAGGAGCTTAACTGCAGCCAGTGGGATCTTACAGTCATTAACATTTACAAGGCAGCAGTTCACAGTTGTTGAACTAACAACCTACCTCTAAGAAACTGATTTTTCTCCCCTCTAAGTATTGACACGTGCTCCACTGACTGTGATGCTTATTCACAGTGACAGTGTGTTTGGTAGGATTTCATGTTTTCACAGGATTTGTCTTGTGCAGACAGTTTCTAATTTACCTCTGCTCTTGTTTTAATTCAATCAGCTGATGGAGTGCAGCTGATCTCACAGCACATATGGCTGTTCACGTTTGAAAAAAAACCCTGAATATTTGATGGGTTGATCCTTAATGTTTTCTGCTAAAGAATTAGCAAGCCTGCTAATGAGCCAAGGGATCCCAAGCAGGGAAGGGGAAAAATACAGAATTAGATTCTGTTTTCATTCAGGTTTTTATGTTGCTCAAATAAGAAATACTGTGCTTTACATACTCTGATTAGTTTTACAGCGTAGAGAGATTCAAGTAAATTACTCATTAAAACCATCACACTTAAAGCATCATGTTTTCATAAGTGGATGTCCTGTGGCCATGGGGAGTCACAAGCTATTTGCGAGGGCACCTGTGAGTGCTCACCCCTTTGCAGAAGGCTCATGGAACCAAGCAGAGTTGTCCTTCACTGGCAAGGATGTTCGCAGCTAGAGTCTCAGTCCTTTCACTGCCTCCCCAATTGCTTTTTCTGTCTTCTCTGAAATAAACTTATCTGTCCTCCACCCCACACCCCATCCTGCCTCCTCACTGCTCCATGCCATCCCAAAGGAGGTGGCTTCTTCCATGTTAACTGGTCGTGCTTGGTTTTCATAGAATCACAGAATGGTTTGGGTTGGAAGGGACCTTTAAAGGTCATCTAGTCCAACCCCCCTGCAATGAGCAGGGACATCTTCCACTAGATCAGGTTGCTCAGAGCCCCATCCAACCTGGCCTTGAATGTTTCCAGTGATGGGGCATCTACCATCTCTCTCGGCAACCTATTCCAGTGGTTCACCACCCTCATTGTAAAAAATTTCTTCCTTATATCTAGTCTGAATCTACCCTCTTTTAGCTTAAAACCATTACCCCTTGTCCTGTCACTGCAGGCCCTGGTAAAAAGTCTGTCCCCATCTTTCTCATAAGCCCCCAGTGAGCATTGAAAGGCCTCAATAAAATCTCTCTGGAGCCTTCTCTTCTCCAGGCTGGACAACCCCAACTCTCTCAGCCTTTCTTCATAGGAGAGGTGTTCCAACCTTCTGACCACTTTCATGGCCCCCCTCTGGACCCGCTCCAACAGGTCCACGTCTGTCTTGTACCAGGGGCCCCAGGGCTGGACGCAGTACTCCAGGTGGGGTCTCACCAGAGCGCAGCAGAGGGGGAGAATCACCTCACTTGACCTGCCTGCCACACTTATTTTGATGTAGCCCAGGATACGGTTGGCTTTCTGGGCTGTGAGAGTATATTGCCAGCTCAAGACCAGTTTTTTATCCACCAGTACGCCCAAGTATTCCTCTAGCCCTTTCTCTGAATTCCCATTGCTCTCCTCCATCAGCTTCCCACTGTTTCTGCATCCTGCAGCCAAACACTGTTTGCAGGCCAAACAAACTACATCCGTCTCTCCCCAGCTCAACGACAGCTCTCATGTCAACAGAAAAAAAAGAAGGGAATTCACAAGGAACATCTTCAATAATTAAAACCTCAGCTTGCCTGTGGGTTTCCTTTCAAGAAAGCCACTCTAGGAAATCACAGCTAAGACTGTAAGAACGGCCAGATCAATCTCCAACCACTTATCTTACAAACCAAGAATTGCTTGCACCTCACACACTCCCTATCTCCTTAAATCCATAGCAAATATATTCAGAGTGCATCTGATATTGGTCGCAACAGTTAACTTAGTGGAGAAGCAGGACTCTCACTGCTCCCATTTTTCCTGTGTTCTAGAGCAAAATCAACATTTACTCCAAGCCCCGCCAGTCACAACAAAATACACAGTTCCACACACTAATAAAATCAAATAAAAATCAGCCAAAATTACTGATCTTGCTTAGCAAGCCTGTGTTTTAGCGAGGAAGTCAATAGGTTGGCTTTGGCGGTGTCTCAGGAACTCAGGTAGCAACTGCTCAGGGCATGGTGGAATAAAAGATATTTGTGTAGCCTTAACTCTTATCTACTTCAAAGTTTTCTACCATGTCCTCCACCAACAATGTGAAAGCTTGCAAGGAATTGCCTTTTACAGCTATCATCAAGTAATGAGGCTTTTCTCTCTTGATTTGACATTACATCTGTAACTCGGTCTTACTAGAGTTATTTACATTGAAGGCTCTCTTAGAAGTTTCTCTGTCCTCTATGTGCGTGCCTGCAGCTGGACAGAGGAGTCAGTACACTTTGAAGAAGTTGCTATAAATTAGTGCATGGGGTTAGATGAGGTTCAGGATTCCTGCAGTGATTATAAACTCAGCAGGAGTCCTTACAACAGCTCCGATCTCGACAGGGTTACTGTCTTGTTAATCAACCTCCTTCAGGACTGGAAGCGGTTCTGCATCTCAGTTCTTGGGGGCTTTTTTTTGGAAGCTGCAGTTTCATGCAGAATGATCTGTCAATTTACAAAGTCTACAGAGCTCTGATACATTTGGTAAAACAACATCAAAAAAGGCTAGACTTAAGCCGTGGCACCCTGCGTTGCACCAAGCAGCACAAAGACTGCAAATTCTTGTCACAGTTAGTGCAAAACAAGATTTGGTGATTTTAAAGCTATGCCTCAACTGATTTTGCAGCCCAGGGCCAGATGTTAGCTCTGGCCCAGCCCTGAAACCAGAGGGTGACACGATCTGTGCACAAACCAGCACTTGTCTCCTCTCACCCGCTGGGGAAAGGAAGCACGGGGAAGCAGATGGAGCAGACTTGGGGCACACTTTCTATTGCTCTTGGTCTTGCCTGGGGAAACGCGGACATGCTGTGGAAGTAGCTATCCCTTGGAAGAGCCACAGCCTGACGTGTGCAGGGGCCACACTGTCTAGAAAGAGAGGATGTTTTCTGCTTTGTGTTGTGCAAGAGACAGCTAAAATAGGGTGCAATGTTCCTTAAAAAGATAAATTTTAAGCATCTTCTTCCTTTTGCTGATGGTCCGTACAGTAGAGTGGCCCTTCCTATAATAAACACATTCCAGTGCGCCAGCAAAGAGCCATCTTTTCTGAGGGGAACACAAGGATTGCAGCTCCTGTGGCATTTCATTGTCTGCCTCTGGGCACCCATACAGGAACTGCACATATTCTGTCCAAAAAGGAGCTAAACTTTGGCTTTACTATGTGAATAGCACCTCCAACAAAACCATGGAAATGGCATTCCTTATAAATAGTCTATTTCAGAAAACCAGAAAATCTGTGTTAAACTGAATGGATCTGTTCAGCACAAAAAGAGGGCACAGAGAGGGCTGGAAAAGTCTGGATGCCAGTAATTTACAAAGTGAGTAGCAGTGGCACATTATTACTGTTGCTGCTTTTGCTAATTATCAGTAACAGCAACCACTGCTGATAGGGATTTATATTGCGAGAGTACCTAGGAACTCCTTTTGTACTATACAGCAGTTCCCTGACACAGAAAGTTCACTTTTCAGGACAAAAGAGAGCAGATGGCTACATCTGGCCTGACTGGGCACTACAAGGGACAAGTGGGACAACAATGCTAAAGCATGAGAAACAGTGGTACAGCCCTGACCTCACCACTGTTTTTCCACAGTCCTTGTGAAAAAAGAGGCTCTTAAGAAAGGATCTGAAGGTAGGTATGGTGCTAATTGGCAAAGTGTTCAAGGCTGTTCCCAGATCTGATGGGAAGCATGGGAGAAATTCATTCATTGATGTAAAACTTAGCAACAGGGTAACAGAGGCTGGCATCACCAGGTAAGCTAGAGTGGGAGATAATATGTTAGCATGAACTGGTAGACTTGAGACCTTATGATCAGGGACAAATAGTTGTACTTCATGTGATAGAGAAGGAGATGACAGTGGTGAGATGTAAAGACAAATGTCTTTGGGCAAGGTGTCAAGCTAGTAAAATGATCTGCACAGCAGCATGAATGGAGGTGGGTAACATTGCATTTGTCAAAACCAAGGAAAAGATGTTGCAGCAATCAAGGTAGGTAATGAGAATTTGGACCTGAGACTTATACCTTTGTGAATAAAGAGCTTCAGCTAGAAATGCTATAGAGTAACAGTCTGCAAGATTTACGCATAGTCTTAGACACAGTGACACAAGGGGAGTTCGGAATAGAAAGTGACACTCAGGTTAAAGACCTGGAGAATGGACAGACTGGGGAGGTTACCCATGATGACTGAGTATTCGTGTGAGGACAAGAGCTAGGGGATGAAAACAGTGCGCTCTCTATTTTAGCCATGCTAAGCCTCAGCAGATAGCGAGATATGGATGCAAGGTGTGGCTTTTGAGCTATGGATTGGTTTATTAAGTTTTTAAGCAAAGTGAAAGAATTTGTGAATAAATCCTCATGAACAAAAGGGTCCTACCCATCCAAGGATGTCCTGAATGCTTCATCATGAAGCTTCGTGAAAATATTTCTCGAACATTCCCAAGGGGGAAAAAAAGAGAGAACAGCAGCGGCGTTCACTGGTTTGGAGATGCACCTTACCATCCCTAGTCATACAGTGAATTTTTCTTCTCAGCTGGGGTCTCTTACATACCCACGTTCCTCTGTGTGGAAGGAACCATGTCTCTTCCACATTTTCTGGCTAATTGCACAAGCCAAATTGTACAACCTAAGGAGGAAGACAAGCTTCTTTGACTGTTCATTTTAAAAGCCTTGCATAAAAAAGGGGTGAATGAGCCTCACATCACATCATATACTTAGTTCATTGTGAAAAATGTAAAAAGCTCTCATGAATTATACTATCTGCTACTAATTTGTAACAAAACAGCAGGGACTGAGGCTAAGGCTTGTTGAATGTGCGGTTCAGCCCTTCAAAAACCTACTTTGTAAACGTTAGCTAAGTAAAAGCTCTGCCAGTGAAGTCATGAGCCATCCATCATCATCACCCTTCAATAAATTCTTTGTCCAGTTTAAGAATTAAAAACTGTATTTAACATATTCAGGGAGAATGGAGAAATGCCTTTAGAAACAACAGGCTTAATGCACTACTAATCTCTAAACCAAATATTTATAGCCCCATAGTTTATAAACAATCTGAAATATTTGGGTAGTGGATATCCAAGAGGTAGAAGCGCACACAGTAATAGGGAGGTTTTACCATTCCATCTACCTTGTTTGGTGTTTCACTCACTATTATATCAGATATATAAGCATTGTGAGTTATTGAATTATCAGTTTAGAAAAAGAACAAAGAAAAACACGAGTTAAAATATATGGAAATGTTTCATTGTTTATAAATTTGTCTGCCTCAGAAAATAATCAATATTATAGTTCATTCAAGCCAAGATCTGTCTGGATGTGTATTAATTTGCTCCATGAAAATAAACTAGAAATTACTAAGATAAAAGAAATAATAATGAAATATGGAAATAACTATGGATTTTGCACATTGTCATTATATAATGGACATAATGGACATAATGACATTACATAATGGATTCTAATTAAATCCAGGTGGAAAATGACCTTCCTAGACCTCTCTTCAAAATTAAGATTTTTGACAGTCGTGATTAATGGAAACATGCACTTTGCATGGTTTGTAAACCTGAAACATCATTGTACATTTCAGTTTATAATTTATCCCATTATCTGCTTCTGCATGCATGAAGGTCAGCCATACTGGCACAAAGTAGTAGTGAAATCCAGAGGCTCTAGAAGGTTGTTTTCACAGATTTTTCAATTATTTTTCATGAGGAAATAATTTTGCCTACTTTTTCCTTAGAAAGATGACAATCTAAAAGAGTAATATTTTTAACAGCAGTAATTGCAATATTCTTGTTATTCTCTTGTCCTTTTGGAGTAAACAAAATGGCACTAGAAGAAAATGTTTTTTTAAGGATTCCTACCCGCAATATTTCTTCAATGCAGCTGTTATCTCCTGTTCCACTGTCCTGTAAACAAAATGAGAAAATAGTTTGCTTGTGTTTTAAAAAGAAACAACAAATAGCAGGTTTGAGGACATGGTTGTCACATGAAATATATTCCAACCTCTATTACAGTTTCGAAATGATGCCAAGCCTTTCCAGCATCTGAAAAGTTGCACTGCTTAAAACTCTCAAATTATTCCCCATCAGCACCACAGGAAGATGTAATATTTGCAGTGTTTACATATGAGTGCAACATATTTGTATAAATTCATAGGATTTTGTTTACACCACTTTTGGGTGCAGTTCCTGCTGGTTTGGATATACTGCATATGAGTAAGCATAAGCAAAACAGTTATTGCATGTACATATATCCATTATGCACATTTATTTATATTAAATAAATAACACCTCTTCGCATCCTTTGTGCAGGAAAGACTCTGCAGTGACATTGCCTATGTGAAGCCTGACGATATATAGCGTAGAGGCAGCTGTGATGCTGAGGGGAGAGCTGCAGAGACTGCAACACAGGCTGCAACACTGAGCGTGGGCTAGGCAGCACAGTGGCCTTGAGAAGGCTATGATTTCCTAAAACGCTGATGCTAAACCCACCTGTACGTTGTGGGACTGAGGGCACAGAGGAATTTGGCTCTCCTGAATGGTGTAGCTTCCTCCAGAGCCATTCTGGAGAGGGGAAATCAGAGATTTGGCAGAGCAGTGATCCCGTTATAGGAACCATCCAGCCGGTGCCTCAACTACGTGGTCCGCTTGGTTGTTCATTAGGACGCAAACTTCTTGTCAGCAAAGACAAGGCAGTGCAAGACACCAGTCTGCCATACTTATGCCCCCGCCCCCCGCCTTCCTGCCTGTCCCCTGGCCACGGTCCCCTTGCGCTGCCCAGCACAACTGGGAAGAGGGCACACCACGGATGGAGGTACTGATACTGAGGGGGTATACTCCTGCAGCTCTCCACAAGATACAGTCTTCTGAGGATTTACTTTACCACATTAAATTCCCTGACAATTCCCCAAAGAAAGGTTTTCTTCCTTTTGCAGAACACAAGTAACTCAGGAGGCAGGAGACTGGGGCTTGAGGTCTTCCCATGTGGGAAGTGGGGATGGAAACAAAACCAATATGATTAATTACTGTCCCCAAAGAGCTAGCAGGGAGGTGAGCTTGCTCTTTGCCTCTTGTTTTCAAAAACCACCTGGAGGTTCTGAGTTTTCAGGTGCCCACCTGGAGAAATATCAAAGCAATTTGATTTTCCAAAGTGCTGAGCTCTTGTCACCAGGAAATCAGATTTCTCTACCTCATCTGCATTTGGGCACCCAAAAAATCATGAAGCACTTTCAAAAATGGATACCTCTGTGCCTACCAGACCCAAATGATACCACTAGCCAGTTTGTGCAAGTCCTGGACACTGTCACCGCTGTTCCCCAGCCTGAGCTGAGTCACTGAAGAGGTCTGGATCCACCGCTGCTTGTAGCCTAACAGCTGTAACCAAGATCAGAAGTATGGCAGTCGTGCATATGCAAGGGGACAATTTATGTTTCATAATTTTTTGTGGCTGTTATTTCATGCCAATTCATAGAAAGTCATAAGTGTTTTATTGTCAGCACTCCTGCTAAATCTTCGCTGAATATGGCCCTTGATTGTTAAACAAATGAATCGCATTAACTCTCTTCAGTGCAATGCAGTCCGTCAGCTTTACAGTTCACCAGGAGTTACACCACTGATTTCAAAGGGAAAGGAACTAAGCACACTATAAGGTCAGCCTTTGGAGAATTACTCATATCTGATGCACGGGTGCTGAAGAGAAGCTGCAGCCCTGAGCAGATAGCCCTCCTCTATTCTCAGCCCTGTCCCCGAGGAGCCACACAATGCCGTGTGCGACCTTCCTGCCACCGGAGCAGGGGTGCAAGTGCAAGAGTTCATGTTGCCAATGAAGGTAACAAGATAGAGAGAAACAGCACAACAATCTCTGGATATTTAAGTATTTAAAAATTCATCTTAGCTTATTTTTATCTCTCTCTTCTCTGTGGGTTTCCCTCCATTTTCTCCCTTTTCTTCCCCAAACCCCACCCTATGACTTGTTATCCCATTAACAACAGTGGAGAGTGTAAAGCCCTCATCATGAACGCCTTGTTTACGGAGCAACGAATTTACTGCCAGACCTCAAATTCAATATTCTAGTCCATTGCCACCTTACAGAAGGAGGGATGAGATGACCTACCATCTTATGCTGTATACAATACGTTGAACATACAGTAAAATTGTGCCCTTTATTTTTGTGTGAAGACAAAACTACTGAAGGTAAATTTGGCAATAGGCTATTTCAGAGTAGGTTTAAAAACATGCTTCTCTTACAAAATTAAATATCCCTCCTAGAAGTGTAATGAAATAAGTCTGCAATACTCATCAGCAAGAAATTACACTTTCCATTACCACAGAACTGAAACTATAGCTATTCTCCCTAGCACATCATATCTCTGGGCAGGGAGTAAAAAAACTTTTCACATCTCTCTCTCAATAACACCACACCACCTTTCAAAAGGCAAAAAAAAAAAAAGCTGGAAACACTAAACCAAAGACAAGATACGCAAAACTGAAAACAATGTTTGGAAAAACAACTCTATTTCTATGTTTTCCCCTTTGTTCTTCATCTTTTGAATGTCAAACATAAATTTATTAATTCATTTTCTGTTTGAATACTTGTAAGGATCTTACATTACCGTTGACATCAAACTTTCTAGAATAAGGGTGGGGAAGTTAACAGTCCATGCTCTGCACACAGCAAGCAACTTCAGTTTCATATGGCCTGGGGCCATATTATGTTTTTCTTCATGATATCATATAATACAATGCAGAGTGTTATTGTGGGACCTAAGGTATGTCTGAAAAGTGTCTGTAGGTGTTGGTATGGAAAAGATTCCCCACTCTTATTCTAAAAGCTTCCTTCTCTGCTACATCTCTACTTGTGTTACAGAGGAACCCTCACTGCCCGTGAATGTGGCAACTTGAATTTAACTTCATGGCCGTATTTTAGTTTAAAAAAAAAAAAAAGCTGGTAAATGTTTCTTGAAATCTGAATGAAAAGAAGAGATTGCATTACCTGCAGACAACAAATAGCACAGAGCACTCGTCACGCTATTTGCATCAGTGAGTGGACTTGCCTGATCCAAACACTATTGCGTCAGTGCTGGCTGCGTGACGCAGCACCTGCATAATGCTGATGTCAGAAGTGCCGACAATCTGCGCAAAGCAGTCCCTTCACCCTCTCTATAGGCTGCACACCACAGTACACTTGTGCAATAAATCTTTTAATTACTTAAAAAAAAACCAAAACAAAATAAAGGTTTTGAGGCTGTTGTTCCCAACTAAGCCGAGGAGCTGCTACCCTGTATTTATTCTGACACTGATGAACCCAGGTGATTTGCCTCCCTTTGCATTTTGTGATCCGTCATAACAAACTCGCCTCACTGAACCTCCAATGAACCGTCAGCGAAATACTGGCAAGTCTCAGGGAGCTGTCGGGGGAAGTGGGCTCCAGCCTCTTCCCTCTCGGATGCTGCGCCCATTACCTTCAGTCCTCAGACAGCGCAGCCTGAAGAACGCCAAACACCTGCACACACGTGTGGCTGCCGTACAGTCTGGCAGGAGGATGCGAGGAGCTGCCGCCGAGGATAACAGCAGTGGCTGCTGAAGACATAGCCGGGAGCATCGTACTGCTGATAACATGAGCGGCTAATTACCATGCAAAGCACAGAGAACTGTAAGAAACAAGGCTGACTAAAGGCTACATCGAATTCTTGAGAAATGACGTGTAATTTCAAAAAAAGCTACATCTGTACAAATTTTATTTCAGAGCATTACTTTATTTTTTCTTCCCTTACCAACAGCTTTCACATGGAGATATATAAAGAAATCCCTCTGAAAGGAATTGCCTATCTGTGATACTTCTCCTCCCTTTCAAATCTTTGTGTTAAGGAAAGAAAGAAAAATCTTCTGCCAGTATCTATTTCCATTTTAGCTTAAAAGATGTTTATGCTGTGAGCTTTTGGTGCTGCTATTATTTGGACTGTGCTAAGCGTTCTTACAAAGTCTCCAGAAGTTATTGGATTTTGTCTCTGTTATAAATTAGGTGTGATTAAGATCTCCAGAAGGCCAAGGTATGCACTCAGCAGACTTGCTGGCCTCTTCCACTCAGTGGGAGCCAGGCTGGCTGTGCTGGGGCTTGAACACCGGTCATCTGCAACCAGCAGCACGGCAGCAGCCACCACGCATCCACCCTTTGGGTGCCACCTCTGCCTCCAGGGCAGCTCTCACGCCCGGGGCTGCACAGGCACTGCACAGCGTTGCTTAACACGGGGCTGCAGGCCTAAAGTGAAGCTTCAGGCAGTAAATGTTGGCAGGCAATAACCTAAATCCATCATTAAAAAAAACAGGAAAAAAGGGAGAAAAGCCCACATTGATGGACCTTGATCTGAAAGCATATTAGAAATGCTTCTTTGCCCGGCAAGACCATGGAAGTATGGAGATACACACACATGCATGCACATATGTATATATAACATTTTCTGTATCATCCATTTGCTAGAAAGGAACTTCCAGAACTGTAAAATAAACAAATATGGAGAAGATAAGTATGGGGAATTCAGGAGATGTCAGTAAAAGGAAACAGCTGTGTGCTTAAAAAAAGAAAGATACTCATTTCCCTTAAGAAAGAAGAGCTCACAATCACCGTTACAGAACCTAAGTTTCTCTGGGCTCTCTGCAGTCATTTCCCCAGTAGGGCTGCATTCATGCACACGTGCGTCATTCATTGCATCACACAGATGTGCTTTTCCCAGTCCTTATTTTTGTTAGAGTGGCTAGAGTTTCTCACAGGGTAAGGCTGACAGGTGCTTTCCTTATCTTTTTACTTGTTCACATGTGCAGCATCTGTCTGTTGGGTTGTGGAAAACCATTGCCCTCAACAAAGTTTCCCTTGGATCATTTCTCTGAACTGACATTAATACCTTCAAGTTGTGGAGTAAAATGATGAAGTTTAATGGGGAGAGGTGCCTGAGAGCAGAGAGGTGACTTCTGGGATTTCTGCAGAAATACAGCCAAGCCACGTAAATGAATTTTTTTGGGGAGAGGTCATTAGCAGATGCCCAGGAAGGGTTTTTAGACACTCAGGGCTTAACTTGCTGTTGATTTCCTTACATGTGCTGCATCCTCCAAAAAGCTCTTTAAGGTATGGCTGTGCTGAACCCACGCTGCTCTGGAGAGAAAATGCAGGACTTTGGACATCAGGAAAGGTGGGCTGGTTAAAAAATTAGACCTTGACCTGGTTAAAAACTCACTTTTTGTCCCTCAGGAAATGCCCACTTTTTGGAATGTATTTTCATTCTGAATTGGAGGCCAGGCACCTACATGTAGATTTTATCCCATTACCTATGCTCCCGTTCAAAATGTAATTGTATGACATCATTGCCTTCAAAATGAAATTTTAAGAAATGGTCTCCAGTTTAGTTGAGAAATGAAGGTTTGATCAAATCAAAATACTTCAACATCAAATTTTAAATAATGTAAATAAAATGCATAGCTACAGAATAAGATATGGCCTAAATCAAGAAGTCATGCAAACAAAATATTGAAATGTTTCACTCTGACTCCAAATTTAGTAATTTTTGACTAAGAAAATATTTTCTCCAAGCAAGAATGAAAATAGATTTGGTCAAAATCAACATAGCTGCAGACATTTTCAGTTCTGATAAAGTGGAACATCCCATAGGAAAAGGACTGAGTAAGAAAAGCCTCTGACCAGAACAATTAAAAAAGGGCATTTATCTTTTTTTTTTTTTTTTACTAACAAGAATGGCATTTCCATCTTGATGGGTGATGCGAGACCTACCAGCAATGTTTCCATCTACTTTAACAGGGCTGGACTTCAGGGAGCCAAGACATACTGTAGTCCCTCTCATTTCACTGGTTGGCATTAGTAATGCTTGTGCACTTCACAGCCCTTAAATGTAGAAGACGCCTCATCTCATCTCATCCTCATGAGGATGCAGGGAAGCAGGGCTGAACTGCGGAGGGTTACCCCAAGGAAAGAGAAAAGAAGAGATGGCTCAGGAAGCTTGATTTTCTATTGTTCCTGATATTTGAAAGCTTTATTTTGCATTTGTATTATTCCTTATGACCAATTTGGAGTGCCAGTGGCCATGGTCTGTTGATCCAGTAGTTTTCTCCTGCGCTTTGCGTTGCTGTGAGTAGGATCTGTTTCACTTTTACTGTGAGGAATTGCTGCTGCTTCCTTAGACACAGAGATGTGCAGGAGGGAAATGAGGATGAACAGCTGAATTCTCCTCAAGCTCTGTGTCAGAAAGTATTGCACTAATTAAAGTTATTAAATCCATCTAATTTGCAGTGACTGTTAATAAACTGTTACTCTTAATAAGCCCATTCTCTTTTGAAATGGAGCCTTCATATTTATTATGGGGATTATCTTTCTTACCATGGGATCTTGCAACATTGTTCTTGGTTCAAAAGGGAGGAGGAGAAAGGTTAACAAAAAGTTTTTATTTCAAGAAAAAAAATGAATAGAGCAAGTGATGAAAGTAATCTAGCTTTGCTTTAATGAAAGTATCTGGCTATACTAACTGGGGGTCTCACTGCAACTGGAATATCACGATGCCCCAGTCTTGTACCAGGAACAGGGAGATGTTCTGGTTAATTGAAGAAAACGAATCAAAAATATCTGTAGATAAATGCCAAATGATCCGATAGACTTGCCGTGCACACTAGAAAGGAGACGCTTATCAGACAAGAGCACGTTTTGCTCTTGATGAGTGATACTTGCTCAGAACAGCCTGCTCAGCAGGTCCCCCACAACCTAGGTAGGAGACCAGCTTTTGGAGAGCAAAGTGCCCAAGAAGGAAGACTGCAGAGGAGTTTATAAAGCCATAATCCAGCCATAACCCAGCCTTAGGCTGTGCTGGCCCTATGTGCAGACCTGAAGGGCCTGAAAGGATCCTGCCTCTGAGGTTCAGGATGGTGTCTAGTTGAAGATGGATTTACCGTGGATGTATAAGTAAAGGCATTCGCCGTATTGTATTTTTTTTTAAAATAGCAGGGAGATGAGGTTAGAGCGTGACTCCTCCAATGCATGCCCATGACCTGCCCCAGAGCTTGAAGCACCTCCTGCCCATGTAGCACCTGACCTGAACTAAGTATGGAAAGCCCAGGGTCAGAAAGTGAGGTGATGGTCAAGGGCCGCCAGCTGGCTGGCTGCTGGGAGCTTCACTAGAGCTTAGGCACCTACAGCCCAGTTTGGAGAGGATTTAAAAGTGCTGGGTCCAGCCATGTGCTGAGAGGTCATCTTCAAACTGATGAGACGGTCTGAGTCTAAGTCTCAGTGTCCACACCACAAAAAAATCAAGAGAATTAAAGGTCAAAACCCCTTCTGAAACCTCCCCACCCTCTCCATCCCTAAGGGCCATTGAACAATCAATGACAAGAGCTGCACTGGTAATATTTCATCTAATAAAAGATGCTTGGGAGCCTCAAATGAAACCTACTGGCAGATCAGTGGAGCAATTTTACAGGCTTTTACATTATATTCATAAAAATAAAAATCCAAACATGCCAGAATTACACTGTGACCCAGAACAATAAAAGGGAGCTGTAATGGAGAACAACTGCATTGTTCTATTAATAAAATATAAAGGTTTTATTGTTATTGGGAAAGATTGATTGTATCAAATCAATACCATGTCACAGTATATTAATGTTTTTCTTCACTAATGAAAAAATAGGGTCTGATGTGATTACACTCTCTTGCTACCCATTTGAAAAATATAATGGGATGGTAATAATGAAGATTGCAACTTGCAGTTTTGCTCCTTGCTACATGCTCGATCCTGGGAGGTGCTGAGTAAGTGACCTCAGCTTTCAGTGAAGTCAACAGGAGCTGAAGGACACTGGCATACACCAAAATGCTGTCAACGACCCCCTGAATGGACTCCACAGCCTCTCTTCCCACCCACAAATTGGAAAAAGCCAGTGGGGACCTCTGGAAATGCCTTCGGCATACTACATTTTCTGCAGCACTGTATGCATGCTCTGAACATTATTAAAGTGACGGCTTGCTTGACACAGTGGTCTATTTGTTGGAAGGTTTCCATTATGGACACCAGAGTCTTTTGGTTTTACAGCAGGAAAGGCTATTTTAGCGAAGATACGGGCTTCTCCCCTCAGCCCATGAAGCCCTTCAACAGCTGACCCAAGGACCCTGCCCTGGGAGCGATAGAAATCGCTTTTCTCCCCGTTAGATGCCTGTCCTCCCTGCAGTACAGACGGCCAATTAGTGTCAACTGGAATGTGGTATTTTTAGTGATGTGGACACTTGTCCGCTAGGGCCTGGACTGAGACCAATCGATCGCATTTAATATATTGTCTGTGTTTGTTTGGGAAGAATATATAACATCTGTATAGCAGCAACAGTTGGAAAAACAAGTATTATGGAAGTGTTAATCTTTTTGTGACATTTTAATATGAATTTACCATCAGCTAGTATAATATTCAATAAATTAAATGGATTATTTTGCCAAGAGATCCTTTAAAAATGTTAATTAACAATAAATCAATAAAAACTATTCAACATGAAAATCAATTACATCCCTGTTTACATTACTTAACTCCAAACATTTCTGTTTTGTGTGCTTGTAATTAGCAAGCTATAAAAGATGCCATAAATAGGTGCATAATGAGAGGAACTGTTTATAAATGATAATTGGTATTCATTCCCACTGAGCTAAAGGTTATGTGATAACAACCTATCGTGCAGAAAGGGTTAAACCTCTTACAGATAGAAGGTTTCACTGTACACAACTCTGCAGAAATCTCTCCCACAAAAGGCCCCTGATGGAAGAAAGCCCCTGTACATGAGTGTTTGATGGAAAGAGTAACATCTACCAGGCGTTTCTTAAAGCTTATTTACATCCATTTAGAAATGGCTCATGGGGAAAAATCTACCCTTTGGGCAGTGGTGGAGGGAATAAGAAATGGAGCCTGGCATGAGGAATTCAATATTGATAAAACATCATCCTCTGGACAATATCTCTACTAAGTCAAAATGAAAGATATTAACATTGAAATGCTATTAAAAATCTGGGTGACCATTCTGTTAATGAAGCTGAGGACAAGACAAAGGACACAAGGGTGGTTTCTGTCATGATGGGTAACAAAGATGTTGCTCTACCCAATACCTCACTCAAAGACTGGGGCCAAAGAGGGTCTGGTTTTCACAGAGGGCTAAAAGAGGATTACAGGATCTTCAGGTGGCAGCCAAGAGCCCAAACCACTGAGCAGCAGCCTGTATCTCCAGAAGGTAACACTGGACTATTTCTCAGGATAGGTTGCTACACAGAACTGAAAAAACTGTTTCCTAGGGAGAAACAACTTCTCATTAATCCCTGTTGCTGAAAACCACCTTCTCAGTTTTAGAGGCTGAGACTGATCTAGACTTAACAGGTAAAAAACCCCACTATCTGGAGACCAGAGTAACATTTGGCTTTCTACTAAAGCCTTTTGCTAGTCCAAGGATGTCACCAACATCTGACAGTTTTGGCTTTGACAGTGTCTTGTCCCCAGCAAAATAAATCTCCTTTTTTCACTATAACTGCTTTTGTGAGGGCAACAATCATCAAGAACCCTTGATGGAGCACATCTGAAGCATGTGCAGACCAGTGAGCATCTAGAAATAAAGCCAGCAGAGTTAAACAACCTTTTTGTAAATCCAGAGAGACACAACTTTTTCTACCTTGTCTGGGCACAGCTGATGCATATTTCCTTTCTTTTCCGTATCATGACTTAAAAGTGAATTAACTTTGTCCTGAGACACGTACATTGTACTGCTTTCCTTGATTTGCAGAAAATACAATTGTTTCATGGAAAATATGGATCAGGATTGGGAGTTTAAAAAAAGTCTATTATGTGTAAGGAACAGAGCATCATATGCATTGGTTTGAGAATGACTGCTCAGTCTCATCGCTAAGACTGAAAAAACATATTCTGGTCACGGCAATTCCGACCTGCACACCTATTTGCCAAAGAGAGATATAATTTGCTACTGGATACCGAAATCTTTATCAATGAAGATGAACTATTGTATGCATCTGCATCTTTAAATCAATCCCTTGATGCCTCTGGTCAGCTCAGGTGGATTCTCTTAAAATCCACACGGAAGTTGATAAATAGCACAATTCTCCAAGCTGCAGCGAAAATCTCAGCAGAGCTTTATTGCGCTCTCAGCATTCCTTAAAGTCAAAAGAAAAATCCAGCCATACTGTGGTCACTGACAGACTGATGGAAACACACTCACTGCAAAGCTACTGAAAATAGTACTCTCTAAAGGTTTTGCAGAGTTAACAGGACACGTAAAATTTCCAATAAAACGTCAGTGCTGCAATGTCTTAGGGCTCAGACATATAAGTTTCTTCCAGTTAAGAATGTACATGACACCATGTCTATATCAAGGCATACATATATATGTGTGTGTGTGTCTGTATACACCATACAAAAATTCTCTACAAGAGTTTCCTGAAAATGCCCAAACCAACCAAGCAAGTGTCAAATCTTATAAACTGTAGCCTTAATATGGGAATCAATAAATTCAGCAAATCTATAAAGTTGCAGAGTAGGCAAGTACCTACCTTATTTTGCCTTTCCCAAATCCCACTGAAAGATTTATTTTCCCATAAATTCACCACAGACCCATATCAGTCCTCTTTGGTGGGGGACGAAAGGCTTTTGGCTAGCTAGGCAGGAACCAGGCAGTGCGGTGCTGCCTTGCAGAGGACTTCCCTCCAGAAGTCAGGATACCTCCACATCTGTAAAACCATCTGCCCCAAGGAGTGGCAGCTGCCCAGCACTTGTCCCCGCTTTCCTGTGGGCTCCATGCCAGCACCCTACTGTTTGGGCAATCACAAGACCAGAAGCAGGAGAATAAATAATGTCCCAGGTTTGGGGAAGGTTGTAGGTAGCTCCCAAGTAGTTGTATGCTACTAGTTCACATTTTTTGATGGAAGCCACACTGGTTCCTCAGGCTTGGAGGACAAAAGGTTGGCTTAAAATTATCTTAGTCCTTTCTCTTTTGGCTTTCACTTTTCTCTTCTTTCCATACATTCTCAGGTTATCTCCTTTTAAAGGGGATATTGCATCCGAAAGTCACAACCCTTTCTGATTTTCTTTTTACTGGTCGCTGTTACAAGTAACAGTGAAATACAGAAAGCAAGTAGAAAGATAAATTGTCCTCAGCTTTTCCAGATTTTGTGTCTTTGAAAGGGTTTGCTTGTCCTTCCAGTAGAGTAGACATTTGCCAGTTCACAGCTGTTTGCATTGAGCTCTCCCACACAGCTAAAGGCTAATGGAGCACCACTTATAAAACCCAGAAATGCAAAACTGTACAAACCACAACTACTTGCTGTGTTACTCAGGGGCAGTAACCACTTTTCACTGTCACATTAACAGTTTTCTTTTTAATACAGAAAACAAGCAACAAGTCACTTTATAATAGTGCAGTGTCATGGGAGGATGACTGGTGTATGGACTGCAAAGCTCTGGCTGGTGCCTACAGAGAACTGCTCTCTCAACAGCCTTACTGCCATAAAATGATTTTAAATCCCATATGCACCAGCATTCGCGCACATGCAACACAGTGCAACACACAATACAGTGGGGGGAAATGAAAGGAAGAAATGGAAAGTGATGGTAGAGTTTAATTTTTACTGGGTTGCAGACCAAAACCAGTACTACGCTGCATGAGAGGGGTTTGTGAATTTTCTCAGAAAAGTTAGGTTGCCCTTAGGCTTGGCTTGGGTTTGATTTCCAAAACTTTCATTGTTTTTATTCAAAAACGTGAGCTGCTTCTTGGATTTCTATATTTATTTTTTTGAACAGATGTGGCAATCTTCCACTTAAAAACAGGTTATTTTGTCTCTAGAGGAAGAAATGTTCAATGTAGCCCCATTTCATTTTAAATGGAAGCTAAATGGAGAGAAAATCTCTAATACTGCTACAGCTCACAGACATTTCCATCTAGGTCAAGTACAACAAATCTGCATTTTTTAAGCGGCAAGGCAGCTCTCTGTCCCTCTAAAAACTGGAAGGTCTTGTGGCACCCCAAATTATGACAACATGTACCGAAAACAGGAGTACAGTTGGAAAGCCTTTGAGCCGAGAAGCCACATGCTTCCCTTTTGTTATGTGATCTTGATGAATTTATTTCTGTGGCTTTTATTCCTGTTTCAGGATGTTGAATCTTGTTAGTATTTTCCTTTTTTATTGCTCTCTGCTGCCTTTCACTGTTTTATTTTATTCTTTTGTTCCCTGGTGTAACTGAAGGTAATGCAGTCCTGGGCCTATTACACTCCATCTCTTTGATCTGGCACTGGATATCAACAAAGAAGTTACTTGTTCTCAACACATTAAACCCTTCTGTGTAGCTTTTTACAAATTCTGTTATGCAACTTTGATACGGCCTGGAACGAGTTGTCAGGTACCGAAAGGCTGGGGAGCACAAAGACCTCTCCAAAAGTCACGCTATGAATGGTGTCATCTTGCTGTTTCACTTTCAAAGGTGGCTCATACAGGTTTGCTGAATAGGAGTCGTTTGACAGCAGACATCTGAATTTGTATCGCAGACTCTAAGACACCTTTATAAGAACTTTGAATATCTTAGTTGAGTCCTGAGGATCAAAGCTTCCTATGTAATAAACCTATCACGGGTTACTCAGGGAGATTTTCAGCATCGGTAACAATGGCAGCTGATTTGCCTCACATAACAAGCTACCGATAGAATATAAGGGTTGTGATCAATACTTTAACTAGCAAGATAAAAATCTATCTGAAACTCAGAAATTATATTAAGGTCTCATAATTTACTTTATAAACCATCTCCTATAATTTTAAGACACGCATGCATCAAGCGTTGCTTGAAATACATTAAATCTTCATTTTCAAATCAGAATACTAGAATAGTACATAGAATTGGCAGCATAACTGAATATAATGCATAAAACACAAAAAGCTCTTGGCTGGCTTTTGTATGCAGCATTAGAAACAGAGAAACACACATTGTTTCACAGTGATCTGCATTAAATATATTTGTTATGGGTTTGAAATACTCCAAACTATTTGTTTTGGACGAGAGAGGATGCTCTGCATTTATGATATATGATACCACATTGTCATCAATTGTCATGCTTTGTTTATAGGACTGAATAATTTGTAATCATCAGATTACTATGTTTAGTCTGCTCTCTGGTTTTCAGAGAATGTGTATTAAACAGATCAAACCCTTGTATCTTTTCTTTATTTGTTTGTTTATGAAAGGAAGGATGAGTGGCTCATTCCCCTGAGAATTAACTATTTGGGGAAGGGTTCAGAGTTTCAGGTGCTAGTTCTTCTTGGAGAGGAGATCAAAGCTGCTCTTGGGCTCCGATTTTTAATTGTGTGCCCATATTGCCACATGGGGACATTAGGTAATGACACCAGAGAAAAATGAAGAAGATGCAAAAGGCTATGCGTATTCTAAGGGTTTCCTTCAGCTTTCTGGCTCCCTTTCCCCAGCCATACTTCCAGCAGCATTTCCTGCACAGTTTACCTGCAGATGTCACTCTAAGTCACCTGCACCCCAGCTATATATTGGGGCAGGTAGAGGACAAGGAAGCCCCACCAAAACATGGATGCTCCTGTACCATTTGCAGCAACAGGTACTTTGTGAGGAACAGAACGAAATGTTCTTGGCAAATAGCTGTTTCTGTACAGGGGAAAGCACAGCCCCGGCAGTCAGGACCTGGCCAGTCGCTGTTGACTCTGCCGTAGGGCTGGTGGGAAAATCTACACTGAAGAGCAGTCCTTGCCTAATCTAAATTTTATATACATGTATACTATAAACACAACAGGATTTAAATACCTGCAGGTGGGAAATCAGTCAACAGCTATGGCTGAATGCCTGTAATATTTAATCCATGGGGACTGTATAGGCACAGCAGCCCACCTGCACAAATCACCTACGCAGGTCTCAGGCACAGTAGAGTAACAGTTACCGCTCACTCACTGCCCAAGCTACCTTGTTGATGGCACTATATATAAACTCAAGATACAAGGAAACAATGGGATTACTCATTCCTAGAAAAAAACTACAAAATCAAGCCATCGCCTTTGCAAAAGCGTGATATTGGTTCATTAGCCACCCAGAATATCTGTACCTCTAAGCTAAAGAAGAAAAAAACAGCAAGAATGAGACAGAAGCCAAGTTTACATTTCCATCCTTATCTCTCTGTACCGATACTCTCTCGGAGGTCCCTGCTTGCATAGCAGCTGCTGAATTGCTATAGTTTACAGTCTGGCATATTAAAATAAACTAGCACTGATTTTGGCAATTTGCAGTCATGCAGTTGCTGCTGCTGCATAAACAGTTGATGGATCCCTACAGCAGAGGCAGGAGCTCTTCATCTGTGCCCACTTGTGCTTCAGACCTCTCAGTCTGTACAAGCACTAACCACAGAAGAGACTGCAGTGCGAATGTACCCAAAGACACCCGTTATTTGTGTCTCATTGCAGTCCAGATCTCAATCAACGCTACCAACATAAAAGATGTGACTTTCAAAAGTGGCATATCCTGCCTTTTGATCACGTGGAAAGGATTAAGTGGGGATGTCTTGATTGAAAATAGTCTGCAATAATCTGCATTTTGCATGCATGCACGTTACCTTGAAGCCTTGTATAGCACTTTACAAGCACACAATCAGAAACATGTATGTAAACAGATGCATCTGTAATATAGTACATCTAGATATGTAGTGGCATTTATAACTTTAGATATGCAATATGGCTACAATTCAATACGGGCAAGACTATATATTTTTAGGCAGGATAACAAAAAGTATATTTTGTAGTCTAAAGGGTTGGAAGTATTTTAGGTAGGCAGAATGTAATTTCCCCCGAAAATCAGGGTATCAACTGAAAGAAGAAAAGTCCTAACGAACCCTAAAAAAAACCCCTTAAAAACCTAAAATGGGTATTCTGAAAACAAGCAGGCCTGTCCACAAGACACCTGCTTTTCCAAATCAAGCCAGCATAATTTAAGCTGGTTCCTCAGGCTCAGTCCTTCACGAGACAGGAGACAGGGCACAGTGCATGTTGGAGCAGTATCCCCAGGGATTTCACTCACAGCAACTGGGCCTGGCCATGGGGTGCCAACAAGAAGAGGTCTACAAGGACTCAGCAGCAGCTCTCCAAACAGCAGTCTGCCATTGATGCCCAGAAATACCTCTAGTACATTTTGGGAGGAAAAGTAACCAAATGTTTCTGTCTGCCCACTGATTACCTGGATCATAGAATAGAATCCTAGAATCACAGAATCGTTCAGGTTGGAAAAGACCTTTAAGATCACCAAGTCCAACTGTTAACCTAGCACTGCCAAGTCCACCACTAAACCATGTCCCTAAGCACCACATCTACATGTCAGGGATGGGGACTCCACCACTTCCTTGGGCAGCCTGGTCCAATGCTTGACAACCCTTTCAGTGAAGAAAGTTTTCCTAATACCCAATCTAAACCTCCCCTGGCACAACTTGAGGCCATTTCCTTTTGTCCTATCGCTTATTACTTGGGAGAAGAGACCAACCCTCACCTGGCTACAACCTCCTTTCAGGTAGTTGTAGAGAGCAATAAGGTCTCCCCTCAGCCTTCTCCTCTCCAGGCTAAACAACCCCAGCTCCCTCAGCCGCTCCTCATAAGACTTGTTCTCTAGACCCTTCACCAGCTCTATTGCCCTTCTCTGGGCACACTCCAGCACCTCGATGTCCTTCTTGTAGCGAGGGGCCCAAAACTCAACACAGTATTCAAGATGTGGCCTCACCAGTGCCAAGTACAAGGGAACGATCACTTCCCTGGTCCTGCTGGCCACACTATTTCTGATGCAAGCCAGGATGCTAGTGGCCTTCTTGGCCACCTGGGCACACTGCTGGCTCATATTCAGCCAGCTGTCAACCAACACCCCCAGGTCCTTTTCCTGCCAGGCAGCTCTCCAGCCACTCCTCTCCCAGCCTGTAGCCTTGCATGGGGTTGTTGTGACCCAAGTGCAGGACCCGGCACTGAGCCTTGTTGAATCTCATACAGTTGGCCTCGGCCCATCGATCCAGCCTGTCCAGATCCCTCTGTAGAGCCTTCCTACCCTCCAGCAGATCAACGCTCCTGCCCAGCTTGGTGTCGTCTGCAAACTTACTGAGGGTGCACTTGATCCCCTCATCCAGATTGTTGATAAAGATGTTAAACAGGACTGGCCCCAATACTGAGCCCTGTGGAACACCACTTGTGACCAGCCACCAACTGGATTTAAGTCCATTCACCACAATTCTTTGGGCCTGGCCATCTAGCCATTTTTTTACCCAGCGAAGAGCATACTCGTCCAAGAAATGAGCAGCCAGTTTCTCCAAAAGAATACTGTGGGAAACCTTGTCAAAGGCCTTACTAAAATCCAGGTAGACAACATCCACAGCCTTTCCCTCATCCACTAAGCAGGTCACCTTGTCATAGAAGGAGATCAGGTTAGATCACAGTCAGGTCACAGTGTTACAAAATCTTCCCATAATTTTCTCCTATATATGTTTGCCCACAAAATAGGAAACAGCAAAAATCTACAGACAATATTGGTGGCTGACTAGCAATTTCTTCAGAAATCAAAAAGATAACTAAAATTCAGATCTCATGTTCCAGATGATCAGCAACCCCTTGCATGTGGAAAAATCAATATGAGCATCTGTAGAACTAGATACGTTTTTCCTGCATACCGCTACCTGCTTTACTGCCAGCTGGACTTCTTGCAAGGAGTGCAGGATGTCTTTGGCAAGGGGAAAGAAAACAAGATCAAACATTCCCACCTCATATATCACAATGAACAAAGCAAAACTGTACATCATCTTGCTTTACAGGCTCTCACAAAAAGCTAACTGAGCAACTGATATGCTCCCCCAGCAAAGCAAATGAAATCTTTGACTTAAGGTGATATCACTACTTAAGGCTGGATATCACTACTGCTGAGCATATCTACTGCAGGAAGAGTGGAAGAGAGAATGTAGGTGAAACTATGGTTTGCGCTCAATAAGGGTCTAAACCCTAATGTTTGATACAAAAGCAGTGTCTTCTAAGACAAACCATAAAAATACAATTATTGTAATAGTGTATAATTTACCAAAATATTTTGACATTTTTCCAGAGATAGTCTGTTTTCTGGTATTTGCATACCTTTGACTCTAGAGTATAGGCATGCATAAGCACTGAAGAAGGCAAGACAGCAAGTAATTATTTACTGATTAAGGAGTGGATGGGCTTGAAGTTTGAAACATTAGCATTCCCATTTCATCCTCTTCCGTCCAGAGGAGGAAGGAGGAAACATGAAACAGAAAGTTTTCAACTCGTAGAGATTCCTAATCCATGACATTAATACCGTAAATTCCTCCTCTTTGCTCTTTTGACTTACTGCTGTCTCCTGGTATGCCCAGGTCAGCCATGCTCAACTCACATCTACTTTGCTGAGGTGGTAAAGGTTACACAACTCAAATTTTTTTCCATTTCTAAGAGAAGAGAATCCAAACTCAGCTAATTTGTATACAGCTGCAGGCAATATAAACATGGCTGGTTAGAATTCTTCATATAGTATAAGCCTTTGTACTCCATACTTCATGGAAGTTAATAAGTAGGTGTCAGACTCTGAATTAAAATTCCCAGAAGAGGACACAGCACAAAGGACAATAAAAATGATTTTTAAATAATCATAGGGATAAATAGCATCCACTTCTGACAAATGTAAGTGCTGGCATAAAATGTTATTAGGCTACAGAGATTTTCTTTTGTTCAGGAAGTATGTTTTATTCTCCAGCAGTGTCATTCATCATCCTAATGAGCCCTCAAAATGTAAATTAAATAGCAAAGACTGATTCATTCAAAAACATCTTTGTGCTGTGTGTTAAACCATTTTTCTACTTTTATCCTTATATATTGGTTCATTCTTTCATTGCAAAATAAACCCTCAGCCCTTGTCTACTTTAATGGCCAAGTTCAAGCAAAGCATACTTTCAGTAAACACTGTTTATTCATTGGTGCTTTTGGTACAGTAATATAAAAAAACCCCTCATTTAAAAATGTTGTGCCCCTTAAATTATATTTGATCCGGAAAATCTCAGAAACCTGTGCATGCATGTGGTTTTTGTTTTATTCAGCATCACTTAGTCCAGGGAAACCCTCAATGGAAAAGGATTAGTAGAAATTTCAAGCAGCTCTAATTTACTGAACTGAATACATTAACAAGTAAGCAAACACCGTATTTTTTGGTAATGACAGAAAAAAAAAAGAACCCAGGGTCATGAGCTAAATCAGTTCAGATTTCTTGTTATCTGTTGATAAGGACATTACACATTCTTACCAAGAATGCAGAAGAGAGGTTTCATACTTGACCTGAATTTATGCATGAGCACACACACAACAACAAGAGCGACAAGGAACAGGGTTTCTCTGGAGCCAATCCAAACAAAAATATAACAGGAATGGAAAAAAACCAGCAAAAGCATGTCTGGTTTTGGTATGATTAGTCTTCACTTATCTTGTTCTCTGCCTCTTTCCTTCTCTTTCCCTTTCTCTAATGCTTCTGTAAATCATCTTTAGCTTATTTTGTGTGTATATAAGTTTGTGTGTGTAAAATGAAGATGAAAATATTAACAGAGAGAGCAAAGTTTGCCTGATGACAAGAATGCTGTTATTAAACTGCATATGGAAGATTTAAAAGCCACAATCTTCAGAATAAATTACCATAAAATCTCAGCATTCAGTGACATTATGCTTTTATGAGGTCAAAATGTTGGAGAGAGACACCAGGGGTTACAATGAAACCATCCAGCTGTGAAAGAGGTAAGTACATGTACGGTGTCTTGCTGCCAGGGATCCAAAAAATGGCCCTAGACCAATACTTCTTTTATTGCAAACCCAGAGAGAGATGAGTGATGCATTGGTGTAATTGAGTTAGGAGAACCTAAAGACAGGGTTAAGTGTTACAACTTTTAGCTAGAATATCTTTGATGACAGGTGACCTTTTGAAGGGTTTCTCCTAAAAAAGTTAAAATGGTGATTTATGGAAGTTCAGTGATGGCTCCACAATTCAACTGTTAAAGAGACCATACATGTAATTAGGTTAAACTCCTCTAAGCAGAAAGAAGAAAAAAAAGATCAGGATTATCATATGAAATATTATCACTTAAGAAAATTAAGCATCATGAACCCTAGCTGAGAGAACTTAATAAACCATCTATCATTTATCTTTGAGTGCTGATTCAGAAATCAGACTGGCATTCACAACTGCAGTGATTGATTAAAATAAATGTGTACAGTATAGTAGTTTATAAATGAAGACAGTAATTTAAAAATTAAGGACAGACTTTATCCCTGCAGAATAAGTTGCCGAAGCTGAAAATATATTCGAAGATACTTAAATATACTCAACTTGTAGGAAAGAGTCATATGATGCAAAAGCTATTTGAGTTTATGCTTTGCTCAACCAGTCTTCAAACACAGAGGAGCTACTAGATGAAAGGCCTGCCTTTCACATGCTTGTGTGTATACAACACGCCTAGGTACACTACCTGTATTTTCACTAACTATCCTTTTCATGAACACCAGTGTATTTAAGTACCTACTATTACCTCATTTTTTACACTACAGTTGAAACACAGATCCATGGACCCTATATACTGCTGCAAGTGAAAGTCTCTCAAGTCAGTTGTCCAAAACCAAAGCACAAAGAAGGAACAGAGGCTCCAGAAAATCTTCCTGTTAGACCTTAGGCCACCCAAGAAGTCAGAAAAGAGAAAGTAAGCAATGGAATCTCTTTATTCTGACTCCCTTTTTTTCTCTAACAACCAGAAAACAGTGAGATTATGCATTCCATCATAGTGTTAAAAGAACAGTGTAAATTCACTATTTGAAAGCTCATCCACAATACCACAATTTTAATTGCATACTCAGAAGTGAACAGGGCAAGGCTTTGCAGGTTTTTTTGTTTGTTTGTTTTATCCATTTGCATTTATTTTGTAAAACATAACAGAAACAGCAACAAAGGAAAAGTTAATGGGGCTGATCTGCCCTTGAGTCTTACTGGCTTTTCTCAGCATCACTGAAGCCTCAATGCTTCCTGCAGCAGATGGAGAGGCTTCCTGAAGGTTAGCCATCAGTGCTGCACAGAATTTGCAACCTCTGCTCTTCCTTGGCACCTGCAGCCGTTTAAAACACACCCCAAAATAAATGCTGTCATCTGAGACTCAGGTATGATCCTCACAACCAGTGCACTGTTTTGCTTCCTATCACACACTTCCAGAAGTGGCGTACAATGCAAGAAGCTGGTTGCTAAATCTGAAATGATGTTTGCTGTTGCTAATTCCAGCACCAAGAAAATCACAGTCCACAGCTACGAAACAGCCTCCAGCTCCTAGCCACATGCCATGCTCTCTAGCTACGATGAGGAAGGGCTGATGATGGCTTGGATTACCTTCAGGTGGCAGTTGCCACCACCACGTCTTGGCCACTCAGTTGCAAGGTGAAACCTGGAGGCGTCACATTTTCATGATGAGCCAGAGACCATCGGCGGCGACAAAACGCCGGGTCTGAGGAGCTGTCCTCTGGACAGCAGGAGGATGGCATGCTGTAGCTCGATGCTTTCATCAATTGCTCCAAATTAAGGAGGAGGACAAAATCAGGAATGATTTTGTCAGATTAGCCGATGTTTGTTAATGACCCCCCCCACAACCTCTCTCAACACTGGTTCAGATGCAGTTGCCTCCCTGGTATTTGGGGGGTGGATAATTGATGTCTAACAAAGGACTTCTACACAGGGACCCTGTGGAGGGGTTGGGAATCAGCGAATCACTCCAGGCTTCAGCAGTGCTCCAAGATCAGCAGTGACAGGCGCAGACAGACCTTTTTAAGGAAATGACAGGATCGGAGGCTGATGGCATTGGGTAGGCAAGAGGGTCATATCCTTGCAGGATTCATCTTGCTGACAATGATGACAACATTGACAACAATGATGGAAATGAAAAGGATCAAAACATAAAGGAAGTAGTAGAATTAAGCTCATCTGTGTAAAATGTTTTCATCTCCCCTGAGCACATGCATCCTCTTCCTCGGCTGGTTTCATTTGCTGCTGCTTGCTGCATGGGAGATATTTGTGAGTCTGACTCTGGCAGCATTAGTTTTGGTTCCTCCTTTCACTTGCGGGTTTTCTAGATTGCACAGGCTCAAAAAATGACTGGTACAGAGAGAACTGGGAAGAAAAGAGGGAGTGAAAAGAAAAAAATTCTTTATATAGTGCCGTTTAGCAGGTTTTGCTGTACTGGAAGTTACAAACCTTCTCTGAACATCCTTGTAGAGCTCAAAGGACTTAGAAGCAAAACCCAGCAAGAATGGTTAAAATGTGAATGCTGAAGAAGAAAAGATGTTGAGAGTGCTGCAGGATGCAAATGGACATTGGATATATCAGGCTCCTTTTTCCTCACTGCTTTTCATCCTGTACTTGAAATTTTAGAAACAAAATGATTGATCACAGGATTAAAAACAGAGGTTCTGTTTCAAATAATGTGCATGTAGTTAATTCAGTGATAAGTGATGTCTGGTAATATATTCCTTGAGATAATTTTAACATGTTTTCTGTCTATACATGCCATTTTCACTGTACCTACTCTGTATCTATTAAAGATTTTTAGAGAAGTTGAGTAATTGGATGATCACATATATGCATGGCCATGCTTGTAAGATATTGCAAATAGGTACCTAATGGTTCTTAGTTCAGCCAAAAATATATGCTGCATTATTTGAGAAACAGCTCATGACCATATTATGAAACATCAAATTACAATGCATAAATCTAATGAGAAAGAAATTAAGATTGTCATTAAGATTGCCATTGCCAAAATTGAGCTACTACTTTACTTCCGAGAGCCTCATTTTCAACTAATTTTGTTCAAACTGGAGAAGTAAGTAAGCAGAAGACAAGAAGCAGGTTCTGTCCCCTAAACACTTTGCCTATAGAAAAGACAGAGGGGACACCATGCGGGGAGAGGAACAACACATACCAAAAAAATGAGTGGACTGGCTCAGATTTGTAAGCCTTTTTAGAGTTTACTTTTAATATGAGTAAGCAAATAAAGACCACTGCCCCATCTCCAGTGGATGGTGTAGGCCAGATGAATTCCTTGGAGATCCTGAAAAACAAAAGAGGTGTGATCCTGCGGGTGACTTCAGCAGAGATGCCCCATTGTCTGTGGTGTCAGGGAGAAGGGCAGCAGACATGGTGTTCCTGCTGGAGCAGAGCATTCAGCCCATCAGGGACAAGGCTGGAGAAGAGGGTGGGAACAGACTTCTCAGTGGTTTTGAAGGGGAAAATCAGAAATGTAAATTTGACCTGGTAGACAAGAAACAAGATGACGTAGCCAGGTGGAAGGTGGTCTTTGTGACGGGGTTTTGCAAGACCAGAATGAGAAGACCTTGTAATGAGCCTGGAGATGAGACATGCCAAGCCAAGAAACTGGCAGGGCTACAGGTGCTCTGTGAAGGCAGGACCGTTATGGATGGATGGAAGAGAAGCAGTACCTGGCCTCGCTCTCAGGTGCATGACGATGAGATGAGAGAAAGAGAAGAGTGAGATCGGTGCTGCAATACCTCCAGCTGAAGTACATTGGAAACCTCATTTTTTTCCGGGCTGGCTTCCACTTGCTGCCTGACAGATTGCTCAGGTTTTTGCAAACTAGTTACAGGATTTAATAAAAAGTGTAGTTTTGCCACAGAGTCATTAGCAGACAGAGTCACTAATATCTCCGCCCCTGCTGAGCTACAGGTTATTCATTGAACAGATCCATTTTCTCCCAGACCTGACAGTACATGTGGCAGAATCTGACCCTTTTTAACATAACACTGATAAAAGCAGAAGCATTTCTAATGTTGGCTGCGACCCAGTCCTACAGTCATGCGCATATGTTTGTCCATTTCATTAAAGGTGATGCATGAAATCACTTAGTGTACTTGACTCCTTTAAATACGTTGACAGAGAGTCAGGTAAATTATGACTTGTTTTCTGTATAACCAAGAGCCATATTTGAATATACACATTTACGTGTATTAAATTCATATGTATGTAATTAAAAGTAATTGTTTTTACAAATTTAATTATATGACTCTCGTACCAAATATTTCACATGAAAAACAGGCAAGAGAATAACCAAAATGGTATCAAATAGCTTATTGCCCAAAGACTGGGAAAAACAATCTATACAGAGGCTTTTAAAAATACAGGCAGTATTTTTGATAAAATTATGTTTTAGTTCAAGGGCCACTTTCTTCTTCAGCACACACAGTCAAGTCTTCTGGAATTCACGACCACTCAAAGCCTTTAATGAAAGCTGAGCACATTAGTCAGAATAACCTAATCGCTCTGTCTTTGAAGATAAACTCAGCTTTTCTTGCTCGTTCCCACATACATACACTGAAATGCAGAGACACTAGGAGTGTCATCATCATGTAAGACACTTGCTATTAAATCTATTCTCGATACAAGGCTGACCTGAGGTATGTTTCAGAAATCTTTCTCTTTGTCTGCTCTAATCCATCAGAATCCTTTCAGCTAAAACTACCACATTTATACATCAAAACTGTATTTTTTAAGTAAAGCTGTCACTTTTAAGGCATGCATCTTTTCAGGAAAATGTCAGGGATGTTATACTTGGGTGTCCTTCTGCCCAAGAGGCCAACAGAGCCTGAACAATGAAGCAAACAAGACAGCTAATCAATAGCAGTCACAGCACTATTTTTTATCCTCCAACATCTTCATTTTCAACTCGGTACACATCATTACAATAGGAAAACAGGATAGTCAATCTCCATTAGGTTCAAGCACTGCATGAAAGAATTAATTTGGCTGCCATAAAAATGATGATACAACTGCATGCCCTTAAACCTTTAAAATTTATTCTAAATTTACAGAAAATACTTGGATAGGCAGATTGCCTAGATATGAAGGCAGGGGCATATTGACTTGTTTTTTCCTGTTGGCACAACGTATTTCTTACCGTGATGATTTCTCTGAGCATTGGAATACATCCTGTAAAATTTTTTAAGGCTTTGGTATAAAGCAAATTCACAAGTACCTGTGTAACTAATCAGATTGGAGTTTCTCAGAAGTATGTCAGTGGCACTGAGTCTCATTGCTAGCTCTAAAAAATATCCTTTAAATTTGGGATTTTCAAAGGAGCCAAGGGATTTAGCTGTCCATAAGCCATTCAAATACGAGTGATGAAGACCAAACTCCCTTTGGCTATTTTGACAAATCCATTTCAAGTAACTACTCATTTTCACATTTAATTTGAGTTCAAAGAAGCCAAAGTTACGATTCTCCCCCTCCTCCACACTGACTGCTTTCAGCATCTGGCACTGAACACTGACCTTATGTCATTCGCACGTGTATGCACATATGCATATGAATACACACACGAACACATACAGGCAAAATCACTGAAATGGGCCAGCATATGGCAAGAAGCCTTGTTGGTGCTTCAAACACATACACTGGCACTTGCCACATAGGGAATGGGGTAGAAATTAAAAGCATGCAGAGACTTCTAAGTATCCCTCCCTGTATGTCTGTTAACATCCTTACATTTCCTATACTTAACAGAGGATGCACTCACAAGAACTTAGTCCAGTACAACCTTTTAGCACCTGACATGCTAAACTGCAGGGGGAACACTGTTCATGCAGCCAGCATCAAAATAATTTTGTGTCCATGGTTATTTCGAAGTAAAACTGTGTAGTCTTACAGTTACTAATTATAATGTGGTTCTGCTTCGTCACACATGCTGATTTTAACTGAAAGTGGAGAAATCCATTTATTTATAAATAGACCTATGTTTCATAACTTCAGCCAATTTTGAAACTATTGGCAAACAGATTTTTTTTTTGTCTTGGGGTAGTAAGCCATCAATACTCAGTGTATAGGCATGAACTCTGAGAAACAGGACTTAAGCAGAAGAGAAAATGTGAGGAATGTTCCTGTCCAAAAATTTATTCCAGATCTGCAAAGTATGTAGTACTTTCCAGCGGTACCTTATTTAAAAATTTCAAAATATACTTGATTTTCAGCATGTTTATAACTATAAGTATGACATTAGAGATATAGGACAGGCAAATAAGACAGAACTTTTCAGTGCTTTGGAAGTACATCACACCAGGAAAGGCCTCTGGGAAGAAGACTATTGCAACATTTGGAAAGTAAAGCTCCACCATCTAGCAGTCATTCTGAATGTTTTTTAGTATATTTTCTCTCTTTTGTCCTCTGGCAAAATTTTTCTCAATATTAGATTCAGCTTGAAAATACTTGTAGGTTAGCCTCATGTACACTGTCCTATTTGTAGCTCCAGGACATTACAATGACTGTCCCAATGTTTTTGAAACTTCTGGAAAGTTATCTGCTCCCAGATCTTTCTTCTGTAAGGCAGTTCTCTTCTAGCTATACAGCTTGAAATAGGTTTGTGGTTTTGTTTTGTTTTTAATATTATATATCCCCGATTACGCAAAGAAGTGAAGGTCATTATTAACCTGTGGTCTACATGAAGTTTATACACTGACTAACTTTAAAACCATGCATGTATTTTAGTTTTCATCTGGATCAGAACTTTTACTTAAAACTTTTCTGTTTGTCATACAAATTCTGAAAATGTATTTTAATTATACTGTCTTTTGAAGGAAAGTGATTTTCTGGTTTACATAGATGTAATGAAGCTATGGAATTCCTTTTCTCTGGAGAAAATTAATCTTTTGGCAGGTCTGAAGAAGGAGGAAATGTACAGTGAGATAATTCTCTCTGGATGATTTAATGATTATCAAGGGATGCAGCTAGAAATCAATGGAAAAAAACATAGAAAATGTATTTTTTTTTTTATATTGGATGGGCGTGTTGAACACTTCAGCACCAGGAAACAGGAAAGAGTGAAAAGCCCTTGGAGGGAATTTTATTCACAGAAGACCTAAGCTTTACTGAAGACTCATTGCGGTACCTACCAACCCGAGGCTAGAGCTTATGCTGGCTTTTCACACCTTTTGGTCTACGTCCTAAATATGTACAGGGCCACTGAGCCTTTTTTTTTTTTCTCTTAATAGGAGTGCTGGAGAGAAGTACAGTTCCATCAGGGAACCATAAACATATATCATTAGTTCTTGCTGATGGCAGATTGTGTTTGTGTATGAGCAATGCCAATGGAAGCCAGAACAAACCTGTTTGAGATAAGGATTGAACAAAGTGACAGCTGGAGGCATGACAACCAAGTCAGAGCACTTGCTATCAGTTATTTTTTTGGTGAACTTTGGTGAAGAGTGTTGCAGACTTAAATCCAGCTGTGGCTTAAATAGCATTAAGGTAGTTCAGAAATGAGCACATTTATCCCAGGCAGAAAAGGAACTGGCAAGAAATAGTAACTTTTCGAACTATGGCTTGTTTTTTGCCAGTTTCTACATTTTTTTCTGCTACTGGAAAGGTAATTCTTCTCCCAGGATAACGTCCCTAAGGAGCTTCACTGTTTTATATAAACATGCAGAAGCAGGTACCCCCTGTATATGCATTTCAAATTTACATTCCATTTTTTATGCACAGGTGGGTAACATGGGTGGTGTTCAGTAAGTGGCTAGGATACAAAACATTAGGAAAGCTGATTTATACCTTGAGTTTTCCACTTATCCCTTTCATTTGACCTATCGTCTTCATCCTTGTCCATCTGCTCAGAAGGGATAGCAGAGTGACATGAAATCTTCCAAGCCATGTAGTGTCTGTTAGTCGATCTTTGTCAAATGCTGGGACAACTCCTCCACAACTCAGAGCACATGAGCATGGTATGGCCAGGCTGGAATAGACCCCTGATGGCCCTCTCCTGTCCCCCTGTGTCCACCTGGGATGAACCCACACTTCTTGATGCCTGCTGAACTTAGGCTTTCCAGACCATCTCTGTCCCAAACGCTAGACTGGTTTAGGACTACATATCTTCCAAATTTTGATACAGTGGGTTCCTCTCAGTTTAGCACAACTGAGAAAATAAGTTGTTCTCTGCTATACTCTGTCCAAACACTGTTTTGGTGAGGTCCCCCACACTGGAAACTTCACATTGCCCTCAAGAACTCCCTTGAATCTTACCTTTCTCATCCAGTTTTTATATGTTCAAACCTTCCAGGGATAAGAGAGACAAAATTTTCTTCCATACATGTGCATAATTCCTGTTAATGGTTGCAGGAGTTAGATCTGTTTATTGGATGAAGCATGTAACCTGTTGTGTACTTTTTAATTTTCTTTCAGGTCATTTGTCTCTTCCATCCTTCTATCAAAATAATTGGTTGTAATGCAAGACTCAGAAACATCTTAGCTGTCCCACAAAGTGGATGTCAACAATGTCAGTATAAAAAAAAATTACATGTTATGCTGTTTCAAATGCAGAGATAGTATGAAAAAGAACACACAGTGGTGTGCTATGCATCATTTAAAACCAGGCATACTCTTCTGCCAAGATCTTTGTCACTGACAGTGTTGGATGTGCCATTTTTCCCCTTTTACTTTTCACAGGGTTTAAACTTAAGGCTTTTCGGTTTTGCCTTTGGGTTTTTTTTTGAAACAAAGGTCACTTATTTAGCTACAGATAAATAAAAATTCAAGCAGCCCCAGAAAAATCAATAAAGGTACTAAAAATCTAAGTTGATAATAAATTTTTGTTCCCCCTTCACATAGCTCAGGAATGTCAGTATTTACTGGAACCACTGTAATATCAGATATTTCAGAAGAGTATTGATTTTGCCACTGAAGTGTGACTAAAGGGATAAATAAACTGCTCTTGGGGTCAATCGATCCATTTATCTTTGCTGTTATTTTATAAAAAGTCAAAGCAGCATAAACATTGATAAATAAATGTTATCATGAAAGAAATACTATCGATATGAAGATTTTGAGAACAATGTGAAAATATCTAGTCTGCCAGCATTGAGCTGCAAAATCAGGATTATATTCATGCTGCTTTGAGTACTAAAAATGAGGACAAAATACATCTTTTCACCAGTGATGCACAATGCAGAGTTTACAATTCTGAATGTGGCTCAGTGAGTGTTACCGTATGTAAAGTAGACTATTCCACAAGATAGGAAATACTCACATAATGGGAAAAGAAAAGGGAGAAGAGCCTTTATTTTTGTATTTGTAATGAATCTGAATCACAGTTGTACTGATGCATTCTGCTACTTAAAAAATAAAACATTTCGTAACAGCTCATGTATTCAAGTTGATGGGATAAGTAATGAGAATGCTCTGAAGTGACTTTATGTAGCTTTAATTGTGAGCAGGATAATAGCTGCTTCAAGAAGTCACAATGATATTGTAAAGATTACAGTGCAAAAGTCATGCAGAGCCTGCCACAATGTGATTATGATGTGAATTTAAGGTGGTAAGAGAATATTAAGACAAATATGAGGTTTGTGTAAGACATAAAAAAGTGCTGTCATTGTGAGAAACTGAGTCTACTTTGTAAAGCTATATATGTAAATCAACAGAAAAAATGCAATGACATCAAGATAAAATGACAAAGAAGGTGTATAACCCTTTTTTACGTGATACCTAGGTAATAGGTGGGTGCTATCCATCTGAATTAATGTATTTAGAAACTAGACACCTCAGCTCATGGCTAGTCACTCTCTGCTCTGCTCACAGTCAATAGAAAGAAGCAACCTCTCTCTGACAGCAGTTCTTCTTCCAAGGTCTGCGCCTCAGAAAGACCAGCTGAATCACCCTTTGGAGGTACTTGTTTTGGTCTTTTGACTATAAAAGGAGTCTAGGCTAGACTTGGACATGCAAATTTTAAACATTGCAAGTGAAGGGAAATGAATCATCTGCAATATGTCAGTGATAAGAAAGACATCATAAATTCACCAAAGTGAGAGATCAGTAGGTAGTTGTTCAAAAAGCAAAGTTGCCTTTCCTGTAGTCATCAAATTAAAAAAAACCAAAACAAAACAGGGACATACAGATGGTTTTAAACTTCAAGCAGTTTGAAATGGTTACATGAGTTTGAATGAAGACATCATTGACGAGACTGGAACAAATCTCTTCTTGTCTTTTTTTCTTAAAATCTGGGTTAATGACTCCTCAGCAGGCTCCTAAGAAACCCAGGGGAGAGCTGCTGAAGAGACTACCACCCTTTTGCCAGTGGAAAAGCATGGGGTTGCTCAGAACAATCAAGGTCTTGATTTCACCTCAAGCAGCATACTAAAACTTGCAAGGCAGTGCCCTGCTCTCCCTGAAGAGTGAGCATTCAGAGAAGCACTTCTAATCTGCAGCTACAGGGGAGAGACTGGGAGACAGGGAGAGGAAGAAGCGAGGCAACTTTATGAAAACTTCACCATGAACAGCCACAGAAGTCTACAGCGAGAGGCAGAGGTGCTTTCCTACAAAAGAAAGAGGTGAGACGCAGAGGCTTTTGAAAGTCTGCAGGACTACAAAAGCATAGCTAGCTAAATAAAAGCTGCTGATGGGAATAAAGGACTGTGTTAGGTGGTTAATGGAAAGAAACTGAAGGGCATGAAGAAAAGGAGAGCTAAGAAAAGCTGACAGAACTTACTAAACAAGCAGGTTTCCTTTAGGTTTAGCATGTAAACTTCTTCTATTGAAAGAAATACATTGACACAGTTCAAGATTGTGCTTTTTAACTTCCAGGAAACAAACTCTGATTAGATATCTCAACTGATATCTGAGACGTGCCAATGTACCCTGGTCTTGAGAGATAGCCCCTATGGCCTCCCTGGGTCCTTCCAGACCTCCTGTCTAAGTTCAAAATAAAGTAGCCCTTACGTATCCTACAGTCTTACATAGCCATGTCATAGACAGGTCAGGGCAATGAGAGCTGACATCCGTTTCTTCTGACGACATTAGGGCTCTATGCATTCACCCAGATCTTTAGATGACCATCTAGAGCGATGGACATATACCATTTGCCTCAGAGACCTAAGAGGAGAAGATCCTGGGGGTTGTTCACAAGGGAACTCTGTATTTTACTTCTGGCTTTGAAAAGTGAGGCTAGAAACCCTAACTTACTGTGTAGGCTTTAACAGTGACACAGCCTTAATGAAAGCCAATGAAAGCAGCTACTGCTTTTGGCTAGCGAGTGACAAACTTCACCCACGTGCAGGCGACCTCCCCTTGCGGAGCAGAGGTGACCACCAGACGACTGTCACGTGCAGCTTTCCTGCAGTGACACAGCTACACACAGGCTCCTGCATGTGACCTTGGCCAGAGAACTAAGGAGGGGAAGATGATACTCTACTTTTCAATAATGAGGATCATCCAGCTTTAGGGTCCATCTCAGGCACTCATTGTGACCCTTCTTGGTGAAACAAGCTTCATGAAAACTGTTCACGTGCCTGAATCTGGCCACGTGTATAACTTCAGCTTGCTGAAGGGCAAGGGCTGAGTGCTAAAGAAAACCAACTACAGCCAGTCCTTATGTATTCATCTTGTTTAGAGACTAACAAAGAGCAACTGAACATTGGTCGGAAATATGTACCAGTACTTTATTTCATTTACAGTCAGAAGAAAGAAAAGGAGACAGAAATATTGTGCACAGCATATGTGTGTTTTACTGTCTGTCCTGCCAGTAACAGCTGCCAAGTTGTGATCTATTTGCTTCAGCAAACCATTAATTTTCCAACAGTAACTGGAAGCAAACAGTAGAGCGATAACATTTCCCATGTTCCAGCAACAATATTCGTGTATGATATACAAACATTTTTCAGGTATCAGGGTATATATTCAGTATAAATATATATCTGGTATGAATTGATTTCTTTCCCCCAATTTTTTGCTGCCCGCTGGTTCATATATGACACAGTGCATGCTTCCTATGGCCTGGGATGCTGTTTTGGCTCATGAACTGGACAACTATACAACTCTTCCCTTTCTGTAATGTTGTTCTGTGAAGATCATACGTATGTTTGGGAAAGACAGCAGATCAGCCCCACCTCTGAAAGGAAAAATCAGTCCCGCAGCCGCTATATGAGATACGACTTCACTGCTGTGCTTTGATATAAACCTGGCTTAACACCAACAGATTGTCAAACGCTTGTTGTTGCAAAGCTTTGAAGAAGCATGTTTCTGAGCGAAAACATAAAGGACAGGGAAGGCGACTCAAAAGAGGATAGAAATTCTGTTACTGGGGGTGAGAAAAGCCACCGCTGGGCAGAGCTCTGCAGATGCTCCCTGAGACAGTGGCAGAGGGATGGTGGGGTGGGGTAAGGGCGCAGGCAGGCTGCAGGGAGATCGCCCACTCCCAGCAATGAGAGGTAAACCTCCCTCCCCAGCAAAGCAGATAGCAAGTCTCTGCTGACTCCCACGGAAGAAGGAGCAGGGGCAGTGAAGCTGCCTTGCCTGCGTTGTTTTGACATATGCTATACCCATCAGTTATTTTTAAATCATGTCATTTGACAAATCTGCTGAATTCATTCACAATTTCTGATTTGCAAGCTGAGTTTCTCTGTTACTTCTAGGAATCTGTGCAAATGGTAACATGATGCTTTTTGTTTCGCTCTGTATTTTAAAATCTCTGCAGGTTGTGACTCTTCTTACTTATCTGTTCTGTTTGCTGGCAACTGTGTTAAAGACTGCAATAAACAAACTAAATAATTAACTCATCCACTTTCTTACACTTTAAGTGATGCATTATTTAAGAGTCCAGGCATTAAAGTCTCAGTCCTGAAAACATGCCCTTGGGATCAGTTGCTTTAAAGTCACCTGCAAAGTTAGGCAGACATACAAATGCTTGAAGGATCAGATCCTAAAAAAGTTTATCTTTATTGTAATGGTGAGCAATAATCATAACAAATCTGTTTGGTATTCTATCATACGTTAAAATATAGCACCTGTTCAACTCCCATCAGAAAAGTAGTCGTGTTTCGGTGTTTATATTCTTTTCATTTGATAAATGAGTTTGCTTTATGCATTTGCTTTACGCAGTGAAAGAATATTAAAGCAGACCTGGTTAATATCGTCTTTGGAAGCGTAAGGGAATTGTTCTTTGGGAGGTTTCACTCCTTCCAGTATTAAAGTATTACGGAAAGCAAAATGAACATATGGTTAAGCCAATCTAAATGCACTTCTAATGAACAAATGAACCCATTAACTGCATCAGTTAAAAAAAGGATCCCCAAATCTTCCTTTTTAGCATTGTCTGGCCATGTTACCATCATGAACACCATCTACATTATCAGCTTGATTTTTTTATATCTCAAATAGTAAAAATCAATTAATTGGGAAGCCTGCGGAGTAATACATATTACTTGACCAAATAACAAAAAGTAGGTCATGAAGGATCTGGCCCTGGTTACCAGCAGAACAGCACAAGGCAGAATTTTGCTCTTGCATACACAGACCGCAAAACTCATGGCAAGCTTCCAAGCTATTTAGGAAGGATGAAATCTGTCCTTAGATCCACTCAACTGGCCACCCACAGGTAGGGTTTATTTTGGCTCTTTCTTTCCTTGATATAGCTGGTGCTGGTTTTCTTTTAGTTAGTAGCAACATAAAGGCTGCTTAACTTTTTTCATAACACCTCCAGAAACTGAAGAGCTCTTCATTGCTCCTGGCCATTCAGATAAACTCTCCCCTTCCCCTCCAAAGAATCAGGATATCAGCTCAAATTCCAGATAAAACTTAACTGTTACTGATTCAGTTTCCTGGAAAAAACAGCACATTGAGGAAGCAGCAGACGTTACTCTGCAAAATAACTTGTGTTAAAATGTGAATATTCAGAGCACTATTTCCTCTTGGTCCCAAGCTAATTCTAGAAATCTGCTAAAGGGTCTTTAAACAATGAAATTCAGTGCCATGACTTCAAGGATTACTCTGTTTTGCATGTGAACATTTGGGCAACAGATGCACAACAAATTCTGGCTGACCAAATCACAGTTAAATATTTCAAGGGAAGAATAAGAAGAAAAGCAAAACAGCTCCCTCCTCAAACCCAAAACACTCCAACAGAAGCCCAGCACGTAAAAATGATTCTGAAATGCATGCTTCTTCTGGAGCCAAGACGTATATAAGAAATATAGCAGGAAATTAATCATCGAAAGCCTGTTTTGTTCAGTAAGGGCTCCAGTCCCTTATAACTGCGATTCATCCCTCCCTCCTTGCTAAGGGGGAATTATGTTCCTCCTGTGAGATGTCACTCACAGGTGGTAAAGACTCAGTTACGTTGAAGCATCCACACTCACATCATCTTGATTCACGTGAGACTCACCAGAAAGAAATGTGCACTGAGAACCTGTCATTCACCTGGCCCTCTTTTAGCTGTCTGCCTTAAGTGAACTGAGACCGATGAGTCCCTGTTTCTCTCTTGTGACAGTGAGAAGAGTCTAGACAATTAGCTCGGATGTTGACACTGAAAATACACATCTGATCACACGAATCCCATCTTTACAAACCATGGTGGAAAAAAGGAAATAGGTCAGGGTTTTGTGTGGAAAGATGTGGGCAATAACTTCAAAAAGTTAAGAAAATTGAGCCCCAGCACTATGTAGGACAAGCTGGCTTACTGACTTACTGGCCATTGGCTATTCCAAAACCCACCAAATCTGTTTGACATTGCAAGGCACTCACAGATTAAATCAATGTTGTGAATAACTGTTAAAAAACCCCTGACTGTAAGTACATAAAACAGTATTAAAACACTTGCTTTAAGTGTTTTTGTTAAGACTTTGATGGAAAAGGGACATTTATTGGGATCATTAGTGATTTAGCTTTGCACACAGAGGGAAGAGGCTACAGAAGCCTAAGCAGAAATTTGCTTTGGCCACCAAATGAAAAACATCTCTATGTAAAACAAGGCCCAAAAGGTCTCCTGAATATCACAGTCTATTCATCTGTCTTATCTGGAGCATGTGTGCAAGCTGCAAGCTGTCCCCCTTGCCAGCCACACAGGTTTCTGACCTGGCATTGGGTCTTTAGGTCCCACTTGTAAACCCGCGGGCTTCTAGCTGCATCTGTCTGCAGGTGCAAATGTGCAACCTAATAACCTGTATTGCTGCAGAGCTGAGAAACTCTGCCTCTCCTCTAGCTGAGGCTCCTCTATGTGTTGTGGCCTGTTTAGAAGATGGGCAGAGAAGACAGGAAATGAACTTTATTGATGAATCTAAGTATCCCAAATCATTTACATCAGTTGAGCAGATGCCACTGAAATGATAGCACTTTGCTCAGGCATTTAAGCTGTTCAAAGCACACCCAGTTCTCCTCTCCATGAATAGGAAGAGTGACAGTTCATGAACTACTCATTAACCAGGTCAGCTGAAGACCCTTTCCAACTGTGTGCAAGTCAATTTGAGTTAACTGGATAATAATCATACCTTAACTATGTTTGCTGGCCTCAGATTTTATTCAGTCTGGTATTCACTTACAAACATCACAAACAACAAATGGCAGAGCTTGGAAATACTGAAGTCTTAAGTAACACCTAGTATCCTAACACAACACTGCAAGTCTGAGATATTTTAGCTTAATGTGTATTGCAAATAATATTTAGGAACTTCCAAAATGAATGACAATTGAGCAGCATCACTAAAATAGTGATGTTATTAACTGAAGTCATACACAAAGACAGTGGATAAGAAGAGGCAAAAATTATTTCATTCCACCATCATCAATCTTATGTGCAATTAATTTTTCTGTCTTACATTGGTCTTTTCCCTACCTTTTTAACAATTTGACAGATTGACTTAATTAACCTGGATTGATTTGTACATTTGAAAATCAGGTTTCCTTCTTATTCCGTCTGACGTGTTCTTTCTCCTTCACCTTTCTAAGGTCTCTGGTCTCTTTTGCTGCCTTCTTTTCTTTTCTCTTCCCTGCTCTCTTTTTGCCTTTCTTATTTCACCTTTCAAATTCCCCCAAAACAGGCTTTCAGGTAGGTCTAACTTTTACTTCTTGTAAAAATTGCTGAATCAGGAATTGTCAGGAAATTTTGATTTAGCTTTTCTACATTCTATGTCAGCAACGTACTGACACTGTTGCTGAAATGCCAAAACAATGGTATTTATGCCTTTAGAAGCCATGATTCCCTAATTTGGATAATATTATACTGTATTTTTATAATACAGTTTGTCTTCAGCAATGACAGTTATACAGTTTTGAGTAATAATAGACATTTTTTAAAGACTATACTAATCTCTTATCTTCCCATTTGTTATTTCCTTGTCCTGCCTGTTACTATAATATAATAGTCATGCATTATGGACATAAAAGACTATTCCATCATGAGATGCGCACTTCAGATAGATTGTCCCCACGAACTATTGCCAAACAAATTAAACAGCACAAACATGTCCACAGCCATAAATAATCTATGCCTCCCCTTCAAATACTTCTAAAAATATGACTTCCCTTCTGAACCACGTGGGACCAGTGGACTTGGGTGGTATATTGCCCATTGGTGCTTACAGAAGCAGACCCCACCCAGACTGAGGAGGGCTGAGAGCCTGGGGGCAATGCTCTGGGACTTCAACATGGGCCAGATTCAACACAGATGCCATTTGCCATCTTTCCTTCATATATCACCTATGCCTGAGTAATTATGGTCTGACACCCTGAGGCACATTTTATTTCCAAGGGGCCTTGAATGGGACACCTGTACGGGGCACACTTGGGCTCAAATTTGTGATTTGGCAACTGGAATTCAGGAGCTTGGTGTAGGCCTCCTATATCGCAGGCATTTGCCCGTTCCCTGTCAATGCAATTTTCAGTTTGGACACCTGGGTCTTCCTGGAGTCCATCACATAATGTACAATTAGACCCAGAAGTGAATCAGCAGCTGGTGAGAAGGACTGAGGTCTTTCTTCACCAAGAGGAGCAGGTCCTCACCTGCCAGCTGCATGACCCATCCTGCCACCAGCCCCAGGCAGGGCCATGACATCTCTGGTGCAAGCACCTTCTCCCCTGTCTACCCTGCACTCTGTAGCCTCTGCCCTGCCTACATCTCCCTGAATATGCTCCTTCCCACCTGACTGAAATGCCTGAATAATTACATCATGGGCTACGTGGCATAATCCTAACTCTTTGTAGCTGTTTCCAGTCCTTCTTGTTTCTCCCCTGTATCACGGCTAATTAATTTTATATTACAAACCAGCCACTTCTGAAAGATCTGTTGAGGTTCAGATTAAATGCAAAATTTCAGCCTCCTTCGTGTGCCCTTGATAAAGATTTTACAGCCCTTATGTCAGATGTTTTGGGCACTAATCATGCCTTTATTTTACTCAGGTAAATGAATTTGCAACAGTTTGGGTTGTTGTTCCCCCCCTCCCCCCCATAGTAACAAGTATCAAGTGCCTGGATTTTATTTTCTCTCTTACCTTTATTGGGCTATATTAGATACAAACAGAGTCATTACTGTGAAGTGCACAAACGAGAAAAAATATTTCTAAGTTTAAATCCAATTATATGATGATTTTCTGAGCATACCATTAAGCCTATTAGCAGTAGGACGAAAAAATGTACAAATGCATAAGTTAACAAAGTGTAATAGACCAAGACAAAGTGCAATAACTGGACAAATTAGAATATACAAATACAGCTGATACAACTAAATGATCCAAGAAGGTCCCCATATTAAACACAGGGAGAACCCAAACTGTCAACAACCCACTAAGAGCAGTCTGTCACTTAGACTCAGTCCGTGCAGCCACAGGCACCTCAGTCTCTCCACTACGTAGGAGCCTGCGGTCTTTAGAGGGATCTTTTTGCACCTAAAAGTGCCCAGTCGCTGCACACGCTGCATCCTTTTCACCCCTGGATGTGCCAAGATGATCAAAATTGGGCTGTTGTGTTCCCCCCTTCCTCCCACCACCATCACAAGCATTTCCATGACCCTTGCCTTTGGGAAAAGGGATGTCCCCCAGTTGGGAAAATGCTGGCTTGGTCTATAATGGGATTTAGGTATCACCCAGCGTGAGCACCAGAATTGCATTGAAGTGGCTCAGGCACCTTCCCATTCAGGCTCTGGAGACATGGCATACCCCATAGCCCAAGCCAAAGCCCTGCAATGGGCTTCCCAGCCTGCTACTCCCCACCTGCTGGTCTCACCATGAGGAGCCTTCTTGCAACAAACCTGTAGAGCTGGTAACACAAAACACATGACCTTCAGGAGTATGGGTGCTTCCTTTTAGCCAGTGCCTCCATGGTGAGGATGCTCTGCTAAGGTTAGGGAACATGGTGCCAGCAGTCTGAAGAGCCACTCTTAAAGAGAAAAAAACACAGTGGGGACAGATTCAGAGCCACCTGCCCTCAGGGAAGTAGCAGTAGCTGGCAGACGCTGCGAGCATCTAGCAGACAGATAGCATGGACTTGAAAACCTGACAGACCAAGGAGAGACTGGAAAATGGGTTTTTCCTTTTGCAGGTGAGCGCTCTCACCGTTGAGCTGCTGCTGGGGAGGGAGTGAGTGAAGGGGAAAGAAGGTAACAGGGAGCACCTCAAGCAGCTTTGCCTTGGAGAAGGAGCTCGCCAGGGTCCGTACTGGCTCAAGCGAGTGAATTCAGAGTAGCTAGGTGCACCTATCTGCAGTCCAGAGTGAGAGGCACAAGCCTTGGGAAGGAGAACAGCCCAAAATTACAGCCCTGTTTGTAGGATTTCCAGCTGGCTAGCTTTGGTAGGGCTTCTGGACCCTGCTCCCAGACACATGGGCCTCTCCATGCATTGTGTTATCTAGATGTAATATATTGCTACTAACTTGAAAAGCCATGCTGTAAAGTAACAGTTATTAGAGGTGTAAAGCACAATGTGTAAAAAATGCTGTATTCTCCTTATTATAGAGAAGTAAACTTTGATTAGTGGAAGTGATTAGTCTATAAAATTTAACTTGCCATTTATTAACTTAACAACCTAACAACCTGGTGTTATTAAATGCTCAGAGTGGGAACCACTGTGACCTGTGGAAGAGTATTTGCCTGCAGAAGTGCAGATCAATAGTTCTACATTTAGCTAAAGTTTTATGTATTATGCCAAATACAGTTCATAAATGTCACTTCATAATTTGCATTAGTACAAATTATTAGCAAAGAGTCACACCCCTGGCTTGCCACACCAAAATACGTTATTAGTTGTTTCAGCAGGTCTTCTGATTTATAGTTATGCTTAATGATCCTGTCAAAAATACAATAAATAACTTTTTTGTTCTAACAATTTAGCGTCTTTATTTTTTTCAGGTACCATCCAATGAGACAAAAGTTTATAACAGGCTGAAATTTCAAACTCTTAGAAACTAAGCTGAATACAGGAATATAAAACCATCAAAATCCATCAAGAAACCGACTTTCTAGATACATAAGATTGCAGAATGAATCTAAAAATGTGATAGACTGAAAATACAAATTTGATTGATCTCTAAAAAAATGAAAGGTAATTTTCTATAAATGCTTTTCAAAATTTATTGCTTGAAACAGTACTTTCTGAAAAAATGCTCATAGTGATATTTTACTATGCTTTCAAGTGTCCTATTCTAACTACTTTCCTTAATTATACCAAGGTTACAGACATTTGCAGTCCCTTATCCAGATACAGCATTCGGGGCAGTAGCATTTGCGAGTTACGTATTGGAGATAGAGCTGAACTTCAGACTCCATGTAGCATAGTGAGCACACCTTAACAGTTTTAATTGGCCACCATATCACTGAGAGGTCAGCAGTGAAATCTGTATCCCAAAGTTTATGGCTGTCATTTTATAGATTTTGATCTAGGGTTAGCGCTCGCACAGCAATTAATGATCAAACTGTGATATTTAAACTACTGGTCTCAAATGCAGGCGCTCTTCCTGAGCAATCGGAGACCGTGACAAAACCAAGCAGAAGGTCACAGCCTGCTCCTCTGTGCAGACGTTGTCCTCTCCCTACAGCCAGAGGCTGTAATCCTCCCGGTGTTTGCACTGGATCTGTGCAAACACCGATCTCTCCTGTCCTCCACCCGCCTGCCATGGCAAGGACCAGACACATCGCGGCCCAAGCCAGGTGTTAGAAAGGGGGAGAGAGAGAGGAGCTAACTAGGGAAACCTTCAAAAGGTTATGTTAATGATGACAAATGTTGTGCAAAGGGTCATAAATGCACTTTCACGGAAACCCACAGATAGAAGGGACGTTAGCCAGAGCTTCTTGGGATGGCGCATTCCCCATCATTTAACACCCATAATGGAACAGTGTCCTCGTATTTCTCATGACACTGTTATTCTTCTTAATGGGGATTAACAGCCTTTCGTGTTATTTCCTGCCTAGATTTCTCACGAACTAACATCCCCACATCAGATACTATATTAGCCAATAATAAGAATAAATGACAGGCTGCATAGTTTCTTGCCTGACAAGGGTGCTGCATTATCTCACCACACAAAGAGTAAAAAGAAATTTCTGGGTTTTATTTATTGTTTTGGCTATTACATAAAAATATTACAGAAATAAAAAATCTGAAGAACTAGTACAGTGTGGTATTGCTCCAGTCATAATGTGCTAGTACACAATCAATTCTTATAAAAGCTTTTCTTTTTCAGAGTAGTTTAGTTGTCCAAAGGGAATAAATAATTTACTGCTTGTTCAATCCAGTACTTCTCTCCTATTATTTTAAAAAAATTTATTCTACTTTGCATTTACCACATAAAGTGTTCTTTGTTTACATTTTGACCATTTAAAATCTGTTTCCTCTTTAAGCACATAGAGGATACCCTTGGTTGAGTGAGCTCATCAACATGATGCTGATGGCTTGAGAAGAGTTCAGGTGTACATTTTATTCTCCTTATTTCTGAAGCCAGTATGGGCTACCTGGGTTTATCTCGATGTAAATTTTCATGATTCCTGCATTTTCAAATGAAAACCTTACATAGCTTATAGAGACACAGACATGTATTCTTAATATACCTAAATACAAGTCGGTGTTGTCAAACTGGTTCACAGCTGGCTAGAAACTACCCCGCAGTTGACACGGTTGACAGGAAACTTTGCAGAGAAAGGTTGGAGTAGCTTGCAGACACTAGAGGTGACCATGTTTAAAAGAGGACCACAGGGTGTTGGCCAGCAGAAACCCCTGTGCGGCACTGTATCCACGCTGCCCATGCTCGACCCACTCACGGCTGCATGGAGGAGCTTCTCCATTCCCTGGACAGAGTGTCTCCAACACCTTCCACAACCTAAGATCCCTTGGAGACGGACAACCTTAAATACTCAAGTACCTCCATTTTTAGAGGATGAGATTATGCTCTAGGCATTTAGTGAATGCTTCCATCTAGCAGATTTGTCACATTTTCACAGATGAAGTACTCTCAGTAGTTCTCCAAAGAAAAAATACAGTGTTTCAGTTGGAGACATGCCTTAATTTATCATTAAGAAAGAAAAAAACTCCAACTTGTACACATTTTCTACACTGCCTTCCCAAATGCTTGCATCTTTAAAGTATTTGAGGAATAACTTAAAAAGGTGAGAATGAAAATGAATCCATGAAATAGCACAACACATGCCTATATTAGTGGTATCTTCAGCTGAGAAACACAGAATTAAATTTTTACTTTTAAATTGTCTTTTTCAAACTGGTTTACTGGTGGGGGAGAAGTCAGTATTTACTAACAAAATGAACAGTGTTTAGAGGATCAGATTTCCAATTCAGCTTTTCAGTTTCACCTCCTCCCCAAACAGACATGTAACAGTGAATCTAAAAACTCCTGAGAGGTATTGCATGACCCATATAGCCTTCCCCTAAAACCTTTTTAATGGCAATGTTAAACTCAGTCTTTGGTATCACATAGAGATTCTGAACTGCATTCAAATCTCAGATGTCACAGTGTTTTAAAATAGCATGGTTACTTGATTATAAAAGGGATCTATGGTAGTTCATCACTTTGAAACAGGCAAAGATGTATCAAACTCTCTTCTAAATATGTTACCTATGTTGGCCTTGCTGTTGGTGTGATTCCTTCCTAATTTCTGCTCCAGTGATCACTGGTGACTCTCACAGTCATGGTAAGTGGTCTCTAGATACATTTGCAGTATTTTCACTGATGTATTTTTCAGCTAAAAGTGTGATGAATACACAGCGACCTGTGAATGATTTTGAGGGCTGACACTCACCTGTTGACCCTTAAAACTTTGAAATAACTACAGTAAAATACTTAAAGATGGGAATGAAGGATAATCTCTCTCTAAAATACAATTTAATGACTAGAGGGTATTAAAAAGCAACATGTGTGGCCGTCCTAAAATACAGTGTCATCACTCCAACTCCAGATTAAATGTAGTGAAACCCTACTGCTAGTACTGGAATGAATACAATACTAGATTCAGTTAACGATTTCCCTACTATATTGCAAAATCTTTGCACCAGTGGCTGAAATTCCTGATCAGTTTTATGTCCTGCCTATGAGACCACAGGTCCAGGTCACACTGCTGACTGAACCTTTGAAGTATTGCTTGGTTTGGACCTGGAGGTTAGTGAAGAGCAATAGAAATGGAGGTCTCATATATTTCATTGCCTTAAGAAGCACACTTCTCCTCTTTAAGAATAAAAACCTGGGCTTGCTTTCTGCAGCTTATTGACAGAAACATCATGCTTGGATCACGTCGCACAAGGGCTTATGGCTATTCACGCTGCTTCTGCATGGAAATTCAGCAATTGATCTGTGAAGTTCTAGACAGCCTGGGTCACATTCTCAAGACAAGAGGTTGGAAATTTTAAGGTAGAAATATTTGACTGCATTGAAAAATTCAATGTTGGCCTTCACAGAATTATTTACAAACTCACTAAATTGTTTCAGGTGAAAAAAAAATCAGGTCTACATTTACAAGATCATTGATAGCAATCTGTTTACCATTAGCCTCACTTTTAGCACACAGTATGTGTGAGAATCAGGTTCAAATCCACTCATTAACTTGATTGATTGCACCAAGGATCTGAGCCCGGGTCATCAGACTTTTTCTCTCTGGTTCACTGCATGTTTAAGTAGGGTGCAAAAATTGAATATCTCCCACAGAACTAACTGGGTGAGCCTGGCCCTGCTACGCATGTTGCATGCTGAGTAGATGCTCATCAGGAAGGAAGGAGAGCTACATTCAGCTCCATCCTGGTCCAAGTAACAGCAAGGCTGAACTCCCACTCAGCAATATGGAGATGGGACATATGCAATTTCTCCTGTTAAAGCTGTTCCACTTTTTTCACTGAATACTTAATTTTCAATAAGAGAGGGAGCAAGTAAATAACTCCCTTGCTTGATTGGGAAGTCATTCATGGGATGCCTGAGCTCTGTTCTCTGTGCCAGGGACCAGTTTGCAATGAGAAAGTAGAGAGGCATCAAAAGAAAAGGTGGAAAACCCTTCTCAGTCCTCTCTGGAGTATGCTACAGGTTTGCAGTCAGAACAGTCTTTCAAAGGCTTTTAGGTAAAAGTACCTGTGCCACCTTTTCCTCATCCCATTTTATCACTCTAATTTGACACCACCTTTGCTTTCAGCACCAGCATGTTCTACAGCAGCATTTTACCTTTGGGTTGGAGCAGGATGTTTTGTTCCATTAGAAATAATACCCCTAATTCTTCATTCTGATGAAAAAATATCTTTTCAATTTCAGCTAATTCTTAAACAATTTTTAATATATTTTTATTTGGCTAGAGAACTGAAGCAAAGCACATACAACTTACTCAAGGCCCTGCCCTTTCTTGAAATTTTTCTACTGCTGCTAACTGTGATGGTAGTGGAACTGAACCTTCTGAGTTTTAAGCAAAACAGATCAGTTAATGGTTGTTTCCTGAATGGATTTCCTTTAATTCACTACAATGATTGGCTAAAAGTAGCCCGGGAGCATTACAACTTGTTTGGGGTGAGAGGAGGGAAGGGATTGAGACACTCCAGAGAGGGCTGCTCATCACCAGCAGGAGTTAACACTGTCTCCTCTGACAATCAAAAATAATTGTAAGTTGTTATGCATATTCAAAAATGCCTGAGATCATGCTTGTAGGCACCCACATGCACAGGATCCTGTTGCCTCCAGGAAAAGCGTGCCTTCCTGGAGGTCGTTACCATCCCACTATAAACCTCCCTGGATTTGACATTTATGTGCCCAGCTCTGGGCAGATCCCAGCACTGTCAGTGAGGCTTGACCTCCCCCAGAGAAAGTGGCTGGCAAGTGAGACACTTCCAGTGAAGGTCTCTGGGTGCTGCACTTGGTTTGCTTCTGCTTTTTTTGTGTGTTTTAGGAACTTCAAAAAATCATCTACCTGACTGTTGTCAAATCTCAAACTCAGCTCTGGGAATTGATATAGTATGGTAGAAGGGGAACATTTGTGTTTGGGACTGAACAGAACTTCAAAAAATAAACCAAATAGACTGACACAGAGATGCTAATGCTAACGATATCCTCATAAATATTAAATGCCTTTTCTTAGGTGATGGAAATTTCTTGTTGTTATCACATGATGCCCAAGGGCAAAGGTAGGTGCTTACTCAGCAAACTTCTTATGACAACACATACAGTAAGACAAAGCCAGTAATTAAGGACAAGAAAATAATTGTGTGGCTTGGTGGTCATGGCATTCATCCAAGTGTGAAGACTGCTGTTTTCTGATTTCCCTTCCAACAAACAGTTAATAAATGAAGTGTGGAAAAGGATCAAAATCAGAGACTGCAACCCCTTTTCTTGCTTTCCCCAAGGTATCCTATGTATATGGATACACACACATATGGATTGAGAACGGACTGAGAGCAGCCGTGCGGAGAAGGACTTGGGAATATTGGAAGATGAAAAATTGGACACGACCCGGCAATGTGCTCTCGCAGCTCAGAAAACCAACCGTATCCTGGGCTGCATCAAAAGCAGCGTGGCAGGCAGGTCAAGTGAGGTGATTCTCCCCCTCTACTCTGCACTGGTCAGAGCCCACCTGGAGTACTGCGTCCAGCTCTGGAATCCTCAGCATAGGAGAGACATGGACCTGTTGGAGCGGGTCCAGAGGGGGGCCATGAAAGTGGTCAGAAGGTTGGAACACCTCTCCTATGAAGAAAGGCTGAGAGAGTTGAGGTTGTTCAGCCCAGAGAAGAGAAGGCTCCAGAGAGATTTTATTGCGGCCTTTCAATGCTTACAGGGGGCTTATAAGAAAGATGGGATCAGACTTTTTACCAGGGCCTGTAGTGATAGGACAAAGCATAACAGTTTTAAACTGAAAGAAGGTAGGTTAAGATTAGATATAAGGAAGAAATTTTTTACAACGAGGGTGGTGAAACACTGGAACAGGTTGCCCAGAGAAGTTGTGGCTGTCCCATCCCTGGAAACATTCAAGGTCAGGTCGGATGGGGCTCTGATCTAGTGAAACATGTCCCTGCCCATGGCAGGAAGGTTGGACTAGATGATCTGTGAAGGTCCTTTCCAACTCAAACAATTCTATGATTCTATATCTATTTTTACACATATATACACATATACAGACATATATTTACATACATGTATATATACATATATTTATACATCCACATACATGATTTTTGGAGTCACATACAGTGCATCTATTTTTAATTAGACCTGAATATAGAACTCTGTCACAACTTCTGCTATCTTGCAATAGAAATCAAATAGCTTTAATAAACTCTGCTCTTTCTGAAGCATCTAAGGAATATCCCAGCACTTCTCCCACAGATTTCTGTCCTACTAGTGCAGTAGTAGATGCAGTTCCCAAGGATCACGTATAGGCATGTGATAACCTCAGAGTCAGTGCCTGATTTCTTTTTAACAGCACTCATACGGAAAGATTCACCTGGACCATCCCAAGCAGATGATGGCTCACTAGGGCTTCCTATGTAATGCTGCATGGATGCTACTTTATGACCATAATGCTACACTTTTCAGAGAGGTCCTGGACATCTTTTTTGTCATTGGATGCTTGCTGTAGCCTTACTGGATGTCCTTTCTGGTGTCCAATGAGCATTTCTGTGCTTCCATTACTGGCTTGCTGTTGCAGCTCTTTAATTCACCCTGTCACTTTCTCCACTATTACGGCTTTGAGAGTTTATTTGCTGCAGGCAACAGAGAGCTTGCACAACAGTGTGACATGAAATGTAGCACTAGGCTGCTAGTACCTACTGCTGGTGTGCTGCTCCAGTCCAGCAGCACAGGCTGTGTGTGTTTATCTCTTCAGTTTGCCTTTTCAATATATTTTCTTGGCAATCTTGACAGCTGCTTCTGCTTCGCCATTCGACTGGGGGAGATGCTGAGAAGGCATGATATGGTCGAAGCCTGCTGACACTGTACACTTCTGACATGCAAACTAAGGTCCATTATCCATAATAACTATTTCTGCAGCCCTCTCCCAGACAAACTCAGCCTTATGGCCATCAGTGATAGAAACTGCTGCTTTTTTATGTAAGGGATCCATTTCTCAGCTGTCAACAAAAGCACTCTGCATTCATTAAGGCAAGAGGGGAAAAACGAAGACGAGATGAGCTGTGGGGTTTTGTTTAACCTTGTTCCTCAGGGACACCGGCCTCCTTACAGCCGCCATCCAGTAGACCAAGCGCTAAGTAGCTCAAAGCAAGATGGCTCCCTTAGGGAACTAATGGAGTATTTACACAATGAGGCTGCTGACAGCCTGTCTGTATTAATACTGGTTAAAACAAAACTTGAGACACTCATAGAGCACAGGTTGGCAATTTAGAGGAGTGAGCTGACAGTATTGGAAAATAAAGAGAAAACAGAGAAAAGAAGAGATGCAGTCTCGAAAACATTGTTTTTGCTGAAATGCTGCTAAATATCAATAGATTTCGAGGCCCATGACAGAGTGAGAAAATGAACTTCTGAAAAATTACACTTGTTCAAAAACCAGCTCGAGACCATTTCTTGTGCGAGGAGACCTACGTCCCTAACAGAGACCTAATGATTCAGCCCTTGCCACTGCTAAAGGAAGAGTCCTTTGTACCTGTCAGCTGACATTAGCCATAACCCTCATAAATGTCTTCACCAGAGACGGCTTTGCTGCAGGTGCGGGTGTGCATGCCCTCCTCTCCAGGCTGCTGGAGGCCAGGGAACTGCTGGGGAGGCTGCGAGGTGCCTGCTCACCTGTGCACCTCCCTACCCACCGGGCCAGCCTCTCCCTGCCTCGCCAAAGCCCTTCTGCAGCAGGGGAGGAAATCTTCCTCCCTCCCGGCCGCAGGTTGAATTAAACTGAGGTGCTCACCCTGACTGGCACTCAAGAATACTCTCCTTTTTGATATTATGGTCAGCATTTGCTTCAGGGGAAGACGGCTACATTTTAGAGAAGGCAGGGAACACTCTAAGACAAGGTGCATAAGTGAATCGTAATTTTAAACAGCTCTACTGGGAATATAGCAGAACCTCTGCTGTGCAACCACTATGTCTTCTGCAAAAGAAGGAGGAAACCTTGCCATGTCTTTCCTTCAAGATACACCAACAGATGCAATTAGTTTGAGCAAACAGCAGATTTCCTCTGGACTTGGGTTTAGTTACCAAGACTAGAAAAGGGATCAGCTTTAACTGGGTTTTTTTATCTGTTGAGCTCCAAAAAATGTTAAACTTACATTGAACATAGAAAAGGCAGAGCTTTAAGAAGTTTTTGTTTCAAATAAATGAACAATGCTACCAGAAATATGAAGTATGGTATTCTGAAGTATGATATTGCATTTCAATTCCCCTGTCAGTTGGGGATCTTTCATGATGAAAAGTTGTTTAGAAATTTAAGGCAATACTAAGACACTATTTTTCTTTTTTATCAAAAGGAAGGAAATATTTACATTTATTCTCTCTTACATGGTTACAAATAAAAAAAAATATACAGAAATACTGTATGGGCTAAAGGGCTGTAATTCTGCCATGCACTTATCTTTTATTTTGCATGGTGATTTTGGGTTGGTTTTTTTTTTCCCCAACTGCTACAAGTCATTTAATGGATTTTATGTTGCCTAGGTAGTCTTAAAGGTCTTAAACTTCCCATTTTCTTTCTGCTTTCACACTGATGTCATTGTAATGGCAATTTTTTGCTTTATATCTGGGTCATATGTGTCATATGGAACGTGTCATATCATTAGCTTATTCACTCCAATCTCTGTACGCTTGCTAAATATATCTAAGAGAAAGTCACCATGCTGTGAAGATGACAAGATGACAACACAAATCTACATTCAGTTTTGCTCAATTTCAGGTATGAGGCCATGTCTCACAAGATACAGGTAAAAGGTCACATCTAGTGAGATGCCTTCCATCCTCCCAACCAGAGGAGATCAGGCTAGTTCATTTAAAACTAATGACACAAAGACTTTGCACTAGTCCTGCTCCTCTCCCTGACACATGCTCATTTGAAGAATAAACAAACAACAATTTAGTTGAGATTGGAAGTGTGTTTCCTTACAGCTCTGCTCATAATTGAGAACAAACTGCTACTTTTAAAAAAAAATATCAGGGTCTCTAAAAAATCTAAATGTCAGTGTGTCTAGGAAAATAATTAAGGATTTTGGCTTTGTAATGCTGTACTGACAGACAAGCAGAATGTGTCCTGCAAAGTGTCAGCAGAACAACTGTGACATATGACAGTGACATGCCCTTCCCTGAAATATTGTGTTTAGTTCTTGTTGTCTAACTCTGGGTTGTGTGAGACCTTGTTGGTTCTGAGGTACCGATGGCTGTGTCTTGACTGGAGAAGACCTGTTATTGGCCAGTTGTGCAGCATCCTTTGCTTAGATTTTTTAAGCACCATCCAGTGCTTGGATTTCTAATGGAAAAGTAGGTATGCAGGCAGAAAAAAAGCCACAATATTCTCCAGAAATCCTTCTGATAACTGGGAGATCAGGACTGTGAAGTGCCCTGAGGAACACAACTGCCCTACAGTTAGGACAGAGATCAAATGAGGATAGAGTGAAAATAAGAGTTGAAATAGCTGGTAAAAATGATAAGAGGCATGGGTGGACTTCCAGATGAAGACAGATGGAAAAGATTTGAATGGCTTAGCTGAGGGAAGAATGGGTCACAGATTATTGCAGCAAAAGTCAATTGGATGCTGCCATTCGCCTTTTCTTGCAATACCAACGTAAGGGAGCAGTTGATGACACTGAACACAGATTTAACTTTTTTTTTAGGTGAAACATGATTAAACTGTGGCATTCACTGTCACAAAGTAATGAGAAAAGCCTGGAGCTTAGCAGGATTAAAGAGGGACCAGGCCTTTTTATAGGTAACAAGAACATGTTCCGTTACTTCAGTTGACAAAGTTTTCTTAATGAGAAGCGTAAAGCCTCACATTTCAGTGTATAAAGCAACTAGAAACCTCAAGACTGGGGAGGCAGCGCTCCCCCCCAGGCAGGTTATTTTGTACCTCAGGGCCTTGCCTTGAGGCCAGAGGTGGGATGCTGGAGCAGACGGACAGCTGGTCTTGCCTGGAATGGCAATTCCTACATTTCAGTGTTTATATGTAAAAAGTAACAGCTCAGTTATAACCAAAACAAATTTGAGTGAGATCAGTTGATAAAGCAAATCCAATAATAAAGATGAGAGAAATTATTATGTGTATGCAGTAAATTCTTGTACGGAAAGAAAATAAATAAAACCAGTTAAAGTAAATACAGCCCAGTAAAACTGAATAATGTCCAAAGTGCGCAGGTATAATTCTCACAAATGAAGGTGTCTTTCTGTTCTGGCAGCCTGTGCTGAGGCACGCAGTGTGTAATATTTTCTCCGACAGTAACAAGCAATTATCACAAGACCATGAGGCATTTTTCTGTTCTTCCTAAAATTCTTAAAGCAGCAGGTCCGGATTGGGGAAAAGCACTCTTAGCCACAGAAGACTGCTTCCCCAGCCAGTGCAGATTGCTGCAGAGGCTTTGACGTCAATGGAAGCATACTGATTTATACTAGCTGAGGATATTTCTGCTCAGTAAAAACCTTCAGTAAGATGGTGTGTCCCCCAGCTAATTTTATTAATTCTTATAATCATGTTTATTCTCAAGCCTGATGCTAGTGCTCGAATGTGAGAAGGAATCACTGAAATTTAATTTTACAGCTCTGAAAAACCATTTGTTCACATTCTCTGAACTGTGAGACAGGTTTTACTCTGCTCCCCCATCAGTCCAAACAAATCTGGAAAAGAGAAGAACCATGTGTTGTTATATATATTTGCTGGTTTACCTTGCTTCTTCTTCTTAGTTTATAACTAAAAAAAAAAGCTTTATTTCCCTCCCACTTTAAAGGCAAATTTGCAAGTCACTCACATAGGATTTAAGCTCAGTCCTTTCGGGATTCTACTTATATTTTCTTTATCATTATGAGTATTTATTATTTGCTCTTTTTTACTAATGAATAGATTTAAATTAACTTAAATTTCTGGATCTTTTTTACTGTCCAGTTTTTCATCTTGAGACTACAGAGGTCATGGCTGCAGGAATCTTCAACACGTTGCTGTATAAAAAACTGTACATGTCTGAATAAAATGATATAATCTAAACAATTAAATCTTAGAAACAAGGTGGTGAAATGATATAACTGTGCCTCTCCTTAACTAGTGAAAGGCAACCTTTCCAAGTTGAATTTCCACCATATTTCCTCATAGTTCCCTTCTGATCACTCTTCCATGTAACACTGGATGAGCAAAGTAAAATGCCTTTGTCCAAAGAATATTGAAAATACTGGTCTGTGTCTTCCGACAGCAATCTGTCTCCTGTTTCTCAGCTCTCACTTTGAATAAGTGTAGCCTTAGCTGTGAACAAATTACACTGCAGATTTGTAAATCCTGAGATAAATAGCTGTATATGGATGAAGGCAAGCAGTACCAAAATTAAAAAGAAATGCATTAGAGTGGTTTGAATGCACAGTGCAACACGGCCAACAATTTAGTCCCATAAACCAGGTTTAAATAGAGCAATCGATGACAAAACCGAAACCAGGCAGTGAAAGACCCAAGCCAAGCCCAACAGCTCCCACACTCAGAACAAGAAGTCTGGGGTTTGCGAGAAGCCTATGCCCACTATCTGCCCAAATAGATCAGGGTGGGAGAGCAACTCTCTGGCTGCTTGCTTGTCTTTCAAAATTGATACAGGTGAAATTGACTGACTTCCTTCCTAGAGTTTGAAAAGTGAACAGAATACTTTTTTTTCCTCCTTCCTCAAAGAAGAGATTGTGAAAAGCAAGTGCTTGAGCAATTACTTTCCCAAGGAGCATACGGTGGCCTTCAATCAGTAGCCAGCCAGTCCGGGGTGACTCACTTCACGTCACTAGAGCTATTTCTTTTCACAGTGATGCAACCCAAGTTCTGCACGTTACTGTAGTTTTAACGCACAAGAGCGTTGCAGCCACTTGTGGCACACAAGGTGGCAAGTGTACTCCCCGTGGGGAAGCTCTGGAAGTGAGGGACTGCCTCATCCCTAAACACTCCTGCTTATTAGGATTTCAATGCAGTTATGCCATGCAAAAAAAGTAGAAACGTGGATAAAATGTGGGAAACCACCCTGTACGAGGTTCTGCGTGCTGGTCCTCTGAATGCTGCGTACTACATTTGGCAGCTAGCTGGAAGACTGAAACATTTGGTCCCTCGAGCCCAGATCTGAGCCAGGAGCACTGATGGATGCTCTTGGCTCTACTGAGCGAGTCAAGAGGCAGTATGGTATCCACTGGCACTGTGCTTCATATGGACCATCAGGGTAGAAGAAAAAGCTCCTCCAGTGTCCCTGTGTCCATTGGTCTCAGCAAAAAAGAGAGGCCAGGAGAGGATTTTGTCTCCTCAAGAGTCAATACCCTGGCAGAGACCCCAGAGTCCTGTGTTCTGTTGTCAGGGGAGGGACAAGGAGGAGAAGGAGGAGAAGGACACCCTTGTGCTCTCGGTCCTGCAAATATTCATCTTTAGCTTCAGTGGGCAGCAAGAAATCTCACTCCCTGTCACAAGGAGCCTTGGATGAAGACTGCGTAGGAAGCGTGGGAGGAAGGCAAGGGAAGGAGAGAGGGAAGAAAGTCAGAAAGAGAGGCCCAGTGCTGAGGCTCTTTGCTCACTGCAAAGGTAGGGAAGGAGATGCGAGAGCAAGGGGGAGAAGGGACTGCTGTGGGGCTTCCTGAAGTCACCTCAATGGAGCAGATGAGCACGGACATCTGTGTTTGCAAAATCGGCGCCCCAGTGTCCAGTGCCTAACACACTGCTGCTTGTCCTGTTGAGCGTGTCTCTTTTATTTGCATAGTTAAGTGGAGAATAAAGCTGTTTTCTAAAAGATAGCAGACCTTTTCAGGCAGGAGCAATTATCCAAACCATGTCAAAAGTTGGTCTAGGCTCAGTTACAGATGATCAAGAACAATGCGCTACTTCACAAGTTCAAAAGCTTTGATTAATATTTGCAGCTACTCGGCAGCTACAATGCAATACAAGTCTAGCCTTAGGGCTTTTGTGTTTCTTTAAAGCATTAGCCATTAGTAGGCTAAGTTTACCACTGGGATACAGAGCACTGGCCCAGCAATGCAGCTCAAATGTATTTATTTTCCAATCTATGGTTTTCAAGTACAGTGTATCATTTCTACAAGGCTTTAATGAGAGCCAAGAGGTGTACATTATAAGCAACAAATTTCTATTTCTAATGGAGCTCAGTTCAGATCAGAGAGTGATTTATTAGCCTTCCTCAGCTTTTACTTGTGTTTCGCTACAGAGATCAGAAATTTAGATATAGATCTAAAATTCACAGGATAGCATCAAGAGCCTTGTTTTCAAAGTCAAGATTCTGAGGAACAGTGAGTATCTGCCAGCTGCTCTGGACTGTCTCATTAAAATGAAACCATTTAACTTCTAAAAGGAAAAAAAAAAAAGGCATTTTTGAGAGCATACATATTTAGTGAAAAAGCAGAAGCAAAGACATTTGTCTAAATAAGTAACTCCTAGCAAGATATTTATTGCTACAGTTATTGTCAGTAATAACAGAAATAACAAGAAGAGTACTATTTGTCTCCAGCCAGTGGAACAGGGACTGCCCTCTCCAGCAGCAGACAAAGGCAGAGTCCACCTATCTGTAACCTGTAAGTTGGATGTAAAGTGTGAATGACCGATTCTAAGCTCCATGAAGCTTCATGAGTAAGTCCAGCATGCTGGGTCCCAACACAGTCAGCTGGCAAACATCCAGAAAAGGCTGTCTATTAGGGTTATGATAAATGGCCTAACACGATCACTGGATCATTCAGAGATTAGCTCTCATGCTGAATGGTACAGGACCGAAAGGCAGGAGGAAAAGCAGAATAAAGATGACAGAACCTAGAAAGAACTGTTTACTATTTGAACAGTTTACAAAGCAGATATTTCCTGGAGGTGGAATCAAAGAAAGCATGCCACAGATAACAAAAATTGTTATTTCTGACATATTGAAGCACTACAAAAGAAGTTCCCACTAGAATCAATTTTTTAATAAAACACTTAGAATAACATCAAAATTTGAATATTAGAAATATAATGCCACAATGTGCTCTGAATATTAATTAAATCTGTGTTAAAAATCCCACACAACCTCCTTTCTTACCATCTAACTGAACTCAATAAGAAATAAAAATATTAAAACAAATAGCATACTAACAAATAGCATATGTTGGTTATGACAGAAATATTAACGTACTATTTATCAGTGTCATTTATTTTATCCTTGCCCAGTCCATTTATTTGTGGTTGTTATGTTAGTAAGGCTAGACTTTAATACGGAAAAAATAATTTAAAAGTAAAGAGGAGAGGGGCATTTTGAGCTTATGGCTCTTTCTACATCATCTCCTTGAGACAAGAGTCCATTTCTGCTTATTCACGGCTCTCTCTGTCACATAGACCTGCTTGTTCTTGCTGGAAAATCTGAGGACAGTAAGAGCAGAGTGACTCAAGTTTACATGATCAGATGAATTTTTTCTTCCTCTAATGGAAAAGTCAGACATTAACTCATCCCTCTCTTTACATAGATTTATTATGTTCAATAATTGTCTGTTATTATTACTGTACATTGTAATCTATTTCTAATGAATCCCTCTTGGTTATGGTGAATCAAGTCTTGCATAATAAATTCTAATCTGTTAGTCATTATCTTTGTTAATATTTTACAGTCTACATTTATTACGAAGATTAAGAAATAGTTTGTACAGTGCTTGGTATTTTCACTATTTTTAAGTGCTATCTCTTCTAATTAGTGATCTCTTTGAATTTGCCTTTGCCTTCGCCTTCTTAGATTAGTACCAACCACACTGAAAACATCAATGTGTTCAGTCTTTTTTTAAAGTCTTCTGCTGGGAAACACAAGTTGCAAAATTCCCATGTATTTTTTAGAATGGGTGTTTCTTCGTGTGCTGTATCAGCTCATCTGATTGATGCTGCTTGGGTTCAAGCCTGCAAGCAGATGCATGGGACTGGAGCTGACAGGAGCAAAAGTGGCTGCACACAAACACATCTGGGTATTCTCCAGTGATTTCTCTTTCTCAGTTCTGGAAGACAGAGATTTCTTTGGGGGAAGTAGTAAATCTGTAAAGCTGCTTCCCATCTACTAGTTAGTAGGTTTTGGAGTGCACTCTCCAGTCTCCTATTTGTAATACCTTTCACAGTTACAAATGTCTTGGCATAGAGATAATAACTGGGGAGCTATTATCAGGTCTTGTAATCTCATTACAAAACAGCCATTGCTGGCTTGATGTGAGTTAGCCACGGAAGAATCCACACTCTGCATTAAAACATTGAGGGATATAGTGCTCAGCCCCCATTTAATTAGATGCATGGCAAGAGTTTGTTTAATGTCACGCCCGTGAGCATTACTGCAGTGAAGTGAGGGAAGGGGCCATTTCAATCGGCTGAATAATTCCTGAACAGTATTATGTGCCTGAAGAACCCTCTCGAGTACTTCATTGCACATCCTTATGCGGTGGTGAACGTCTCTGAGCAGGCTGCCATGAGGGTTGCTTTTGGTAGAAGGGACCAGCAGTGCCTTTGCCAAAGCTGTTTGCGCCTTCCGCCGTCTTTGTTCAGGCAAAGGGTTAAGGGTGCATGAGCGAGGCTCGCTTTTAGTCTCCCTACAAATGCTTACTGGCATTTGGCAATTAGATTTGGTGATTAGAGCCGGTTGGTAAACTTCTGATGATAAGCAATGGAAAATGCTGATTTGTTCAAGCTTTTAATGAGAACATATTGGGTTCGATTAAGTGTTTTTGGAAGGGTTCCTTAGGGCACAACGGAGTTTTGACAAAAACCTTTGCAGTAGATGAATAAATAGGTACTCACCCAAGGCCCCACTCTGCTTTACTGGGGCAGAATCTGAACTTTTATATATTGGGCAAATATCTGGTCTGATCTAATAATGTGTACTAGTGACTGCATTCTGCCTGGAGGGAGGCAAGGATCTCTCCATCACAGAAATTTTCAAAAAGTCTCAAAGTGAACCTGTACCATCATCCTGCCGCAGTATCTGTAGGACAGCAGGACCGCTCTCTGTCCACCTCTAGGAGCACTTCAGTGAGTCCTGTAGTCCATCCGTAATTTCTCCTGGATGTCTTTCTGAGATGTGATCTGTTTTTCAGAGCCCTACCTTTTTATGGCATTTATCAATGGTTTTTATACTGCTGGAAATAATTTTTTATTTATCTTTTCCTAATCTCTCAGAAGAGATAATTTTCTTCAGGTTCCATTGCTCTATCTAATACACTGTGTAGACCAGCTTTCCTTTCAGCAGTTCTAAAATGTTCTGTAATATGTGGCCAGTATATAACCATTTCTATTATTCCCAGTGTGTTCTTCATAACTGATGCCCAATGAGCATCATTAAACCAGTGTGAGAAAGATTATTTTGAATAGCTAACTCCTTGGCAGCGTCTTCCCTGCTGGAATGTGGAGTCTCTGTCCACGTTTACACACTGCATTGCAAATGTTCACAGCAAAGTGGAAGGAAGCAGGAAAGGGCAGCAGGCAGAGATGGCTAGGAAACACCGGCTGTCCTTCAACGTGCAAAATATCCATCCCCCAAATCTGACATGTCAACACCAGTTTACCATGGTTATATCAATGAAGAGGAATTAATGAGTGAGACGACTCAGGCCCCTTCCCCCATTTCACTGGTGACTCTGATCCCTGATTTATTTGCAGAATTCACTGTGGTGAAGTTCGTAATCACTGAAGGGAACAGAAAACACCTGGCAGTGGAATGACAGCCTCAAGAAGTCACGTGCAGCTGCCTTTTGCTGTGCTGTGGTATGGGCAAATACGCTAGAAAGCAGCACACAGCAAAATTCGCACTGCAGACATTTAAGCAGTAGTTGCTCCAGCTGAAGGAGTTTTCTTTTCTATGAATGTACAACACCCAGGTTATGAAGCTCCAGGATTGATTAAGGCCTTTGGATACTTCCGTAGCATAAATGTTTACTCGGAACAAAACTAGCCACAGCTGCTGCACTGATGGAAAAAGATCAACCATGGAAACTGGGAAAAACCAAACAAGAAAGAGAGTAGATAGTAATGTGTGTGTAGCCAACAGATTTTCCATAGCTGTGGAGCCTTCTCTGGGACTTGAGAATCATCCATAAGGTCACAAGTCTCCTGAACTTGCTGGGAAATTATGCTTGGTCACCACAATGCAAAGGGTGGTGTCTTCTTTTAAGAACAAAAAAATCCAATAAATGATTACGCAGTTATTGTGAGTTCTGTGGTGCCATCCTCATTTTCACAGGAAAATTAACAAACATATGAAGGGCATGAAGGTTTAATGGAAATTCAGAAGTGAAAAAGGTGTGCATTTTTGAAAGAACAAATTAAATACAATTTTCATATTCAGGAAGGAGGGGAGAGATCATAGAGAGACAAAACTCTATGGAGAAAAGGAGTGAAGAGGACAGAAGTACCATCCCCAGACAGAAAAAGTGAAACAAAATATAAAATGCTAGAGCTGTATAGCTTCTGAGACAGGGTATACACCTGGTGGAGAGTAAGAGTTAGGAGAGAAACTTCAGAGGAAGACAGAGGTTTCCTATTCCCTTTGAAGCAGGGAAGAAAGAGAAAAGGAAAGGGACAGGCCATTGAAAGATTAGAGAAAAAGAAAGAAAACTGAAGGAAGAGAGATCAGAAATAAAGAGCAGTAAAAGTTGCAAAATTCATTCCCAGGGAAAACAGAAATGAAAGAGGAAGGAGGCAGAAAGCCAACAAAGAGGAGAAAGTAAAAATCAAGGAGTAAGAGCGAAAAAGTCACTCATACATGTGGCTACTGGAAGCCATTGAAAATACAGTTCTGCAGCCATCAGAAATATCTACTAGGAGACACCAAATATGTGTCTGTGTAGGAGAAAATTGGGAGATCTGCTTGCAGTTGTGAGATGAGCATGAGGGATATCATTGATAGCCATGGGAAAGAGGACAGCACATATGTTTCTATAGTCTTCTGAGATGAGTCTCACATTTCCCCCTCTGTGAGAATAATTCACTCACTGGTTGCATATACGGACCCATGAAGAGTATGCAGATGTGTGCACACATGCACACACAAAGTATAGCATTTAGAAATGCTTGGATTGATTCCAAGGTAGTTGAACAAAATGAGACTAATAAAATATAATTAAACATTAATTACTGTAACTATCAAAAATAATTGACTTGTACAAAGCACAGCACTCCTATTAAAAAGGGACCTAAGGGTAATAAAAAACATATACTATTCTGTAATGCAGACATAATAATTGCTATGAAGTAATTAAATTTATAGGCAACTGTTAAAATTCTTTTGTGACTATTTAAAAGTGTGAGCACTGGACAGATTTGGTCCAAAATTGTCTACTATAAGGCAGTCTTGGTATTAATAAGGAGTAAACATTACCATTCAAAAATCAAACCAAAGGTGCACTGCAGTTTGAAGTAAATTTGAAGGGAAACTGGCTGAAGCTGCCATAAAAATGCTGCTGCGTATGTCCCAACAAGTCATCCTTCTTCCATCAGCTTTTCTTTCTAAAAATCTTTCGAGTATGAGAGAGTCAGAGCTGGCAGATGAAAGCAGCAGAGTTGAGATCTTCAGCTGGTGTCAAGCTACATCATTTCACTCACTTCCTCAGGCTTTGCTGATTTTTAACAGTGAAGGAAAGAACTAGCCTCGATGCAGGTAGAACTGGGGGAGAGACACAGACTGGTTGAACCAAGGTCACAGTAAGTGAAAGAGAGCCCAAGTAAAGAAGAGTATTTCATCGGCAAGTGGGGCCAAAGCGGAGCTGTAGACTGAAACAGTTTGTTCCAAGGACCCCCCTACTTGCATTTCAGGGTGTTTGACTTCAGACTAGCGCTTAGTCTGCTCCTACTGATTGAGTGCCCATTAGTGTCTAGACAGCCTTAGGTATGTTTCTGGAACGAATTTTTTATTTACTTTCACCTGAAAGGAATCTAGTTTGCACACTCTAACACTGATCTGCGGGGTGAACCAAAGTCTGCTAAGTGAGGATGACCAAGAGATTGACTTCAGATGCAACACCTGATCCAAAACAGGGCACTAACGTAGATGCACCTGAAAACCAGCTATAAGCTTTTTTATTTTAACTTTTACTTTTAAGGTGCAGGATAGATATTTCATTCCCTTGTGAAGAGCTTGTTATCTTAGCTTGCCTTCAAGAAAAATGAAAGTTGAGCGTTTACATGGAATGCAGTCTTCTTGAGTTAGTGGCAGTGCTAACAGCAGGGTACAATCAGAAGGAGCAGCAATAAGGATGAAGATTGCATGAGTCCGTTTTGCAAAGACAAGTGACAACAACACACTGCAGACAGCACTTCTGTCTGTTCTCACTCTGGGAGTCCTTATTCACTCCCTCCGCATCGCCTTCTCTCCTCCTTTGCTTTGGCTGCAGCCAAAATTTACTAGTTATTTGGCTGTTCATCTCTCATCTTTCTCATTTAATCTCATATATCCTATTTACTTGGAAAAGTTTTTGTTCTAGTCCACATAGAATAAAAGAGTTGGAACAGAAACAAACAAAATGCAGCACACGGAAGTTCATTCTCCTGAGCCTATCCTTAATCAGGGAAATGAGAAGTGTTGAAAATTTTAGAAAGAGGAAAAAGAATACATTTCATATACTTCCTAGGCTCTACTCCTTCTCTACTTCTAGTGTGTTGGCAACAGCTTGATATGTTAGTGACTTCACTCATTTTAAGAAAATGTTGGCATTCTTACATAAAATGACTACTAAAAAGGAGTCAAAATTTAAGGCAGATATAATATATCATTGTGAGCTGGTGGAGATGCCATGACATGAAACATATTTGGCATATGGCATCTTCACTTGTTCTGCAAGAAAAATATTAAATGTAGCAAGGTAAAGTCAGTTGAAATTGTGAGGAAATGACACTGCCATCTGAGAAATTGTCATTATTATGAGACATTATCATTGCTATGTTCAGTTTACTAAAATCCACCAATAAAACTTACATCTACCAAGCAGCTCTGCTTTTAGGACATTCATTCATTCATTCATTCAAAGAAAAATGTGCCAGCCCAAGAACCAGCTGAAGGGGCTAAAAGTATCCTGGTTTTGGTTGCGTCTCTTCGACTCAGTGCTAAATCATACCATTTTATATCACATCACATATCATATCATTGCATTAGAATGACAAGAAAGTGAAGAAAAGTCTTTATTTCAGTTATTCTCCCCAAATTTTGCATGTCATGCTATGCTTTCTGGGCATGCAGCAGGTTGGGCTGCTCCTATGCTATAAATATTTCTCTTACATAACCAATTAATCAGCTAAAAAGTCAAAGAAAGCAACTATTTTTAGTATAATATTGCTAGTCATGCTTCCAGAGTGTTATTTTTTGCTTTTAAATAAAAGGACTTCTTCATTCTGCAGTTCTTTCCCATCAATGTGTGGGGCTGTGCCAATTCAAGCAACATTTCTGTATAAAGAACACTGATTAATGATCCAAAATTCCAGGCAAGCTTTATTGTCTCAGTGTTGCTGCTCGAACTGCTTGCAAAGTTTCTGCAAAAAGATTTAAGCTATTCATATATAATGCCCAAAGTATTCTTCAGGCTTTGACTCTTTAAGCCCAAAAAGAATGAACCAATCAAAGAATTTTGAAGAAAAATGATATTGTTAGGCAAAAACTTGACTTTTCACTGAAAAAATGTTTTAAATACAAATTTTTACTAGCTTTCCTTCCTACTGGATATGGATTTGTTTTTTTAAATGTCTTCTGCCAACTAACCAGAGACAAGAACAATTACATACTGGCCTATGGACCCAGTCCTCAATTACTTCAATCTGGAATGACACAGTTTGAATTCAATTTGAGGCCTTAACTCTTCATTTTTAAAATAATTTTTAACATTACAAATACAAACTGTATCCCCAAATCCTATATTAAAAGCAAATCAAGTTTGTGAATTATGAACTCAAAAGCTGCAGGAATTAAAGTACCTTCTTTGTTGACAGAGGAAAGACAGAATGGTAAAGCAAAATGAGTCTGAAAAATCTGAAACCCAAAATGAAAAATTTAATGTCAGATGGCTTAAGTTTACGTAGTTCACCTAGTTTCAAAGCACAACACTCCTCTTGAATATATTCCACTTCTACCTTAAAAAAAGATCTGGTGGCAGCTGCAATCCCTGGGCCAGTTACCGCTGGATTTGGTTGACCACTAGTGGGATCTGGTGCCATTTGAGGACCCTGAGGTCCCCTCAGCTTCTGACTCTCGTTCCAGATGAGCCTGGGTCCTGCGTCATATCTGCCCACCTCTTGCGGACACCTCACCGTCTTACATTTCAAATTACTTCAGGGACACCTACAACACCACATTTTGCTCCCACTGGATGTGAACTGGTGGATGTTCATAGCATGAAGCTGTGGATGGAGAGAAGAGCTAAGCTCGGGAAGACACAACAGGCCCACTCTGGTGCCCAGAGTATGGGGCTCTGACTCCAGTATCTTTTGGTTTCATATCAAAAATATAAGAGTGTTTCGTGCCTCTGAGGGATGGACACTACCAGGAGGGACGAGAGTGTTCTTTCTATCCTACAAAGGTGCACCAGGGTTAAAGGACAGAATACAACAAATCCAGCCCTTCCTATGGGCAACATCTCCTCATTAATGATATCCACATGTATTAAAACACCACAGAATTAAGCAATTTTTTTTTCAAAATCGGTTTGGTTTCTCCTCTAGGATGCAGGCATTTTTGGAGCAAAGGTATGTTTCTACAGAATGTTGTGGTCAGGAAGGTATTGTAGCCTTTCTTCATTCAATAAATAAGTCCCAGATTAAATGTGCACCTGTATCATTCCCGAATGTCTATCTATCACATAACTTTCATTTTTATTAAACATTATCATACACAACAAAATGAACAGACTTTTCCTGTATTTATTTACATGTAAGACTGGATTTATATATGGGAGATTAAGTACACTGGGGAAAAAAGAGCAATGGGTGATGATGGTGACAAAACGGGCAAAATAATTGTTTGCAGCCACAGAGCAGTATTTGAAAAGCAGGGCCTCACCAAAGATAGCTTGCAGTTTTAAAAGGATCAAATGGCTCCCGTTAGGTTAAGGGTAACTTTCATACAAAGCAAGATGTGAGTGGCAACAGATTGTGCTGTCTAGCTGCCAAGATTTATTGAAGATAAAGGCAGCAAGCTAAATCATTTTCAGGGGTAATCCACCTCAGGATCTGGGAAGTTCTTGCTGTGTCTGATGTGTTTGCTACATCAGAGGCACAAGAGATGAGCTAGTCTTTGAAGAAGAGAGCAGTCTGTACAATACCAAGGAAGGCGAGCAGCAGGACACTACGATAGCCCTGTCAAAACCAGAATTTTCCTGCTAATACAAATCCCATCTGGCAGGCTGGGCATGTATGCCCTCTGATCCTGTCACAACCAACCGAGGCCACAGCTCAAAGACTATCATGCCAGGCAATATGCAATTTTGTAATTAGTTTTATGGGAAAACCCAAAAATCAGAAATTCTCTGTCTTCTCAGTAGCAGTTATTCTTTTCCCAGAGAAACTGGAGACAAGTATCACTTTCAGCTATGTTAAATTCTTAAAAGAAGAAGTGAGGAAACTCCACAGAGTGCAATGAAAATGTTTTAAAAATGCAAATACGGAGTTACATACAACAGAGAAGAAGAGGAAAGCTTTTTCTCAGGGAACATCAACTCCATTATCGAACGTAATCCCGATACCTTTATAATAAATCCATTTCCTTGAACAATTCCTCTTCTTTTTGAATGACCCTTTAAAAACAGCTATAGATCACGGTAGTCCTATATTAACAGTTGACTTCTCTATGTGATTAAGCTAATTGTATTATTGAAATATATTAAAAAGTTATATACTTTCCACAAAAAACGGAGCTATAATAAAAATCTGGTAATGTGAGAAAAGCCTTGCACATCTGTCTTAATCTCACCAAATTTAAACCTGCTGAAACCAAGTCCTTCTCTTCAAAACACACACGACGAACAAGGGAGTTTTTTAATTCCATGATTAACAAAATTATTTCTTCAAAGCTAATTTATATGACGTTGCTGCTTTAGCAAAACTGAATTGAGCCAGGATGAGTGGATGTTAAATTTCGCCAGTGTGGTAAAAGTGATGTCAAGAAATAAGAAAAAATACCATCATCATGTTCGTTTAATGGATAAAACATGAAGTGAGCAGCAGCAGAGATAAGCACCCTGGAGGCTGTTTGGTTTGTCACAACGTGCACATGCAGTAATCCCTGACAGTCCTTCTTGGTAAAGAGTTTTTTTTTCCCCCTTGCTTTGTGTTAATGCAGAGCAAAGCTGTGGTGATTGCTGCTTACTAATGCATTAGACTTTTAACAGTGTAAACATGAAGGCAGTAATTCAGAGAACACTAAACTTGAAAGACGTAGCAGACATGTAAAGTTAATTTGATTTACAGCATAATCAGGAGCAGAGTTCTTTTGCTTTTCCCTCCAATCTAAACCTGAGCCCAGAAAAATCAAATTTCTGCCTTGCCACAAATCCAAGCAGCTTCCACCCCCTTGTCTTATGTGGATGTAAGAAGAGCCAAATTTGACCCAGACCTCAATGTTCTTCAGGGGAACCAGTAATTTTGCTTCACAACTTGTCTACATTACACTGCCATTATCATTGTCTTCATTTGTTTACTTCAAGAGCATTTCCAATACACCAGGCACTTCCCAAACAAAAAGCAGACGCTACCCGGATTTGAGTCTCTTAAAGACTGAAGGCAGGAAGACAAATAAGAGGTGTGGTAGCAGGTAACACAGTATAGGCATGCACTGGAAAAAAGCAAACAAATAATTTCACTCATGTTACGGCCACAAGCAGCCAGCTCCTCTCCTCATGTCAGACGATGCCGTTACAATAAACAAGCTCTGATTCTGCTTCTTGTATGACTGTTGGCCAGTTTCAAGCTTGATCACTCAGGCTCACTCCTCCTTTGCTACAAGAGGTGGTCTCCATTCCCACCCTGAGCATTTCTCGGTGGAGTCAGGAGGGCACAGTCGCTGCAGGTGATTTCTACACTTCAGAGGGTTGTGTTTGGCCCCTACAGAGGTGCAGGGCCTGATGGGGTGGGATGGGATGTGAAGGCTGATTAGAGAGAGAAATGTTTGAGGTGGGGAACGGAGACAACCTCTTGTAGCAAAGGAGGAGGTGGCCTGAGCTATCCAGCTTGAATCTAGCTGACTGTCATGAGGCCAAGCACGCGCAGAGCTGCAAGCTAGGGCCAAGTCTGAAGCATTTCCAAGGACAACATTTCAAAACCACTCAGCCCTTTGCCATGGGCCTAAACTCTTCCCATTAGTCAGGAGAGAAGGCACAGGTGGGATATACGCTGCCCCTGTGCATCCACCAAATGGTACCTCAAGCTCACTGCCCAGGAGGGGCCTCGTCCTATTGGATATGGATTGATCAGAAGAAGAGCTGGTGCCACTGATCCTGCATAACATGAAGCCAATGTCAAAGGACAACTGAAGCTCCTGAAATACAAAAATCACTGCCTTTCTGAGCTTCTGCAGGGCATGTATGCTACAGAAAGAAATTGCCTAGCATTTCCCCTTTCCCCCAACACCATGCCTTTACCTCAAGTAAATAATCCACCTGCATGAATTTAAGCTTCTGTGAGGCAGATAGCACAGGCATAGTGAGTATACTCAAATACATCCTCTCATATATTGCTGAGATGGTTTACAAGGTCAGCTTCCAAAACTTCTATAGGCAACACTGTGATCATTACGAGGACAAAAGCTCACCCATCTCCTAATGCATCTGATGCAAGAGGTATGCATAAATAGAAATAAAGAAAAAAAATGTACATCTGCACATGTGCCTGCTAATGATTAGACAGCATCAAAAGAAAACAGGGCTAAGCCTGGAGGATTTTACCACAGTCAGATGCATACAATACGGCATAGACCTCTACAAGAGAAAAACACCGGACGGTGAATACACTAAAGGAGAAGGCTGCAAAATGGAAAACACAGATAGCTTTATGTAATTCAGAAGCATCATCATGGAGGACAATGACTGCTCCAAGGGGACTGTGAGGAGGACAGCATTGGCACCACCGCCCCAGAGAAAGAAGAAGGCTATGTGGAGAGACAAGGAACTCTCCTGAGAAGCAAAATTGAAACTGTTCTGCATGCACACTCTCTGTCCTGCTCTATGCAACAGACACGTGGACCTTTGAGAAAGCTTCCAGGCAAGGACACCCAGCCTCTGAAATGAATTTTTTACGGGCAGTTGAGGAGATGGCATGAGAAATGAGATAATCATGGAGAGGATCTGTGTGTTACCATGTCCCTGGCATGGTAATCAGGAGGAAGCATGAGCCGTTGGGCATGCTTGCCAGATGAAGGATAAGGACTTGCAAAAAAAAAAAAAAGAAAAAAAAAAATCCACATCCTTTGGCCAGAAAGGTTTGGTCTGTTAAGTGGTGAGATGACATGGCAGAACATTTAGGCAGTGCTTTCAAGATGCCATGTGCCAAAGCTGGAGCCAGAGCCTTGCTAAATGAAATGCAGGAGCTCAGTGCAATGCTCATTAAGCTGTGACGGTGCTATCAACCTCCCTGCCTCTCTGGGCCATCTACAAAACACTTCACTGACCTGCTAGGTACATACCACCGACACTTCAGGAAGCTGTCAGGAGAGTCTGGCCAGCTGATGGTGGCAATGCCCCCAGGCAGATAGGACTGGTGTGACTGAGCCCTCTGCCCTCTACCTGACTGTGGTGGGGTAACTCCTTTTGGGTTACCCTGGCACCCTCCTTGCCTGCACTGCTTTGGGGGGCCACAGGATGGGAGCCATGTGAAAACTGCTCTGGAGCTGATCCAGCTCAGGGGTCACGACTGACCAGCTGTGGGGTGACACAAAGAAGGAATGGGTGTCCAAAGCCCAAAAGCAGGTATATCCCTTCACCTATATCAAGTCATCTACAGAGAAATTGTATGCAGCCCCTTATATGGGGCAGCCCAGGGTTTGCTCTGGCAGGCGACAGTGCCATGGCGGGGGCGGCAGCGGCGAGGCAAGACCACCCCTCCTGCAGAAGGGGGGTGGCGAGGCTGGGGACGTGCCATCCCCCCCACCTCGTTGCAAGAGGTGTTAGTGGGCAACTCTTGCAAAGGCTTGAGCTGCACTTCCTCAGCACAGCTCCCATGTGTGTGGAGCCATCTCATGCACACACACACACAATTACGTGATTTCAGCGCAATAAGCGTTTTCCAGCCTGAAGAGAAATGAGATCTCCTGCACTGCTGTACATGTGGCATTTCATTCATCAGTTTTTCCAAATGGAAGACTTGTCATATAAACAAAATGAGTGTGTGTGTGTGTGTGTGTCATTTTACTGCTTCTGGATGCCCTGTGAGAGAAACACAGCAGAATGCATGCTATTTATCAAAGTCCTGATGGGGAGGAAGGTATTTTTGTTGCATCCCCTAAATATCCTCTGTTTCTGCTACTTTCTCTGCTCTTAGTGACAGCAAACATTGCTTGACAGAGACCAGAACATGCTCGCTGTTTTCCCATCTCCAATCTAGCCTTTTTCTAAAAAAAAAAAAAAAAAAAAAAAGGAGATTTTCAAGAGCAATCTCGCTGAATTCAACCTCCCTCTGCTCTTTGCTCACATTTGAGTCAGCGGGAATTGAGGCTGGTGCTGAACCTTTTAAAATTCTTACCATGTATTTACATTATTCTTTTACAGGTTTACTTTAAATAATAACTGTGTATAACATACTCTGTGCATATGCAAAGTACAATGTTGCCTTTACTGGCACTGAACATTACAGATAAAGATCCCTGAAAATCCTTGCCTTTTTGTAAGACAAGCAAATGTCTGATACGTGGGGTTTGTCTCCATTTCATGAAGAAAGGAAGTGAAGGAAAGGAACAGGACAGAAACCACACCGTACTGTGGACAAGGTGATCAGAAAAGTAAACAGACGGTCTGAGGGGTATAAAATCTTTGGCTCATCTCTAAGATGCAACATTTTTGGATAACACTACTTAAAATAATATGCATTAGAACTTGCAGCAAAATTATGTCTTTCGACCACAGGTATCTGACACAGACAAGTATATTTCAGATGACATTAGTTCACTTAAGAGGAAGCTGTTCGAAGTACATCCATATTTGATACTAACTATGGAGCCAGTTTTATACATAACAGTTGTAAGAAGGCAACTTGAATTAATAATGTACATTTCAAGCTTCAGCTACAGCTCAGGGGCTATCTGAAGAGGGACTGTGTTTTCAGAGTGCTACAGTCTGTCTCGCAATAGCACATTAGTTTTGAAAAATACTGTGAACCTTAGACACACATCTCCCAAGTGGGGGTCCCCAGGCTTGCTTGAAGCTGGACTGGTTTCTCACTAGACTATGTGGTTCCCCAAAACCTCCCCAGGATGGGGAACGGTGCTGCTGGGCAGATGAACTGGAAGCAATTGCTACTGGGCCTTCAGATGAGCCAGAGACTTTGGGAGCTGCCTGTATCCTGGCTGGAGGAGCTGGAATACCAAGAGAGTATCTACGTTAAGGGCTTTTAAAAAACCTGTTCTGAATAGGAGCACAACAAATTTTTGAAACATCAAAACTTACCACAAACTGGAAACTCATGCTTCCACCTAGTCCTGTCTTTAATGAGGTACAGAGTCTGACTTGAGGGAGGGATTTCTGTTGTGCTCTTGAGAAGTGATCTGAGATTTCCAGGCCTTCTTCTGCCAGTGGAATTAAGATATCACTCCTTAAAAGGCCAAGCTAATCACATCAATTGCAATGAACAGAACAAGTGCTGCCACATAAGAAGTCAATAAGCCACCTGCAATTGCTTTGTAGCAACATATCAGTACACCTGCACCATTAGTCAGAAGTGGTAATGACTGTCATACCTGGCCTTAATATCGTTACCAAAATATACTCCTACACACGCTGTGAAAAAATCACATCAACTCTATGTCTGTCCAAAAAATGACCCAAAGAAAGATGTACAGTTTGCAACCCCCTCAAGTTTCTTGACATACCTTATATATTTTTCGAACACTCTGAAGTTCCTTTGACCTTCAGATGCTGTATATTGATTGCTCAGTGAAGTTAAACCTGCTCCTCTCAGCATCCTCCACCCGCGCTCATCCCTGGCAGAACTTCTATCATCTCCTGTCATCAGCTACACGAGCAACTCTCTAAAGTAAGCCCTCTCTCTGTTTTGCAGCTTATCTCTACATTAGTATTAACTGAATGCAAACATAGATAAAGGAGGGATTTTTATAGACGCCCTATTAACAGAAGCTACTTATTCACTGAGTGCAAGCTTTCTTAAAACAAGCTCTGAAAGGATCATTTCCCCCATCTCACTCTGCTGAAGTGCTGCTAATACTGCTAATTTAGACTAGATGATTTTACCCTTGCTTGAATCCAGCGCAAGTCTCAGGTACTTTTGCAGGGGGATTAAGCAGGTTTAAAATGATGTTTAAAAGGCCTTCTTGCAACTCTGCTCAGGAAAAGGTGAATTGTATCCACTACTTCTTTTTTGGTTCTTGTTTATGTGTATATTCATGGGTTTGGATCCTGTCAAGGTTGCTAGATAGCCTTTGCAATTTTGTAGCATTCAACATTTTTGGAAAACATTACCCAGGGTAATATATATTGCAAAACCAGATGCGCTCTCAATCTTTTTCTCTCTGTATTAATTTAAATGCAGTTTTGATGGAAGCTGGTCTTATGTGTTTTTAATTACAAATAAGCATTTTTTTCTGTCCTTTGGAATTTTTTTTTTGCCTTTCTTTGAAGCTGGATGCTTCTTTTGTTTTCTATTTATGAAACCTTTTACAGAAAATGATTACTTCATGTATGGGTCTTCGGTGGCACATAGAGCTTCTGCAGATATTATTTTAATTAGGTTGCTTGGTTCCATTTCATTTTTAAATGGCTGTGGCAGAGACCTTGTGTTGTGATCTGCTGAATGGGAGGGAATGTCTGCTGAGGATTCTTCCCTTCTGGAAGTAGTGTATTAATGACACATTTTCTTAATAAGAGCCTTCCGCCAAGTCCTGTAATCAGAACATGAGAGACACCCAAACCAGCAGAAACATTCATTAATTCCAGAAGCCACCATTTCTGCATTGCATTTACTGTTCCAAAAGGAATTTAATCTTAGCAGTGATTTGGGGTGAAAGGATGTTTATGTATTACAGTGAGAGATACAGTTAGTCAAATTTATTGTGTCATATACTGATTGGGTTTCCTATCTATAAGGCTAGTCTTTCTTTAGAAACAAAACCCCCAAGCCTGTTAGATACAGGGCTGCAGTGCCTTAGAGTAAAGAAGCAATTTAGTACAGGACTTCAAAATTGTTACCTGATTATTCTTCAGTTTGCCCTAACCAACACTGAGAAATTAATTGGTGCCTGACTTTATACAATAGATTGAAATTATTCTAATTTAACACCTGTGAACTCATTATTAAGTCTTTCCAAGCAGAGAAATAAGTGTGTTATTCAACACTTCTGACACAGTAGTGCAATATGATCACATCATCTCCATCCAAGCTCTCTGGGATGAGAAGTCTAAAACATTAATTAAAACAAAACCCAGTCATATAGCTCATCATACTACTGTAGCTAGAAGATAAAATACTCCAGGGAGATCAAGAGACTGATCTACAAACTATTAATGCAAGTTCTCCTTCCTATGTTCACCAACCAATTCTATTAACACCCCTTATGGAATTAAAAGCAAGTAAAGAATAGACAACTCGGAAAGGTATAGCTGGTTTTTTGGATCTATATGTCATTATTTGCAAAGCAAGAAGACCATGATAACAGACATACGTTATACTAGTGTTATAATCAGCACTGGATTAGGTTACTGTATACAAATATCATATTTTTTAATAAGTGCTAGTGTACATACAATAGGTAAAGTAAAAATTCCATTAATTTTCCCCAATATGTCATGAATGGGAGAAGAAAATTAAATTTTTATCACCAGATTTCATAAGTGTCATCTACTTGCACCTAATCCAAAATAGTCACTCTAATAATTTCTTGCTTTTGTGAGCTCGCAGCTTTTCGAAATATTTACCACTTGGGCTAATATGGTTCACATTTGGCCTTATCTGATAAGTTGCTTCAGTTAAATCCCTTAAGCCATCTTTAAGCCATGAACAAAAGTGAGTAAATATAGTTTACTACTGTTTTCTGAACAGGGAGAAAGCCCGTGAAACACTGGTAAACATGGTGAGCATTTTTATCAGTGACAGTAAGTGCTCCTGACTTGAGGAAACTACAGTCAAAGTGGTTTAGAAGAGCACACTGAGGAACAAAGTATGGTACTTCCCAAAGTGCATGGATATCCACATACAAATATTGTCTGTCAAATGCACTCAGTAAAAAAAGCAGCTTACTTAAGTATAGGGGTAGGTATGTGAAAACCCACCAGTAAAGCACGTTTCTCAGATCTACAGGAGAGGTGAGCAAGTCAATCAGCTGCAGAGCAAAGACTTATTTTCTGCAAACCAAGTACTACCTGTCAGTCTCTCTTACACTTCTTTGCAGCCATCAAGGTTCATTTGAACAATCTGATTTGTGCATGAGGCATTATAGATCAAATTTGCCAGTGCTACAGAGTCTCCTTTATTTATTCTTTACAGAATAAAATAACTACTGAAATGACCTAGAAGTTCCCCTTCTCTCACTCAAAGAAAATGAATTTCTTGGGAATAATGGGCCTGATTCTCATTATCACTAAACCATGCCTCTCCTCCTTCATCCTGACAGCAAATCTCTTTACAGTGAATGTAATGGAATTTAAATTGCAATTTCTACACTAATTTTAGGGCTCCTTTATAATGCCAAAGCAAGATAAAGGGGCCTTACCATAAATAAGAATAAGGCCATATATAGTTCATATTGATCCACCTACTTCCCACCTTTTGTTTTTTTCAGGGCATCATGCTTAGGAAAATGATTTCATGGATTTTTTTTTTTTTAAAGTGTGAGCCAGCACTTTCAAAATTAGACCCTCAAAGTATGCGGGGACTGGTGGTTTTTGTTTTCAAGCCTGGGCACCCATGAGCCCCCAGAGCTCTTCCCCACTCCAGCTGTGGCTCTCCTTGGGCCACGTTTCTTCACTGCAGAAAAGAAAGTCTCAGGACATGCTAGATCCATAGAAACTGTCTCCAGCTTACGAGTAACTAAAGCAGCAGCAAGAGCTGCCAAATTAACACAAAAAGCAGGACTCCCCCAAACATGAGCCCTCTCAGCATTTCCTGCTCTTTGCAAAAACCTCTGAAAGTTTGATTTCACATCTGCACTGGTCACTGAGTGCAATGAGGAGTCAACAGAAGAACATCAGGTCAGTGCCTATAGATGAGTATTTAGTCTCCCAGTTTTGGAAAAACTGAGTCTGGCTTTCAAATGTTAATAGTGCAGCAGGAAGTGCTGCCAGTATTGATGTTGGTCCACCACTTTGTGCATGCTTTCCTACAGCCTCATGGAAAACTAAGCACAAACCCCATGAGTGAAGCCACCTTTCCGCAGCTTTTCCAGTGCTGCTACAGGAGCTGGTAGTGAACTAGCACCAGAGCACCGACACGGGAGCAATGCTTTCCCTGCGTCTGCAGCCCAACCGCCAGCAAGGGTGGAAATAACCATCTGAGTGGGAATGTGGCTGGTCGGTAATGTAGTAGTTGGCTTTTTTTTTTTTTTTCTTAGTTTCATTCGCCCCTGCTACTTTGTCCTGTTCTCCTTCTTCCCTTCCATCACCCCCTTAACAATACATGAAGTGAACCAATGGATGCAATTTGTGCAGCCAAAATGCTAGGACTTGATTTACTAAGTTTATTCCAGATACGGCAAACTGAAATAGAAGTGTTTTTTTTTTACATGATGATTAAACATTGTTCTTTTCCCCCTAAAGCTTAACAAAGGACTTACTGAAGTGCGACCAAAGGCATCCACTTCTCAAGTGCAGATTTCATCCCTCTTGCCTTCAACAGCTATACCTTTAGGTCTCCTCTGCCTGATGCGGTGTTTAGGACTACTGGCCCCAAGAAGCAACAGTCCACCTTGGTAGCAGAAGGCAGCCACTCCAATTCAGATGGAGGACTCCAAACACGACCACTTCTGCAGCCCTTATTGCCGTATTAAAGAAAATGACAATTACTGTCCGCTCCACGTAATGCAAATACTGTCCTGATGCTCCTGGAAAGGTGCCAGCGGGTTCCCTCGTGGCAAAGTTGGGGCATTTTCTATTAGCTTGTTCGGTATACAAAACAGCTATATTCTGGGTTTACTGCAAAGCTTTCTCAGCAGATGCTCAAGAAATTAATCACTTTCCAACTTGTCTGTTAATTATTTATTTTCATTGTCACTTTTTCTTTAGGAAAAAATGGATGCATTAAAGAAGGGAATGTCTCATCAAATACACACAATGCAAAATTCAAACACAGAGGCTTATGACTATGGGAGAACATAGATGGGAAATAGTCATGTAAGAGTTTAACAATGATACAGAGTTCAATTCTGCAAGATATCCTAGATTTCTGATGGGAATACTTCAGAAATGAAAAACACTTTTCAATTTAAATTAAATTAAATTTCCAATTAAGTCACAGAGAGCTGTACTCCAGCAGGAAAACCTACTAAAAATCACATATTTCTCGGCCATGAATTAAACATTTAGTATAGTTCAGTCTACAGTGACCCAAGATAGGAAGGACAAAAAATACCTTCTGGGTCCCCCCTCCTTCTATTTTAAACCATATGTTTTATAATGAAATGTTTCTGACATCAGTTTAAGCAAGACTTTCTTCATTAGACAGAGTTATCTCTGTAAAGTTTACTTCAGAAAACAAATCAGATAGTCAAGCTACTTGTGTCATAGAGTTTGATATGTTCATAAATATTTAAGATATTTTATGCAATATGCCCATCAAGTGACAGGCCAAAATAGCTCCTAAGACTTTACCATGAATTAAAAATGTGAAAATAATGGATTTTCTGGGTTGGTAGCTGAAGTGAAAATTGTAGGGAAAACTGTTCTCATTTGAGCTGAATATTTTTGGTTTGTTGTTTATTCAAAAAGGAAAGAAGGAATAGTAAATTAATTATACTACATCAATCAAAACAATTTATTTGATTTGGAACCAAATGTTGATGTTATGATAATTTTATCCCTTGAAAAAGTAAGAAATGAAGGAAAATTTTGAAATGAGGAATTCTTTCACATTAAAAATTTGAAATGTTTGACTTTGAAATTTTGGTATTAACTATTTCAACATTTCTCTTTTTTTATTTTCTCCAGTTAAAGCAGTTAGATCTGTTCGTCGCTACACCAACTGCTTTGGAGAATCTACTATTCACAAAAAGAAAATTAACCTAGGTCTAGCTAAAACATGCCAAACTTCAAAAAAAAAAAAAACCTTGACGCTCATGAGAAATTTACCTTTGCCTTCAATGGAGCTAGGACTTCTTGTCTTTATCTACACAATAAAGATAATGCGCTTTTTCTAGTAAGGACTGAGAGCAAACCTGGTATTCTGAATTTTTAAGCTACACTGATGTAGATTTTATGCATTATGCTCTTTTCTCTGATCTGTTATTTTTTGAACTGTAGCTCCAGGAGTCATGTAGTTGTGCAAATCATCTGGGAGGAAAAAATTCATGTTATCCAAGGAAAAAAAAATCCCTACCAACATCTTGCAGTGGCAATGGAGCTTAAGAACAAACACATCCCGCATGGAGAGGGATGCTGGAAGTGAGTCCCAGGGTATTTCTGTGTGCACCTCCATCAGGGACACAGGGCTGTCTCCTTTATCCTGTTGGATAAGTGTGTCGTATTTGTGGGAACGTGGGCTGGTGGGGTGGAGAAGCAGGAGTGCAGCCAATATCCCACTTTTTCATCACTAGCCCCGGGGGACTGTTACCAATCTGCTACTCCAATCCACAGGGATCGGGCATGGTTTCCTCTCCAAATTCCTGACAGATCACGTTTCTTAACCATTTGGGTTTTGGGGTGTTGAATACAGGGCATCTTTTTGCCTTATCTTGGCTGACAGCCAGTAAGTTACCAAACAGCAGGAGGTGACATCTATACTATGTCTTTAAATCTTTTCTCTGCCTAAATGGGAAGAACGTATCTCCCCTATTTTCACAGCAAGTCATCTAGGGAGATCAAAGATTTCGCTGCCTAAAGTGCTTTACATCCCTATGCATTGATCCAAATGCAGTATCAGACCATTGTTTTTATATAGAATATATTTGAAAACATTTACCAACACAGAAGTAAATGCTTTTTTATGTAATAAGGAAAAGGCATAAAAAGTTGGAACAGACGGCATCCCCGTGAAGATGCCTTTTAAGAAAATTTTGTCACTTTGAAGTGTGATTACTTGAAGTATTATTATAGCGTGATTTCATAGTGTAATTAGTATCATATGCATCTCTTCTATTAAAGTATCATCTGTAACATATGCTGAAGTCATAAGTCATAATTCACTGTATCCCGTTTTCAATTTACTGCGTCAGCAAATTTCAGTGACATAATGCTACAGAGCAACATTTCTGTATATTTATTACTGTAATCATGATAATAAAGTGTGAAGACACCTTGCTAAAACCTATAACCTCTTGTAAATGGTGCTTTTTTGAGGAAAAAAAACCCACTAAGTGAATAATATGCAATTCACAGCTACAGGCTCAGTGACTACTGTTCAAAACTACAGTAATTATTTAGGTATGCAACATGCGTGACACAGCAGCAATAGAAAACAGACACAGAAAGCAAAGGAGACAAACTGTAGACATCTGCATGTAAGCTAACTGCTCTAGGTTCCCTTGCTGGTCGATGAGAGGGTTACATGCTTTTAAGGATTTATCTTATTCTAAATGGGCATTTGGGAAGGTCAAATTAATTGCATCTAAAAATAGCCTATTTATTTCAACTGAGTGCAAAGGGAGCCTTGAGTCACTCGTTCACATGACCGTGTCTGTATTAAAAACATCTAATTCTAGGTCTATCCAGAAGACAAGCAATGGTCAAAACAAAAAGTCAAAGAAGACACATTTTAAATGTAACTTCAGTGGGAAATCCAGACCTTCCTCACTTCTCTGGTAACTTCATTATGACTCTTGCTGCCCTCCCAACTCTCCTTCTCATGAAAACAAGCACGTGACATAAAAACATGCATGTGACATAGACAAGAAGTCCAAAAAATCATTTTTATATTCCAGTAGCAATAGCACCTGGGCTTCTTGACAGGAGATGAAGTACCTTTCTGAAGTAAGTCACGCTTAAAGGAAAATATGGGGGACCAGAGAGATTCATAGCTGCGTTCTAATGCTTGGGCTAATGGGAACAATATATGCAGCTCAAAAGGGTAAAATTTGCCATGCACAGGCATCTGCCTGGAAAGCTCGGAAAAATAAAGTAAACTAGGAATTTGTAAATTGTAAGACGTGCCATTTATTCCAGTGATGATGCCCTGCTGTCACCCACCACGAAGGTGGCTGCACTGGCAGCAGAAAGGCAGTGGTACGCCAAGGTGAGCCCTGCCATGGTACGCTTTACCCATCACTGGATAAAACACTATGTCTTCTTGCCTATCTACTACATGTTTATAGTATTCCAGTTCCTCACCAGAATCCACTGTATAATCCTCTTTCTCTTTTTTTTTCTTTTTAAGTAAACAACTACTTGTGGACAGGATTTACTGACAACTATCCCATCCTATCCATGCCCATACATCAATTCCCAGTGTGCTAGTCCCCATGATATTTAAGCATATTCTTCTACTGAGAAACAATCCATCAGTCAACTCATTTTATATTTACAGATTTACTACTTCAGATAGCTTAACTTTGAGATATCCTTCGTTTATAAGTAAGGTAAAGTTTACCTGTAGCTTCTTGTTTTCTCATGTTCTTGCATTTCTTTTAGTTAAATGCAAGATTTAAAGGTCAAAAGAGAAAGAGGAAAAGGTGAATTGCAGAAAATGAAGGGAGAATCCTTCTCTTCAGTGAAGAGTTACACAATCCACTGAACTCTTTCTGTTTGTGGAAGCAAAGGCAAATTGCTTCTCCCAATAAAGAATGCCAAATTTTGCATAGTCTTTCAAGGCCTATACCTGCTCTCACTATATTCTGGGGCCAAGTTTGCATTGGTTACAGTGATGCAGGCAAAAAGTTAACCAAAAAAGGAGCAGGGCTGAAATCTGTTTAAATTTAGTGTTGCCTAGACCAAAAAAAACAAGGCATAAAATATTGGTGTGGAAACAATCCAGTGTGAAACAGATTATTAGTCTATGGTTGTAGAGAGACCATAAATGTTTCATTCAGTAGGCTCTTAGCACAGAAGTTTTAGTATCAATAACTTATGTCTTCTTTTTATTCTGTTTTCATTTGCACTGCAATTTTTGGCCAATTTTTCATTATGCTATGAAGCGTTCTTGGTCGTTTTCTGTGTTGATTTGCAACAGCATTGCCTCATTAACAAATTACTGTAAGAGATCGTGTATTCAGAAAGGAGGTTTTTTATCATCCTTTTATAATCTTCCCACTCTTTCTTCTGATTATCAAAATATTGAGGAAACAGAGTATTAAACTCTCTGGCATTTACAAACTTCACTAATCTACTGGGCTCATATATGGAAACAAAATAATTGAGGAAGGAAAAATAAGCTTCCAAAGTGTTTATCAATACATTATATTAATGCCATCTGTCCCACAGCTATGATGTCAGATGTTTTTTTCCTTCTTCATTAAGGCATAGTTCGTTTACATGAACTGCTGCTTAAGATACTTGCTGGAACACTTAACAGCTCCCTCATTTGTTTGGTAGTTTTATAGGCCTCTTGTGCTGGAGCAGAGGTACAACAGCTTGCAATGCAGGAAAAGAAAAGATAAAACTACCCCGCTGTGCAGATTTAGTCAATTTTCACTGGCTCTCGCATAGAAAACAAATTGCAACCCCTCACAAAGAGTTCTCTCTCTGCACTGGCAGCCCTGACAAATGCAGACAAAAATGAGTAAATCAGGCAACTTCACATCAGGAGGAAAAAAATGGCTACTGCTCCAACAGCTGCTATCATAATTAAGAACAGATTTCATCACTAAACTCTTGCTGGTTGTGTCTGCAGCAAAACAAATACACAGATGTGGCACATTTGCATACTGAAAAATGTGTGCCATGTAACTGAAACAAATTTGCATTTTCAGCTCTTAAATATTCACTTTTTAATACAAAACAATGGGGGTAGTTTGCATGCTAATCCTCTGTCTTTGCTCATCAAACTCATTCAGTCAGTATATGAAATATAATGCAACATCAATACCTAGTAAGTACACATTTCAGTTGTGCAATCCAATACCAAAATTTGTTAGCATGTCCAATAAAATACAATTTCGAGTCGCTTCCTGAACTGTGCTCTAGTACTTCTATTTGTAAATGACATGTTTAAAAAAGAAGATTATAAAGGGGAAAATGTGAGAGCGGCTTCTTTTAATCATGACACGCACTGAATTTATTGCTCCTTCATTTATCCACACATTTTAAAAGGTCACCTAGCATCATCCAGTAGAGAAGAAACGCAACCCTTTTAAAGTAAAAAGGGTATAGCATCACGCCCTGTGAAAGTAGGGTGGGATTATTAATGCAACAATGACTGAACCCTCACAACTGCAACATGTCCATCAGAAGTTGCATGCAATATCTTGAGAGCCTCTCTTATAACACAAAAAGACCCTCTAGCTTCTCTTCTCCTCACTCCAAAGATACATCTTTCCGAGCTATGGCTATTTCATAGCTAAAAAACCTAGCTGGTTTTATACAAACTCTCATAACAGTATTCTGGAATTGTTTCTTGTCTATAAATCTGTGATAATTAGAGAAAGCGAATGTGATTATCGAGGTCCATAGACTGTTTAAAGAGCAAATCTGCAGATTTGCTGATAATTTGAAGAACAGTTTCACCTTAGATGTATTTTAAGCCATTTAGTCATGCCACTATGCTTTCCCTAGTGAATACATTTGTTCAGTTTAAATCCCTCTGCAGAATTAATTTGTTTATTTTAAGTATTGTGCAGAACTAGATGATTAAGTTTGAACATAGTTATTTTTCAGACAGATGCACGTCTGATCAAAGAAGCCTGAATACAGCTGTTCCTGTAGGTACTCAAACCTCCGTGTCCTCAGTTCTCCTCTTCTGGTACTCATTTCAGAAGTTGATATGCTGTGTATTACAGACAGCAGGATTTAAAATCTGCACGTTTCAGTGATATGCACCTTAACATGGAGGGGCTGGGATTTGTAAAGTGTTCCTGTAGATATTTGCGTGCACATCTTTGGATGCTTACAGAAGAAGATTATTGCTTGAGAACCAGTTTCTAGACAGTGGACACCTTTATAAGGCAAATAATTAATGCCACTGCATCATCAGTGCTATTTCACAGAAGTATGTAACTATCTGCAAATGGTAAATGTCAAGATTTTAATGGCAAACCACTGTGCAAAGAATTCAAATGAAATCTCCATTAATAATGAGGGTGCTACACAGCCAGGAAAGCAGAGTGGTGCTGATGATATGTACGCTTTTTTTCCATGTACCGTTTGTTCGTGTTTTGCAGTAAGGATCTCCAGATAACACAAGACACTGCCTTTAACCTTCCAGCTGCCTCTACCACTCTCAACCAGGATGGTAACACTGACAAGAGGATTTGTGCAGCCTCAAGGATAGCAGCTGACCACTTTCTATTGCTGTTCTCTGGAAATACAGAGAGCTGGCCATGCCCTGCAGAGGCAGTGGGAGATACCCACCAGAAGGTAACAGTACCAGAAATGGAGCCTAGGTCTCCTGAATCTAACCAGTGCTGCAACTCATTGTCCTCTTGCACAGGACTACACTGATCCCGCACCAGCCAATCCTTTTCTTTCTTGTTTTACTTGTCTGTTCAGCAAGGGACGAGAGGTGTCCCCCTGGCCAGCTCATGTCATGTTTGAAGACATCTATAATGCCAGTACCGGTGTGCAGGGTACTAGACCTTATGCGGCGATAATCAGTCGCTTATTTTAAGTGGGCATCAGACTTGATGCATAGGTGCACAAGCAGGTGATTCTGTATCTGTAACTTTGCATGCATAGAAAAAGGAGGCCAAATTAGGGCTTCTGCAGTCAAGGCTGAATCTGTTCCGCAAGCAAAATTCTTCGGCATTTTAGAATGAGCCCTGTGTTTGAACCATGAAATACCTTTGCAATGAAATTTGTTGGCCTGATGTCTTGAAAAACACAGCTTTCCAGATCTGTGCATAACTTTATTATTTGTTCTTTCATAACAATATTTTCATCTGGAAGAATGGCTCTTAAAAGCTGGTTCTTAAAAGGAAAAGGGCACAGAAAACTTTAGGTGTGGTGAAGGGCCTTTCGCATTTTAATGACAATCAACACATAACAATAAACAAGTAACTCCAGGCTTTTGGGGAGTAAACAATATCCAAAGGACCTGCCACATGAATCAACTATGTTGTTGCATATCTCCTAGCTGTAGATCTGCAGTGCAAGTGACATAGGAGAAACAGCAAGAAGCCCATTTTTGTGCACATCTGGATTCTGTTTTGGTTATCAAGTTCTCATTCCTGTTTGTCTGGCTGATGTCGTGTGTACATTTTTAAGATGAGTTTGCAGAGGTTTCCAAGGGAACTCAGGGTCATGGCTTCTTTTTTTTTCCATCTAGTCTGTGGTCCACTTTATCATAAAGGTAATTTCAGTCAACTATTCAAGCCTTTTGCCGTTGTTTTTTTTCTTTACTGTTTTCTTTTTTTAGGCAGTAAAAAAAGAAGTAGCAAACAATCAGAAAGTGTAGCAAAGGCTATGTAATCAGTGAATTTGCTTTCCTTTATGTATTTAAAATTATTAATTTCTTAGCGACCAGTAAAGTAAGCTCTGCAAAGCTATCTCCCCATAGCACTTAAGTACAGTATTTTCTGTTATATTAGAGCAAACAGGACTCAGGAAAAACTGGTAGGTTGGTTTTAATATCAGAAATCAGATAACAGCTCAGCTCCAGGACACATGTATGAGTATTCCCTGGTGCATGCTGCATCAACAGCAGTCAGGGAATCGTTTTGCTTTTGAAGGACACAAGCTTTGGGAGTTGGAATATGTACAGTCTAGATATATCATTCCAGTGCTGTTTGCATGAAAGTCAATGAAAGCTTACTTCAAATGTAGTTTTACTCAACTTAATGATAAACTAAAATCCTCATGTTCTTAAAAATATTAATACCTCTAAACTGTTCATTGGTGCCAAGTTTGTTTTGTCTGTATGCAAAGAATTAAAGACCAGGGTGGAGGCATGGGCTAGTCAAATCTGGACATTTTTGTCAAGCCTCATAATTTAAATGCATTTTGAAATCTGAAACAGATATTTGATTACAAGTTATTGGGTCAGAGGTAGCCTTCAGTCGCCAGGTATTGTTGTTATAATGGAAAAATGGTAGCATTAGTTTAATGTATTGTAATAGCACAGGGTAATGATCCTTAGCTCAGTAGTACTGAAACACCTTGACAACAGCAGTTGAAGTCAATGGGAGCATTGCAAGTGCATATAAAAGTGCAGTCTGCAGGCCATTAGGCATAATTTCATCAGATCTTTATTGGAATAAAAATTGCACTTAAGCTTCCGTTGTTGTGTTGGCAATTTAGAAATGCTGTATCTGTGTATGTGAATTTTACAAAGACCCTCTGTTAACCAGAGATTAAAATACTGTTAGGGTGCACGGACACTGAAAACTTATTTGGGTGACTTCTTTGCATCTAATAGGTGATCAGCAATTAAAGAGGTAAATCTCCAGTGTTGGTGGCATGAGGCCAGTTTACACCTGTAGAGGCCTTGGTCCATGGTATGTACAAATGCAACACACACACATTTTGAGCTAGTCTAGATACTGCCTTTTCAATCTCAGCACTGCCACGCTGACAGAGCAGAGACATTTATACAAATCTGCCTCCCCTTGAACAATTCCACAGGTCTACTTATTAAGGGAGAAATGAGGTCTACATGCAAACAGCACCCTTGCAAACCATGCCTCTAAGGATACGCTACATGCTTACCCATGTACTCTATGTTTTTGCACAAGGCTTAAAAACAGATACAGCTCTTCTAAGAAAAGTCCCAGAGTTTCCAAGCTGGTCGCATAATAGTTTACCTCTCCCTCGACTGCATAGGGAGTGCTGCAGCCGGCTTGCTAACAGAAGAAGCAGACATCCCTGGGAATTCCCAGCTGGACACTGGGATGCATCCTGGCTTGCCTCTGAGGGCAGGTGGTGGCTGCTGCCAGACCTCCCTGCTCAGCTTTCCTTGCCACACAAACCAGTGTACATGGTTGTAGGCTGATGTAGCCCCTGACCCAACTTGTGGCCTCCAAAACCAACACAAGCTCTGAAGCTTGTCATCCCTTTCCTGGTGTTGTATTGGAAATGCCTGTTTTACTGGAAATAAAACAAGTCAGAGAAAAACTTTAAGTAGCTTACCATTTGTGTGAAGCCTAAGGGGAAATAATGGCTGCTAATTTACTAGCTGACTTCTGTGAGAGGCAGCAAAGAGAACACCGTCCTAAAAAGTCTTAACAAAAAATACAGCTTCAAAGAAAAAATTCTTAACAAAATGCTTACATTACCAAAAGCCAAAAAGGCAAAGGAAATTCCTCTAGAAAATAGCCTCATGCCAATGTCAAAAGTCATGACAAGCCAGGAATAAAAGAAAATGAGGGGAAAGTAAAAGGAAAAGGCTTAGCTTTGTGTGGTCTCTGGAGGACGGAGAAGATAATTGTCAACATCTTTATCATCTGGACACAGCTATTTCAACTATGCAAAAAAGAGAGGGCCCAGTGACCCCAGACTGAAATTAGCACAAGGCCATTATGCATGTCCCCATTACTCGGTGGAACTACTTTCCATTTTTATCTTTCAGTAACACACTTGGGATTTTTAACACCTTGTGCCTTGAATCTCAGCCAAACGATGCCAGCAGCCAGGAGTCACCGCAGCCTGCGTGGCAATGGCACCTGTAGCACTGCCAGCCTCTGCTGACTCGCTGTAGGAAACAAGCTGCCTTCAGTGAGCAATTACAATTTCCAAGTATGACATTAGCTCTGGAACAATTACATGCTTTGTGCAATGGGTAAATTTTATTGAGGGGGAAAAAAAACCCCACACTGCGCCTCTTCACGGCTGATGTTGCCAAAGTCAAAACAATTCCACCAGGAAAGGGTTGTCCAAGCTCCTGAGCAGGCTGCAGAGCTGCTACTGCGATTTTCTTGACCCATATATGAGGAGAAAACCAACAAAATCCTATCACAGGGCTGCCAGCTCCATGCCCAGAAAGTCAAGAGTAGACTTGATTACATAGGGAGGCATCAGTTTGCTCTCACATTCACAATATGTCATACCAGTGGGGAAAAAATGGCGATTAGTGTGAGCTGCACATCATTTGCTTTAGCGCAGCTTACTCAACACAAATGTCTTCATTTATTTCCTCCCCCTCTAAGGCCTCTGGCTTACATTGGTGGTTCCCCTCCCGTCTTATTCCGCACAGTTGCTGTATTTCTTTCCACCCATCCCACACAGGTGCCCAACCCATCCAGCCAGATTCCTTCAACGTCCTGCCCTTCTCTGGGACAGAAGTGTCCTCTCAGCTCCAAAGAGTGTCCTTCATTATCATTAAAGGAAATGCAGCAATTCCTAACCATCTTCTGCCCCTCTGGAGCCCTTTTGTTGGTCTACCTTCTTCAACAAGAACATCTCCCGTACCTGCTGGGCTGCGCTTTCAGCTTCACCTTCTCCATCCTCTCCTCCTTGTCTCACTCTTCCTCCCAAATGTGGTCTTTGCTCACGCTATTAAGACTTTGTCCTTCTGAACACCATCAATGTTTTTCCATTTGGGTACTTCTGTCAGCATTGTCCCTATCTCCTTTCTCCAGGTGTGATAGGTTAATTTACTTTCCAGGTTCCTGTTAACCTTTCCTGTGCCTTTCCAGGGCTGATAGGCTCTATCACAGGATACCTCTCGCTGTGTGCTTGTACAGCACCTTGCATAATGAATCCTGGCCTCAAGCTTTTCAAATACATTATCAGGAATTTAAGCTTCTTGTCAAACCCAACAGAAAACCATCCCGCTCTACATTTGCTGAAGAATATATGGGAAAGGAAGAATATGCAGAGCTGACCTGTCCTCACGGCTCTTGGCACCATCCTGCAGTTTCCCTCTGTCCTGTGCATTTAACCCTCAGTTGCAGTTATGTACCTCAAAAGCCTACCTGAATCAAGAAAGGCTAATTTTTAATCTGAGCATATAACGGTTTAATCAATAATTTTGTGTGTGTGCCTACTACTTGTTACTTAATCTGTGAAATACAGTTTGGGGGGGGAAAAAAATCCAGCCTATAAAACCTGTTGGTGTAAAGATAAGCACTTTATTTAATATCCAATTAAATGTGGTCACCGGAGAAATCACAGCTTATGCAACTTTATCAGAAAAAGATTAATCTATTTCAGGCTTAACCCAAAATGTCATAAGAGAACTCATGAATTTAGATAGGAATCCACTTATTATCCAAAGACATTTTCCTATTGAGTAAGAACAGCCTAAATTGCTGCCTATATTTATTCTTGGTTCAATCAAATTTCTGTACTCAGTAGCTGTCATTGATTTTTAGGACAATTATCAAACAAAAATGATGAACAAACTGAAGGAACATTATAGAGTCTTTTTCAACTCCACAGTAATCATTAGAAAATGCACAGCCTGCTCATTGATAATGGTTTAACAGCTCACAGGGTGACATCATCACATTTAAAAGATAGTCACACCCGGAAGGCAGAAGATTTTTTTTTTTAATAGCATTACAATTTGCCATTTTAAAGTTAATTGTATTTTGCTTGGTGTTTCAAACTACACAGGCTGCACTGAAGTTGCTTTGTTCATATTATGTGATCATGCCCAAAACCATGATTTTAAAATAAGGAGGCAAGTAGTTGAATTTATTTATTTAAAATAAGCAGACTTTCTTGCCTGTCTAGAAACTGATACTCTTCAGTTCATTAACTGAATTTCCCACAGGGCCTGCAAAGGCACTTTTCATTTCTATACTGTTTGATTTGTCTAGTTGATTTATTAAAAAAAAGTATTCTATACTAAAATTATTGAATAATAACTATTTGGTTTCATCTTTCCACATTAATTATTATATTTAGTAGGACGTGCATTTCACAGCTGATAGTACAGAAAACTCGTTTTAAAAAAAAAAGTGCATAGGTGTATCTGTAGAAGCAGCAGAGCAGCCGCTAGCTGCTGGGGCACAGCGCTTTTGCTTTCTGTCTGCCGGGTCAACCTAAGGCAAAGAGTTCAAGTGCAATGGCTAAAAATCAGTATTAAGCAGTAATGTTTAATGGCCTACTTAAAATGAGTTCAGTCATCCAGCCTCATTCCACCAAGTGCGAAAATACCTATCTATAGTCAGTGCATAAAAGGTATCATTTAAAAAAGCTACAAGAGTATAACTCACACCTGATTACAGCACATTTGCTGAACTGCATCTCCCCCTCTATGCTGCAAATTATTTTGCGGTGCTCTACAAATATGGAGCTCATTTGCAAAGTTGGGCATGGATGTCAATTTAGTACAAATTTTGCAAACAATTTGGAGGCTTATTTATGTGGACAGCACCTTCCTGTCACTGAATGAGAAACCTAAGCTTCAAGGAAGAGGTAGTGGACGTCCATTAGTAGACCAGCCCATGCTCTGAATACACAAAAATCCAGTCTAGGGAAAACAGCAGCTTTACTTTGAGAGCCAAGCTCATAGACAAGAAGATGGGAGCGGGAAATGCGATCCAGTCCATGTCAAGAGAAATAAATTAGGCCTGCATTTGGGTCTATTTTAGGACAGACGAGAACCCAGCCTGGGCACTGCACCCAGGCAGCGAAGAGCTGAGAAGGTGGCAATCGATCCCATGCTGGTACACTGCCGACCCCGCTAGCCCCTCAATGCCAGCTCCCGGAGGTGGCAGACCCATGTTCCAGCCCCTGCCTGGCCACGGCGCTGGCCTGCAGGGAGCTGCCAGCCCTCCGTGCCTGAGCTCGCTGAGCTACAAAGGCTTCGCTCAGCCGAGCTCTGCTGTGAAGTGGCAGCAGCATGATGCGCTCCTCCAGGAACCTTCAAAGATTTGTGGCAGGTACTTTTTAGTTGAACTTCCTCTGTGTCAGCTCTTCATCCCGTGCTCTTTATATAGCAGCAATTAGCATATCTGAGAAATCCCCCTTCGGTGTGTTTTATGGTCTCTTCTCTGTGTATTGAGATAGTTCTGTAAGTTATGTGCAGGGATATGCCATAATTCCTAATGTACAACTGTCAGGAAATCACTCACATAGATTTATTCACTGAAGAGTTGGTGAGGAAACTGATTCTGAACAGGGAGCTAGAAACTGTAATTATAAGAGAGAAAAAATGACTCAAGCACCTCAGACTGGTCGAGAAGCTCCTTTGATGCTCTAAAGATATGTCCTGAAGTGAATAGATTAACGCAGCATAGCATTTCTGAATTCAAATGCCACCTTCTGCCACCGATTGTTATTCTGTATTACTATTGCTGACTTTCTTCAAAGTAATAACGATGTCAAAAAACAACCACGAGTATTACACCTCCATTTCTGGAACAAAACAGAAAGACTGAAGAAAAAAGGCTGTCTTCCCTCAAGCAATATCTTCTTGACCAAAGGAAGTTCATACAATGTAGAAAAGAAATATTCATCCCTGTCAAACCCTGATCTTGATACCACTGAATGCTACGGCAAAACTCCTATTAATTTCGAGTAGAGCATGTGCAGTGAATAACTCAGGTGGAAGTGGTAAACCATAAGTGACATAATCACTCAGGAACTGTCTCTGCCTCAAGTGACCTAAATGACAGGAAGAAATACAGTGAGAAACATTAATTCAGAGTTTAGCAAGAAACCTTTACTTACACTTCTGTGTTAACTTCCATTTCCAGCACAAAGTTATGGAAGAGTTTCATGTGCCGCTCTGCTGCATGGCAAGCTGTAGTGCAAATATCAGAACACAGAATTGGGGGTTCAGTCTCTTCAGTTTGGCTCTCTGCTTTGACACCGATTCATCCTGGCTGTGCTTGCTCTGGGCCTGTGGCCAGCCGCGAGCATGTCCAGCCTTGGTCTGGGGACAGGATAAGGTGCATGATCCGGGTGCGCCATCCTGTCCTCTATCCCAGCCTCCCACATCATTTTCCAGCTGGTCCCTCAGCCCAGATCACTGGCAAACAGGGCAAAGGGGAGCACGCCTGGTCTGCGGCGTAGCTGCTGGCGGCATCATTGAGAACGGTGTCCCCATCCGCCTGCACCTCGGCTAACTCCTCTGTAGCCAGATTTAATATGTTCTTTTGAGAGTTGTCATTAATGCTTACAAAGAGCTTTGAAATTCCTGAATGGAAGAGATTACAGTAGTAAAAGACACAGCATTTTCAGTTTATTGATGAGAATGCAACCAGGTATTATCAGAAGCTATAAACCCTCTGAGTGGGGAAAAAAAAAAGACCTGCTGTTTCAGAAGATGTCATCTCTGTCTAGAGGCGTTCACAGACATTCGGCACATCCTATGTGAGCGTGAGGTTTCACCTCTTCCACCTCTCACAGAAGCTACGTCTACACCCAAGCCCAGCTATGTGCATATTGCCATACTGCTTATGGGGGAAGATGGGTAATACATTTTCATCCCGGGACCCTGTTATCATATCTGTGAAGAAGGTGATGGCCACCGTCTAAATTTTTATCCTCATTGGAGAGGACAAGCTTCTTTAGAAATAACTGCAATTGTGCAGTTTGATTCTTTGCCAGGGGTGTCCTCTGGACATAGGTCTGTTCCTATCTGGGAGCCGAACTGCATGGGAAGGAAGGGTGCTCCCAAAGGCTTCCTCATGGGAACAAACACACTGCTGCAAAAAACTAAAGTTTTGTGGCCTGCTCAGCCATCTCTAAGCTACTGAAAGATCTTGCATGCAGACTTTATCATAAATTACAACTGCTGCTTATGGTATTTTTCAAACTGTCCGTCTCACATTGCACTTGGTCCTCCCATGAGAACAAAAATTTGGAACGTGACTAACCCCTCCTTTTCGGTGGGTTTCTCAAAGCATAATTTCATTCTTTTCTCTTTAGGCTCCCACGTAATTCTTTTCTCAGACTCCTCCACTCTTATGGGGCCCAGCTCGTTCTTATGTCCTCTCTATCTATGTACGTTTAACTTTTCCTGCATGCTAAACATTTACAATTTTAGCGCAAGAAAGACATTCATTATCTGCTTACGGTATTTTTCAAACTGTCCCTCTCACATTGCACTTGGTCCTCCATCCCATGCCTTTTTTCTAGACAGCATACTTCCGCTCTAGACTGCTATTTCCATGAAACTGGAAATTAACCAGCTAATATGTTTTCTTGTATCAGATGTCTCTGATAATATGTTTTCTTGTATCAGATGTCCTTGAGATTGTAATTAAAATCAGAGAAGGCTTCTTAAGAGAATAATGCATAACTGCCAAATCATGGCCGTTTTATATATTTTATGTATTATTAATATATAGTATTAAAATATATTATTAATATTGGTTTTGACCATGTTTGTAATCAATAATCTCTCAGCTGTCTTCTCCTTTTCTACTTCAGGTCTAGAAGTTGTAGCAGTCACATAAAGCTGTACCTGCCTCTGCATCCAAATGCAGTTGTACAAATAGCTTTAAATAAATGCAAAATTTGATTAACAATAGATTACGCTGCTGGTATTTGAATACTAAATCTCTAGCATGTGCAAGAAAAAACCCCATCACCTTCAACATCTCATTTCAAAATAGTTACAAAGCAGAAAGAGCATTTTAAATCTCATCTCTCCCTAAACATGTGCTAGTGATAACAGTTAACAAGAAATACTCTTGGTTTTCCTCTCTTTCTAGCTACACAAGCTTCCCTTACAGCCATTTGCAGTAAATGCAGAGGAATATGAATAGCAATTTTTGGTTCTGAGAGAAAATGCTGGATCTCAGTATTCCTGACGCTGTGGCTCACTGGTCTGAATGCTTTTTGTGTATTTATCTTCTGAATAAAACGTGGTGTAAAGCCACTTCACACCGAGCCTCCATGGCTCAGAGAAACATGCTGACGGGGAGGGAAGAGAGTGGGGCGTGTACGAGGGGATTTGGGAAAGGAAATGCTTATCCTAAACCGTGTAAGAAGCAACCTCAGCCTTTCTGGCATGCTGGTTTTAACTCATGAAGTAAAAAAGGTACCATATTTCAGAACATGCGATTGTTATACATAAAATACAATTAAGAGATTTGGAACTACATGAATATGTAATGTACGCATTTCTTTACAGATGCATTTTTCTCCAGACAGGCCGGTGCCTGCTTTAATTTGGAAGCTATCCATTTTCATAGAAAGTTAACCAAGAGTGACAGGAAATCAGACGCCTATGTTATTTATCTTTTCTGAACTTAAAAAAAAAAAAAAAGCCTTCTGTTAATTACTTTTCTAGGAAGCTATTTTGTGATACCACAGGGATAGATCTTCCATATTCAGAAGTGCTACGGAAATGACAACTTTACGACGTGCAGGGTGAATAAAGTATGCTACATGCAGATATTTAAGGGTATATTTGTCTTCATTTACTGTAAGTGAATATGTGACCAACAATAAAGAATTTAACTGCTTCTGGACTGGCTGGATGCATTTACAACAATTACTGGAGGTCTGACCTCTTTAACCTTCTACGTCAAGTGGCACATATACATTATTTATTTAGCTGGAATTAACAGTGATCTGTGAAGCTCGCTGTATTTTCCTTTGGTTCTCTTGCTCATCAGTCATAACTGACCCCCATGAGTATGTTCAGTGGTGACAGTTTCATGTCACTCTGATTCATGAAAGACTGGGGAAACTACAGAACAAAGCAGTAAAATATTTTTCATGGATATTTAAAAAAAAAAAAATCCTAAACCACCTTTACATCCTACATGATCCCTTGTAGATTGCTGTGAAGACAAAGAGTAGACAGAAATGCTCTACCCTGCTATAACTATTGGAAAGGAGAATGTGAGTTGGCATTAATAACTGCTCTGCAGGAGCAACAAGGGCCTGGACTCCATACCTGACTGCACACTGATACAACGCTCTAGTGTTGTGCAATGTAAGGTCTGAGAAGCAGAGTGTGTCTAAGTATTTCACTGGTAATCTGAATTCCACAGCAAGCCCACCCTCCCTCTCTGTCCGTACCCTAGCCTTTTCTAAGCACTCCTTTGTTTAAGGAGCCACGAAGCAGATGGGGAGGAGATGCTCAGCTGAAACCTCGCACTGAGGACAGCTTCTTGTGCTTGCAGGAGCGCTGTGCCGCAGCACACAGCTCCTGCAGCCACATCCAGAAAAGGACTGCTTTCTCCAACTGCCAAATACCCTTACAGGCCTGGGAGCAATCCATGTTAATGGGGCCAAAGGTGGAAAAGTGATAGCAATGCCATGTATCTTCTGAGGTGCATTTCACAAAGGAGGTCTATTAGACTACTTTGTTTCTGATAGGGAGGATTTTTATTACATCCAGTTATCATCATCATAAGCACTACAATGGATTCAAAAAATCAGACAAAATGTGCAATTAAAAACTGCTTTTTGTAGTTCTAGAAATCTTATTTCCTTCATCAATAACTTTAGGGCTTACCAAAAGGAACTAAAGAAGCAATTATACAGGGTTGTGGACATTTTTATGCATGCACTTTTGTATAAACTCCAGAGCTGATTCATAAACCAAACCATCCACTCTGGGGGAGCAGGGGAGGAAGCAAGAGGAATAAATGAACCATATTCCTACATCCATTGAGCTCTCCTTATCCCAAAAGTGGTTACTTTTCCAACTTTTGAAAAGATGGAAAGACCAGTTTTATCAAAGGGAGGATCTGACTTATGGAGACTCCAATGAACTACTCAAAATATTTTTTCAATAATTAGAAAAAAACAACCTCAGCGAAAACTTGCAAAAAGGCAGGTGCATACATTAAGGAATTCCCTTGACAATCATAAGCTTACATCCAGTTTCAAGAGATTTTTCTCTGATGATAGTCATCCTACCAGTGAAAAACAATAAGGAACAACAAGTGATTCACCATAGCAACAAACTCATAGCACATACCATATGGTAATCAGTCCATACAGAAAACTTTAGGCTCAAAGTAAATAAATTATTTATTTTCAAAAACCTATAGATAAGTTTAGCTAGTGCTTTCCCAGAAAAAGATTTTGATATTTCATTCAAAAGGGAAAAGAAACTTGTTTCAGTGAGGGTAGAAACAGTAAAACTAGGGAGCTCTAAGAGTCAAGTAAAGATGTCTAAACAGTATTTCCCTTCTACAAGAGCTGCCATGCAAGAATAACCGGAGAGGTTAGGCCCACTGTGTTCAATGAAACTGCCCGCACACACAGCTGCTGTGTGCCTCAGCGACTGCAGAACCCGAGAAAGGCAGAGGCTTGTGTCACAATTTGACAACTATACCAAACATCCATCTTTGCGCATTGTGGTCTCTGCTGTGTTTGTTAAGAGCGTTTCAAACACCACTCTGTCTATTTAATACACTCTTTCTTTGCAGTCCTAGTCTGTTGAACTCTCCTACATAAAAACAGGCAGCAATGCACAGCCCTCCCACAGACACACTCGAAGGTCCTGAATAACCCACGACTAGCAGGGATCTTTGCACCACACTGCTCTTGTTGTCCGGTTCTTCCTGTTTAATGTGGGAAAATATCCTTTATTTGGGGGGAAGGTCAGTGGTACCATTACAGGGATGAATTGAGCTGTGTCTTCTTGTAAATGCAGCTTGCTAACTCGTTCCCATGAACATCTGGGAAAGAAAACATCTACAACTGGCTCATACTTACAGTACTTACAGTACTCAAGTGCTGTGATTGCTAACTGGCTTCTCAAGCACTGCAATTCTTCAATGAAGTTGATAAATGGTAGAAGAGTATCAACACACTTAATTCTGCGCTTATGCCTCCAGTCTCTTTGGGCGCATCCTAAAACGGTGCCGGAAGAAGTCTGGACGTTTTTGCTAATGCATTCAATCTCTCCCTCCCTTTTTATCTAAAAGCATCTTCAACTGCTCTTCTATTCTCATTTCTGAGTTTCTGGGACAGAACTGAACACCCTGGGAAGCAGAGAAGAAAAAACTGGATTCAACTCTTAGTCCTGCAACAGTTCAACAGGCTCCATTGCACCAAGGGGAAGGTGGCGTCGTGCCTCTGAGGAAAAGCACTTACTCAGATCTCCTCTAAACCCTTTTCCTTCCTTGTGAGACCCCGTTTCCCCTCTACTTTCCTGTAGATCCAGATATGTGGTATTTCCAGGGGAAGCACGCACTGATCATGACTATCTTCCCAATTTAGTCTACACTGGAGCTTCTATTGTCAAATGACATGTAGCTGCACTTGTTTTTTCACACATGAACTTCCACCTTCAATTTTAAACTGGAATGGAACTACTTGTTATACGTGCTATGCACCAAATCTCTCCTTAAAAGAGTCTGGGTTTGAACAAATTACTGACATTAAGTCCATATTTGGGAGGGTTTTTTCAGAGGAAGAGAAGAGTTGTGAGGTTTTTTTTTTGCCTTCCATTAATATATGGGGATAGAACTGATAGGCAAAGAAAAGATTGCAGATTTAAAGAACACTTGATAGCGTGTGTGCCAGATGCTGATAGCTATATATAGCCACTCGAATGAGAATGACTGCAGAGAGTATCTTATTCAGGCAAATAGGAATTTGCCTGAGTAAGATCAGGGCAAAAATAAAAAAAAAAATTCAACATTTAATCTATTGTGCATTACTTCTGCTGCAGAAGTTGTGTAAGTACTCCGTGAAGTGGAATAAGAACATGTCCTCATGATGACCTTATCTACATTTCACATGAATGTGTTCCCAAAGTTAACAGAACCAAATCTATCCTTTTTACCGTTAGACTACTAGTCATTCTTGAATACAACCTCTATTTCCTTGCTCCATAACCCTTAGAGAAGTAAGCAAAGGACAATAGATAAGGCTTCTTCAATGTAATAAAAAAGCAGCATGCAGCCTATAAGATGAAATTCAGAAACAGAATTCAGATATAAAGATTATGATTTGCCATGTTAGGTTTTTCTTATTGTCTCACTCAAAAAAATTTTAGAAAAGAGAGGCACTTGATTTTCCTGCCTCTTTTCCTCTCTACGCTGGTATCAAATTTCTCTGCCCTTCTATCCAATACAGTGGGTTTTTACCTACAGCAGTATAATTTCTAAGTAGTTCAAAATGTGAAATAGCAGTACTTGAGATGACGAGCTATCATTTCTACGGAGCAGTATGATAATTCTGGAAGGACTGGGAGGTTGGGTATGGATTCTAATTAACACTGATGAACCTGGCTCCTAAAGATTAAATTCCCAAATGAGTAACTGCTACCTTTCTACACACAGGTCTACCCAAGTTATTCTCATTAAAACAATTAAAAAAAAATTATAAGCTTCAGTGTGTGTCAAGATATTGAAGGCTTTCCAAAACTGATTAAAAATATTAAATGAGGTATTGAACTACATTAAAAATCAACCTTTTTCATGTATTGAAAAGTAATGCTCTATAATTTGTATTCAAGTGATTTTATTTCCAGTGAATAATAACTGTACTGCAGCCAACTTTGTGCCCTGTTTCTCTGAAAACCTCAAGGGATGTGCAGAAGAGGATTTTGTATCCTGCTGAAGACACACACACTTTGTGTGACATTGCCTCTTATTCTTCAGTTCTTACAGGGAGGCTTAACTTTGTTTCATTATGTGTTTATTTTTCCACTGATGGTTCCTTCAAACTGGTAAACACAAATAAAAGTGCATAGGTATCAGATATACCGGTAGACTCTGGGAAGTACTATAAGCTAAATGCAAGTGCATGGAAACAGAAGACTCAACTTGAATGCATTAGTAAGTGGACTTGCAAATCAGGGGATTTATAAGAATATAATGTTGTTTCCTGGGTTTTATAGTTTCCTATAGTCACATGATGTTCAAAATAAAACTGAAACGTCACACAGAAGTTCTTATTACTTCATGTGCCCCAACTCTACAGGAACTGGGGAAATGGTTATTTCTCACCATTCACTTCTCTACTTGGTCAGGCTAGGCAGCTTCTCCCCTGCCTCCTGCCCCCCAATTTTTCATCCTTTGAGTCTCATGTTTTATCTCACACCTACACCCTGCACTCACATCTTCCTTCCCCTATTTGCATCTTTTTCCCTTACAGCTTCCTGCAGTTCAGTTTTCAGAACTTGTCCAGTAGAACTTGTCCAGGCCAACTTGAAAAGCATAGGCTTTGGCCCATGGTATCACTATGAACACATTTTAAGAGCCAGAAGTAGAAAAAAAATGTGTAATGACAAAATTAGGCTTGCAGACAGAAAGCAAAGGCTATAAAAGGTCCAGAGGGTGGTGGTCAGTGGCACAAAGTCCTGCTGGAGGCCACTCACTAGTGGTGTGTCCCACAACAAATACTGGGGCCAATACTGTTTAACATCTTCATTAATGACCTGGATGATGGGGCAGAGTGCCCCTTCAGCAAGTTTGGAGATGATACAAAAGTGGGAGGAGTGGCTGATACACCAGAGGGTCGCACTGCCATCCAGAGGGATTTTGACAGGCTGGAGAAATGGGCCAACAGAAACCTCAGGAAGTTCAACAAGGGGAAATGTAAACTCTTGAATAGGGGAAGGAATAACCCCAACACCAGTACAGGCTGGAGGCTGACTGGCTGGACATGAGCTCTTTAAAGAAGGACCTAGGGGTCCTGGTGGACAACAAGCTGACCACGAGCCAGCAACATCTCATGGTGCTGCCTACACTAACACCCAGAGCACACTAACTGCCCTACCTAGCCCATCTCAGCCACACGCCTTTTTTATTTTAGCAGATATACAGCTTCATTCCACCACCTGCATTCCAGATACCCTATCCCCAAGCTCTCTGCCCCTCTCCTGCTTCCCATATTCTCCTGGCTGCTCTTAGGCAACTTTCTGCCACTCCCATTTCTGTTTCCATACAGCTTCCCAGACACTGTTGTAGCTTACTTGTCAGCCTGCTTTCCCTCATGATCATCCTATATGGCATCTCTACTCTTCCCATAGCCACTAGGGATACAAGGACTTTCCTGGCCATCACCTTTAGCCCCACCCTGAACAAGAGGGGCCGCATTTTGCCTGCAAATGTTCACAGGACCATGACAGCTTTTGTGCTGAGAGCAGCTTAAAACTTCTGTCCCTAATAGGGGACAGTGAACATTTGATGCAAAGGAGAAGTTTTATGAGTTTGAAAGCAGAAATTTAAAAAATGCATGGAAATTCTTACAAAACTGTACTAGGAGATGTATGATACAAATAACAAGAATGGAAAAAACATTTTGAAATAAAAAGAAGTATGATTGATTGAAAATTAAAGGGAGGGTGGATTAGGCAATACTGACTGAAAAAAATTTCAGTCTTGGTCAATATTTCTCCCTGTAGCAATACCAGTGGGTTGCCAATTTCATCTTGTGCCACTAGGGATGGAAAATGTTAGAACAAAGGAAATGTCAGGATAAAGGAAAAAAAAGCTGGGTACTTTTATCACCAGGACTCTCAGCCCTCCAACATGAGACCTAAACATTGTCTTTCATTAGCTCCAGTTTCAAGCCCCAACAACTACAGAACCTACTATTTTTCTTCTGAGTAATTTGTCCATCATTTTTTATAATCACTTACCTCTTTTTTAACCTACCAGGCAATGTTTTTTGTCCGCCTCCTTCAACTTCAGTTAAATATTTCTATTATGTTATCAAATACTGTTTAATTAATACTGCATCCCATAAAATCTGAGAAGTTGGTGAACACTTTAGCAGCTACCCTGCAGTCCACTTTCTCCTGCTGTAGCCTACATTGCCATCAGTATCTAAGCGAGTTAGTTTAAAGCAATCATCTCAAATACGTCTACATGTCTAGAAACTGCAGTATAAATTTACCCTTATGCATCAGCATGGATTATGTACCACAAATGAAAGCTTTCTTTCCTGGGGTAGGAGAATTTGGAATGTAAATGGTAAATCCTGAATTTCAGACAAACAAATGATTGCCTATCAAAACTCCTTTCCAAACTAGTCCTTAGAGTATTGCATACATGTAAAGGGGGAAAATTTGAAAGATCCAGATAATTGCCACAGGCATCTTTAATTCTAACAATACTTCCCACCTGCAGATAGAAGCACAAGTCTGAAAGAGGTAATAATAGCTAAATGGAAATTAGTATCTGCCATTACCTGATCTATCTGCACAATTACAGCAGTTTGTGAATGCTAAATTTGCTTATCAAATCTGGCTTAAGAGCCTAAAACAACCCCTTTTCAGGAACAACATATCACCGATATGTTGTTTGGAACTGATGGAACTTTAACTTAGAGAAAACCCACATGGGTATAATGCCTAAAAGAGCTGAGAGAAGTAATTGCTTCCAGAGAGATTTCTTTCCCAAACCGAACCAAAGGGGGAATAGAAGAGTCAACTCCATTTCTGAAAAACAGGCATTAAGAGGCCAGAGAACTCCACCAAAAATCAGGTTTTTCCTTTCCTTTAACAATGCCAGAAACAAAAATGTTAAGACTAAAAACATCTCAAGACACACCACAGCTGTCAAATAAGAGTAAACAATCATTGTCTCTGCTCTGAGAAAGTCACAGTGATTCAGCCAAATAGAGTCGTTTAGTCCTATAAATACTATAAATCGTTTAAGTCATAGGAGCTCTACCAATTTGCACAAGAGGATGATGCAACCATCTTTGTATTGGCATACAGGCCTCAGAATACACCCCAGAAAAAAAAAAAACCCACCCTTTAGTCTGCCAAAACCAACCATTTCCTCTCCGTCCAAAAAGATCAAACAGAAAATCACAGACTGTATAAGTGATAAAGCAAGGTGTCCTACTGGCATAAATGGAATGTGAAATAAATGAACATAAAATAAGTCCAAGCAGAAATCTTTCATATCTACTGCTGATAACAGAAATGTTGACTAGAAGCTTTTTCAGACATGTTCTCATACTTGTAGCATGGCTGGGTTTCTACAGATGGTGATTCTTTAGGAAGCAAACCTCAGTCTTCTCAGAAATTGGTTTGAAACAGAAACAGACACTATGAACTAAAAGGAGAGTCTCATTGCTGTATTCTCATATATTCCACAAATTTCATATTGTTTAAGTAATTTATTTAGATTGCAAAACTACTTTGACATCACTGAGGATGGCAGAACTACTTCTGATCCCAAGCACTTCATTTAATCATTGCCAAAGAGAAAGAAGTCAGCGGAATATGAACAGGTAGAAGTAATACACCTGCCTAGCAAAAAAAAAAAAATAAATCCAGACTTTATATGTGGACATTCAGGAAAAAAAGTCACTGAAATAATATATACTACTAGAAAATGTGCCATTGTAGGAAGTGTTATGGTCCTGAAGACAGTGAGCATTTCACTGTTGAGATATCCTTACATTACTGTGAGGCTGCTATTTGCAATACAGTATGCTAATGTTAAAAAGAAAATTCAACATGCAAACTGATATGTTAAAAATGTGTAGAGACAGATGCAATTTGCAGTTCTAAGGCATCATCCATCCATCCAAGGGGGTATGCCATAAAAAGCATAAAACCACTTACCTCTTCTTGCTTAGGAATGCTAAACTTGGCTATCTTTGACTTGGTCCTGGACGAATCAGGCTTGTTTGAAGGCACTCCCCTATATGACTTGGTCGTCTCTGCTGGTAACTTCAGCTTTGGAGACTCATCAGGAGCCTGGTCTTGACCATCCATTGGCCTTACATAAGCTGTTGGTTTCTGCTGAACCAGACTGGGCTTTGAAGCAAGAGAGGGTGGGAAGTTTTGGACACAATGCCCGCCACCATGCTTTGCTGGCCTCTCTTGCGCTTGAGCTCCTCCTTCTGAGCCACAATTGAGCTTTGCCGGCTGCTGCACTCTGGTGACGTTGTCTCCTAGCGTGGCCCTCAGTGAGCTTTGCTGGGCAGTGCTGGAGGAGGAGGAGGAGGTGGGACTTGATGCATAGCATTTTAGTTTCTCCAGACTGGATTTTTGGTTCGCCAGTTTGAAGTCTCCCTTGTGTGACTCCAGAGACCGGTGCCCATGCTTGCTCACTCTCTGCTGGCCATCCGAAGCGGCATTGCGCCCAGCCTTCTGCCAACCCATTGTGGTGCTTTTGCTCTGCTGGGCAGGTAGGGCTGCTGGTGTGGAAGAAGTAGTGCTGGAAATGGGAGGAGGAGGCGGTGGTCTTGAGTCTGCAATAAGATGTTCATCGGGCTTGGGGAGAGACGTCTGAGGAACCCCAGGTTTTGGAACCCCAACAAGGTGGCTCTGGTTTGATCGGTCAGTTAACAAGTCTTTCATTTCATCATAGTTGCCTAACGTATTCTGGATGCGATTCGAGAGCTCGTCCCCCTTGTTAGTCTGCAAAACAAAAATAGAGTGTTCTGCAACTGTCAACGTAAGAAAAACAAAATTCCCTGCATGCTTCTCCTGGAATCCTTACTGAAGTAGCACTGACTTATACAGCAGTGGTGTTGAGGGATGAAATCGAAAATCCTTATTGTCTCTGAAGACACTTGTCAACATCTTAAATCTACCCTGAACTGGAAAAGCTATAAAGGGCCTTCGAGTATATAAAAAAAGAAATCTATCACTGGTATCATGCTGTAGTTAAAGTATATTACCTGGAAACTAGAAAATTTATTATTGCAACTACACAGAATGGTTTGGATTAAATCTGACCATGATAAAACTTTTCCTAGAGCCCAGCGCAAGCTCTCCTTCAGCCATGAATGAAAACACTGCATTCCCAGTTTCCTTCTCTGCCTGCCTAAGTTTTCACATGGCATCTGGGAAGCCACACAACATCCAGTGTAAGCACTGAATGAACTCAGTAGTCTAAGCCAACCAAATACTCCGAGGTGACTTGAAGACAGCATGTGGCAAAATGGGAAAACTACAGGTGATTATGTCCCTTCTTTGAAAATACTCTGACAGGATGCTCGCTCCAGGGCACTCTCTTCTTTAAAAAAAAAAGCTGAACAGAATCCCCCAAATTCTTCATATTCAGTGCTTGCTGTGTGCAGCAAGGGGAACACAGCCACCCTCCCTCCCCTTTAAGATTAATCACTGTCTTTAAAATCATCCATTTACTTCCTGACTGAAAAGGCAGAAGCTCCACAAAGAAACAAAACAAGCAAATAAAACATCCTGGAAAAGATTGAAAACTCTTGCTTTAAAAAGTCACTGTGAGCAAAAGGGTGTATCATTAGCATTTATGCAGCAGAGATTTTTCTAAACCCTGCCAAGATTCAGGCGTGTGATGTTCTTTGCTTTACATTTCCAGAGGAAGACAGTAATGAGCCAGTGGTGTTCTCCTTTCTCTCTTCCAGGCATGAAGTCTGGATGGGAAAACTCCCATTGGCTTCAGAAGGCCAACCTTTCATCTCAAGACTCTCTGTTTTAGATGAAAACAGAAAGAAGGAGAAAGAAGGGAGTAAAGGGAGTGGAGAAAACCCCCTTAAAGTTACAAAAAAAAATACAAAAGATGTAGCAGCAACATCAGTTACTCTGGAAAACTGGGGGTATTTTTGGTTTTAAGCATTCAAATAAAACTGAGTCACTCAACCACAAATGTAAGGGAAACTCCCCTAGTTCAGAATCTTTTTTTTTAGGATTTCCTATTAAAAAGTCTGAATCCAAGCAAAAATGCCCTGTAAATGAGTGCAGTGATTGCCACATGCTACCTTTCAGAGGACCATAGTTGAAGCATTCCAAAGTCAGACAGCAGAAGCAGTCCTGTCTTGTTTGAAACGTGTCCCCTCAAATTTCAAGGACGCTACTTTGTAACTACATAAAATACACTACAGCTAGCTTTCTGATACGCATTTGCTACAATGCTAACAGACTTGAATATATATCAATAATATATATCGAAGGGAAGTGGGAAAGGCAAAACTCAAAAGTGTTGCATCCGAAACATTGCTTTGCAAACTTGGAATAAGATGGCTCAACCACTACAGCCTAATTTTCTCTCTGCATATGCAGCTGTTGTTGTCACAAGGACAATAACGTGCTATGAAAAGAAATATGAAGCATTAATTCACAGACAAGAAGTGGCTTAAAAAAAATGGCGTTCCTTCACTTCACAGGAATCACATCAATATCCTAAAGAAGAGGAAATTATTGGTGAGGCAGTGGGAAGTGGGAAGCATCACATATATCTGAAAAGAAAGAAGGTTGGAGATACTGGCTTCTACACTTGGGCATCACCTTGACCAGCAGAATTACTTTCCAGAAGGCACAGGAAATTTTCCTTTTATCTGGTGGATCTCTTCTATGCTTCCAGTGGATCCTCCACTTTGTGTAGATACCTTGTACAGAGACGTGTTTCTGGCTTCCCTCTAAGGAGGGAGATCTGCCCTTGGGCCTCCACCCATCCTGATTCAGCCAGCCTGTGTGTGTGAGGTTTCCTTCCCTCCCAGGAGCACGGCAACAAGGACCACCAAATGGAATGGGGCTCCTGACACCTACAAGTCTCCTACAGCACAGAGAGCTTGCGGGGCAGCTCTCCACCCGGCTGCCTGTAGGTCCATGAACATAAGAGAATTTATGTGCAAGTTTTGCCCCTGGAAAGTCCAACTACCCTAACAGGAGGTCCATTCTTTCTGATGGCGGCTATTTGTATGGGAAGTAAATAAAAGCCTAATTTCAGATTATCTGTAGACTATCACTAGCCCAGAGAAGTCAGCAGATTTTCTTCTATATGGATGTGGTGTGAAGGTCACACAGAGACACCTCGTACTGAGAGATCCCAGATAACCACAAGAATAATTGCAGCAAACCAATCTAATGCCTGTACCATGGCACATGCTGGCAACTGGTCGGTGCTGTTTATTCCTTCTGGATACACTGCAGACAGGCTGAGGTGAGAAGATCTTGTTTTGAGTTGATCTCATCCAGAAGAGTTCACCTATATCCTTTTGGGAACCAGATGGGATCTGAGGTAACTTGTTGTGAGCTATAGATGTAACAGTTTGTCCTATTATTTGCTCTGAAATATTGCTGGCCTTATTTAATCATTCACATAGGGAAAACATGAGTAAGTAGGAAAAGCATTCTGTGCAAATATTTCTAACTTACAGTGCTCTGATATTCTTCTGCAATGCAAGATGTATCCATGCATTTGAAGACTGCAAGATTCAACACTTCTAAAAATAAACCTGATAGTTGCATGGAAGGTCATCAGAATTTTTTTCTTCATTAAAAATACTGATATGATTAATGAGGCAAGGTATTCTGTCCAGTAAATATCCAGAATGAAACTCCTACTTTTTACCCCCTGTAAAATACATTCTAAGTAAAAAATACCGGATTTCCTGTAATCCTTCATGAAGGGTTGCTATGGATACTTTGAACAGGATAAGGGGCAACCCGAAGAGTCAGGATTTTTCAGAAAATCTGATGTTACAGGAGTAGTGATACATGTCAAGGTGAGAGAGGACATAAGATTTAAGAGATTTCCAGTCTGCCTTTGATTTTCAGACATGGCCTTCTGAATGGCAAATCCTTTGGCTTTAGCTCATGTTTCTCAAGCTGTGCAGAGGAATACTGAATTTAATCAGAGCTTGCAGTGAGTGTCTGCTGTAACTTCATTCCCCTCTGGAAATACCTAAAACTTGAATATGATCTTTAAAGACAGTAAGAGTGGGTTCCAGTTTTGCTTTCACAGAAAGGTTTCCTCTTTTGCAGTCAGCCTCTCTCCACGATAGGATCAACAAGTCCAAGCCACAGCTCTGCATCCCCACACTGAAGGTTCACAAATGCTTGGATGAGTTCAGACAGCGCAATGGTCCATTGCCAGTGTACACACGACATTCAGAGTACGCCAGTGCTGAAGTTTTGATGTCCAGTACTGTCAGAATGACTGGTCATCCCAAGCAGCTGTGACTGTCACATCAACAGAGCTGTGGGTGAGTTATACTGCTGTCCTGGGCTTTGCTTTTCTCCATGTTTCCTTGACAAAGCCAGCTGTAGGATGTATTTCTGCAACGTCTTCTTTACACGCTTGTCCAAAATAGGGACATAGTGTTTAAAGACAAGAAGCACGGATGGAACCATTATTCTGATGTCTCCACTCAGTATCCTCTCTGCTTCTAGAGACGGCAAGGATTTTTCCTATTAAAGTTGATGGAATTATACCATGGTTTCATAGAGGTGCCTTCAGACATCATAGCTTAGAAACTACTGGTGTGTCCATGATACATGAAGTCTGTGCTGTGACAGTCAGTACATTGGCACACAGGTAATATAATCAAAGTGCACAAAACATTCCAACTATATCACTTCTATAAGTGATTTGAGCTTCAGTATTACCAACTTTAGGTACCACAGACAAAATGGTATCAGGGACCCAGCAAAAGGACAGGCCCTTTTTGTGAGGGGTCTATTTAAGTGGACCTACCAAATGGGAAATTATTAAGTCCCCATTGCAGCAGAGCCCTCACGAAATGCCAAGACACAGCTGATTTAAGCTTTTCAGGCTTTTTTCCACGGATTAGCCCTTGATTGGTCTCACAGTGGACTTTTTCAAGTAGAGCCTTAAGGAGTTCAAGACATTTCCCATGGTTTCTAAACGCCTTTGTAATGAATCTGAAATTCGGGCAGCTGGAGGTCAGCTTCAAGGCAGACAGAGCTGTCTTCTATCAAGGGACATGGTTTGAAAGTGATAGATCTTTCTTTTTTATTAGGGACTAGAAACAAACAACAATCTGGAAGAACAGCAAGCTAAAAGCTGACCGTGGAGCACAGGCAAAAACATGGAAGCACGGAAGTCAGGTGCAGAAGCCAAGTGCCAGGTCCCAAACAGGACTCCTGGAAAGAGGCACTAAAGCACCCAAGGCATCAAGGACAAGTGAGGCAATGTGGAGGGAAAGGCTTCACAACATGGTGGTTGTAACAGTAACTTGGACATTACTGGAAAGGCACAGTAGACAATACATGATGATGCTTTAATGCATGCAGGCAAAGTCACTGGGTTAGCTGGGGGAGAGGAGCAGGCCCCATGGGATACCGCTCTCTGGTCCTGCTCACAAGGGCTTGGTTTGCAGGCTTCTGCAAAGTGCAGAAGATCCTGCTTGACCCTTCTAACAGGGAGTGGGGAGAGATGGTTGTGCCTCATCGCACTACTGTTATCACGAGGAATAAAACAGGGAGTTGAGACTCATAAGTTACTTCTGCCTTTGGTGAGGGCAAAACATATCTAGCAGACAAATTTTGTTGGTAATGCTTATAGGAAAAAAAAAAGGCAAACACCAAGATATTTCATTGCATTAACCTTGGCCAGAGCACAATGTTTACTGTATTGCTTGACCTTCACACACAATTCTAACACAATTGTTTTCTTCTAAGTGTTGCAAAAACAGGGCACCGTCACCTTCACCTCCTAGTTTTAATTCCATCTCAAATATTGTTAGGATATTTCTAGTTTATTTCATTCTCGTGTGCTGCTGAACATTATAAGAAGCTTATATATATATAATACGTATAAAATCTGATTCTCAATGAACTGTAAATGTTCTCTGCGAATTCTGTGAGGCTAGCACTTGTGGGAGGGTGCTGAAACCTGGACAATGCCTTCTGCAGGCTGTGTTTTTGTACTGTGGGATAAATAAATAAATAAAGAGCCACCCAGGTGGGAAGCATCTACCTTGTACGGTTCACTGAAGAGGGAGTAACTCGTGTTAAACGCGCCATCCTCCTGCTGGGCCTCCTGATTTCTCCTTTCCCATTCTTTCCTTCGCAGCACGTTTCTATCCGGCTCGTAGACACTGCAGCAAAAAGAGGACTAGCTTTTTAAGAGTTAAAAGTTAGCAGGCAACATATAAACCAGTGTGAATTTAAAAGTTAAGAACTCTGGTTTGCAGACAGATGGCAAAAATAAGCAAGAACATGAATCAGATGAATGCCAGTCCAAGCAGGCTGGGAAGGCTCAGGTCTCTGGGAATGCTGGTGCTTTCTTCACACAGAGAATAGATAATTAAATTCTTACAGAAGAATAAGAAAGAAATCACAGGGCAGGATCTAGTCTGTGCAGAACTTCTCTGCTTGAAATGTGACAAAGGAAATATCTAAGCAACTTTGACAAAGACTGAAAGTACTCTTAAGGCAGATGGTAATTACAGCTATGAGTAAATAGAAATTATGAACATATTTCCACTTATGACATATCCTCTGAGTGTTGTATGAGAATGCTCCTTTTTTCACATGGATGTGTTTCTGTAGTGATTCTTTCATTAACTAGCTCCCTAAAGAGCTGTTAAGACTACATGCTGTAGTGGTTTCCACAGTTAGGCTGCTTCTTCTGATCTCTGTTAATCAGCCAAGTCGTGAAACTACTACTGAAACAATTCCTCTTTCTGATGGATTTGACACTATCACAACTTCAGAGCATGAATAAACGAATACTGGCACGATAGTGTATGTATGGCTGGTAGAGTGTAGCTGAAGAGAGAATAAAATCACTGCATTACACAACAGTATTAATTTTTAGAACTGAACCAGCCTGGTTCCAATACAGACATTCAGGATAGAAATTAACTTTTTTTCTTTTTCCCCAGAATTCTAGTTTAATGCATGACAACAAAAACCAGAGAATCTTTTCCCTGAACTTCCACAGAACAACACAGGTTTGCACATTTCAGTCTGTTAAGTTTTGTTCTCCTCACAAAGGAAACCAATGTGTCTAATAAGGTTTACGTGGTATTTCAGGACAATGTGACGAGTATGCTCATTGCCTATTTTGCTTAGCTCAGCTAATGCCTTTCTTCTGGCACTGTAAATCTGTAAAGCAGAAATATATATTAATGTCATGTAAGTGCACCATGTGTTAATAAGAAAAAGGTTGTCTTGCTAACCAGCTTCCCAGTTAGCAAAACATATGTTGCATCAGCTACCCACGTGACATTACCTAGTATGCCTCAGGCAAGGCAGTCAAAAGGCCAACAGCTATCTGATTCTAATTCAAGACTTGAGAGAGCTGAAAATACATAGGATATGTTAGATGTTATTAGTATTTAAAAACAATGCCTTAGCAGTCACCAAAGGAACACAAAATCTTATGTTTACTTGTTAATGCTGCTAACTCGAACTGGACTGCGGAGTACCCTTCTGATAGGTCTGAGGGCATCTGAGGACAGATGCCAAACACTGAGCAGGGCTCTCAAACATGGGGGTTTATTGTGAAACACAAGGTTTCAGTAGAGCAGGTTGGAGGTAACTTCCAACCACCAGTCTGTTTATTCCACTTACAGGTGGTTGAGTTTTTTGGGGTTTTATCCTGTATTTTTCATGAGCAATGCATGTTATTCACGCCAACACCCTCTCTTTGAAAAGCAGTGTAATGAGGAGGCAATCATAGGGGTGGAGTTTTGGGCATGGAAAATTCCTTCCTCCAGGAAGAAGGGGATAGCGAAGGCCTCCTCACAGGGTCCCTGTGAGCAGAGATCATCTGCTGCGCACGCTGCCGAGGCCAGAGGCAGAGCAGTTGTCATTTACTGCTACGTGAGCAATCGTCCTCAGTTACTACATCATGCTCTCTGAGCGTACTCACAACAGTAACAACCTCTGTGTCTAAAGTAGACTTTCTGCCACCCTGAATAATCATTGTTGGGTTGGGTTTTGCTGGAGCTGTAGGGATCTGCAGCTTCATCCTCAGCCACATTTCCCCATCCAGAACCTCTTGACTCTTCGAGACGCTTTGCATTTGGACTCTAGCCTGCAGTCAAATAGAGATGGGCAGCTCCCCTGAGATTAATTATAATACTGATCTCTGCCCGGTTTCTAGGAAGTAAACAAGTGCAACCTTCTTCACTAGGCTTCATACAAATTTAAAAATGCACTGGTGTGATACTCCTGAAGTGGAAGGACATTTTTATCCCTTTATTCGATGGAGACGTATCTGATGGAGACATATTTGATGAAGACATACAAGTCATCAGATCTCTGAACCCCCTTCCCAAATGAGAAGTTCACTGTTGGCAATGCAATGCACAACCTGCAATAATTCAGAATGGTTATGCAAATGGAAGAACCTTGTGACAATGCCTAATATGCCATTTATAAGCAGTAAGTTAAGAAGAGCTACAAGTTGAGAGTTGTATTCTTTTGGTAGTGCCAGATGGCAAAATCTCTGGCATTTGTGAGGTTGCTCCTTATTTGCATGAATATTGCAACAATCACATTTCCTTGAACGTAAGTCACCAAATGTATTTATTTATTTTGGTTTGAGGAGAATACTGCCAACTGCTATAATTGTCTTTATTGCAAACACTTCAGTTAATGGAAAATGATTTTTTTTAATAGTTTTCTTCTGTCTTTTTTTTTTTTAATTTGTAATTTAAAACAATCTCAAATGTACATGTACCTTTGGAATCATTTACAGTGCATGTCTTTTCCATAGCTAAGCCATGAAGAACAAGTTAATGAAAATCTCAAGAATTTTTCCTCATTGGGGCATGTATGCCTATGTGGGTGATGTATGTATATATATATGTGTGTGTGTTATATGCATGCTCGCACATAAGTTTATTGATGAAGAGTTTTGCTAGTATGGGCCAAAATGTTGAAGCAGTTTTGCAAGACTTGGAAACCAAAGAACATGCGATCATTCATCTCTCAAAAGTCAGTGTCATTTATATTTGTTTCATACAGGTCAAACTCCAAAAGGATGAATTTCAATAGTTTTTAAATGGTATATTGTTATTTTTAAAATGCTGCATCTGTTTCAAATTCATGCTTAAAGGACATGAACGGAAGCATGAGTAACAAATCAAACACTTGCAAAAGTTATATATGAATAAATGTTGTATTATGAAAATTACACTATCTCGAATTTAGCACACACTGCTTTAAAAGCACATGTTGATTTATCTCAGCCCTAAGATCTATGAAGAGACATATTAGACTTACCAATGAATTATGTCTAAATACCAGTGTCTCAGGCTCAAAGGACTTTCAGCACACCATCACCACCACACGGTCACAGCAGCCCTACCTTCTCTGCTTCTTCTAGGATACTTTGAATAATTTCACTCTCTGGTATTTTACAGATGAGAATTCCAATGGATCACCAAGCTTCTCAGAGTAGGTATGTTTAATAAATTTCGATCTGTTGTGATAACTTTTGGAAGATTACCTTGGTGGCTGCCCACTCTTTGGCCATATGGTAGGTGAGCACGTCTCCCCATGAGACCAGCCTGAAGAGGAGAGCCAAGGTGCGCTGGTGCCTGATGGGAGGGCAGATGCAGCACCAGCCTCCCGAAAATACTGACAGAAATGCTCATAGCTTTCTTCACGCTACTCCTGACATCAGAAGGAACTGCTTCCTTTAGTCCTTAATTAGAAATAGACAGAGATGGCTCAGGGGACAGCCTAGGAACAGAGCAATAACCTTGCCTGAAAAACCTGGGACTGGATTTAATCTCCTACAAAGTCCAAAGAGTTATGTAGTCTCAGGGCAGGCTGAAAGCAATCATATAAAAAGCCTAAAGTTTTAAGTGTTGAAGAGTCTCCTTTTCTTTCTTTCTTTCTTTCTTTTTTTTTTAAAGCACATTATTTCTGACTCAATTTACCTCCCTCAGACATCAGTGCTTGGAACAACACATAAAAAGGTCTAATCTCCATGATGAACTGGGTGGAGACGACGCACCAATGTATTCTCCTGTCCTTCAGTTTTAGGGAACGCCCAAGTTTTGCATTCAGAGGAAGATGTCCTTTTCCACAAACTAAAGCACTGTACCTTCACTGAGGAATTACACGCCTTCGCAGACGTCTGGTGTGCATTAATGATGCTGCTTGACCTTTTCAGAAACCACAAAATTGCCACATCACCAAGGGGACATTCAGGAAGGATACCATTATTTTGCTACGAGATCACCATCCTCGTAACAGCTGGCATCTTTGAGACTGTAAAAGACACAGGTAGGTAAATTGAGGGCAAGATCGCTGGTGCTCCCCTTGCCTCGCGTCAGTTTATTTTCTGGCAAAGGAAGAGGGCAGTGACTCAGGCTGCCTTACTGGCACGACAGAGGAAGGCATTACCGCGTGTATACACACACCTGGTGACCATTACTGAACTTGTTATAATTTACAGTAACCTGCAATCTCGCCTTTGCCTTTCCAGACCTTCCAATATAATTTTCCAGTCCAAAGATTTAGTTCATTATTCTCTGAATTGCGAGGGCTTTGCAACACCCCTTCGCACCCCCTCCCCTTCCTTCTACCTCCCCACGCACATAAATATTATATAGATTTAGCAGGAGTAGCTTGTTTATTTGCAGTTAATGTTTTTGACCCAGGAGGCTGATCCCCTTCACCCCAGCAGCTACGTGCAGTGCTTTGCAGAAAACTTTCAGAACCTGAAGTCTAGACATATTAATAACAAAAGCAGAGCTGACGCTTCATGCTAAGATGCGACGATTTCTTAAATGGGCAAAAACGCAGTTCCCGCGGGCTCCTGGCAGGCCTTTGATGGGAAGACCTAGGTATCACTTGCAAGGACTGAGCTTCTTTCCCAGATTTTGTTGACTTCCCCATTTGTGCCCAAACTGACCCTTCTTCTTCAATAATCAGCTTAAGAGGCTCCATACAAAATGCTGTCAGACCGCAACACCCACTCCCAGTGTCATGAAAATGATACCATCCCCAAGCTGCCAGGTGGAGTCCCTGAATACCCCCTGGGAGTGTACAGAGCTGATCATGTTCCAAACAAACAAACAAAAAAACCTAAAACACAACACACACCATAAGTGACTAAAAGATACATGCGTTTCAAGAATAAAACTAGACCAGTGAACAAGTTTTCTGTGAGGACACATATATCTTTTTGAAATTAAATTTTAGCACACGGTCATTTCTGAATTATGAACAAAGTTGGAACTGCTTCAAAACCATGAAAAACAGGCAATATTTCAAGAAAATTTTAAATTTTTAAATGGTTTACGGATTATTCTCAACATTTTCCCACAAAGTGTAATCTGGCACACAAGTCAATATACTAAATTTTAGGCTGAAGAGGGGACATTTTCTTAAATATTTAATAGTCTAATTCTCCCCTGAATTACCACATTTATGCCAAAGTAGCTAAACAGAGTAACTCCAGGGAAAAACTTATACAACACAATAAAAAAACCAGTCCAACCCTGATGCAGGACAGTGATTATGAAACTGAATTCAGAATGGAAACTGGATTCTGAATTTAAATGTGCCATCATTCCCGTATCTCTGCAGTATTTTAAGACACAAAAGGACTAACCAGCCTGAAACCTGGTAAAGGCAATAGCCCCAAACATGTTTAGAAAACAGTCTTAATTCTGACAATTTATTTACAACAATTCAGGTTACTTTGCTTTCTGAATTGCTGGGCTTAACGTGGAAGTGCTATCATTTAATACCTATTTTCTATTTCACTGTTAATGTCCATGGTTTTTGCTGGCCAATTTCTTGGTACAAGTTCCATTTTCAGCTAAGTATAAACAACGCCTGTTTGGGAACTAATTGCTAATGGGTTATGGGGAGTTCTTAGAGATGGCAACCTTACATTTTTGAGCAATAAATATTTTCCCTAACGACATTTGAACTATCGGTTCAATTATAACAAAGGGGCTGCCTTTGATGAACAAGTGGCATAATCAATAAAATACCTTCCTAGGTTGCAACCGATTTTTTTAGACTTTTTATCTAGCTTAAACAGCAGAAGTTAATTTGAGGATTTTTACAGTATTTTTTCCCATTTACAAACAGGAATGCCGTGGGGTAAAGCAATTACTCTGATTTACTGTTTTCACTTTGATTGAACATAAAGATGTAGCAGGGTCTCAAAAAAGCAGTAACTTAACAAACTGTGCTCCTATCCACAGACAGATAAAGTACCTACTTTGCTATTTCAAAGAGTTTACCTCCAGGCAGCAGCACAGAGCAAACATCAATCAATGACATGTGTCTAAGATGAGATTGATGTTTACTCTCACAGCTTTTCATCTTACATCCAATAAATTATTTTTCCTTCACCAAAATGCCTGGTTAAATTTCATTTTTCACTTTGCAGTATCAGTTTTAAAACTTTAGCTTCCAGCAATTTTAAAGCTAGGATTCATTGACACTTCAGCTTTTACAGCCTGTTTATGATTTGTATTAACCATGAAACACTGCCGTCCAAACATGAATATGATCAGGGGGAGCTGAGCTGGGCCGGCCGCTTGCGCGGTGGCAGGTGCGGGCTGGAAGGTGTGAGATTGCTTTAATTATCTGCCTGGAAATTCCGAGACCAAAACGGGGAGCTGTATTTTCAGGGACAGATATATCGCATCCACTAAATGAATGCATATATACATATCATATCTGCAAAATCGACATCTGAGCATTCCAGGCAGGTCTTCTGAGTGCTCACACTGGGCAACTGGAAGGAACCAAGGAAAGACTAATTGTGGGTGCAGTTATTATCTTACAGGCGCTCACATCTGACATTCACAAAATGCGAGTGCTTCGCATGCAACCTGACTGAATTTTAAATATGTATTGAAATGTTGAGAAAACCTAGGGTTGCAATTGAGACTGGGATCTAGGTTGTTGAGTCAGAGCAGTAAACATCACAACAGAGGAACATTAGAAAAAAAATCCAATTTAGTTCAACATCTGCTTGCACAAGAGCACCTCTTCCAGCTCTGCTACAGACAGAACATGCACATTTTCTTCCCTCTGTGAAGTTTTGCCCAATGAGAGAAATTGAGACATAACTCCATTTTTTTTTTAGTTTCAGGAAAAAATAACTTCAGCACATTATAAAAATCTACCAGTCCATACCTATAGTATATATAGATATCAAAAAATTCACCATTCAGTATTAATGGGTAATTCTAAATTCAATGCCTTACTATTTTCTTCTTGCTGTTAAGTGCTCGTGCTCTCTTTTTTATAACCCTAAAACTGCTAGCAAAAAAACCTAAGATGGATGAATATCTAATAACGACACTGAGCCAAGCTAGAAACAGAACATTACTATTACTTTTAATTTTGCACTACTCTAACAATACATTGTTTGAAAGTATATCCACACGTTACAAATTCACCACTATTAATAATCTTACACCTGGAATGGGTGTTTCTTTTTCTCCACAATCCAAAATGATATTTAAAACCTTCAGAAATTAAATGGAGATCTTAGCTGTCAAGAAACAGATACTCTACATGAGATAGGGGAAAGTATTCCTTTTGTATCCTCATCCATATTTTCCAAGTGGAGAGGAAAAAAAATACCAAGACTGAAGAGCACAAACCAGACAAAGAACAGTGAAGCCCGGTGATTTGATTTTGTTAATGCCACTTTCATGTTGTAATTAAAAAATAGAACAGCTGAGGGGATCAATAAGGAATCTTTTTTTCTGCCTAACCTAACACTGCTGAATTCCCTGGGCTACTACACACGGCCTTACCTAACTTGGCGATGCCTATATCTGATCCAGTTTCTTCTTACATTGCTTTCCTGCCAGAGATGTCAGACACAACGCCCCACTTGTCTGTTTTTCTCCACAATGATTTTTGCTTTCCATGGCATCCTTATGCATGGGAGACTGTTCCAGTTATCATCTGCCAAGCTTGTGTGTTTTTTTTTTTTCCTTGAAACTTCTTCTTTAGGCTCTTTACAGTCATAATTAGTCAAAAATGATAGGGTTTTTTTTTTTGATCAGCCATCCGGCTCATCTCTGTAGAGGATGTGCACACATAGGCAAATTATTCATATAGTCTTGGTGCATATCCTGAAGAGTTTACAACTGAATGTTGCAATAAACTGAACTTACTCCTATCATTGCATGATTTCTAGGGATGTTCTGAACATTTCAAATGTAATGAAAAAAATCTGGCCTTTTAAAAATCTGTTTGACATTTTGCAGCAAGTGTTTAATACTTTATTCAAAATGTTTACTGAGCTTCTTATTGATATGTTTGCTGAAAACTGGATTTCAGTCAATAAAGATCTTCAGTGCTAGTTTCAGTAGTAAAAAAAATGGAAACAAGTATCCTGAAAACTGTGAAAAATTATGTTTTGCCTCTATGATCTTTTCTTGAAAAAAGGTCTTTTTCAGAAAAAAAAAAACACCTCCTTGCTCCCATTTTTCTCTAGCAACTTAAATAGCCTATTCTTTCCACGGGGCTTTGAACAGTGATCCATCTACCCACAGCTAATTGCAGGCTTGAGAAGTACACTGAGGTGTACTTCCCATAACACACAAGAATGGAAAGCTCTGTAACTGCAGAAAAATGTCATCAAGCAATGCAGCCTGGTGCAACTTGACTTAAAGCAGCAAAAGCAAAGACTATAATGAATCATTAAGGCCAGATCTAAGAGCGCTTTGCCACTACAGAGATAACAGCAGTGTCTATTAGAAATCATCCCTGGCACGGCAGCAAAAGGAGCAAAACTTTACAGACGTCCATGGATGACAAAGACGAGTAGTTTTAATTTAAGTTATTAAATGCTCTTGGTGCTGCTAAGAACCCCTATGAAACATGAGTGAAAGACAGACAGAGATTCAGTACCTAAATGTAAAGGTTGTGAAAACTCTCGCCTATATTTATATTCTGTGCACTTGGTTTTAGCTCAACATTCAAAATTATCTGATGTCCAAAGGGCAACAACATACAGCACTGAAGTACAGAACACAGGATTGCAGCCTTCTGTAGTATTGTACTTTCACAGACAGCCAAAGTACAGTATTTCATTATGAATGTGTCAGCTGTTAGTAACCATCAAACCTATGACTCATGAAAACGTCTATACATGTTTTATCAACAAAGCAACATTTCCAATTTGCTCTTACTATAATGGATAATGACTGAAGGTTCATCAGGGTTAATCAAGAAAATAATGTAAATTTTATATTGTATTATGTTTCACTTGGCTTAAAATGGAACTTGGGCGACAATCATTTTTATGTGTTTAATCATGATTTACAGCATTATGGAAACCACACAACAGCCCCAGTGTGAAAAAAATTATGAACAAGTCAGTGCATAAGTCATCAGATTTTATGTATTCGCAGAAAATAACTTCTTGGGATCTTCAGCGGCCAGTCACTGAGTTTGGTTTCTGTAGAAATAGAATTGATATGTTTTGAGATGCCTTGCTTTAATTTATCTTTCTTTCATATTTTATAGATAGATGGAGACCTTATTATAGCATTTAATATATTACAGAGGAACCATCACTACATACAAGTAAGGCTGAACTGAGTTTTAAACATATGTATGTTAGCATGTCTACAGGATAAAAATAAATTTGGATTATGTTAATAACTGCACATGCAGATAAAGCAACAAGCAAAGGAGTTAAACCTTATGCCAGCTGTACAGATACAAAACCAATCAGCCACTGTAAATGCCCAAATAATAAATCCATTAAAGTCTGTGCTTTTGCTTATATGAACACCTGAAATGTAGCTCACTATACGAAGAAATTGTGATTGTTTTTAACAATAGCTTGTTTGTATCAGAGTCTGTAAGCATAAAACCTTATTGTGGGGAATTATGAGGTTCCATCTTCATTCTGCTCAATTAAGGTAGAACAATAGAAAATGGAATGATATATGTATACATATAAATATATATATATATATATATAAACCTAAACCTAAATCTAAATCTATCTATCTACCCAGTGCCTATGTAGACAGCTGGCTTTCACATAACAAAAAGGACCACTGTAAGAAGTCTGGGTTCAAGAACCTAAGAAAGTTGTGGTTTATATATAACTTTAAGCCACAAACAGTGAAAAAATGCTTATATAGAGGATGTTTCACTCTCCTTTCACAAGAAACTAGTACTAGTCAAACATATTGCATTGTACCATACAGCTAGCTAGCTTCTCTAAAAGACATTGTATACATTTAAACTCCAGCAAAATGCAAATTTCTTCCCAGTTCTTCCTCCTGAAAATAGAGAATGTAAACTGGACCTGAGGTTTATGCTTGACCGATTAATAGTATCACCACATATCCTTGGGACCTGCATGAGAAAAGTGCACAGCACACAGAAACCATATGACTTTTAGTTTCTTTTTCATTATATCCTGCTTGTCCCATGCGGCTCTGTCATATTTTGACATGTGGCCCCAAGAGATACACAATCAAAATTAGGAAGAGAAGTTAGCCAAAGCCAGCACACCCATGCTTAAAAGAGCAATTTATGCTCATACATGAATAAAAATGCATACATGTTAAAATGATGAAAAAGTTAAAATTTTGATGCCCTGTGCCTGGTGGAATTCATGTAAGCTTTTTACACATGCTAGTCCCAATTCATTCTGCCTACGAAGATGACTATATCATAACTCATGCTGCCCACCTTCAGAGTTGCCCAGAGAAGCACCCATGTGCTCCCTTCCTCAAGTGACACTCAATGGGAAGTGAGGTATTTTCGCTCTCATTATAGAAAAAAAAATTGAAACAAACATATCTTTTTTTTTTTAGTTTGTGCCTCTCTTGAGACTCTGCTTCTGCTTAAGAAGAGTGGTGGTGATGTGGCCACACCACAACTCCAAAACAAAATGTAACATGTCAGGAATACAAAACCCTAAATATAATAAAGGGCAAAATAAGCTCCTGTATTTTAACTCGCAGAAACAGCATGACTGTTTGAGTGCCTCACTTTGAAGTATGTTAAAATTTCTTTAAATATTTCCGAATCTGGAGGAGATGACATAAAAATGACAAAAGATTACCCAGAAGCTTTAATGGTTGCGATAGACGCAAGAAGCCATTCCAAAGATGCCCGTGCAGGGACAGTGCCAGAGAGGCAGATGCTGTCTGTTGGAGGGAATCAGCCCGGTTCCAGGCCAAAGTGGGGAACCGAGTGACCTGAGGAAGTCGGATACATCGTCCCCTCGCTCTGTAACAGCTGCCTTGCCCTGACTACTTCTTCTTAGCAAATTTGAGCTTTAGCAGCAACAACAAAAGCTTATGAGAGAAATGTTTTATTTTTACCATATACTTTATTTGAAGTCTGAGCTCATAAATGCATATTTGTGTCGCAGTAAATTATAAGGATATCATTTACCTGTATAGTGTAAGGTGTAAAATTATTCAGTGTTTCATTTTGAAAGTGGTAAGAGGTATCTAAATTCTATATATTGTTGTAAAAGCATGAAGAGGTATCTAAATTGTATGTATTATTCTAAAAGCATGGGTTTGGGAGATGTCTACAACATTTCTATTTGAATCTTCCATAGCAAAGATCCCCTTTTATTATGCTAGGAAGCTTAGAAGCTTCATTTTCATTTTCAGGGTCATTTTTCCTGCAAATTTTTTAAATGTTTCAAAACATTGGACTTCAGTTTGACCTTCTCTCATTCCAGTGTTCAAGAACATCAAATTTGTGTGTCCTCCCAGAAAGCCCACTGAAGCTGGTTTCATGGGAACAACTTAGGAGGACTAAAATCCTTCTCTGACAGGTTGTGCATAAAAAATGTCAGAATTTCATTTGCTCCTGTTTCACTAGGGTAATAGAATATAACCAAAAGGAGTTAAAACATACATTTTAAAAAAAGGGGGTGGAATAAGGAATAAGGAAATTCCTCTGATTTTCCAGTTCAGAAAAGCCAACCAAATGGTGATTCTTAAGATAGATCTTCCGCAATGGAAAAAAAAGAAATCCATACAGAAAGAACCCATCCTGCATCTTTGTGTTGGCAGATTATCAGCCTATGATCCCACAGTCCTCTGGCGATGGGAGGATTGGAATGGGTAGGATTTTGAAAACAAGGCAAGCTCTGCCCTGACCACTATCGATGAAGTTCACCGAAACTCATGTTCACATTGCTAAAAATCCAGCACTTATAAGAATGCTAATCATGCAGTTTGGATTTAGCTGCTCACATGCTCTCAGGCACTCTAGTCTTAAAAGTGATGACAATCAAAACCCCCGCAGTAGATACCCAACTTCTTGTTAGGAAGTAACATTTGAACCTTGTGGAAGATGTTTAACATTTTAAAGACACAGGATGACTCTGGTAGATCTAATAGCACATTTTTTTCCCATCAAAAGCCAGCACATCTCTGCACGTTGGAGAGGTGGTGTTCCTGGAGTGGGCTGTAACACAAGTGAACGGTGGAGTTACTCCGTCAGTGTTACTTGCTGGCAGAAACCTGAAATAGCACTGAACAGAGAGGTGGAAGAGCTGCTTGCTGTTCCCTCCCAACCCTGTTGGATGGGCCCACTGTGGGGAAAAAATGACATGGATGAGGGTGGGAGAGAGAGTACAAAACTAGACCACTGCGGGTGAACTTGATTTTTATTTGAATCTAAACAAAGCACGGTATAATTCACACTTGGTAACTGGAATATCCCAGTGCAAAAAATAAACAGAAGCTGTTATTTGCAAGAGAATATTTTGTTGCTAGCATGCCGTGTTAAGCAGAAAACTGCTACTACATTTAGCCTTCCTTAGAACTTTCCTAAGCAGGAATCCTGATATAGCTTCTCAGTAACATAGGAGACAGCAGAGAATTATTTCCTTCTAGGTAATGGAAAGCAAAAGACTTATGTAAAGATATTCCATTTGTGGTTTTTTTTTTTTTTAATACAAGTAAAAGAAAATAAGCTGAGTGTTCAATATTGTTCAATATTGTTCAATATTAAATTTGGGACTGTTTCTTGAAAACTGTGAAACAATTGTAATACCCATGTTCTATTTTACTGTGAACCAAAATAGTATCTTAGTAACCCAATGACAAAGGTTTGTCAAAGATTTCTGAGGTTTTACGTAATCCTAAAGAACATTTTGCTGTTCCTGATGTGGGAATACCTAGCCTACCTAATTTGAAACTAATGACATACCATGAGAAAGAAAAAGAAAACTGTAATAGAATCTCAGGAAAGAAACCACGAAAGGGATAATGCACTGAATGAAAAGGAATTGACTAGTTGGGTAGACATAAGTATCAAGCTGAAGATAACATTATCTAAACTTACCCATTTCAAATTAGTCTGCTCTCTAACAATTTAAAAGCCTAGGTTTACCATCTTGTAACATATCTCCTTCTATATACACAAAACAGAAAAAACATACTGCTCTCTGTATTTCTCCGGCTCCAAACTAAACAAATTCCAGAACTTCATCTCCCTTAATGAATCTACTTTGCCTGAGTGCTTGCAAAAATGTATAGCCCTCAAATGTTAGCTGATTCTTGGAAAGCACTTTGTAGAGTTAACAGCCTCCTGCTTCCAATATGGGAATGAACGTATTGCGTAGCCTATTCGATGTCTGTTGTCACGAAAGCTTGCAAAGAGGAGCAATCTCTCTGCGATGTAGCTTCAAAGCCATGCAGAACTTATAGCTAAAATACAACAGACAAGTGAAAACTAGATCGGACTTTAGAAGAAGGTATAAGGCTGTAGGTTCCCTGAACCTGATATGACCCAGAAAGTATCCTGCAGCAGAAGAACCAGCTGAATGATTCATGGTCCCATTTGGGTCCCATTTTAGCAACCCAGCACACAAAACATCTCCTATCCTCCAGGTCTTCCTTTCACTCTACTCCTGTTGCCCATGTATTTTTGACAACAAACTTCATCCCAAACTGACCTGCTGCTGGGCAGTGAGAAAATGCACACACTGGCCTGGGGACTTTTGCTGTAGGAAAGAGGTGCTGTGGCCCAGAAGAGAAGAGACAGATGGATAAAAGAGTGAGGTATGAAAAAGGACAAATTGGGTTTGTTTGGTTTAGAAAAGAGAAGACTGGGAGACACATGATAATGATCTTCCCACCTATAAAAACTTGTTGCAGAGCAGACAATGATGAATTGTGTTCTCTGTCTGCTAGGTCACACGACTTAATTTGCAGCAGAGATTTAGATATGATTTTAGAAATGCTATCTAACTTAAAAAGGAAGTGCTGGAAGAGGCCAGCTATCTACTCCACAGCCTCCTTCATGGCTTCTTTATTTCAGAACAGGTTGGTCAGTCCTCCCCCTGACCCTGTCCCACCAGCAGGCAGTTGTTGTTAAGTTTGTTCCTTCTCAACCAGGTTTAATACACAAAACAAACAAGAATAGAAAATCTTTGTCCATTGAACAACACAACTCCCTTCCCTCCTTCCAGATGAGCAACAGTGCCTCCTTACATTATTGTATGGGATGCCTCTCCTCCATAAGTACCTGCCTGTTAGCACTTACCAAAGTAAGAGTAGTTCTCCCCAACAATGAAGACACCATGCAGCTGCTCCACAATCTTGAGGGACTCATATGTACTAAAAAGGTTAGACTCTTATCTGTCAGGCTGGCCTAGGTGTGTTTCTCCTGCCTTAGAGCTGCTATTTTAATTTATTCCGCATAAGAATGGACTAAAATCTTAATTATGCCCGACTGTGCATATATAAAGCCAAACACTAAGCACCAGCCATTCAGAGCCAAGTCAGGAAGATTCCCATCAGTGTGGACTTTGGGGTCACCCAGGATATGTGGATGAAAACCACGGGTGGCAAGAAGCTAAACGCCTCAAAAGCTGAGTCCTTGAGCTTAAGTTCACTGTAGACTGTACACTAAAAGGACTACTTTTTCACTTTCTCTCAGGATTTGCAACTATGAGGTGAATACAGCCTAACAAATTCACTTTTGGAATAGGGAGTCATGATATTTGAATTCTCCTACCATGTGTTGCAATTTATGACACATTGGGAGACATTGTACAAAAACTAAATTAAACAATGATGATTTCCTTTTGATAGGCAAGCTGAAAAATATTACAAGTCCCCCTGCCCCCCACCAGACAACTTTTTTTACTCTTACAAGTTTAGAAAAAAATCAAGAAAGAGGAAAACAAGTTGTCTGTATGGTGCAGACATACTATACTCTATTTCGGGATCTGATGAGGCATTTTCTGTAATGTCAAAATTATGGCATCTTTTGTCACAAATTAAGGTAATTTTTTTTTTTTACTGGTTTAGATATTTTTGCTTACCTGTTCATGGCATTCTATTAGGTGTCGTCGTAAAAAGAAAATACTGTTGGCAATATTTATTTGTAGAGACAAACATCAATGCTAAGCACTTAGCAGTACATTATGTTTTTTGAGGATGCACTTGGGGGAATCAAAGTATTTTATTGCACAATAGATATTATTCTGTTTGTACTTGCATTCCTCCAAACTTAAACCATTCACAATGTTTTATTTCTGAGCGTACATAACCAAGAACACTGACTGGGGTGATATTGTTAAGTATTCAAACAATTCCTGCACACCACTTACTTACAAAAAGAATGCCTTTGGGTAAATATCTTTGCTTTCTCTTTTTCTTTGCCTTTCCTTTGTCAGTGCCCTTATACGACATGTTCTTGGAAAAATGAACCACATTTGCTCCATTTGCTGTTTAACAAAAATAAAGCATGAAAATGTTATAAGCTATAAATAAAATCATCTAGTATTTGTATTGCACTAATTTGTCAGGGGTTGAATAAATGTTAATTATACAGCTTTTTAAAAATCAGACTTGTTAATGTCATTTTTAATTTAGAATGTTACACTGTAAATGTTTTCCATTGTGTTAATTTACACCTGTTATTACAGCCTCTATTATTAGGTTTACACTGGAACAGCTACTTTGTGCCACTGAAATTTGCTTAAAACAGCAGAAACAATTACTAATTAGAAGGGCATGTTTACTTTAATTATATTTATTTCCTAGTCTAGTTTTATATGTAGCACACTATGAAAGTGTATGATTCAATTAGCCAAACCCATTTATCTTAGGCAATTCCTCAAATGAGCATTGCTTAGAAAGACAGCAAATTCTTCCAGCTCTTTCAGCTTTCTTTGCCTCATAAATTTCATAGGTGACAATAATAAATACATATGGTGACTGGGTATCACTTTCTATGTGACCTCACTGCTTTCTCCCATCTTTGCTAATGCTTATTCAGTAATTGCAGATTACTAGAATGACATTTTATTAAAACAACGAGCCCAACTGTTTTAATCAAAGATTTTAAACCAGTGACATGGAGAACCGTCTTCAGCATTCATAAACTCAGAATCAATACAAGATAAGCATTCAGCTCATATTCAGTTATCTGCACAATGTGAAACTGCTACCGATACTCATCCACTAATATCTAGAGCTAGTCTTATGTATTACACAGTGCTTTGTAAATTTGCAAACCAAGTGCAATTTAAACTTCTTGGGAACAAAAAGTTAATGTCTTTATCCTTTACAAATACGACTCTCTGAGTAGTTTTTCCAGTGAAAGTTGTATTATCTATCCACTCTCACAGATTAAAAAGGAGAGCCATAAAAATTCTTTACAAATGACTTCCCTGAAGCTCATTCCTAGTATTATGTTTTAAACCTGAAGTGAGGATTAAAAAAAAAGGAGTTATGTTTCTAATTGATAGTTGCTGCTCCTAATCTATGTAAATTACATTGGCAGGTAGTACGACATACTGCTGCTTTCAAATAACGTTATTTCAGTACTTATAACAAAATTCAGTACTCTGAAAAATAAAACTGAAGATAAAATTGTACAAGCCAGGGGAAACCCCAATGAATTCTACATCGCCAGGCTCTCTGCCTCATTCAGCCATCAAGGTTAATGCATTTATACTATCTCACCACCACTGCATGGGCATAGCAGTTGTATGACATTCAAAGAGTGCAGCTGATGCTGTCAAAGTGGCTACGACAGGGCTATAGCTCCCCAAACAGGGGCAACCATTGCCTGTGGAATGATGTGCAACAGCTCTGCCTATCAGCAATGCTACCTATAATGATCAAATAGATGAATTTAGATTGTCACACCTGGACTGCTTAGGCCACATTTTATACCTTCCACCACAAAGGGAATTCATTCCTAGTTAAATTTCTCTTTAACATATAGAGTGTAAAACAAGAATGATGAAAATCTAAACTTCTAATAAGAATTAAGCCAGCAACTTGTGTGGCCAAAGATCACAGACCTACCTTCTAATCCACTGCAACGCAGAAAAGAAAACAGTGTATAAATAGAAAGCCTGATGTAATTCAGAAAAAGCTGCTATTAAAAAGTCAGCATTTTAAAAGAGCTAACAGAGACATATCTCAGCTGAGGCAATTATTTTGTAGGTTAAGAGGAGAGCAATACTGCTGCAATTGAAGATTTGTCTTCACAGGGGTTCTCAGGGAAGTCAAGGCAAATCAACTGAGGGAATGAAGTCAGTTCCCAGTCAGATGAACATATATTATGGCAGCTTATCCTTCCTCCAAAAGGAAAAGGGATCAACTGTACTGATGTAAGATCACTTGAGAGCAGACCACGCACATTCACGTAGGGGTTTAGGTTTAGGGTTTGCAGACTGACTCCACGCATTTAGTGCCTCCCCTGCTCTGACGTTGCCTTTATCCACACCGCGTGGTCACTAATAACGAAGGCTGACTTAATGGACACCATCTCTGACCTTTCACTAATAGCTCCTTCTCTTTTATTTACATGTGGGGCGCGGGGAAAGAGAGGTTATATGAAGTGCACTGGCAATTTCTAATAGCTAACTATCTTTAATAATGAAGTGTAAGATAACAAATCAAGTGTGAGTCATAACTAATTAAAAGAAATGGGAACTGAAAATGAATGTAATTAGTCAAAATTTCTGAACAGTGCCTTTATTAGAAAGTCAATAATTCAAATGGAGAACTCAGTGTTTTGTAACATAATCAAGCCCATACACAAGCAACTTCTGGCCTTTCTTCAAGTGTCTTGGTTTTGAATATCTCTGCTTTCAGAAAACTTGGATTACTATAAATGTTGGGGTTTTTTTTCCAAAGAAGAAACTGATGAGATGGACTTAGTTATCTTTGTTGGGACATTGTCAGGAAAAGTTGACCACAGTATGTTGTTACGGCCTCTGTAATTAGGCTATTCTCTTTGCAACAGCAGGGAAGAGGCATGATCAATTAAAACTGAAATAATGCTGGTTGCATTATTTTGTTGAAGTCGGAAAGACATGTACTTGTATGGTACATAGGGCTGTAATGGATCTGAGTTCTTAAGTGCTAGGATATATACATGCAAAGCAGGTATGTGCCTTTTAAAAGGGGGCCTGTAGGTGTTAAATTAAGCAGACTTCAGAAGAATCTTAGTTTGTAAGAGAAATATATTAATTCACTCTAATATTTTCCCTCTGACATATACCTTCTTGTAACCGTGGGCTGGCTCTTTCTAGGCTTCTTCAATATGGATGTCCCCAAAGGGATTTTCTTATGTGCAACAATTGACTAAGAGCAACGATACTACTTTTCTGACCAAATATTCACCCTGGTCTAATTCTTTTTGCTTCACCACAACACATTTTGACAGAAAAAAATCAGAGAAGAGCCTGGTATTTTCCTCAAAGTTTGCAATGCAGGCCCAGATCAGAGCTTTTTTGATTACTTTTAGCCAACATCCACCAGGTAATTTTACTTAGGCTCACTTAGTGGGAAGCAGCTCATCAGCCCCAGCTCTGTCCAGCCAGCCAGGCACTCTGCCTTGCTGGTGTAGCTGGGAACCAGCTGGGTATGGAGCACTGCATTTACACTCTTCTCCTCCTCTTCATGCCCCTAAAAAAAAAAAAGATTGAGGTGTGACTGCCTTTTCCAAAAGAAGAAGGGGATGATCCAAAGGCATTGCATCCTGTGGAAACCTACCACCACAAACAGCCAGATAATACATGACAGAGTCATATGTTCTTTATTACTCCTATTAGAAAGTAATAATATTTTAATCCAGCGTCCCAGACACAGAATGCGAAAGGGAAATGCACTCATCCTCAGTTCGCGGCTGCCAGATAAGTGACGACTCCATTAAGCCATGCCTGTGATCTGACACTATCTGAAAGGCAAGGCTACGGCCCAGGGAGCCTGCCTGGTGCTCACTCCTGCTGCTGTTGCGCAAAAGGCTTCAATTAGTACTGACCTCAGCACGGGGATATTTCTTCCTGGGCAGGAAAGGAAATATCACAGACTTAAAGCCCTTATCTCTCCGAGAGTGAGGTGAAACTGTGCCTTGCTGGATTCGCTTCCCACAGACCCGCTCGGGTAAAGGGTGCGCCTCAAGGAGCAGCACGGTAGCACAAACTAAAACAAAGACACTGATTTCTTGAATATTTGCAATGCACAGGGACCACACCAACTTGGTGCTATCAGTATCAGTCCACAGCGTGTGTGTGCGCGCAAACATCCTCCCCTCCACAGGCTCGCTAGCTACCTTGAGGCAATGCCGCTCCATACGCACACACACAGACACAAACTCACGCATATGCAGCTGCGTGTTATGCACAATGAGGAAAAAAAGACAGAAAACTGGGAGTTACAAGACACTGAAAGATATACTCAGGGTCCATGGGGATCCTGAAAGCCAAAAGAAATGGCAAGAGAAAAAAAAGGGGGGTGGGGAATATCTGAAAAGTGGCTGTATTAAAATATTCCCTACACAAATTATTTTTTACTAAAACTATTACATTATCTTCTGAAGAGCTAACACTTCAAAAACATAGACCTGAGTGCCACTGTAGTGATAAAGAAGCTACTGAAACATAACATTCAGGCTACCCTAGTCCAGTGGAGTTCAGATTACCTTCATTCCTGATTCACTCAGAAAAAAGAAAAAATAGATTCTTGCACACAGTTGGAGGCCACTTTAAAATAGATATATGCGCCCATCTTAAAACCGTTATCAAACCTCTTTTTACCATAGGATTCTGGCTAGCATGGAAAACTGGGCAAGCACTGTGGACTCAAACGATTAATAATGCATGAATTCCTCCAAATCAAAGGTAAAGCAAGCAAAAATGACAAGCAGAAGGAGAAAGCATCTTAAAAAAATTACCAGAGAGCTAGTTTTGGATCTAAAGGCAACACCAAGCCTGCCAACTTCTCAAAGAGGCTGCCAAGAAGCCAGATGCCATAACTGGAAGGATATTATCCAGAGTTTTACATCTGAGTCTCATGAGTGCCTTTGAAAAAGGACAAAAAAATGGATGCTGGCAAGACCTCAACTGTTTAATTTCTATCCCCACCCTAAATATTTATTTAAAAGTTAAATTGAAACCATTGCAAAAATTAAAGACAGGATGTGTAAATACAATGTTAAGTATTTACAATGACCCACAAGGGCGAGCTAGCCCTACCAAAGTACTGGAAAACTCTCTGGGAACATGAATTAAAGACCCGAGGTCATCCCAAACTCCCTGTTTGAGCTGGGCTTCAGAGAGCACACAGAGTCCCCGAGGAAGGACTATGTGATGACTGAGTTTATAGAAGTGGTGCCTGCCCCTACAGCCAGCGCGGGCACAGGAGGACTCTATGCATCTCCTCTCCCACCAAGTACAGCAGGCACGTGGCTCATCCCCATCACACGATGGGTTACACTTCCTGCATTGTGAACCCTACACGTACCCCAGTGCAAGAAAGCTCAGCCCATTATAGGAGCTGGCATATGGCTGCCACGCAAGAATGATGCCTTTCTTTTGGCTATGCTGGAGGCATGTTTGATTATATTATGGAGGAGATGCTGACCACCCTTGAGACAGAAGCCAGCTGTAGACCATCAGAACAGTTTAGATGGTCTACAGCTTTCTCCATTCTCATACCTGAAGAAGTCAATGCAGTGAGGTAGGTAAACAGCCTGCAAGTAACAAGCTGCATAAAAAGGAGCTGAAGAGTCTCTAATCAGCAGACAGACCAAAGGCTGACTCCCTCTGCTCTGCAGCAACGTCCCGCAAAGTGTAAGGTAGCACTGACAAATTGCATCCAGCCCCCCGAATAAGAAAGAAAATGACCATAATATTTGGATTTTTAGGGTGAGTGAAAGAACATCTGCAGAGGTCTCTATTGAACCTGCAAGCTCAAACTCTGATTTTACTTCATATAGCCCCCATTTTGTGAACACATAAGCACACACATTTAAAATACTTATGCCATTTAAACCACTGGAACTCATCCTGGGCATCAAGTTAAACACTTTCACAGGGTCCTCTTAAGTCACAGTCTTGCACTGTTTATGCAGAAAAAAATTTGTAACCAGATTGATTTGTATATCCTGCCATTGCCTGGCACTGAGCATTTGTATCCCTTGACGTTAACTGGCATCTGTCAAGCACTCTCCTATAAAAAAGTTATTCAGTTGCACACGTTTGTAATATGCAACTGCATATATTACTTGGGTAAAGGAAAGGCAGTTATTTTGATTTCTGCCATAAAATACAGCGTAAGTATAAACTATGAACTGCAGAACACAAAAAAATGTAATGACTTTTTCAAGTACTGGCCAAGTAAGCAGTATTTTACAAGACAAGAAACAAATGTTCAGGTCAAAACTGCAAATGGAAGTGACCAAGCCTGAACTGGACTTGATGAAGCACAAGATCCCCCCCCCAGACTGACAGGTTAATGTCTCATCTTATTAAACACACCTGCTCTGTCTCTCCTTCTGGACTTTCTACAGGCTCATTAGGATTTGTTAGGGCTTTGGGGGTTTATTTTTTAAGAAAACACCAGGTAGCATGCAAAAAAATAAATCAAATACTGAATTAACCTAAATCCCCCTTTTAGCTAGTTCAAGTCTTGTTTATAATGTGCATGCGCCACTTTGCATTTACCATGAGGCTCCTCAATTAGTTCATAGACAAGTTAACCTTCTATCTCCCAGCAAATATAATTCATGCTCATTTTATACAACACAGCATTCTGCTGGCTATTATCCATCATTTACAAGTGTTATTTGTCTATAAAAATGACACTAAAAAGTTGAAAAATGATTCTGCTCTGCCTGCTTCTGGATGTGTTTTAACAAATGGTACCAATGCAAAAGGCTCTAAGTCATGTAAGAAGCAATTAGTCAAAGAAGCCATAAATATTTTTTAAAAAGGATATAAATGATTGCTTGCCAGATAGTAAAAGCTCTAAAGGTTGCTACATAATAAAAGACTGAACCTACACATACATATCTGAGTAACTTTACCCCTGTGTGCAATCCCATTAGGATGAAGAAGGTTACTCAACCAAGTAACATTAGCCAGGTGAGTAATTGTTTGTCCTAAAATAGTTAAAATAGTATTCTTCATTATTTATTGTTAATGAAGTTAATCAAATTCAGTGCTACTTACTCATGCATGCATTAAATAGAAACCTGAACATGACATGCATATTTATGGAACAGAGATTGAAAGATCATTATCTGTAGGGAAGAAAATCCAGCAAAGAAAAGGATGTGTAAAATGTGTCTGTTATCTTATTAAAACATAAACTGTTTTGCTTAAAACATAAATATTTATTTTAATTAATTCAATTAAGCTAAATAATAGTTTCCACACATGACAACTATAGCTAATGTATGAATTTCGTGATTTCTGATGAAGATGTAGACCACAGCCATAGCTACCATCAACCAACTGGTCTAATTCCATGGAATTCAATGGAGCTCTACCCATTTATACCAGTGCGCATCTGGCCTGTAGCTCCCCATTAACTGCATCTCTTACATTGAACTGAAATACAATATACTGCACCCCACAAAAATCCAAAAGAACAAAAAAAATAGTTGTTCTATTTACTTTTCAGTTAACAAATCAGGTGAGCATTCCCCACTTTCATTGTAAAATTCTGAAATTGCAACTAAGGGTTGGTTTGTTTTTTTTTTAAATTTAGACACCTTTATACAGGTTTAGAGGCCAGACAGATGGGTTTGGCAATGCCAGAGAGAGAAAGAAGGATGAAAAATCTTTAAAAGTGCAACTATTAAATATTCATGCCACTGGCATTCTGTACCTTCAGTGAAGTTCTTGCTCTATATGTGGAATGAAACCTATAGTTAAGCACATGACTCCACTAGCTATCAGTTTTGAAAGAGTTCATTATAATGCAAGGGGGAAAAGACTCCGCAGTTGCTAAATATACAGCAAAATATATTGGGAAAATAGGGAAAGAAGACATATTTTTGCATGTTCCTTGGCCTTTAAAAAATGACAGATCAATTTTGTTTTAAAAACTATTTTATTGTTCAAACACCTGAAGAAAAAACAGTACATTACCTGCAATAGCATTTTCAAGTTCTAAGGTGATTTTATTAACTCCTTTTTATTGCCCAGTTTAAATATTCTAATTGGCACATAGCACACTTGCAGTCACTAGATATCCATTAGACTTTAATGGGTCTGAAATGGTCTACAGTATTATGGGGCTGGCAGACCTACCGCAGTCCCATTTACAGTGACACAAGGTAAGTGGGGCATAAAAACACAATGGTTAATGCCACTGCAAGAATTAAAAAAAAAGCTTCCTCCAGTTCCTCCAGCATGTATCCTTACAGATGGTTTTGCACAGGCAAGGGCCAATCTCCACAAGCGCAGATGACCAAAATGAGGTCTACAAGAGTGTGTAGGCAGCAGGATAGGAGAGGAGCAGTTCTGTAGAGCAACACAGCTGCTGCCCAGTGTGTGTGCTGGGGCTTGCTTCCACTCCATCAGCTGTATGCCCACCACAACCGCGTCCTATATGGAGCACTTACCCAACATATACCGCAACTGTCCTCTCGGCGGTAAGCGTGAGCCGTTGCACACACCCAGCACTGAGGTAACCTGCTTTCCCTGAGCTCTGAGTCACGGTACACCATGCAGGGAAAAAAGGGAAAGCGATGCACTCTCTGCAAGAAGGGTTTGTCTCCTCCTTCCACATCCCCCCAAAATCACAGATAGAGAGCATTTATGTGCCTGATACAAGAAACAATTATAGATTTGTGCCCAGTATGTTGCAAACCTTGTTCAGGAAGGTGGTTCTTTTCCATAAAAACTGTCCTTGCAATGCCACCAAGGCAATTTGGATCCCATTTGGGGATCCAAATTCTGGCCATTGTAGGAGAACAACAAGTTCAATGATCATGAGAAGCGTGAAAGGAAGACTGAGATAGCCTGATATGCCTATTCAAGGAAGAAAGGAGGGCTGGGCAGCCGTGTTTCTATGAATGAGAAAGCCCTTCCCACTGACATACTGTAGCTGTGTAAATGCCAGCCTGAAAAGAAAAAAAAAAGATCTGAGTTCCACATGATAGTTTTTAATTTAATTCATTTCCATGCGAGAGGTTTAAAACATCCCATGTTTTATGATTCTTAGGCAATATTAATAAAAGCCTACACAAATCTGGAGATCTTTCTGCTACTACATAAATAATTCCCCTGCCTCCACTCCTGGGGAAGTGCAAAGGCCACATGAAGATTCATCCCCTCTTTCTCTCTCCCCCTCCCCAGCTTTTCAGGGCACTTCAATGTGCAGGAATAATCATGTTCTTCAGCAGACTCCTTTATTGAGTCAAAATAACTGATTCCACCATTTAACCACAGAATCCTCCTTTTATCCTCTAATTACGAAGCAGTGCCTGTTGAAACTAGAACGCCATGCTTGTAAATATTTTCAGTCAGGCACAAAGGAAGAAGCAAAGCCAGCTGAGCAATTTGGTAAGAAGGGAGGGAAAAATATACTGGACCTCCTGGGTTCTTTAGCTACAAGTGATGAGACCATTTTTATTTGGGTGGTTTTACACAATAAATTTTAAAGAGTAGTTGCTTAAGTACATCTAAAGGTTAAACCTTCAAGCAGCTAATCTGTATGTAAGAACAAGTAACTGTCAAATACTTAACCTTTTACAGATTAAAACTGTCTGCCTAACAGATGTGAAATCATCATTGTTGTAATTGTTGTAAGTAGATATCTGAGCATTTTCTGGAGATAGATCATTCTTTTTTTGAGCAGTAATTTTATGCCCCGGGTCACTTGCGTGTTCATGGCTGTGATAAAACCACTGCCTTCCATGAGAAGTTATATGCCAGGACTTTATAACTGCTGTACTGGTTTCCAGCACCAAAGTTATTGGTTGTAACGGGCAGTTTTAAATTATTATAAAATGAACTTGTAGGGTGACTGGAAATGTTTTATTGTTCAGTTGCTGTAAGTGGTTGTATAAGTGAATTTTCACAATAGTATGGCCAGGGCATAGGAGGAGAAAATGCTGCAATTTCTGATAAGCTGTAAATGTTACTATAGAATATTGCTCTTTGACAATGTTTGATAGAAATACATTCAGTTATTAGAATATGTCTAAAATGTCATTACGTTTATCAGTTATAAGTATTAAGGAAATAAGAGAAAAATGTTTCTACTATCGTAAGTGAGCATGAAAACGTTTTTTTCTTCCATATGCTACTTATATATAGCAGGGCAAACTGGCTTGAAACCCTTCAGATACCACTAAGCAGATACTTGTTCCTACATGGGTCTACATTTAGGCCAGCGTCCTGCAACTAGGCCAGGCATCTTCCTCTTCAATCACAGCGAAACGTAATCATTAGAATATCCAGTGGCCAAATCAGCTTATAAATCCAGTATGTTACATTCAGGCATGCGAGGTTTGCGGGTATAGATTTTGGCTTGGCCCTTGCCATGCTGCTGAATATGCATTGGGAAAGTGGACCTGTCTCAGATTGAGTTCCAGGCTTCACCCTCCTTTCCCCTTCAACTTTTTGTAGTTTTGTATCATTTTAGCTGTAAATACCAGAGGTCAGGATTCTTCTGGTGGGAGATGCTGCACCGGATCAAGCACAGGCCGGGTGACTGCCCTTCACAGACTGCAGCTACCTCCCCCACCACCTTTCCTGAAAGATCTCGTTTACTCCAGCAGGAAATTTCCTGCAAGTATGTGTTTTGGGCTCCGCGCCAGATGCTCAACCTGCGCTTTTTTTCCATCTACCAAGTAAATACAGTTTTGAAACAAGAAAATGTTTTTATTAATTTCTTTTTAATCCAGGTCTATTGCACAGATTAATACGTATTGCACCATCAGCAGGGCTTCCTAGGGAAGCAAAGCGTCAGATCGTGGTGTCTTCCCATCATCTACTCCCTCTTCCCCAGCTGTTACTTTCAACCTGCTAATCAATTTCAACCAAATCTGACAGAGGTTTCAAAAAAGTCCTACTGAAAATCAGCAACTGTTTATGCAGTGCTAATGACCCGGTCCTTTATCCACACCAGCGGATGGTAGCCAGCCGTCCATCAGCACGCAAGTACTGTTCAGTTTAGGCACAGCTCTGAAACTACCCCAGCCACTGGTGTTTTCTCCCCAGTCAAGAAAGAGGAGCGCGAGGGAGATGCAATCACTGGCAAAGAGTTTATGCAGTGGGTCTGCTGGGTTACAAGACACAAAACTATCGTCTAGTTTTGGTAATTCCGCTGCTCAGGGCAGGTTTTTTTCCCTACCTAGACGACTGATATTTAAAAAAGAAAAAAAGTAATAAAACTGAGTTCTAACAATTGTCAGTTAGACCCTATAAGTATGCAAAGCCCAATCACTAAAGACGGAAAAATGAGGTTTTGAAGAGCAACAAAAATGCTAACACTAAGCGCACACTCTCTGGCAAAGTACTCTGCAAATGACCCCTCACACCTCAACTCATCTGAAAGGGAGATGCAGAAGTTGGTGCATCAACCACCACCCGTATGAGAGGTCATTTCCAGGACACAAGGAAGCAATATGCACTGACCTGCACTCTGCATCGATGCAGTTTCCCTACAAGTTTATTTGTGAGCTGAACTTCAGCAGAGAATGCCAGCTGTGCCATATTGTAAAGTGGATTTGTCATGTGGATTTATCCATACTTTGTCCATTAAGTCACCCTTGGGAATGAGCACTAGTTAGAACTCTCTGATAAATGTGAAGGGGTTTTATACAGACAGGGGGAAAAAAAAGGAATGCAGCGATTCCAAGAGACTGGATGAAAAAAAAGAGAGGTATTATTAGCACATTGAAAGGCATCTGAAATATAAATTATTTGAAAGCACATCACTTTATATATCCTGTTAATTACATGGTTAATATTATGGAATCTGACAACTCCCCATAGACACCAGGACTATTGATGAGTTCCATTTTACGTTAGAAATTTCTCTGTTCTTGTGCAGAATTACCTCTTTAACCTCTTTCAGTCCAATAAATTCACATTAAAATGTGACCAGGAGTGACAACCTTGGGAGAGGACTAACCTCTCCCTCTATCATGTCATTTTAGCCTCAGTCTCAAATTGGTACAGCACTCCCATAGCTATTAGCTCAGCTCTTCTCCTGCCTCCTGAGTAGATGAAGCAGTATGTCTAATTAATTTACAATCCTTAAGTACAAAGGTAGCTATCAGCAAAACTACATTAAAATCAACCTACCAATAAGGTAATTGTAAAATCATAATTTCTGGGATGTTTTCACTAAATACCATCTTAGCTTTGTAGCTGAATGTTTTCCAAAGTCTAGCCTTACATCTACGTGAAAGTCAAATATTTCATACGTTACAGTATATCTCGTTCCACAGGAAAAAAAATGACAGATACTCTTTAATACAATGAAATGCAATTTAAAGCCAAGTCAATAAGATACTAACCTCTTATCCTCAAATGAGGGCTACGTTATACATCATGGGTTAGAAGTTAAAAATGAAGAGAATGGTTCTTGCCACTCATAATTCAAAGACTGTTGTCAAAAGCTTTCTGTTCATAGAAATGCTATTGGTTTTATTCAGCTGGCAAAAACTGTGCAGTATTCTAAGTAGCTCAGACAGATAGCTTTTTTAGCTATATAGTTCAGAGCCAAATTTTCCTGAACAGCATAAGGACTTGATTTTGCTAATGTATACATGTTGCACTGGAGCCGGTTCCAGAAATAACCGGCGTCCGCGAATGCAGGCTGGGGTCTAGGGAGGATACATGCTAACAGCCAGATTCCCTATTTTGCTTTGTACTCAGAGAGACCAGACACAACCAGCAAAAAAAGATTGCTGCACTAAGGAGCCCTCTGACAGCACAAAGCTCCAAGAGGAAGCTCTGCCGCTGCCCCAGCTCCCTACCTGCTTCTCACTGATGAGAAAATACCGAATATTAGGGGTGGGAGGCAAGGGGCACACCGCAGCACAGCAGCAACGGGCAAGATTCTCCACTGAGTTCTAGCCACCCTCGTGAAACTCTCATTTTTGCCGGGGCCAAATAGCTGAGGGACATGAGGGACGACTAACCTTCTGCAGGCAGCCATCCTCTCCTCCCCCTCTTGAGCCTGAGGAGAATAGAGATGAGGTGTAACATCTGAAGCCCCCTTCACTCGCTGTTTTCTCTGGTTGTCAGACGAGTGATGCTTGCCAGCATCCTGAAGGGCGTGGGGAGCCTTTTTTCTTTCTCCTTCCCCTGAATAAACCCCTTTCTGTAATTGTGCCGTTCCTGCGTGGTCAGGGGCAGCAGGAGAGGAGCTGAGCTCATTTGCTGTGAGGAGCTGTCAGCATGTCCCTTAAGGAGGGCAGGTTGCCAGCCTCTCTGAGGCAGTTATGTGGTGGCCTGGCCTTAAGCAACCCTCATTTCCCACTATCACATTCCCACTTTCTGTCATACACAGGGAATCCTGTACACCGCATCCTCCTTTTCCCCTATGGCCACACCTGATCGACACAACCTAGTCCTAGACTTGGTCCTAGCCCTTCGTGGTCGATGGAGCTTATGTAGAAGATTGACAGAGGGAGCAGAAAGCTGGACCAGCCAGAGACTTCGCTGTGACAGGCCAGAGGTGGTTGCAGAGGAACAGATGAAGCCTTAGGTGTGAAATCTCATACTGTCTGCTCAGTGTTTGGTGTGAGTGGCCCTGAGGAACAAGCGACTGCCACAGGAACAGATAGAGATGTTCTTGCCGACAGGAACAGAACAGGACGCTTATTTGTCCCTGTCTTCTTTCTGGAAGGAAATCATCTGCTACTGCTAACGCTGAAATCTGTGCATCATGCTCATGTCTGCACCAGGTTGAGGAGTATGACGGAAGTTGCCAATTACAGATAAAGGCTATCTTCAAAATTTGGATAGAAGCCACTAATTTTGACTGCTCTACCATACAGCGGCACTTCACATTCTTATAAGAAATGCCTATAATTTGGTACGGGCATTACATTAGCTATATTTTAAATGTATATAAGCAAATTCAGTTAAATAACTGCACATATGTGTGTAATTTTCCACATACCAATGCCAGCACCCTGCAGACTGTACAGCAGGCTACTCAGTTTACATCCTCGTGTATTTTGCTTGCTCACATATAGGCAAGCCCATAGTTACTGATATTCCTTTAGAAATCTGACCTGCTGTCTACTGGGAATTATTATACGTCTCACCAGAAAATACTGAATAGAGGATAGTTCCTGTATGAGAGCATGAGGACACGCATGCCTTTACCCTTATGCACTGCACATGCCTTTTCCCCAGGCACATACCTGGCAGGTGCAATCCAGACCTTCATTTGTCACTCAGACACCAGTAATGGTCTCTCCAGAAATACTCTAAATAGATTAGATTAGATGAGCATTATCTTCTGTCTTTTTAGACCATCTTGGCATTAACAACAAAACTGGGTGTATTTTCCACGCAACATGCTTTCTCTGAAAAACTAAAAGATAGGACAAATGTTCCTGTCTCCTCTGAAATAACGTTTACCAGTCGTCACTAGAGAGAAGCAGCTGGCTTCAGTTAATCTGGTGGGATAACATTAAACTTAATAAATGTAATTACATTCTTCCAGAAGACTTGGGTACAGGGATGAGCTGCACAGCTGGGTGCAAAGTTAGGCACCCAGCTCCCGAAACGGATCTCACAGTGCTGCATTGGGTGCCAAAGTTCCCTGTACTGAGGATGGGGAGAAGCCGGCACCCAACAACCAGCTTCTCAATACCCAGAGGTTACGCTGGGAGCCAAACCCTATGCCTGCCAAGGGAAAATGGCAAAGAGAACTTATGGGTTTTGCTGTGATTAGACTCCACCATGAAAGCAGGATTCATAGCCTGAGTCCCATCCATGTGTCCTCTTGGGCATTTAGGTCAGACAATAGGGGCACACCTTTGAAAAGAAAACCAAAGCACACAGCCAAGCAGACTGTTTTGATAACAACCTAGTGGTTAAAACACCAGCATAAGACAATGGAAAGCCCAGATCCAAGCATATCCCCAGCATGGGATTAGCATCGATAGATTCAATCTCAAAGAACACGCACTACTTTATTAGGCCAAAGGCTTTTCTGGGTAACAAGCCCTTCACCACTGTTCCTGGAGCTTGACCCCAGTATGGAACTGGGAATGGAGGGATCATGGGACCAGAAGGAAAGTGGCTGATACATTCAACTGGAAAAGGGGGAGTCCTGAGTTTCAGCCCTCACTTCCCTGAGTGCCACCATCCCAAAGCTGTATGTGTGACATCCAAGGAGTACAGGCAACATGTGGCCACAGAATACCTTGGACTTCTCCAGGCCCTTATGTACTGGGCTAACAAGTCTGCTAATCCCCAAATTGCCTCTAGGCATGTGCACTAGCAAACCTGGGGATAATGTCTAAGTGTGCTTCTGCCAGAAAACAAGGACATCTTGTGTGCCTAGTTGGGTTGTATGAGGTTTCTGGATTGTGGGTTTTGCTATGTTAATTCTGCCTAAACTGAGCACATGAACTACGATGTTGCACCTTGCTTAAGAGCTGTAAAGACTGAAGTTAAGTATCTGTTTTGGTGGCACACAACCAGCTAAATTAATCTCCTGGCATAAATTTGCACTGCCTGGTTCAACAAACAAAATCAAAATCCAGTCTCCCAATAACTCAGAGGAATTTCTGGCTGATGTGGCAATCATTAGGCATATTAAACAACAAATACAATGAAAGTGATTTTTAGTGGTACAGATAGAGAGGCAGCTAGTATTTTAGTATCGCTTTCAGCTTCCAACCTAGGTATGTCTCCAGCCTGCTAACAAGCATCCTTTGTGGATTACTTGCTGTACTTTGACCTTCCAGAGCTGCTTGCTTTTTCTTTACATTGGAGACCTAAGATTCTTCTGTATTCCCTTAGTCTGCACTCCCCATAAGCAATAAAACTATATCTCTTGTCTTAACTGACTGACTTTCTCAGTAATCACACACCTTAGATTACAGACTTCAGGTTTAGATGCATCACTGTATGAAATACTGTATAATGAGCAATCTACTGACTTTCTGTCATGCTTAGAAAATATAGTCTCACAGGTAAGTCTGTTTCCACCTCTCCCATTTTAAGCCTGTCAGGTGCCTGTGCCCACAAAAAAAGGTTCATCTGGCCCACATCCTTCATGAAGCTTTGGGCATGTGTACACAGCACAGCGGGGCAGAGATCCCCAAGCTAACAAAGATCGAAGCAGGGCTTCACGTATAGCACCATGCAGCCCTACAGGCTTTGGTTGAGGATAAGCATAGCTGTACTCACGTGATGCTGGGCCCCAAATAGTTAGTCTTGCCTCCTGAAAAAAACATGGGACAAAGCTGATGACCACGGATGTTGTTCCCTAGGAACACAGCTGAACTGCTTGTAGCCCTACTGATGAGACGTTCTGTGCAACTGGTGCCAAATATCAGAGCGTCACTTGAGGTAAATACAGCCCCAGTGTTAATAATAATAATATCATTTGTTTTTATCATTACCCAGTGTATTTTTGTAATGTCTTTCAATGCATCTGGCCCATATCAACTGCATGGTAATTGAGTGTTGTCAGTAAAATTATGTAAAATTAATTTTGACACCCTTTCTCTGAAGTGTCTGTTCTGTGTCCTTGGAATGAAATGTTTTGATACCAGCGATTTTCTTCAGAGGAAATAGCTCCCCAAGCTCCTGTTGCTACCCTTCTGACTGCAATACTGCCGAATGTGTTATACCCAGGCTTTACCTCATCCTCTGATTTCTGCTTAACAAGTCCACAGTCATTTTCAAAGATCCTTTTCTATGTCTTGCCATGATTAAGAGAAGGTCATTTTCTGTTCACTCAAGTAAAAATATGACTGATGCTAATTTTCTGGTGTTAAAACCATGTATCACACACTAAGAAAAGCATCAGGTGTACTCTTCACCTATCAGGAAGACTGATATCACATGTACTAAAGGCTTGACCCGAACATGTCCCATATTTGGTTGCATTACTTTTGCTTGACTGCGGAGAGCTGAATCTTTGCAAGTAGATCATATTCATGAATGTGTCATGCCTCACTATGTCATTGTGCCAGAGACTCATTAAAGATCTACTCAAAGCTTCCTTCCTAATTTATATTTCTTCTATGAGTTGCTTTGATTTGAGAAATCTCTTTTGCAAAAGGAAAGCCGTCCATTGTTTGGACTCTAAAAGGAAATGTAGGTGTTTAATTGGTGGATGTGGTTTTCATTATACTTTCCATCTCCACCGCAAACCCTCTTCATAAATTGTGACAAGTCTGTTGGCAGCCTGCTGTATCAGACTGGAGGTAGCTGACTTGATAAGCATGTCGCCCAGCCGAAGAAAAACATGAATTCCCTCCAACTTTTTTCAGAATTGCTAATTAGCTTAAAGGCAGTGTCCTGAATTGGCACAGAAAACCACTGTGAAAAAGTCCTAGGGAGATGTGCAACTATAGTTCGATAGGGTCTAGTAATATCTCAAACACTTTTTGGTTTATTGAAATCATGCTGGCATCTTTGCTCTGAATATACTCCTTATTTAAACACAAGTGCAGTGATTTACAATCCAGTAAAGTCCCCAGCTTCATTTCTACGCATCCCATATCATGATGGTAAAGAAGGCTCATTTGCCAAAGAAAGTAGAGAGGGAAATGTTTTCATTTTTATAAAATCAGTCACCCAGTCTTACAGGGCTGAGGTCCTTTTCCTCTCAAAAGAATGCAGAGGCGGGGGTAAAGGAAGCACCGATCTGGTCAGTGCTGCAATTCTCTGCTGCCGTTTCTTAAGAGGGCTTGTTCCTGCTCCCACTCAGACCAAAAAAAAACCCAAACCCCTGTGCCTACACTTAGTGTTTCCGATAGCCAAGTGGCAAGAAAGCATTTCCAATAGGCAACTTGCATGTGGCCACCCTGTTTTCCACCACATGGAGATACTTTGTGCCAAGCCAGTTGGCCTACAGGGCAGAGAGCAACCCTTGGCCCATTTTAGTATCTCCACTGTGGCCTGAAGTTCACCACTTTTGAACATCCTCAGATGTGGGATGCGAATACGCAATCACAGCATGGGACTATCAGGCCCCGATCTCTCCCCAGCTGAGAAACCCTGACTTCCATCACCTTCAGGAAGGTCCTTGTGCATTCACAGCTCTTAAACTAAAGGTCTCCAACAAAAGTAAATGTTTTGGTGCAAACTGAGAGGGTACTCAGGATGCTGGTGCCCTGAAGTGATAAGAGCATTCACCTCACACACACAAAACCTTCCTGCAAAGAAATTGGAGAGTAGATTTAAACTTGTAAGGATTTGAGGTATAATTTGCAAAAAATGCCTAAGTTGACATAAAGAGCATCTCTATGGGTGTGGCGTTGTTTATGTTTTCAGGGTGGTATCATGGCTTGAATGAGTATGGGCACACTGAAAAATAATGTTCAAGCTTTAGTCTCCCATACATCCCACTCCCCCTCGACATGCTCTGGACATGCTGACACGAAAAGAGGAAGTACGCAGTTTTGCCAGGACTCCCAGGCAAGCCAGTCACGGTGGAAGCCTGACAGCCAGAAGACCTGGAAACTGGCCAGTTTGTGCACAGCATGTCCATCCTGTACGCCTGCATTCAGGTGCATCAGATTTATTATGCATGTGCAGATCACCTGATTTATTGCCATGGTTTATTACCAGGTGCAGCAAGGCCAGCAGCATGTTCAGAACATGTTGGATTTACTGCACGTACACGGGACATCTGCGAGTGCACACAATCACCTTTTCTCCTGAGACTTCCTAGGAGGAAATATGGGAACCATACTCAAACTTCTGGATTCACTTTGGTTCTGTACTTGTCTGCAGGCAGAGACAGACTTCTGGGATAAAGTAAACGCAGCTACTTTAGCATACTCTTAAGAGTGTATTGTGAGAAAACTTGTTTGTGCTTTTCAATCCTCAAGAGGGAACTGTGAGTGGATAAGGGTGAACTACAAGCATTTCAACAGAGCTAGGCTGTTTCTCTAGCACACAGCAGATACATTAGCACCTAATGAGTTATGATGACTTCAGCTTTAACGGATGACTTTTCTTACACCAACCAAATTACAGTATAAGCACCACTGAAATTTTATTAGCTGGTTTTGCATGTGAATATGAGTTGAGGAAAGCAAAACACTTGAGTTACGTATTTGTTCAAAAAATCAGAATTCCATTTTCTTTAAGGCTTTCAATGACAGGTATGTTTCCAAGTTATTTCTGAAAGTGGGAATTAGGGTATATTTCACTGGCATCCAGGTGTGGGCTCCAAGACTCGCTCTGATCCGAAACAGCTGTACTGGAGTAGTACTCCATAGTAGTACTGCAATAGGTATATGTAATTAGTTCCCATTGGTGCCACACGTATTCTGATGAGGTGCTGGAGTGCCTTGAAGACACCCCAGTAGTTATCAGCATTTCAGCACGCTGAGCCCTGAGGAGTCTCTCTCCTCTCTCATTGTGAAAGGGCTCCCAGGCAAGAGAGAGGTTACCCGCATCTCTGGGTACGGCCCCAGGAAGCGCTCCCACACCCCTGAGACACTTCTTCAGGTACCATCCCTCCTGATCCTACCCAGAGCAGGGGGTTTGCTTCATTCACCCAGCCCATGGCTTTCGGCCCCCAGAACAATGTCTTGTGCCTCCACCACACAAGTGCCTGGCTTCCCCACTGTTCCTGCAGCTGAACCTGTTACCTTCAACCTGACTCTGTAGCAGTTGCTTTAGGTAATTCGGCAGGTTCCAGTATCGTGCACATGGAGGAGGCATTTCTTTGTGTCAGGTCGTGGAGACTGCTCAAGTGCACTCATCTCGTATGACCTCAGGCTCCAACCCTCCCATGAATAACTCCCTGGCACTGAGATACATTGTCCTACACCAGGGAACCTGCAGAACTTTAACACGTTGCGATTATGGTAGCTCTAAACTACAATGAATTACTGACTGAGTCTTAGCTTACCCATCTACTGAGATCTTTGGGCAAGGGCATTTTTCTGGTGCTACACGTGCCTCAGTTTGCACAATTGGACTTCATAGATGAGAGCCAGCTCCAGCTGAGCAAACAGCATTTCCCAGGCAGGATGCTTTGACTATGAGCCCCTTTTCTTTACAGCTCTTCATGGTTCCCACTTTCCTCACCCTAAAGGCCCTTTGTGGCCTATCCCCATCATTATGAAAAGTCATTACCAAAAGTTATTACAAAAAAGGCTGACTCCAGTCTTTTCTTGACCCATTAGGACAATTCACTCTCCAAGTTTCCAACTAACACCTTCAGGGTACCCCCGTGCTGTCACTCATGCTTGGGAGGAGTCCTCATAAACATGCACAAAATCGCTTCATTGTTCTTTTTGAGGTTCTTGAAATTTCTGATTTTTCCCATCATGCTTACACTCAGGCATTTGGCAGCACTGTCAGGCTGGCGGTTTGCTGCCACCACTGTTTATTTGGATGATTAAAATACTCTGTCTTTTCTTTCTGAACAGTTTTGCCTACATCCATAATTTTCTTTTGTCTTTCACTTTGTCTGCAAAGTTTTTGGTCCCATGACTGGCTCTTTGTCCTGTGTCTGAACAGCACCTAGTGCAGCAAATCTGGGACCCTGCCTTCAGATGCAAAGTCCAATGGTAATGCACGTGAATAACAAGAGCAACAGGTAGAAGGGTAAAATAACATAGCTGCCACCCTCTCCCGGAGTCAGTGCAGAGCACTAGCCATTCCAGTCCATCAATGAAATATGGTTATGACGGGAACATGAGGAGTTTCACTATTGTTTCTATTGGGGTAAAGAGTTAGGACGTTTCCTCTTCCGGGAAACCTTCATTGTAGTTTAATTTCAAATCATCCATGCTCCAGAATTAATTGCAACTTTCATTATTTGATTATTTTCCCTCCTCTTTTTAACCCATAGGATAATTCATTCCTTTTTTTTTTTTTTTTTAGCTATAGGTTACTTTGCTGTGTGCGAGTGTGTCACAGAACTCATTTTTCTAGTTACTTTGACAAACCTGACATCTTGCAGCTGTTACACATCTTGTTTCAATTACATCTCTAGATAAAAAGAATTCTTAAAGCCTGAAGGCTGCAGATGGCTTCCTGGTGAGGGGTTAACTCCAGCTTCGTATTAAAGCCTTTTGGGGGTCCCGTTTCTTGGGCTGTTCTCTTCAGTCTCCTTCTCTTATGCCCTTCTAATTTTGCGGTCTCACTTACTGTAACCCCCATTCTTCTCTGGTCACAGGAGAGGAACTGGAGTACCAGTGTCCATCCCTGCCTCCTTCCCACCCAAAAGTGCCTGGGGAGAAGTGAAGTGTCCGTCGCTTGAACCTTATCTCCACATATCATGCAGGCTGCTTACAGCAGGGCACAGCTGAATCGAGCACAAATCAGTGGAGGAAGAACTCAGTCCACCACTAATCCCTAATAAATTCTGGACTGTCCCACAGACTGGGGAAGCTCTTGACAACTGGTGATGCTCTCAGCATCTGGCAAACCACTTGTGTCTAATTGGGTACCCTGAGATATTTACACTGTGCTTAATGGTTACAGAAGAGATTGATCACCCTATTCTTGGTATCTATCCAAAAAGGGTATATAAAATCCTTTGATCTTGCTAAGGCAGCAAAACATGTCTAACCATCAGTTATGTAAAGGTGGTTGTTATTAATTTGAATACTGCACAGAGAGGAAAGAACAGAAGTACCATATAATGAGATATATTAAGACTACAAAAGAATTAAGTGAAGCCGTTATGTTATGAATCATGATTTTATTGTTTAGCAGTCAGCTCTTGATGTAATTCGGATAATAATGAATGGGCTAATTCCTTACACCTTTATTCAGGCTAAACTTCCATTGACTTCAAAGAGAAAGTTGTCCAAGTCAGGACTAGAGACTGCTGCATCTATCCCATTATTTGCAAACGCTTTTCTGAATATAAAGTGTTCCTTTATAATGGGCTATCGCCAATAACAGTAACATTTACATAATATAAACCTCTTACATAAGTGTCTTTCGTGTTCAAAAAAGACCTTTTATTCTTCTGCAAACTGCCACGTTAAAAGTTCTTCTGCAAACCCTAATATTTATTAAAGTATAGGAACATACAGAATTTCTCAGTGTACCATTTTCATCATCTTTCCTTCTGCTCAATATTTTTCATTTCATTTTACCATAATTTTTTTCTCAGAAGAATGTGTTATTTATTGATTATTAGCAAAGAGATGATTTATCATTGCAAATATTTCTCTTTATCATAGAAAACAGAGTGCCAAAAATGGGAAAATGTGCTAAGCTTTCTTACATTTTAACAGATGCCAGGAGAATTTGAGGAAACAAATGAATAAATAGTCCTGCATCACTGTTTCTCTCACTCTACAGTTCTATTTATAAGTTAATGTCCAGTATATCATTTCAAATTGGCACTTTTAAGTCATTCTTAAACTAATTGCTCAAAACTTGAAAAATGTGCTTAAGCGTAATACTTTCTGTTTTGATCAAGGCAGGACTCCTCAGGTTTTTGACAAAACCAGAATTTTTTCTCTGGTTATAAAGTATGCTCTTCCATCTGGAACTTATTTTGATATTGTGAATCTTAATGCCTCAGAAAAGCACACAGAACAATGGACGGGCACTACTTGATTGTTTTAAATTGAAATTAATTAATTATGAAACAGCTGCAATAGTCTAAATTACTTATTTCCCCTTTCAGTGAAAATGAATTTACAGGCATTTGCAAAGCATACAAAAAAAAAGAGAGAGACAAGAAAGTCTGTAAGAAGGGAAGTCGTGTAGAATTGTCTATGATCTGTATTGCAAGAAAGTAAATAATTAATAGCTTCAAGGAAGCATATTAGAGATTGCTCTTTCTATTATACAGTCACATTGAGCAATAAAATAATGCTTTACATCTCAACAACAAATACAGTACAGAACTCAGTAGAGTTTACCTTTCCAGATAATCATTTTTTCAGCTGAAAACAGCGATTTTTTTCACATTACAACCAGACTGTGACTTGAAAGAAGCTTCTCAGTCATTTAGTCAAGATAGATGAGCAATGACTGTTAGAAAAGCTATGAAGGCATCAAAAGATCTACAGTGAAGGCCATTAAAGAATAGCTAATCTGCTCTAGTTCTAATTCTCTGCTAATGGGTTTCCTTAAATGTGCTTTACATCAGCTGTAATTAGTTCAAGATATTGCTACTTATATACTTCTAAGAACAACAACAAAAAAAAAAAGGTTGCATTTTTACCACATCGTATGTAATCATGTTTGCACAGCCATGCACCCAAGCCAGTAAGTTCTTGTGCAATGCAAAGCCTTGAAGAGCATCGTAAAGAGATGCTTTGCTTAGATCTACAAAAGCCAATGCAGGTCCCAAAGCAAAAGCATTTATCTATGCTTTCCTTTATTGGGGTTATCTCAACATCATTTTACCTCAGATGTTGCAGAATCGACCTTTCTAAATGGCCATGGATACGTTAAGCCGCATATATTGGAAATATTTTTCCTATCAATGCTATGGTTTTGGAACAGATTTCATTGTCAGTGGCAGTGACAAAAAACTCAAACCCAAAACCCTTGCCACATTTATGATAGAGCATGACTGGGTTTTGAAGGTATTCATTCCTTCTTAGAAAAAAGTTCATTTATCTGAGAGAGCAGCAGTCTGACTCAATGACCTAGGAGAAATGTACGGTCCCATGGCCCTTTTGGACCCATCTACACAGTGAAAGGGGTAGAGATCCACAAGCTAGCTGCAAGCATGTGGGTATACCCAAGCACGCAAGGCAATGTGGTGATACTAATTCAGATCACTTGGGATCACGGTGGTTTTCTTGCAGGGAGCATGAGTAAATGGACTAGCACACAATCACCTTTTGTACTAAGAAATTCCTGACAGTCTTCAGGCCTAACCACAAACAAAGCACATTGTAACATTAATTTACTCTTTAAACTGGTGACATTTAGTTAACTCAAGGTCATCATCCTGCAGAAAATGTTACACTCTCCTTGCCAAACACAAATGAAGAAATGCACACTTAGCTTTTATTGTTACTTTGTCCTTTAAAAACAGTTGATGACATGGCAGGTTCCCTCCTTGACTACTTCAGAAACAAAAAAAGGTAAAAAAGTGTCTTCTGTTGGATGCATATCAATATAATTATCTTCTCCAGAGTATCTCTGTCAACAAACTGTTCATTTTTTCTGGACTGAGGTTCAACCATCTACTACACTTGCTGTTCTAAGACAAAGGAGCACAAAAACATTAACATTACATCATTTCCTCCTAAAATTGACAGAGCTGAGAGATGAACCCTCCTGGTCAATCAGAAGCGGTCAATGACAGAAAGAATCAACTGTCTCTTGGTGCATCGCCAGGAGGTAGACACCACTCAGCAACATCAGAACAAAAGCTAAACCCCCACAGAGGAGGTTTAGGATATCTGCCAACACCCGTACATCAGAGTAGGCTCCCCAAAACCTTCACAGTGACCAAAGCAAAGAAATGACCAAGGACAGAAACAAGGAGATTGATGGTAGGAGAGACCACTGCTGGGATGACTTCTGAATCTGAGCACTGCAAATGCGTACTTCACCAATGCTTTTTCCTCCTGATCCGTCTGTCTGTCGTATTTGCATTTTTCATACCACCATAGGTCATTACAATACCCTAGCACCTAGACTGCACCACCATGGCAATGTATGGACTAGGAAGGCCACCAGTTTCACCCTAATGGATTTCAAAAGTGATACATGCACTAAGAAGTGATCACAGCTCAAAGCAATCAAAACATAGTGTAAGAAGATACCACCTTCATCCTCTATTTGTCCACTCCTGCCATTCAGTCAAACCAGGCTGCGCCACAAAGGACTCTTTCTTTGGTCTGAAACATGTGAAAACAGCCACATGGAAAGACTGGGTTACATTAAGATGTGGTGCAGCTTTGTCAGATACAACCCTCTTGTTTTTAGTTTTAAGTACTTACAGTTGTGGATCATCTTTATTGAGAAACAAAACATAGCAACAAAAAGCTTCTTAGCAAAGATTTCTGGTCCCTTCTGCATAATTTTAAGTGTTTCCTGACTGCTGAGACCACCACTGCTGCATTGGAACTAATTTATTTTTTAAAAAATACCTAAAGGATCTCTGAGGATAAATTTAAATTGCATTCCTACTGTCATATTTCCCAAGATACACCCGTATCCAGGTCCTTGGTACATGCATGCAGGTTAAAATCTTCCTAAGAGGATAAAACACAGTCAACTTAAGTTACTAACATGTACTTTTTATTTGCTTAAGGTATTGGGAAGGCTGAGATACCAAGCTGTAAGAGAGGAAAACAAGTAGCTATATTATGCATTTTTACCTTTGGAAAGACATAGAAAACACTTAGCACAGAATATTAATAATTATCATCATGTTCATTTAACTGTTGCTACAGTTCATTCACTCTTTCCCCTAAATATAAATTCATAGTTACCCACAAATTGTTCAGAAATTATATAGATTATTACCTGGGTATTAAACTACGAGTGTCCGGTTTTGCTCTCCTGGGGCCTTAGGCAGCACCAGCAAGCATCATCAGTGTCTTAGCATTGATTTAAGAGATGGAAGGCCAGTGAGTAGCCCCCCTGGTAATGATGCAAACACAGGGGGTTCAGCCAGAGCAGGGACCGGCGGGCTCCCCGGGAGCGGTCAGCCAGCGAATCCAGCCCCCAGCAGCAGCCCTGAAATGGTAATTCCCCAGCAGGGCAAGCTTTACGAAGAGATAGTTTTGATCAAAACCAAGCAAGCTTGGTTACTGCATTCCCTTTTCCTACTTTCAGTTGTTCACAAAGAACTTGTGATTTCCACTGGAATTAGCCTTACAGCTAACGAGCCCATGTACAAAGAAATTTTACCTGGGTTTCCTAGAAAATACTGGTTTTTTGAAATCTCATTTTGTGAGGATGTCACTGCAAAGTCACAACTTGATCAGTCTGTTAGATGAGACACCGTCTCATGTGGAGTTTAACCTCCCTGCTTTCTAGCTGTACGTAATATCAGTTTTTCTTCATTTCTATTGATTTTACTTTATTACTCCTATTGTTAATAAAGTTATAATCAGAGTTTAAGGTATCTCTGAACATGTGCTGCGAATAATTGCTAGAGCTCTTTTTATCCATGCTTTGTTGTCTCCTAGTCATAAATATGATCCAAACAGATTAATTTGTTATATGAGGTTAAAAACCTTGCAATTAAACAGTTGCTTTCTCTAATGAGAGTATTGTGGAGTTGAGTATGATGTTATTCCTAATATATGGATGACAAGATGTTCCCACAGCCAGTATTTCTTCTTTGTCTTTTTTTTTTTTTTTGCTTAATGGCCCTTATTTCTCTTCCACTAGTTTTAAGAAACCTGCTATTTTCCTTGAAATATTCCCGTAGAATTGGAAATGCCACATGTACCTCATGCCTTCTTCCGAATCCTTCTCCAATAACCTAGTAAAGTTTCTGCCTCGTCTTCTGCTGGAAAACATACCCAGAGGAACACAAATCTACAAGTCTGAGCGTTAGGAGGAAAGCCCAAAGGGCTGTTCTCCTCCTGCATCCCCCAACTGGGCGTGGGTGCTCAAACAGTCCTCGAGGTGGCGGGGAGAGATGAAAGCACACTCACTGTCTTACTGATGTATCAAAATTTCATTTCTCAGACGAAAACAAAGCAGAAGGTTAAAAAAATAATTGTTCTTCAGAAAAGTGACCGAGTACTGCAAATCAGAGGTGGTGGGCCAGATCTTCATCTGCTATAAACTGGCAAAGCCTCTGGACTCGGTGGAGAGTTAAACCAAATGAGGAGGATGTGGTACATTACATCCAGCAAATGAGCGCTCACATGGCACGACAGACGCATTCTTAAAATGTTATTATTTAGCTGGTGTTTATAAGGTATTATGACCATGAAAAGCTTGCTCTTCTTATTATTTATAATGTTTAGCACATACAATTTGTTCAGTGCTCTAAGAAAAAAAAACAAAACTCAAACAATAAAAGTAATTCCTGACCCAAAGGGCTTCCAGCCTAAAAAACAGCCATCAGGAAGAGAGACCATGCTGTGAAAGCGGGAGAAGGGAACAGTCTATAGTTATTACTCGTGTTATTGTTTGCTCACAACTTATAATCATCACAGAAAGAGCAAATTTTTAGATGGGATCTCAATGAGGGGAAGGTGGTAACTGTGAGTTGATGCTGGGTGGAAGGCAGAGTGGGAAACACCACAAAGATAGAAATAAGAAGGAGACAAATAGGATTTCAGGCATCACTGATAGAAACAGGCCAAGAGCTGAAAGGAAACACATAAGGGACAAAGTCCAAGACACAGGCGGGAGTAGAGCTGTAAAGGAAACGGGAGATAAAAGAATACACTAACTTAATTTTTTGTGAGAGGGAGGTATTGTGGTGTATTGTCTGCAAAAAGGCTAAGCTGGTCCAGCCTCTAACCTCACTGAGAGAATGGCTGGAGCAACCCCTCTCCCCCCAAAGCATCTGCTTACTGTTATCTGAAAATAAATATCTTGATATTCTACTTTGACTGAAGATGCATTTGTAGAATTAGCTTTCTAAATTTGTCTCCAGTAAACACTGTGCGACATGGGAAAAAAATCTTGACTCACACAAATATAAAATGTAGTGACTAAAAGCTAGAGAACCTGGGATCAAGAAGTTACAAAAGGTTCATTTATAAGACTTCTGGATGTCTGGCCACTTTTTGTTAATAGCAACTTCCAAACAAAACTCTCATTGACTTCAAATGGAGCAGGAACAGACCCAAAGATAGCAAATGAACGAGTAATTCAATATGTGGTCTGTAAAACACACTGGGCCACCTTACACTGTGGCATTTGATATTGATCTCCACTTGGAAGCTATACAGCTATACATTTTTTACATGACTATCCAACTCCTACAAAACTGATGCTAACTCAAAATATCCAGAAGTATCAGATAAGTACCAAATAAGCCAGTTACATGCTTGGCTTCTTTTCCCTAAACAAACACTGGTTTGTTTGTGGCTAACAAACATATTACACTCAAAATTATTTTCTTGTTTGGTACAACACAGTAAGTGCTTTAATAAATCTGCTAATTGTTTTTAATGAACGGGAAAAAAACGCAGCCTACGCATGTATCTTACATACGCATGTGAGGACAGCCTTTACTAAGTGGTCTTCGCCAGGGCTATCGCTGTGCCTAAACCTAAGCATAGAGTTAAGGACCCGGCTGAATTTTCATCTAGATTTGTTAAATAAGGCAAATAACAACATGAATGCCTGTAATGCAGAACTAGTCCTGGCACTCCAGTTATGTCCTTTGGTCTGCTCATTTGCTGCTTTCTGTCATGTGTAGTATGTTTTCTGCTGAACAAGAGGCATATAAACCACCTCTAACTGAGACTTTCCATCTCTTTTTGTCTGGTGTAAACAAATACAAAGCTATAAGGCACTGGAGAATCCACACCCTTGAGTCCGGACAAGTAAAACTACACATAGAGCATACAAATAAATGCGTGGAGAAAGAAAAACAGGAGATGGGGCTGTGGCTCAAAGTCGTTAGTGCCGTGTGTTTGGGATAACTGTGTTAGTCAGCGGTAACACCACCTTGACTCAAGTTGGGCTGATCATCCCCAAATGTTCCAGAAAAAGCTTACCAAATAGGCACGAGTTTTGTTTATGCCACAGATTGGTATGTTTTCTTAAAATTTCTATTTGAGTTTGTACTCAGCTTTCACTATTTGAATTATAGTAGTTTTCTGGGAAGAAGAAGTGTTATTGGCATCAATACAGCCTGGAAAAACTACTGTTTAGTAGAAAACAGCTTACAATATTCTCCCATTGCAGTTTACTAGTTAAATACTGTCTTATAGCCATGACACGATATACTATTACATTTTGTATGCTACAGCAAAGTAAAAGACATAGCACGTATTAATTGGAGAGCAAACTCATTAATAGTATAAAAGTAACAATCAATGAGAATTGATTAGCATGCTGCTGTTCATCTGGAAACCCCTTTTGATTTTCCAAGAACATACCAAATTAAAAAAAAAAAAAACACTTTAGAACAGCACGTTAATATTTAATTACTGCACTTTTAAGCAAAACGTTCACCAAATACTGCAAAAAGTGGATTTTCAGTCATAAATTAAGTGCGCAAATTGCCATTATGACTACATTCAAAAGAATAAAGGACAACATTTATTCTCGCTGCAGAGAAAATTAAGTCTCCTAAGTGTTGCTCTTTGCCATGAAGTACTTCCTATCTACGTGGTATATTTTATTTCCCTTTCTGGCAACAACTGCACTCCTTTGAAGGCATCCTGACGAGCCTTCAGAGCTTAAAATTAACGTGCCAGCTTTGTTTTGGTCAGCTTAGTACAGTATTCAAACCAGGTTTCTCGAGAATTTCCCTAAGCCGCCCCTTGTCGAGCGGCGAGCAGGCAGGACGGCGGGGAGGGCAGCATGTTGCGTGCACCCTGCCTGCAATGGGAGACCGACCCAGGGCCCTTTGCCACAGCCCCTGCAGCGCTGAGGCACCGCTGGCCTTCGCGATGGACTTTGGAAGCTTTCACTAAGTGAAAGTAAGTTTTTATTTAATCCTGCTCGTGCAACTCTTCAAAACGACTGCTCCGAACCATTTGCCGAAACAGCTGCTTCATGATAAACTTGCAGCCTGTGATCTCAGATACTCCCAAGCCAAATCCAGTCAGCAAAACCTAGTGCCCCAAAAGGACGCAAACACGCAACAGCAAACACCTGCAAACCCCCTGCTCCCCTGATGAGCTCCGCTTAAAGTCGGTGTGATCCCCTCGCTAGGCACTGCGCTGGACATTTGTGGGTTCAACCCCCACACGGGGGGAGAGTTCAGCAGCGAATGCAGGCCTGCCACTATGCAATGGCTTTTCATGCGTTGTTGGAAGCCCTTCTGTTGAACCTACCTTCTACACTGTAACAACTATAGAGGAACACAAACAACAAGATCTATGAAACCCCAAGATAGCTTGTAATGCAAATAGAGACATTTTCAAGCAGGTAAGTTAGCTGGAAAATGGTTGATGCCTTTTTGGACCCATACAGGAGCTTTATGGCAACTGCGGTCATTTGAAAGTGGCTCCACAATAGTCGAAAAGCATGCTAAAAAGGTTATGAAAAGGAGCAATTGCCAGACACAGCCTAAAGCCCTAGCTTTCCAGAGTTACGTTGTTAGCTTTTCAAATTCAATATTAACTCCAACAGCCAGCTTGCAGAACAGACTAATGAACAGCACGCTTCCGCTGGAAAAAGAAAATTCCCCCAAAGTTTGTCTTCATTCAAGGAGAAAGGGAAAAACATTCAAATGTGTGAAAGTATTATTTCTCCCATTCTTGTTTAATAGAAAAAACATGTAAATTGACTGTAAAACCGTGCGTATGGACTGAAAACTTAGACTCAGGCCAGAGATAAATGTTATGGTTTGGATATAAACTGAATATTGGTATTTATAATTGAAATGAGGACATAACCTTAACTCGTGTCACAGGCAGACACACTGTAATTAAAAACTTTTATGGGGTAGTAACTAATTGTGTATTATACGTGCTCTTTAAAGTTCCCCTAGCAATATAAAAGTTTTATTAGGCTGGATGTTATCAGTGTACGCATTTACAAGCACCCGTATTATGCAGAGCAAGCTGTTCTCCTCATCCTGAGGTCTTTTGTAAGAAGCGGCTCCCTAACGGGACCGGCTGGCCCGGCTGATTTCGTTACACCTGCCACCGAAGAGATAAGCCGGCGCTGCCGACCGCGCACCCTGCCGACAGACGATACCGGTCACCTGACGTGTTAAAAAAAAAAAAAAAATGCTACACCGTTACCTGATTTCAGGCAAAAGTACGCTCGGCTCCCCAAGCCGCCGATCCAGCCGGCCGGGCGCAACCCGCCACCGCCGCCCCGCCTGACCGCGGCACCGCGCCGCGGCGGAGCGCACCCAGCCCGACGGGGCGCCCGCCCCGCGGGGGGAGGCCGACACCGCCTGCCCACGGGTGGGGACGGCGGGGCCCCGCGGCACCCCGCCCGCCTCCCACCGCGGGGTCCGCCGGGACCGCGTCCCACCGCGGGCTCCCATCGGCGGCGTCGCCCCGGGGGTCCCGGCGCTGCCCCGGGGGTCCCTCCCCGCACAGCGGGCGGCCTCGGCGGTGACCGCCACGGAGCGCGCCCCCCCCCCCCATCCCCGCGGACCCCCGCCGAGCCCCGCCGGGGTCCCACCACGCCGGGGCCGGGCCGCGGCAGGCCGGCGGCGGGGAGCGGCGGCCGCCCGGGGGCGGCGTGCCTCCCGCAGCAAACTCCGGGACTTGGCAGAGGCAGCGGCTCGGGGAGGGTGGTGCGGGGGGGGGAGGGCAGCGCTTCCCACCTCCAGCCGCTAATGACATTTCTAGAAATTGTTTCCCCTCCTCCCTGGCAGCTCCGCACCCGCCGCCGGGGCGGGCAGGGACGGGGGTGCGCAGGGGGAGGTCAAGGGCATGCGATGGGGGGGGGGGGAGCGGGAAGGGGCAGGAGAGAGCAGAGGAGAGGGGCGTCGGGGCGGCAATAAAGGCGGCCCGGGGGGAGTTGCGGGGCGAGGTGGGGGGTGTGAAAGGGGCGTGCAGGAGGGATGGGGGATGAGCTCCGGGAGGGCAGCCCGGGGTGCCAGTGGCGGGTGAGCACAGGGGATTATTGGGGGGGGCTGGGGGGAGGGGGGCAAGAGACTCCGCAGGCAAACACTACATTCACCTCCCGGACCCACCCTGGAGGCCAGGGGAGGGGGGCACCCTTCCCTCTGCCCCTCCCGGGCCAGCGATGCTGAGAGAGCAAGTGGCAGGGGAGACACCTCCCTGGGTACTGCACCCTCTCTTGCTAACGCACCCGCCGCCCCAGTTACTGCACCCCCGAGCCACCGCACCCCCCTTATTGCACGGCCACTATTACCGCACCCCCAATTTACTGCACCCCTCCAGGTAGGTGAATACCCACCCCAAATTATTGTACAACCCCCTCCCCCCAATTATTGCACGTCCCCCAGTTATTGCACACCCCTTCAGTTACTGCACACTCCCCCGTTACAGCACCCCCCGCAGATCCTGCCCCCCTCCCGGCTGCTGCTCCCCGCGCCCGGGGGGAGGCGGAGGCACCACTCACCACAGAGAGTCCAGGTCCCACTCCTGAAGGAGAGCTAAGTCGAAGCTGTCCATGGTGAGCGATGTCAGCGCCGCCGCGCTGCAACCACACGGCGTCCGGGGCGCATCTTAACTGCACCGCGGGCAGGGCGAGGGCGCGGAGCACCCCCGGCGCCGCCGCCGCCGGCCCCTCTCCGCACACGCGCGGGCGGGGACGAACCCACCCCCCCGCCACCACCTTCCCCCTGGAAAAAAAAGCAAACCCCAAAACCCCGGTGCCACCGCTCCTTTGCAAGCGGCGCGGCGCGGCTGGGCTCGGCTCGGCTCGGCTCGGCCGCCGCCGCCGCGCTCCGCTCCCGCCCCGCTCCCCCGCGCCTCCTCCCTCCCCGCTGCGCGCCGGCAGCGCGGCCGAGGCGGCGCCCGCCCCGCGCACGTTGCGCCCGCGCCCGCGCAGCGCCCGCCCGGCGCGGAGGGGCGGGCCCGCCCCGCGGGGGGAGTTGGTGGGAACTTGCACCCCGAGAGGTTCGCCCGGCCCAAGTTGGCTTTGGGTTTTATTCCCCCCCTCCTTCCTCCTCCTCCTCCTCCTCCACGCGTGGTCCCTGCCCCTCGGCCCGGCCGGCTGCCCTCGGGTGGGCCTCGGTGCACCGGCTGGCCAGCAGCCCACGCGTCGCGATCACCAGGATGGAGATAACAGCGGGGAGAAATCGGGACAGGTTTACAGTGGGACAGGCCACGGCCCCAGCGGCAGCCCGGGGTGCCAGCGTGGGCCCTCTGCCCGCGGGGCCGGCGGCCTTGCAGCAGTTGAGGCGCGGGGTCTGGGGTTGGGTTAATCCATTTTTGCACCGATTCCTCCTTGGATGTGTAGTGAGCTGCACCTGTGCAAATTGCAGCTCCTACAAGCTCCATCTACATCCAGGTCCACCTAGATCTGCACAGCAGATTAAAGGTCCCTAGAGTGCATGAAGCCTTTAAAAATGAGCGATCTCTGGTTAAAAATAAAAGTACCGATCATCAGTGCTTGCCACCCAAAGAGAGTAAGACGCCTCGCACTGTCCAGCCTGCGTGAAGCACTGGCTGTGATGTCTGGCTGGCCAGGGGAGGCAGGCTCTCCTGATTTGTAGTTGCTGAATCACATTAAGAGAGGTTAACACACATTAAATACTTTCCAGAATATTGGGCTTTTCAGCTAAGCAGTGAGCAGCTGCCAGAGAAGTGCCATGTCATCGCAGACGGGGAGAAGAAATGTGCAAAATTCGTGATGAAAAGAGGGGGCTATTCATGTGGCAGTGCCAAGGCGAATATGCACAGGGCGATCCCACGCTGGGAGATCCCTGCTCTTGGAGACCAACCCAACCCAGCTTGCCGCTGGCTAGTGGCACCCCGACGTGCGTGTAGCCCTGGCAGCCCAAAGCAGCACAGGCTCAAGTATTTATGCAGGTTTCTGGACTGGTTTTGTGCCTATATGTTACTCGTTCCTGAGTTAGCTCGATTTAATTTAGGGTTGGTAACCCTGCACAAGCTGCAGCCGCAGCTTTGGCTGCAGCGTAGGCACGCTCCAAGGGAACGGTTTGAAAACCCATATATTTGTACGCCGCTTTCGGCAAGCCACCTGAAAATCCTGAGCCACTCCAGAGCTGCTTCTGTTCCCTTGCACAGCCAAGGTGGTGCTGCCTCCTACTGCCAGAAGTCCCCCGACCCTGTGGATGTGGCGCATCCTCAGCCTGGAGGCACCCACGGGAGCTGGCTCCTGCCAGGTCTGTCTCCTCACCTTCCCCAGAGGGATGGAGAAGGACGTGTCCCGGCTCGGGAAGGCTTGCGGCACTCCCTGTCTAACCAGAGCAAATGAAGATGAAAATGAAAAAAATTAGGCCAGTTCAGATGCCAGGCTACATCCAGTATTAATGGATACATAAAACCACCTGAAAACAGCCTTTTCTGTCAGCTGGGGTAAAGCTCAGTGCGGCTGAAGGTTGAGCCTGCAAAGCGGGTAACATTCTCAACAAATACATTACTTACGTGTGAAGGAGTGAAGGGCAGCATATTTACACTGACCTTTTTAAGCCACGGCCTGTTCTGCCTCGCTCTTCTTATTTTAAGGGGAGATTTTGCAACGCACGTTGCAGTGTGGCCCTGATTCTTTCCCTGAGTCCCAGCTTACACAGTGATTTGCAGAAGTGCTTAAATCACCCTCGAAATGGTATGTACGGCAGGGGAGGCTTAGGCTGTCTTTCTGGACTAAATCACTAGAGTAGACCCGCTTTACATCAGCGCTGGAGCTGACCGTAGGTCATTCTGTAAAGCGCCACGCGGACTGCAATGCTCACAAGTGGCAGCTCGCAAACACGTGGAAACTTGGAAGTGAAATTCTGTAGGCTAAATTCATCATCCAAACTGAGATCCATAGAAAAAGTAAACAAACAGCATGAACACTAATACATAATGATAGCAACATAGGCAGTATGTTTTATGTTTTTAATATGTTTTTACACACAAGATTTTTTTTTTCATTTCTTGCATGTATATTATTATTGTGATGTTCTTTTCTTTCCCATCATGGCCATGATTCTCTTCTCATGCGGAGCAGAAAGCATCAAGACTAATTGCATTGAAATTAATGTCAATTGAAAATCTCAACTGTTTTGGTTAGCTGCCAAGTGCTGGAAGCTTCCCCTTTTCTCCCCTGGCCTTGATGGCATTTTTGAAGCTCCTTGTGTGTGAGACCTCACCTACAGGTTACCCTTCCACCCCTGATTTTAATTCCTCTGCGATATGCCCGGCCGGGAAGGCTTGTGGCTTTGCTGCGTTCCTCTGCTAACGCCTCGGCATAACACCGTGGTCGGTCCCTGTGGCTGGAGCATCCTCTGTGCTCCACAGTCTCACTCACTCAAATCCTTTCTGCTTGCCAGCCATCGAACAGTAACCTCACCTGCTGCTTTCTTACTTAAAAATGTCCCATCTATCACCAAATATGGTATGATTGTAACTGTAGCATACAGTAAATTAATGCAAACTGTTTAAAAGAGTTCAGGCCCATGCCTGAAGGAACACCTTCCATGCTGCCTGTTGCAACCCACGGCTTCCCCACAGTCACCGGTTCCCCCCGTCCCCCCTTGCTGTGTGACTTGTCAACATATTTTCAGCTCCTGTAGGGAGTGAAACCTACCTCTTTAGGAAACCATGGTGTTATATAAATAAAAATATGCCGTGTGCTATCTAATCCTGCTCATTGTACATATATTTTTAATGATTCATGTAGACATTGCTTGCCCCCTCATTGTGCTCTTTCCGCTGTTAGCAGCTCTTCATTAAGAATAAGCAAGCAACTGTGCCCAGTCAAGCAGACTTTCTAAGAAGAGCTGAAGGCCTAGGAACAGTGTGTAATTCAAATCCATTACATAAAGAATGCATGTAACAAGAAAGCTGAACATCATCTTAAAAGTTGACATTTCCCACTTCTCAGACTCTCTGTCTTGAGTGTGGCATAGCAACTGCCTGAGGAAGAGTAAAGATAATTTTAATGCAATATAAAATAAGGGGGAGGTGAGAAATACTACATTCTTAGTCAACATCCTCTACGAAAAATATCGCCATAGTATCTCTTTGGTATAACCTACCTTTAAAACATGTACCCAGCGAGAAATGAATTCCCAGCGCATTCATAAGACCTTAGCTGAATGCTTTCAAAGACCTTAGCTTAATGCTTTCAAAAAACAGGAGAGGAGTTCGGGAGGTGACCAGTGTAGGAAATTCCTTAGCATCAGTACAGCGTGTCTCAAGAATGTGATTTTCTACCTCTTACCCCACTTTTGACACACCAGTGCAGGGGTGGTGGGACATGGTCAGACCTCTCTTTTGCCCGTGGACTTCAGCAGTTTTGGGGCAGCCGCACAGCTGTGTATACACAGCATGGTCCAGGATTAGACGGCACGTGTTGCACCTTGAGGTTCTGAAGACAAAGTGGGGGCTGTTACATCTCATCACTTCTCACCAGTAAATCCACGCCTGCTGTAGTCCAAACAGCCTAAACCATCAGCAATTCCTCTGGAGGGCAGATTGCCACATTGCTCAAGGGGAGGGCTACCAAGCACAGTCGCACTTGTTTCGGTGTGCTATGCGCTTCTAGCACTCATTGCGAGGCAGTCGTCCCAGGGCAGCTCCAGCAGCTGCTCTGAGCTCTTGTATAGGCTGGGACAGCACATATATGGTTCCTCAGTGGGTGTTTACATAAAGCTCAGACACAAATCTCTTCCAAAGAATGAAAAAGCCAAGAAGCATTATTGAGTCTTGCTTCAGCAACTCATCACCATACTGTGTAGCACCTGTTTCAGCTGGGCACTGGCTCCACAGGGGCAAGGGATCCTAAATTAGAGTGGGTGTTGCAGAATCAGTCCCTCAGTGCTTTAGGATGCATTTTGTTTGTCCGGGGGACTCTGAAGTAGTCTACTGAATATACTTTATAATAGGTTTGCTATTTAAATTTAAATAGTGTTCCACTTTAATTAGATACTTAAAGGCTTAAGTGTAGAGGAGTTTTCAATGCAGTTCTTTTCGTAACCTCACAGGGTTTACAGCAAGGCAAACCCACTGGATTATCTAGCCTAGCCACCTGTATATCACAGCCTATTCAGTTTCACTGTTTTTCCTGTATTTAGCTCAGTAACTTGCAGTTTGAGCAGTTGAACAGCCCACAGTTTAGTACTCATAACATAATAAAATGTACATTCGTAAATAATTTTACTCCCTGAATAGCTTTACTTTCCCCCTGTATCTATAGGTCTTCAACCCGATAATGTCTCATTAAGTAACTGCTGAGTTCCAGCGCAATGGCTGTTGTTGCTTCAGCAGAGAGCAAAATGAGCTCTGAATTGGGTTTCCCTGTTCATTTAAACTTGCAATCTGCTTTGAAATTCCTTAGGATGAAAGTTGCGTTTATGTCTGATCGCTAACGTATGCCTAACCTTAACTCTGACTCAGCACTTATAAGTGCTCCTCAATTTCATGCTCTTCTATACCCCTTTATTGAATTATTATATGCTATATTCGTTAGGTGGTTCTCCTCTAGTCACTACAGAAGATGCCAAAAATATTGTGAATGATTTCTCTCCTGCAAATATCATCACAGTCTATTTATACACTGTCGCTTCTGAGATTTGATAAGACCAGAGCGTAATATGGCATGGATACAGATGCTGTCAAAGTTAAGTTAACACAACATATTTCATCGCCCTCCCACTTAACATGCGTAATACACAAATGGTTGAAAACTATCGCTCTTTTAAAGAAGCAAAATATATGGATTTAATTTTTAATGATTTAGCTTGGTAATTAATCCAAATTATTAGTTAACAATAGCTAAAACAGAGAACTATAATGGATTCTCTGGATAATGAAAATATTTATTATTTTAATAAGTTGCATGGCTGGAAGTCTAAGTCAAGTCTTAGTCTACTGGCCACATATTGCTCTTGATTCATACGTAGGACCCCCACGGAGGTAGGTGGATGGCTGTGTCCCCGAACGAAGAAATATAAATTGCTGCTTCCGAGTATTGATGACAACATCTATCATGTCAGCTGCAGAATTGATCCATCTTAAATCATGAGCCAGGGCTGAAGGAATTATGCCAATTAGAGAGACACAGATTTTTTTTTTTTTCTCGTTTTTCTCTTTCCTGTAATTTTTGCCCCACACAAAAGGCTTTGAGACCTATTTATATTATGAAAGTCCTTTTGTCGCCTGAGACCCAAAGAAAGATTTAAACAGAAAATGTAATTGCTGAACAGAAGTGCTATGAGGGCTGTTTCAGGCTCCAGGGAGGGAAGGTCAAGTTTTTAACCTGGAAACAAAAGGATTGAACCCAATGCTGTGAGTGGGCTTTCCCTGGGGTCCAGGTCGAACAAAGCCCTTTTGCTGGACGGTGGCTTTCTCGGCTATAGGGAGGGCACGACCTGCGGCGCTGGCGATAAGCGCAGCAGGTACATGCCGTCCTCCAGAGTGAGAGCTCGGCGAGGGGTCTGCAGGTCGGGGTCAGGCACGAGGGGTGTGGGGGACAGCGAAGAGGGTGTCCCTGGTGACACCTCCCCATCACCCATGCCTGCCGGTCATCCCCCGACAGATGTCAGGGGCCATCTCGCAAAGTGGCCAAGGGAGCAGCGGATGTGCCAGCAGCACACGACGCCCCTTGGATCCGAAAGAAAAAGGCTTTTAACCTCTCCTTCATCTTTCCTCCGAAGATTTCTGAATTTGTGAGCAGTGTCAGATTCGGTTAAGCGATGACTACGTATTTCCTTTTATCTTATGTTCCTGCCTTGTAAACGGCTTTAATAAATACCGTAATTATAATTCTCGGTGACTGCACCAGTTTTAAGGTTGCATCCTTTCAGAGCATCTCTTGGAGCAGCGGCTCCCTGAAGAAAACCTCCGCGTGACGGAGGTTGCTGCCTGGCTGCCTTCGCCGAGCAGGCAAAGGCAAGCCGGAGACAAAGGCAGTGGTGCACAGCTCAGCCCCTGCCTGCCTCCACGCCGCGCCTGGCGGGGGACTGAGCTGTGCATGTTCCCCATCTCAAGCCACTGCCTGCACCACATGAGCAAAGCCAGCACTGAGACATCTGGGAAAGATTATGATTATATATATATATATATATATGTTTGGGGATAATTACATTTACAAAGCAAAACAAGGAGGAGAGGCAGGTGGTCGTTGCTGAACAACCACAGGGGCTCGTGTGTGCTTTTTGCGGGTCTCCGGTGCTGCTGTGAGCTGGGGTTAGGTACAAGCAGCCAGGACCTGCCATGGGGCACGGAGTGGGGAAAGGGGTATGGCCAACATCACATTGCAGTGCTGGCCCGTTGTCACCTGTTGTGGTCCCCAGGTCATCTCCTCTGGTATCTGAAAGGGGCTGTCCCCCACTTGCTGTCCCAGACAGTCACCCAAAGTGGACACGGAGGTTGCACCCACCACCTGGACTGAATACAAGTCCCCGGCAGCTACTCTCCAAACCCAAATGAAGGTGCTCAGCTTGGGAGGCAGGTCTTTTGCCTTCCACACCTCACCCTGCTCTTTGTCAAGGGTTGTTAGGGTCAAGGAAACAGTCCAGCAGCATCATTTGGTAGGAAAGCAGGTGTGGATCTGGACTTCCCAGAGGGGTTACTCCTAGAAAGGGCCAACTGATGGTGAGGAACCAGAGATGACGATGGTAATGATCTGCCTGGATGACAAGGGGGCTATTCAGAAATAGCAGGCACTTAAAAAAAAAACAAACAGCAGTTTAAGGTGGGATCCCTTCATCAATTGCTAACACCTCAGGAGGTGACAAAGGACTTGCCATGGGTGCAAGTCAGCCAGCCCACCACTGCTGCGTTGAAATGTTGCCTCAGCCTTCCTCTAGCAGCTGCCAGTGCTGGTTGGTCCCTGGGCTTGCGGGATTGCTGTTTGGGTCCAGAGCAGCCCATCCATCCTTCCCTCACTATTTTGATACTCGATGAACTGCGTGCTCAGCAAAGCCTCAGTAAACATCTCTCAGCTGAAGCCCTTGTTTCTGGGCTACCAGGAGCATTATCCAGGGGAATGTTTTGTTTCATGAGGGAAAAAGAGGGCCTTTTGGAAAGGCAGTAAGGTGTTTAAAGCAACATTTCTGGACATCTTAGTGGGTTTTTTTATGTACAAAAGATTGTGTATCCAACTTAAAGGGCACAGACCTTAGAGAAATTCAAAGGATCTTTTGAAAAGAGGTTAAATATATTTAAAATTTATGACTGTGCACCCATGCAAATTGGGAAAGGAAATTAAACTATATCTGCAGAAAAGGAAAAATACATCTACATATGATGTAATTTAGAAAGTCAACTGTATCTTTGAATGATGTCTGAATGAAAGGATAAGGTAATGCTGAGGAAGGCTTAATATCTGGGCTTAAAAAGCCACGTGGGACCATAGGGAAAAAGGGGTCGCAATATACTTACATACTCATTGTGAAGAGTTTCCAGTAGAATGAAAACTGTATCTAGCTGACTTTTGGCTAAGAGAGAAAGATACACAGAGAGAGCAAGTACATTTTTTTCAACCTCATCAGTGTTTTCTATACAACTAGATCCATGCTCCACGTGACTAATTTGAAAACCTACACACCAATATTTTTTCCTAATCTGGTTAGTCTTTGTGGCTATTTCCTATGCTGTGCAAAATAAACTTCTAGTCAAAATAACTGGGCTGAGAACAAGGGGAAAAAATGATGGGAGAGAGATATAAAGCAGAAGGAAACCATTTGTGTAGGTATTTCAGGGAGACATAAAGTACCAACCAACTTAAAGAAAGCGACAAGAGTAATTCACAATATTTTCCTTTAAACTAAAGGTGGAAGTTGTCTGTGTTTCAAGCCCAGTGTAACACAGGGCGTTACACGCCGTGTGACACGCTAAAAGAGCCGGTGATCTCAGCTCAGTTCCTCGTGAGGAGGTGCTCGCCAAGCAGTGCTGAACAATTGGGTCCCTGGGTAATAATTTTATTGGAGAGGCCAAGAAGGGAACGGCCGTGGAATTAATATTGCTGCGCTGTGCTGTTCCGAGTCTGAGGGCGAGAGAGGACTTTGCTTTATAATGCTGACACCGCAAATCCCTTAATGAGCACTAAATTCACTTAACAAAATTCTAACTAACTCCTTCAGGTTTCTGATGTAGCTTAGCATGTCAGCTTTACCTTAGAGTTTTCTGTGTTTTGCTGGTCTATGCCATCAACCTGAGCATCCATAAAGCCAGTATTCCTTTTTATTCACTCTACCTGTTTATTGCTTAGTATATTTACCCTTTTATTAAGAGCTTCCACTTGGTTAAGACTTGTTCAAGTATAAGCTCAACAGGAAGCATTTTCCTTTATACTGTAATAACTCTGTATTGTTGCCTAGAGGGTGACAGAAAGTAACGTAAGATTCATAAAAATATAACTGTCTGAGCCAAGTAGATAGAATTATGGTAAGCATTAACCAAAGTGTATTTCTCTGTCCTATAGGGTGAAATCAGAACATCTTAATGTTTTCTTTCTTGGGTCACATAATTCTGCAGAAGAACACCAAGAGAAATGCCAGACTACTTCTGCTTGATCGTTATGTTCTGTACCAGCCTTTCGAACAGGTTTGCAAATAAAATTACTTTATTTCATTATGTGTCATTTTACATTTTGCCCATGCATCACCCCACTGAGACCATTTGGTTTAAGACACTTTTTTTTTTTAAGCTATAAGCAACTGGAATTTTAAACTCATTTAAACTGTAATTCAGGATGCTTCTAGTAGCCCATTTTCAAGTTTAACCACTAAATGAGTACATCCTTAGAAAAAGAAAAATATGTGTCTTATCCTCATTCGTTTTTTATCCAAGTAATATTAAAAAACTCCAAACCTCCAAAAGGCACACTGGTGGGGAAATTTTAACCCTATTGGAACCGGCATGGTAGTTTCTGAACACAACTTTTTTTGGTTTGTTTTCTTTAAGTTGGATGAAGGAAGTGTAGATTTGCTAACTTTCCCTTCTCAGCCAAGGGGGGTGAAATAGCCCGTACATCTCTCACTATCCTATGACAAGGAGGTGGCTGAGCTCCGTCCTCCAGAACACTGCACTCCTTGCTCCTGAAAGAGGGGGTCAGCATTTTGGATCTGAAATCCTGTAAAGCCGTATGTTCTGTGTCAGCAGCTAGACTAGCTCCATTAGCATCAGCAACAAGCTCTTTGATAATTTCCTACCATGCTGCAGAAGAGCTACCCGCGTACAGCAGCTGTCTCCAGTGAAGAGGAAGCAAAATTATAGTAGCAGCAGGATAAATGCCACAGGCAAAGTCATGAAGGTGATATTTGTTAGCAGTTGCGGGTTGAGAAAGAAACCTCACACCTGAGAGACTGAAAGAATAAAGGATGAGATGGTCTATTATCGTATTTTCATTATTTCATTTCAATATTTAGTTAAATTAGCAAACCTTAAGTAAGATGGAACCGGCTATAGTTGTGTTGAGTGGACAGGACAGAGTTGAAAACTCCAGGACATTTTTCGCATCTCTAGACTTGAGGATTCTGATGTTTTCTTTGTTCTGGTTGCCTGGTAATAATTTAATATTTTTATTTCTATATTTACTTTAATTCTTAAAAAGCCAAGAGGTGGAGATATGTTGACAGACTGGAAAAGGAAGCTATTATTAATTAAAATTATTTTAAGTCTAAGATTAAAAGAGTGCTCCTGCATATAAATTTGCTTCAATGAGCTGGACCCACTGTAATGTTAAATCACTGCATAAATTAGGAAATGTAGCAGACATACTGGCTGGGGACTAGATGGTGCCACCATTTTAGATGGTGCAGATTCTGTTTTTCCTATATCCTTCCTATGTGCACATGCAGCTTAGATGCCCCTGGGTAATTGTCCATCTGTGGTACAAATTAATTTTTTTTCCTCTTAAAAGAGACTAGTCCAAAAAGAAACAGAGCATGGAAATTTGGGAGGCAGCAGTTATCTCTGTTGTTTGCTGGTAGAGCTGGAAGGGAAATCTTGCAAAATACCATGGAGCCTGCTGTTTGTTATGTCTAACTAATACATGCATTCACCAGCCGCGAGCCTCTGAACAAATCCAGCTTCATCTGAAAAATCAAGCAAGGAGGAAAAAAAGCTACTATGTAAGTCAGCAAGGCGTTCCTGAAGTTTTGGCGTTTTGATGTCACTTCTCTGGAACCACAGTGAATGGTGGCAATCTCATATTCCTAAGTGTTCCTAATTGTAATACTGGCCGCCGTCAGTCTGGCATATTAAAAACCACGTGCTTCCATCTGCTCAGTGACCTGGAGTAGCAAGGAGCATGGCAATCTCTGCAACAACAAGCAGAGCCCCTGGTGGGTATGACAGCCAAGGAGGAAGGTTTCCATTGGGGTCTTTACATGTCCCACTGCAGCAGCAGCCCAAAACACACAGTCCCCTTCAGAGCCAGAGTGGAGGGCTATGCCGGGCCCATGCTGTGCTGAGATGGGGGTCAGCAGAGGGACCATTATGGTTAATCCTGGGGCCAGGATGTGCTGATTTACAACAAAGTTTACCATGACTTACATCAGCTGCACATGATCCCCAAGAGACCACCCAGCACTTCAGAAGAAGTGGTCTGTAACTTTTTCATCCTGTCCTCTTCCTGCCGATAATAAAACACTGTCTGCACTGAGATGAGGTGACTGTTCTCTCCCCTCTCCTCCATAAATGAGCATTGCACTCTGATGCTGAGCTCGTCCATGGGAGGGGAAATTGTGGGCAGGGGGGAATATGAGGAGTAGGTCCTGGATCCTGGATCTTACTCCTGCACACACGCAGTTCAGATACAGAAATCTGGAGGCAACGTGCAGTCTGCCAGACCGCATGGAGTCAGGCTGCAGAGACCTGAGGCTCACAGGGCTACTGCAGTGTCAGCTTCCTGAAGAGCAAATGGAGAAGAGAAAGCTATCCTTGTTCCTGGTGTGACATCCCCTCTGACTGACTTCAGAAGAAGAAGTGATCTGCATTCCCACATGGTCTGCAAAGCAACCTATAAAATAAGCTTGGAAAAATCCTAACAAGAAGGCAGAGCAGCAGAAAGCACTGACAAATGTACTGTAGCAGAGCAGTCGGCAAGGGCTGTGCCTGATGTTGCAGGATTGCCTTTTTCTCCAGCACCACATGCAGATGCCGAGGCAAGATTAAAATAACACGCAAAACCACTACACCCTGACAACGCCGATGCATGAAGGAGTTTATCGGGTAGCGCAGGGACCGACTCTTCATACAGGAGCACACGTGAGGCAGTTCAACTGAATTCAGTTGAGTTACACCAGAATATTCCTGCAGAGACAAGAGCTGATGAAGACCTCAAGAAATGCGTATAGACATTACAGATGCATAGATCTAGTTTTATACGTAACCATTATATTAATTTTCTGACCGGAGGGGCAGCCTGTTCTGCCCTGGGTCTTTCCAACCCAGCCACCCATAGGCAAGCACAGCGTGCCGTCCCATGAAGGAGAGGTGTAAGATGGCAGTGCAATTCCTCACATTCGTGACTGTGGAGTCATGATGCGGAGTGGGCACCGAAGACTTTGCTGCTCCCCTCCTTCCTTTCTGTGGAGGAGAGCTGGCACAAGGGACTTGATGGGATCTCTAACAGCCTCTCCGGGACTGGCTATCATGTTGTAAGCAAGGACGTATATCTCCCAAACTGTTTATTTGCGTGACTGCAGAGGAAGAAGAGGATTTGCCCCAGATGCCTTCTTATTTATGTTCTCTCCTAACTGTTTTATTATGCCTAATTTGTCATCCTTAGAGAATGCCTCTTATCATGTGCAAATTCTTTTAAAATTCTTATACTGACAGAGAAATAATAGTTGCCTGATTTACATTGTAATCTTCCGTAAGAGGGATATTTGTATTTTTGAAAGTGTTATGATTTTAGTTGCTTCTCAATGGGGTTTTTTTTGCTTATGATGTTGTACTGCAACATCAGAAAGAAAGGGGAGTTCAAGCATCCATTAGAGACACCTCACAACGAGATCCCAAATCCTAGTCCCTGGCTAGGACACCGCAGTCGTCAGTACAGGCAGCAAAACATTAAAAAGCTCTTAAGTAAATAATGACTGCGGTGATGATATAGTGGGAAAAGGAGTAAATTTTCAATTCACTAGGGTTAACAGTGATAGACTCTATTTTCTAAACAAAGATTACTACCCATTCTCTGGAGCACACATACACTTAATACACAACCGCAACATTAAAGCTGAGATAAGGAGACAGATAAAACTCACAGCAGGAAGCTCCATACAATGCAGCATTTACCGACGAGCTCCCACCGTACTGTTTAAACTGCGTGCTTTGGCACTACCACGTTTAAGCCAAGAAAGCGAATCAGCCCGACTCCACCGCGGAAGCCGACCTCAGCCCGCTTCACGCCAGAGAGCTCCGGCTCTGAGGAAGTTATCACCTCTCCTGGAACGAACCCAGATAATGGCTGCTCAGAAAAGCACATATGCTTTTTTAGCTCTCACAGCCCTTGACGCGTAGCAGTTTTTATCTCATGGCAACATTTAAAATGCCTCTCTTCTGGGGGAGGTTGCCTGTGTGAATTTGGAAAGGAAGGCATCGTGCCCTGCCCCATGCTGTGCGCTGCCAAGGTCAATATTTGGAGTGAGGCCCTGTATTTTTCTTTATGCCATTCAATGTTACTCTCTGCACTGGGCCCTTCTGTCACTTTAGTGAAGAAGAAAATGACTCGGGGAAGTGAAACTCATTTAGAAACACCTTCTTTTTTCCATGGGATCAACTCTTTTGCCTGGCATTAAATGCGTCCTCTCCCTACAAATGAAAACAACAATACTGAAGAGCAAGGGCCAAAATCAAGGCAAAGAGCAATTTAAGATCAAATGAAAGGAAAATTCATTAATACTCTTCCCACTAACCACTGACCCTGCTGTGCTGCTCCTCCTGCACATGAGAACAGCATGGGATACCAAAGACAGGAATCCCATCTCTATTTCCCCAACAGGAGATGCATTAAATGCAAATCCGGCAGCAGTTTCATTTTCACTACAGAAAAAAAAAAGCTCTTTTTATTTTTTGTATAGTTATTTAATGTCCCTCCTTTATAGGCCAGCCTTCAGGATCATGGCACAAATGATTTTACTGGCTATCTGACTGTCATTCTCTTTAACACAGTCTGTGGTTCGCTAGTTGATGATAGCTTAAGCGGAATTTAATTGGTAACATATTGTCAGTTGAATTAGAGGCCATATGATACAGATTTAAACCTTGGTAATTTTTGCATAAAGAACAATCTGTCAACAAATCACAGCAAGAAAAACAGCCATAAATCAGTTTGTCAGGTTTATTAGTAATTGCAGAAGTTTTGTTGTCTTGTTTGACTAGAGCCTCTCTTTCCCAGCTGCCAGAAAATGTTTCTCTAGATGCAGGTAACTTTGTAGGTATGCAGATTTTATGCTTCCTGTGCACAGGGGTGTACATAAACATATACAGGGATGTAAGCAATTGCAGAGCACTGGAGATAATGACCTAGGCAGCTCCTCCAGCCCTGTCTTCCTAAATAGATCAAACCGCAGCACCACACGTAGATGCACTATAGAGTCACATCCACATACATTTAACCATATAAGCTGAACCTACATTCAGAGGAGGACGTTGCCTGCCTCTGTATTTCTCTATGCCTCTGTATTTCTGCTGGCTGATTTTGCATCATAGTGCTTCTCCCGATAGATTCACTTTTTTTCTCTGAAGATTCATAATAAAATGTTCCTGGCTTGAAGCTGGGACATTGACACAGTCCTTTTTTTTCTGAAATCATGCAGTTCTGAAACCATTTTTCCAGCTCTGACAATATTCATCCCCGTAGAGCGTTCCCCTAGCATGGATTGTATCACAAGTGATCGAGCTGGCTTCATGACAGAAAGCAGAGTTAGCTTTATATTGTGAGCCGGATGAAGCACAGAGAAGGATGGGTTCGCCTACAGGGCCTCGAGGAGAGGGGCTGTCTCCCCCATCCTGGAGACTGCGGGAACACGGCAAGGGGCCATGTCTCCTGGGAAGCCCTTCTCAGGGGTGTCAGAAAGGGGCTCTGTAAATCACCTAGCAGAGTCTCCTTATTTTTGGGTAGACACCCACTATCGGGTATACATATACACCCCGTTCCTCTCCCCCACTGCACACCTACTGACACCGGTCGTCCTCTGATGCTAGCCTACGTCTACTAAGGATAAGCTGTCCTCTACCCTACGGGTGCATGGGGGTCTCCCCTTCAGTTTGTGTCTAACAGGATTAATTTTTCTTAATGTTCAAGAATATGCAAAGTAAGAGAAGGTAAGGCACCGACTGAACAGATACCCAGTGAGCATTATTATGAAAAAGATGGGAAATCACAAAAAAGTGCCCCATTAATATATTATTTAAAAGGACGCCTTATGTATTGCGATTACCCTTGGGTGACAGCGACTGACAGAGCATGTCTATCACTCATGATAAAAATTGCAGGATGATCTGCACCACTGTTCATAAGCATGATATAAGGTACAGTGGTTGTTACAGCAGCATAATGTTCCTATGCAGTAACAAATATACTACGCAGAGACATGCACATAATTAAAATGAAGCTCACTGGCTTGCTAGCACCGTTTGCCAAAGAATAAGTTGCATGCAAGTGGATTTGCATACAAATGAGATACTGTCAGAACAATAATGGGACTTTGATAAGACCACATACTCATGTCATTAAGTCACTTCAGTAGCTAAGGAATATTTAGTTAGCATTAAACGAGGATAAAAGTTGATCATTTCCCCTTCCCCCCAAATTAAAACAAAAGCCAACAAGGTACATCCAGTTAAAAATACGAGGACATTTTTAAATTGAAAAGATACCACTGTTAATGCTATCTTTTAAAAGTTTTATGAGGTAGTGTGGAATGAAAATTGTACTTTTTAGCACAGAAACGAAACCTTTTTATTGTTAAGAGCTATTTTCACTGAGACTCCATGTCACCTGCCTGCTTGGTAAGCACAACGGTAGTATGGTGTGTGATTTTTTAAAAATAAATAGAACTTTTAAATGAAGACATTTAAATTCATGTTTATATTTAGTTTTATGCTTAAGTGTAATTAAATCAGCGTAGATTAAATACCTACTGAAATCTTGTAGATCTTGTAGTGAATCAAGAGCCTTCAAATCCTCTTATTTTTTTGCTGTACTTGGAGACCTCTTGGAAATGCCTGAACTTTGGACTTGATCCAGCCATGCTGAAATCAATGGGAATTTTTCCATTGACTACAGTGAAAACAGGTCCTTTGAGAACAGTCTGAACTGAGACGTATTGCTCTACTTAGCTGGTAAAAAAAAAAACAACCTTTTGGAAGACCATCTTATGGCAATCTCAAGGTCTGTACATCCTCTGTGTTTTAGAAGTAAACAGGCTTACAGTAATTTTGATGGGTTTGCCTGTAAATAATCAGAGGAAAAGTTAAACACTAAAGTAAGAAGTTTTCAAAGGAGAAGTCAAGACCTAAAATAGTCTTTTGCTGGTGGTGGGAGACCTGCTAACCCTGTACGGCAGGAAACAGTCTTGCAAATTCGTTAACTTCTTTTCTAACTTGAAAAATGGTGCAGGAGTCACTCAGAGGAGGGTAAAAATTAATATTAATGATTTCATTTTGACAGGAATGAACTCATTACCATGCACATTTCCAACGTTTTTCAACAGTTAATTTTAGCTGCTGAAAAAGACCTCTCTTGCTAACTGAAAATATGGTAATTTCACATTAAAAACTGTGTATTAAGAAGTCTTTCTTTGCCAAAGTTACAAGCGCTTGACAGGGTTTTATAAACCACACTGAGCACCTCACAAACTTTCAATCACACATTATGAGAGGACTCAAAAATCCAAAATTAAAATCAGTTGCCTGATTCAGTTTTTGTAATGTGTAATTTTTTTTAGTTACTGCTATTATGACAAAACAACTAAGATATATGGAAGAAATACATTGTCCCATAAGATTCTCTAGATTTTTTTAAGGCAGAAAATACAACATTATGTTATAATAACTGTCACTTCCAGTGATAAAAGGTATACTGTTTTATTTACAGAGAGAAGAATTAGCAGTTATAAAAAAAAAAAAAAGTAGCTGATGTAAGACGAATTCACATTAAGATGAATGTGTTCATTTAATCTCTGGCACATTGAGTCTTGGGCACTACTTTTATGGTTTGCCGGCAACACCTATATTTGGATGCTGGTGGGCTCAAGAGAGGTCCTGAGAAGCTCTAGGTGACGAAATGTATTTCTCTCCCTTTTTGTTCAAGATAGACAAACTCACCTGAAGATTTTTAAGATTTTGAAACACTGCTACTAACAAATTGGCCATTTTAATCTGACAAAATCTTCCAGAGGAGTTTGCAATGCTTTCGAAAGGCACAGCATGAAGCTTTCCCCAGCTCACTCTGTTGTCGCAAGTGCAGTTGGAAGGGATGGAGCCACACGCCAAACGGTGGGGTTCGCTCCTCCATCCCCAGTTGCTCCCCCTCCCCAGCCCTGCTGCCGATCCTCCTGCCCTTTCGGCTTCCCAAAAGCTATGCTGTAACTATCTGCGTGCAGAGCCTGGGGCAAGCAGTGCAGGAGCCCTCTCAGTGCCATGTGTGAGCTATGTACTGACAAAACAAGGCAAATAACTCCCTCCCAATGCTGTCAAACCCACAAAATACACAGCCCGCAAAAACAAAGGAGATTGCCTTTATTTCCTTTCCATTCTAATCATCTTCAGGGCTATTTGTAACAATAGTAGGCATAACACTGCCAAGCGCAAATGTGATTTCCAAGTTGGAGTTTGTTTCAGAAAATGGATTAGTTCAATTTTCCAGATGTCAGACAGGTGTGCAGTTAAGTATACGCTGGTATTCAGTTTTGGTGATTAACACTCATAATGACTATTTGGCTATGACAATCAGATCCTTATTTTCAAAATCTACCATTTATTGTTCTAGTACATTTACTTCACTTATAGCCACCAGCCAAATCCAAGATCAGCTAGAAGGAAATTAAGAACCGATTTATTATACTTGCACTGTTTGTACGACATTCATCAACACTAGAAGAAAGTGACTGCAAAAAGGAAGAGTAAAGAGCTTTTATGCCAATACAGAAAGAAATGAAGATCTGTCATTCAATTCCATGTGGTGGTGTTGCGAAAAAGATGAAAGAAAATGCATTTGAAATTTCCCCATATCACTTGCATCCCTTGGCCCTTTGCTCCGCAGAAGTCATTCACTTCCAGAGCAAACTTACCCCCAACTCCAAAAAAATCCCCCACCCCCCAAAGAACCCAGCATCTGCAATTAAGTGGCTTGGACTTGGAGTTACACAGGCCAGTATCTTTGAAAGGTTGCTGTTGCAAGGAAAAGTAAAAAATAGGAAAAAATGTTTCTGTATCAACTTCTCTGACAGGGCAACCCTTGCTCATGCTGGCTTCTCATGTTCCATTTTGAATGGGCTGAAACTGGGCAGAGGAATTATGGGTCAGGATCAAACGTAGGGAGAGCTGATGACAGCACTGAAAGCTTTGCTTCTGTATCGGGATTCAACTAAAGGGCTTCGATTCTAGGCATCTCCACATACCTTCATAATACTGGATAGTATTACTACAACGTCATGCCACTTTAAGAAATTAATTAATCTATATGAGCTAAAAGCAAATAATTTGGAAAAGTAGTTCTGTATGGCCTTGATGTAGCAACAGATTTGGTTTCAAAGGAGCTGTCCTTTTGTTCAAGCATTTACATGCTTGAAGTCATGTAAATGCTATGTCATATGTGGGAGAGCCTAGTGCTGTGGTTTATCTGTTGTACTGCTGGTATTGATCCCAAAAGTATTGTTCACTGATTGCTGGTTAATTAGGTGCTGTTAATAAATCAATAAGCTGCTTTGATCCTGGTTTGTTTTTTCCTGCAGCAGACATAATCTGTCTTTAGCCATTGTGGATAGGCAACAAGGTTGTGACCACTCTGTGCAGCCAGAGAAAAGAAGTGTGCAATAGTCGCTGATGAGAATTTTCAGTATAATAAAACATGTCTCCATCCTAACAGTGAAGTGAGGGTGTGAAACTTAAATCTTATAAGTGGACACAAGAAGGAACCAGGAGATAACAGAGGTCAATTTGGCTTGGTAAGCGTGGCAAGTATTTTTCCAGGCTTCTTAAGACTACTGAGATCCTGCTCAGTCTGTCAGCCCCACACAGTTTTCAATCTGCTTCCAGTTCCGGGTGAGTGAGAATTCCCTGGGCGCTCTCTTGCATGATTCCCTATTTCACAAACACACCTACACAACATCTTGCTGGTTTTCAAGCTTTAACAGCCTTTTCTGAGCTTTCATAGCACTGCTCTATTTCACGGATGCCAAAATACCTTAACTTGACCCAGTCCCTCAGGAGGTTCATTTAAAATTGCCTTACTGACATTTTAACAAGGACCTTTGTATAAAGACCAGGTAAAGACTGCTGAATGCGGTTGTTCCACTTTGCAATTTTTGTGCCCAGGTATTACAGTATTATACTTTTTCTCAGTGAACAGAATTAAGGCTTATACCTGGCAAAATACTAGATGGAAGTAAAAGAAAAAAAAATTAAATTTCCTTTTCCAATTGAAGGTAGACATTAGAAAATAACCTCTTCAGCTATTTTTCACTCATTTTTATTAATTTTGAGGATAGTGTCAGATGAAACATGGACTAGTTCTTTTCTGGGTCAGGCTCCGTGAGAGTGAATTAGTGTAGGTGGAACCAATAATAACTCCAAGGAACACTGTGAAAGCAACATCATATAAAGGTCTCTCAGCACCTTTGAAGATGCATTATGGGTCAGATCTCCTTCATTATTGTTGCTTGTTCGAGCAATACGAGCGGAACTGGGCCTAGAGAGGCCTCTCCTGTCACAGCATAGACCCACCTTAACCTCAGCTCACAGTATTGCCTTGTTGCACTAGCACAGTACTTGAGAGACTTGCTGGCCCGGATCTCAGTGGCTGGCCCAAATTGGCAGAATTCTCTCAGAGGTACCAGAATGACCCCAAACCTAACAAACACAAGGCTCGTGGGGGAAGGAGATTCCCTGTATTGAACATCGGCTATCGCTGGAAAAAGGGGGCAAAGGTCTCGGGAATTTAAGAGAGCCTGAAAACTTGCCCGCTTTTCCCAGCAATGTTGAGTGGTGCAGTAAAATGCAGCAGCCCCTCTTAGGACCTTTCCTTGCATGGTACCCCATGAACACTACACCTACAGCATCACTGGTAAGAATACCATACAAATTCAGCTGGTTGCCAAAGAAAATGCTTTACTGGGCTGAGCTTACCCCCCGTAAAGCATAGGAAGACCTAGTACGTGCGAGTGGAAGGAGGAGAAGGTGAGTAGGAAAGATGGAATGGGAAAGCAAAGTTATGAAATAAATTTGTTTAGCATTTAAATATCACAGTGATGAATATGACCTAGGTGGGAGAAGCCCATGGGTCTTTCCACACATTTTAAGGTGTGAACCCACTTAAATGATTCGCTGGAACACGTGCCCAAAATTTATTTATCTCTTTAGCAAAGGCAAACAATGCTAAATACTGAGCTTTTTAATGAAGTCAAACAATTAAGAGAAAAGTATATTCCTAAGCTCACTGTGAGAGTTGAGCCAATTATAATCCTAAAGCAGAATGGTGAAGCTGGTGTTAATTAACCAGAGCAGGGAGTCATCAGGTCAAATTTACATCTCAAAGAGCTACAATAGAATTCCATGAACAAAACAGAAAAATAATGTTATAAGTTTTGCTAAGTTCTGAAATAATCAGGATTTGGCAGTTTGGGTAGGGGTTGTTTTTTTTAAAAGAAGCTAAATATTGGGCTAACTTTCTCCCATTGAAATCAACCTTTTCACTGACTTTCCTGGAAGTATAATCTTGGCAGTTTTAAATTCTTATGAAAGTGAAGTGTTGACAAATAACTGTTCTGTGGGGTAGCAGTAAACAGAGAGAGACTACGAAAACATAACTGTTCTGTGCTACTCTTTCCTACCGTTTGGTAAATAACTTCCAAAGATAAAGGAAATGTTTTAAAGTTTCCATTTGAAAGTGAAAAACAAAGCCATTAACTGAGGAAGTTAATACCTATTTTTATTTAAAACTGGTGCATATATATACACACACATATATATATTTAAAGATTAGTTGAATAGGAACATATAGGACAGACTGAAAAATATATATACATACGATTCCCCTTCTAAAGTAAGTGAATGATAGCACGATTCTATTTTGTAGGCCAATTATTCAAAATCAGTACTTTTTTCCAGTGCTACTTATGTTTTGTAATAGCCTTCTTTAGGTTTAAATCTGATTTTCAAGACATTTATTTATACTCTTTTGTATCAATTATTTTTAAAAATTTTAAAAAAAATCATTGAACTATGATCAACTGAATATGCCAGTATCATCCAGTAATTGGTGTTGCCATTCAAAGTTGTTTTGCACTAGGAAGTGCAACAGCTTTTCCCCCCATTTTTCCATCGGGGAAGCTTTTTTTTGTAATATCACACATTCATTCAAAAACATAGTTCAGACACAGTGGCTGGCTGACCCAACACCCCATTCACTTTAAAAAAAAAGTGTTTTCATGTTTGTTTCAGTAGCTTGGATCTAGGTCTTTATCACTTTGCTCCCTTCATCCTAGTGGTTTATTCAACCTGACAAAGCTTTGGGGTTTTTTTTTCTTTTATTCAGTGCAGCTGAGAAAACCCTTTTACAATGTGCCAATTTTAATATTTGCTTACTCCACCAATGCACAAACGAGTATATCAAGGTCTCCCTTTGGGGAAGCAGCAAATGCAGTTGTTGATGCTGTACCACACAATGCTTGTAACAGCATCTGGGTAGCTGGACTCAGGGATGATAAACCTACCTGCTTCCTCAGACCGCTCATTTCTCTCTCTCCTTCATCCTCCACATAGTCTTCATCTCTCTGGCAAGACTTGATGCTGCTGCCTCAGTGAGCTGGGACTCGTTCTGGTCTCATAGGAAGGTTTAGGGACCAGTAAATGTTTGCAATGTTTGGGACACTTTCTGAAATCCTTTTCCACCAGTCTCCAAAGTGAATGAAGATTGTACTGGAAAGAAGCCTCAAAAATGAATTTAAAAATGAAAAAAAAATTAAGGGGTGCAGTGCATTTTCTTCTCTACTTGTTATTTCTACTAATTTGACTAGAGTTGAAATTGTGTTGTTGGTTTTAGTTTTCTCTTAGTTCATGAAAACTGTTTTTCAGAAGTGCTGAATGCACCCTTTCCCACATATGGAATGGGGGGAATCATGGGACCTTGGGACCTTGGAACATATGGTCTAGTCCAGCTTAAGCCGGGTTCCCAAAAACCAAAGGAATTTAAACTTTCCAATGAGTGCTCAAAAATTTCCTCAAACATAGATAGGGACAACAAGACTTAGCACCCAAGGGGAGGATACATTAACCAGTGCTTTTTTTTTCCCCTTGAAATTGTGATGTGAAAAGCACTGTAGAAATGCAAAGTACTACTGTCACAGCTGTTCTCGGAGCCAGTAGGGTCACCTGCCTTTTTCCTTTGAGGCAAAACACATAGCTACAATTTTTTTTTTCTCTGTGGCTCCTACAAAGACTGTTGTCATATCTTATTCTATACATAGAGCAGACATGAAGATTTTATTATTAAAAAATGTCTTTATAAATTGGTCATTTAATCAGATGGCAGTTTATTACCTAGTCATAACTTTACCTGGTATTTCCATGAATATTAAAGTTAAGGAAATTACTAAAAGTTTTACTTTTAAGGAGTATTTTTGATACTCCACTCATGACTTTTCTGCTCTATTAATGCATAAGCTTTCATCAGTTACTTGAGTTATCTGGTAGTTTGTGTAATACTTGTGAAAGTATTTCTGTAACAGAAACCTATGTGGCCTATAGTTTTAAGAGCTTCTTTAGGGGAGAGAAAATTTCAGTGTTTTTACTGCTTTCTTGTTTGCTTCTTTATCTCATCATATCAAAATTACAAAATTGATCAACATCACCTTGGAGGACAGGATCTTATGATTTTTAAGAGCACAGATTTTTACTAAAAACTGCTTCTGTTATATTGACAAAAATATTTACAAAAATAAAGGCACATGCAAGTGAGGTATGACATCTTGCAAGCAACTACGAGCCAGTATAACACTATCACTGTCTCCAGAGAGACTCACGACCACACACACACGTATGTTGTGCATATGCATCTATATACATTTATGCACTTTGGAGACAGGGAAATACACCTATATGAATACATGTATATTATCCTTGCTTGTAAGCTTGTCCTTTTTAAGAATTCAGTAGGAAACTATTATAAGATAAAGGTTTTATTTTGTCATCAGAAATTCTATGACATGCATAAAATTAACATTTACGAGATTTTAGGTTGGTTGTAAAATTTTCTGTTGTTGAAACCTGGCTTATGTAGAAGTAATTAATTTTGCTCAACTGGATTTTATAAAAATGCTTTTTTTGATTGCAACAGAATGAGACATTTGATGTAATTTAACCGTGGATTTCTGAGGGGGGTTTCTGAGATAGAGTTGCCTATTCTCAAGCAAGCAAACTATTACACGACGTTATGTTTTGTGCTACTGTATAATGAAATGCTATAATTGATATAGGTCTTTACCACACTGACTATCATACAGTACAATATAAAATAAATTACCAGAAAAGAACAGCATTTTTTTAATCCTATATGCTTATATAAAGCATTTTGGGTTGTTGCATTTTAGGGAAGTGACAATTATTCTCTCCATATTCACTTGATTCATGAATAGTGCAGTTTTCAAGCATTTGTATTTGGTTAACAGTACTCAGAGAAAAAGCCCCGTAACAAATAGTCCAGTGGCTATAAACCAGATCCTTCCATGCTGACAGACTAATTAATCTGATCAGTCTTGAACACCAGTGCTTGTCATGTGAGCAGTCAGCATTCAGCGGCAGCCAGCTACAGCGGTCACCTATAAATGTTCCCCAGTTGCCTTAGGACTTCATACTGCTCTCACCAAAGCCAAAGGCAAAATCTTTACTGATCCCAGTTTTTAGAAAATCAAGTAACATTGGCTCAGTAACTGCCACTTTCCCACAAAAAAAAAAAAAAAAAAAAAAAAGATAAGCTGAAAATTTGCTCCTCAAAAGCTGAATAACTGAGTTCCTAAGAACGACAACTGCATGTGATTTTGTCTGGCAGGAGCCTGATCACCCAAGAACGGTTCAGGAGCTGGAGGAGGACCCTGACCTCCTCTCGACTTCCTTGGCACGCACAAAATGAGCTGTACAGAGCCTTGCAGCCTCCTGTGGCCATACCCAGCTCTGTTACGAGTGCAAATAAGTAGCTGCAAACTGGACTGTTATGTGCATAGATGTTAAGTGATCGCAATTAAATGGTCATGCTATAGTGTGTTAACAGCTCAGATTTTTAAGAAAATCTATAAGTAAAGTACATTCAAAACAATATACCAAAGAAAAAACCCTACAGCCCAAGATGCTGCTCATGAAATAACAAATACTATAAATACAGATGATCTGGGATTTTTAAGTAATTTTTAAATTTCTGCAATTCATGAGCAATCTTTCTCAAAACTTGTGCTGCAGGTCACAGCAGCAGGCTGGTAATTTTTTGTCATTTGAACAAAGCATCGTGTACTAAGGCAAAGGAAGCTTGTATTAAATTCTTATCATCCTGAGAACACAGCAAATTTCCAGCAATATGCTACCAGGAGTAATATGAAAAACATAAAATCAAGTTATAATTTCTGCATTTATTTATTTATTTTTACAAAATTCTCATTAAATTTCATATCACATTATAAGCAGCAATTGCTGCTATAGAAAAGCAACAACCTAGAGCATCAGATATTCTCTAGTGGATCTTTCAGACCCAAACCTGCTTAGCTTTTAAGGTTAGACAAGATCAAGCCTACTTAGACAAGGAAGGCCATCTGTTTTCAAGGATCCAGCTGCTATCCCTTCAAACACAACTCACTGTGGACTCCTGTAATTTATTAATCCCAGGATAAACCTGTAAGTCTGCAATATCATTATTTGACTTCTTTATACCATTAGCTTGAACATTTTATCAACCGCTGTGCAGGTAACAGTCAAAAAGCTAAGGAGATTTGTCAACCCTCATAATTAATATCTCCCTTCTTTTAAGTTATCAAGACTCCAGTTTAGCACAGACTTAAGCACTTTCTGTGTGTGGGCAGTTCGGGGGAGAAGATTAAAGACTGGCATGTGTTTATGATCCTTTCAATACCTGGGACCCATGTTCAAGATGTTGCCTGTGCGAATTTGTTTTTTGAAATTGATCCATACATGCACACACATAGACATGTGAGCATGGACACACATGATGCTATCTTGTTCTTTCTAAATTTGTCATTTCTTCTCCAGAAAGGGGAAAGCTGAAGATTCCACTCAACCCGGGTGAAACTGGGTTTGGTTTTTTTTTTTTTTGAAACCAAACAAGTCTGGAGTTATCTCAGCCCTCAGAATTTATGTGCTGGATTTAAAAGTGAAAATGGCTTTTTCTCAGTCAGAGAACTCTGAATTGGCTAAGTGACTGGATGGATGTTAATAAAACTTCCCTTTCATCTGCAAAATGATTGTGTCTGGTCCCAGGTGGAACATGATAAATCAATGCAAAAGCTACTTTTCTCAGAAAGTTATGTGACTGAAAATAAGGGTTTAGAACATAAGTGCCATGTTAGTTGCAGTTTCAGAGCGTTACTACCATGATGGTGTAATCCACCTGCTAAAAGCATATTTAACAAGATAAAATAAATAAACCTTTTTATATATGCATGAGTATACAGTTGGCAAATACAGAACTCCAGAGTCCTTACAGTGTACTATCCTGGGAAGCTCTGAAGGAGTCTCTCGTTCGGGTTTCTCACATAATTATGTGTCTCCTAAGACCATCATGAAGAAGATGCACAGAGTTATCAAGCCTTTTTGCCTGAGCAGAGCCAGTGGTCATGCTCTGCCATGCTCTCTGCCTAGAAAACAGCAGGAGGAAATGGTGGGTCAGGGGTTTCCATTTTCAGGCTTTTCATTTCCTGGTCTTCCCAGGTGTCTTTTTGAAGAAATGGGAAGTGAGCATTCAATAGTGCTTTGTCTTAGATAACTTCGGTCTAATTCCTCCAGCCTCCCTGGCCTGTACGTAGGTGAAGCACTCAATCTCATGTAGCTGCTCTTACAGTCACACTCTCGGCTCTCCCCTCTCTGCTAGCCCATCCTCCTCTCCCATCCTATTGTAACACGGTCAGGATCTCATGACGTATTGAGCGTCCTCAGGCTGAGGAAGCCGAGGCACTTTCTGTGTCTACAAATGTGGTAACATGGCTGGATCTTTAATTAGCAAAGGGAGGTAGCTCCACCTTTGCAGGGGCTGAAGAAAGTGCTTTTAGATCATCTAAGCTGTTGCCAGCACATGCTCGGTTCTCTGAAGCAATGGTATATAATGCAGCATTGCAAACCGTAAGGGTTAAAAATCTTTACTAGAATCCATTAAGAACTCTATCTACTTGTTTGGGAACTTTTTTTTAATTATATATTCAACTTACTCCTGAAGAAGTAACTGCTAGAATTCTCTCTCCATTTCTCTCTCCCATTCTTTCTGTCTCTCACTGGCATGTGGGATTTTACAAAAGTACAAGATTCTGGGAGCTTATGTTTTGGGTGAACTGAAAATACTGAAGAACTGACTGTAAAAAAAGTGAAAATCTATATTGGTAGTTAAGAATCCATCCCAACCGATATCAAAATAATTTGATTTGTGGTTAGGTCACAATGCTTGCTATCCAGTGCAATACAAGGCAACACGCACGAAGTGCCATAGGTTATGTTGTAAATCCCTGTTAGCAGAAGGGAAGCAGCCTCCACACTTTCGTACATCATTTCCTGACATCCAGTGTTCTCAAAGGTTTTCACACAAACTTAGTGAGGCTCAACAGATGTACTTCTGTTGTGAAAGAGCAGGTTACAAACCATACTATATAATCCTTTTTTGTTCTAATAATTGTGGACGCTTACATTTGTCTATTTAACTGGTTATCAAATGTAGTAAAAAGGAAACCAAACCCCAAAGACATTTAAGCTAAAACTTGATGCACTTTGACACTAAAGATTAATTTTAAGGGCTCCAGAAACTGGCCATGATTGAAGTGACATGATCACTGCTGTTGCCAAAGTGCCTGGATATGTGGGAAAGCCTTACCTGGAGATGTCTGAACCACCCTTGAACACTAACTAGATAGTCACATATGACTAGCTATGGATATAGTCACGTGAGAGCATGGGGAAACAGAGACACAGAGCATCTATCAGTGGGCTGCCAGCTCTTGGGAGGGTTTGGTAATACCCAGACAGGACTAAAGAACATGTCCAACAGGGAGAAAATAGCTGTGGTGGAAGGACACCTGAAGAAGATGAGTTCACCCCTATAAGTTAACTGACTTGGACCAAACATGCTGCTTGCAGAACAACGGTGCAGCAAGGCCATAACACACACTAAGAAGAGCACCAAAAATGGCTATGCCTTTCATTTGGGGAGTCAGTATGAAATTTTGTGTCCAGCCAGCAGCTTGGTGTGGAAAGCAGAGAGGCTGCAAGCTCCATCTTGTTTCAGCATCACTGGCCTGAGCAGAGTGTGGATAGATGTGGTTCAGCATTTTCCTGCAGCACTGGGACTAAAGTCCAGCAGGAGGTATCACCGTCACGTGTCTCCTTCTGTAGCGTTCATTACATATCAAGGTTATACCGGCGGATCTCCAGCCGACCCGGGCTGGGGAAGGAACAGTCAGCACACACAGTGTGGGTGTTCAGCTTCAACGTTTATTGCGCAGTAGTTTACCTTTATACCCCCAGCAGTAGGCGTGTCATGTTATAAGGGGCGGAGACAAGGGAGGGTCGACCCTTAACTCTTTCCGTACAGCACGTGATCTTCCGATCGCCAGCCCTTATCTTTACTACATCCTTCCAAGCTACCACTCGGACCTTCCCTTATAGTTAATGGAATAAAAAAATAGACCCAAAAAATGGCAGTGATTCATCTCATCCAACACAGGCATTTAAGCCAGGGGAATCAGCCTCTTCTTCATGAGCTTTTTCTCCCCACTGCGAAGGGAACCTGGGACAGACCCCAAAGAACCATTTTTGGTCAAGGAGGCCTGAGCCTGCTTGCCCTGCAAACAGGCAGTGTCACACACTGGGGTGGCATCCCAGCAATGCTCTATCTCAGACCATGTACATCGCCTCTGACTCTTTTAACACAAAATGCATAGTTTGAAAAATAACTAGTAAAGCCACGGATTTTAACCAAGTAGATCAGGGTTGCAATGCCTTGCTCACAGGCCATGAGAAGTTACTCCCACGGTTACTGATGGTTGCTCAGTGACTGCATACATAACCCCAGCGCCAACATTTCCTGGCTTTGCACTGCTTGATTGCACCACCCCCGTGTTCATTTAGTACCACAACCTCCCTTTGAAACCACCTGAAAGGCAAACAATGCCAGAGTGGGGGAGGGAAGCAGGTCTTTGTAAGAGACAACTTCTAGAGATGGTCTCCAGATCCTCAGCACAGAGGGTAGGTTTGGGGGATTGCAAGAGAGCCTTATGACTTTCTGGGGACTAACCACACTTTCCCAGGTCCTTTTCCAAAAGCTGCTGGACGATGCCACTGTGAGAAGATAGATTGCAATCTATCAATAACTGCATCTAAACTTTCCCTCCAAAACGGCTCCAATGGGTGCAGTGTTATAGAGGTGATCTCCAATGGGTGCAAAAGCAAGATTTTTTCCTGTGCCCAGGACACCTTAATAATATGTTTATGTTTACCAATCTAGTATCCTATATATAGAGCTTAGAAGGTGTAGGTCAACGTAGCTCCACTGGCTTGTCAAAGCACTGTTGATTTATCCCAAATAAGCATCTAACTTGGAAGTCAAAAGAGCAGATGCGCAATCAAACAATCTTGTGCCCAGGTAGGTGATTTCTGCTACCACTTAATAAAAGAGCTAAAAAAGCACTAGGAAAGCTTATTTGTTTTATCTTTCAGTGATTATTTTGCCTGGTAATTGCAAACATCCTGTTTTAAGTCTGACAAGAATTAACTTATGCTTTGGCAAATACTGGTGCTTTCCTTCATGTTCCCCCCTGATAAAGGTAGTCTGACTTTGATATTGCTTAAAGCAGTCATAGTCTTTGTTCTTCAGAAATGATAAAGCATTTCTAATTCTGAGTTTTATAATACTACAATATGGAGAGACAGATTTTATCTTAATAACATCTATATTATGATAAAGAACCAGCTACATGACAGGAAAGCGAACATTTCAGTTCATCTACAATTCCTCATCACATCAAAAGACACTACATGTGAGAATGATATGCTAAAATTTCCCATTATGCAGTTTGGAAACACATATATTTATTCCAAAGGAATTGGTATTGTTAAGAGTAACCTCAATGGCTGATCTAGATAATGTTTCAGAGCCCAAACTGATACTTTAATTACAGTGTAATAAGATACTGATCTTATTTCTGTACATCTTCTAAGATATTTCTGTGAGCAAGATGCTGAATGTAAAGAGCCGTTCCTGATACAATCATTGCAAATAATAACACAAACGCTATCCCTCCCAGCTATGTTGTGACACCTAAACTGTTGTTAGTATTTAATGCAACCAGCGATGAAATAGGATAAACTCAACAAGAATTCTGTTTCCAGAAAAAGGTAATAATTTCTGTGAAGGAACAGGGAATTGGGCTGAACCATTCCTCACCCCAAAGACAGAATTAGTCATTTATTCTATATAGAACAACATAATAACCAAAGTCCTCCGCACCTTCCAGTAATAGAAGATGTGAAAATACACAGAATAAACCATATGCATGTGACTTAGTATGCACGTTGATAATTACATACTCGTATTTTAAAAAGCCCTCTCTCTCTCATATACACGCTTTCATTCATATAGGTAAAATATATACTCATACATATTTATGATGGGCCCGATTCTGCCTACCTTGCTCACATTGAGAGGCATCTTACCCTGCAGTAGTCCTATGAAATCAAGCAGAGATAATGCTCTTCAATCTGAGTATGGGTGGCAGATTCCACCTATATATAGCATGTCTATATTTATCTCCATTTTAAGTGGTTAATTTAGCTCTGTATCACTGAATTAAATATAAATTATCTGCTAGCACAAAAGCAGCTTGGGAGCAATTACAGTCCCCTATCTCCCCCCACCCCAAATACGCTAAATATCAATGTGTAATATGCAAATCCTAGGGCTTTTTTTACACTAACCAAGTCGAATTCTTAATACCAGACAAGAAGAAAATCATAGCTTAACATACACCAGTAGATGTAATAAATAATGAACAGCACTAACAGCTTAACATCATAAGGAAACAGATGGAAAACTTCTCTCCAGAGATCATTGCATCTAGTATTAGAGAATGAGTTTCTGGACGTGCACAGGGTGAACAGTTCAAGTCTGAATTACAATGAGGTTGGTAACACTTTTTTATTATAAATGTAGGAATTTCATGTCTTCCTTTTAGAAAGTACTGCTATTATAGCATTCATCTGTTTCACTGAAGACATGAAAAGCAAAAGGCAAAATCTTAAGCTGCTAAAGCGTGCATAGCACAATCAAATCAAGATCTCGCTCTGGGAGTACCTTGGCTGGGTTTGCAGAATAGAGCAGGGCTACAATGCCATCATCTGTCCAGGAAACGAAACAGAACCCAACGTGGAAGCCAACTCTTTACTAGCAGTGTTTATCTGCGCTACTGAAAAACGCTATTAAGGCAACAGCTATTGTATTTGTAGGTCAATGACTATTATATGTTAAGAGAATTATAATGAAGCAATGTCCAATCTGATTTTCTGATACCATTTCCTTTTCCACATCCAGTGGCTTGGATATGTTCAAAGTGCCTTTCAAACTGCGAATGCAAGAAATGGAGATTTCTCTGGAAAGTGAGGCACATCCATTTAGTTTGAATAAACCACACTGGAGAAGTGAACCAGTTATCACATTTTGCATGCATTTGTTTGCATTTGTTTTGTGTGTGGGTGGTGCCCAAATAACATATACGCCCTATATCAGTGGAAGCAGCCCAGCTAAAGCAAGATGTCATGCTTGAATCCTTCAGCTATGCTCCTCTCGATGGGCATTTGAGCCCATGGCATGGCTTCTCTGACTTTCTAATCAGAATTTGTGCACATGTCTGTACTGCATGGATTACAATGGATCCTGCCTCTCTCATCTGCCATCCGGAAGGTCTCCAAGTATGGTGCAAAACTCCACCTCTAGACAGACTCTCTTTCAAGTGTCTATTATAGCAGCATCTATTTGCCATGTATGCAACAACACTTCGTCTAGAGTTTTGTGCAAATAATAATAAATGAAGCTTCTCAAGAAGAAGGAATTTTTCTCCCTGCTTTCTTCCTCCAGCCTCTTCACACCCACCTCACCCATTTTATGGACTGAGAAAGAAGCACAGAAACTAAATGCTCTGTTCAGGGTCTCAAAATCCATTTCAGCAGAGCATGCCCAAGCCAGCCGAGCTCCTGTCTGCTCTGTCAGCTGTTAGATAATATTGCCTTCAACATCAGATGGATGCAGAGACCGCTGCTTTCTATTATGGCTGAAGATATATAAACATAATTGAAACTCGTATTGATTTTGAAGCTAAAACTTCGAGATGACTAAAACTCTGGGGCAACTGTAGGGTCAGCCAGAACACCTCTGGTAATAGGGTGAGGAGCGGAAGCTGATACTCTCCTGACAAACCCACTAAGCTTATAAACGTCTAGCACTCATTACATTATACACAATGCTGGCCAATAATTTCACGTTGCTGTTCCAAGACACAAATTACTTCCAAATGCAGGACTATACAGCAATAAATGGAAGAAGTCCAACATCAGAATGTAAGAGACACAAAGAGTTATTTCAATAATAAGACTACTCAATAATTTTATATTACACAGTTTGATACTGAATCGAATAACTCTCCTCTACAGCACCTTAATGTAAAGGCACACAGTTACAAAAAGTTGCAAACCGAGAACTAGTGATGTACTCGCAGAGACTGACTATAAAAAAAGGAAATAAGAGTTGGAACAACAACTCTCCAAAAGAAAAAAAGAAGAAACAAACCCAAACATTTTCTGGGATGCTGAGACAGCTAAAAATCTCTCCCCTGCGTACACACCTGAAGAGCATCTGGAGAGATGCAAGGTTGCATGGCTGTGGAACAAGTAAGCCATTGGCAGACAGAGTTCGGCGTTCACCTCCTGCCCCATCACGGGAGGCAGCGTTGGCAGCGATGAGCTGCAGGCATGGGCACAGGGCGGGAGGCTGCCAGGGACAGCAAACCTGCTGTGATCCCCCACAGCCCACCGCCTCTGCTGCTCCAAGCGCTGGACAAATGGACACATGGTGGCTAGGAGGGAGAAAGGGTTGAAACTGGAATTTTGCAACCAGAGTTGAAAACAGGTGCCCAACAAAAGAAGTTGCCCAGTTTCTCCTTCCCCTCTCACTGGCAAAAGTGGGACTAGCAAGCCCTTCTCATTCAGGCTTTCATCCTTGCTCTCCATCTTGTGTTCCCCCATCTCCTCCTGCTAAAGGGGTGGCCTGGCAAAGTGTAGCTCCACCTGGGGGTAATGCTCAGTCCACCTCGGTGGCTGAGAAGCTTGGAGCCACATCTGCTGTTTCTCTCTAAGGGAATGAGAGGTTTATACCACAAGTTTCACCTAAGACTAAATGCAGTCAGTGAGCTTTGTATTTAACCCTGGCATGAACTTCAGGATCATGTTCAAGATCTTGCATAATGAGGTCATTGATTAGGATCTTCTTAAGGTACTGTCTTGCCTTTGACCTTCACCAGGTTAAACTAGCATCTTTTCTCTACTCATCACCTAAGGCTCTAGGGTGACTCCAGGACACCACCTTCACAGCATGGCAGGGTTTCTGGTGCATCAGCTTTGAAATTTCTTTCCAGTTTTCCCTGGTATAACCAGCTTTGTCTGCCAAGCAAATCCTGCGTGGCGTTGCTCCTGACAACTAGGATGATAACCAAATAAGCTAACATGAGGAAAAAAAACCGTGGAATATGGTGAGAAGTAGCATGCCAGTTTGATGCTGGAAGCACAAATTCCCTTCTTCCTGGCTCTTCCCCTGCATTTTCCTCCATTTGGCACCCCCTCAGCCCCCTCTCATTGCTTTTACGCAGCACTTCCTCACACTCTTGGTAGCTTTGAATAAAAAAAGAGACACATTTTCTCAGAGGCTTTTTCTTTCCCCTTCTCCTTACAGTTACTTTACTTTTGTTTCTCCTGTGAATTCAGAGGCCGGCTAAATTTTTTAAGTGCAGATTTGGGGACTTTGAAAGAGATCTACAAGAAAGTGATGCTCGGGAACTTGTCCAGAAACCTTGCTTGGCACAAGAGGAAAAATTTCTCCCGGTGCATTTGAGGCTTTTCAAGGAAACCACATATTTTGCATCTGAGGTTTGCTCATGACCTTTCTCTTTTCCTTAGGCTATGACACATTACCTGACAGTGGCTGGATTTATCATTTATTAACTGAAACCTCTTTAAAAGTGAGGAACTTTCTATACAGCTTTGGGAAACCCTGGAAGATGAGTAACAGGAATGACCAGAGAGAATGCTCGGGAAAGCTTTGAAGGCTGAAACAAAAAACTGCATCTGTTAGGGGAGGAATCTTGGTCCTAAGCAGAGCCTTGTATCACCTGACTTACTAAGAAAGTGAGGTTTAAAACACTAACCAAGTGGATTTACACCCTCCAGCACATGTTACAGCAGTCAAACATGTGCATGCTGTTAGGCTGTGGCTACAGGGACTGAGAAGCCAGGTCAAGGGCACAAGTCAGAGGTTTTGCTCATGTGAGCAGTTTCTCTGTGTGCAAGAGCCGGGACTGGTTCCTTCATTATTTTGCAAAAAGATGCCAAGAAAAGTGAAAGGTTGAAAAAAGCAAAAGACACAGCACATATTTTTCTTTAAAGCAGACCAAATTCAAAGAAATTAAGTGAGACACTAAGCTGCTAGACTTCAGTGCAAAGGCAGGGAGTGGAAGAGTTCAGGTTGTGCAGCATACCATCTCATTGCTGTTTCAGAGACAGTTTGGGGCATACCTGGGTATCTGCAGGGGTTTAATGTCAGCAGAAGGAACTCGCACTCTTCCTGCTTATTCCCATTAAAACGAATAAGGTTGTGATCCCACTGCTTTTGTATTTCACTTATTTGAATACTGACCAATTAAGCACAGCTGAAAACAGTTTTGCACTACTTCAGCTCCAAGACACAGTATTAGGGCAAGGGTGACCTACTTCATTCGGAGTGATGGGTGTTTATCCAGGAGCGGGATTCTGACCCGCTTTCCTGCCGAAGCAACACAGGCACGATTTCTTGTGTATGTGCTCAGGTTGGCTTCGTAGACTCAAATCAATTGAAAGTATTTAGTAGCCATTAAGTCACATATATTCCATACTCCTATTAAAAAAAATAACTGCCTACCGAGTTCTTCATTTTCAAAGCTCTTTACTATTATTATTGCTATTATTAAATATTTATATTACCACACGGCCCAGAGGGAATAGTCAGGATTGACTCCCTATAGCACAAGGCTCTCCACAAGTGCATGAGATGTAAATAGTAGTTCATATACGTATTTACCAGTCGCGTTACTTCCCAGCTTGTCTTCCCGACTACCCTTGCTCCTTCTGCCCAGCCGATGAACACTGTAAGAAACATCCAACCAGAGAGGGTTAAGCACTGCAACCCTCCAGCCACGCCATCGGCCGCTGTCGTGCCGCCCATCTCCTCTCATTCTCTCCTGCACCCCCTTGGCAGCACCCCGAATGTCACTGCTTTCCAGTCACGCCTCTGTCATTACAGTCTGCCGCGCTGCCGCAACACCCCACCCTCCGCGTCTTGCTGGGGGCTCTGCAACCATATGCCGTGATTGATTTATTAGTCCAAATTTCCCAAGGGAGCACAGCGTACCCATCTGATGCCCCTGCATTTGAGCCTCTGAGTCACAGGTAGTGGAGAAACGTGTGAAAAAAAAATCATCATGTATTCTGTCGGCAAAGCGCTTCCCGTGGTGCATGCAGCGTAAGTTGCTCGCGTGCACCACTTATCCCACTATGTCTATAGAATAAATTACGCTCCAGAAATTTGCTCTCAATGGCCTCTTTCAGATAGTAGCAATGAGTAAGATAAAACCTGCCACTTTATGTCAAGTCACACTCGTCGAGTACAGATTTAGTAATAGTAATACTTATCTTTTATGTAGCACTTTACATTTTCCAGTTGCTGCACAGAGATTAATTAATCAGTCAGACATATATAAGCCAGGCCTGAAGCACATATTGGAGGACTGACAGATGCCTGCGCTGCTGCAAACGCACAAAGGTGACCGCCTGACCCACACAGGCACAGGTATATTTAGTTGGAGTGAGACACTGGCATGGGCCCTGCGATCTGCTCAGATTTAAGCGGGAGCATGGGGAATCCGAGGCTTTGCTTGTCTTCTCTCCACCTGCTGAAAAAAATAAATGTAAGCAAATAGCAACCATTCTGTCACACATCCTGCAAACCCTCTCTTGCTATTAGAGCAGTTCCTGTCTCCGAGGCTGGGAAATGTGAAACAGAGACGGATGGGTTTGCATCCCACTTTTCATTAATGCTCACTGCCTATGGCACCCCACTGAGAACTCCCTTTGCCATGGCTTAAATATCCTCCCGCCTGCACCCTCCCAACCCTTGCTGGGCTTGGTCCGAAATCTCTCCGTGTGGTGGAGAGGAAGGTGATGTTACTGACGGCAATGTGGGAGAAGGCTCCTGCCGCACAGCCACGCTATTGACTGACAGCGCTCATCCAACCTGGCTGCCCGGCTGCTGTTACTGCTGCTGGTGGAGCGTTTCAGACATACTTTCTGAATTAAGCCAAGCCTGGATAATCAGGAGTTGGAACCAACTCAAACATGAGCCAGCAGATGAGGGATCGTGTTGTTCGCTGAATTGCTCATTGACAGTGAAGAAAAGCATTTGCAGTGGAGTGCTGCTGCCCTCCAGACAGGAGTGTTGGCCAGCGGAGCAGTTCATAGTTTTGTGAGAACACCAGTTTTCATCTCAAACTGTTTTTGTGCAGCTCTTCTTGCCCCAGACTATGCCCGAGGTGGCACAAAGGCAGCCTGGTGACTTATGCTAAGGACGTGCCCAGTGCTACATCTCAGCTTGTCATAAACTAAAAAAAAAAAATCAAAACAACAAACCTGTACAAGAAACCACTGACATTTTTATACTTAGGAACTTTCTTTTTTGACATCCACCTTCCTGATATCTTCAGAAAAATGTAGGAAGGCATTAATATGCGCATGCGGGATTACTCCTACCCTTACGCCTGTCATATACTTGCTATGTGAAGAAAAATCTTACACTGAGCATGTGTGAGATGCTCAGATGAGCTAAAACTGAAGCGTTCATGAAACTGCAACACCAGCCTTGAAAGCATCAGTTGAATTAAGAGTCAAAAGAATTTTATAATTAATAAATGCAGGGCTCCTTTTATTTGTCTTTTCGCTTCTGACTCTGCAAATCATAATTTCAGGATACTTATACTCAGTCAAAAGGACTAGCAGTCCAACTGTTACTTGAAGTGAAAGATGAGATTCTCCCGTAATCAAAAGACTCCAGCAACTGAGATTTTTTTTAAAGTCTCAATTAGGCAGTGATTCATAAAAAGAGCTGGCAATACTGCTATAAGCCATTAAATTTTCCATGTTTTGACACTGTGCATGTTTACATTTGTATTCGCGCAAACTTTCTTGCATTTAATTACAGAGGCACTTCTGTCATCCACAGGCACTCTCCCATCTTACGTTTACTCCGATGAAAGTGACAGAGGCTACGGAGCTGCCCCAGGTTCTTAGTGGTGCCCAGTGATACTGCTCATGGAAACTGGTGATTTTGCACTGAAACCAACATTTAGGCACTTTGAATTGTGCTGTAAGGAGACTTTCTGGTGCTCCAGGTGCCTTGGGGTGCCTTCTCCTCTCCACCTCCTTGGGCTGCCACTGCAGACATGTATCTCCTCCTCTTTGCTGGGGCTCAGACACACCTGCAGTGCAAGTCAGAGATCTGAGTCACGGAGCTGGCAAATGGCTTTGGTCTTGGTGTTTCTGAATTCTCCCTCATCTTTGGAGCAAGGAGATGAGTCTCCCCTTATGTTTGCTTAACCCTTGCGAGGTGTGATTTAACGCTGAGACACGGAGCCTGCTGGTGACCTGACCCATGGGCAGCTGCCTGCGCTTTCTGGGGAGGGGAACGCTGGGGACCGCATCCCAGCTCAGCCCCTGCAGCTCTCAAGAGGGCACCTGGGGCGTTGCTTTGCTCTGTGAAGGCGGGCAGCTGTTGAAGCCCCAGGAGGTTATGCACCAGTGCAAGTCCCCAAGTCCCCCGTGCTCAACCTGCGTACGCTGGCTGACCCTTAGCTCCTGACGTCTTGGAGGAGGCACGAAGGGCCGGATCCAGGACACTTTGCATTCACAGGAGCTGGTCTAAAGCATTGTCAAAACTATCAGATAGCCAGTTCTAGTTTTTCACCATGTAACTGATTCCTTGTTGTATCTGGGCGTTCAGAGGAGAAGCAATCATTTTTTCTGAGCTTGCTCTAATCACGGCTGTTGTTGTGGATGAAGGATTAAAGCGTGCATGCAGGGCTGTGACGTGACGTTTTTCCAGAGTCAGAGCTCCAAATCAAAACCCCTTAGGTTATGTTCAGAAAGGACCATGTTGTGACTGTTGTTTCATGTACAAAAAAAAAAAAAAAAAACCACCAAAAACCAGAGGGTCACTTTTAAAAATATCACTCTGTTTCAACTATGTCTAGCAGAAACAAATGTTTCTTCCCTCTTTTTCCCCCCATGATGAATGCCCCCCCCAAGACTGTCAGATTTTGTAAAGTCCTTGTTATCACACTTTACTACATATCAGGATGAATGAAGAGAGCTGTGCAAACACTGCAGATATCTTTTCTTTATTACAGCTGCAGCCACTCCCCAGAGACATTATTAATGTCCACAGCTCTCGTAGAGAGGCGGCATACGCTGGCATCTGATTGCTATTCAGATCAGCAGCCTCCCTCCGTCTGTCTGTGAACCAACACATTAGTAGGTACATAAAGGGCTCTCGCTGTGGGCTGAACAAGTTCCTAGGGCCTCCGTCATGAAAAGATAATGGCAGCGTGATTGCCAAAATTTTGTGGAAATTGTGCTAAGCTAAAGCAAAACAAAACCCAAGGTAGGGGATGCATTTTTCCTGGGCAATTTATTATTTATCACTGCTCAGCAAACCCCTTTGTTCTTGCGTATGGCAGTTACTCTCCATTTATAGCTCACTTGGGTGTATAATTCAAAAACAAGATATATGATGTTTTTTAAGAATGTAGGGGTAAGTCTTGTTCCCTGGACCGGGCCCAAGCTTGACAAGGGGTAGCTACATGAGAAATGAAGGTTCAAAAAAACAACGCACGAAGTCTATGGTCACTGTTGCCTTGGGGTTTCTGCAGGGATAAACCTGATGTGTGGAGTCAACAGCCAGAAGTATTTCACGGATCAGAGAAGGCTCCCGTCCTGCCAAAAGTGGAGCTGCCCACCAGCGGTTTTGAATTACACATTGGATTGTGGCAGGAGCAATTAAGCAGCCACAAAAGGCAGCACCCGTGAACAGGACCTGGGTGAGAGCTGTGGGCCTGCCTTGCCTGCGGCCACAGGGCCCTGTGTGCTGGACGACGAGCACCCGCTGCTCCGGCCTCATGCCATCTGCTTGAATCCGTGACAAATGAATCTGTGATAAATCAGACCCCATAATATCCTACTGCCAAGCCTATACTTTTTTGGTGTGAAGCAAGCGGCATGCCCATTAAGTGCCCATTCAGCCTGAAAAACTAGTAAATACCTATCCTCTTATGATACACCTATATCCTTGGCACGGATATATCTGGGAGAAGACGGCAAGATGTTTGGCAATGAAGACCTGAGCAAGGAGATTTGATTAAGGCAGGAAAACCAGCGTTCACACAAGAGGATCAGGAAGAGACAGCTGCTTGAGGAAATGCAAGAAGAACATAAATGCCCTGCTATCTTGTTCCCAACCACACCACAGGTAGCCAAGGGTCCCTCACAAGAGCAAACGTCCAAAATAAGCTACTTCATGTAGATGCTGCAAGACAAAAGCAGTGCATGGCTATGGACGTGCATCCCATGGGCACTCAGGAGGTGCTCTTGGAAACACAAAAAGTAACGAAAATTGTCAGCTAGTGACAGAGCCCACAAGGAGCAATCCAGAAAATTGATTTTTCAGGGAAATCTGTCTATATACATGAGACATACAGAACTGTGATGCATGTGAGTGCACAGCTGTGGTCCTCACAGGATGCAGAAGCCCATACCCGTACTTCTGCAAGAATGCATTTCAAAACCAAACCAGGCGCTGAAACTGGAGCAGACAGGAAGAAATATTCCATCCTCTCTATTGACTGATGCCATGTGTTCATCGTTGAATATTTCTTTATAACAGGCCCTCCGTCTGCACGTAGATCAAGAATGAGAAAAACTGTAGTATCTTCTCTTTTCGAGAGCCCCCATGGTAAGTACTAACCATGAACATCAGCCTGAACCTGCTTTGTCTCATTAATGTACATAGGAGGTAGCCAATCTCTGGAATTTGTTGGCATAATAGTATCTTTGCCCAGCTTTGTTCATCCTGACACCAGGGCTTCAAATAGTGTAAAAAGTTCCCTAGCTTAACACAAGGACTACCTTTCCCCTCGCTGCCTGCTTCCATGGCCTGGAAAGCATTGCCAGCTGCAGCACTGGTGGAGGTTACCTGATATGCTGTCAAGGCACCTGCTTTATGAACTTGTCACTGCCCGGGGCTGCCACCTCCTACCCATGGCCTCTGAGTACCATGCAGCCATGGACTTCCCCCCTCGCTTGCTTTCCTCCTGAAGGAAGATGGGGAGGCACACTGCTGCGCAGATTTCCTTCTAGTCATTCTAGACGTTACGCAGCAAGAGGCACCATTTCATCCCATTAAAATGAAGCTGAAGGTTGCAATGAGCTGTGGCAATGACCTGATTCTCCGTAACGTCGCAGGCTGTCAGGGCAGAGATGTAGACAGCAGCTGCTTCAGAGGAGGGACTCTTGACTCACATAGAAGATCTAAGATAGATATCTGCTTTTCAGTGAAGGCAGTTTTTTTTCCATGAATCACAGTCCTGTCCCATTCTGAACCAGTATTAAACTGTCTCTTCTCCCCCTCAGTGTATGGAAATATGCTCCCCATGGGAATCCTATGAAGACTTTCAGGAAATCTGAAAAACCTGTTTTGTCTGCCTCATGACAAAGATACACTGCCTCCGGGATGCTACCAAAAAGCGGCTAGAAGTATTGGACAGAGGATATTTCCATTTGCGTATCCTCATCATGAAATCACATTACATTTGCTTTTAAAGGCCTTGTGAATCTTCTTCCTTTCTGGTAAGCAGCACGGATGTACAAAAGTGACCTCATACCTGAGGATGAAAAGTTTTGACAGAATTCTTCTTGTTGTAAGTCAAGAGCTACGCACGTTTCCAAACAGCAATAAGCAACACACAGAGTGAGGTGTTATTTGTTCATAATATAAATTGCAAAAAATCCCTGAGCCCTCTTAGAAAATGATTTTGCTCAGAGAACAATGTATTTTCATGGAAAAGTTTTATTTGTTAGGCACTTTGGTACAATTACTTGACCAGGTACAGTGTGGCTGGGTTGCACTGAAAATTGATACTTTCCATAATGGTGTCTCATTACTGGTGATTCATTGGAGAGGTGCTGCTGTGATAATTAGTGTTTTATGGGCGAATGGGCCACACATTCTTTAAGTAGTCCACTTCCCTAACAATGATTTATTTAAGTGGTTGGTTTCTGATAGTCATGTAAATAAATACACGCTAAGGGAACATAGCGACAGTGCTTCTGTTGACAGGTTTCTGTGTCTTACCATAAAGCAGCTGAAGAACTAAATTTACATATACAAATCCATAATGGTTAGGGGCTTTTATGTGTTTTTGCAGGAGCAGTTTTGACTGAATGCACAAAAAGATGCAAATTTCTCATCTCCTTCAATTTTTACCTCCCAGGCTGGCTTCAAAGCTTACTTTTTAACTTAGATATTTGGAGAGGCTGATGTTGGATGAATGAGCACAACGATGCATCTGTTGACGGCCTACTGCTGTTTGGGAGGCTGGCTTCCCCCTCCCACTCCATTAACGCAGTTTGTCTGCGAAGTGTGCCAGATGCTTTGAGCAATGCCCTACCAAACCAATTCTGCGTGGTCAATAAGAGCAGGGATTTTATCACTGGCTGTAGTGGGTGATGGGGCAAAGGATGTGACACATCCCGTCCTGGCTGCTTCTGCTCCAGTGGCTAAGGTCACCAGCCCCATGTACTTGTCCCCACTGCTTTGCTGGAAGTTACTGCCCCCCCAGTTTACCAGCTGAGCTACCCATGTGAAAATGAGCCAGAAATGGTAGGTCTCTGCTAAGTCAGCTTTTGAGGCTGACAGGGGTTAGGGAGTGCGCACAGGAGGAGAGAGCTGACAGGTCCAAGGGTGGCAGAAGCTGGGCATCTTCTTTGGGCAGAACTGCTGCAGGTAGGAAAAAATAAAAATAAAAAAATAAATTAAAAAAAAATCAGCTGAACTAGCAGCTTGGCAGGTTTTACTTCCCGGTCCTGCGAGCCCCCCTCTCTGATCCATGCAAGCCCTGCCTGAGGGCTCATGGGACAGGGTGTAGTGAGTGAAGCTGGCACAGCTCTTCCACTCTGTCATCCTCTGATCACCATGAAACAGCCAAAATAAGGGCTCACAAGCAGTCCTCATTCAATCAGCTCCAGAAAAAATGCAAATAAGCTCAACAACAACAACGACAAAAACCCCAGATTTTTTCCTGGTGCAATTATGGTGCCTATAAACACTACTTCAGCTTCAGTCTCACAGTTTATATTGCTTCTGGAAACTCCTGAGACATGCATAATCTTATTGAGCAAAATCCTAGCCCCACATAAGTAATTAGCAAAACTCCTACCCATTTCTACGAGCAGAATTTTGCGCACCATGAGCAGTTACTGTTTAAATCCAGAATTCAAGTGTGAATATATAAAATTAAGATAGATTATTATAGCTGTAATAAAAATATATACAAGTACATTCATACACTTTGAAAAAGGAAATAAAGGAAGGATATTTGCTAATAGAATACATAACAGTTTACATCTGCTAGTATAGTTGCAGGGAATTAGACCAGATGTTGAAAGTCTGTCATCTTTTATTTTGAAAGATATTCTTTCAGTGTCTATAATCTGGTGTGTCAATTAAAATATGTTCAAGAGTAAATTTCTTCCTCAGCATTATAAACTTGCTGCGACAGGATGGCTGAGTCATGCTCGTCTGAATCGCTTCAGATTTTCTGTGTTCCTTCAGCCAGACTTAATTCCCCGCAGACATGAAGAGGACCAGTTCCTTGGCCGTGCCAGCCGGCAGGGCACGATACGGCTTTCAAAGGCTGGCAGGCAGAGCGGGATGTCCTTCCCCTTAGCTTGTCACAAACCTGTGTTCTCCCCAGGGACAGAAAGCTGTTTCTTCTTGAGGTGAGGATGGCAGCAGGCTCTTTTCATTGCTGTCTTTTAAAGCCTAAGATGTTTGGTGAATGTGCCCTCTGACTAGACGGAGAAACAGGGAGCAAGGCAAGAGACTGCCTATTTTAAGATAGGTTAGATGTTAAGGCCCCGCACCTCAGCTCACTGCAAGATACCTACATATCTTTGGGGGTTTCAAACTGCAGGACTCCACACAGCCCACGACTCATTGGTTTCTCCCTCCCAGAGTTAATTCTTTGAACACTCAATACTTTAACCGGCACTTTCTTGTAAAAAAACACCTTGTTGTAATTGTGCTGTTTGAGTAATATACAGATAAATCTTGCAGAAGTTTGGAGAGAGGTGCTGACACAAACGCACATTATTGTCACACAGACCTCAAGGTAGAAGCACTCGTGCGCAGACACACGTGCAAGGCAGCGCAGCAAGGTCCCTACTTGCAGGTGGTCCCTTGGCCCCAGCCACCTCCCAGGTGCCAAGTACAACTTGATGCCTTTCAGTAACATTTTCCATTATTTTTCTCATCACTTAGCAGGGGGAGCAAGCAGCATGTAAGAGCTCAGCCTGGAAGAAGGGTGACCACCCTGACCACCAGTTTCAGCAAAACTGTGGATGTCTTCAAACCTGTGCACGGGTGCTGGCAGCTGCTGGGTCGCTCCAGCAGAGCTGGCTGCCCTCCTTGCAGGGTCACCTACCACCTCCCTGACCGTCCCAGACCTCTTCGGGGTCTACTGCGTGCAGGCTGCTCCCCAGAGATGCCTGTCTCAGCTCTTCTTCAGCTACCGGTAACGAGGCCTGACAACCTCTCCTGACAGCTCCTGCCACAGTAAGGGAGGGCTGGTGCTGTGTCTGACCTACACCATCATTGCTGAAACACTGGTCCCGTCCTAGCTGTCTCCTCTGCTAGAAGCATGAAGGGCAGATTAGCTGTCTCTCCTAAGGCTAAACCACACCCTTTTCTTTCTGACTTGGCTAACGGGTCGTGTTTTCTTGGTTCTGCCTTTTTCAGTGGTCTCTTCTGAGTTGTTTCCAGCTGGGTCTCACCTTTCTTCGAGTGCAGTACCCCAAACCTGACATAGCCTTCCAGCCGAGGCCATGCCAGTGCTGACCAGAGCTAAAACATTACTTAACATGTTCTTACATACATGCAGGTGTATGAGGTTTATCTTTTTCATGACAGCATGACACAGTAGACTCACATTCAGCCTCTGATCCACTACAGTTTCTAGATTTTTTTGAGTTATAGATTTATTTATTTGCAGAGCTGATTCCTCTCTGGCATTTGCCATTTGTACTTTGGACATTTCCCTGTTAAATTGTGTATTTTTTCTTTTTCTGTTTTTGGGGGCCGTATCTCAAATACATCAAGCCATTTGAAGCCTGCCCCCAGCACTGCGGAGGGTGCTCGCCCCTTGCTGCTGTCTGTAAATGTGACAGGCTCATTCTCGAGTCCATCATCGGCACTGTTGGCTTCACTGCCAAAGACACTGAGCAATCACAGGGCCACAGCAGCCTCCCGCCGAGCCCTTCTTGATCAAAACTTCCATTTTGATAATGAGCTAATCACCAGTACTCTCTGAGTAATGTTTTCCAGCCCGTTTTGTGCCCACCATGCAGTAGATCTGTCTAGACCACACACTTGCTGCGCTTGCCTGTGAGCGCTCTGCGGGAGACGCCGTGACCAGACATGCATTTGCTTCTGTCAGTGAGATCTGTCACCCTGTCACATAAGGAAATAAGACCGGTTTGACAAATCCATGTTGGCAGCTACTCCTTCCCTGCTCCCTTCCAGGTGTCTGATTATTTGCTTCAGTATGTTTTGCAGGAACTGGTGTTGCGCTGATGGGTCTACACTTCCCCAGAGGCTCCTGCCCCCTGCCTTCAGCGAAAGGCACCCTACCTCTCCTTTTACAGTCCTTCAGAAGATGTGGCAAGAGCCCGGCATTTGCTAATTCTTACAGAAAATCCCCAATGGCTCTGAAATTTTAACCGCCCCCTCCACCAAGTTCTTTGAGCATCATAAGATTTAAAGCATGAGGTCTAGACAAATTTGAAAGCACCATATTTATTTAGAAAGTATGTGTTAACCGGGTGCTTTGAACTTGGTTGGAGGGCTTGTTTGTTTTCAGTGTTATATTAGTTACATAAATCTCTTTTTTATGTTCCAACACGAAAACTTTGTTGTCAACTAAGACTGTATACAAAGACTGAGTCACTTCCTTTGAGGCATACTATGTTAAAACATGGGCTGAGTGTCTGAGATCTCCATTTTGTTGTGAAGAGCTAAAATAAAGAAATCTTCCAAGAGCAGCTGGCAGAAAATATTTGTAATGAGAGCTGCCAACTACTAGAGGAAAGTGGCTTATTTATACAGGGGCACCACTGAGACAGACTGAAGAGACAGACTGAAGAGACAGACTGCGTTGGATTTAGAAAATGAAAATCACCCGAGTGGACAAGGCTGTAAAAACTATATAATATAAAAAATGAATCTTGTAACCCAGCAGCACCTGCATCTGGCAATCTCATTCATGCTTTCTGCAGGAGATAAACCTTCTTGCTCTATCAAATAAACCCCATAATTACATTGCTTAAGTAGGATATTAAGTGGCATCATATTAAGCCATTACATGACCCTTGTCATCATCAGTCCTGCCAGGCAGTGAGGAGATCTGTTGCTCCCTGCTGATTTCTCTGGATATCTGTTTAAACATACTGTGGTAATTAGAAACATCTAAATAAAGTCCTGTCCAGGATTACAAGGGCTGAATGGAAGAAACCTTTCTTTCTGGTGGCTACAATGCCCTTACCTGCTGTTGTTGTGTGCGCACATGCATCCTTGCCAACGTCCCTCATTTGATATGATCCAAAGCTCTATGGGGTAAGAAAGCAAAGACATTCAAAGGTGGCATCCCTCTCCCCCTCTGATTGATAGAGCCTCCGCCACTGGCAAAGAGGATCTTTCCACAGGGCTTGAAAGACAAATCTGCTAATTCCCTCTGCTTTACTCCTTTATGCCTTTCTCTGAAGGGAAACCTGCAGGTTTCAGATGCCAGCTTCATTCTAGGCGTCCTTCCTAATTACCTGAACCACCATCATTAAATGGAGCACATATATTGATCACTATCATGAACATTGCCTTTCTAATATTCAGTGACTGTGAATCAAACTGTGTCACAGATGTGGATTTCAATAACAAGGTATATCTGAGTGCACCCCACAGATTTCCCTTCCTTATAGTAACTATAGCTGAAGCAGAAAAAAAAAAAAAATCACTCAAGTTCCTTTCCTTTAGGTATTATCTAAGGTAATATGATTAGCTCAGGAGCACTACTGGGCACCTAGTCCTGGGAAAAAAATCAGCTTTGGGTGGGAGAAACCCCTTGCTGACCATGAAAGGTGTTTGGGAACATGCTTCCAGACCGGATTGCCTGCCAGATTTAGGAAACAGATGGCCTAGAAAGGTTTACGTTCATTTTTCAAAGCACCAGTTTTAGCATTTGTCTTTCACTTAATTGTGTTTCAGCAGAACATTTCTTCACTTTCCACAGGAAAACCACCACAAAAGGATTTCCAGCTCTGTGCTGTGCTGCCATCCCTGCTCCTCTCTCACTTGCAAGATTCGCCCCTCCGATGCCTGGGCTCAGATGCTGCTGTGCTTTCCAGCAACTGTAAAAATCGTTCACAAGCAAGCTCACAAACAAGCAGTACTTCATGTCACTGTCGAGTAATTGTAGTGGTGGACACAGTTTGTAATAACGCTTTTTTCACAGGAAAAAGTTGCAGATATCAATATGATCTTTGTCAAAAGGGAGGTTTAAAGATTTTAAGATATATAAGGAGAAACAGAAGTTGTCCACTTCAATAACAAAAGCAGCCTTATATTTTATAGCCGAGGGCAGAAGCATAATGGGTTGAGAGATGCCAGTACTGCAAATGATTTTGCCTGAACTATTTGAGACAGTCACGTGAAAAGGGCTTATCTGAGAGATATTTTGGTCTTAATGCATTGCCTGTTAACAACCTATTCCCCTCTTCCCCTCTTTCATGACTGGATTGTATTCTAGGTTGGGAGGATCCAGTTCTAGCCACGAGATGGTCCAAACCGTACGAAGTACTACAAAATTTGGCCAATATTTTACCCTGTGAGCAAGAAGAGTCACGCACTACTAAGCCTTCTTAATGCCTGGCCACGTAATTTATCCACATAATTGCCTAAATAGGTGCACAACTGCACACTCCCCACCAGCCTGGGGTGGGGGGTGGGACATGAACGTTCGGTTAACTGGTAATCCTCCGGCCTTTTTAGGCCAGAATAGCTATTCCAAAACAAACATGCTGCAATAGCTGCTCTGGAATAGCTCACCAGGTGGCTTTGCTTTCCTGAAAAAGGTTATTTCTCTTGAATAATCACAGCCCTCTGGAAATACAGCGGCTTTTCTTCAAATAGCATGCCCTAGTGGGAGATACTCCCAAGCAGCTATTGGGAGATGATGTATTCTGCAGCAGTTATTATAGCCAATTTGCTCAGGTAGAGAAGGTCAGTAGAGGTGTTGACTAGAAATGCTCTTGGACCAACTTACCTGGAGGTTAAGGAGTAATTTTCTTTGGTATGGAGTGGAAGATTTTACCTAAGCACTTTCCGTAGGCACACAATTGATGCTGAAAAAAAGAGCGAAAGTCTATTTTTGTCTCTTGTCATCTGCGCCTCAATCATGGTATAGAATTACTCTGGTCCAGCGATTGCCTGCACGGAGAAGGACCCGTATTCATTCCACCTTCAGGGTTTCCATTAACACAGCAGTTACACTGTCATTTGGGCAGAAAGCCCGAGTCAAAGCACTGCTTCATTTGATCTGCATCTGTCCTAAAGTAATATCCCTCTGCTCTTTCCATCCTGTTTCCTTCTGAGGCAGCGGACTGCTGTTTTTGTGAGGAATGACTGCCTCCATTTGACAGCAGAATACTTTGAAGCGATCATGCTAAGCAGGCAGCGCCGCTGCTATGAATTACCATCTACAGCACATTACGATGACCTCCCTACCTTCCTTTTCCATTTCGTATGAGGACCTAGAAAGGAAAGGCACCCTTGTGTGCATGGTAATCATTCAAATATGCTGCTTTTCGGCAATTCTTTCAAGGTAACAGAAAGCAATTTTGTTGAAAGAGGAGAATGCTCAAATAACACATATCCCACTCTCCCCTTGTGTTTGGCAAGGTGGAATTTACAGGCAGCCCCTATATTTCTGGGTGATTGAAATTTTGGCATTCCGGAGGTCCCGGTTCAAAACCGGCCCTTTTTTACCACCAAATTTTACTCTCAGGATATCAGCTTACTATTTCATATGACCTCTCCCTAAGGGAATTAATGGTTCTGATATTCTAATGGATGCTTTTACTTCTAGTAGCAATTTCATACATTTTCCCCAGTCCATGTGTCTTTTAAGTTAAGAAAAGGCCCTGGCTAGGATGAGGAACCTGTAACACAGTGAGGTTGCCATCCTCTGCCAACCTAAGAAAGACAAAATTTCAATGCTTATTTATTTGTATTTTTTTGCTGTAGTACCCTGAGAAACCATGAACCGAACCATGAGCATGTCCTTGTAAATCCTTCTAATTAAAATGACTTGATTTGCAAGGGTCATTCTTTGACAAGGAAAACGTAGGATAGTCTCAGCATCTGTAAAATCTAGGATTCCTACGACGAATTCAGCAATGAAAAACTGTTCTCTCCGTAGATTCATTTGTGAGACAGATGAGGGAGGTATTATGTGGGGAATATTTATTCTGAGCGACCTTAGCTTTTCTCTAAGGGAGAAATGATGCCCGGTTCTCAAGTCCTAAAATGAGGTCTATTTATCTATTGCTAATGATAACAGTGACCTCTTGTGGAAATTTCTAAAATCTTTTCTAACTCAAGTTACTTTAACCTGGTTGTAGTTTTGGATCTGTTTTTGGCATGTCTAATACATTTGTTACTGTTCATAAAAGAATAACCAGTTTAAGGTAGCCCCTTCTCCCTTGGCCGAGTTTATGACTAGGCCCCTAATTTCAGTGTACCAGATCTTTAAGTTAGAAAGGAAAATACTACATATATGTTGTTATTTTAGAAGAAGAGAGTTGTTGTTTTAAAAAAGAAATGGATGGGCCTTGGGTTTACTAACTAAGCATCCTACCATATCCAGAAGACATAAACAGATTTTGGTATTTCCAATTAAAGCTGTTGCATCTGTTTGAGCAAAAGCAGCTTGTTTGTGCTTCCTTAATTAAAAATGCCATGAACCATGAAGTTGGTTTCTAATGAGTCAGTAATAACCACACCTGGGCTAACCAATTTGTCTTTTGACTTCAAAGCCTTTTCAGACCCGTCATTACTTCAGACACAAAAGGTACCTTCGGACTGCTGTCACATGATGTTTTGTACCATACCTCTCTTTTTGGTTTCCAGCTGGATGTCGTGCCATTTTAGATTTGGGGTTAGTCCCCATGCCTTCTCAAAGTCATAGACAGACGTCTGGTCTGCAGTTAGCTGAGAGCCTCAGCTTTGTACCAGAGCAGCTGAGTCTCATCTACATTCTGCTAAAGGGGCTGGTAGCTTTTGCAGAAAGATGGGATGAATAAACACAGGGCACCAACATCTGATTGTCGCTGGAAGATTTGCCAGACCTCTGTTGTCAAAACCCATGTACCTTGCAAAAGGTATGCCAACAGATAGGAAAAGAGTTTTTAACCTCATAAATAAAATGACTAGACGAAAAAGGAACTAGTGGCTAAGGGTGGTGGAGAGAGAGTCTAGGTAAAGTCGTAATTTTCAATAAGGACGCTGATGTACACGAGCGGTTAAATGTGATATGGATAAGGAGATTTAAAACACAGAAAAAAAAGGTCATGGCTCTTTATTCAATTAACTACAGAGATATCAAATTTCCTTAATCCTGAAGGAGTGAATGCACACTGTTGTTTTTTTTTTATGGTGGATGTTTTTTTTTTTAATGTATCTATCCAGTTAGGAATGTTACCTTCTGAAAACATTGTAATGACAATATTTAAGAAGAGAGAGAACTATTTAGGTAACTACAAGCCTACCAAGCTGACCTTAACAGTGTGTAAGACTTCAGAGCAGTCCTGAAATGAAAGGATAACTAAAGACCTGGAGTTAAATGAAAAATGGGATAAAATCAACAGAGACTAACCAGACTGCTGCATCTCCTTGGTTTAAGAAATTAATTAGTCTCATTTGGTTTTGACACAGTTCAACATGGGATCCTAGCAATAAAGCTCAAGGAGATGGTGGTGAATGGACAAATCATAAGGCTTATGAGATGTACTAATGGCAAGTTGAAAAGGAATTATGTGGCTGGAGATGGGAAAAAATACCTAGTGTTTTTTCTCAAGGATCAGTCTTGGAAGAAGTCCTTTCTGTTTAATAACTCCTGAGGTTTAGGTAAGCATGGGAGTGTTTTACAAAGCTGAAAGGCATCGGTACAGAGGAGGACAAAGATATTGTGCCTGAAGATCCACAGGACTGAACTGAATGGAAATGAAACTCGGTCATGCAAAATATATTTGGGAACTAGTGATGAAAAGTCAACTGGAAGATAGGAACTGAAACCTGGAAATGATGAAAGGAGAGAAAGAAAGAGTGAGCTTATCATGACCCACCAATGGCATTGGGATCCATTAAGGGGAAGATTCAGTCTTGAGGGAGATATGTCCCATGCAAATGGAGAAATACTGGAGTATAATACAGTGTGCATTTCTAGGCATGTATATGAAAGACACAGGAACTCAAAATAGCCTCAAATGCAGAGGTAGCCTACTTTGACCAACAGCAGAGGAAGCTGTCCTGCTCCTACCAGCAAAAGGAGGGCTGAAGAAGGTTAAGGTTACTCTGCACAATCACAGTTGGGCTGGAGGACATGGAAGGGAAAATCTGCAAAGCACACACCAGCCACTGAGCCTAGAAGCTTTTTGCAGTTTTTGCTTTGACCAGTCAGTGTCTGCAGTAGGTGAAGCATCAAAGTCCCACGATAATGTGAGTAGCCTGAAGGGACCGCAAACAGAATGCCATGAAGTGGAAGAAAGAATAAATACCCCTTCCATATACATCATGACGTAGGCATAAGCAACAATTTACATTTATGTAAAAAAGCAATCTGTTTCACGAACAGCAAATAAAAAGGAGCACACGCTTGGCTCAAATGAGCAGTCATTTGAAATGTGAACCAGTGTTTGTTAATGGAGTTTTGGCACATGCCGTCAATTTCAGCTATTAGCACTGGCTGAATGATGCCAATGCTATACAATAATCCCATAATCGGAGGGCTTATAGGAGAAGATAGGAGACACAGCAAGCTTTGCAAAATGACATTGTAGTTGCTTTTGTTATCCAGGGGCTACTTATTAACACAAAGAACATCGCCCCCCCCCAAAAAAAAATTATTTCATCCTTTAAAAAGAAAAGAAAAAAAAATGCAATAGTTTAGCTTCCTGACATTGACTGTCCTCTGCAGCTTTTTTCAGGACCCTGTGAAATTTAATTGACTGGTAATGGATTTTTTCCTTTCCTTTCCTTATACAGTTACTTCACAGTGAAAATAGCACATCTATAGAAATACGTATTCAGTAAAGCAGATATAGCTGATAAACAGCCTAACCACAACATAGTCATATTTGTTTTTTGTACACATTGTACTGAGCATTGTGAAACTGGGACACACAGTACTTAAAGCATTATACTACACCAGGAGACCATATTCCATTACCTTTTCACATGGGGGAGGAAGGGAGAAAAAAAACTCACTGTTCATTCTCCTTGTTTTTCTTTTCCTGTAATTACTTCTTAACATTCATCACTTGATATAATCTCAAAATTTCCAGAGGTCTCAAAACCTCTCTCTCAAGTTTCAGAAACAGCAGCGTGGCAGCAGCACAGCCAGGGGATCAGCATTTCACCTAGGCAGTGTCACTGTCCCCACAGCTTTTGACTGAGCCCTCTTGTCATTAATATAAGTCTCTGGCCTTCAGATGTTTAATTATCTTTCTTTAAGTGATGCACAGACATTTACAGTAACATAATTGTCCTCCTGGACAATGTTTGAGACGTGAAGTTCTCCTTGAGAAAAGAGGCTGAGACATGGCGTCCCGATGATTCCTGGGCTAAATTGCTCCACCAGCACGCAGCCAGCATCAGGGTGCTGCACCCCCAGGTGACACTCATTTCTCAGAGCCGCATCCCGCTGCTTGGCAAACGGGTAAAGGAAAAACTGTCGTAGCCTGGGTGAGGGGGCAGGAGGGATGCAATGGCAGGATCACCAGGCTCCTGCCTGGAAGTCTACAAAGATAAAAGCAGTGCTGAGTCACTCACAAGTCCAGAGGCCAAATACTGCTCTGGTCACACTGACCTCCCCCTTCCCCAAAGACAACGTGTTTGCTGAGAGAAAACAGTGGTACAACATGCAATTGCTGCTCTCATGTCTGGAACGCCTGCTGGTGCTCAGGGAGTCGGTCCAGGCTTATAAGAGGTTGCTGTGGGAGCAAAAGAGGAAAAAAACCCAGCAGAACTAGGGCAGAGGAAGATAAGAAGGGTCTGTTCGACTGTAAGAGACAAGAAGGGAAGGCTTGTTCATAGGTAGTGAGGCCAAAAAAAAGTGATGCTGCCAGCAGTTAAAAGGTCCGTACTGCTCTTCATTGCTCTCCTGTTTAGCTTTAACATTGCAGTGCAATCTTTGCTAACCAGAAAGAGAGCAGGTGCAGGCGACGCAGGGTCTGAGAGGAGCTCTGAGCACCTCTCCGAGTGGCCTGAGCACAAGACGAAAATGCCAAAAGCCCAGACTCGCTGCCGTACCGCCTGCTACAACCAGCGCTGGGTTGGAGCGACAGCCAGGCCCTTGCTGTGTACTGTAGGGATTAGTCATGCTCTGAGGGAACAAGATGACACGGCAGATTTACTACTAAAACAAGTAGTTCCCAGGGCTCTCAGAACCATCCCAGCCTAGTTTTCTCAATATTTATTTCTTCTGCTTGATTGATAGTATCTAAAAATGCAGATTTTTTTCCTTAGTGGGAACTGGACTTGGAATTAAGGGCATCTCTCTCCTCTGCTTGGCTACCAATTTTCACCAGTTACAAGAACCGAGACTTCTGTGTGGCTGGGAAACCTTGCTGAAAACGCCAAGCGGCTTAAAATTTTGTGGTGGGAAGGATTGTTCCTCCAGCCACGAGACCTTACAGAGTCCCACTGTTGCTGTCATTGCCGGCAGTGACATTCAGAGCCCTCTAGAAAGATGGGAGGGATTGTTTCATGTTTTACACACTCTGGGTATATTTTAACCACAATAATAAGTAGCAATTGCAACATAACACGGTCTCTGGCAGTGGCTGGTTGTGGTTCAGTCCCAGCAGTCTGCAGCACAGGGCGGGATAATGTATTTACTTCCCAGTAGCTGTAGGGAGAGGAAGCTGGTTTCAGTCATCTGGCTCTGGGTGCTTACTGGTGTGGCTGAAAGCAGAGGCACAGCCTTGCTCCCAGGCATGGTTTCCTGTCTAAAAATCTAGCAAGAGAAATGAAGCATTAAAAGGAGCCTCGGTGCCTCTTTCCAGAAGCAATCGGGGACTGAGTTTCTCCATTGGCTGCTGAGCGGGATGCGTGGATGCAGGCAGGTTTGCAGGGCTGTTCCCAAGTTGCTTCTGGGAACTCACGGGGGACTCCTGCCTCCAAGGAGAAAAGAACTGAATTTTCCCAAAGTACAAATATTATCTTAAAACTCCCAGAGGGACACAGAACATACGGGCAATGACTGTCTGCACAAATATGCCAAGGAAAAACACTTCCACCTGTACAGCCCTCAAAGGCATAAAGTTATTGGCAGGAACAGAGTCGGCGGGACGCAGCGCAGTGCGAAGGATTGCTGTAGGGCTCTCTCCCTCAGTGCCCAGGAGTGGTGAAAGGGTAGGGTCAGGATGAGGCCCTTGGGTTGGCTTGGTGCAGTGCAGGCAGCAGGCTTTTTGCCCGTGCGAGAGCCAGGAGCTAAGCAGAGGTGAGAGAAGACAGGGTGACAAGTCAGCCTGGCGTTCCTGTTAGACGATATGAAATGAGGGGAGCTGAGTAACCAGTGGTAACTAAAATAAAGGTTTACTGTGCTGGCTGTATTGACAGCTACACATAGCTCAGCTACACACAGCTCTGCAACCTCCTGTGTTGTTCAGGAGGGGCTGGAGTGAGCGAAGGAGGGCAGTAAGTCAGGTTGGGATGGCAGTGAGGTGGCTCAGCAAAACCACTCAAGTTCTGGTTTCTTTTCAGCCTCCCCCTGCTCCCCTCCTTACCCTCCAACTCCTTTGCATGCCCGTACAGGAAAGAGAAAGAAAGACAGAAAAGGTATAGGGAAAGAAGAGCAGGGAAACTCAGCAAAGGACTGCTAGGTTTCGAAGATTTCAGAAGGAAAGCATTTCGATGAATCATAGAATCATTTAGGTTGAAGAAGACCCTTAAGATCATCAAGTCCAACCGTAAACCTCACACTGCCAAGACTACCACTAAACCATGTCCCTAAGCACCACGTCTACCCGTCTTTTAAATACCTCTAGGGATGGGGACTCAACCACTTCCCTGGGCAGCCTGGTCCAGTGCCTGACTACCCTTTCGGTGAAGGAGCTTTTCCTAATACCCAACCTAAACCTCCCCTGGCACAACTTGAGGCTGTTTCCTTGTCTTGTCAGTTGTTACCTGGGAGAAGAGACCGAACCCCACCTGGCTACAAGCTCCTTTCAGGTTGTTGTAGAGAGCACTAAGGTCTCCCCTCAGCCTCCTTTTCTCCAGACTAAACAACCCCAGCTCCCTCAGCTGCTCCTCATAAGACTTGTGTTCAAGGTGCAGCCTCACCAGTGCCAAGTACAGGGGGATGATCACTTCCCTGGTCCTGCTGGCCACACTGTTTCTGATACAAGTCAGGATGCTATTGGCCTTCTTGGCCACCTGGGCACACTGCTGGCTCATATTCAGCTGGCTGTTGACCAACACCTCCAGGTCCTTTTTGGCCGGGCACTTCTCCAGCCACTCTTCCCCAAGCCTGTAGCGTTGCATGGGGTTGTTGTGACCCAAGTGCAGGACCCGGCACCGAGCCTTGTTGAACTTCATATAGTTGACCTCAGCCCATCGATCCAGCCTGTCCACATCCCTCTGTAGAGCCTTCCTACCCTCCAGCAGATCAACACTCCTGCCCAACTTGGTGTCGTCTGCAAACTTAATGAGGGTGCACTTGATCCCCTCATCCAGATCGTTGATAAAGATGTTAAACAGGACTGGCCCCAATACTGAGCCCTGTGGAACACCACTTGTGACTGGCTACCACCTGGATTTAACTCCATTCACTACCACTCTTTGGGCCCAGCCATCCAGACAGTTTTTTACCCAGCAAAGCATATGCCCATCCAAGCCATGAGCAGCCAGTTTCTCCAGGAGAATGCTGTGGGAAATGGTGTCAAAGGCTTTACTAAAGTCCAGGTAAACAACATCCACAGCCTTTCCCTCATCCACTAAGCAGGTCATCTTGTCATAGAAGGAGATCAGGTTAGTCAAGCTAATGAAAAATACTTTAACTAGACCTTGTTCTGCTGAGCTCTCTTTCTCATCCCCAAAGGCATGGCTGTAGAGGAGGAAGAATCAGGGGAGCAGCCCCAGCTGCAAGACGCATGCTCCCTCTGGCACGGTGTGGTCACCCAGGTCCCTCCTGCCAGCCCTCCCACCCAGCTGTGACCACATCCAGCTCGCAGCGGAATCAGCACCGCTTATAGCAGTCAAACCACACCAGGAAGTCTCCAGTATTAATTCTCTTTTCCTTGTCTTGTGAATAGCTCTCTCTCACTGGCACGCTTCAGCTAGGCTGGGAAAGAGAGGAAGAAAGGTGTCAGCCTGCAGCAGATGACAGAAACATGGGATCAGAGGAAGGGCAGAGGAAGAAGCCAGCATGCAAGACTGGCAACCCGTCACAAGTGGGGTCCCCCAGGGATTAATATTGGGCCCAATGATATTCAATATCTTCATAAGTGATCTGGAAAATGGGATCAAATGTAGCCTGATGAAGTTTGCTGATGACACCAAATTGAGTGGGGAAGTAGACACTCTGGAAGGGAGAGACACCCTGCAGGAAGATCTGGATAGGCTGGAAGAGTTGGCTAACAAGAACCTTATGAAGTTTAACAAAAAGACAAGTGTAAGGTCTTGCACCTGGGAAAACATAATCCAAGAGTGCAGCTCAGACTGAGATCCACCTGGCTAGAGAGCAGCTCCATGGAAAGGGACCTGGGGGTCCTGGTGGACAGGAAGCTCAACATGAGTGAACAGTGTGCTGCTGTGGCCAAGAATGCCATCAGGATGCTGGGTTGCATCAAAAAGGGCATCACCAGCAGAGATAAAATCATTATCCCACTCTACTCAGCGCTTGTCAGGCCACACCTGGAATACTGCGTACAGTTCTGGTCCCCATTATACAAAAAAGATGTGGACAGGCTGGAAGGGGTCCAGAGAAGGGCCACCAAGATGATCGAGGGTCTGGGAAGCCTGCCCTGTGAGGATAGGCTGAGAGAGCTGGGTTTGTTCAGCCTTGAGAAAAGAAGGCTTAGAGGTGATCTCATCACCATGTACCAGTACTTAAAGGGGAGCTACAAAGAAGATGGAGACTCCCTTTTTACAAGGGGTCACATGGTGAGGACAAGGGGTAACGGATACAAGTTACTCCCAGGGAGATTCCGACTGGACACGAGAGGTAAATTTTTCACCATGAGAACAGTCAATCATTGGAATAATCTCCCCAGGGAAGTGGTTGACTCCGCTACGCTGAACACATTTAAGACTCAGCTGGACATGATGCTGGCCCATCTCGTCTAGACTGTGCTAGAAAGGTTGGACCAGATGATCCTTGAGGTCCCTTCCAACCTGGTATTCTATGATTCTGTGATAAGACAGGCCCAGCTCTGGGCCAGAACAGCTGCGGGGTGCACAGAGCAAGACCTGGGAGCATCTCTGACTCTCCCAGCTACTAGGTAACAGTCAAGTATTCCTACAGTGCCTAACTGCTAACGCTAGCATGGTCTGCTGCCGGCTGATGCTCCTAAAGCTCAGAGGTGACCTCTCAGCTTCCACCTTCCAACGGGGAATTGAAGAGGATCGAGATGCATGGTTTTAGTCTGATTAGCATCTGTATTTTGTGGCCGCTTCCCTCACAGATAGCAGAAACATCTTCTGCTTTGTTGGGGTGCTGCAGGCAGATTTCTCTCTACCATCTGTTCTGTGTTGCTAGCTGTTTGGCTTTCTAAAGCTGTGGGCAAAGGAAATGGCAAAATTGCCTGTTGAATAGAAAAAAAATGGCTAAAAATAGGCTTCTATCACATCATGCAAACTCTGCTGCCAGCAGAGACATCTCTGACTTATTCTGGCAAAGACCATCAATCCAGCCGCCTTTGGGGTTGCCTGGCTGCTTGGCTCTCTTGGGCCTCCATGAACCCACCACAGACCCTGTGCATGGAGATGCCTCTTTTCTCTTGATAATGCTGAGCCATTCAGGATCATACGGGTGAAGGCTCATTCTGAGGAATTACAGGAGGGATCTAAGAGAGAGAGTGACTGAACCTGGGCTCTCTGGTCTGATAAAGCTCTATGCCAGCACCAGCAGTGCAACAAAAATGGGAAAAAAAGCAAATTGTGGGCTTGGAGGAAGAATCCCTTCACTTGTTCATCTCCTGGTGCCTCCTGTTGGTGCTTCTTAGTTCCTGTATCAGAAGAGAGAACTGGTGAGCTGTTAAGGCCACCTGCCAATGACTTCTTCCAAAAATCTACCTTCACTAGTCCATCCTCCCCCACCCAAGCCTTAAACAGGCCAAGCCCCTACAGTTTACCTTTAATCTTCAAATACAAGGGCTAGGGAGCACAAAGGAACGCTAGTAAAATCCTAGTCCAAAACGAAAAGTAGTCCTTCACACACCCTCCAGCCAGCCTGTGGACATCCTCACCAAACAAGGCTGTGGATGATGAAAGTTCCCATGGGTTCAAAAAGGTGCCATAAAAATACGTAAGAGAGATCTACTAAGGGCTCCGAAACACACAGGCATCGCATCTGGCTCAGAAAGTCCCTTTGGTGCTGGAGGCTGGGAGGTGAAGTATTAGTATTGCCCTATTCTCCCCTGGGTTTTTTGGCTACTGCTGGAAACATGGCACTGTGCCAGACTGGCCCTTATTCTGGTCCAGACTGGTAGCCTTACGCTCCTTTTTGGTGCAGTGTACTCCAGGCTCTTTGGCCGTCATCAGCCCAGTATGTACGAGCCTGGGCTCGTATCCTCTCCTCATTCAATGTGAAATGTGACAAACAGACAAACCCCTTAGGATACTTCTCTGTGATTTCATCCAAAATTTATCACCGCTTCTCCAGTCCTCCACTTCTCCCCCTTCCCGCACGCTTAGCAGACCAAGACCTTATACTTCATTTAGGGAGATCAAGCCAGAGCACTGTAAAGCCTTATGTATGTGCTTGTCTAGGAGATGCCTGCTCGGACTCCGTATACCAGTCACTAGCATCGTATCCGAAGCCAGCCAGAGCCAAACTGCTTCCCTCACAGCCCTACTCCCAGCTGTGCTCACCCCCTCCCACACCCAGAGCCCCTCGTTGTGAAACTTCTCATTACCTAAAAAACCACCATCAAGACTATGTCTGTACAAGCTAATTAAGAAGAGCTGAGGAAAGCTTTTGGCTCCTGCCAGATAACATTACCACCCCCACTCGCCCCCTCAAATCTGCAGCCACAGCTCAGGAGTTAGCACAACACAGGGACCATTCCCAGTAAGTAGTTTGTGTGAAGCTGCACATTTTGGGTGGGAAAGAGGATTTAACACTATGGACACACACGGCTGCTCTGTGCCAGGCAGTGCTTGTGCCAGAGAACAATCTCACACGCAGTTTATGAATAGAGGCAGAGCCAAAAACCTCCCCGCTTTCCCTGTATTCCTTCTTCCACCTCAAGTGAATGAAGCCAAAGTGACGAAGTGTCCTTAGCTAATCCTCCCCGAGTCCTGTGCGTCCCTTCCCCTCTCAGTGAGTTTTTATTTGCAGTGGCTGTTCCTTGGTTTCTGCCTGAGTGGGTGCATGTCAGACGTGAGCCGCGCGTTCCTGTTCCAGGACCGGCTCCAATCCCATACGTGCTTGCAAGCAAACCCACTCTGACACGGGGACAGATGACTCAAGTGAGAACTCAGAAATATTTAACTCCTCTGTGCCAAGAGTTTTACAGCACTAAGTGCAGAAGTAACAGAGTGCTGAGCAAAAGGCAAACTGCTATCAGCAGCTGGGTCTCTAAAATGGGCTAGATATCTCTGCTAAAAAAAAAAAAAAGAGGTATGCCCAGGCTGTCTTACAACTGGAAGGACATCAGCTCTTACTGATGTCTTGGTACACATCCTCCAAAAGGAATTATCTGTTATTACCCATAAAGATACAATCAAGAAGCCTCTGCACTGTAGAATTAGCATGTAATGACAGTATTTGAAAAGGTGCAGCCAAAGCTGACACTTAGATGGAGTTGATTGCTGCAAAGTAAACAAGAAAATTACTTGCTTGAAAGCACCATCTGGTAAGGAGGCACCTCTGCAAAATGAGGGGCCTGCGATTCAGACACACAGCTTCTGAATGCAATCCCATAACTATCTACACAGCAAACAAAACACTCGAATGTGCGAAGAGTGGGAGGCACATTTTTTTACAGTTCCTTCATTTAGGGAAGTGTGATCTATCTGGGCTTCTCTAGCAAAAGAAAACATACCAGAAATAATAGAAATTCAGAGACTGGACAAAAACAAAACAAAAATAAAAAAGAGGAGAAATAAAAAGATCCCTGTGCACAATTAATTTGAGGAATTTGTCAATACACCGTGCCACTGAGGTCACAATATTGCAGGATTAAAGAAGGAATGGATTGTTTTTTATGAATGCTATGACTCTAGCACATTACTTGCTAAAGGTCAGAGCCTCCTTCAAATTCTATATACCACAAGTTTGGAAGAGGAAAAGAAAAAGCTTTCCAGGACATATAGAAGCCTCAAATTGAGGGATTTGGGAGAAATATCTTGCCAGATTCTTTTAATTTTTCCCATTCAAGCATTTCTTGTAGTTTTCAAGTGTCTGGTACTAGTCAGCGTTCAGAAAGGACATTAGGCCACCTGGAACATCGTCCACGTCTTATGGAGGATTTACTCTGTCGCTGGGATCGAATGTGCTTAATCCTGAGCTTCGTAGTTAAACCTGGTGTCGGGAGAGAGGGGACAGAGAGCTAATTTGTATCAACAGTGAGTAAAAGAGAATAAAAGCTGACCCTAAAGTAACTTCATCTCTTCCAAACAGTTTTTCCACTGCAAAGCACAGTGCTTGGGGTTTGGGTGCTCCCTCACGTGCCCTCCTGCACTCTACTTCCAGCAGATACCACGGAAACAAAGAACCATGAGGAAGGGGAGGAGGCTGGGATGGAAACACATGTGGCACACAGAGTCAGTGATTTCTGGTTCTGGGTAAGTAACTTTTGTTTTCTTTGAATACCTCTATTTCAACCTCAGGCTCCATTGGCAATTAAGCTTTGGGTCTGCATCCTTGGTGTCCTACTTCCACACAGGACCTCACAGATTTACTTAAATAGAAGTTGATCTCAGAGTGCTCCACATGAAGAAGCACCTGTTGATGCACCTGTAGAGAACCGCATCGTTTCCAGATGCTCCAGCACAGTGTTTGCTGCAAGTACAGGCAGGGCACCAGGCAGCTGCCTGAAGGTGTCAGGAACGGAGTCATCCTTTAGCGAAGCCCCTGATGCAGCTCCAGTGGCATGTACTTGAGTTGCAGAAACCAACTTTACCTTGACAGCCTTGTTACATGTCTTGATATAGGACCTGTTCTCTGTAACAGAGAACATCACTGCTGGTTTAGCTGGAACTGCTAAGGCATGCTGGTGGCAGGTTCAGATCTCCATGCAGCTTCATGGGGATAGGTCTTACCTGAACACCGCAAAACATTCACAGAGAAGGAATGGGGAAATCACACTGGTGCTGGGCAAGGGCCCTTGCTAGGTGGACTTCTATCCAGGCAACGGATGATCTTGCCTCCTTCTGTCCAAGCCAAATAATTTCAGATAAAAGAAAATGAAGCTGGCACGAAGCACTTAGGCATTTTCTGATACCATGACTACTTGGCCACAGCAAGTCCACCTGCTAGAAACCATCTTCTGTTAGCCAACGAGTGCAGCCAGCAAGCACTGGTGCCTCAGCCAGCAGCAAAAAACATGAGGTACTTGCTCCGGGGCAGGGCTGAGCCTAGGCTCAAAGTTGGGTATCTTTCCTCTTAAGATGAAGGACATGACATTATATATTCCTTCCTCCTGCCGCTTTAAAAGCCTCTTCCTTTCCCTGTCAGATCTGCTCTGACAGGACATGAGAGGTCCTGCTGCCTGAACCTGCTCTCTGACTGCAGCTTCGGCTAAAAAACTGGCAGCTGGAGCCACTGGCCAGCGAAACCTTCCTGGATGTGTGGTTCATTTCTTACCTTTTATCCCTTTTCTCCCTTGAAAAGAAAAGCAGCAGATCGGCAAGGGAAGAACAAGGGCTCGTGATGAGAAGGGGCTGGGAATGACAGGAAAGACCACAGCCACGATGAGCGGTGAGTCTCCCATGGGATCCGTGAGCTGAGCTGAGGGTGGGAGGATTTCATACCGTGGTGAACACTAACGGGTGGGTGGACTGAAGCGGCTGCACGGAGGTGTTTCCCTTTGGCTGTTGTTATGATTAAAGAAAACTATGCTCTTGGGCACTTGCAGTATACCATCCTCAAGCCTGCATGGACATCAGGAGTATATCTTCAGGAGTTTCAGCTCTCCCTCTGGAATACACTGGGCAGAGGAAAGGGGATCAGAGCTGTTTCTCTAACTTGGTCTATGGTGAGGTTAACTGGCCTCGTCCCCAGGAGCAGCTTCTGGTCCACCTTCTGTGTTCGTAGTCCAGGTCCTCCCTGGGGCAGGGCTCCAATGTGGCTGTCGCACAAAAAAAGCAGCAGATGAGAATAAAACGTAAGCGACATTTAAAAGTGAAGACATGTCTTCCATGAATGTATGGAGTCCCAAATTTTGCAGATAAGGCCGAACCCAACAAATGGCAGAACAGAGCTATAGAAGTTGACAGCAAGTTGACATCTCGACTTGGAAACAACTTGTTCCTACCATGTAACGTAAACGCGATTAAAAACATGCTTGTCTTTTAGCTGCAACTGTAGTATACACATTTGTTAAAGGAACTAAGGGAAGTGCTGGTGTGGATTCACCTTTCTCCCCCCCCACCCACCCCAGATACACAGTCCCAGTTTTTTTGGTCCAGATTACTAATTTTTCTTATTCTATGGCTCAATAGCCAACAGCTTCCAGCAAGTGCTCAGCCTTCCAAATGTGCTACTGGACAGAATTAAGCCGCGCTATTTCAGGTTCACGGTTTGATGAAGCAGAAAGTAAATGAAGTAAATGCAAAGAGGACAACGGATCACTAAGGTTTCCATGCTCTAGGAATGGCATCACTCCAAGGCTCAGGGAAAAGGGCACAATCTGATATACAGCCTTTCCAGGGCTTGACATCAGCTAGCAAAGGATATGCAGGGAAAAAAAAAATCCTATTAATATTTACTAACTTCATTTTGCTTCTATTGCTCTCAAAGTCTTGAGGCATGCAAGGATCTGGATAATAAAAAGGAAAGATAGATGTCATCTTTACCCACCTCCTTCCTTTGGTGAAAGCAGTGGTGTTTAAAGAACGCTGTTGTCTAGCGTATCAAAACAGCTCAAGCGTCATTTATATGCATACTCCAACACACCCTTGCAACTTCTTTTAAAAGAGCAGTCCTATAACTGATGTTTGTTTGCTCAAACGTTCAGTGAATACAGGCACAAATGCAGCATAAATAAGGCTGCATTTAGGTCAATCCAACACCAAAAGCAAAAAAAAACCCAAAAAAAACCCAAAAACCCAAAAAGCTAGTATTTACAAAAAATGCCTTCAGAGTGCTTTTGCTCAGCTGGCAGCGAGACGTACCCGAGCAACGGGATATGCCTTCCACAATCTGGCTCAGCTTTGCTTTCCCACAACTGCATTTTGCTGCTGCTGCAGCAGCCTGGCTGGTGCCCCACCGCCCCCCGCACCAGTGCCAGCCGCGCCCAGCAGCTTGGCATGGAACGTCACCTCTACCTGGCAGCACCCTGAAGGCACGTTCTTTCACTGGGCTTAGCCAATGAAGTATTTTGTGTTCTCAACTGTAACAATATTTTTCAGAATTTATTCCGAGGGGCCAGTCAGGCCACACTTAGGGCTACAAAAGGAAGAGCCAACTGCATGACCCCTCTCCCACCTCTGTCACATCGCACCCTGGGGGAGTTCAGGGTTCATCTCCCCCATCCCACCACTGCTGAGGGCTCCTTACCTCCCATTTTGGAGACCTCCTGCTCCCCTTAAAATCCGCCCCTCCCATTCACATGCAGTGCCTCAGACTGTCCCGAGTCCCCAGCAAACCCCACCGTGCTGCGTCCTCTGCAGCCTCCCCCGCTCCTCCCACACCAGGGCTAAAATCTTTGCCATGCAACTTACAAACTGCAACATCTAACCACTGCTGCTGGGATGCCATTTGCTTCTTAAAACCTCACGGGGCCCACGCTCATCCCTTGGGCTCCTGTTGGGGAAATCAAACCATCATCCCCCTTCTGACAGCGGCACATCAGCAGCTTGTTTCTGTTCAGACCATATTTACCACAGCTGTAGCTCTTAGCCCTCAGAGTGATAAAGCTGTCCCATAAACTCACGCTCTTATAAATTCAACCTGTTTTATTCCAAATATCACATAAATTAAATACATTTCCCATGAATATTGCAAATATACATGAAATGAACATTGCAATTTTTAAAAAAAGTTTTGGCTTTGCTTATGCAACAAGAAGTGCCAAATGTGGTTAGAACATGAACTTCTCCTGTATTTACTAGATACAAAAAGGTGCAGATTAATAATTTATATTTATACATATGTACACACTCCATTTCATAACTAGCTTTAAAACAGTAAAAAATGGTTTCAAGTTTATCTACATTAAACATACTCGTTTAAATCTGGTCAGAAGCCCCAGATAAGAGTTGATACAATCATTTCACAACTGCAAAATTAAGGCGCTACCAAAATACCAGTTCCACTAGTGTAAAATGTAATAGGAATAGAGAGTGTACAGCTTTCTATTTATCAATTTAAAAGTGGACTGGAGAACGAGGAAAAAGGAGCAGTAAGAAACATGACAAGATCTACAGGTTAGAAGTACAAAGAGATCTCGATGACTATCAAATGAACATATTAAAATACAGTAGATAAAAGGCCTCAGTGGCAAACAATTAGTATGCTTCTGAAAGACAAAAAAAGGTTAAAATATATATTTCATTTTGTAGCTTGAAGCTTTACAGGTGAACAACAGGTGTAGAGGTAGAGGGATTTTTTTTTTTTTTTGGCCTCTTTATGATGTATAAAGAAGGGCCACATTCACCACAGTGAAAAGACTCATCATATATCCCAGCATCCTTGCTTGGACAGCAAGCAAGAAAAGTGTAATGAGCTAGAAAGGCAACGAATCCTGTCTATCTCTTCCAGGAGCTCAGCTCCAATGCTTCCACATGTACCTTGGCGACAAGTTACACCTAAGCGTAGATCGGCCGTAATGTGGACATTTCCTCTAGAGAGAAATGAGATAGCTAGCTTTCCCCATGAGGTACTACTGGATGCTGTAGAGATTATATGGCAGAGATAATTTGGTAACAATGAAATCGGTACTTTCCCTTAGAAAGCAAGTACCAGAGGGCAGTGGTGATTTTTTGTTTTTTCTTTATTTATTAAAGCTTTGCTATTTGATCAGCATTCAATGTTTTGGAAGAAATGTCAGCTTTGGGCTGCTAATATGATTATTTGCATCCATACACAGACAATTCCTATGTTGTTATCATTTATCCAAAACATCAGTCACTGAAATATTCACAAACCGCTTTAAACCTTGACTAAAAAAAAATCCCTCTACAGTTCAGCTTTCTCTTCGATAACTATCATTCCATTAATTATGCAGACCTTCATGAACACAGTAATGTCGCTTTCCACGTAAAATGTGTCTTTACACATTACAGAACAGCAGTAAACAACCTCTCTTGTTCCATAGGGTTTCCTCTCAGAAGTACCTCAAAAGTAGGTATCTTGAAAAATCACTTTTGCAAAGAAGAATATTCACATTAGTTACTGAGGCAAAGCCAAGAAGACACTAACTAGCACCTTGATATTTATTTTTTGTTTTTCTTAAACGCACTCCTATATGTAAAATTAAGCACATGTAAGATCAGGGACCAGCAATATACAAATACCATCAGCGTCCCCTTGCAGCTAAACTAGTAATACTCAAAACTAGGCCAGACACACGAAGGAGCAAGGTGAGTGAGTCGAGAAGAAATACGCGGCATGGAAAGGGATGGGAAGAACAGGAAGCCAAACAGAAAGGATTGCGAGATCAGATACAATCCATCTTCTGGTCTGAGAATTAGTTTGCAAAACCACCCTTCGGTAGCTCAGCTGACAGTGGGCTAAAGACCTATTGACTTCTGACATTTCCTCCCCCATATACAGAACAATTCCTTTATACTTCAGTTAAGTCCTCTTCATCATCTCCAAATCCAGGAGGAAATGCATTCAACTTGAGTTTTGAGTATTTTGGTGACGGTAGCAGAACTTGCAGAAGGCTACTGTAGAGGTTATGACATCATTGGTTGTAAGTTACACACTTCACAATTCAGAGAATATACTTACAAACTATTTAAATAGAAAAGGCGTGTTCAAGGTAGAGGCAGTTACAGTACATTCAGGGTATGTTACAGAAACCATTTGTGGTAGCCATTTGCTGAAAGGAAAAAACCTCTGCATTTTTGTTTCCCAGACCACACAGGTTATGACTACAATACCCAAAGAGAGCCGGTAATATATCTTAATCACTGCATTTTAATGCAGCCTTCTTCCAGAACTCATGTGCAAATTGAAAAAAAAAAAAAGTTTAAATACATCTTCATTGACAAGTAAGGACAAAAGAACTAAAAAAGAAACCAGGCACTTTGACCATTTAGGTAAACAGCCATTTCTTCTTACCAGACTTCTGCACACGAACAAGTCTTTACATTGGTCTTGCTATGCTTGCAGCACATGAAGATTCAAGTCAACTTTTTTTTCCTGTTGGTAGTATCAGTTCTACTTATAGGAAACGATGCCAATTGAATTGGTAACACTGTTAGTTTTTTTCATTGGCAGTTGAGCAAGTGTTGATCATTTGACTGACAAGCGATCAATTTAATAGCTATCAAAGTTAGATATTAACAAAACAATACATAAAAAAATAATCAAAAAGACAAATGAAGGTTAACACCTGACTTAAGCTTGCATTGAGACTTGCCTTTATAGGTTCGGTTCGTGCCTCCTTTCACGGTGTTATTGTGGACTGATTTCCATCACATACAGCAACTGGTACTAAACTACAATACTTTCGGTTTGAAACACGTTCAGTAGAGATCACTCCAATGTAATGGGAGGTTGGCATGACACTGCAGGCAGGAGGGAGATGGAAATCTCCCTGCATTTCATCCTCACCGGTCCCACGTGCAGAACAGGCATTCAGAACAAACTGCAGCATGCCTTCCTCATACTTGGGGTGAAATCCTTATTTCACAGCAGAGTTTATCATACTTTAGGGAGCCGGTCTGATTTGAATTTAGCGATAAGACCAGCTAGGATTACTTTGATTTTTCTTTTCAAATAAACCAAAGTACACCTTTCCAAACATTTTGTACATACTCAATCCGCTACAACACATAAATCACAACACGAGGGATTACCTCAGGCTACTAAATAGTGTACTTATTCAGTAGCTATTATTCTTTCAGATAAACATCCTCAGATGCCTTGACCACAAATGGCTAAATTTTTTTTTCCTCACAGACTGCTATTTGCTGAAAAGAGAGATGTGGGTGTATGACAGACTGCCTACCAATTCACTAACAGAGCATACTGTCAATTATAGTCTTCATGCATACTTCTGCCGGGCAGCGTAACTCCTCTTCTGTTCACTACCTTCAAGAAAGTCTAGGAAACACCTCTTCAGTCCACTGTCCAGTTTCCTTTTCCTACCAAGTGGAAATCCAAATCACATGCAGGCCAATGGTGCTACTCTAGTACTTAACTCTCTTGCAGGCTAGAAACATCAACTCTATCGTAGTACTTTGAAACAATTATCCACATCTATCAGCTTTGCTCTAACTGTAGCACAGCTTTGTAGAGGCTCAGATTTCACCAGGACAACAGGAGAGAGTGCAAGGTTTGGTGAATACCCAGGATAACAAACCGATGCAATCGATGGATGCTGGACGCAGTCAGAAAGGGCTGTTCATTTTTGAAGGAATCTTTAAAAAAAAACCCCAAAAACAACCCTCCCCCTTTGCCCTCCCCCAGAACAACTTGTCGTGAGATGTTTTCAGTGCCCACTCACTACTGGAGTCCACGTTATCTGGGTCTTTTGCGAGTCACAAATATCAATACGCGTCTGATGGCGATAAGACGATCTTTAAGGGAGGTCATAGCCAATATAGCCAGTTGAGCTCTGTTTTCCAGAGGCAACACTGCCAAGAGCCACCAGTACCAGGCAGGACCACTGGGGTTGCTCTGCAAAAGGACGGAAAGACATGCAATCATGTATTCACCAGCACTGCCTCATGAAAAACACCGCCATCCTTTCTACCTTCTACTTCTATTTGCTAAGAAAGTCACCATGAAACTAACAGTTCAAGCAGCAACTAAACACTTAATTTCAGGTGCTCTCCTTGTCTATATGCACCATTAAGCCTGATTTCTTCAGGTATCAGCTTATATTGATATATGTTTTCCACTGATTAATTGTTTTCCATGCTTCACACTAATAGACCGAAACTGGGTAAATAAGAAGAGCTTAGAATGCACAAACACACAGCAAAAACCTGGCAGAAAATAGTCTTCTGTAAAAATTACATATAGAATAAGGATGCATAAGTAGGATGGTTTTATTACCTGTGGCTCTGGCTCTTTTCCTGGCATGGACCCAAAATGATTGAGAATTTGCACTTTCATATTGTCTTTAAGAGAAGTAAACCAGGCAACGGCTTGATCATAAACTGAGTCATGAAGGCGGACAAGTTCTTCATATTCCGGTCCTTCAACCTTATTGTTAAAAGAAGGGAGACGAAACAAAACAGGTTTGATACCGTGGAGTCCATACGCTTCCCCAGAAGCAAGCGAAGCAAAATAATGCAGTGACTACAGCTATTCAAATGTCCTTATCTAAGCAAACTGTACCCAAGTCTCAGATTTCAAACCTGTGATGCTGGAGTCTTTTTACCCTCCCCTAGGTATTCTGAGGTGACATTTCTTGGAGCATTTACTGCCTTGTTAATATCCATTCCTATGGCACAACAGAAGAATCTGCTCTCTAATCCCGGGACACCATATTAATCATCTCAAACCCATAACCTCAACTCCCTGTCACAGAAGGACCTCTGAACATTGTTATATCATCCAGCAAAACAAAAGAAACACTGCCACCAAGCACAGAGACAGGGGGTCTACAGCATTTAGAGATCAGCGGTATTTTATAGAAGTGTTAAGGCCATGGCAGGACAGCCGAGGAGCAGGGCAGACACCTGAGCAGGCAGGAAGCAGGGAAAGCGGATGCTCTCCCAATACCAGGAACGGCCATAAAAAAAGACCCTCGCCAAGGCAAGAGTGCTTTAGTTGCACAGGCCTGACTATTAGCCATTAAAAGGAAAAGAAAAAAAGCATAAGCAAAACCCATTACAAATTGGTGATTTAGTTTTTTGTTTGGGTTTTTTTTTTTTTGGTTTGGGGTTGTTGGGGTTTTTTTTCCCCTGTGATCTGCACACACCAATGGTGTGATTCACCTGTGCTGCTCAGATGCACATCTGAGCTAGCTGCTCTGGATGGCCTTCACAGTCGAGGAGAAACAGCTCTAGAGGGCAATTAATCTCATCTTAAGGCAGGTATCTAAGACAGAGCAGATAAAATAGACAGCTTTGGAGTGAGATTTCTCACCATCAGATATAACATGATTGTAGGGTGCTGAACACAGATGTCAGCCTCTCAAGTGAGACAAGCTAAATCTCACCCTAATTATGAAGAGGTAGGTCTCTGGCACCATCTGCAAACAATGCCTGGACACCTATGCTCCACCACCCTCAACTGGGGATTTAAACACAGCAGAGCCCTCGCTCTGAGCAGACTGCCTACTCCGACCTTTCGCAGGGGGAGGCACCCGCGTGCGATCTGCCTTTCCTGCCCTGGAGAATAACTGCATCATCCCGCACAAGTTAGAAAAGCCCTATTAAGACTTTACAGGCTTGCACTTCAACTACGAGAGCGTGCTGAAGAGCTATATGACCGGACTGGACTTCATCAATTGGCATGAGATTACTACTAAATTCAATGTTAAGAGGGATCAGGGTTTTATAGATATGCTTTAAAGATGATCCAGGATGTCATCATTAAGCATGACCAAAAATCCACCCTTTGGCCAACACCCACCACAGGCATCTCACAGGTTTTACAAGAGGACTTGTTTTAAAACACTACTCCCCTCTCTGCATTTCTCTGCTCTCAGCCAGCTCTGATGGATGCTTGTACAGGCATGGTTAACTACATGTCACCAACATCTCATTTTAAGAGCGGACCCCCACATTTGTTTGAGGACCTGCTCTGTAAACCAGAGCCTGGAGGTCATATGAAGTCTGCCAACTGTCTGTTCAGTGTAAGAAGAGAATAGTCAGTTCTCTAACAACAGGGGCACATGTGCTTATAAGGGTTTCAAGTCTGTACCAGTTTTTAAATGTTACCCTGACCTCACCTACACATGACAGACCTCAGCACCTGAGTCTCAGAAGCTACTTTGAGATCCATGAAGGGAGTGCAACACTTCAAGCAGAGATAATTATTAGGGCAGAAAGGAAGAAAGGGAAGGAAGAGACAAAGTTTGTTCCATGGTTTTCAAAATAGAGCTTTAGTATTTATAATGATATTGGCTTAAAAATAAGGCACAGCTAGCTTGAAATGCAACAAGGAAAGGCTATTTAAGTGAATCCAGCAATACATGGGTATGAATAACTTTGCACCATAGATCACCTTTTTATCTTCAAGATACTCGATGTTTGCTGTGTTATATCCATCTCGCTGGCCATGGCTTAAGACCCTAAAACGACGGACACCAACTGTATCAACAACTGAGCGTCCATCAGGAAAAAACTTTACGTCCCTGATCTCTAATATACAGCCATGATCTGCAAATCTGAAATGACAGAAGGGCATAAAAGTGGAAGTCATCAACAAGTGTTTATACACATCAGGACAAATACTGGGCCTAATTCACCACTTCTTATTTGAAAGAGGATCCTGCTTTGGTGACAATACATTTCTGCTTATTCACATAAGCCACACAACCCCCACCCTTTCTGCCTTCCCTCAGAGGTCCAGGGCAGCAGCATTTTCGGAGTGTTAATATCTAGGGGTCAGGGAGGGTTGGGAAGGGACAGGCAACTACATGCAGCATGTTTCATGCTGGGAGCTGCCAGCTGCTGGTGGCAAATTCACCTGGTCTGCAAAGAAAACAAGGTGGGTAAAGATACCATAAGGAAATACAGAAACTGAGGAACAAATGCAGGGCTGGGAGAGCTATCCCCCGGCTCCGAGGTGTAAGCAGAGGATTACAGGCTTCAGAAGGAAAAGGCTTCTATATAGCAAGATTTTTCTTGCACTTGTATCCTTTAAGTTAAAAACAAACAAACAAAACCCACAGAAGCAAAAAAAACCAAAAAACCTTTACAAAAGCACATTTGTATCTGTTATATTTAAAGTAGGTGCAGGGTTTAATCACATCCTGTAAGCAAGCATGGAATAGATTTTTACTTAACACTATGAAGCTCACCTACTCTACGTTTGTGCAGTAGTGAGTTCACTAGGGAGGCTGATTGCACAATGGCTCTTCACCATGATGTGTTCATCTGCCAACATTTGCACCTCTGTACCTCAGCCTACTGCTAACCAGGAGAAGGCACTGTACCTAGCCTCATCTCAAGATATCAAATCCCTGCAGGATCTCATAAATGTTTCATCAGGGAAACATTTGTTGTACCAGGGCTTGGCCATTTCTTACATCAGAGTGAGGAAGAAACAGCAGCACTGCGGGGAAATGAGTTCTGTTTCTACTTCACCAGAAATCATGGTTTGAGGAGTGGACAAAAAAAGCTGACCGCTGTGAACAGCCGTTCTCTCCCCACCACTGTACAAAACAAACTGAGGAAGAGCAAGAAGAGTACAGCTGCACGCAGCTAAACCCTAGTGCTCTACAATGGGATTACAAGCGAGTTTATTATAGCAATATTAGACTAAACACTATTTAAAGAGCTACATAACAATTTTTTAAATTAAGGATTTTGGTGATGGGGTTTTTTTTTGGTCATTCTTTGAAAAGTTACTTTTGGATAGAAAGTGACTTTAATCAAGAGAGACAAGAAAGCACCTAGACATAAGTATAAAATGTACTGACACATTAGGAGTTTATAAACAATTCTTCTTGCAGTTTTAATTTAAAGTGGAGAAATAAAACAGAGCAAGGTAATGAACTGAACATATCTTGTCACTGAGTTTTTCAAGGGAGGTATGAATCTCAGCCTTCCATATCCACATCTTAGTAGATGAGGCAAAATAAGTTTCCCCACTTTTTCTATTCCCAGTTGATTTCACAATTCTGAATAAACAAAAACAACTTCTTTACTTGTGTAAGAAGCTACAACAGCCTGCCAGGTGTCTATAGATGAAGGCTTCCTGCACATCAGTGTTTGATTTAAGTAGAAGTTACCATGCTTGAGTTATTTCAGTAACTCAAAACAGACAGGACATAAAATCTAACCATACTGGTTACATTTTAAAATACCCTCTATGACACTATTTAATAAACCAATTCTTGTGTTTTGGGGATTGTAACCCCTTGGCCCTCTGTATTAGACCTGACTACAAGTAAGTCTGGCTCTTCCACAAGCTTCACAGATATAAGGGGAGTTATCACTCATGTCCTAGGGTCATTTGGTCCTCACTCTTACAAGTATTTGCTTCCAGAAAATTGGTAACAGGCCTGGAAGGGACTGTGGAGCATCAGCTGCTGTTGGAGCCTGAAGTCCACAGAGTGCAGCACCAGCAGCATGCCAAATGGCATGAAGCACAGCCAGAGCCGACCGGAAGCTGTAGCATCTCCTGTGTTCTTACTGCCACCTTACCATCCGGTCTGGGAGGGGAGGAAAAAAAAAACCAAAAACAAAACAACCAAGGACAAGGAAAGGCTGCCAAGTCCCGGTATGAGTGCCCTCTTCTCACCTCCAGTGATGATCACCTACAAAAATGCTGCTCCTGAGGATGCCTGTCTAATGTATTCTTAAAAATCCCCACACTGGTCATCCGTTCTACAGTCTGCATCACTCTAATGCATCTTCTGAAGTCAGCAACTATCTATTACATCTCATAAGGTAGACCTTTCTTAAGACCACCTCATTTTTTCCCCACAAGCTTCCTCTTATCCCCTTCACCCAAAAAACTATTACCTATAAAGGACTTAAAAACATGAAGGTTTTCATCTAATGATTATGTTTCCACATTGGGAACTGGAAACACACCAGTGTTAGAATTCACAAAAATGAATTAAAGGTAAGATCATATAGAAAGACAATGTAACCCACTCACTGCAGATAGTTTAGACATTGCAACACAGCAGCAAAGACAAACATCAATATTCAACATTCAGGAACAGAACAGGCTTCTCACCCAAAGGTATACTTTGTCTCATTTAAATGATACCACCTATACAGGAAAACTATGCAAGGTTTGATTTTTTTTTTTTTTTTTTAAAAACCAAGCAGACAGAGGAGCAACCTCATCCAGACAGTCAGCTTTCACTAGAACAAACAGGCTAGAAAGCTTTCCAACCACACAGACAATTAAGTGCTATTTTTGGAGCCTGTATAGCAGGTTGAGTTGTATTCTTCCTATCCATCCAATAGGGGAGCAATAAAAATTACATCTTTGTGTCAAAAGGAATGTTTAATATACGAAACTAAAAAGCCAGCCACTTCTGTATTGGTTCATACAGGACTGGAAGGAACCACAGTGGTTTGGGGAGACAAGTATACTGTGCTGTAGTACTCCATTAGCGTCACAACAGCCTCTGCAACAACACGACATCCTCAGCTCATCTCCTTACCCTTTTAATTCATCAGCTAAGCACATGCCAAACTGCTTGGTACCAGTTTCCATGCATCTTCTTATCATTAGACGATAACGAGGTTCAAAGACATGGAGTGGGCAAGGGATGGTAGGGAAGGCCATGGTACATACGAAGATGGGAACATCTTTATTCAAACTGTAAGATAATTGTTAAAAAAAAAAATTCAGTTTTTCTGGGTACTGCTATATTCAGCATAAACCCTTAATATGACACTGCATCCAGTGGTTTCTTTAGAGTCATTCTTTGTAAATGTGTACCTGGTCAAAGTTTGCCATTTTTAAAAGACAAACACATTTCAAGACTCTTTCTGTTAGTACATTAAATAAACAATCCTTCTAATCCACTTTCATAGAGGAAAAGTCAGGAAATAGTCAATTTCCCAAATGTGTGTGTATCAATACTTAAATACAAGTATTAACATGCTGGTGATAACTTTTTATAGTAATATAGTACCTAAGAACTAACCACGTTCAAAACAAGGTGGTAGAGAATTCCCAAGCTCAGTAAAGCCCTTTAATTTTGAAGAAGCCCACTAATCCTTATAGTATTTTTTCAAGCTTAATTGCATGTTTTATTTTTCTTTTTAGCTGAGTTATAGCATAAGATTCACAAGTCACTGACAACACTGAATCCTTGAACTTCTCCCGACCTGAAGTATAACCCGTTTATAATTGGGCTTCTACTCCCAGAAATCCCCCATTATAACTTTTAAAGCCATTATATTGTTTCAGAGGAAAAAGCAATTATCTTTATTTTAAGAATATTGTTGTGCCTCTCTGCCATCCAAGCATACTGTTTCTTGTTTATCTGCAACAAACATGTCAAAAATACAAAACATCTGGCAGGTTCATTTACAAATTCATTCATTTTGTCCATTTTCATAAGCAAATGAGGCTTCTTCAAGTAATTGAGATTAAAAACACATTTTTATAACAGGTGTCAGTAGTAAAATGAGAGCCTACTTTGACAATTCCTTCATTTCTTCCTCATAAACTTTCTTCCTTTCAGATAATTCCTCTGGCAAGTAACGGACTATCAGTTCTTCTGTAAGGACGGTCTTCTTGTAAGTTCTGCTTGCCAGAAACTGCAAGGAAGAGTCAACTCCTAAGTCTGACAATGAGAAGTCAGGTAACATCTTTCTCTCGACCCATACCCTTTCCTAAGGCGAAACAGCATGTTAGGTCAGGATTGTACTGATTCCTCCTCCTTTCCAGCCTTCAGGTATCAAAACTTTCACTGTAGGATATGAGGTTCACTCCAGTGCCCATTTAACTATAACCCCATGCCCGATTTTGGCAGGAGTTGTACTACCACCAAGAAAAGGCAGTCCCTCCTCGCTTTTGCGGAAGATACGTATATTATTTTCACCTAGAGCTGCCAGGTTACTGCTCCCCAAGAAGTAATCCACATATGAGACACGCTATGTCTGCCAGAGCAGAAGTTTTGGCCAAGGAGTGACCATTCCTTGTTCACTGCAGATAGAGATACAGACTGGAGAAGTGGTAAGAATAGGGCTACGGTTGGGACCCCCCAGGCATGAGCCTGACGTGACACTGAAATCCTCAATTCCTTTCAGTACCAGCAAACCACACATGTCTTCCAAGGAATGACAAAATATACTCTGGAGTAACTGAGGTCTGTGCACAGCTTGATGCTGTGGGTACTACCATGTTGTTCTGGCCTGCGAGTAGAGCACAGAAAATCCCCACATATGTGCTTTCAGAAGAACACAGCTTTGTATTTTTTTGTTAATTAGGGCAAGGACATACTTACTTCTGACAGCTTTTCTTTGCAGAGTGGGCAATGCGGATTATGGTCAAGGCAACGCTCAAGGCATTTGAGGCAAAAGGTGTGTCCACAGGGAGTGGTAACAGGTTCGTAGAACAACCTGAACACGAAAACACAGAGCAAAAAAGCTAAGCTGCCAACATAAACAATGCAGATTCCCAAACCATGGGAAGGAGTGACTAGATGCAGCCACCTCTTCCTTTCCTGCTTTTGTATAAGTCACAGGTGACAGTTTTGTCTAAGGATATAAAAAAGGTTTTCATTTTTAGAAGTGGTAAACAATGGAGAAAACCATGCATAATGGAGAAAACCACATCTGTAGAGATTCACCAGATGCAAGGTTCAGGAAAAAGGAAACAGAGTAATGGTTTAGACATTCCCTGGCAGGTTTCCCTTCGGACACCATGAAAACTTTTTTCAGAAGCTAGAAAGGCTTTCTGATCTTAATCCCAGATCAATGCAGTCATACCTCATGCAGAGGGAGCACTCAAAGTCCGACGCATCCACCAGAGTTGTTGGTATTTCACTTGAAGTGACAGTGGTGTTTTCAGGTAAAACATCTGCATCTAAGTAGGTCAGAAGATGATTATAGTAAATATTTAAGTATTACTGCAATTTCAGATGCTGTTTGTTTCTCCATAAACAATCTAATTTATCTCTTTTCTTTTTTGAAGTTTTGTTCCAAACAAACATATTTTCCATCTAAGTTTTAGACTTTCTGGCAGGAAATCTTTTGGAGAGCAGAGGATGATGTCTATGGCCAGAGAAAGCACTTTAGAGCTGAATACCCATGATTTGCTTCTCCAAAAATGGTTGCTTTTTTTATTATTTTTTTTTTAAAAGTCCAGTTTTTAAAATACTCTGCTATTGCTTTCCCACCACCATCACCACTCCCACATCAGCCAGGCCAGATGTTTTAAAGTACATTAAGTCCAGAATTTAATTTGTTTACACACAGTCAAACTATTTCATCAGTGTTTATTATAGATTTCTCAGCAGGGGTAATTTTTCTTACAAGTATAAAAAAGCTTACATTCTTCTAGACTAGGCTGCTGTGGAAATCCCATGTTTCAGACAGCTTAAAGTTTAAGGACTACTGGAGCTGCATTAGCTAATACTGATTTCACTAGCTCAGTACTCTGCAAACACAGAGACAAAACACTTCACTTAAAATTCTGCCCACCCTGTTTTTTTAGGAGTGGTACATATCTCTCTAGTTAACACACTTAAAGGGAACGGGCTTCAAACTTCACAGCAGCAGCATTTAAGCTCAAGAGCTATCAGCTCAAGCTTCTGCTGACATTTACACAAGCAGATTCTACAACTTTTACAATCTGCATCTTTGTTACTCAGCGATGAGTTGCAACAGAGCCATGAATGCTGCCTCCATGTCCTAAATTCTTGACCATTAAAAAAAAAAAAAGTGCTCAGCTTTTTATGTTAAGTTAAAACACCAGGATGTTTTGTTAAAGGATAACTTATGCTCAGCATCTGGTTTATCTTGAGCACAGACAGGATAGGGGAGAGGGCACCAGTGCTGTGTGGCCTACAAAGAAAAACAGCCTTATCTTTAACCTACATCTCACATGTTAGCATTTAGTAATAGCCAGAACCTAACTGTGTTAATTCTGCAAATAGTAACATGGCATCGGGACCTAGCGCAGACCAGAAATTAATGGTCATGGGTAAAACACGATCTCTGGCCTTCGCTGTGAAGATACAGGCAGGTCAGATTTCACAATTTATTTACCGAGTCTGCAGTTCACAGGCAAGTACAGGGTTTTTCCCTTTGCAGCAATGCGATCAGAACCGGCCATACATTGATCATTTGCAGAGAATGCAGACAGACAGCAGCACTTGAAGACTTTAATATTTCAAAGCAGAAGTCACGTTTGACAAGAAGGTGTTTGGTTTTTTTTTTTTTTCTTTTAAGGGAAAAAAATGCACACTAATACAGCAGCATTTTAAAAGCCCCTTTTAACCAATTATTTCACTACTTAGTGCAATATATTGCCTTCAGCATTTTTATCCCAAGGTACTGAAAACACTTTGGAGGTCTCTGTTAGAAGCTTGAGAAGCATACCAATTGTAAGCACAGCTATCAAGTGACAGAAAACTGGGGGGGCTTATTACCCTTCAAAAGGCTTCTTTGTTTGCTTGGAAAATTTCATGTAAAGTTGCATGTGACTGTTTCTGGTGCCAGTTAAAGATTAGTTTCCAGGCTTACTGCATCTTTCCTTCATATAGAAAGACAATGAAGTTCAGCTATACCTCTGAGACCTAGAAAATGGAAACGGCACCAGGGACACAAAGACTAAACTGTTAGTGGATTACACACTGGAAGTGGCCCATTTGAGAAAGAAAAATACAGTGTTCATTGAATGAATTGAAACTGCTCTGGAATAAGGTAAATAGGCTGATGCAGCAGAAACAGACACACCAGACAACAAACTATAATACCAGTCCCTGTAGGGAAATGTTTCATTGACACCTATGAAAAGGGAGAAGGAAAAAAGTTTATAATTTTTAAGTATGTGCAAAAGAAATCCCCTTTCTAAGCCACAACACAAACCTTTTTTAGGAATCTTACTGGGGACATCCAAGCTTTGTAAATCCCTCATATCACTGGACAGCTTTCTTTTTAAGCCAACCCCAGGTAAACTGGAGAGAATAGCTCCCAAAGACTTCTTGTTGTCTTCAAAATAGAGATCCAGAACATGATGGGAAACAGGAGAATCAGTACTTCTAAATACATCAGATTCTTGGGACGGGGTTTTTGTTAACCTGAACACAGTATCCTAAAAAAATTAAGAACAGTTATATACAGCATGAGACAATTTTGCTTTGTTTTTTTTCATACTAGTTGTATATATCAGCAATAGATCAATGTCCCTACAAAGAGCTTGGCGAGGGAGAAAGGTCCATATCAAAGAAGGCCACTCTCCAGTTGCATGAAATAGGGACACTTCTCTCCCTACATACAGCTCCTGTCTCTAGAAATTATGCTCCTAAGTGCATAAAAAGCACAGGGGGGGAAAAAACCCACAAATATGACCAACACCCATGTGAAGGCACCACATTGTTTTCTGAAGAGTTTCATTCTCTTATTTGCCCAAGGAAGTACATCCCAACAAGAGATCCAACAGCAATGGAGAAAACAAGCTTACCATGAAAGTAAGTGCAGACAAAGACAATGTCACACAGATCAGACAGATCCTTGTGTTACTTTTGGTATTTTTAAGTTGAATGCTTTTTACTTTACCTTTGAGGACCCAGCAATAGAGCTATCTTCTGCAGCTGACTGCGTGTTTATGCTACTCAGAAATGCAGGTTTCAATCTTGTATGGGATGTTCGACTAGAGAAAGGTGCTGTTAGACTATCATGCACATTTTCAAAGGCTGGGAAAAACATCTCACACATTATCTAGTCAATTAGAGAGAAAACAAAAAGAAAAAATAATAGTAATTACGACAGATATTTATGTTTGTACGAACACAGACACACAGACTTCACAGCTTCTGGATGCCAAGAAGCCTGCAACCACCAGGACATCCTGCGTTCCCCAATGCCCCCAGGCAACTTGAATGGCAGTCCCCACCACAACCACAGACACATCCCAAGGTGCTCTTCTGGTGTCCACCGCCCTCCCCGAAGGCCTCTGCTCCTCAGGGGCACCCTGTTGCATCCTTCTCCTACCTCCACCCCTCTCCACTCTGACCCTCAGACCCCTGCCTCCAGAAGTCTTCAGACCATGCTCTCCTATCAAAACTGGTTAACAGAGATGTGTTTCGGTTCTCCTCATCCTCTGTATCCATCTCCTCTATCCTCAAACAGATTTCACCTCTAGCTAAAAGCTGTGTAGAGCCTGTTCCCCCTCTCACCAGTCCCCACCAAGTGCCTTGCCGAATCCCCATTTCTTTTTATACAAAGCTGCCTGTATGTACAGTCCCGGAGAACCTGACAATGGCTGGTTAGCAGTAAGTGTGTCTCTTATGGGAAGCTACACAAACTGCTACAGAGACTGCAGGACTTTTCCAGGACAGGGCAGCACACAGCTCCCCCATCTTAACCCTCTGCTGCTTCCCACTTAAAAGTGGTTTTCTGATGGCCACTAAAATAAGCAGCCTCAAGCCTACAAAATTCAGGTGTATTCAAATCTGGCCGACATAGTGCAAGTGTAAGCTACAAACAGCAGCAGCCGGACCTACAGATTTGCAGTGAAATCCACAAATACACAATCCCTCTGGTTGAGGCATCAACCAAACCCAAGAGGCACCGTGCACAGCATAATGCTAATAAGGTTTATTGGAGAATCTACTGAATCAAATTATCCTTTGGCTGTTTACTATCACCTGAAGTAACAAGAATTTTACTTAGCTGCAGGAGTAAGGGCAGCGTGATGGCCAAGAAGTGGCCAGTAAATACATTTTATACCTTTTGGGCTTCTTTCTTCATTGAGCTCCATTCAGGATTTAAGGCAACACAATAGAGAAACTCCTTCAATGCTTCCTCAGTCCTTTCCAATCCAGAAAGAGCTTTTGCTTTCACATAATGGCCCTGTTCACACAAAGGAAACGTACAAATCTAGAGATCATTTCTGAAGTGGCAGCAAGAATCCAGCAAACAAACTTGGAAGTTCATGCCATTCTGCAAGCGAAGAAAAAGACGTTTTTTGGGTAACATCCTCTTTGATCCACACAAGTGAAGGAAAGTCAATCCCGTCTGCTGAAAGCAGATCCCCCAGGAACACACTGCTCTATCACCCCCTGCCAAAGACACCGCTCCCTTCCTCAGGGGGGACCTGGTGCAGAATGAGGAGGGGTATTTGTCTCCCCAGGGACCAAGACTACTACGTATCCCACAGGGCTCGATACCCCAGAGGACAGTTTCACATACCAGGGCAAACTTAACAGTAATGAAGCTGCATGGGAAAGGCAGTGGCACGGGCAGGCTGGAGGTGGCAGCTGAGGGAGCAAAAGATTTTAGGGTCAGGACGCTCTCACTTCTGCTGGGTGCCTTACCAGGACAGAGATGATTTTTCACCTATTTTATTTGGTTAGAGAAGACCAACAACATTATGAATTTAGGGCAACTTACCAATGCTTAACCCGAAACCTTTTAGCCCATCCTACCTCTCCCACGTCCTAGAGTAACACACCCATGGCCAACAGGTAGGGTAGCCAGCTTGGGGACAAGTCCTACTTTACTTGTTACTAGTAGCAAGAGAGGAATGCCTCACCTCTGAATTTCCCCATGGATACCAATATGCAGTTCAAATCTGACTATGGAAATTACTTCCTTAGCGATGAAAAGAAACTAAGCGTGCATTTAAACATTTGCCTTGTGCTTATTAGACAGAAGCGTGCTCTGCAAGTCCACCTCTGATCCACATGAATACCTCTAGGCTGTGCTGAAAGTAGAATTTCACTAGTCTAAGAGACTGGTTCCATAAGCAGATACACGTTTCTACTCTTCATACTAATGCCAAAAGATCCGGTATCACATAATCTTCCTGAGCAGGTCCCTCCCTCGCTCTTTCAATGTTGCCCTTCACACTGAGGCCCGTTAAGATCTTTACCCTTCTACTGTCGGGAAGAAGGGGGCTTGTACCAAAAGCAAGTAACAGGCACTGTGTAGGACAGGTTAATTAACATATGTCATTTGGTGACCTGAACAAGAAGTCTCAGTACACCCCAGTCTCTCAAGGTGAGATACTGCATTCAGGAAAAGAAAAATGTAACAAGAGAGGTATTGTGAGGCCTGACCCTGACCTTCTTGTCTTGATGCTTGCACAGCTGCTGTAAACCCTTTTTAGAGAGATCCTAATGTGCTGTCAAGATTATTCCGCTGCACTGGGGTGGCTACAAGATTGTTCAGCCTTGTCCTTTGGGGCTGCAAGTTTCCTATCCAAGCTGTAAGGGAGGACTGAGCTGGGCTGTCTACAGACAAAATACCAAAAATCCAACACCAGAAGTTAGGCCCCGGGACTAGATGCCCCTACACTTCAGAGACTACCGCTGCCACCTTCCCTCTCCTACTTTCACATGGCCCTCACAAGCATCGGATTGAAGGGTAAGGTCCAGGCAGGACCTTGTGCAGCAGGCAGGATCCAGGCAGGAGGGCATTTGTTTCTATCTGCCACATAAAGTACAACTGGAAACTTCTCCCTGCCTCAGAGAGTCCAAGGACCTGGTTTTCACAGCTACTGAAAAGAAACCATCTTGTCTATTGCTCTAATGACTACAGTGGACCCAAGAGCTTCACCAGTAGCTCACTGAGCCATTACATTTCAGGTATCAATAAGCCAAAAGGTACTGGTAGGTGAACGCTTGCCTCCCAGGAGCTACTCTGAGAAGGAGTTAAATTTTATGATCAATTTTTTTTTTTTTTTTTTAAACTACACAGTGCATGCTTGACCTAACCTCTGCCACTGGATGAGATGCCACAAGATACAAAACAAAGCAGATGCCCAGATTCCTGGACAACATGGATTCTGGATCAGCACAGCTTACGTGGAAGTTCTCACGCATGCACACAAGCACAAGTGAAATGAGTCTGTGACACTGATGGTTATGCCATGATAACAATTTCATTTTCAATTAGCATTCTTCAGATATGTGATTAATGAAATCTTTATCCGCCTACAACTGACACGCATCACATTTCCATGGATTCAAGGCAAACAGAGAAGACACTTCAAGAAAACATTTGAACGTGCGTAATTCATCTTTCTCCCTCTGCACAGAAACCTGGCCAACGCCACCCGAGATGGATTCCTGACTTGATGAGAAATGATCCCAGACAGACAGGCAAACTTGGAGGCAGAGGGAAGATTATGAACTGCTTCAAATAAGAAAGGTTTTAATGGCTGACAAGACAGATACTTGTCTCTGAAGGCTATCTAACTCATCAGAAACTAGATGCTTTAGATAGCACCTCTCTGCTCTCCCCACGTCATCCCCAACTGGAAACGGAAAGCTAGCTGCAGCCCCCCGTGCTGAGACAGGCAGCTGAGGGGTTCATGCAACTCCTTAGTCTTCACAGGGAAGCCAAAGTCTGCCTAAAACCCTTCCCCAACTCCCCGTGCTACCCTTTCTCCCCGTAGCACCCAGGGGCTTTATCTGGTCAAACCTGTGCTGCAGTTTTGCTACTGGTGGGTGAGGGACTGACCAGAGGTGTAATCCTAGGTGGGGTGAGCTGTTGGACACCCAGTCGAGCCTCAGGCAACCAGTGGTAACAACAGGCACCATGTGCTTCTTCCATTTCTCTCTCATAACATCATTTCTGATGCTTGCTTCAGACTGCCCACGAACCAGTGCTCCCTGTAGCACCTCCTCATTATGAAAAAAAAATCCCACCCCCCTCTATGAATCACCATGATGCAGGTAAGAATCACAGGTATGATCCCTTAGTATTAAAAGGCGGGGGCGGGGGGGGAGGGCAGGGAATAATCCTGAAATACAGTCTGGGTGCTCCTCAGAAAGACACATTGGCCAGCAGACCATCAAAACCACCCACTGCCTGGGACACACCATCCCAGAGGGAACTGCAGAGTGATCCCAGGCTGCCAGAGCCTTACAAACCCAATTCCACTGCCCAGCTGCAGCACTAACCCCAACAGATCGATGGGCACCAGCACAAACAAAACCACATCACCAGCTGCCCACCACTGAAATCCCACTGGCTGGAGACACGCTAAGGACCTTCCAAGGACTTGTCCTATGAAGAACTTAGGTTTTGGTAGACATTCCCAGCTCTCACAATGCCACGACGTTCCTCCAACAATGCCCTCAGCAGCGCTGTCCCCACCACAGAGAGAAGCCCCGAGAACAAGCAGTTTTCATTTTAGTCTTTACGACATGCAAGCACCGTACCGCAGGCCAGTGGGGTTTGTTTCGGCAGAGGACATCTGCGTCATGAAGAGCTTGCTGGTAGTTTTTCATTGACGTACAGAGTTCTGCTCGCTGTGCTATTAGTGAACACTTGCAAGGAGCTGGAAAACAAAAAAAGGTTACAAGGAACTCCATTAAAAGAAGCACTAGTACGTGTTAAATGCAGTAACCTAATTCCCAGCCAGAGTAACCTAAAAAGTGCTACTGCACAATGGTTACATTTATACTCTGCTGTAATGGAAAAAAAGGCAATTCCTTCCTTCTTTCCTTCCCCAAATATATTCCTCTCAGCCTGAAAACAACCTCTGTGTTTCATCTAGCAGGACAGATTTCATATTCACATATAGGATGCCACCTGCTCTTTCCCTCACTTTGCTTACAGGACACTTAAGAAAGCAAAAAGAAAAAAAGCCCCAAGTGTTTCTCCCCCCAGTGTGGCTTTGGTTGAAAGAAATCACCAACGCAGGACTTCAGCTAAAGTGTTCCTGTAAGCCACTCATTAAGAAAAACGCACGCAGCCTTCACATTTCATAGCCACTTGCCACCCATGTACCTCACCCTCCTCAGGGCAGGCAAACCTCTCATGATCACACACGTTGCCTCAGTGCCCACACTCATGAACCGTTCAGTACGCGTGGATTATGAACATCTCAAACATTATTATTCTGTCCTTTCCTGAGGTCTCTATAACACATTTTAAGATAGAAATCTAGCTCCAACATAAAATTTCATAGAACCACAGAAAAACTTTGGCTGATCCATGTTCAGCTTGTCCACCAGAACCTCCAGGTCTATTCTGCAGCGCTGCTGTTGAGCCCAGCCCATCCTGTTGCAGGGGGTTATTCTGTCCCAGGCGCGCTTGCCTTTGCTGAAGTTGGCAAGACTGGTCAGCCCATGTCCCATATTGTTGGTCTGAATGGCAGCCCTGCCCTCCAGCACGCCAAACGCTTCTCCCTCCTCCCGTTTGATGTCACAAACTTGCTGACAGGGCACTCCGCCCACTCATGGAGGCTGTTAACGAGGTGCTGAACTGCGTCAGCCCCATTACCAACACCTGAGCAAGGCCACTGTATGCCATCCATCCAGCAGCCCTCAAGCCATTAACCACCACCCTGTGCCCCTGAAGGTCCAGCCCATCCCAGCTCTACCGCCCCAGCTTGGCCAGGAGGATGCTGCAGCAGCAGCCTTGCAAAAAGAAAAACAAACAAACAAACCAACCAACCAACCACTAAGCCCCAAACAACACTCTTCCCTTTGCCCACGAAAGCAGTTATCTCGTCTTAGGAGATGAGATTTAGGTGCAATTTGCTCTCGGTCACTCTTGTCCTCTGTGTGCCAGGAAAGGCCTGTGGAGGGCTGGAAGCTGGCTGCTGGACAGCGGCAGCTAAGTGCAGTAACCCTTACCCAAACGTGAGTTGGTTGAAACTGTCATAATTGGGATTAAACTTCAAAAAGGTTCCAAGGTGTGCCGAGAGACGGTACTGCCTCATTTCTACAAATTTTAAACTTCACCTCCATGCTAGTTCTGAAGACTTTTCCTGCAAGTGTCACCTCCTGTACGTCCCTATGCAGGGCTCTTGTCTCCGTACCTCTCCTGCTCTCTCCAGCCTGCTTTGGCTTCACTGTTCGCATCTTACTTCGGCACGAGCATCCTAAACACATCCTCAGCAAGAGCACGTTGCCCATACCAAGCCTGGGCACACACCCAAGTGTGCATGGACACACAGAGTAAGTTCTAAGTGCTGCAGGTGCCACTGCTCGTTAAGTTCAAGCACCTACCAGGAGGGATGGCCCAAGCCTACATCCCCCTTCCACCTCCTCCCCTCCCTCGAGCTGACGCTAGCACTCATGCAGCAAACCAGGTTCGCGTGGTTGCACAGAGCACCAGAGCAAAGAATCAATTGACTGAAAGCTAATCCAATAAAAACAAATAAATAAAAAGGTTTAAGAGGATCAGTTTCCCCTCAACTGGTTCACTGTACAACCATGCAAACCCAAGTGCCAGGACAAGGGATGAGAAAGAAAGCAGCAGCAAGGACTACTGCCTTTTCTGGCTGTAGTGTGGACTGATGCCAGATACACTAATTGCAGAATGACATACCAGGGCTGATGCTGCCCCAACGGTCCCAGACAGTCACGGCCAGAGACTATACCTAAAATAAGGAGCTCTGCAAAAGCTAGTTCACACTGTGAGGTTTTTTTTGTTCGGTTTTGGGATTTTGTTTGTTGGTCGGGTTGGGTTTTTTTTAAAATATTACACATGCAGCCTGCTGCAATGATCCACTTTTAGCTGGTAATTCTTAAAAAGACTGTAAGTTAAATGAAATTGAAAACAATTAACCTAAGATCTTCAGAAGCAAGCTTTTTTTTTTTTTCTTTTAGTAGATGCTCCAATATAAAGTTATTTAATTTAGCTACCATTTAAACAGTCTGCGTCTTCTGTTTGTATTAAATACAAGTGCATACTCCGTATTTCCACCCTTGTACCTGCTGCGGGGTGTTTGTGCAGAGTGTGCCGAGGGGGGCAGGGGCAGCACGCAGGGGTCGGGGCAGCACGCAGCCAGGGCAGAGCGCTGGGTGGGGCATTTTCTGGCACCAGGGGGAAAAGGAAAGGAAAGGAAGCGGCGTGAGATGAGGGGGCCGGCGCGCCAGCTTCCGGCTTCTGTTCGCTGCTGCACCCTTCAGCCACGCCGACGCTTCCCAGCGCCTTTCAGCACGGTTCATACATTCGGCAGACTCAGAGAGAAAACGGCTTCATCGGCTCTTTTTCGGGATCTTGTCGCCGCTGCAAAAGTTTTAAGCAAAAAAAAGCCACAATGGCGTGGGAAAGGCTGCAAGTCCTCCCCGAAGCGGAGTCCAAAGGCTCTCGCAACACAAAGGGAAAATAACAAGCTACTGAAAAAAAACCCAAGGCAAACCAGAAAAAGCTACACGTATTCAGGGCTTGCACCTCTTGCTCACCGAGTCTCAATCAGAAAGCGCAAGGTGTGGCCCATCGTAATGAGTAACTGGCAAGGAATATTTAGTTAACTGAGAAAGATGCGGTAAAAAACCCCAGCTTTGCTCAAGTGAGAAGTGTTTAGGAGACTAACAGGTTTCCCATAGGGAGATGAAGCGGCTAGACAAGATGCCGTAGCTGGAGCGGTGCCCAGCCTCCTTCATTCAAGCTCACCCCACTCAGAGACACGGCAGCGCAGCCCGAAAGCTCCGCCGCCTCCGCGCCCGACCCGCACGTCCCCGCATCCCCAGCCTCCTGCTGCTGACGAGACTGTCCCAGGAGGGTCCACAGCTGGTCCCAGGGCAAGGCTAGATGGACTGAAACATCATACTCTCTGTCAGTGGAACTATGGCATCAGCTGGCTGACTCCAACTTAAGAGTATGTGTGGAAGTGATTAGAAAAAGTGAATATCCAGCTACAGCCTAAATAACTACTGGGTTTCTATAAACACTGTGATATCGAGTTGTTCCACGCCACTGCGTGTGCCATGATGAAAAAAATTAGTCACAGAAGGTGGATGGACAGAGCTTGAGGACATACGGAGTTTGTGAACACTGCTAGATGCTGGTATACTATAACAACTGTCAAGTTTATTGGGGGGGGGGTGGGGGGTGGAAAGTAAGTCATACAATAGCCAATAGTTTGTTTTAAAATAATGCACCCATTCTTTCTTCTGGACGTTAAAGAAGAAAATATTTCTTTTATGAAATGACTTATTATTGCAGGCCAAATTAAAAAAGAAAAGCTTAGAGAATTTTGCTGTTTCCACAATACCAGCAGATGGCATTTCCTGAAGCAAACTCTTCTGGGAGCCTGCAGCTGCACAGCAAAATTTATGTCCTTGTCAGCATCACGGATCCACTGCTGAGGCTCCCAGGATCCACCACTGAGGCTCCCAGGCTCTGCGGCTCCGGGCAGCCGGGACAGAGAGACTTCCTCAGAGCCACAGGTCCTGGGAGCTTTCCCACATGGCTCCCTCCCTCCGTCCCAGCCGTAATTCCACGGCAACAGACAAACCCTGGCCTGAGCAGCACCCAGAGCTGAGGGGCTTGGTGGCTCTTCCGCCTCCTGGACCCTCCTTGGGACCACCAAGTATTGCCTACCCTGAGCGTGGTTGCCAGCTTGGATTTTCCAAAATCGTTCACTTTCTGCTCACACTACCTTTGCACTCATTTGCAGATGTTTGCTAGATTGCACTTTTACTTATGCAGAAGCTAACACCCAAAATTACTTTTCCAGATATGCCCAAGCATTCAAGTCAAAAAAAAAAAAAAAAAAAAAAAACACAAACCCCCAAAAAAACCCCAAAAAACAACCTATGCTGCTTGAGTTCAGGAGGCTGACAAGAGAACAAGACTCCCCAAAATCTCCTCGTGCCAGAAAGGCAATTACAGCAATTAGAGAATTCGCCAAAACTGACCGTAGATGACGATAAAAGTTTTACTGTAATAAACTACGCTGAGATTTATTCCAGGAACTCAGCACAGAAAGAACAAGTTGAAAGTTGCTAGAACTCCCTAATCCTCCTTATCTGACATTTCTTCCTAGAAAAGCACGTATTATTCAGATCTATTTCAATCCTAAGCATATTTCCTAAATGCATCAGCAGAAATAGTGTCATTACAAAAACACCTTTCAGTCTTACTAGCAAGAGTCAGCCTGCACAGGACTTCAGGGGAAATTTTTCCCACATTTTAAAAAAAACTTCTGCCCCTGGAGAGAGGAAGAAAATTGGCTTGCTTTGTTACGTTATGCATTCAATTCTGAACAATTCAGTATTGAAAGCCTTTTTATAAGCTTGAAAAATAATATGAAACATTTATTTTCATTTCAGTGAGAAATTAGCAAGATTTAGTAATTAACTGAATAGCAAGCTAGTTTTTCTCCTCCAGACTTCATGCAAGCATGACAAGTCCATGCACAAGAAATGGATCCACAGGGGTTGTTTGGTTGGGGGGCAGGGGAAGGAGCACGCTTGACAAAATAATCAACAGAAGCAGTAAAGACATTCAGGACATCCAAGTAAAACTTCATTCTACAGCAAAGATGAAAAACAAGGTCAGCTTCCCAAAACTGATTAAGAGGGACAATGAACATTATGCATACTTGCAATCAGCAAGACCACATTTTCTCACTTATTAGTCCACCTTAATCGGATTAATAACTGGATTATAAAAAAAAAAAATATTTTCTGAATATCATGGCTCTTCCTCCCTGTATTTACATCGCTGGCAGTCTTCACGAGGTGAAGTAATCAAAGACCCCAGAGGAAGCGCGCAAGAGGTTTTAGCACACAGAGGATGCAAAGGCGGCAGCCTCTTCCTCCGTAAGCCCACTCTGGCAACCAAGCACGCTTCAACTGCGATTAGGAAGCGGACGCTTGCAAGCAGTACTCCGCAGGCAAACGTAACACCTATTTCCACCGGGTGACCAACACCGGCAGACACAGCAGCGTAAGAGTTTAGGAGTTCTTGAAATAGGCTGCAGGGAGGAGGAGGAGGAGCACGGGCACCGCGACCCTCCACGCGGAGCCTGCACCACCAGGCAGCAGCCGGATTGGGCGTGCAAAGGCCTCTTTCCTCATCCACGCTCATGCTGCCCACAGCTGGCATAATAAAACACATCTCCTCCCCTGATAGAGCCTGTCTCCCATCAAGATCTCTTTATTTTCTTTTACCTTCATGCAGATAAGAAGTGTTTTTCTTCATACTCTTCTTCCTTCAGAAGTGCCCATTACGAATTTCAAAAAGCCACCCCAAGCTAAGGTTTTCTCTCCCCTTACCTCCACAGGGAAGCCGATTCAGACGCCACCAGAGAGCTCTAATGCGGCTCGTTTGCACTACACAGCTACAGAGCTGGTCCGTGCCTGACTGGGATTTTGCCTCTACACGCAACCTAAGCGCGCTGAGGTGAAAAAGCAGGAGACGTATTTAAACCAGGGTGGACAAATTAGAGCCACCACTTCACTGGCAGAATTGAAGCTGCAACCCTCTCCCATTGCTGTCCCACCCAAAAATACAGGATATCCACCCACTCACTTCTTTGCCCTGCAGCGTGCTTACCGAGGTGCTCTCTGGTCTGGGGGACAGGGAGACATCAAGAAACTCCCCCGTATTATCACTTCGACTGAAGGAAAGGACACTGGCAACAAATAAGCTGGATTATTCTTAAGAACACACACTTTCAGACTGAATTAACTTCTTTCCAGGCCTCTGTATTTTGCTGTTCAGAAGTCCAGACTTAAGAACACAGATTTTTCCGTGTGTTAGACAAAATGCTTTGGATTCCCAAAGGTTTTATTTCAGGCTCAGTAAGTCCTCAACTAGGAAGCTCCATACATTATTTAAAGCTGGGCTGTCATCACTGCTAAGCACAGCTAATCACTGCTCCCATCATTACTCAGGAGAAACACCGTCAAGGAGGTTATATGCTACCTGGAAGAAGAGCTGCTACAAGGAAGGCGCAGCTAACTTTGCACCCTTGCTTTCATGTTATACCTCTAGCCTCCTGAGGCAGAAGCGTGCCAGACCAATTACATTAACCTACACTTTAGTTTGCATCTCCACAACTGCAAAGCCAGTGATAACCTTCCTTACAAACCCATCAATTGATAAACTGCATGGTACGGCAAAAGTCCTCAATTCAAGAACGTCCCGGTGTAGAGCTAGGTGTAATATATTAGATTGTTGCTCCCTCCTATTCAAATCCTAATCTTTCAACACTTTGCTAGATGCATGCTACTCTTCCCAGATAAAATAGCATGAATCAACACCTCCTCCCTGTATTTTCATTTCCTACTCTACCCTTTGGACATTTGGGCACTGCTTCAGGTGACATACCCCAAGTCCATCTGTGGCTGCTTGGCACTAGTATCATAAAACCATTAAGTACTCAAATGTGACTCACTTTCACGGCTTACTAGTTCTCCCAGCATTTAGTTCGGGGTTCGGGTAAGGTTTCCTACCAAAGCCTCAGTCAGAACTGAAGTATCCTCTCAAACAGCAGGTACAGAGACTGTCCCAAAGCAAGATGCCTACGGATTGACATAACAAGTAAGCTTCAAAACTAAAACACCCCAAGAGGTCAACCCCCTGCCTGATCTCCAAAGCACCTAAGGAAAAGTCCTGACCCCCCCTAGAAACGTGGAGCTGTGGTAGGCGCACATGAACCTGTGATTGCAAGGAGACTCCAAAGACACATGCTTCGCAGCCAGGCGGCACCAGCCAAGTAGGTCTGCCATGACCAGAGTTAACAAGGTCAATTCACAGCCAGATATTCTATCGTAATACCACTTTACCAGTGATAACCCACTTGCCCTCTTCATCACGATCAGTACATAAGCTACATTTCTACCGTTACTCTTCAGGTCTCTAGAACCTTCTCTTTTTCCAGTTAAAGTTTATTTCAGCCCAGAATTTCTGACTCTCTGCAAGTTGAAAAAAGGACCTTCTTGTTTCTCAGTTATTACCTCACTGCTTCTGTCCTCAAATAGAGCTGATCACTTAATACATTTGTGAAAGAGGAAAGGAGTAGTGCGGTATCCTACTAATTTTAAGGTTAGGAAGCACAAGTCAGTTCTATAAATGTCTTCTTCCAAAAGCAAAAGACATCCTGTTACACTTCATCACAGCAAAAGAAAGAATATGCTGTTTGAAGAGACTTAAAAAATTCTTCAGAATTTCTGATACATAGGTGTAGTTCGTTCTCTAGGACTGCTGAAGTAGTTCAATTATTTATAGGAAATTGCATCTGGGTTACATCCATGGGGGGGAGGAATACTCACCCTACCTTAAGTGGTACATAACTGTACACGAGCAGTGTTAGCTACCTAAAAAAAAAAACCCAAAAAACACCCAAAGACTGTCTACTATGCATCATGCTGCCTCCTCCCCTTCATGCCCATGATGGATAAGCCTCGGGTCTGCCACGGCCATAGTCTTGCAGCCCTGCAAAGCCTCTGCCTTCAGCAAACCCTCTGCAAGCTGGCAAAACTGCCAGAGATCCAACTACAGGATCTGAGCTTTCAACTGCAAGCTCTTTACAAATCAGGAGTAATACGAGCTCCTGCTCCAAAGTACTTGACACGTTGCCAGTGGTGTCATATATGAAGTATTTACTACTATTTTTCAAGCACTACCTCAGTAAAAAAAAAAAAAAAGGGGGGGGGAGTTGGCTGAGGGACAGAAGTCTGCAAAATATTTTAAGTTTAAAAATAACACTCAGACTACTGCAACAGTCTCTAGGTAACCCTGACTCCTACTTTTACACGTTTTTCTGCCCCTGTAAAACAGAACAAACAGGTTTTGGAGACATGCTTTAAGCAGATTCCAAGAGGCGCTTTTACAGAGGGATGGGAAAATTCCTTTTTTAGCACAAATCCTCTAAGCAGCAAGCATCTACTATTTTTTGTAGCATGTAATTTCAGAAAGACTACCTCTCATTCTTCACTTAGAAGTCACACTTTCCTTTAGGAGCTACAAAATTAAATATTCTTCTGATAAATTATTGAAATGACTGAACCATTTGCTCTTCCAGGAGTCATGACAGCTGTCTACCATGGCTTTTTTTTTTTTTTTTTTAAATGGCTGGTACAACATCAAAGACTTACTTCTTTACTACTGGAAATTGTTCCCAAGACCCTGTGAGGAAGGAAGATTCGGTCAACCTCTTTTTTACCTCATCAGAAAAAGACAACCGACCTTATCTTCTAACAGCAATCTTCTAGAAATAGTGTACAAAAGAAGAGAACATTAAAGGGTACTTAATACACATAATTCACATATAGGTGCATGTGGACTCTCTCTAGTGGTTTTCTTTGAACAACACTACTTCAGTGCAAGCGCATTGCTAAGGAGTGTAAGTTCTTAGAAAACAGCAGCAGAATTAATAGAACGCATACTACGGCATCAGTCACCTTTATAAAAATTTAAGCATGGCTTTCTAAAGAGAGTTCAGCAGCTTGCCTTTGCAGAAAGGGACTCTCTGCTTCTTCTGACCTTGACCCATGACTAACACAGAAACCCTTCAACCATCAGGTCTGCAGTAAGATAGCACCAAGAGGACGTCCCACCACCCCACCAAGAAATTCTGATCATCTTTTTCCCCCTTATTTGAAACAACTCAGAAGCAGGCTCAGAAGGAAAGTGTCCCAGCAAGTAATTTTTGAGGCATGGCAAAACGCTTGCCCATAGCTATCTTACTTATGGCTGTAAGCACTCAGCCCAACTCCAGGAATGCCTGGTTGGAAGTTTACCTATGCCATGCTCTCCAGGGAGCAGCGCAACCCGGCAACCTGGCATTTACCTAGTAGGAAAATTCTGGGCAGTTCTCTTGAATCCACTTGCACTGAAACACCATTCAAAATAAGAAGGTCCATAGCTTTAACAGCTTGAGAACCAGTACGGAAGGTCAAGAGATGCAGCAAGACATGTTTACTTTCTATGTACAACACTACTAGGTTTTTTTACGTGTTTAAGAGTTACCAATGTGAAGGGGAGATGGAAGGGAAGAAAAAGCCAAAGACAGGCATCAACTACCCACCTATCTAGGCAGTATGCCAAGAGTAGTGTAACTGAATTTGCTTGCAAAGACACTGACGTGAACAACAGTCTATAGAGACCAGAGGACATAAGACAGGACAAGGCGGCCATGACGGTTCGCACATACTTTATACTGAGGTCAAACAATCCCACTTGCTACCCAAGCAAAGCAGCAGCCACAATCTCAGGAACGCGGAGGCAGCACCAAGCCCTTCACCACATAAACTCAATGCTTGGCACGGGAGGGCCATGGGGGTACGGTGACCTCAAGGCGGTGAACCCCCAGCACGCTACCTAAAACAGCCCAGTGAGCAAGGCTGGGTAGTGGGAACCGGCACTGAACTACCATCCCAAGAGGCTCCGTCTGCCTGACGATAGGTGTATTTTGGCCTGAGACCTCATCCTTGCAAGCCTGATGTTCCCTTTATAGCTCTTTCCTACTGCCTCCTGGCCTGCACTGCCCCCTTAATTCAATTCTTATGAAGAGAGAATTTGGAAGGCGCCAGATAAATTTCCATGAATTGCTTGACCACAAAATAAATTAGTGCTGAGTGGCCACATTAAGCTTTCTTTTGGATCAGGCCAATTATGGTGAACCTCGGCTGGGATGAGGAAGGAGAAACCTCTCTCCCTCAAGGTCGGGCCAAGAGAGGTAGATCTTCCTCTTTCCACCAAAGCTCAAGAAAGCTCCTACACTTTGTTTCTAGCACCGCCCCGCACACCACCTTGTAGGCTGGGGGTCAGCGTGCAGCTATCCACCCCAGGAGATGAGAGACAGAGCACCTCCGGCAGCATCTCCCTCACTTGCTCTGCGGCACGCTACCTCTGACACTGTGTCGGGCTTGATACAAACTCGCCTCCTCTCCTTGGCCTTTCCCGGGACATTCTTTACCCACTGGAAACAGAGATCCGCACAGAGGGCTTGGGAAGAAAAGGCCCCCTTTGCACATATATCCATCATTAACTCCAACATGTTTTAAAACTCTGATACAGCTGAGCTTTATCTCTCACAAACTTCTTCTGAGCCCCCTAAGGGGAAAAAAATTAAAACACTGGGCAATTTGAGCAGCTACGTGAAACCTACTTGTGCTCGGAAAGAGCCCATCACACCAGAAGTAAACACAACCACTCCGGGGGATCGCTGCGGCTTTTACCACTCTCCGGAGACAGCGACGCTTCTCAGGCTTGGCAGACTCCAAAGGGATGCTTTGCAGCTGTGCGCAATTACACGCCGGAGCCAATGTGCCTCATATAGAAACAAGGTGTCCTGGCACACTGGTGTCCAGACACAATGTGTGCCACTGCCCTGGAAGCCAGACACGATTGCAGAGCACGCAGCAGGCAAGCAAGCACCTTCTTCATTGGGCCCTGGGAGCCGGGGCATAGTCGTCCCTCCTCGCCCAAAGGAGCTCGGTCGGAATTAGGGTCGGGCGGGTGCAGCGGGGGGACAGCCCTTCCCAGCAGAGCCACAGCCCTGTGCGCTGGCATGAGAGACCACCGGAGACCTGGAACCGCAACAGAGCTCAGGAACCAGCGCCGTTACAAAAACGGCAGCAGCAAGCATCGGAGGACTGCACCGCTGGGCTTTTTATCTCCAAGCAGGCATCTTCAGTCTTATTTACAGGAAAGGCACAGGATGCCAAGAGGCTGTCTCAGTATGAAGAAGGGCACAGAGAAGAGCCAGCTGAAGGCACGAGCCACTGCCACCCAAACCCCCTCATACTCTGCGTGTGTGTTTGCTTACGAGTGCGCCCTCACCCCAAGGAGAGCTTGGTCTCCTTCAGAGCCATAAAGCATCTAATTTTAAAACCAGCAGACTAGCACAAAGTGTACACTAGGCTCCTATTTGGCCTGCACAAGACAGAGTATTTTTTGATAAATACTGTTGCCTAAGAGTGAACTTTGTTGTCATGCTCCCACCCCCTTCATGATACAGTCTTTGGCCATATAAAGTTATGCATGGTACTTGGGAAAAGCCCTCTTCATTATCTTCCCTATGAAGCAACAGCCACCTGCTACCTCTGTAATTGGGAATCGCTTTCTAGAATAAAAAAAATCCAAAACACGCTCCCAAAAGCATATCCTCAAAATACCTACATTAATTTGTCACCGAAATCTAGCTTCCTACACTTTCAGACATACAGCTTAAAGGGTCCGTAAACCCGGATACACAGAAACAACCATACTCCTCCCAAGCACAGTCCCTCCAGAGAGCATCTCCACCAGAGAGCAGGAGGTGAGATGAAAAAGGGTGCAGAAAGCATCTACTGCACAAAAAAGCCCCAAAACCAAACGAAAAGAAAAAAAAAAAAAAAAACACCAAACCAACCCTGCATGCGTATCTGGTAATATATTTCAGTTTAATTGACCTAAGAGGTCACATAATCAGACAAGCAGTTAGAAAAGAAGGGATGGCAGAGAAGAGGCCTACCTCTGATAGCCCAGCTCTCTGAATTTTATCGGTGTGGGGAACAGCCCCGAGAGCAAGATTTGGACAATACTTGATCTTATGATGGCTGAACAGCATAAAGCTTGGCACAAAGAGCGATCCAGCTGGAAACAAACGCTTCCTTTCAAGCAGCCTGACATGTGCTTGCTTTGAAGCTGTGGTAATTAGATACCTTGCAATAATGAGGGATCTATTCCAATGTCTATGGCAGCAAAGAAAGCCAGCGACTTTGTTTAAAACAGCAGAGATCACCAAGCTGTGGGCATCTCAAGAGGACTAGAAGGATCAAATAGTAAAGCTCATTTTCTTAAAAACAACAAAAAAACCCACACAACCGCACCCGAATCCATAGCAGACTTTCAGAGCGAACACAGGAGCAGCGCAGGCATCGTAGATCCGAGAGGCAAGGACAAAAGATGAACGTGCTTGCTAAGACTAACCTTTTGCAAGACTAACTAGTTCAACTGGAAAAAGTTGACAACTTGAAGGCATGCAGACCTCTTCTGAGACCTGGAATTAGGAGCAGATACTCCAGATTGTACTGGAAGTAAGTGTACTGGCTATACGACAGGAGCCTTTTATAGTTTAGACTTGAAGGACCTCGAGAACTAAAATGCAAATCAGAAGACAGAAGGTCGCAACCAGGATGAGAGACATGATAGGTAACTGGAAAACTTGCTTTAATATTACATCACACAAAACCAGTTGTTGCAGATGGAGCAGGAAAGTACTCCACAAGAAACATCAGTAAAAAAACCCCACTGAACTGTGCGTCCTGCCAAGAAGCCTGGAGTTTTACCTAACTTGATACAGCAACTGTCTAATCAACGTGTTCATGTGCCCTCAGTCTCTGAAAAGAAATGAAAAGGATACCCACGCCCTTGACTCTCAATAGCAACACATAAGCATTTGGAGGTTAAAAAAAGCAGTTATTTCCTCACACTTTAAAAGCCTTCAATACCTGACAGTGGTTCATAAGTATTTCAAGTTGCCCATATGCTAGCACTTAAGAGGTCCTGAACAGTTAGAAAACAGCCGTGTTTTCCTCCTTTTTTTTTTTTCTTCCTCTTTTTAACTGCAATACTTGGCTGGAAAGCAAGAAGGCAAGTCCAGCAAGCCAAAAGGCAGTACCTGATAAGCATGTGGTAAGAATTTCAGAACACGTGGCTCAGACAGGAGTTCGACCTGCGAGAAATGGCACGGGCACACACGAAACAGGAAAAAAGGTGAAGGGCTGGGGGGTGGGCTGTCCTTCAGCAACAGGAATTTGGATCCACTGCTGGGATGTTACAACATGTCAGCCTATGGTTTTAGGATTTCAAAATCTAGCATGATATCTGCTATTATTTTTAATTAGAATTTAAAAAAAAAAATCTTATTAAGCAATTTTAGCGTCACTGACAAGAGCGAACAGTTTCTGAACAGATTCCCAGCGTGCTTGGGAAATCGCAGAAGACAGAAATAAAGACACTGCAAGGGACTTATCTGGAGGCCCTGACGCACGGGAGCCGCGGCTGGAGATAGGTGCTGCCGGGACAGGAGGGGGAAGGACAGGCTGTGCGAGAGCGCGAGCAGCGCGCCAGGGTCTTCCCTCTCCTTTCACCCCCATGCAGACACAGCAAGAAGCACGTGTGACAGCGAGACATAGTTCTCTCAAAATCCTATCAAGCACTTATTTCATTGACGAGATGCTATTTTCTCCAGCAGTGGGACCCTGAACCCAAAACTTTGAGAGGCTCCAATACTGAAAACTCACCACGTCCACCAGTGACCTACATCGAGCCTCTCCCCTCCTGCTTCACCTTCCTTCTTGAGCTCTCCGTCCTGCCCTACTTTAATAGAGATTACTTCAGCTAAACCGCGTAATAGTTTTACTGAGAGGACTCAGCTAGGACTGCAACTTAGAAACATCTAGCTGGAAAAGGGGAATAAATAGCCAAACTAACGGTTTCCACGGCCAACGTCAGCTGCGAGGCGACCGTACGCTATGCTGTCCCAGGCTCGCGTATCTCAGATGCCCATCATGCAACCGCGGCAAAAAATGAAAGCGAGTCAGGGACTAGCATAATGGTGTGTTTCTCTCCACAGCAGCCAGCAAAAGAGTAAGAAAAAAAATCACAGCCATTTATCCCTAGATGTGAAAACTAGGAACAAGGAAAGCAATTTTACTCAAAGTAGGGAAGGAGCTGTTCAAGAGAAGAGGCACAGTTTTCCCTACATTTGCCCTCCGAAGAGATTTACCCTCTTAAAGGGTTTCATCTCTTTTAACACGACCGAGGCTTTTTGCCCCCTTCCTCCCCAAGTAAAGCGGACATCTATCACGCTCAGGCCGGAGGAGCGGCAGATCCCGGGGGATTTGCTGAGATCTTCCCAGCTCCATCCCTCTCTCCAGGCGCCTGGAGAGCGAGGGAGCTGCACCACCCCCGCCGCTCGCAGGGAGCACGCACACACGCATTACTACAAGGCTACAACCGAGCGAGCAGGACCCACCTACTACTCGGCACAGAGACTGAAAACAACCCGGGTTTGATAAACTAAGGCTGCCATCGGTTTGGCAGAGGAGGAAGGCTAGACCGTGCCTTTATTTTTATTCAAACCCGGGCTCTTCAGAGAATACTTTGCACAGAGAAATACCGCATTCCTATAAAGGTTACGCTCAAAACATGGGCAGGCGATCTCCACAAGTCAAAATGCAGATTTATCTTGCACAGTGTAAGATAAAGGAAATTTTGTGAGCCTTTACGCCTATTGACATTTCATTAGGTGGTTTCAAAGGCTGCGTTTTGCTGAAGATGCAACTGCGCGTAGCGGAATGAATCCGATCCAGACACCGATTCCTTCCACGAAGCCGCGGTAGGGCTTGACGCGACCACTGCTGCCTGTCCTTTACTAAAAGATGGTTTCCCCACAAATAGGAAAGCGGGTTTTCTAGAAATACTGCATAATGAGTCATCGACTGCAGGCAGTGAAACGCCAGGCACCTTCTGAGCAAGGACAAAAATAACAGCGGAACAAAAATAGCCATTCACGGGGGGGGGGGGAGGGGACCCGCTGGGAGGATTCATTCTCAAAACTTCCCCCAGGTGCCCTCTCCCACCATTCACCACAGGTCCCCTCCCCGCCCGGCTGCCGCGGGTGGCGGGGCGGCCCGGGGGCCGGCGGGCAGCGCTGCCCCGCTACACACACACACACACCCCCCTCCGCCGCCGCCCCCTCCCGCTCCGCTCCGCTCCCCCCGCCGCCGCCGCTCACCCGTCTCCAGGGCCTGGTTGTACTTCTCCAGGGCGGCCGGCAGCTCCTGGCGCTCCCGCAGCGCGTCGCCCTCGGCGCGGAGCCGCCGCGCCCGGCTCTCGGGGCCGAACCACTTGTGCAGCAGGTTGCCCAGCACCACGTTGACCCGCGGGCGGGCGGCGGCGGCGGGCGACGGCGGCGAGGCGGCGGCGGCGGGGCCGGTCTCGGCGGGGCGGCGCGGGCGGTGGCAGCGGCCGCAGTCGCCGGGCTCGGCGCAGCGGCGGCAGTGGGTGTGCCCGCAGTGCAGGGTCACCGGCTCGCACAGCAGCCGCCGGCAGAGCGGGCAGGCGAAGAGCTCGGGCGGGCGGCAGCACGCCGGGTCGCCCAGCCCCTCGCCCTCCGCCCCGCCGCCGAGTCCGCCGCTCCTCCAGGGCGGCAGGCGCAGCTCCTTGTCGCGGATGCTGAGGGCGAAGCTCTCGGCCAGCTCCCGCAGCTCCTCGGGCCGCAGCCGCGCCAGCCGCGCCGCCGCGCCGTAGGCGTCCAGCGCCTCGGCCATGCGGCCGGCCCGGGCCAGCGCGTCGGCGCGGCGGAGGCACAGGCCCCGCTCGGGCTGCGGCAGCCCCGCCAGCTCCGAGCCGTAGATCTCGGCCGCCAGCTCGAAGTTGCCGCCGCGGAAGGCCTCCTCCGCCACCTGCAGCATCTCGGCGCAGGGCCCCCCCGCCGCCGCGGTAGCGGACCCGGCCCCGGCCCCGGCGGCGGGGGGCAGCGCGCAGGGCCCCGGGCCCAGCTCCATGCCCGCGCGGCGCCGCCGGCCCCGGGCCGCTCTACTCCATGCCGGGCCCGCGGCGCTGCCGACTCCGGCTCCTTCCTGGGAGGGGACGGCGACGGAAGGGAGGGAGGGAGGGAGGGGGCGGGTCACATCGCTGCAGCAGGGGGGCGGCTCCCGGGCGGGGAGGACGGCGGAGGGGCGGGGGGGAGACGGGGGGCGGCTCGCACCGCCCCCGCGGGCCCGGCTCCCGGCTTATGTAAGGGGCGGCCGGTTGTGTAAGCCGCCTCCGGCCGCCCTCCCCCGGGGCGGCGGGGCCGGGGGAGCGCTCCCGCCCGCCCGCCCGCCGCCAGGTGCCGGTGCCGCACGTGCCCGCCCGCCGCCGCGCTGCCCCGCCCGCACGTGCGCCCGGCCCGCCGGCGCCGGCGGCTCCCTGCGGGAGCGGAGCGGGGGGGGGGGGGTCCGCTGTGCGGCTCCTGCGGGGCTCAGCCCCTTCCTTCCCGTTTCCTGGTGCCCGGCCGCAGCCGCTGCCTCGCCGGGGCTCCGCTCCCCTCCCCTCCCCTCCCCGCCCCGCCCGCCGGGCGCGGCTGCGGTGCCGCCGCCGCCGGGACCCCCCGGCGCCGCCCGGCTGCCGGGCGCGGCCCCTCGGCGTCGGGCGGGCAGCCCCGCGCGGGGCTGGGGGCGTGCGATCGGTTATTGTGCGGCCGTGTTCCCCGGTCCCCGAGGAAGCGAGCACGTGCCCTCTCTTCGATAAATTAAAAAAAAAAAAAAAAAAAATTCCCAAACCTCACAACTCTCAGAAAAAATCCTTTTCTGTAAAGCGGCAGCCTTGCCAGCTCAGCTTGGGATCCGCGAGTCGTGCTGAGCGCTGGCTTGTGCATCGGCAGCAACAATAAAGATAATGCAGCTGGAAGTTAGTTAATCATGCGTGAGTCAGAAAGGAATCCCAGCTCGCTCTGCAGGAATAACAGGAGTAAAAAAAAAAAAAAAAAAAAAATAGGCAGCGTTTATTTTAGGCACAGCTGTAAACAAAGCGTTCGGAGGAGTGGAGAGGCTGTCAGCCGAGCCAGGAGGTACCCTGGGTTCTTGGATTGCAGCTGGACAGTGGAGGGTACTCTGGTTTTTGCCTCTCTCCTGCTAGGCCTTAAGCCCCCACGCGACGGCCTCTTAGCCCATTAGGAAAATCTCATTCCTTAATTATTATACCAATTAGTCTTTATAGTATGAAATTGTACCAACTTTCTTAATGGTATGAAATTGTATTAACTTTCTTAAGGTATATATAGTTTACATCACATACTGCATAGCCATGCTGAAGTAAGCATCAAATGTTCACGGTGAAGTAAGCGTGGCAAAGGACTCGAGCGCGTGGCAAAGGACTCCAGCTCGTGGCAAGGAGAGCCAGGACAGCCCCCACCCGGAACACAAGGACTTTTGTTCCTCGGAATCTCAAAGCCATCCACGAAGGATAAAGGATACCCCTGGACTACTGAGGTAATGCCAACGTTCCAGCCCCTCCGACATCTCTGTGAAACCCTCCCTTTATCTGGCGTCAGAGATCAGAAGCGGTAGCAAGACTGACTCCAGGGATGTCTAGATCAATAAAGAAGCAGGTGGATGATGGCGGTGGAACTATCGTTGCTTTGCAAAACAGTGTGTGTGCCTTAAGTTGTTCCACCACTTAACCATTTTGCACTATTAACGTTTCTAATAATGGTTCTTTGAGCAATGCTCACCGGTCCCGCGCTTGCACCACCCTCCTTGGCTCAAGGGTTCTGCCCAGAAGCCAACCTCAGCATCCCGTCAGTTTTTCATCATTCCTGAAATTTTCACTTGGAATTACGATGGGATTGAATCCCGTTGCCATTTTATCAAAGTCAGCTGGGGGACACGATCCATCACGTAGAGGACAGGAGCGGTGTGACTAGTTCTGCTCTGCCGTACCAAGGACAAGCCACGGGATCTTGGACGGACGATGAAAACGTGGGCTCACCACTTGAGCCACCCCCCAGCGCCATTCTCTGGTTACTGGGACCCTGACAAGGAGTGGCAGCGTTTTTGCTGATTGCTCCCGTCCCGCTCCCCCGGCCATGGGGTGCTTTGGCGGGGAAGTCCCCAGCAGCCCTCCTCGCTTTCCTGCGGGAGGAGGGAGCAGGCCAGTCCGTCCTGCCACGCCGCTTCTCCCCACGTGTCCCAGGATTGCTGCGTGAGGGCCCTTCACCTCCAGCCGTCCCTTCTGACGGGGGGACACCGGCGCGGGTGGCGGTACTGAACGCGGCCAGCCAGCCCCTCCGCTCACTGCTGCGCTTGCGTCGTGCCGTGCCGGCGTGCCGGGAGGGCCGCGGTCCTTTCCTCATCAACGCTTAGCAGGTGCTTCTAAAAGAACCTACCGCTAATTGAGGCTACTACTTTATTTAGCAACACGATCAATAGCCTCTTGGCATGCAGCCTCTATTTTTTCCAAGACATCTGTTTGCAAGGGAACAAAATTACCTCGCTGCTGTTCAAACTGACTCAGCGTGCCATCTTTTTCCTTCCTCCCAGGTTCAGAGCTGCTTTCCACCAGCGTCTGAGCACATGTCTGTCACTCTTCTCCTCGGTGCCTATTTTGGGGCCTATGTTTTTTCGCAGGTCTTCTTGCTCCAGAACACGGTTCATTTGTACGTCTGGCCATGGCATTACCCTGCGCTTCTATCCTCCGTTTCCCTATCTGAGCAACAAAGCCACTTTGATACAGCTCCCTTTTGCAACATCAGTAAGAATTCCCTGAGCCCGAGTGTTAATACCTTGCAGGAAAGAACGATAGCCTAAGAAACGGGGAAAGAAACGGAAGTAAACTTATTAATGATCTGTAGTTATGAAGCTCATGTTTCTCACTGAAGTTATCATTCGTATGCCCAGGTTATTCATCCAAGGTCAGCGAACGTGACATAGGAGACTCCTGCCAAGAAGCTCCGGTGGAACAGGTGCCCCATGACGTGGTCGTGTGGTTTATGGCTTCTTGTTGGACGAACTCCGAGCGACTGATTGCGACAGCCACAAAGCAGAATGGATTTTTCATAAAGGATCTGAAAGCTGACTGAAACACCAAAGTTGATTTATAATTTTTATTAGAAGAAAAGCTGTAGCTACTGCGTAGGATTGAAATGTTGCCTACCACAGGAGATGAAGGACCTCCTCTTGTACTCACCAAAACCACGGCAAAACTTCTGCTGCCTTCATCACCTTGGGAAAAAAAAAGAAAAAAAAATCACCCCAAATGAGCCACTATGTGGCAGGTTGTTAGAGGTGCTCCCTGTTAGCAGTATTATTTTCCTGTTAATGGTATGCTTCCACTTAGGAGTGGCCTCATCACGCTCTCCCAAGCAACGTGCAGAAGTCCATCCGCTTTCCAAGGGGAGAATTACAGGTGCTTACTCCACTGAGTCACTGTTACACACTTCAAAGTTGACACGAGGTTTCCTTTAAGTTTGTACCCTAATTTTCAACTTCTTCCCGAGGCTCGGCTTTCCCAGGGTTCTCCCCAGGCTAGAATTTTACTTGAAGTTTGAAGGGGAAAGGAGGAGATGAAGCAACTTTGAAAGGACAGCATTTACGTATTTGGAGGGCATTTTTTGATTCCTCTGTCACTCTTCTATTCCAAGGTAGTTTGAAGTGTTAAATTCCAGTTCGTTTTGATGATCTTGTAGAGGAAATCTGTCTTTTATTGTTTCGGGACAAGTTAATTAGGATATAATCGGTGCACAGGCACACACACACGTACCACGCTAAAATGTTACTGAAGTTGTAAAGTCAGTAAAGTCACAAAAAATTAATATACAACGTAATTAAGGCTGTGTATACTTACTTAATGTCTCCTTTGCACATTAGCCTGATGCGATTTTAATTAATCACATACTATTTTCCCTACAGGATGCATGCCACAGGAAAGAAGATACTCGGTTAATGGGCATCCAAACAGTAATGTTCTCCCCGGTCACTGTGCAGTCCCCTGCACCTTTTAATTTGTATTAGTCATGCCTTGCTGCAGTAGCAGGATTATAAATTTCCCCATGTGCTTTTCTATAAAATTCAGGGTACAGCATTGGAATATTTCACAAATACGCACACATTTACATTTTCAACAAGAGCATGAGTCAAAAGGAATAATAGTACACCCTTTAACAGCTGGGAAGTTGAGGTACAGGTGAGTGAAGTCCAGAGTGGCCACTAACTTGCGGCACTCGATTTAGTGGATGAAATTTCAGAATATGATTTTTCAGATAAGCAGCTTATTCCAGAAGTACAGCTTCCTTTGGTTGAGCTGCAACTGGACAGAGGTGCTGAGACTTGGGTCTGAGTTTGGGCCTCAGCTTGAGCACTCTGCAAACAAGAGCTATACAATTAGCCACCCCCCTCCCAAGGCATGATGTAAATACCTTACACTTTGGCACAAAGAAAACCCACGGCAGAGTGCAGAATGCAGTCCTTCCAGCCAGCACTCTACTGTTTTTCTCCTTCCTGAATCACTGCCTCACTTACTTATTACAAGCTTCCCAGCTTTCAAAAGGTCACTGTGTGATTATTACTACTAAAGTCTTGCCATCTTAATGAATCTGCCGCAGCTGAAATAGCAGAAATACAAATTTTTATTATTTTTTTTTTTTAAGAAAGCCTTTTTTCAGAAGTATCATTTTTATAAGGAAGCTGCAGGGTAGTGCCAGTGATGAAAAAGGTGCTAGCTAAAATCTATTGATGTTAAATATAATGAAGATTGTTTTTTCCTCCAGATGATGTGTAATACCTTAATCCAGCAGCTGTGAATCGCAGGAGCTAAGACTGTTTCTGGAGGTTCTCATGCTTCCTTGCAACGTCCCAGACAGGGAGACACATCTTGTCTTTTCCGCGTGACACACGTGTATCGTGTACAAAAGATATTACTACATCCTGCATCCTGACTGGAAGATTAAACAGCTTAATAATTGTCTAACAAATCATTAACACATCCTATGATGCAAAAGGAGCCAATTAAAGTGTACTACTGGATTCTCTTCCAATAGCTGCTGCGCGGAGCAAGCGGCTCCTCACTCCGAGATAAGCACTGTTAAGGAAATCCCCTTTCCTAACTATTACATCAATCAGTCTTTATAGTATGAAACTGTATTAACTTTGTTAATATATGTATTAGTTCACATTATACACTGTAAAGTAATGAGGCAGTGAAATTTTACTGAAGACTGGTATTGTTCATGCTTAAGTAAAACAAACTAAAGGACAGCCCAGCCCTGGAAATAAGGACTTTGCTTCTTGGAAGCTTAGAGCTGTCCGCGAAGGATAAAGGATACCCCGGGACAACCAAGATACTGCCAGCACCCTACCCCCTCTAACACGTTTTTGAAACGTCCCCAGCGTTGTCTAGCCTCCTAGATAAGTAACTCTAGCAAGACGGACTCCAGGGACATCTGGATCAATAGACACGTAGCAAGAATGCTGCAAAAATATTGTTGCTTTGCAAAGTTTTACTACGATTAGCAATTGGTAGTGTGGGTGTTAGTGATTAGTCAAATCGTGTTGTACCCGAACGTTTGAAGGCTCTAAGAACCTTGTGTGAAACCACACTCAGGGTGCTCCAATTTCGCTGGGACACCTCATGCACATGAATAAATATTTACTCTTCTAATTCTCTACCTTGCGTCCGAGCCTCTCTCCTCGGTCGGCACGAGCCAGTTACGAATTTGTCTGACAGCACCTCTTTCCTAATCGGAGGGTTACAGGGAGGGTGACGCCAGCAGTAGCGCCCGGTGGGCCGGGAGGTGGCTGCTGTCCTGGGACACGGAGCTGTGGACGTGGTTAGCTCATCCGAAGGAGGTGTCTTTCCACATCAGTTGCTTTGCTATTTCCTAGCATAGAGTTGGGGATTTTTTCAGTCTTATTCAGTAAGCATCAGCTTGGATTTTCAGACTATCACAAATATTTTCCATTGTGCTGGTTCACATGCCTGGAGAAATAGCAGGAACCTGTGTTTCTCTCTGTTGCTGGCGCCATCAGGGCTTTTGGCAGGCACAGGGTTGGAGTGCAACATCCTCCTGTTGGGCGCTGATCTCCATCCACCTCTGGATACCCGGGGTCAGTTTGCCCACCGAGCGGGAGGGGGTTCTGCAAGCAAATCTGTGGTGAAACTGGGTCCAGTTACATCTGTGTTGCAATCCCTGTTTGAACTGTGGCTTAGCAAAGCCCCACTCGCACTCCTCCAGACTGCTGCACATGCTTAAGTGCAGCAGCACCTGGACCAGGCTGAAAGCTAAAGGCCCAAGCATTTACCCCACCTGGGTGGAAAGTGCTGTCGCCCAGGCTCACGTCACACCAGGGCATCCTGAAGTTCAGTGAGATGACACACACCACGGCAAGGGACCTTTCTGGCATCTGGCATTGAGCTCATTTTAAAAAGCAGGATAGCTCGCTGCAGTCGGTGGCATCCCAAATCCCTCCTGGTGGCCAGCTGCCCACATGAGTGGTTGTCCAGCCAGATGGCGGGCACAGCAAGTGGCATCTCCGTGGGTACAGGAGACATCTATTGGTGTCCGGGGGCCTCTCTCGTTTCTGGAGTGCTGCACAAACATTCTTCAGGGAGATGGGCCGCCTTGGAAATACGGACAGGGATCAGCATTTCTCAAGGTACGCTCTCTCCCGGTCCTGCTAAGACATCATTATCTTCTCAGATGTTTTATCCCACTTCTGTCATGCTTGACTTTTGCGTACATATAATCTTACATATCTCTTCACGTGGTATTTCTTTACTGAGAGACATCTTGTTTTCCAACTACTACTATTAGCTGAAAAAGGACCCATTGAAATGGAACACTCTGCCTCGTTTCAGAAGGGATTCCCTTATAGTTTTACAATGTTGATGTGACGCTGCACACCAGCAAGTCTTCTCTGAGACTGTGCTCTGGAACAGATTTTCTAGGAGCCTGGAGAAGGACATTCTGGTGTTGTGCTCGAGCATCCTATCTGTGGTCACGACTTCCCATGGTTCGTGTGCTGAGGCCCAGGTACTACCCTCATTAATGGCGGCATGGGGGCTTTCGTTTTGGGAGTGCTGCCTGGGATTCACCAAAGGCAAAGCTAGACCTCAAGGGTGAATTTCTTTCCCCACTTTAAAATTCTTGGTCGGTTGCAATCCAGCATGAGAAAGGCGAATAACATCAATCAGATGCATGCATGAGAAACTGTTTTGCCTGCAAGAAACTTTCTTGTCCTGTTTTGATCGCTTCTTTACTGTGAGTCAGCCTATGACACATTTTCCTGAAACTCCCAGACATTATGCTTACAAAATTAAATGTGGGTCAGATGTGAAAAACATTATGAAGAGCTGACAGTGTTAAGGCAGAAAAGAGATCACGTTCCTACAGGTGGAGAGCAGTGCAATGTCTTGTTTCCCCTGGAAGCTACTGATTGCTGCCTTCATGACCCCACTCAAGGAATACTCTGGGAGTCCATGCTGCAGCAATCCAGTTTTATTTGTGAAGTGATTCCTGGTAAGTTGTTCAGCGTGGGCCCCTCACAGAGCACCTGTCACCTTGAACCTCATTGCTATCATCAGCTCAAGCATTAGAAACCTCCTGATGACATCCCTGGCCCTAAAAGTCTTGCAGCCTACAAAATACATAGGCAGGCTGGAAGATAAAATTTGGAGAGAGCATGGCAAAATAATAATAATACAACTGTTGTTCTTTGCCAGTCAAGAGCAGACAGGACAAGGCAAGTTTCCACCTCCTAAACAATGAGGGTTTGTTTTTTTTTTTTTTTTTTTTTTTTTTTTTTTTTTTTGCGGAGGCAAGTATTGGAAGGAGGGTGCAGTGGTTTTTCATATTTTGATTAAACGCTGATTTTGGGTCGCCATAGCAGAGCAGACTGCTTCAGCGGAAAGGTCAGCCACCTTGTTCTGCAGGGGATGAATTTCATCAGCCTGTCCAAATCAGGGCATCTCTATTTCTGAGTCAGAGCCTTCAGTTTTTCTGCTCAGCATGCCGTGCTGTGGAAACGTGTGCTCAGGGAAGATCACTGGATGGTCACTAGGGGACTTGGAGAGGGAGCTGGCTCCAAACATCTCAGCTGAGAAGGCAAACTGCATGTTTGCTGCCCCAGGAATGCAAATCCGTGTGCCAGGACTCTCCTGCAGCGGGAGGAGGCGGTGGATGCCAAGCTAAGATGAAAAGTGAGGTTACGTGGCGGGGGTCAGCAGGGATGATGGTGTCACCCAGCCAGGAGGTGTGGTTGTACACATCTCCCCGTGCTCAGCCACCAGGACCCAAGCAGGATCGCCTGCCTCCATCACCGGGGATCGGGGAGGGCGGCAGCACCATGGCCACCTTCCCCACCACAGAAATGGCCTTCACCAAGGGAGCATCCATTACCTCACAAACCAAAAAGCCAGGCAAGCAGGGCTGAACAAAGCTATGGAGGAGACTGAGGGAGGCTTCTGCTTGTGCAGGAGGAGGTGAGGTGGTAAGAGGACTTGAAGGAGGAATAAGAGAGTAAGGAACAGGAAGGGCAGGAGGCTTGAACAACTGATTAGTGAATGGGCACAGTCAGAAAAGAGACCAGAGATGTAGAGCAGCTGTTTTGGTCATATGAGAACAGCATGACTGAGACCAGGAAAATAACATGGGAGTGTGATCAGATATGAGATCTCGTCTGGAAAACACAGTGCAGGCAGGAATAGAAATATTTAGACAAAGCCTGAACATTAGGGCCAAGCCGTAGGAAACAAAGATTACAGGTCTGAGTTACAAGCACAGCAATATAGATGGCTGTGATGAAGTGTGAAAAGATCTAGCCTTTTGGCCATGGCTAGCTACCTACCAGGGCATGTCAGGAGGATGCATCGTGACTTACTTTAGCTGCGCGGAGAAAGGAAGTAATAGGTAAAGCTGTATTTGGGGCTGACATTGCTCAGAGGGGCACTGGAGAGGAAAGCTCTGAGGGACAGCATCCTTCTGCCCCAGGACAGAAGAGATGAGGACCTGAAAGAAAGGGGAATCAGGAGGCAACAGTCACAAAGCTTCCATGGATGACAGGATGTAACAGCAAAACACATTGTGCAGGGGACGAAAACAGACTGGGGGGACCTAAAGTAGAATTAGAGGAAAATAAAAGTCAGTGGCTCTGGGTAGCACATTGGCGGCGTTTGGAGGTGAAGGGGCAGGCAGGCTGGAAGGGCAGCGCTCTGCGGAGTGGGGCTGGCCCGTCTGTTGTGTGACGGCTGCAAGAAGTCACGTTTTCCACGTAGGCTGGTGAGAAGCTGAGGGGAAGAACAAGGTAAAGGGTAAGAGAAGGCAGGAGGTGAGAGACCGCAGTCGCTGGGGAAGGAGAGGTTGAAGATGGCAAGCACTTCTAAGCTTCCACAACAGCAGTGCCATGGGGGGATGAACCACAACAGGCTTTTCCAAATGGCTGGGATGTCTTCTCAAATGTCTTTCTGCTTTGAAGAAATGAGCAAGATTTTGAATGGAGAGGATTTTGAGGAAAAAAAAAAAACCTCTAAAATCAGCCACAGGACCACAAAGGTGGAAGAATGGAAGAAGAGGAAGAAAAGGTAAAATGTTTGCTTCATTGGATTTGTTTTGTTTTGGGTTTTTTTTTTTTGTTTGTTTGTTTTTGTTTTTTGTTTTTTAACCTACCTGCACTGGATTCATGCATTAATTACTGAAGAAAAGCAAAATCACTTTAGGGAGTTGGCAGCCAAAGATAAGGTTACATGCCTGTAGGTTGGCTCAGATGCAAAGATAAGCCTTTATGCTGCTTTATTCAACATCTTCATCCAGATTCATTGGGTGTTATCCAGCCAAGAACTGATCAATTTTAAGATTGATTCAGATTTTAAGGAAGGCAATAGTAAAACTTCAAAGGATTAGATCAGACCCTTTAATGAAACCTCTATTAAAAGGACTGTGCAAGTGAAATATAGGTATCAGCTCTGTCATAAACAAGTGGATGGATATTTTGTGAATCACTCTGTCCGGGAGGTAAAGAGCAGCACTGGAAAGTGGATGCCAGTGTAATAATCACCCTCTCCCCAATTAAAACTAATGATCTGGAAAGAAGCAAGACGAGAAGGGAAAAACACTTCTGTGATTAATTCCAATTGCAGTGTGTTAGCTAGTATACAAGCAAGCCTTTCGGCAATTGAAAGAGTACAAAAATAGGGGTAGGGAGTTTGTAGCCATTTTGATTCAAAGTATTTTTTAATGAATGCAGCAATGATTAAAAAGAGTAAAAACACATTAAGAATCTCTTCCGTCAAGATATTTAGAATGAGATCTTTTAAAGCCACTAAGGTTTCCAGCAAAATTTACTCTGAACAGCTAGCAGGGCCATGCAGAGCCAGATATGGCTTTCAAATGTGTGTGAAGTTCATACACAAAGCTCATCCTTCTACTCATGCAACCACACGAGTATAAATTTTGTAGTTCCTCAGTCACAGAAACACATGGTACTTACTTTTAAGAGCTATAGGGAGATGTATTTTAAATGGCCATTCCTATAAAGTCCTGATATGGAATAGCCACAGCTGACTGCTAAAGCTGACCATTAGTTTACATGTTACCACATGAATAAGCCCTTTTCCAGCCTACTCTCAAGCAACCTGTGCATGATACATAGTCTACCTTTATTCTCCCTGCATACATACACACATCTATTTTCTGGTTTTATTAAACCAGTAATCAGCAGACTCCACACCACTCTCGCCTCTTCTAGCAGTCTCTTCTCCCCAGACTGCTTGGCTCAGATCCTCTCTAAACATTATTTAGACAGGGTCTTTCAACTTCCTTATTTTTCTAGGTGGAGCAGCACGCCCAGCCCTTCAATAGAGTCAGCAGATTTCACGTACCATGGAGTCAATGCCAGCTAACCAGGTAAAGTAGCGCAGGCAGGTATCATTGACGACTTACAACTACATTTAAGACTAATTAGTTCCAAGGAGTGCTATACCTTACTAGGCCATCAACTGGCTCACTTCAGACTGAAATTCAAACTGGTTGCTAACAAAAAGACTCTCGGTGTCTGGAAACCTAATCCCTGCATCTCTGGTTTGTCAGGTCAAAGAGAACAAAACAACTCTGCTGTTAAGTGTGAATAGACGCAGGTGATCTACAGAAAGATCCAGACTGCTGCTACACAGCTGCAAAATTGAAGATCTTCTGGATACCGTGCCAGTGCTTTAGATTTACACCACAAGGGAATAAAAGAGCTCCTAATGCCTCTCTCTTTTATTTCAGGCTCGCTCAGCCTGATTTGATTCTTAAAGCAAATTTCTAGAAACAGAGATTGAGAAACAAAGCAGTGCAATTTTTTTTACATTTATCCCTTTCCATTTCTCTTGAGCCCACATATCACGGGACTGATACAAAGTCAAAGAAGTTGAAAAGCTGACAGTGCTTTTGCAGCACGTGCCAGGAGCAGAGCCTTATTCCATGGAGGGTTACAGGAGCGGTGACATACGAGAATATTACGTAGGAAAGGCAGAAACCCCACTGCTACAAGTCAGTCCCAGTTCTTCCCACCTCTAAAGATTGTTATGGTAAGGTGTGGGATCCTCCACCGGCACCATCTATGCCAGAACAGACATCGCATCTAATCTCTGGTTGTAGTGAACTGAAGCATCCCAGGTTTCAACAAACGAAGCGTGAAGAAAGTTTAGACTAGAAATAAACAATAAATATTTAACTGCGATGACAATGGAAGGTAATTACCTGTGAAGGTAATTAAAACTAAGACATTTTACTAAGGGCTGTGATGACTTCTCCATTAATGGGCCTTTGTAAATTCAGGTCAGATTCCTTCCTCCTCCCCTTTCCTAAACGTGCACCCGTGGTCAAAATAGAGTCAATTCAGGAGTATGGTTTAATGGCTCTGGGATGCAGAACGTCAGAAGAGATGGAGTCTTTGTACAACCTATGGACCAGTCTAGGACGCAGATCCTGAACGCAACTTTTTTCTAGTCTCTCTGCGCTCATTCTGGTTGGAAAGTCTCTCTTGGAGTTGTGTGCCCATGTTTGGGTGAAGTTTCACTCGGGGCTTGCACAGCAGCATTAATATTGCCCTGTCTTCACCAGAAATCCCTGAGTACATGCCTAAATAACAAATGCTAGGCACAGGAGTGGTGACAACGCTTGACTCGCTGCCAGAAGATCTGCGTAAAAGCATTCACAGCAGGGCAGCTTAAGGGTGTTCTGATTTAACTTAGAACGCAAACATAATTTTTCTTAATTAACAAAAAATACTCTCTTTGTTTCCAAAGTCTGACCCTGGCCCCCCTCCCAACTCATAAAATGACCAAAAAAACCCCATGATAGGCTAAATAAGCAATAGTGATGGACGCTAACCATTACCCATTTACAAGGATTTTCTCCATGCACATTTCATTACCTTCACACAAATAGCTTATGGCTTCTGCAGCTGTGAAAGGATTATTAACAAACAGAGCGGTTTGCATTCCCACCACACACTGAGCACCCCAGTTGCTATGTGGGTGTCAAGCTTCAATCAAGGCAATGCGTAGCAGCCATTGAACACTTACTGTACATCTCTGGGAGGCCCAGCACACGCACAGTGCTGCTCAGGTGTGCCAGAGGTACTGTCCTCCGGTAAAACTGGGTCCCTAGCAGTGGTGCTCCAGGTTAAAACCTGCCAGTGAGTCAACAGCGTGAGCTGCCCAGAGGAACTTCCTGACAAGTGAAATTGCTGTTTGTGTGTTGCTCAGCACGTCACACCCAGTATACGTTCCTTGGAAAACAGCGTGTGAGCAGGAGATCACATTGCCTGGGTACGAAGGCGCTGGTGGAAAACAAGGTAAGGAGGTCAAGAGTACAGCCAAGCAAGCGTTGCTTTGTTTGTGTCTCAAAGAGGGGATTTTGAGTGCAAGGAATTCTACAAGGTGCCTTGCTTGCATGCCAAGGGGGTTGGAGAGAGTAATGTTAATCAGGTGGAGAGAAAAGGCTAGCAGCAGATAGGATCACATAAGTGTCCCTTTCTAGCCCATTTCCAGTGAATGGCATTTGGCCAGCATTTCACCTTCTGCATGGGTCACTTTATGGAACTACAACAGGCATATTCCATGAGCTCCTCCTACTCCATATAACTTCTCTTTTCAAGAGAAAAAGGACAGAAAGATAAAGGTAAAAAGTAAGTTGAGGAAAACTATGCTTACTGCCTACCCAGACCATAATAATAGAAAAATGTGGGTTGGAAAAAGATCTCTGGAGATCATCTATTCCAAACCCTGCTCAACACAGGGCCAAACTCAAAGTTCGATGAAGGCACTCACTCGAGAAGGTTGCTGTATACAGATGAGTTTCACACACCTCCAAGGATGGTGATTCCTCAGCCACCCTGGGCACTCGCTCCAGCACTGACCCACCCTCGCTGTAAAGAGCCTCTTTTCTTATATCCGGACAGAGTTTGCCAAACCTTGTGACCACTGTCTGTCATCCTTGCAGCTCCAAGGATATTCCATCTTTTCTATAGCCAGCCACCCATAAGATAGTTCAAGAATATAGCGTGTGCAGCTGAGGAACATACTGTGTATAAAAGGGATAGGAGGAGGCACGTTTACACTCTATGTGTTCCCCAGCAAACTGGTCCCTACCCTGCGCCGATGCCTGGGATTGTTCTGCCCCAGGTGCTGAACCCTGCACTTTTTGCTGAGCTTCATGAAGTTTCTACTGGCCCAACCCTCAGGTTTTTCAATGCTGCTCTACCATCCAGCATAGCAAACCTTTCCCTGCCCAACATGCAATTTAATGTCATCTACAAAATAGCTGAAGGTGCACTCTGGCTCATCATCCAAGATCAGTAATGAACATATCAAACAATACTGACCTCTTGTATTGACCTTGGGATGCTCTGTTAGCTACACCATGCCACCTGGACATTGAGCCATTGATGACGTACCCTTCAATCCAGCAGTTCAGCCAACTTCTGATCCATCTTCCAGTTCCTTCACCCAGCCTGTGTTTCCTCAGCTTTCAAATGAGAGACCTGTGGGAGACCATGTCAAAAGTAATTTTAGAGGTAAGATAGACAATATCCGCTGCTGTCCCCTTGTCTCCAGAGAGAAGGCAGCTAGGCTGCCCAGGCGTGATGCGCCTGTGGTGAAGCCGTGCTGACTGATCCCAACGGCCACCCGGTCCTTCGTGAGCCTGAAAATGGATTCCCAGGGCATGTGCTGTGCAATCCTTGCTCCCCAAGGGACGGAGAGGAGGCTGACTGCCCTGGTGCTCCCGAGATCCTCATTCATTAGTGTTAGCCTTTTTCCCATCATCAGGGAGGTCTCCATGATTTTCTACTGATGACTGGCAGCAGCCTTGCACTCACAACACCCTCTGCATGAACGTCCTCCAGCCCCAAGCATTTGTGAGAAAACTGTGTGCAGTATATGAAGACTTGTGCAGTGCCTTAATACACATACCATAACAGAACAGAATCACACAGATAAACTCTTCCTGGAATTAAGGTTGAGGTGAATGGATTTCTGTGACATGGCTTTATTTTGACCCATGCTCTTCACATATTTACCACCAGAGTGAACTAGTGTGACTGTGCCGTAAGAAACGCACTGAGCCCATTTGTGTACATCCTAATCCACACCAACCCCCTTCTCCCCAAAACCAACCTTGAATATCAAGCTTGCAAAGTCACGGTCAAAAGTCCAGTAGCATTAGAGTGGTCTAAACAGATGGGAATTTACAAAGAGAGATCCTAGGGCTTTATTTGTGCTGGCAAGTGACGGGGCCCAGCAGGAGCCGATCTGCAGAGCCAAGGGCCCTGAGGAAGCTACATCCACACTCGAGGGGTTTCCCTTCGGACTGGCTGTAGCCTGGCCCTGCTCAGGGGAGGACACATCTCAGGTTCAGCTCAGGAGCCCAGTTCTCCTGCCCCAGCAGCAAGGCATGTGAACCACAGAATCAAAGGGGTGGGTCAGCCCTGAGCTTCATTTCAACGGCACGCTCCTGGCCTGCACTGTAACTTGCACTAGACAGCCTGTGATTTCATAGCCTCACAGCCAGCATTCATACCAGCCGCCCTGGCCTCTACGGAAATGTGCCTGCTAGTCCTGGCTCCCCAACTTGTCCCCTCACATCTACGCGTTATGCCTGGCTCTCCTCCTCCATGGCTGGGCAGCTTTTCCATGCTTCCTTTTGTCCTTCAGGTCATGTTTAGATGACACTGCCCAGAGCATGACTGAAAAAAAAACCCCATCTTTTCTATTCCTGTAGGGTTTTCCAGCCAGTAATTATTTTCCCAAAATGCCTGTGAGGTGAAGGAACATGTGTTAACCTGGCTTATAAGTGGAGATCCGGTATACAGAAAGCCTAAGGAAAAAATACCCATCCATTCTGGAGTGTCAGCTGAGGCACCTAAAACCTGATTTAAAATTGTATTCAGACTACAGCCTTGACTGACTTCAGTAGCAGCTGTGAACAAACAGGGCTCGTGCAAGTCATATCCCAAGACTTGTGGTCAGAGAATGAGGAACCTGTCACCAGAAACCGCTTGTGAGAAGTCAGGGTTAGATGATGTAATTAGCACCATGCAAAACTTTTGTGGCAACTGCTGACATTGTAAGATTATCTTTTTTCTTCATGCAGTTCTCCCCTCTCTCAGTACCCACCTCCTGTCTTCTGCAAAAGATAACAAAACAGAACCACCGGCATCTTACTCTTCTTCAAGACCTTGCTCAAAGCAGGAGCACCCATCTCTCCAGTACAATAAATGAGACATGAATTCTGTGAAAAAATAGCATGTGACAATGTAATCAGAATAACTCCTATGCTAAGAAGCGTGGGTGAGAAGGGCAGGGGGAAGCCCCTAATTTTGGCATTTCCCAGCCTTTGGTACCAGTTGTTGCAAACTTGGCACTTCCTGAATGTAAATTTCTAGACATAGGCAAAAAAAAAGGCAAAAAGCAAAGCAAGTCCCGTCAGCCCCAGGATCCTTCACAGGTTCTTAGTGCAAGTCTTCTTTCTCTCTCAATCCCTTGCTTCTCCTCTGTCTCCCACCTTATGGGATCTCAGTTCTATTACTCTTCCTTCGCAAGCATCCCTGAAGTGTCCAGTCTCCTTATCCATGCCTGTGGCCCAGACTCCCCCCCAATTATCCTCGCCCCTCTAGTCCCCAGTGGCTCACTACTTGGGTCCAGCACCTGAGGCCGCAGCAGGCTGTTGCAGTGAGGAGCAGTGATTGATGGAAGAGCCCTCTTCACCATTGCAGGTTGGGACAAGTCATACCCTCTATGAAGAATTTAGCTACCAAGTTCTAGGGCTTTTCCCAGTTTGCGTGGCCTGAATTCTTCAAAGATTTGTCATTTCCCCAGTGGTTTTATCACACAAACAGCAAAAGGCACATTTCAGTCAACAGAGTGACTTCACCTTCTCACTGAGTTTTAAGTCCTTCATCCCAGGCAAGAGATCAGTGTACCACACCAAGATTTTTTTCCCATCGAGGGCACAACACAACCTAAGTAATTTTCCTAAAGGGTATTCCCAGAAACGGCATAACCATTTCAGCTCTCAGAAACAGTCAGCAAAATTAGAACTAATCAAAGCCAGAGATTTATAAAGAAAGTATTTAGGAAACCTAATTGCAGCTGGCACTATCAGCTCTACATCCTGTAAAAGAAACTGCCTCAGCCAAATGCCCTACGCTGCTTGTAAGCTCCTCCTTGAAGATGCGGTGCTCTAGGATCCAGTCACACTTGCAGAACTCACCTCAACTAACACAGGTGTTAAACAAAGCAAAACTCAAGCAACCCCACAAAACCCCAGGCTCGCTGACTCTCACCCATGCCTGCCCTCTCAGGTAGAGCAGAGAATACACTAAATCCTTCTGTGTCTTTAGCTCAAGTGAAGTGCTTAGCAGACTCAGTATGTTTCAGAATGATACATTACAAAGAAAGCCCTCAACTGCATGTTAAAGTTTCAGGTGGCTAATGAAAGTATCACTCGTAGTCTGGAGCGTTATGTTGCTGCACCAATTGCAACCACATATACCTCTGATCTTCGTGCGTCAGGGCAAAATTAAAATAATGCATCAAATTAAGCTCCTGACAGTATTCAGCGTAACCTGCATTAGGCGTAAGCACTGGCAGCCTACCTGCTAAGTTCACTCTGCATGATTGAACTCAGAGGTTACAATTGCCTTTTAAAGGTATCTGCTGATAGCAGAGCCATTAATATTTTATTCCTGCTCTGTCTCCTACAGGAACTTTTCACCTTCTCTAAACATGTTACAAATATCTTCAATACTCCCAGCCTCACAGGAAAAGTTTTGTTTACAGGGCGCAGTCATCAATAAAACCTATTTGGTATATTGTCCCCCAGCGACTGCTTCTTCATGTCTGATGATGGCAGTTTCCCTCTGCAGAAAGTGCTTGTTATTCTCCCCTTCAGGGGTGGGGAAGAGAGGTGGATTGAAGCTCCACGATTCATTTTCAGGAGGCGATACCTGTTTGAGCAGGATCGGCAGAGCCTGCAGTGGCGATGCCTTGTAGAGGTCCTGCCGAGCAATGACACCGCGCGGATGTCTGCACGCACTGTGCCACACTGACAGTCGAGTCAGTCTGGCCAGTTAGAGATGGGAGCTTGGGATTTGGAGCAGAAGTCTACTTTCAGCATGCTGCCCAACCTCTCCCTTGGATAAGGAAGGGAGAGGGGCCTGGGATCCCAAAAATTTTAAATGAAGAAGTTACTCCATGATACTCTTTAGCTTCCCTCTTGTTTCCTACCAAGTCACTTCTGTTTGTGTCAGACATCCAACTCCAACACGGACAAGGGGAAGCACCACAAGCTTTCCACTAAGAAAAAACAAAGTCAGGGAATTAAATCCACAGTCCTGGCTCCTTACAAAATTTGACATTTCTTCCATCATCTCCGAATAGGACTAATGTGCGCTAAAGAAGATAAGGAGGCAGGAGATGGCAACAGCTCCCCAGCTATAGCCCATCTCTTGGCATGCAAGACTGGGCTGGATGTACATGGCCGTGTGAGACTGGCCCCACCTGCCTCTGCTGATCCTTCTCCTCCAGTCGGATCACCCAGCGCTCGCACACCAGCCCTGCTCTGCCCTGCTCACAGCCACAGCTCACTGGTCTGAGAGAAGAGATGGGACCTGAAGGATCAGCTGGGACATGAAGTCAAGGCCTCTGCTGCTTTAACAGACAGTGGCATAGCAGCCTAGTATTATTTTGCTTCCTTTATATACACCAAAATGACGACAGAGCCTCAAGGTAGGAAACCTCCTCCAAATTTCCATCCTCGGCTGGCTCCTGGCCAACTCAGATGGGTTTGTCTTTGTGACTCCATCGTCTTCTGGCTCCCCTCCTTCTCCGGATGTAAGCTTCTCCCACTCCTTCATTTCCCCCAATAGAGGTTTAGACATCAGTTATACCCCTTCTCCTTTCTTAGGCTAAACAAGTTCTGGTCGCTGCCTGGGAGGTGGACTCTGCGGTCCACTCAAATGCCAGCAGCCCGTCTCTGCATCTGTGTTAGATCCCCCCAATCACAGCTGATCAGAACTGGAAACGGGGTCAAGGCGAGGCCTCTCCACAGCCTTAGTCACCATATTCATATTTATTGGTCACTACTGGAAATATTTAGCTGGATGCACGCAGAATCGGGTGGTAGCTTTCTCACAACCATGTTATGCTGCTGGCTTACAGTTCTTCGTTAAAGCCTTCACACTGTCCTTCTGGCCTACCGACAGTCCAATTACATACTTTCCAATGCAAAGTGTTTAAACCTGAATCAGTTCCAACTAGAAGCTGCAGAAGAGAGGCCCCAAAATAATGGAAGTAGGAAAACTCTGCCAATACTACTTCAGAACAGGAGAGGAGTGCACAAAGCAAATCTACCATGCTGTACTTTAAGCCCCAAATCCATCAGTAAGCGGATTACAATAAAAAAGTATCACTACCTAATGAAGTGATTTTTCTCTGACTGGCAAGCAATCATATGATAGACCCTTAGATGGAGATAGTAGTAATGCACGTAAGTTGTTTTCCATCAGAATGGCATTCCCAATAACCTATTAAGTCAACTCTAAACCCACAAAACCCAATTACAATTTACTGCAGTACCTTGCTGTCACACAGAGATGTATTTAAACGGTGTGCTGAGATTAAAACCTGATTAAAACACTGTTGTTATCACTGGTCAGCTTCCAGAAAAATAAAATTGTGTTTATACTGTCCAGTAGTCAAGAGGAGTAAAGCAACACACTGCCACTGCTTAGAAAGCAAGGAAATAACACCTTTGCTCCATCTTTGCTATGCAGTCCTGTAATGCTTGACAGGACAAAGGTCTATCCTACGAGAACCTATCCTGATGACACCAGAGAAGAGCATGTGCGTGCATGCATGCATGCAACTGAAACACCAACAGGAAACCCACCTACACTACATGCTACACTTGACCTTAGCCAAAAGGCCGAGAACCTAGGTCCTAAAAGCAGCCAAACAAAAGTATAGAAAATGGAGCAAATGGTGGAACTGTGAAAGGGGGTGTGGAAGCCCCTTCCTCGTGCTGCTTCTTTCTTTCTTGCTGCAACTCTGTCCCTAATCCCATTCCTCTTACACGTTTCTCAATCCATAATTTTAATCATAAATACGTATCACGATGGGTTTCACAGCAAAGAGCTAGACTGAAATGGTAACGAAAGGAAAACAGATGCTGGCAGATGAAAGAAGCTTGTGAAATGGACAGAGGCATACAAACAAAGGTCCACTTTGGAGTCCTGTTCTCTCCAGAGTCTTTGCCGAGTCTTCTTGCTTGCTGCCTTTTCACAAGTACAAACGGCACAGCATTGCAAAGAACAGTCAGAACCGAGGAAACTGAGAAAGTGCAAAGAGTTGACTCTTACTCTACAAAATGCTTAAAGGAGAATGAGAGTAAAATAGGTGGATCCAAAGTGAAGCTTTGCAGTATGGCAGATTTCAAGTTTTACTTGCTGTAAAACCTTACTGGAAGCCGTGCAAAACATAAGAACAAAGATGCCAAATACAGAACAGAACAGCGATAATTTTTCCATCAGTGAATTACTGACCAACACATGAAACACCTAAGAACTAGCTGATGCAATCTTGATGTTTCACAGTCACAAGTCATTCGTGATTGATAACAACCCCCTGAATTTTCTCTGTGTTCCTCAGAATTGTGGAGAACATGTTGTATTTCCTATAGCCTCTTCTGCCCTTCTGACAAGAGCGGAATAATGGGTCATACCATGGTGTATCATCCAAAGACCTCTTGGGACATGGGAAAGAAAACTGAATAAAACAGAAAGGCTGTAAACAGGAGGAAAAAACATCTACAAGACTAAATGTTCCTACTTCTTGAATCACAGTAGGTGCGTAACACATAGCTGTTGAAAGAGCTAGTTATTCCACAAGAGCTTTTTCTTCTCCTTGTATGCTTCCAGCACAGCTATACATTTTTCCTAGATGAGATCCATTTACTTAGGCACGATCGAGAGCCTTGGCTGGGTTCTCAGCATTAAATTGCTTTCCAGAGCATGTACAGATGCCCTATGGTCCATGTTTACCCTCCTATTTGCAGATTTGCTTTTGTCCCACAAACTGCTCAGAAATGACTTGTACACATCCAGGGCAGGCAATGTATTTCTGGCAGTTACGGTGGGTACTGCATTTCCAGGTGTGCAACCTTCAGGATTATTTTTTCAGTACTTCTTTTCCACTTGTTTTTTTCCATTCTGTGATTTCAAACAGACACCCGCAGCAGATGCTTCATGCTTTCAGCCTGCCATGTGCATGCTGTCCCATCAGCAGCTGCTCCTCTGGCATGCACATACACCATATGGGAAAGCATGCTTGCTCCTCTAACACCTCCCATAAAGCTTCAACAACTTTCCTTCAACATGGAGTCCAGCATCTCTGGGGACTTTAAAGCGACTGCCCACAGGTTTTTTCAGCGTTGCTCTCCCAGACATTGCCTGGCCTGGGTTTACCGGCCTGGGATTTCTATCAGCGTGGTTCCTTTTTATGACTCAAAGCAAACACACGTCTTTTTTCCCTTTCACTCCTGCCTCGATGAAAAGGGAAAGTGATGATTTTACAGTAGCTAGCCCCGAACAACACCATTTCTGTGCTTACACCAGCCTGTGGCCACCAGCTGCATGGCTGCAGGCCTAATGCTGCTCGCTTCATAAGGGAAACGTCTCCTACTGCACAGCAAAACAGGCTGCAGGCCTTTCAAAGCTGCTCTGGTGGCGACGAGATGAGGCACCTCCGGCTACTGCCACACGCAGCAAAGCAAGACGACAGCTCAGCTGCACACAATTGCATTAAAAGCACAAAAATAGAGATTTACACAAGGCAGCGCCCAAGTCAGCTGCGCACATCAGCGCGAGCTGAACTCACTCCTCCTCCAGGAGGGAGGCACTCTGCGCCCGCCAGCCCAAGCACTGCAGGCCTTCCTGCTCATAGGATCATTTCCTTCTAAAACCTTCCCCACAGCAGCGGCCCAGGAACACGCACAGCTAACTTAGGCTGAAAGGGAATTTTCCACCACCCACAAGCCTCTTCCTACCTTGCATAAATCTTCTCAAGCGCAGGCCACAAAGCAACTGCACCAGCCTCTGCAGATGACATGTAACAAGCAATTAGCCACGATAAATCTTCAGGGCCCAACTCCCACGTCAGGTTTCCTTTACACTCTCACATTTAAAATGAGCGCATGTTGAATTTACACCTCCTTCCAAGTCCCTTCACGTTGCCGTAATAATAGGATGGGGGCTTAGTGTAAATCACGATAAGGCCATTAAGCAGAAAGATCATTCACCCTCTCTCTGTCAATCAAGGGATATCAGATACAGGCAGATACACTGATGAGACATCCTTTTTCATCTGAGAAAATAAGCTTAAGCAATCCCTATATAATCATTCTTTTCTCGGCAAACTTTCTGGAGCACAGATAAGATCAAAGGTGGCTTTCCCAGCCAACAAAGTTATTACCACCTTAAGGAAAAAATAACGTTACACAAAAGCCAGAGCTGTCTGATAGCTTCCTTGATCTGAGGACAGAGACAAGCGGTAGCAGCAGGGGGCTGTTACCCTCAGTGCAAACAGGGCAGCATCTGAGCATGAAGAGGAAAACAACATGCTTATCTGTGAAAAATACGTATTTTCAGGACAATTTTGAATTGCTACTTCTTTGAAGGAAGAGTTCCCAAAGAAAAAAAAACTGCACATGTATTTTTAAGTACAGAAAAACATCTTCATGGCACGTGATCAGAAAGCACACCGGTGATAATGCACTGTGTGCTGAAGTTAAAAGAAAAGGGGACAGGCATTGCCCTTAAAGTTGGTTCACAAGCAAGTGAATTCTGGATCCATTTTCACCACAAGGAAGACAAAAAAAACCTAAAAAGCCCAAAACCTCAAAAAAAACCCCAGTCGGCTGATGTCTAGAAGTGTCCTTAATTTTATAAGGAATGTGAAGGTAACAGACCCATGCAATACATTTTAATTCGTGATTTTTGTCTTTGTTAGCCAAGATCAGAGGCTAGACTCGGAGCACTAGGGAAAGGAGTCCATGAGAAACAAAGAGCTCCAAGACGAGCAGAAACAGTAAAACTCCGTTTCCTGTCTGTACTTTCCCTAAAGCTAACATACAGCGTGGACTCTCTGATGTACAGAAAACATTTTCTCTCCTATTTTCAAGATTACTGCAACTCACTATCTGTAAGAGCTCAACTTTCCTCTGTAAAATGTGCCAAAGGATTCAAAAGCTGCTGAGGAGGGACAACAGAAAGACACAGATGCACAAAGTAAGGATGTGAGTTTGTTTTCTGAAGCTGTAACAATAAGAAAAGAGAAATAACACCTGGGCCAGCAGTTCCCAAAATATGACATAAATATCACCTGCGGTTTGAAAATGATATGCAAATGACATCCAACTAACCAAATGACATCCCTGCATGTCACTGGAACTAAATTTGTAAAACCCTTGTATAGTGTACAATTAAGCTAAAACAAAACACAAGCATTTAATTCACCATAACTAGCACGGCAAGAGCATCCTCCCCAACACAATATGCTCTGGCAACCCTGCCTGCACTGGACCCTACCATACCTTGCCAAGGGCTTTCATGGCATCCAAGTTTCTGCAGGAGTCATGCCAAATCACACCATCATTACTTCAGCCACATAAGGAAAAAAACCACACTTCCCGAAAGAAAATAGAGCTCAGGAGGGTATCATTGAAAGGAGAAACTTTGTGTTTGAGTTGAAGAAATGATAAGGAGTGTTTCAGCCCCGGCCTGAAAAGCGCGGGAGCACGGAGCTGGGAGAGCAGTACACACCTCTGCCTATGTCAGTCCATAGCTCTGTTCACATTTGCTGTCAGATGCCCGAGAGAACTCAATGTAGAGAAAGCTATTAGAAAAAAATATTATTACTTAATATTTACGTAACACTTTCCACCTGGCAATTTTTAAGCAATTGATACATTAAGTAATTTACCAAGAAAAATAAAAAAATACATCAGAGTTCTGTGTGATCAGTAGCTTATGCTTTCAGAGGAAAACAATTCTACTTTATCTTTATTAGAATTAAACTTTAAGGCCTGAATTTACTATACATTATTCACTGTTACATTTTAAATTGGCAGAGAGGTAATCAATCAGGTCATTAGCTCCAAAATTCGTTTAACAGTACATTTTGCTAAGTTCCCATATTAAGAAAACCACAGAAAAACCTGGAGCTGTTAACACCTTTTTATCGTTGGTTAAGAACTAACAAGTTAGGGCACTTTAATTGTTGTTTTTAAAAAAACAAATAAAAAAATTTGAAAAAAATACCACCTTCCAGCTCTGCCACCCTGAACTATTCTCGTTAACAATGCCCAGTTGATGATTCTCCCTTATTTCAATTAGTCTGTTGAGATCTTTCTGAAATCGTTTCCAGCTACAAGAGGGCTTCCTTTTTGTGGGTAGCAGCACATGTCAGCTTGGCACAGCTTTCTTTTTTCACAAGTGCAAGATGCTTCCTTGTGTTGATACAGGAAGCGATCAAAAACATGCTCTGGCTGGATTTAAGAGCAGGTTCTATAGCACTGGCCATCATTAGCATTTCTAGCCAGCAACATTATGCTGATCTGAAAACTAATCTTTTAGGACTAAGATTTAAAAAATACAGTTCACATGCTCACTGCGACAGAGCAATTCCTGTATTTCAGATATGTGGTCTCTCTCTTCCGTGGCCTGCGGGATGAGGTGGCAGCGCACTGATTTTTATTGCTGGTGAAATCAAACAAGAGACTGCTCTTTACGAGACACAAGGCGAGCACAGGCAGATATGATGGCTGCATCCATTCAATTGTGTTTTTCTTTTTTTAATGTATAAAATGGGTACACAAATTCAAGCGACATTCAAACTCCTGGCAAGTTGCCAACTCACCCCATTGGTAACACAAATGTTGGGCATTTTTGAGTTGGAACACCATGGCAGTGAATCACTGGAAAAATCGGAGATTCGTCCTGTCTCCTTTAGCAGTAGGGAGAGAATTTTCAGAGGGGCGTAAATTTTCTGTTCTCTGATGTACTGAACATTGAGCAAGGCTGGATATAAGAAAAATGTAGATCATTAATCCAAGTAACTCCAAGCAGCTCTTTTATATGACATCCCATTTTTGTGGCTTCTTTATTAATCTTAACTGTTAGAAGACAAAACAAGTTAAATTGTGTGATATCTAAAGAGCATCTCATGACTTCTATATGTGCTCCTCCAAATACAATTAATACTTTATTTTAAATTAATTTTCCTTAAAGTTTCCCTAGCAGTTTCGTATTTCTTCTATGCTCCATTTGCATCTGGTGTTCTCAGACAACTTACATATTCAGGAGTTAAATAATATTTTGAAAATCAAAAGTAGCATTATGAGGCTCAATAGACCAGTAGTAAGTACAGTAAACACTTGACAAAAATACAATGACAACTGGGCTCTGGAACCAGTCCCTTTTTTAACACCTCTAAAGCTTCTGTCTAATTAGGTTCATTTAGGTGACAAACAAAAATGGGATTAGATCAGCATTACTGTTATTATAGCAGCCACATGACAGAACCTAGATGATTTTACTTGTCAAGTATTTTAATCAATTTTTAGTCCTGTACTGGCTTCTCATTTTCAAAGCTCATGGGAGACTACATGCCTTTCTCACGAACATGAATTATCAAGTTCACTCACGTGTCAGAGTTAACCTACAGTGAAATTGCCATCTTTATAAATACTTCACAACATTTTAAAAATGGTATTCTGTCTGGGAGAGGGAGGGGAAGATCACAGCCCATTCATTCTCCCTCTTTTTTTCCCAAAGAGAAGAGGGGAGAAGCGGAATTCTGTATTTCAGATAACAGAGACTTCATTCCTAACAGATTGCAACATCACATATTGAAAACATGGTCAGTAAACAACAACTATATGCCCCTACTTGTTCATGTGACAAATATTTCACTGAAAAATGGAGCAACATCAAAAAGCTAGAAAACAAATGGTCATTCTCAGCTCTGTCAGTGTTGCAGCTGGTATTCACGCTATTTTAGATTAATTCATGAGACACTTCTTCAGAGCTTATCCTAGGTGTCAGTTAAGCAAGAAATCTGGCTCCCGATAACCAAAGAGTTTAAAATCGCCCTCAAAGCGTGCGTAAAGGCGTCTTATGTCTCTCTTGCTAATTCCTGAAAAATACCGCTCTACTTTTGTTTTGTTGTACACTGTTATGCCTGGTGGAATCGTGGGGTATGATACCAGGTGGTCTATGCCGGCTGCTTTCAAGATATACGGAGCATCGTCCTCCAGGGTTTCATGGTGTCCGATCACACTATATGTGATTTCACAGGGGGCGCAAAGTTCCACATACGTTACCCAATGAATGATGTGGTCACCAAACTGAACATCCAGCCATCGGTGGTTAGGGTCACCCAGATAGCGTACAAAATCCTCAAACTGCAGCCCTTTGGTCTCTGTGCGATTCTTTCTATATTTCCGAATGATGCCAGGAGCAATTTCATGCCGGTACCAAGGTTCAAACCGAGGATTGTGCACAAACTTGTCTTTAAATGCAGAAATAAGTCTTTCAAATGGATCTCTAACAATAAAAAACTTGAAGTATAAATTCAGTCTAAACAGAGGAAGAAAAAAAAAAGTTAAATAACGAAGGAAAGTGTTTAGCAAAGTGTTTAAAGCATGTTTAGCAAAGACATACAAAATGTACATAAACTCTGACCACAGACACAGCAATATGAATCTTACACCACTTGCATAGTCTACCAGTATTATAACCAATAGGACTAGAAACACAATTTCTGTCTTTTTACTAACAGTTTTTGTATATAGTACAAAGTGGAAATAGTTCATCCTAGTTTTCACATTTCATTCAAACTGGAGGAGCTTAGTTTATCTCAATCCATATAAAGAGGAGACTAAAGGTGCTGAAAAGATGCTGAAAGCTCCGAGTCAAAGGTATTTTTAATGCCATGTGATCAAGCCCAAGAAGCAAAATGCACAAACACATGGAAAAAGTGGCTTGGTACAGCTGAATGTGTACAGAGGACTGCATTTTTCACTGGCAGGTAGTTAGACAAATCACTGCTTAAGTAAAAAAAAAAAAAATTCTGGTATTTTATTTGATGTTTTGTCATGCTTTCAATAATGGCCAAGAACATTATTTTCATGAGACAGTTTTCAACAGAATTTTGCATTTTGTTGTGAGCCCAATCCTCACTGAAATAAGTGGATGGACTCTTTCCAGCCTCAACAGGCACTTGGACCAGTCTTCAGGTTCTTCTGACTTACCCCTCACCAGGCAGGGCTACAGATTAGCAAATTAGATCAGCAGATCCACACCATCCCTCCCTCTACACCTAAACTCTCTGATAATATATTTCAGAATTCCCAACCAAACCGATGTTATGCATCTCCAGAACAACTTCTGTGTTGGGCTGACTGCAACAACCCAAATCATAACGGCATTCAACTTCAAATACCCTAGCTATGGCTCATCCCCCAGGTGAACAGTTACTTTCTATGCAGGGCTGTTCCCAGTGAGGGAGAACAGATCCACGTTCTCGTGGTGACAGTATTTTCTCTTGCACACTATCAACATAATTAAGTGACCCCATTTCCACAGGCACAGCTGTGATAAATGTATTCGTACTGCTGAATGCAACAAACCTTGGACTGAGCAATACTGAGAGCTAACACCACATGTATAAGGGGATGACTCTTCAGAATGGCTTAATACACACAAAACCCAAGCAAGCACAAGCTTACAAGTGTCCACTGTCATCTTATGTCCTGTTCTCTCCATGCTCCCACCCCTTACAGGGATTATAAATGGCACAGGCTCTAGCAGAGATGAGAACAGACACAGTCAAAAACCTAGCCAAAGTAATTTAGAAGGCTCTACTGCAGAGAAGTATTTTTTCTGCTCCAAGAAGAACCAGAAGCACCCAAACAGGAAGATAAAGTGGTTCAGCACTAACATTTTAACCTTACCCAGTTCAATCCCAATAAGTAAATCTGCCTGCAATGACAGGCATTAAGATTTACTACACAAGGCATCAGGGTGGACCTTCCAACCAAACCATCCCTTCTGAAGGTCAGTTATGTAGCATGTACGCATTGAACTACAGAAACCCTATATCCAGAGGGAGCTGGTTGTATCACCAATTACACAGTGTTCTCCAAAGCCAGTAGGAAGGTAGTCACAGCAACATCCGTGAGGATAGCAGAATAGTGCCATAATACAAGTGCTAGAGTAGAAACCTCACTGTCCTCCATTCCAGATGTAGACTTCAACCGTACTCTTGATTGTCCATAACACCACTGACTCCAAACCCCTCCCACAGCCCTGGGAAGCCACCTCTTACCGTTTTTTAATTTCAGAGTCACTGAAGGAGGACAAGCGTGGAAGGCCATTCTTCTCATGATCATGTACAATATTTTCTGGGATCTCTTCTATGGAAGAAAATGCTCCTAGATAAATCAAAAAGAGAGAGCAAGTGAATCTTTCAAGGGGGAAAAAAGTGAGCACGAGCAAGCATGTGTGCCTTTGGCTGACAGCTTTTTGTTTTATCTTTCTCTTTCCTGTATTTTTAGCATTTTCGGTTACTATGTTTAAAACTGTTAAATGATGAGAGATTCTGGCTGCGAAGCTGAAAACTGTTAAAATTCTTTAGGGTATGTGACATCAAGGTCCAAGACCAAACGGCCTCAAAACTCTCAGAAAAGCACATTATGCAAATTTTATCAGCCATTATGTCTAAGCCTATAACTCCCCACCTCAGTGTTCCCATTCTCTTTCCCTCTGCCCACACATACAAATGGAGGAAGACTGAGGATTAACTCCAAAGAAGGAACCAGCTTCTTGGCTGAGTCTCTATCACCAACAAAAAATAAATGCTGTGGGCTGCTTTTGGAACTGCTTCAACACAAAAGCACTTTGCTGTCAGGATCCATGAAGTTATTTTAATGACTATGCTGCGCTGAAACAAGAATTCCAATCATACAATACTACACAGATTAAAAAGCACTAAAATTAACAATAGAAAGCCTCCAGATATTCATTTTTGCAAGCACATAAGCTGACAAGAAAAAGAATGTCACTAAATTCTGATGCATTTATTTTAAGATCCTGACCCTGGAAGTTTTTATGACCTTGAGAAATATCTCATGTGGGCCCCTTGGACTTTAGGAGTAAGCCTTCAACAGCATCGTTTCAGAGTACCAACCTGCAACAAGAACAGGGTGCTACAAAACAAGCTCTTCAGGTGAAAGCCTCCATGGCCTTCTCTGTTCCAGAACTGCAGGGAATAATCCACACCGCTCAGCTTCTCAGTTTTCTAGTATTTTTTTTGGGGGGATGGTGGTTGTATTTTATTAATTTCAGTTTTCTAATTATGTTTTTTGGTACTGTAGGTGAATTACATGTGGACAACAGATGTCAGATTAGACAGCCTCAGAAACAGAAACCTTGCATTCATCCAGAGCAGAGATTCGGTACAAGCAGTAGCAGAGTTAGCTCCCCCACAGTGCCACAGCTGCGTTTCTCCATCCTGAACCTCCAAATACCATTTAGATATTTGGATGTAAAGTATTCCCCCTCAAATATAAGTCCTGCCTGCTGAAACTACCCAAAGAGGAGAAAGTTAGGTCAACTGCAGAGGTAGTCTTCATCAGCAGATACTAGTACATTGGCAGCTCAAGGCAGAAGAGACCAGTGTTTATACGGCAACAATTTTCTATCATTATCGAACACGCCACAAGTAGGAAGCTCAAGGTGAAAGGTTCCCTCTGGTAAGACACGAGTTATCCTCCACTCAACACAGCCCATACATGCCTGCCTGTCCTGAGCTATTCTTTGCATGTTATCTCTGTTAAATTCTGATAAGAGCAGGTACTTCTAACGCACTCATATAGTTTCATATTTAGTACTATCTTGGAGTGTAGCTTTCATAGGTATTTAAGACACATGCCCATACCTATGGGCATGCATATCTTTCCTGGATTTTCAGCTCCCATGCATATATCAAAGTCGAAACTATTATTGAAGTTTTTAAAGACATACTCCTTGCTATGAAAGTTTTGCTGAAGAACACAGTTTCTTTGCCAATTTGTGACTGTTTCCTTCCAGGTGTGCAAAATAGCTCACACAAGGTAAAAAAAACCATAAAAATACAAGTGCAGAGCTGGCTGTTCGCAGGGTGCTTCTAACAAGAAAGCTGGGTTTACAACATTCAGGTTTTGTGCACATCTTGCTGAGCTATGCCACCTGCAAAACCACAAAACGACCTCAACTGACCTGACTATTTGTGGCAAATTCACAGCTCTGATGCACAGACAGGCAAGAGGGCCTTGTGTCAAACAAAGGTGTGTTATGTTAAATACGATCAAGTTATTGTGTGCACGTAGTGGTACAATAGAAAACCCCGAGGAAATGAGTTATTTTTATTAGCATACCAGGCTACCAGAAGAGGTATCACCTTATAGATCGTTATTCAAACACACTAGTCCCTTCACTCCTTCTTTTAGTCTTTTATAACATACCTTTGTTGACCAAACTATTGCCTTAAGCAGCTCAGAATCTTCATAACTCCTGTGATGGCTCACTGATAGTATATACACAAGATCTCAGCAGTACAGACCAACAGCAGCTGCCAAGTTTTAACTAGCTTTCTTCATGCCAAAAAAACCCTAGTTAAAAGTCAGTGGCCTCAAGTCAGAAATTTTATATTATTTTTTCTTAGGGAACTGCGATACCTTGTAATTTACTTGTTTCAAGTTCTATAAGTTAGTGCCACCCCTTCAAAGATAACAAAATCTACCTACCACATGCATATGGGTACTCTTTCGTGACTCAAATCACTTTTGAGCCAAGTAATAACAGTATTTATTTTCACAGAAAGAACAGGTATATTTTCTTTAAAAGAGATGTTTTGAAAGGACTGGAAGCAACTGAAGAATGAAAGGCTGAAATTAAGTATCAGTGTACAGAAAAGCAGAAAAAAATCCATTTTTGTGTTGTCCCAGTTGGACCAATTCTGTTCTTTCCTCCTCCTCAAAGAAACCCACACACCCACAGCAGAGTAGATACCATTTAAAACGATCAAGACTTTTTTCCACTGAGTGTTGCCCACTTTTGGCGTCTGACAAAACAGGATCTTGTGCTTGTCACACACGAATATTCGGTCCAAGACGAATTTGGAAACTGCAGTGTGAGAGAGATTTCTCAATGCAGTGTCTCTGCAGACATTCCTGAGAAGCTCAAGTCTTTCCATATGAACCAGGGGCTGGCGGATCAGATTTCCAGAAAAAGCTTTTCCAGTTGGCTTTATGAAATGCAGAGAGGAAAGAAAAAAACAAAAGTGCAAGAATTTAGTTTTCAGATCAAATTCTAAAGTATAAAAATCCCCAAACTATGCATCCTAATGACACCCAGATTCATGATTAAAGCTTTGCTATGTATTAACTACAGGAGTAGCACACAGTTTTCTTCCTGTGCTGCTATTGTACATGTTGGTTTGACTCTCAAATCATTACATAGTAGCAGACAGTAGTAAAAGCTTTTCCATACAACAATTTAAATCTGCTGCAGAGCAGCAGGGTCTTATCTGTGTGGATACAACACGCCTTGACCAAATATTGGAACTCCCACAAAGCTTCAACAGCAAGAAATCTTCTGAAGGGCTGGGACAGGAATTTCAACAGAAATTAAGCTTTAATTTCTGAGAAGATGGGGCTTAGGGATGCTGACCCATCTGGCTGGGAAAGAAGAATTTAGGATAAAAGTTCTGTGTTGTCTTCTAGCACGTGTAGGCTTTCAGTGTTCCCATTTATCCAAGCTGCAACAAAATTAAGTGAACAAAAATGCACACAATGAGCATTGGTGCTTACTGTGGCAAACGAGAGAAGCAGGCAGGATTCCTCTCCCCCAAAATGGATGAACTGTTTGATATGTCTCCTTTTTCTGAGACTAAGACAGGAACCACAACAACCTCTGCCTCACGATTAGTGGGGAGAGAGGAAAAAGGAGCTTGTCTGATTAACAAGTGATGGGAAATTTTGAATTTCTACTGACCAATCTTCCCCCTTCCACTAATTGATTTACACAGCTGGCCACCCCCAATATCAATACAGACTAGGGGATGTACTGATTGAGAACAGGCCTGCAGAAAAGGATTTGGGGATACTGATGAATGAAAAATTGGATATGTGCCGGCAATACGTGCTCGCAGCCCAGAAAGCCAATCATATCGTGGGCTGTATAAAAAAAAAAAAATGGCCAGCAGGTCGAGGGAGGTGATTCTGCCCCTCTACTCCGCTCTCGTGAGACCCCACCTGGAGTACTGCATCCAGCTCTGGGGTCCACAGTACAGGAAAGACATGGACTTGTTGGAGCAGGTCCAGAGGAGGGCCACGAAAATGATCAGAGGGATGGAACACCTCTCCTATGAGGACAGGCTGAGAGGGTTGAGGTTGTTTAGCCTGGAGAAGAGAAGGCTCTGGAGAGACCTTATTGCAGCCTTTCAATGCTTACAGAGGGCTTATAAGAAAGACAGAGAAAGACTTTACCAGGGCCTGTAGCGACAGGACAAGGGGTAATGGTTTTAAACTAAAAGAGGATAGGTTTAGATTAGATATAAGGAAGAAGTTCTTTACAATGAGGGTCGTGAGACACTGGAAGAGGTTGCCCAGAGAAGCTGTGGACGACCCATCACTGGAAGCGTTCAAGGTCAGGTTAGACACGGCTTTGAGCAACCTGATCTAGTGGAAGATGTCCCTGCTCATTGCAGCGGGGTTGAGCTACATGATCTTCAAAGGTCCCTTCCAACCAAAACCATTCTGTGATTCTATGATTTTAGGTACAGTGTCCAAGCTACACATGAAAAAGGAATGATTTTACTTTTTGTCCCAATCCTCCATAAGGAAAAAAAATCTCATTCTGCTTTTTCTGTTTGTTACATTCTGACCAGGGGATATTGGAGAAGAGTAATCTGAACAGCCTGAGAGATTGCTTATCTGTCAAAACAATTCCTTTTGCATGCAACCAGGATTAATATTATTCTGTGTTTCATGCTGTTCGGAAGTCAAAAGGGTATAGTTTTAGATCCAGAAACCTTATTATCCTCTTCCATACAAGTAAAGGAAAATATTAAAACTCACTACACAGATCTGCCAGCCTTCCACTGAACAAAGTGTTTCTCCCAAGTATTTTGAGGATAACTTAAATATCAGGTTTTTTAGATATGAAAACAAAAAGTGTCATGTTTATACAGAAACCTACCTTCCATGCTGCATCACAAAAATACTCTAAACATAAGGTAACTTATGTAACCAATGGTAAAAAAATTGCCCTTAGCCCACTGTGCAACTAGTCTCAAACTTACATTTGCATTAGGCATTTTCAGAGTCTCCCTATAAATTAGCAGGTACCACATTTGTTCTGCTTTATTTCTGAAAGCACAGAACCATGCATCTAAAGGACCAACTGGTATTGAATACTATTGTATTCATGTTCTGCCTTGGAAAAACGCTGAGATGTGAAGCATAAAGAGCACAAAACATGAAAAAGAAATGGAGACTGATAAAAAGAATCGGAGAGACTGAGCAGAGAACAAAGAGAACAGACAAGACACAGGCTTGCCCTCAATAACCACAAACCTGATGGCTATGGCAAGGCAGAATACCAGTAATCCAAAATTGGGCCATTATATTAAAAAGGCTAGCAAAAGTGACTGTCCTGACTCAATAAAGGAGTACTGTAACAATTTTCTCCTAGAAATGGAAACACATTAAGTTGAATCATTCAGACGAAACAAGACAGCAGGTTACCACAGCAAACTAGTTTTGCGAAGCTAACATTAATTCTGTTGGCTCTATCTAAATAGAACAGTCTGAATAAATAATTTCTGTCCAGCAATTCCTTTTAACAACAGGAAGCCCTTACTTAATGTCTTATTTTCTCCCACTCTTTAATACATGTAACACTTATCTCAACAGTATGCACCTGGAATTCTTCAGGCCAATGTTTTTCCTCTGGCACATGCACCTCTTCCACTTTTGTCACAGCTGTCAGTATCAATGACTCTTGTTTGGCACCATAGCCTAAAGAAGGAAGACAGATAAAAGCATTACAGAAGGTGGGGGGAAGGCAATTATTTTTGCTTTAAAACACAACTAAACATCACTTTCTGTATTAAGCTTACAAAACATTGGGATTTGTTTCCAAATGGGAAGGTAGTAGAGAAGACATGAGACAGACTATGAATATTTTAAAGGATGTACTCTGTGGAAATTTTGGATGCAACTTCAGTTGAGTTTTATCAAAGAAACATGTCCATTATCTTTTATTTTGGTCTTTTTTAAACAAACTGTGCAAAGAGACATAGAAATCGTAAATCCAAATATCGCGATTGGTAGACAATTGAGTATAACTATAGGCACTTGACAGTAGGAGATTTTCATTTTTCAGCAAACTTCCCAAAGCATGTCCAACTAAAAAAAAAACTTTATCTCAGGTTTCTCCCTCCCTTCCTATTAGTAGATAGGTTTCTTCTGTTGTAAACTCTTAGACATTACCAGAAGAAAAGTGTCATTAAGGACCACCTTTTAATTCTTTGGTGCTCTAAGTAAACACCTCTAACCAGCAATAAATACAAGATCCCCTCTTCCTTTATTATTGGACTGATGGCCTTCCTTAGAGACTCCCACAATGAAAGAACAAACTCAGCTGACACTCTTGTTCTTTTTTTTAATGATTTTAGGGCAGCTAATAGTTTGAGACGAAATTAAAGTATGTAAGGGAAGAACCCTTTGCATCTTTTGCCATTGGTATGCTACAGGAAAACTGACAAATAACACAAGGCTGTAGCTTCATTTTACATGGTGCAGAAAGATCAAAAATAATTTGAAGCAGCTTTCCCTAACCACAAAGCAAAAAGAACATGATTTCTCCCTGAAACTTTATTTCTATCCACATTGGACTACTTTTCCCTTCATATAGTTTCTTCTATGAATAATCTTCCTCCATCTGCATCCACAGTGGCTTACTGTTTTATGGTCGAGAAAATGTGTGTACTGCCACAGCCTTTTCTTAAGGGACTACTCTACTCTGCCTACACTGGATTTTTAACTGTAGCAATCAGCTACAGTAAATATTGTTGTGCACAGACTTACTTCACTTTTGTAAAATCAAAGTAATCTGACCCAGTGCAAGAGCAGTTAAACTATCTTTCATTATCGCTGGGTGAAAGCATGCCTGCACACGCTACTAGAGATAATGGACAGAAACTTGCTCCTTCTCATTAAGAAGTTCCTACTGCTCATGCACCCAAGACATCAGTAAAAGGCTTAAACAAAAGAACATTGATTCATTGAGCATCTGCTGGTTTTGTTCTAGCTGTAGACACATCCAAATAAGGAAAATTTAGGAAAATAAATAAGGAAAATAAAGCCATATTTTATTAAGCCTAGAAGAGTTCCTCCAGGACTGGCCATCCTGTTGGGATTTTCTCCAAAATTCTGTTGGTATATTCACATTACTTCCCTTCATTAGTCCCAGTACAAACACTGGTATCTCCAACACATACATACACTTAACCACAGCCATGCCTTTGTAGGACTGGAGCTTAAGAAACTACACAATCTTCTGCTCAGACAACTACTTAAAGGGAAGGAAGATTCAGCATAGGAAAAAACAAACAAACAAACAAAAAAAAACAACTGGAAAGCCAAGATAATGAAAAGCAAGTAAATGCAAAGGGTGTACACTAGTAATTTTTTTTAAACTACATTTAATCCTCCTGACAAATTCTGGTGGGAAGAACCACTCAAAGAATACATAAGCTGGGAAACAAGATTTGGCATAGAATGAAATACTGGAAGACTTAGCTACCTAACGTAAGATAATCTTATTTGCAGATGTACTAGGGCTCAAAAAACAGCTGGGACCAAGGAAAGCTAAGTTAGCCTACAGTTCTCATCTGTAAGACCTGCTGAATAAATCTCCACACAGAGGTATGCTATTTAAAAAGGTACACCTAATATATTTATCCACTATCAAGTCACTGAAACAAATGGCACTAGTGATGTCAGCGCTTCAGAAGTCACAACTTTTTGCACATCTTAGGAAAATGCAAAAATACAGATCTCTTAGGACTGTAAGTTATGTCATCACTTTCAACCTAAACTCTCTGTGGGATGGCTTTGTAACAGCAGCTCCTCAGCAGACAGAAAACTGTAACATGCTGTGTGGTGTCATCAAATGGCTTAAATTCCTCATCAGCTTAATACCATCTGGGCTACTTAAGCTAAGCAAAAGCCTATAAGCTGTTTGTCAGTCAAACAGCAGAGGATAAAACTGAATGCAAGAAGCAGGGCAGAGGTGGCTAGGCTAAGTGCACTGCAAATGAAATAAAACTTTCCACAAGTTTTGCATAATATTGCAGCCACGGAACAAGCAGTCACAAGAGGACAGAAACTAGTATGTGAAACGAACCCTTCAATTCCTTGTGAATTTCCTTTGTCTTTAAATAGGTAGTTGTGCTCTGTTGTTTTGCACACGACTTCTAGTAGATCAAGATACTCAAACTGAGTTTATTGGAAAAAACAGACCTCACAAGACAGTACTGCCAAATGATCCCCTCTGTTCTTAACCATCAAAAAAAAGACATGATCTTAGTTTTGCAGACTTCTACCAAGAAAAGCAGAAACTGAACGTCAGCACTGTCACTTCTAGAAATTTAGTTGTTCTGTTCTAAATCCTACTGAAGTGGTAACACGCCAAGAACTACTTTACACAGAAAGAGTATTTGTGTGAAGCACTATTCAATTTCCTGTTTCACATCAAAGTTGAACTTACCATCTGGGTCTTTAAAAGTCAATGTGATAAACTTGCTAGCAACCATGAACATGAATATCACCCAAAAGCATGCAGCTAGCAGCAGCCACTGGTGGTGCATGTTGTCAGACATGAGCCATATAAAGGTGTTGCCTCCTGTTTGAAAGAAGAAAGATTGACACATTAATAATTTTTGTTCCAGTTTAGAAAAATACTTTCCATAACCAAAATGACAAAACTCCAATATGTATGCGTGTCATAAAACACAGCAGCAGATTTCACTTCTTACTTTTTGTCCTTTGGCTGGGTTTTTAACCAATGTTAAGGCTGAGGCAATGTAACCGCTGGCTGCTACCAAAAGAAGGCTTCAGTCCTCCTTCACCCCCACGTACACATTCCCAGTCCCCTCCTTGTGCTGGCAATAGCACTATCTGTCTGACTGCTCAGGAAGACAGACCAGCAAACCCCCTATTTTTTTCAAGTATAGTTTCTTTTTCGATTGCGAGACGGCTCCCTGTAGGAAAGGAAGGGTGAATGAAGAAAGCTCCCCTCTTGGTGGCAGCTAGTCAGCAGATCAACCAAGCTGTAACAGTAACAGTATTTTTAGTTATCCCAAGTCAGCTCATGACATGTAACACGGACTCCTCCCTGCCCAGCCCACATGAATTACAGGCTGGAAGCTACCGAGCCAGAACACTAAGCTTAACCTGACAAAATATTTAAATATATGTCTCTTTTTATCGTGTCACTTTTATTGCCAGCAAAGTATCAACCATAGGTTCTGGAAGATTTTTTTTTTTTATTTCCATCATGCTAAGCACTATCCACATAAATAGTAAAAAGGGTTTCCTTGCAGCAGTGCCTGCTACCTGTAGCTGCATCCCTGCAGGTGAGCCTTGGAGACAGGACTTCCCCCGGACCGCAGGAAGGGTTACCCAAACAATTGAGACCACAGATTCAATGCGCAAAGAAACCAGAGGTAGTGACTGAATCCAAGCAGAGTGAGGATGAGGATACTGCACAGTATTAGAAACACATGGTGTCTGCCCTACCTCGCAGTTTCTAAGTTTGCTGGAGTGCTCTGAGCACTTCTTAGCTTGATTGTAGAAACTGTAATCCTCATAAATTATTTTTTATGGTTAAAAGTTAAGATGCAATACAAGGAAACCAATTACAAAAAAGATTAAGTCACCAGCCATTAAGAGAAATGTATAACTTTAAGCTACATCTTTCACTGAATTTGCAACTTCTGATGGGCAATGCACCCAGGGAAGCACTGGGGCTGACACCAAGTATCTGTGAAAGCCACACTGCAAAATCTAAGCTTCCATAACTTTTAAAAAACAACAAACAACTAACAGCAAACATCACTGCCTAGCTACCAAAACCTGAGACTCCTCAGGCTTGATCTTGCAGAAATAAAGCACCATTGTCTCAGTTGTTGCTGGAGAGAGAAGACACCTGAGGGCCTGAACTCAGGTGCTGGAAAGCTGAAACATAAAGTGAATGCTTCCTTTTGAGGATACATATAACATAACTTCAAAACACTTAACCAAAGAGGATCTAACACAAAAACCTCATACAACGAGATCCTCTCAACAATCCTGTGAGGTTTGTGCTTGTAGCCTCAGGAAGAACAAAAAAACGCATGTAACTAGCAACAGGATCAAATTCAGTCCTAAAGTAGCCGCATGCAACTCTAATGAGAGTCACATCTGCCTGGTTTGTGATCCCACTTCCTATACAGCCACTTGAGTGAATTGCCAGGGAATAAGAGAGAGGCCCTCATTCCCAGCTAAGATGCTAAAAACATGCTATACTTCTAAGAAAACTTTGTATTAAGTTTTTCAGTCATATACCAGTATTCCACCTTTTTTGTTCCCACAAAGCTTCAATAACAGAAGTGAGCCTGGTTTTAACATTGCTTCAGCAGGTCCAACTGCGACATCAGTACCACTGCTACAGGTGTCAATCACTCTTCCAACTGTCTTTTGCCTTCCAGCAATGCAAATGTTTCCAGGAAGGGTTCTCGCTGTAGCTCACAGAAGTGAAACATCTTCAGGGTATGTCAAAAGCCTGTGCAGGCACGCAAGCAGTTCAAAACAGATTTGGGACCCTAAGGATGTACGTGAAATGGGTGAGAGGAGGAAAAGAACATAATATCTACAATTGAAAAACAGAATTTATAATTTTTAGCTAGGATGGCAGTGTTCAGGCCTATTTTTATTTTCTCAGTGCAATATTTTTCAGTTTGGCTTCCGAGAGGTCCCTTTTTCCCTTTTTTAATAATTTCATTTTTAAGTACTTCTCCTGAAAACTCTGCATTTAAGTAAAAAGATACATCAACTGTCTTTCGGACAATTACAGGCACTGTGACCTTCATAAAGATGATGTTTGCCGTCTCCCATTCTCTGCTGCAATTCCCTAGCTGCCAACTGACCATGCAATGTCCAAGACATGTTCTTCTTTAACATGGAAAACTGTTGGCCAGGAAAGGCAAATAATAATATGGTGTGAATTCTAGAGCACTGACCTCTTTCCAGCTAAGCAGTTCAAAAGTTATTCTCATCTTACCATTGCACTAGTGCAATGCTTGCCCTAAGATTCATGCTGAAAACCACTAGGTCTCAAAGGTCCTCATTTTTCAGTCTGCCACAACATCCACCATCTGCCATTTAGAGCACTGAAATTTATCACCTTTGCTTTCAGACATCACAATAATTCGGAAAATTTTCCAACTCTCACAAATGAGAAAAATGCAAAATAGATGTCAGGACACAAAATGTAGCAATGGTATTTTTACCTTTTGGGTAGCTCTGCTAAAACCATGAGAACCATTCAACATTCAAAATACAATTTAACCTGTCTTCAAGGCAACAGACTGACAGAAGCTTGCAGAGAACATTCTGCAGGAGGAAAACCTCTTTCTAACCATCAGCTGCACGCTTTTCAGAGGCACGATGAACAGTCTGGACCAGACCCTTCTGTCTAACCCAGTACATTTGTTCTACATAAAGAATGATAGAAATGGCCTCCAACACTTGTAGCATCCCTGTTAGTCTGCCCGCTTTTATAATGGTGATGGATGCACACCATTCAGTAAGAATTATTGATCTATATCCCCTTATGTAATTTATGTATTGGATTTCTAAGAAGTTGTGTTAAATGACATCGGGAAAGCAGTTTCCACGTGCTCTGACCTGAAAAGCAGTTAGCGCACACAGGACCCTGCTGCCAGATCGTGTGCTCTAGGGACAGGAGAACAACATTTCAGCCAAAGACACCTACGAGCAGTACAACACTACTTACCTCAAGGACTGGACTCTGAGACCAGAAAGGGGACAGAATTGCAGTCACATCCCTAACAACAACCACTATTAACCTTCAATACGTTGAAGCTGAGAGAAAATATTAAGCAGTTTTGTCTACTCCTTTTTTTATGCATGCAGCAAATCTGCAACCATACTCATTAATATAAGAGTCTTGTCAGATGATTTATCATAACGTAATTACAGTGGCTGGCACTCACTTCTACCATCCCAAACAACATCTATATCAGCGGCTCATTACCTATCTCAAGAAGCAGGACTGTTCAAAATTATATACAGGAGTAACTCAACCATTATGCTCACTTAAATGTAATAACCAATAACGTTTTTAAAATAATGTGTTTACGTTTCCCCTTCTCTAGCTGCTTCTTTAATATTTTTATCATTTCACATAGGGTAGTCACACTTCCTGTTATATCTCCAATCTTACTGCATTTCTGTTGCCTCTCCTGTTACTTATTTTCTAGCGAATACACGCACTAGCTTCTGTTTTTTCTCTTTAATAGTTTCCTTCAGCTTTCAAATGTGTCTTTCACTTCTTGCCTAAAACATTTTTTCTTTACAAGTAGAAAAAACAAGAAAGCTGCTGAAAGTTTAGTCCGTTTTCTCACAATGAAATACACAGGGATTTTTCAGGTTGCTCCTTCTCCCTCTTATTGCGATTTGACAGTTTTCAGGAGCACAAGATCCCCCCAAACCCTCTCTCTATCCATTCCTCTGTCCTTCCCTCCCTGGGCTACTTACCCCAAAGTCACATAACCCTCAGATCAGCCAGATGCCAGTTTTGCATGAGCAAAAACAGGATCGCAAACACACACACAAAGACAAACCAAAGATTAGGTAGGACACAAAGCGTGGCAGGCTTGACCCATGGCCTGCGAGTAACACGCTACCTGGAAAAACAACTTGTACTTTGGGGATGTCTGCTGTTCTTCATGTGAACGACAGGACAAAGTGTAGAAGATTTAAACTCAGTGCACAGCCCCTGCTCTGCAGCTTACGCTGCTTGGACGGGGGCTCCTTGGCAGGACAGTCTCTGCACGCATCGTGAATGACAGCGGCACGCCGGTACTCTCAAACTTCCAACTGCTTGCCCATCAGCACATGACTAATGATGTAATTTGAAATGGAACTGGTAACAAAGCCCAAACAACAGCTAGCTGGGCTACCTAATCCATTTTCATCAAGGCCTCCTTTATGTTACCTTAAAGTTAACGGATCTGGACAGTTTATTACGGTTTTAAAACAGATTTTGGACTAAAAATCTATCACACACTGCTTTGGTAAGTAGCGTGGTGCTGCTAACTGTTACAACGTACATTACAACATGCATTTCTGAAAGCTGGTTCTTTCCTAAGGCTTTCCTCCACCCCGGGCGGCATTAACAGGCCTATCGTCTCTGCCACCGCTGGCGAGCGGAGTCCTCCCTGGGCACGCACAGCTCACCTGTCGGCAGGAGGAAAACCAACCCCCGGGGCAGCGGCAGCGGCGGCCCCCGCAGCAGGCGGGTAACCCACCGCCTCGGCCCGGGGCAGGCTCAGCCTGCAGGCTCGCCCCCCCGGCCCCCGGGCTGGGAAGGGGCCCCTGCCGGCCCGCCCAGCACACCCCTGCCCTGTCTGACAGCCGCCGGGCCCAGCTCCACCGGGCACCCCCTGCTCTTCACAGCCGGGAACGGCAGCTCTTCCCCCCCCAGCATCGGGGCTTCCCGGGGGCTCCGTTCGCTGCCGAAGGGAGGGGATAAAAACAGAGGGGTCCCCGCCAGGAAGAGGGGGCACGGCCGAGGCGAAGCTCACCCGCAGCCCACAAGCCGGGCTCCGGACCTGGGCTGAACAGGCGCAAACTTTTCCCGTTCCCGAGGAGGAAGCAGGGCGGGAACGACAGGAAAGACCGCAGCGCCCGCTGCCTTCCCCGCCCGACCGGCCGGAGCAGCCGCTCCGCGGGGCTGCCGCCGCCAGGCCTCCCCCCGCAGCCCCGGCCCCGCCCCGGGGTACCGGGCCTCCCTCGCAGCGCTCCCTCCCCGCCTTACCGGCCGGCCCTCCAGCGCCGCTCCCTGCAGCCTCGACCCCCCGCGGCGGGGCACCGCTCCTGCCGGGGGCCCGCCTCACTCGGCGGCGCGGCCGGCTCGCTCAGGCGGCCCCGGCTGCTGCTGCTGCTGCTGCTGCATCCCCCCGGCCGGCTGCGGACGGCGGAAGCGGCGACGGCGGCGCCTCCCCGCCCCCGCTCAGCCCCTGCTGCTGCTGCTGCCGCCGCCGCCGCCCGGCCCTGCCGCCGCCACCGCCTCCATTTCCTCCCGCCGCGGGCAGGCCTCGGCCTCGGCCGCGCCCCCAGCCCTGCCGCCGGGAAGGAGAGGAAGGTGAAGGCCGCTGCGGGGACGGCTCGGCTCAGCTCCGAAGAGACGCAGCGCCGCGCCTGGCTGCCCGGAGGAGGGAGGGAGGGAGGGAGGGAGGGACGGAGGCCGAGCTGCGCTCCCCGCCTCTCCCTGCCCCGCCTCGGCTCGGCGGGAGCGGGGCGGCTCAGCCGGCCGGCCGGGCGCGACCCCCGGCGAGGAGGGCGGCGCTGCCTGTGGTCCGCCTCAGCCCCACCTCGTCGCCCAGCCCAGCCCCGCCGCAGGTCTCGGCCCCGGCCCCCGCCTCCTCCGGTGGCTTCCAGTTTTCGCAGGGTGGCGGGTGCTTCTTGGTGGGGACCGGAGCCGGCGCTCAGCTGGGCTCACGTATATACGCGTGTGTGCGTGCGTTCCTGTTTCTTCTCCTGTTAAAAATATCTTTAATAGGCCCCTAACGCTCGTGTTTCAAAAAAAAAAAAAGGTTAAAAATGCGACTTTTGTGCACTTGCAGGACTCCGATACCCACAAATCCCGTCAAAACCAGGTGCTGGTGATGGGTCTATTTTTGACGGCTATTTAAACAACTCCTTTTGGGGACGTATGGCAGTGCGTAGCTGTAGGGATGCGTCAGGGTGCTGAGGTGGTGTGTCCTAAACTCTGCAGAAATGAAGCTCCCAGGGTGGAGCAGGGCCCTCTGGACGGTGCCTGGAGGAAGGGGCAGGAGCGGGACAAAGCCACCCCATTTTAAAGCTCATTGAAGAGAGGCGCTGGGGACGCGTCTTCCTGCATGGAATCGGGTGGTGCAACGCAAAGGTGCAAAAGCAAACGCTTTATCACCTGACCCCCGAAAGATGTGCTGCCGTTACCTGACCCCGCACAAAAACTGTCCTGTAGCCTGTCCGCCTGTGTGTGGTCACCAGAATTGATTCACCCACTGGGAACTGGTAGATCGAGTGGGGGGCACAGGGAAATCCCACCTTTCAGGCGAAGAATCAGAGTAAACAGCATCCTACAGACAGTCTTGTTGATCAGTCCAAACTAGTCATACAGGCATGCTGCATGAGCAGCCCTTGCTTCCAGCCTTCATCTCTTTTTCCATCTCTGCCTCTGCTTCCCAAGTATGTTCTGTCCTTGGAAAGACCCACACAAACAGGATAATTTTGAGCCCAGTGATGGGAGAGGTGGGAGTCCCAAAATCCACACAAGGAAGAAAACATGACTGAGAAATCTAAGTGGATTTTTAGGCTTTGGGGAATGATCCCTGAATCCCAGGCCAGGTGGTCTGATATCCACGCTGCACAGGGTTGCCCCCCTCTGCAGCAGACTGTTGCAGTTCATGCTACACAGCACTTCACCCTGGTTTTCCTATGAGGTCTTATGTGGAGAATATAAGGCAAAATTGCCAATTATGGGATTGTGTGAATAACTAAATACCTAAATAACGTCCATTCCTTTGAAGTTGATTTGCCACGGAAGACTTGAGCCCTAATTAAAGTCATGCCCTAAACCCTAATAAAGTCTGTGAGGAGCACAGGGAAGCTTGCTGCAGGATCAGGGACAACGATTCAAGACAGGAAAAACTCAGAAGAGACAGAATTGTAGTAGAAGTTTTTGTCTGTCTCTGTGCGTCCAGTTACCAACTAATGAAAATAATCCAATGGAAGTAGAGTTTAAAATGCTTTCACAGCTAAAAAATATATTGTAAATTATTATTAGAGTCCAAATCAAAACTGGTACAAACAAGTTTAAATAGTGTCTCTTCTAGAACAAGGGAGGAGAAACATAGGTTAGAACAGGCAACCTTAACTTAAATAGTCACCTCACGTAATTCTCAACCTCTCATTTTATAGTCTGCATCATTGTATGGATCCCGAGTCCGAGACTCACTGACACACATGCACGTGTAACTTGCGTGGTTTGCAGTCCTGAGTTGCAGGTATTAGGACTCCGTGTGCAACATCAGATACCTCATTGAATGACCAAGAGGCAGCACTCCTCCCTGTTAGAGGAGGATTTAGTCCCTCTGATCCATGCCTTTCCAGACTTGACTGCCATGGTGTGCTATGCTGGAGCCTGACCAAGGAAGCCCAAGGAAGCCCAAGGACGCTGTCGTTGGTGCAGACGCTGTGGCCAGCCTGCGGAGCAGAACAGGCTAATGCAAATGCGTTAACAACGGCGCCTTCAGTGCTGTGTTGATAGTGGTCTCCAGCTGTGGAACCAATTCCTGCCAGATTATCAGGCTCGGCCCAACTATTTTAACCTTTCAAGTATGTTGTTACTGACATGTATAATAATTAATCCAGTATAAAAGGAACCAATTTTCCAAACTAAGCACAGTTAATAAGCTTTGTTGTCAGTACTTGGGCCTGAAAGTGTCTGATGAAGAATGTGTTGCATAGGCAACTGTACAGTTGGATTATACAGTTGCTAGTTCAGGCCAACAGGATTCTTGCTGTTAATAATGCTAAACTGCAGTGGGGTTTAGAGCTTTAAGTAGGCAGCAAAATCAACATTTGAATCTGGGTTCTTTTTAATACTAGAGAATTTTTACAGTGCCAGAGCAATATAAAGGGCAATTGTGCTGGTGAAAAGTCACCCTCCTCTCTCTGGGACGTTCTAGAATGACTGCGGCTTCCTCAGAGATATGCCGGTGAAACCAGTGGAAGTGACGCACCCATTTTTCACTAAGGACATGGGCCTAAACTAGAAAATTTCATCTTAATAACATGTTCAGTGTTTATGCCATTAAAAAAGGGTTTTATGTCCTAATAACTCTTGTGTATCTTTATTCCAGGTTTGACATTTCTCCTGGAAGAGTCTTACTTGCAAAAGATCAACATTTGCAGCTTGGCCAGTCAGGAAGACCAGGTGTGACACTGGACATCTAAGTTCGAAGAGCACATTCAAGCATTTTAAGAAATTATTATCTGTCAGTGGCAGGCGGTCTTGGCTGCCCTCAGATTGAGTTAATTCTAAATAGCATTTAAGCATACCGGAATGTTTAAATGAGCCCCTGTCTTGGACAAGCTAAGAAATCATCCATACTGCAGTTTGCATTTGAACACATCCAGCCTAATCACCCTGAAGGCACCCTTGTTTTCCTTGACCTTCCAGGCTCATTCTCTTCAGCAGAAGCATAGGCTTGCCCATATTGTTGAACTTACGCTATGTTTATTTTTTGCTCTTTGTTTTTATTTCAGGTTTTAATCCAATGCCAGTTACTAGGATTAGTCTTGGTAGCCCTTTTAGTCGTGATTTGCCTCCATAAGAGCTGACCTTAAGACAAGTCACCTGTTCAGCATCAAGTACTCAAGAAGAATAAATCTTATTTAAATGAGCAGGAACACACGCTTTTCCTAGTGCAGTGCTATTGTTAGTGAAATCACTGATCTGCTTCATGGCTGCATTTCTGAGGCGTGACTGATCACCAAAGGAGAGCTCTTGTGTACAAGTACCTTGCTTTGCAACTAGTTAGACATGGCACCTCTGGCACTTATTACATTTATTAGGGTGTGATCTTCATCACTGGATTCTGTCTTTTTCTGGAACTTGAGTAAGCTAGTTTAAATGTGGATCTGTTTGATATAAGATAGAACATATAGAATATCTTGTGGCCTCTACTGTCATTAAGAGACACTGCAGCAATCACAAAAATCAGACTGAGGAATATAGCAATACCAACAGGGGTGTACAGCCTCATACAGATGCAGGATTTACTAGTATGGTGTAAATATTAATTCCTGTGAAGTGTTACATCCAATATAATACAGTAAAGTATTAATATTAATTCCTGGATTATTTTTTATGTAAAATAACTTGAGCAAGGAGTGACCTATAAGGTGCATGTCTAAACTAGCTGGAGTATAGCAAAGACCGAGGTGTGTGGAGGGGTTGGGGGGTGGCTTAGGGCTGATATCTGCAGCAAAATCAGACTGGCTGTAGTAGGAGCAAGATCAGATTCATAAGCAGCAAATAAGACTTGTTTTCATTTGAAGATTAAGTCCACTTTTTATTTCAGGGTAGAAGCAAGTTTTATCTCATGATAAGTGCCTTGGAAATTGTTAAATCTTTGGATATCATTACACCATTTGATTGCCTTCTGATTAGGAGACAAAAAGTTTAGACTGAGGTAAGTACATCATTAGCTGAACCATGTAGTTTACCTTATATTCTTAAGACAGTCTGAGCTGGTAGTTTGAAAGGGAAAACAGCTTTGTGGGGTTTATTAACAGCAATGAGTTGAACTGGGCTAGAGTAGCTAAGAACTACATTTAATTATCAAATCAATGTCAATTAAAATTGAACCCAATAATTCAAAATTAATTATATAGGTCATGAAATGAGTGCAGCCAACAAGCAAATTATCATGTCAATGTAGCAAGATAAGTCAATTCTTAAACAAAAATCAGAAATAAAAATTGAGTTTTAAGTCCCAGTTATGGGTATTTTCCAAAGTAGAGAAATTAAGTCAATTGGCTGAATCAATTAGTATTCAAAACAAGTTACTTTACTTCAAAGTAACCTGTTACCCTCTTTTAACCCTCCCCTTTCCCCATGGCCTGAATCAGACAGCTGGATTTACCAACTTTCATTTCTCTCTGTGGCTGGCAGAGTCAAGCTGGCAAGCAGCTGAGCCTTAAATTCAGCTGCTGCATCCACCAAGGGACAAATTACTTCCAGGCTATTTCCAGGTGAGAAAGTTGCTGTGACACTGCAGGTATGGTGCTCACCATTGCATCTGTGACTTAGGCTCCAGCGAGGCCAAGCTGCACGTGCCCCTGCTGTGCTGTGCCTCGCCAGGAGTTACAAGATTGGCAATGCCCAGACACAGAGCACCAGAGCTGCTCTGGGCACAGATAAAGAAGTGAGGCAGGTTTTTAAGATTTTTTTTTTTTGTCGTTGTTTCTCAAAAGGGAGTATTGGGTGGAGGCAGCTGTGCTACTCTGAGCCAATACTTTACCTTGCCAGTGTTTGAGATCACACTCTCAAATGTTAAAGAAACACAGCGTGCTAAGCAGAACACACAATTCCTGACCGATCTGATACCAGTAGTGCTCCTGTAGCAAGGGTCGGGAGAGCTGTTGTCTTCTGCTTGATTATCACCCCATCAGAAAACTGACCAGTTTGGGGGCAAGCAGAAACACCTGAAGGAGGATTGAGGAGTGTCTTGGGTCATGAGAGTGTGAGAAGAGAAAAAGAGAGGCGGAGGGAGGCACAGAACCTGGGTCCCATTTGCTAATGAATGCGTGTAGGATCAGAGTGTTTTACATTAAGTGGAACAGCTTTCACAGGGACGTGGAGTGCTTCAAATAGTTTATAGCTTGCTGGTTGGGGCTGGCTCTTGGGAGGTGGCAGATGTGATATCTATCAGGAGGAATCCGAACATTTGTTTCCCGTATCCCAGTAGCCCAATAATTAACTAGGAACAGCAACACTCTTGTGAAGGCAAGAAAAAAATGGTCATGCCAGAAATTCTAGAGGATGTAAGTCTAGAAGGGTTATCCTAAAATGACAGGCATCGCTTTACAATCTGAACTCAGGAAGGCGAGTCTATGAGAGTTGGGACTTGACTTCACCGCTCTTGGGATGTCCTCCTGGCCAAAGCAGTGCAAAGGCAGTCTGTGCTCCATCCACGGGGAGTCACTCCCCTGGGGCTGGTGTCCTCCTGCACGGTGCAGCCCCTGCACCTTACCTCAGTGCGTGGTCCTCTAGGTGCATGATCCTCAACCAAGAGTAATTTTGAAGCTATTTATGTCTGACTGTTTTAAATGGAAATTAAGGGCCTGTTTTTTTTACAGAATCTGGAGCCTACTCCATAGTTTCCTTGATTCTTTATTTAAAAAGAAGAAAAGAAACACAAGGTGGAAATTTCTTGCGTTTTCAGGGGATTATTCTGCTGCTTTCCCAAATGTGAGCTGTTAATGATGTTACTATGCATCATTGAACTGACTGTGCATGTTCACATGCTAAAACATTAAAAGGGAAAAAAGCAACAAGGAACTTTCCCAGTCAAGGTGTAGACAGAAATAGGGATAGGAAGAAGAGCTAAGAGGGAGAAGTTGAATTGTTTCCAAGAATGTGGCGTTCGGAGTTGCAACACAGAGGCCAACAGAATTCTTCAGCCACTGAAATTTATGTTGAAGTTTCTTGCCCTTGAAAAAACAGAGACATCAGGCCCACAAAATCTTCTAGCTTTACCTTGATTTTCTGTGGCAGATTTTTATTTCCTTCAGCTTAATGTTTCCTAAGATATTAGTGCACAGCCAGTCTTGGGCTGCAACAACAAAATCTTGTTCTCACTAAGGTGAGAACACATTGGAGTTGTCTATTTGAAAGGTCCCATTTTTAAAATAAGTATATTTTAACGAGTTATGGCAACCACCACCAAGGAGAGCCCTGAAAATATGAGGAGCTGGGTCAATACAGAAAGTTTTATGACACAGCTTTCAGCCTCACTACATGGAAAAGACTTGAGAGTATAAGATGATTTCAACATTTAATATAAAGCTTTGACATCTCCTCAAGTATAACTGATGGTCATCAACCAACTTCTCCATTTATTCAGCTCACCCTAAGAGCAGTTGATGTTTTAGAACTGTATGACCACCAACCGTTCATCAAACCTTATGTCAGGACCAGCTGTGATAGATCAACCATGGGAAGCATCATGGCTTATCCCCAGGAATTTCTTCGTCTAAAAAGAGGGATAATGATTTTACATCTTCTTGCTATGTATTCAGCTTAAATGAAAGAGGGTTAATGAGATGAAATCTGTGTTCACCGTCAGTCTCTCACAAGCATTATAAGATATTCAGTTACAAAGCACACAGTTAAATGAAGAAGTCACTGTTGCTATTGCAATTGGTATTTGATAAATAGCAATATTGGAGGTGCCAGTTTTATACTTCAAACAAAGAAAAAAGTCATTGTTGTTTAAATTATTAGACGATACTTTATATCCGTCACTGTAGTGTTCAAAAAAGGATCAGGATGTGTTTTTTCAGCTGATGTTGCAAAATCTACAATGGAGCTCAAAATGATTAAATGAATTAAAAAATTACCAAGCCAAGCAAAGACATGGTTTTCAAATGTGAACTAAGTATTATCAGAAGAAGGGGATTTTGCAGTGGTCCAGGATACCATCTCAGAGCACAGATCCTGCTGACACGACTCTGTTCTCAGTTCCTTTATAAATATTGCGGATAGCCCAGATCAGCTGATTGAGCATTCCTCCTCTTGCAATCCAACATCATAAATTCTTATTGAATACAATTTTTTTTGACCATTTGGAACCAAACCTTTCCCTTTCTTAGGCTGTCAGGTCTTGCTGCAGGCCACTAGGTCCTCTGTTCATCTTCAGGCCCTGCTCACAAGAATCTTACAGAATCACAACTATTTCTTTTTTTAGCATAAGGGACGCCCCAGCCCTGCATTTGGAAGCATTGCACCATTTAGGCACGTTTCCCCAGCAACAGTGTCTTTATTTTAAGTTGTATCCCCAGAAAAGGAGGAGGCTGCCATCCATCCACCCACTTACAATTCCCTCTAGACATTCTGTCCTTTTATTTTTGACATCATTTAACTAGTAGGCTTTCCCTGGTTTGGAAAAAAGCACCAGAGCAGTTAGCATGTGCTTTGTTGCGACATCCTTATTTCCTAATTTACATGCAGCTTCCTTGAGCACTCACTTCATTAAGGAAACCATGTCACTGAGAAGCGACTCGTTGATCCAGGCAATGCAAAGAGAGCAGATTATTTTGTTCTCCAGGAGTGATAACAACAGCAACACACTGGGCTTCACTCTCTTGGATAATTCGTGGTGGTAGATTGTGCCTAGCACTATTGTTGTCTAAATGCGGTCCTGTTACGGAAGTTATTGGTTCAAATCAATTTCTGCTGTTCTTTCAATGATGTTGCTGGAGTTAGAATAGGGAAATTCATTTTGGCTACATTTTCTCTGAACAGAAGGCGGGGAGCTCTGCTTGATTGCTTCTTTCTTTGTTTTATTGTCACGCTGTAGTCAGTACGAGGTTAACGTTAAGCCACCACACGCAGGTTTCATCTTGTCCAACTTCCTCTTCCCCCAGGAAAAATCCTTTTTTTGATCACTAGGATTTCACAGCTGGATAAGTGAAGCACATTATTTATTCCATGGTGAAAATAAAGCTGCTTTAAAAAATGCTTGTTAATGGTAGTTTGATACTGAAGTTACTTCAGCACTGCCTTTCAGAGTTGCAGGGAAGATCATGGACTGTAGCAGCATCATTGTCATGTGCAAAAATCTCAGCAAATGACTAGAACCTGTCAGGTTACACTGTAAAGTGAATGTGTAATTTTTTTATTTTTTTTTTTAATGTAAAACCAGAAGAAATTGTATTCACAAATATATTTCTCAGGTAGAACAGAAGACATGTAAAAATTTTTTTCAACTGATAGCTTGGATTTTGGAAATGTATCCAATGCACTCAATCCAATGCAAAATTTTGAAATTTTATTATGCATCATGAAGCTTTAATATAGTCTTTATTGGCTTCTTTAATGTTGTACTCATATATCTTACTGCATTTCATCATAGATGAATTGGTTTTTAACTTTACAGCACTCCTCACTCCTCCATTAAACACTATCTTCTTTAGACGCTGTATTGCTGGCCAGGAATATGATAACTTTGTCAACAGAAAGAAAAAGAAGATTTAAATTGCATACAATTAATTCTCCTGTCTCAGGGCTATTCATCCAACTAAATAAGCACAATGTGATCTCCAGTTTCATGTGGCTTCATGAGAGTTGCGTACCTCTAGCCATTTCAAATCTCTGAGGTTAGCAGTGATAAACCAAACAGGATTCACTAGTTATTACACTGTATCTTTTTATATTAACAAGTGAGGAGATGGAGTCCCAATGTGTCATCTCTGCTAAAACCTCTCCCCAGTAAGATGTACTTAGGAGAAGGCGGCTGACATGACTATTGGCGTGGCTGCTTGTTTTCTTTTTGACTTTTGGCTTTTCCTCCTTCTTCATCCATTAAGTCTTTCCAGGTGAAAACCATAAGCATTCCTTGCTTTTAAGTGTGGTGTCCACAAGCAAATTATACTGTGGAGGAAAGTGTGTCTTCTCCAGTTACTTGCAGACAAGAATGCTAGAGAGGCTCCTTTCTGGCTGTAGGGCTGAGACAGGCAGGTACTGTGTTTGAGAGAATGTGAGGGATAGAGCGCTCCTCTGCCGAGTCAGAACTTGGTTTTCTCTGTGGATAGTCACTCTGAGAGACCTAGCTCTCTGCTCCATTCTTTGTCATTATTTCCCTCAAGTCATGCTCATTCTCAACTTTTTCCCCTTCTTTTTTGGCTTTGGAATAATTCCTTCTTTATTTCAGAGCCTTCAGAGCCAGCAGAAAGTGCAGCAGTTGCCATGTAAGACAGACAAGATGCATTCTCAAGATGTGTTACTCTAACAGGGAAAAGAAAGCTCACCTTATTGCATTTCATGCACAACATTGCTAACATTGAGGGACATTCAGGTGCATGACTATCACAGGGAAAAACTGCTCATAGTGTAAACCAAATCAAGATTGAAGAGATTTATTCATTTATTAACAGCACATAATTAACCAGCAATTGGTGAATAATATATGCAAGAATACCAACAGATAAACCACAACACTAGACACTCAAAAACTGTTACTGAACTTCTACAAATTTTTGAACACCCTTCTATAACTAATCCCCACAAGTTCAAATCCCGCACTGGAGTGACAGGTGCCCACCCCCCGCCCCTGGGTGCGGGGCTCCTCTCCTTGCCCACTTCTCCTTTGGGGAATGTGTCTGCTCTGGCTGTGCGTGACCCCCACCACTGCTCCCGACACCCCCTGAACCCCCGTGCCACCGAGGAAGCCCCGTCGGGCCACGGGCGCAGGGTCCCTCTGCCCTGCACCCACCAGGTCACCCCCGCTGGGTGCCGGCTCTGTCCCCCGTCCCACATGGGTGCTGCACCCTCTGTGCTGGGCAGGGGCCGTGGTGTTGCGGGCCCACCCCGGGCACTGCCAAACCCTGCTCTGTTCCCATCCCCAGGGCTCTACCCTCTGTTACAAATTTTGGTGCACCTTTTGTCCTTCTTTTCAAGCTCACTCCTTCTTTGTTTCAAAAGACTCCAGTTCCCTGGTTACTGTTAAATCCTGCTGATGGTCATCTTCTTCTTTAGCAGGACCACTTTCGGCAAACGTCCTCTCAGACAGTTTCTGGCGCTCCGCTCACGCATGCTGTTGACACTCCCATTCCTGTCCTACCAGGCCATTTTGCTAAGGGTGGTCCACAAGAGCAATCACACACACAACATATTGCTGGCAAGAAACACTTATAAAGAAGAGAAAGTAAATGCAGATGGGGAGCAGGAGCTACAAAAGGTCTGTATTCCCGCCACCACACTATCGTTCTCCCTCACTTGTCTTGCCTGGCCGCTGCATCATATTAGGGGAACTCTTTTTCTAGACATTTATGTCTAATACTGGCTCTGGATCTTTGACTGGAAACTTTGGTCCCTGTTGGGTTCAGCAGTAGCTCAACAACGCACGGTCCCCAGAGCAGAGACCAAAGTGAGCAGAAGGGCTCATTCAGGTGGTCTGGAGTTCCTGGAGGCATGGAGTCCTCCCCTGAGCAGGGAGGGCCCTCTCAATTCAAGGTTTGGCTAACATGGAACAACTAATCTCAGGAAGAGAATATGTAAATAGGGTGTTAATGGAGCCAAAGCCTGTAAGACTGAGTCCTTAATTCTATGCCTATAACAAAAGCCACTGTGCTTCTGCACACAGACCCTTGGGAAAGGACAACCATTTAAAAAACTGCATTCAAATTTATTTGAGGAGATTAAAAGCTTTAAGAATACCTTCAACTACGAAACGGAGAGTCCCCTCTGAAGGAAAGCCTGCCTTTTGTTTGCCCGTGACTCTTCTGGCCATCTTTTGTGATCCGCCTTAGGGAATGGGTCATATATACGCTGTGCTCTGGGACTCAGAAACACCCCTCAGGGGTGAAATGCACTTCTCAATAGAGGCTGTAGGGGAGGCATCACTACTGATGGGCTGTTTTGGACCCTAATCCAAATAGTGTAAACAGACTTAGTATGTCACTTAGGCTCTTAGTTTCTTGTTGTTTGCCAGTCTGGTCTGATCGCTAGACTCAGGAGTGGCCATTTCCATGAAACTTACAGTTCCAGTATTTTCAGGCCAATAAAATGCTTTAAAAGCTGAAAAGCTTTTGCTTTTTGCTACAGTAAAGCATTTGCAGAGTAACATAATCTAATGAGATAAGAAAATACTCAGGTCAGTGAGTGTCCAGGCATAACCACTTTGGCCAAAGGGGAGAAGGAAAGTTAGCTCAAGTCTTCCAGCTGTCAGGAGTCAGAAGACATAAAAGAGTTCATTTGAATGAAATTTAACATGTCAGGGAAGCAATCAGTTCATTTTCAATGCCAGTAAAATTCTATATAAATACATTTGACCTGAAACAGAGTGAGAAAATTAATTGCTTTCATATTAAATGAGTCAAATTACTTAACAATAAAAATACAGATAACTTCAGCAATAATTGTAAGTGACAGTGTTTAAGTACTTACTCATTTTGAATGGCACTCAACTCAGATCTCTGACAGAGCAAGTGCTGCTAAATATGGCTAAGGGAGACAAAGCTTTGGGTTAAACTCCTTGCTCCTCACTCAGTGACAGATGGGTAACTTGGAGTGTCCGGAGGCCTGAGCTCCCAGTTATTGACACACGCAGCTTCCTAGGTGGATTGTTTCTGTGCATGGTCTTAAACTCAGGCAGATGATGAGCAGTATCACCAACAGAGGGCTGGTGGCTCATATGGTACTGAAACAGATTGATGTCGTCTGGTAGTTTCTTCTCTCTGGCTCGTGGGTTTAGAGTGAGTGGTGGTTGAGGAAACTTGGTTGGGTAGTAAAAATGGTCTGGGATCGGTTCTCCCTGTAGCCAGCTCTTGGTGAGACAAACATTTATTTTAACATATCCTTACATATTCTCTTCACATGTACTAATGGAGACTTAGGATTTGGGTATTTGCCAGAAATCTGAGATGTATGGTATATGTATTAGCCTATATCCTTTAGTAATCACTGTAAGGTATCCATTTCCACAGACTGTGGTAATCCCTCTATAACCACAAAATTATGATTTACATATAACTACACTCCAAGAAAATTAAAGCTACAAAGTAAACCATTCAGATCTAGGAGGTGTGGATGAATGAGTGTAAGCATTATAATTCAGCTGTTAAAGTCGGATCTGTTCAACTGTCGATGCTAAGTATATGTCAGCCACTCCAGTATTTGACTGCGAGACCACCTGGAAATTTCTGGTAAGGCACAAGCTAAGGAGTCAGGAACAAATCGTTCTGGATAAATCCTTGATGAAAGCTCAACCACAGAAACTGATTGAATTATCCCACCGGTTGCCTGAGCAGAACAGCATACTGCTTCCCTGTCCGACTGGGGAAGCACCAAATAAAATTAAGCCAAGTGAAAGTTCCAGATTGAAGATCTTTTCAAATGCCTCAAAGCATACTAATTGTAATGAACTTTCAGCCCAGTATAGCCCAATATAGCCCATTGCCACAGTACTGTTTCCATACAGTACAACCCGGTAGGTGTAAATTGCTTCATTTCAGAGGAATTTCCACTTCTCTGGCTGATCACAGCAGATATAAAATCCTAGCCAAGAAACTATCCAAAAGAATGGAAACATTCAGATTCCTGCTCTAGTTCCATAACTTCCCCAATAGCACCTGTCCTCCATTTTGACGCTCTTGGTTAGCATCTTGTCTTTGAACTCCAGCAGTATGAGGCATGCTTTTACTGATCTCCTTGAATTATTTTCTTGCTGCCCTACTGAACTTGGCTTTATGTCTGTAAGGTATAGCAATCCAACCACAAACAAAAGAATAAAATTAACTATTCCGTACATATTTGACATTCTGACAACCAAATCAATGCCTATGCTAAAAAATAGACTAGATGTCTATTTTACATAAGTGTGATTTTTTTTTCCCCCAGTCTTTTTTAACACCAGAAATTGAATGGCCAGTGTGTGCTGGTGAGAGCAAAGTTTGGGCCCACAGCTCTGAGTGCTGAGTGAAGCCTTGCCCACGTAGAAACAGAAAATGAGGCGAGCTCTCACTGTTTGGACTGCTTATCTGTGCTGGAAAGGTAAATGCGTGTTAACTAAAACCACAGTAAACCGGCCTTGTGTTCAGCATTAACAGGCACTGTCATATTTAATACAGATGAGCAGGCTTTATGGCAGGTTTGCCTAATAAATAATACCCTCCAACTTCTGCAGCTTTTCTCATCTTTCCAAACGGATCGTGGGTTAGGTATAGAAAGCCCTCAGAGCAGGATAAGGCTTCATACCGTGCACTGCTGAGCTGCAGAGGGTGAGAGGTACGCGGGAGCAGAAGCAGCCACTGGGATACACTCAGGGACTGCACGGTGCTGACGTTTTGCCGACTCTGTCCTCGCTGTCTGCGATTACCCGCTGATTTCATTGCAGAGATCATTTACAAAAAGGAAGCCAGCCCTTCACCCTTATGCCTGTTGAAGCCAAATTTTCTTCTTATTCTTTATTTATCAATCACAGCATGTTTTAATCTAAAATTATGGGTGCCATAATATTGCTGTTGCTAAATATATGCCAAGCCTCCTGACTCACCATAAAAAATTCTCTTGTTTCTCGTTGACCCCCCACCAAAGCTTCATTTTTAACTCATTTGTGAATAACTGTGGGCACTGAAACTCTTAACTTATTTCTCTCTCTGTGTGCAGGACCTTAAAGGAGGAATTTCATTTGTGCAGTAAAAATACGGCTCATTAATGTGGCTTGGTGCTGATATATCCATTGGCGGAGCTGCACTTTAGCTAACACCTGTGAAATGAAAAGTACAGCAGCAGAAGAAAGTTCTGATTTAAGGAAGGAGAATGTGTTCATAATATGACACATTTCAGCTATTTGAAATTTTACTTCTAAACACTTTTCCCCATTCTTCCCTCATACTGCATGGTCACTGATAAAATACTATTTTCAGTTTGGTAATAAGTTGTACTGATATTTTTTAATGGAACTTGTATGACTAAATTTTTATCTCATCTTTAAGTATAAGCCTCACTTGAAGCAAATTAATAACTCCACGGGCTTCACGGGACCAACATGGAGGCAAAATTTGCTGAAGGAGAGCACGGGGTACACTTAGGGTACTCACTGGGAAAGGGTGCAGTAAAGCAGCAGATCCTGCGTTGGGCATGAGAAGGAGGAAGGAAAGGTTCAGGCAGCATCCACTATTTTACTTCATAAGGGGTAGGTTTTACCCATCCAGCATGATCACATGCCCCTTTCCCTATGCTATTGCAAAAAATTCACGCTCCTAAACTGAGAGATAGGTAAATACTTTGAAAAGGGCTATTATTTAAGAGGCTGTGTGGGACAGAAGTGGGATTTTAGGCAGATAATGAGTAGCCTGAGGAAGAAAGCAGCAGACTCTGCCTTCCTTACCAGCCAGGGAAAGCTGGAGAACCACATCCCATTACAGTGAATAATCACTAGCAACTTGGTAGCCATTTAATAGTATTCAACTCTAAAACGTAGCAAATAGTATTTAAAAGTACTAGTATCTAATATGCTCGTATGCAAAAAGATAGTAACAAACACTGAATCTAGAATGGCTCTCTAAGATCCCATGTTTCTGTAGCGTGGGAGTGATTTGGGTGCAAAATCTGTGATAAGCATAGTAACAGAAACGATGTTGACAAACAATAATTTTTGGTTTAGTTAAAGTAAGTGTCAAAACACAGAAGGAAGACAGTTAATACGAAATTGTGTAATCCTTCAGAGTGTCATTACCTGTGTACTTCTGATGGGCCCAGCTCACACTAGTGGGGCTCTGTTTTCACATTTCTGTGACTACATTGGCATAAATTACAGTATACCAAGCAGGAACCTGCTGCTTGCTGCCATCAAAAATAAAATGCCATCCTCCCTTTTCTGAGAAAATTTAACAAACACAGGGAGTCTCTTCACTCCAGGATTGCACGGGCTTGGACAGAAAACAGGGTCACTGCAGAGAAGGGGTATGGGCTTCTTGGCACCCTGCATCTCCTCGTTACGCAAAGCCTGGGAGGATTTGCTATGAGAAACCATCATCACAAAACTCACTGCGATCTGCTTTAGCTCCCACAAAGGGTAAAAATTCTACAGTCAGAGGGAATAGTCTCTTTGAATACGATCCTGTCTTGAAACTCCCATTTCCAGTCAAGAGGGGTGAGGAGCTGACAGCTGAATGCCTGCTACGGCAAGGTCTGACCTCTCCCGACAGCTCCCTGCTCAGATTATTGCACCCAAAGGGCCGTGACGAGGCAAAGCCGGCCGCCTCTCCCAGGGGAAGGAACAAAGGGTGAACTAATGGTGCTGGGGTCACTCGGCTGCTCCCGCGCCTCTTCACGTACTCAGGACACACGGCTGTGGAGCTGACGAAGTCACGTGAAGTCTGATTCCCCTTTTCTTCTCCGCTGGAAAGCAGGTGCGTCTCCTCTCTGACTGCTCTGAGATGCTCCCACCAGGAACAGTCCTGCCGTCATCCTTTTAGTGCGCGGCACAGCCACCGAGGGACATTACGAGATGAGGTGGGCTGCTGTGCCGATACTACCTTCTGCAGCTTTTTATGTCTTCTATCCCACACGCAGCCATTGCCTCCCAAACATCTCTACTACATATGTGAGAAGTTGGACAACTGGATATGTATTTGCTTCAGCAGGCCCAAAGTCTATAAAAAAGAGGTTGAGAGGACTCTGCCTTTCTCTCTCTCAGATCTGATTAGCAAGCACTGCCCTTAGAACTAGCACGGAGGAAACCGGGAAGCATTTTCCAAAGTCAAACCCAATGATTAGATGAGGAAAACCAGGGAATCACCTTTCCGTTATGAGCAGATCTATGTCTTGTCTACAGCCATACCTGCTATGAAATGAAATGGGAGGTGGATGGCTTTCCTTATTTCACATGAAGGTAAATATAATAAGATGGGCTGGGACTTGTTCGCGATGAAAGTTCACATCCCTTCTAATTAGAAGGCAAACTTTATTTCCCAAGCTGCCACGAGGAGAAATATTTTCCAAAGACTCAGTAAGCCCTGCTCTGCAAACCTGAATTTTTCTGTTCAGAATGAAAATCCCAGCACCTCCGTCGCTTCTCCTTGCACAGCCTCTCCTTCCCTCCCTCCCTTCCCTCCCTCCCTCCCTCCGTCCTTTCTGTCACCTCTTCATGACAACCAGCTCGGACGGGGTGCCTAACGCAGGACCCGGCAGCCTCCCCGCGGGCCCTCCCGCCGCCGGGGGTTCCTCGGTCACGGCGGGGGGCGGCGGCGGGGGCCGGCGCGCCCGCCAGCGGCAGCGGCAGCGGCAGCGGCAGCGGGGCCGCCCCGGCGCCCATTGGCTCGGCGGCGGCCCGGGCTCGGCGCGGCCCCATAAAGGCGGCCCGGTCAAGGCGGCGCTCCCGCCTGCCCGCCCGCCGCCGCCCCGCCATGCCCCCGCCCGCCCTGCCCTGGCTGCTGGCCGCCTGCTGCCTCTGCGCCCTCCCGCGGGGCTCAGGTACGTCCCGCCCCCAGCACGGGGAAAGGGGGGGGGACCCCCACAAACGAGCCCCAAGCGAACCCCCAAACTTTGGGAAGGGTCGTCTCCCATCGAGGGGGGCCGTCGGGGCTGGGCTCCGCGGCATCTCCGCACAGCCCTGTCCCGCCGTGTCCCCGCAGGGTTCCCCCAGCCTTTCTCCAGCTACCGGGACGGCGCCGAGCTGCCCAAAAGCCAGGTACGTCCGCCGTGCCTTCCCCGCCAGCCCCCTGAAAGCGACGCGCCCTGGAGGTGGGGGGCTGAGCCGGTCCAGCCCGGGCTGGGCGAGGGAGGTGGGGAGCGAGGCTCGCCCGCGGCAGGGAAATGCGGGAGGAAGTGGGCCACGGACTGGAAATGGGGTGTGAAACCCCTGGGGTGGGTGCGGCACGGTGCCTGGGGTGGGCGGCGGGGAGAGCAGGGAGGCTGAACCCCTTGGCTGCCCGGGGGGGCAGGTGGGACAGGGATGGGCAGGGGTGCGATGCTGTGTGCGGAGTAGGGTACCTGGGTCAGCGAAAGCCAGGTGGGCTAATGACCAGCCAGTCCTGACTCCCTGAGCTGAAACGCAGGTCCCAAGGTATGAAAGCCCCACTGTTAATGTCTAATCTTTACTTTTTTTAAAGCAACTGGCACTGTGTTTCAGTCAGTGGATGGAGCTGTCTAATCAACCCCAGGTAAACTGACTTTGCTAATCTGTCTGATCTGCTGCGGCTCTTTCAGACATACTAACGGTCCCGTGTAACCCTCGGCATCAGTGGCTGCAGGTGGCAGAGCCTCCTCCAGAGAGCCAGCAGCTCTGGAGAGCAGAGCAAGTTTGCTGGTGTATGCGCTCTCCTCTCTGCAGAGCCCGCTCAGACCTAGAGGAAGAAAAGAATGTGCTTTTCTTGCCGCCGCAGTGGTAGGTAGCACTGAAGCAAGAGGCGCCGGTCGGTGCTGTGGGAGTTACAGGCAGGGTCCTGCCTGGTCCCGGCTCTGCAGTGGTGGGTGGATGGTGCTCAGAGGAGAAGGGAGCGATCGCAGCTGTGGTGTCTGTAGCCCAGCGCTTGCAAACGCTTTAGAGTGCTTGAGTAATTTTGAAAGACCAGCCCCGCTGCATCTGATACCGAGCCCAAGGGTCATTTTCATTTTCAAAGGGGAGAGAAAAGTCTTTGTAGGATCAACAATTACCTGGAAATTTTCAGCATTTTTGTGCCGATTTTTTTTCTTTTGGAAATCTTTCAGTTTTGTAACCAAGACTGGTGGAAAATTGTTCCCAGAGCCAGTTGTTCAGATATCTTACTTTGCTTCCTTTGGAGCTGTAGTTATTTCTTGTCTAATCTGACTGCACGCATCAGCAAATCCTTGTCCTGTGACAGTGAGTACGGGACAGTGTATTTCAGTATATGGTTAAAGATTATAGTACTGATTGACTGAAATGCTTGTAGATGAAATTGAGTGTAGATTAAATACACCAAAGCCCAAACCTATTTGTAGAACACATAGCATAGGAAAATGTATTTTAAATATAAGAGGCTGATATAGGTCTCTCCATAGCACAAGACTATATTGTAGTCATTAGTAGTATCATGTGTATTCTCCTCATACAAAATACTAATTTTTCAGCTCATAATAGCTTCAGTAAGTCTTGCCCAGCTCTGAGTGGTTTTAGTGGAACTGTGTTCAATTTACATTGTGCTGGGATCAGAATCAAGCCCATTCTCTGTCAAACCACGTACACCACATCCTCTCGCTAAATGTATTAAAGTACTGTTTGGTTTTGCAGATCTCCAGCACTGTTTTGGATCTTTGTTATTCCATATTCAACAGCATGCATACAAATGAGGTAAGGTGTAATTGCTTCTTTTACTTCAAAGCATCCCCTCCCTCCTTAAACTTAAAAAGTAACCCCTCCAAAACCAAATTCTTGACATTTCTCTCGAAACAAGAATGTATAATCTAATATCATCATGGTTTAGGAGAGTATATAAAAGATTTTTTCTTTCCCTTAGTAGTTTGCGTGTAATTCTTAACTCCATTAAATTATATATCAAATTGTTGTTTTTTTATCAATTCAGAGCTCAAGAACCAAACATCCACTTACAGCTGGGGTCAGTATTCCGACCTGACCCTCACTTTTGAATAATACAGGGTTACATATGCTAAAAATATATGCAACTTTGGATCAACAGCATACTTAAGCTTATGCTGAACATGGAGGCATATGAGTTGCTTTACTGATTTTTAATACCCTACTTGAGCTTGGGTTTTTTGTATTTCTGAGTCAGATCCAAAAGATTAAGTTGAGGAGTTATTGAGTATAGCTCTTCTTCATTGGTGTAGTCATACTAGGACCTAGCTCAATGTCAGTTCTGCTTTATATCACTTTTTTATTATCAGCAGTTTATTAAGAGCCTTTCCCATAAAGTTCACTCAGCCCCTGGGTGTGTTAAGAAGGCCAATTTACTTCTGGAATTTGAGTCCTCTGTTTTTTCAAATCATGAGTAGAGCCTTCAAGACAATAATAGAAGGTATTTTGGCATGTATTTCAATATCTCTTCTTTCCAGTGTCTTTAGCTTATTATAACTCTAAGCATGCTTTCCTAAAGCAGCCATAAAACTCTACAGAAGTTGATTGTATAAAAAATTCAAACATTTCAGTTTTAAATGTCTAATAAATGTTTTGAGTTCAGTATTGACTCTTACACTTCTGCAGCTTAGTTAATGAGGGGACATCCAGAGTCATCAGGTAACTTTGAATGGAGCCCTATTCCTGGTTACTATTTCAGTTGCTAACTTTGCAAAAAATTCACTCTGTTATGCATCCTCAAGATTGGGAGCTGGATCTCATACAATATCCTTTCAAGAGATATGACTAATATCGGCTACGTATCTGCAATGTGATTTCTCGGTTTGGTCTGATTAAGTGGTAGGTCAAATCTACATGTGAGATATGGAAAAAAGAGCTATGCAAAAAGTACAAATTTTTACCCAGCTGGTAAAATCTCTTATAACATGAAGTTGTACTTTCTCAGCCCATGAAGAATCTTGAGAAGACACTGCAAACATGAGTTTGCACATGTAGTGCACCCAATGAAACAGTTACAAAATCCTACTGACTTCAGCTGGACTTCAACTTTCTGCATGACCCCGTATGTGTGTGGATTTAAAAAAAAAAAATTTGATTCAGTCAGAGTTATAGATTATGTAGAGAAGGTAGACAGTGTTTCAAGAGAAGGATTGATGCCTCAGCACTATGAAAGGCAAAGTAGGTAGCAATTTTAGCATTAATGGGACTTGAACTCCATCTGGGGAACTTTTGGGAGAGCTAACAGACTATTTAGTTTCAATGTCTAATCTTTGGGTAAATTTTGCAGATGTCACTTTCAAAGGAATCAAAAAGAACTAAATATCTAAACCCAACCACATTGCAATCGCCTCCGTGAGAGCTTGAAATTTCTATCCTAAAGTCAAGCCAACACACTACCTAGAAGCTCAGTTTTTACCATGTTTCTTCCACATAGTAAACTCTCATCTGTTATAAATTAGCTAGGATATTTGAAACTGCAGGCTGTCATGAGTCAGTCTGTCTTTGGTATGCAATAATCGTCTTGGAACAAAACTAGTGTTCACAATATCTCTTTGTTGTAGCCTCCTCCTTTGTATCCTTTAAAGCACCTTGACTGAGCAAGCACTTTTTTCTTCCATAGTATTTCATAGCCCTGTAAGTTGATGTCAGTTGCTCCATAGATCATTGCCTTGGGGCTTGAACCAAGAGCAGTTTAACAAGAGGAAATCCTCATCTCATACCATGAATCCTGATTCCCTCCTTCTGCTGTGTATATTTTGTCTTTTTAAATTCTTCCACTCCAGTTTCCCATCCACATGCTTTCCCTGTGTTCTCCTCCCCTCTCTTCACATCCTTGCTCATTATATGTGCTGGTTTTTCAAGCCCACCCCAGGTAACTAAACCAGTTCACTGATGTAACCGCAGCTGCAGCACTCAGAGCTATCCCTAGCCGGGATCGTGCGGGCAGGAGGGCTCCCAAGCTAGATGTACCAGACTGCAGGTTCACGACTTTGTTAGACTCCGAGCTCAGTCTGCTCCCGTGAAGTCATGGGGAAGTTTCTGTTCCTTAATGTAAGGCTGAGTAGAAAAATGAGCAATTTCCTGAAGAATAAAGGGTGCAGGGGAAGGCTTAAAAACAGCAATCATGCCTGGGTTAAAACCAAGGGCAGTCTGAAAGGTGGAGAGCAGGCACATTTTAACAAGGTAAGAACTGTCAGTATAATTCACGCCTGAGGAATGGAGCTGCTGCGTTCGCTCCAGGTGGAGCTCTGCTTCCCCTGCCAGAGCACGGCTGTGCTTTGCTGTACAGCGAGGGAAGCATGTTGAATGATGGTAATGAGTGGGGTAACATTGGTTAAGGCAGGATTAAAGTCAATCTTTAAAAAGATCCGTTTGCTGCTGTTCTTGTATCTATGATATGTGTAATATTCTCCCCCTTCTCACGGGGAGTGGAGCAACACCATCAGTGATGGAGGATTACTGTAACAAACCAAAGAAACGACAGCATCTTGATTAACTTACACTGTCCGCTTGCAGGAATCACAGATTGCTGCTGCAAAGTTTACAAAGAAGGTATGTAAATGGGAAGACAAGCAAGTAGCACTGGACAGGGAAGTACAGCCCTTTCCCTGTTCCTTTTGCTGCTTTTTTTTTAAAGTCAGCTTGGTTTTTTTCAGTGGTTGGGAAGTGAACTGTGCTGACCCTGCTTCTGCAAAGCAATCCACCATGTGTAAAGCTTTTATACATTTTCTAAAGCCTGCGAATCTTTAATTATGGTAATTTAATATGTTTACACTAGACAGAATGGATAGTTCTTGACAGTACCCTTTGGGTATTAATTTTTAAGCAGCATTCCAGATGAATGGGCATTGGGGACTATCAATGTCTTGTTTGCATGCTGCTGAAAAAGGCCCTGAATTTATTGATACTCTGATGGAATGACACCAAAACTTGTCAACAGATCTATGGAACTGAGTTTAAAGTATTTTGTTATTGTTTGTGTTTTATTTTACAGGATAGTCATGGGACTCTGGGACGGCCTTTTTTCCTTTTCAGGGTATCTGAATCTCTTACTTTTTAAAAATTCTGAATCCCAGACAATGTTATATAGCCATAGACAAGCAGCTCTTTCCCTTCACAAATTCTCGCTGCATTTATTTTCAGTAGAGGCTAAATATCCCTTGCTTGAAAGCTTAGGGAGCCATTTGCTTAAAAAGCTCTAGTTCAACTAAAAGATGACAAAGTAATGAGATCTGGGGTAGTAATGGATTAAACACTTTTTTATTCGAAGAGGTGAATCTGTAAATGTTTTTATCTTGAGCGAAATCATCTGAAGACAGAAGCAGTACGTGGTGTGTATCTCTGAGACTGCCAAGGTGCAATGATACTAAATTCACCAGATAAAACATGTGCGTGAGCTGAATGTCCGCTTGGTCTGAAAGGTCTGGCCAGTACGTGATGGCACACTGCATAACAGGGTGAAAAGCCAAAGCAAAATTCTGGACATCATCATTTTTCTCATGTTTTTCACCCATTGGCTTGCTGAATCTAATGCAGGCTTGCATGATCTAATGCAGAATATGTTCAACACATTAAAAAAAAAAGTTATAAAGTAGGTCGTAGCAAGTAACCGGAGTGCCAGTTCAGCTGTCATTTACATTTTAGCTCACTTCAGGCGTGTCCAGCCAGGTACTTTCAGTGCTGGTATTTATATGCTCTTTCTTAGGCATCTACATAGTACCCCAATGAATTGGGATCAAGACCCTTAATGAGCATAATTAAAGCCAGACTGTTTAGCTGTTTGGACAGAGGCTGAATGAATATTTCTCAAAGGCAAAACCCACCCTGCATGGATCCCCTAGTATTTGATGTGTTGTCCCTTTAAAGAAAATCTTACTGTAGCCTTCTTATGTACTCTGTCTGCATGACGGGAGATGTATTTTGGTGTGCTTATAAATCTGGCATCTAATACTTCTGCACAACCATCTAATTATTATATTTTTCAGCCTCGAAATGGAAGAACTATCGAAGGCAGTGGTAAGTAGGCATCCAAAAGTGACAAGAAATTTGTTCTGTTTTTATCAATAATGATGATCCTTGTGACAGGAGGAGTTACCAAGAAGTATTACAAACCTAGTACAAACCTGGATACCCACGTGGATGTTTCATATGGTCACCAGGAGGTGTCTGGGCAGAAATGCATTTTTTCATGCTCAGAGACTTACAGTGTATGCTCTTGACAAAAGGATTGTTTTCTTCTCTCTTTAAGGTTCAGTAAGGAGGAGTTTTCATCCTCTGCAAAATGATAGAAATGGTACAGAAATTTTAAAGTTTAAAAACAGGGTGTAAATTGTACTTGGAACATAAAAGCTAGATTCCTCTCTGTTCCAAGAGACCTTCAGTCACCTAATCCTACTAATACAGATCTCTACATGCAGGTGGGAGTCATCCTCACATCAGAATTAGGACCTGTTTTGGGGTAAACATTAACTAGAAAGAGGAGGGGTGGGGATGTAAGGAAGGAAGACAGTGAGATCTAATAATGTCACCTAGCACTTGCATATGCATCTTTGAAAGTCTCTATTAAAGGTCTTAGTGAGCTTTAATAGGAAATGGACAAGACAGTCAATGTACATGTGTCTCCTCCTTCATCTCTCCTTTTCCAGTCTTTTACCCCACAATAAAAGATCATCATTTTCTGTTTGCAACATAAGAATTGCTTTTAGCTGTTGACTGAAAGGGTTGGGGTTTTTTTTGGGACAGGACAGAAGGATAGGAAACTAAAACTGCAAATTAAACTCAAGCAAAGAATACCTTTGCTGTATATCCAGGATTAAACCGTTTGAGAAAGAAAGGAACCAAAGACTTGGGAGAGTGTTGTAAAGCAGTATCGTTACTTGTTTGCTCTGGTCTTAGGCACTACCCTGGGTGTCCATTGCTTCTCATGGATGAAAGGAAGATGAGGAGCTAATGGATTTCTGCTTTGAGCCAGTGCAGCTGTTCTTGTGTTGTTAGGTACACATGTGTGTGGGAAATGTTTCATAGCTATGAAACCTGTAGGGACAGGTAGTGCTGCCCAGAGCTGTTTAGAAAAACTGGAAGCATGAGCTGACAACCACTAAGATAAGCCAAACAGAGAGAGAAAGTCCCTATAGCTTTTGGGCAAAACAGTTCAAAAACAGTTACAGTAAACTTGCTTCACAGTACTCCCTGTGAAGTACTCTGGTGTTAGCGGAACAGATCTCATTAAATGGCTAGTGTAGAAGCCGCTACTCTATAATGATGCCCTCGCCTTACATAGAGCAGTAAATTTTAGCCACAGCCAACCCGGCTGCAAGATGCACACCATGCCTCCACACACTGAAAGAAGGACAGTGGAGTTAGGACATGGTGGAAAGAGACCTGTGTGAGGAGGGAGGATTTATGTTTGAGTGCAAATAACAGACCTGGGCACTTCTCCAAATTTCCAAACTCTCATCCATCTTAATCTTCTGGTGCTAGAATTTGAAGCTATTTTGTTTCTAACTTTGGGAAGGACCAGACGTACATAACTGAATACAAAGTCATATTCAGATCAACATCTCAACATAAAATATTGTGTTAATTTGTTTCAGAGTACCATGGAATATGAAGTTCATGGGTCAATTTACCAGCTTGATGACTTGGTTTATACAAAGAAAAGAGACTTCCCATTGCATTGATTGTCTATTATGTGACTCAGTTGTCTGGAATTTGCTGTTCCATGTAATAAACTTGCAATCACTAATTCTTCTTGTCCTTTTTTATTGAAGCAGGTACTAGATTTCAGTGGGTTGTAGTGTATCATTGCCTTGTTCTAACTGTATTCAAAGGAAATCAATCATCTGAATATCTATAATTTTCAAATCCAACAGTGCATTTTATATTTAGAACATCTTTAATAGGGTCATGAATGATAAGCTTGCCCTTTTGGATAGATAATATATTTTGCCAGCATTTCAGAGTATGCATCCCAAACAGCATGATAAGATATTAAAATTGTCATGGATATTTTAATGGTTTAGTTCTTATTTTGAATAACTAAGGGGTTGAGTATGGTAATTGATGAATCCAAAGCACTTTGAAAGAAGTGGAACAAGTATGGTGGTAACACACGGGCACTATTTGATCAGATGATGTATTTTTTTCAGCTTTGCCTTACTGGCTATCATGAAGCACGAATAAGTCATTCTGAAGGGAGATATTCTGAACATCTGGCCTTTTTACTGAAATCATGCATTTAAACCTATGGTGCAGCCAATTGTGCTTGCAGTGTATGGAGTGGGGTGATGTGTTTTGCTAGGTGGAGACGTTTATGTGCGGAAAACTTAAAGTACTAAGCAGTTACTTCCTTGGGAAGAAAAGAGCATAGTAAAAGCCAGGCTCTGGGGATACATACCAGGTTGAGATTCCTCAACACAGTGTCCCACAGCATTGGCTTCCTCAAGCCCTTTGTTATCACTCCTTTCCCTCCTTGGCTACACAGTCCTAGTACCATGGTATGGTACTGTCTCAGTTACGCTGGCACAGCCACAGGTGAACTGGATTTGGGAACTCCTCTATCTTTAAAAACAAATGCTGAGAAACGTGGGATTTTTTTTAGGGGTTTTTGACTGATAATTTCCCCATTTGGGCTGTATTGACAGAAGTTTGGCTGGTAGATAGAGAGAAGTGATGAGTTATTTGGCAATTGTTAGACCACATCTAGGATAGAGTGTCCAGTTTTGGGCCACTCAATACAGGATGGGCATGGACAAACTGGAGGGAGCTCATGGAGGACCTCCAAGGTGGTGAGGACTGGAGCACTTGCCCCATGGGGAGATGCAGGGGCAACTGGTCTGGTTCAGCCTGGAGGAGGGATGCCTTCAGGGCCACCTAACAGCCCCTCCAGTGCCTACGAGGGGTCATCAAGGAGACAGGCTTCTCACAGTGTGGGGTGGGAGGACAAGTAGCAACAGGCATAAGTTGAGGGGTTGAGACATCCAGGCAGTGCAACAGACTGTCCGGAGAGGTTGTGCTGTCCAGTTCTTGGAGGTTTTCAAGACCAGAGTAGACAAAACCTGGTCCGAATTCCTGCTTGGGATCAGACTAGACACCTCCTGAGGTCTCTGCCAGCCTCAGTTATTCTGTGACATGAGTACAATTTCATACTACGTATTTCAGCCTCTAACAGGGTCAAGCCTTGGCTGAATAGTAGCTCCTGTGCCTCCACCTGGGCGGAGAGTGCTGGTGGGGTGGGGGGTCCCCAGGGAGGCTGCTCAGGGCAATTAAGGCCTATTTGTGCCCTTGTGGCACACTGTTGCTGTTGTTCACTGTGTTGTCAGCTCCTGTTGGAAATGATTAGCCCATGGAAAGACTACCAAAGGGATGCCGGCTCCTCTGGCTCCTCAAGTTTTTGGAGCCAGCTAGGGTGACCCTCTAGAAGAACCAGCTAAGTCAAATGCAAGTGGTGGGGATGCACCGTGGTAATGCAAATAAATATGAGATAATGATACAAAAGTGTTAGCAAATAGTTAATCGAGGCCTTGAATATTATTGTGCATTTAAGAATAGTTATTTTATAGGGTAATTTAGAAAAGATAAATTACATGAATTGTATAACTACAGGTGTTTTATATTAATCTAAGTCCATGCTACACTGCTCAGTTTGTCCCTGTGTAGCCCTATCCCATGACTGGATTAATCACCAGCTGAGCTAATCAGTAGATAAAGATAGATGTAGTAAAAAAAGATGAATAATTGAACAGCTGATTAAGACATTTTAACTGATGATGAGAATAAGGGTAAGGTAAGCATTCATAATATAAGTTAAGAGGTCAGATTCTTAAAGACAGTTTTAAAAGAGCATTGTGAAATTAGACATAGAAGGGAAATAAATGACTTTTATGATCTTGCATCGGACCAGTGGTTGAAGTGGTCTACATGGTCAATAAACAAGAACTGAAACGGAACGCAAAGAACCGGTTTACCAATGGAAAATAAAGAACTTTCTGCTGACCAGAAGAATGAAGCATTGAGAACACAGTGGAAACCTTAGGTGCACTTTGATAATCATGTAATTGTTATAGAAACATATATAAGGTGACAATTGTAACACTTAGTTGCCACTCACTGAGGTGATGGCCCAACTCTCAGTTGTTAATAAAGCAAACCTAGAGATACCCACTTTCTGGTGAAAATTCTTCAACAAAAGCACAGCAATGGCACTTCTGGCCTGTTTCATCTCAGAGGTCTAAGCTGAACAGTATCAAGTTTTACTCAGTTCTGCATAAATATTTGTACTGGTTTTGGCTGGGGTAGAGTTAATTTTCTTCATAGCAGCTTGTATGGTGCTGTGTTTTGGATCTGTGAGCACAACAGTGTTGATAACACAGGGATGTTTCAGCTATTGCTGAGCAGCGCTCGCACAGCCTCAAGGCCTTTTCTGTTTCCCACCCCACCCCACCAGCGAGGAGGCTGGGGGTGCACAAGAGATTGGGAGGGGACGCAGCTGAGACAGCTGACCCCAACTGACCAAAGGGATATTCCGTACCATATAACATCATGCTCAGCACTAAAAGCTGGGGGAAGAAGGAGAAAGAGGGGACATTCGGAGTGGTGGCATTTGTCTTCCCTAGTCACTATTAAGTGTGATGGAGCCCTGCTTTCCTGGAGATGGCTGAACACCTGCCTGCCAATGGGAAGTAGTGAATGAATTCCTTGTTCTACTTTGCTTTACTGTTTAAACTGTCTTTATCTCAACCCATGAGTTTTCTCACTTTTACCCTTCCAGTTCTCTCCCCCATCCCGCTGGGTGGAGTGAGCGAGCGGCTGTGTGGGGCTGAGCTGCCTACCGGGGCTAACCCCCAGCAATACTGTACCATAGGCAACTCATGCTGTGCTCTCACAGTCAGCAGTGGCTTCCTCCACCCGCAACAGGTTTCAAGAACAACATCTATTTGGACCTTGAAACTGGTTAAATAAGACTGACAAATAGGTGGTCATTTGCCGGTGAGGAACTAGCTTAGGCTCCTCAGCCATATTTCTGTAGTAACTGTGGCTCCTCTGTAAAATGCACAGGAGAGCTCTTGTTCACTGCTCAGTGGAAACCTTTGCTCCCTGGAGCAACACAAATGTCACCTGTGGAACAGGACAGATGATTAATAATATTGAAATGTAAAGGTCATCCCTGGCCTGAAACTCTTTCTGAACATCCCACTGCAAAACCCACAGCAGAAATTGAGGAGCGCAGACACAGGTGACAAAAACAACTAGAAGCACAGAAAAATTTCTGCAAGAAAAAGAAGTGAAAGCTCAGTTCCCATTGTCAGCAAGAGACAAATAAAGAGCGACATGACAAGGTTTACAAAGTAATGACTGCGTTTAGAAGAGTAAATCCAATCCTTATCCATCGTCTTGTAATAAAGAGGAGCAAGGAGGGAGACTCAATTACATTGAGAGACAATACATTTAAGCTGCAAAGGGGAATTTTTTTTCTAACACTTAATCACCTCCTGAAACCAGTGGCCACAGCTTAGAGCATGAGGTTAGAGACAGCTCTGCCAGCTCCTGGGAAGGCAGGCACGTTCAGGAGTGCATACTTTCGTGCCGCCTAACTTGCCTCGAAAATCACTTTAGGCTGGCCCAGGACCTCCTGCGTTAAAAGCCTGGCCTGCTGGAGCTGGGCTCAGCAAGGCATTGCTCAACAGAGCGCACAGCGAGGGACCTGGAAATGCGCTTGCCAGTGGGGGAGTGAATGCTGCCTGGCCTCACGATGTGCCGCTCACCAAAGACCCAGAGCATGAAGCACGAGAGGAAAACCCTCTTGGTGTTTTACTTCACTTTCTCTGGTCCCTTCGTGCTCCGGTGCCTTGGACAGCCTCACTCCCTTCTTGGCTCCCACAGGGAAGAGCACACTTACTAAATCTCCAGGCGATGGCAAGCTGGGAGAGACAGCAAGTGCTGGAGGACAAAGTCAGCATTCAGAATGGTCTTGGCAAAGATACATCTGGAAAAAATATGTAGGGCTCGCTGAGGATGAAAGGAAGGTATTACACGTACTGAAGAATAATCAACTGCAGCTTTGCAGCAAAGGGGATGGGTAACTGTAGACAGTCAAATAGCACAGTGTTGGGGAGAACACAAAAATACGATGTGGAATGAATAAGAAGCTGTAGAGACTCTGACGTGGGAGGTGTTGCACTACTGACTGTAGGGAAGACTTCATGTACAGAGTAGCACTGGAGAAGAAAGAGGGGGACCAACAGGAGAGAGCCCAGCAGAGAGGAAAGGCAGAGGTTAAGGAAAGTTGGTGCCCTGAATGAAGTGGGGTTGGTTTGCAAGAAGGAAAGTCTGAAAAGGAGAATGATGAAATGCTTCATTTTAACCTTACCACTTCTGGCAGTATCCATCATGCCCATGGATGGGTACTGCTGGGAGAGGTAAGCTTAAAATGAAGAAAGATTCACATTAAATCTGACAATCAGGAGAATGAAGCACTGGCTGATAGGCGGAGTTACCTTTTCTTGGTCATAAAAATTCTCCAGGGGGACTGACACCTCACTTGGACTCTAAGTTACAAAAGTCCCAGCTCTGAAATAACTGCAAGCAGCATTTTCTCTCTTCAGAAAATCTCTTCTTCATCATAGTGCAATGTTTATTCCTAATTATGTTTCATTTAATGAAAGATTAGTACCATTGTTTTTTTTAATATCTAGCATATTTCAGATAGAGGTTGCTTTGGCCACTTCTGGAGAAGTAGAAGATTCAGCCTTAGAGAGCCCAGCACTTTACATGCTTTTACCTCGTGTTACTAACATCTGTGACAAGTGGCACCTGACGCCCAGAGCCGTATGTCCCCAGAGCTGCAGGGCAGCTGCAGGGCAGCTCTGGGAAGGACATTGTCTTTGCTTCTGGAACGCTTGTGTAAAATGGGAGAAAACATCCTGGCCTGGAAAAGGAAGCATATGGATTACAGAAAACATGGAAAAGCCCATTTGTGACCTGCGAACTCAGACTGCACACAAACTGGAGTCCTTTGAAAATGCAGAGAGGATTCAGATGACTGGCCATGAGGCCTGACCAACACCCAGTGAGATAACTGCCATGTATGCATGACATGAAATACCATCTGGGAACTAAAAACATGTCAGCTGACTGCTTGTCTCATCTTCACAATTCTCAGCAGGTAATGAGACAGAAGTAGCTGCAGAATTTGCAAATCTACCTGCTGGAGATTTAAAACCATTTGCTTAACATAGCCAGTTTGGCAGATGATACGCAGCTGCTTGACAAGCTGGCCAAAAGCTGCCAGCGTCCCGTTCCAGCTTTCCTAATGCACGTGAGGCTGCCGAACAAACTCAGCTACAAGATGGATATGCTTATTATTCCAAACACAGCAACAAACTGTTGATTTCTTTGCTGGGATATATAGTTGAGCAGTGACTGCAGGATCTTTACTGGCAGCTGAGATGGATGCTTATGTGGAGATGGCTCTGAAGACTTGTCTTACTTGTCTGTTCCAGACAACTCACACATTGCAATTGCAACCCCTCTATCTCATTAAACAGGGTAAAAGCATATGTTTGACAGGGCTGGACTGCATAAACTGTCTTAATCTAAACATCTATTACCCTGATGATAGATTTCTGCACTGAATAACTAGAAGTAGCTGCCAAGTCTCCTTCTCCAGTCATTTCTGGATCTACTTTTTCCACAGTGCAGAAACAAAAATGTGACTGATCTCATAGCTGGTTATGATTCACCATCTAAAATTTTGACATTTCTCTGGGGCAAAGAAAGAACCTTGTACACCAAATATCATCTATCTATTAGCCTTAAACCTGCTGAGAGATCAATAGAGAAAGTCTGAAGGAGAACATTTGGCAAACTTGAAAGAAAAAAGTTTTGAATATCTGTACCACAAAGCCTCTGCACCCAGGGGTTTCTACACAGCAGTTCAGGTAATGCCTGCTGAATTACTGCCTGAGGGGGATGCATGCACATAAATACCTGCTTCTGGAGTATAGCTATCTAAACATCAACCAGCAAAAGAGCTAAATATGGACTAGAACTTCCAACACAAAAGGCAAAACTGCAGAACACACATGAACTGACCTCAGAGCACAAAGGACCGGCAATCATTTGTCGCCCACCAGAAAAGCAGCAAAACCCAGGAGCCTCATGCAGCGTAGGACCGAGCTCATGTTTCCTCCCACCACCCCGGAGTGAAAGGCCATGCCACAGCCACCCACCCTGCTGGGCAGTGTGGCCTCTCTGGGGACTACACCAGAGACTCTGCTACGTAAATAAACACCAAAAACAGCCTTTGATTACAACTTGGTAGTGTTATACCATGTTTTAAACTTCATTTCCACAGCTGTGTATAGTCTGTATAGTTCCACAGACTATGTATAATCTAAGATAACCCAAATTCACTACTTTGTGACTTGCAATAGAGCACGCCCTTGACTTCCAAGAGGCCAAGGATGTTTAGCATTGCAATATTGGGACCGGTCAGCAGAGGGCAACGCCAATATCAAATTTGTGATGCTCAAAGCAGAGGCACACCAGGCCCTACCACGCTCTGCTGAGCAGCAGCCACTGGTACGCTGTGCTTGGTCCGCTTGTCACTCGGGTAATAAATGAGTTCAGACTTTGTGCATCCCTTGTGCTCACCTGAACAAGGCTCTCCGAGGCCATCACTTGGGATGTTTCGTCTCCTTACAAAGAAAGCACAGGTGACAGAAGATGGCAAGCTTATAAACACACAAATCTCAGCGCAGAGTGAACTGCAGGCGCTCTGCACAACTGAGACATCCATCAGCAACATCAGTCCTCTAGGCAGGTAAAAGAAGAAGAGCTTTTCCAGGCATCATTTCATCTCCATGCTTCCATCTGCCCACAGCTTCATTGAATTGTGGAGTACCACGTACACACATTTTCTAATGCGTGTTATTGAAAACATCCATTTTCCTTGACAGACAATTGCACCATACCACAATTGAATTAGGAAAGTAACACTACATCAAGATAAACGTGTTTTGCAGCACTGGTAACAAGAGAGGTGCCAGAGGAGCTGTGCTTTGAAATTTTTCATTGCTTTGCTTTACAACTAAGTCACGTACCAGCCTCAGATACATGACTAGACCTAAGCTGAAATCTGTAGCATGGGATATGAGAGAACTAGTCATGTGCAAAACTACCATGCAATTAATGTCTTGTTTTACCAAAGCAGATGAGCGCTTCTGTGATCAACAGAACTAGAAAAGTTATTTCTATCAGGTTTGTACTTCGAGGAGGATCTCCTATATTGTATTTAATGAAAGATAGTTTTTATTACCATTTCATTAGCATAATTTCATGCTGTGACCCTTATTTCTGTCAGGGCATACATTGGAGCTCTTTCCTTTACAGAGCTACCCATTTCCATGTAACTGGTAGGAATCAGCTTGTGGTTTCAGGTCTCCATCATATTTGCCTAGAACTGCTTGGCAGATTCAGAAGTTAATAGATGAGGACAGATGGATTAGCAAGCAAGTGGTGTGCTGCCATAAATGTTGTTTTCTTAGGAGAAAGGCCAAAAGCTGAAGGGAGTAAGGCAGCTGAGTAGAGAGGGCATAAAATGGGAAATTGGATGTCTGAGCTCTAGTTCTGGCTCTCTTGATGTGTAATGGTAACCCTACATTTCACTGAACCACTTAAGGGCATGATTTCCATGCATACCAAGTGCTTTGTTGAAGAGGGGCTTACCCATGGGTATGAAGTTAAGCATGTGCACTACCGAAATGGCACCTTTCCACCTGACTCAGCTTCCCCCCTTTGTGAAACAAGGGTGTGGTTACTTAGCCTCAAAGTTTTGCTATGATACCCAGTTCATTTCTGTTCAGAAAGAGCTTCAAAATCCTCAAGAGTGTCTATTAATCAATCTGGATAAAACCCTGACCTTCCAAGGAAGTCAAATGTTGATGATACAGATATTTGTCTGAATTTGTTCCCAATCACTATGTCTAGAATAAATAATGACATTAATTACTGTAATAGGCTAGTAATATTTGTTCACAGAGTTTACCTTCTAATCAAATGAGAGAATTTATCCTTACATCTAAATTTATCCTCCAATAAAAGCTGTTCTCTTATTACCTTAATGCATCATTATTTATCAGTGTAATTAGCCCTACTCCAGTAAATTTACCCCACCTGGAGTACTGCATCCAGCTCAGGAGTCCTCAGCACAGGAAGGACATGGACCTGTTGGAGAGGGTCCAGAGGAGGGCCACAAAAATGATCAGAGGGATGGAGCACCTCTGCTATGAGGACAGGCTGAGAGAGTTGGGGTTGTTCAGCCTGGAGAAGAGAAGGCTGTGGGGAGACCTTATTGCGGCCCTTGAATACTTAAAGGAGGCTTATAAGAAAGATGGGGACAGACTTTTTAGCAGGGCCAATAGCAATAGGACAAGGGGTAATGGTTTTAAACTAAAGGAGGGTAGATTCAGACTAGATATAAGGAAGAAATTTTTTACAATGAGGGTAGTGAAACACCGGAACAGGTTGCCCAGAGAGGTGGTAGATGTCCCATCCCTGGAAACATTCAAGGCCAGGCTGGATGGGGCTCTGAGCAACCTGATCTAGTTGAAGATGTCCCTGCCAATTGCAGGGGGGGCTGGCCTAGATGACCTTTAAAGGTCCCTTCCATCCCAAAGCATTCTATGATTCTATGAAATATTTAAGTACTCAGTGTACATTTTGCAAAACCAGGTGCCAAAGCCCACTTCTGCCTTTGTCCCGTTCAGACTGGTAACACCTCTAATGAAAAAAACTTTTCTCGTTGTTCTATCCCCAGATTTCTGAGTATGTATCATTTCTCTGCTGATGTGTAATAAGGCAGCAATGAAGTGTCATAACTGTGTTTGTTTCCTCTTCAGCAGCAGACATTTGATCTCTTGGTGGCCCCTGCCAGGGCTGGTATGAAGCTTAACGAGCTGCATTCACTTTTAACAAGTGCTGTGGAAGGAACAATACATCTGGAAAATATCAGTGGTCCTGTTGAGTAGGTAATGGGACAGCAGGTATAAATGCACACCAGAACGGCTGGAAAGTACCCTGACATTCATCTTGCTTGACAACCTTTATAGCATAAACGAAAGAACATCACCCAGTAATTCCTGCCACGAAGGGAATTATCCTTTGTTTTGCTTTATTCGATCATGAAATGTTACTTCACACAATAAATTTTACGTTCACTTCCTGCTGATATTTATGCTGCTCTTTCCTTCACTGTCTATGTCTCTCTATTTTTACAGCATTTTCATCTCCATTCTCCCATTTCGTAGTTTCTCACCACTTCAGCAGTGTTTCTCCCAACAACAACTTCTACTTTAGCCCTTCCTCCTCCGTTTGCCTTGCCATGGAGTGTCCTGGTACAGACGAAGGAGGCAAAGGATATGCTCTGAGGAGGAACGTGCTGTGAAGCAGGTACCAGAGCAAGTTTCCTTTGAGAGAAACTGTAGATTGTCAATGTAGTGAAAATAAGTTAAAACCTCCTGGATGTGGAAGAGTCATTTTACTCTTTTAAAAATTACAAAGATGTCTATTAAAAAAAATTATGGATCCATGGAGGAAAAGAGATGGATTACAGGGGGTAGGAGGGGGAGTAGAGCCTTTCTTAAGTACTTAATAACTTGCATACTAATTTCTACCATGGACCAGTACTGGATTTGTAATCTGTGTTAAAAGAGAAGACATGGCTTCACCAGTTTCTGGACCTTTTGCCATGATTTCAGAGGAAGGAAGACTATCTGAAGAGTGATCTTCAAAGAGAAACAGCTTAAAGACATGAGGAGTCCCAATGCACACATCTTTGGATTTCTCAGAAGAATGCTTCAATTGTCAATATTAAGCGATGGTGAAGCACTCAGTTGTTTACAAGGATATTATTTTACTGGGATTTAGTATTGCTGCCATCGTCTTCTTAGGCTCATCAGGAGGGCACAAGGGAAGTGCTCAGGCAGAAGCAGGCCATGATCCACATCTCAAAACAGTTTCACACCAGTGTATCTCCACCAATCCAAAGAGATTTAAACCTAAGTCACAGTGAGAATCGGGCCTGTGTGATAACATGTAGAAAGAAGCTCCCAGACTGGTAAATAGGAAGCACATTGCGGCAAGCTTCCCCCATCTACTACTGAATGGTGTCCCAGTGAGCAGGGTACATGTATAGGGAACTCTAGACAAGGTGGGTCCCAGGTACGTTATCTGATGTGTTACAATGACCCTGATAGGAGACATCAATACGGGAAAAGTAAATCTGAAATAAGTAAGAATGTTAAAACTTGGGAAGGGAGAGGGACCGGGCTATGTGACAGATGCTTAATGTTTCCCCAACGGATGCATGGGCTATGTTTGAGTTCCCTTACAGCAGCGAGTGCCTTCCTTGGTGAATTCAGCTAGCGAAGTATGATCTAAGCCTCATCGAGCAACTGCGTGATGTTTGAATGAATAGAGAAGCTCATAAAAATTCTGTTTCCTAGTTCAAGCAGCAATCATCTTCACTGTCTTCTGGGCATGTCTGAAAGGCTCAGCCATATCTGAGTTTCAGAAGAAAAAGTCGGCCAAGTGCTGTGATGGCTTGACACAGCCCCTCACTGTTTGCTCCTTTGTGTCATTAATTCCAGCTTAACCAGTGCCCTGGATTCAGTGCGTGCTACAAAGAGAAAGAGCCAAGTTTCTCCTCTGACCTAGATGAAGAACAGCTATTTTCAGGTTGCTAAGTTGCACTTCTCCTGTGTTCTGCATTATGCAAGGTAGACCTGTTGACTCTGCCTTTTATCGCTACCTGGCATGATACCTAGAAGCATACTCATGGGCTGAGATCACATCTGGACTAGAGATTGAAAAAAAAAAGGAAAAAAGAAATGCCAGTGTTCCTGTTGATTTACCTAACTGCTGAGTAACAGAGTCGGGCTCCCTCTGTCTGTTGCTGTGCTGGCTCTGCGTGGTACCTTCACTTACCATGAGTCCTTGATGGCGGTTCAGAGACTTAGATTCAACACGCAGTGCAAAGCAAGGTGCTGGGATAACACAGCTGCAGGGCAGGCTGTTAGCAACAGAGCTTGCTAATGCCTTGGGCTGACAGCAGCAAGTCTGAAAGAAAGTATAGCAGCCAAATTGAGCCTTAGGCAGCTTCACAAAAACCTCCTGGATCAGCGGCATGCATAGAAAGATGCCCAAATTGTGGTGCTTTGGAAGAAGACAGGTACACCCAGACCAGGCGATGTTTGAGAACGTGCGTGCACCTTCCTTCGTTTGGCAGTTAGAGAGCTTGCACTCTGACAAAGAATGCAGCTAGCAAGTTTATGCAGCGAATGCTCTTTCTGGGTCTGCCACTTTGACAAATGTATTTAAAATCTAACTCAGCCTAGTGACCACATTCCCCCATTCCCTGCTCTCAAGGGAGACCAGAGCACAGAGATAACGCAGGGTCAGCTTGCACATTTTGCTGGTTCATTGGTTACACATTTCTAAGAGCATGACTGACTCCTCTCCCCAGCTGCCAAGTTGTTGCAAGCATAATAAATGCTAAAATGGTTACTAGCTGAGTTTAAGTGAACTTGTCTTTCTTTGGGTAGAATGATTAAGGAACCCCACCACGATACTGTTGGCAAAAATATTCTCACAGATGCTAGCACAGCACTGCAAAGAAAGCCACACAGATAGTTGGAGCAAGCTGGAAAGAATGCACTTTTCATCACAATGCTGGAAATGGTTGTGCTGTTCTCTCCCATGTGCTCTCTTCATATAACCCCTTGTTTGGGAGCCTAATGAGCTGCTTGTATAAACAAAACAATAATTTCCAGTAGTTCTAACACTCAACAGCCTCAAAATAGTCAATGAACATTAGCTAGTTAATAAGCAATCTGCCCCCTGAAGTCAAGGAAGTACGTAAGTTGTGACAGCAAGGAGAGCTGAGGAAGAGAGACTGAGAAAGAAGCAAAGCTGCAGCAGTGGTGGAAATAGGAGCAGAGTCTGACCCAGCTGCTAGGACAGCCCTCACAAACCATGTGCTTCACATATTATCAAGGTATTTATTTGGGGCAGAGTAGTGCACAACCTGGTAACGAACAGGGCTGAGGATACGCAAGAAGATTGAATGTATGCTTTATTGTATGTTTAAACTGACAATGGATTTTTTTAATCAAAGATTAAAAGTACGCCATTGAAGCATGCATAATGTTATAAGCATATGTATCTTCAAAAAGAAAGACAAAAAAGGCTTCGCAGCTGCAGGAGAGAAACAGAATTCAGAGAATTAATGAGTTCCCCAGAATTAATATCTTAATGTTGGGCATTATCTTTTCAATTGTCTTGAGACTTCACAAAAAAGCAGAAATGAATGCACTGGTGGTTCTACATTTAGAAGTGCAACAGAAAAGCTGCAGTAGTGAGCACAGAGACCAGGAGAGCCACAGCAAGGCATATTTCAGGAACCAGTATGTCTATAGGTCAGCTCTAATTACTAGAGACAGAGCAGAGCTGTATGATAGCTGCTGGGACTCCTGCATACTCCAGGGATGCTCTTTCCCTGTGACTCTCCCTGGACCTGTCAGTGCCCCGTGCCCCCTCCTCATTCCAGTATACCTCCAGTTTGTTCTCATCTCTTGAGTTTTGCCAAGAAAGTGAGGTCACCACCAAAGGCGATGCCTTTCCCCTCCTTGCAGTTTAGCAGATGTGGGCTGCAGACCCCAGAGCACCTATTGTGCACTCAGCCGTGACAAACCACATCTTCCCAAGCTTGCTGCTTCTGGAGCAATGGGATGCCTCGAGGTTGCCAGCCACCCTGCAGTCATGCTTAAACCTACATAAACTTTCTGGTAAAGCTAGATGAGTTTAATATAAGATGTATTAAATTAGTTATTTGGCAACAGAGACCAACCAGCATCACCCCGATGGCTACTTTCCCTCTGACTGGGTCTCAGGCTGAGTCCTGTACCCTGGGCAGCAGCAGCACCTCTTGACCAGCTTGTCCCAGCACAGGCCACACAGCTTCTCGAGATGGGGGGCAATCCCTTACACAAGCCACGGTCAAGCTTTGCTTCCCCTGCAGAAGAGCTGAGACTTGGGGAAAAGATCTCCATTAATTTTCCCATTTTTGGTAATTTTTCCATAGGCACGTGGGTTTGCTGAAAGCTCCTGTTCCATGAGTCATCTCAACTCATGTACCCGGTGTGATACAGCTTCGCTCCAGGCAGAGACCTTCGAAATTCTCATGGGCCTTCAGACTCACAGCCCACACTGTGGAAGCACTGGAAGAAATCTCTGCCTCAGCAGGTCCAGCCATCATCCCACCCTCGGTATCTTCTTCCTGCCCCCATGCAAACCCTTGAGTTGTGCCAGCACGACTGTGAAAGGCACACAAGTATTTTGATGTGAGTTTTGCTTTTTAAAAAGAAAAAAAGGTTTAACACATGAGCCCAGCAGCAGCCTGGTTCACAGCATGCACCGCAAGCAGCTGTGTTGGCACAGCAGAGAGAATGGTGTAGCATGGCAGGAGCTGCTCAAGCCCATCCTCCTGCAGAGCACCCATGCTGTGGGCAGCTGGCTCAGACAGGCCAGGAGCAACCCTCTGAGCCAACACAGCACAAAACGTAATCGTCAGCTTGACAGGGAAACAAGACTGTTTTTCTTCAAACACAGCTCATATAGTCAGTGTTGATTGAAACTGCTGTAGAAAAACACGCAGCAGCCCCCTAAGGAGCTGCTCTTGCTTTCCAAGACAGCAGCTTGGAAGGTTTGGTTTATGGTGCAGGTCAGCACTTCAGCACCATTTCACCCTCCAGATCCCTAGCCAAAAGTTGCCATGTTTACACAGATAGCAATGGCTGATCTTATAGCTGCCCTCAAAACAACATTTGTCTACTATCCACATTATAAATCACTTGTCTCCAGTGCCTATAGCAGCCAGTTATACTGAGACTGACCTGATAGCAACACTCTTCTCTCTTTGTGTTCTCATAGCATGGCCTCTAGGAGGTGTTTGCAGCTTATGCACACGCTAGAGACTTCACATACAGAAAGTCCTCTGCTGCAGTCCCACACCACCTCATTTCTGGCTTCTTGCCCTTTGTTTAAATGCCCCTAGCCTGCCTATACAAAGAGGTGAACTCTGCAGCCCATTCTTCAAAAGGTCCCAATGCTCACAAGACCAGAAAACCAGGGAGATATTTGCGTTATGCTAGAAAAGCAGCGGCATAGCATGGATTACTATGGGACAGATATGGGAAATGGAGGCTCCCAAACCTTGGGCTGGTAGGGTCAAGTCTTGAGGCAGTACTCTAAATAGCTTTTTTACCTGGCTGGATTAATATATCTGAAGATGGTGGACATTAGGGCCTTCCTGTTCTGTTATGAATAGAGTAATTCAAACACCTAATAGGGCAGTTACAAGGCTCTGAAATTTCAGTGGCATCCTGCTGGTGAAGCTGTTGAACAAAATCTTCTGCAGCACAGCAAACAGATGAATGCTAATGTGTGTCCACTGTAATGTTGCAATCCAGAATGCAAATCTAACAGTGCTTAGGTAGTCTTTCAAGCTGCATAGGTGAAAGACAAGAGTTTTGGAAGGTCCTGGAAAAGGCCACTTCCTGGATTGCCTTTTAACGCACAGGTTTCCTTGATCTGGATCCTAATGGAACAAGCCTCTAAGCAGCTAAGGAGATTATCTGTACCAGAGAGGCAGAAATTGTATTTGAATTCATTCTTAAGAAGAGTTTCTAGAAGATCTTTAAGGCTCAAGCACTGACAAGGTTTATATATTGTCTGTAGAAGACTCCTTGGATTGCACTCCATCAATGCAGAAACTCAGAGGACAACTCCAACACCATCTTTGGACCAAGGTGTGTGCAGTGACAGTCTCAAGTTACAACAGAGGTAGGGCTGTGCTGTATCCAAATGTTAGAGAAGATAATTCAATCAGCTTTACCATCATTATAAGGCAGTCCAGTTAAATTTCTCAGGTGCACCTACTTATCCTGAATATTTAACTGTGCCCATGATGAGGTCTGAAGTGATCAGATGAAGCAGACTTCTACACATACTGAATAAGGAGATTCCAGCCATGCACATGGAGACACAAGCTTTAAAGACCATAGATCAGGTTTCCTTAGATAACTGCACTGCTAAAGAAAAACCTGTTTGGTGCAACAAATATTTTCTAGAATTAAGACAGACATAGAAGTAATCTATTGACTTTTGCTTTTGAAGGACACAGCTAGGGAAACCTAACTAGCAACCCTGTCTTTAGCAGCTTTTCAGACATGTGCACAGGTATACACATGAAATTAGACCAAAAATGCCAACCAGCATAAAAAAAAAAAAAACCACCAACCAAAAAACTCTGAGCTGTTGAGAAAGCCAGCATTAACACCACCACAAGGTCAGGAGCCTGGTGGCAGCTAGAACTCCTGTGACTGGACATATTTATGGGGCGGTTTAAGAGAGATGGTCTTCTTAGGAAGAAGTTCAGGAAGAACATTAGGTAACACCCCTCCTTGAGCAATGGTCACGCAGGAGAAGAGCTTGTTCAGCTCCTCATCGTTTCTCACAGCTAGCTGGATGTGCCTGGGCAGGATCCTGGCTTTCTTGTTTTCCCGTGCAGCGTTCCCTGCCAGCTCCAGGATCTCCGCGCTCAGGTACTCCAGCACCGCAGCCAGGTAGATGGCAGCGCCAGGACCGATCCTGTCAGCGTAGTTCCCTCCTTTAAGGAGCCTGTAGACACGACCCACAGGGAACTGCAGACCAGCCTTGGCTGATTTGGTTTTCTTTGGCACAAGGAAGAGCTCTGTGGGTTTTTTGCCACGTTCAGACATTCTAGCATCAATCTAGTATAAAAAGAGAATGAATTAAAAAAACAAAACAAACAGAAACTGAGCATTTAAGTCCTTTCTTCGTCCTCATTTCACTGCCCTTCTTATTCCCTTACAAGTCAGGTTTTTTTTCCCCTCAAAGTTTGCTAGTTGTTCATACTTTTGTCTGAAGGAGCAGATGGGTCAGGCTACTGCTCCAGGAGAGTCTGACAAGTTTCCAGCCAAGAGGCATCTACGAGCTCAGTCAGATCAGCAGGCTAGCCATCTGCCAGATCTCCAAAACTTTTCAAAAGAGTAAGGTAGAACTTAGGAGCAAAGTCTTCTGATCCCATATCAAAGAAGGACTGCTGTTAAGGAGAAAGGTTAAGCAAACTAGGCTTCAAGTGTTCAGAAACCCTGCAGGGAAGCTTCATTGAACTTACCCCGATAAGAACCTAAGCAGTTTCTGCAATGATGACCTTGTGAGAACCAGAGCTAGAAATTCATATCTTTGTCTGAAGTAAAAATACCAAAGAACTTTGTCTGCTGGAAACAACTTCAAATGGATCTTGTCTCCCAGAGGTGAGGGAAATTATTGCTGCAAGATAACAGACCACAATCAGGAACAAGACAAGCCTTGTTTTACATCAGACACTGAAATTGCTCAGCTCAGCACACTGTACATCAGGCTACTACAAATGCACAAGTACCATCTTCTTGTATGGCACTGCATCCATTTTAACAAGCCCCATCACTTATTACTGACATAAAGTCTCTGGTGCTGAATAGTACCAATCACTCTTCAATGCATAACACAAAGCAACTGGAAAACAAACACAGGAAGATTCTACTCTTGCATATAGAATTGTTCTCAAGTATTAATCATTAGTTGTTTCTAAGTAATGAGAAGCTCTACCCAGATGTGGGGAGGAACTAAATCAGATATCAAACTGAAGTGCTTAAAAGTACAATAAAAAGTCATTTGAGGAGATTTTTGTGGGCCTTAGAAAGATAAGCTTTTAAAAACAGCCTACACAAGCAAATAAATTTAAAAAATTAAAAGCCCCCTTAAGTAGCCTTATACCAAACACAGAACTTGCAAAACCATTATTTCACTCAGGAGTTTATCTAACACAAAGAAAGTATGCTGTCATTTCTTAAGGACAAAAATCTCACCTGAAGACCTTATCAACTTAGCCTCTTTTCCAACAATACCACTACCCAAATCCCCCAAAGCATAATATCTAGCAAGAGCTGCCCCCTTTTAAACTCTACAGTGGTAGCCATATCATTACCAGATCTTGCATCGTTTAATGCCACCTGGGTGAGCAATGATTCAGCCACTCAAAATAAAAAACAATCAAGGTCCCAACACAAGAGCAACTCAGTACAGTCAATACACCTGAGAGCATGAGAATTTGTCACTACTCCTTGCAGAGCTGTTTAGCACCTTGTTAGCTGATCTCCTCTGGAAACAAGCCTAATATTTACTGCCTGAGAGAACTGCAGGATCTCTGATTGGTAGTTACTTTATTACAGCTGGAAGGGAGCACACCTCACCTTGCTGCATTCATCAAGAACTAAACCCAGCAACCTGCACCGCTGCTCTGTGTGCTGCCAGCAGTGGCCGAGCTGCTTTGTGACCACGCTGCAGAGCCTGGGAAAGGTCAGGACCTCTGACATTGGGTTCTCTCTCTTCTAGCACTTGTCCCTGTCTGTCACACCGTCCAGCTTTTTCCAAAGTCATGCATAGCTGTGTTGCAAGGCATACTATGTCCTTTCTACGGCCAAGGGTGTGGTGACAATTGAATAATTTTTTTCTTCAATACATGAGTGCTGGAAAGTTGAGCCCTGGCCCAGCAGAAACTTTTGCTGAGTAGCTGGGTTAGGAGACACCTGCCCTCTGTTACTGTGAAGCTGGAGGGGTGAGTTTTCAGATCACTGTGCTATCTGGTTAATTTACAAATGGGCTGAACTATTAGCTAGAAGAAAGCAAACAAGGTTGTTCTTTATCAAAGAAATACTTAAAAAACTGACTTTTGAATTGGACCAGTATTTCACCACAAACTCTGTCTTTGGATATAAGTAGAGGTAGGGCCACACAGCTCACTCAGTGTCTTCTATCATACGGAAAATGGCAGGTGAAGGCATTTCTAGAAGCTACTTGAGCACTGGCCGTGCCTTGCAGGGTCTGTTTGGTGTGGTGCAGAGCAGGCTCACAGGAGCAGCTTGCGTCCAGGAGCAGCATGATGGCTGACACACAGTTCTCCAGATTAGCAAAGGGTGCTGTAAACTCCATGCTTAAAACTGCACAAAATTAGTACCTTGCTTGAGTCTTCTACCATTACTGCAAACCTTTAGATTTTTGCTTGGTCCAAGAAATAATCATTCCCAAGACTACTTTCCCTTGCCATAGTCAAATGGAGGAAATAATTTGACTTTCATGTGTTCATTTATGTACCTCCTTTAAAGGTTTTATTTTTTTTCCCCTCCATTTCCAGGTGTAAACACTCAGCACAAGGCTAGTTTCATATAGCACGTCTTTACTACATGCACAAAGCTTAAGATCTACTCTCAGACATTTTTACTTCTCATTGCTACAGCATCCTCCACTTTTTCTCACTTCACTGGGTTAATTGCAGGCCAGCCAAGATCTTATCAAATTGCTCTGGAAAACCAGGCAGCATACAATGACTGTTCCAGCTGCCTACCGCCCTGAAATCACAGTGTCCGCTCAGTCAGGTATCCTCTCTTCCCATATCTGTGTAAGCACAGCTTGGAGTGAGTCATTAACTCAGCTGCGTACAGCTCTGACGTCTGTCAGCATCCTAAAACCTGGCCAGTAGGCTCTGACACCCTCATGCCTTGAGGGAGGCAAAGGAGCTAGGCCAAACTCAACAGGACAGGCAGATCGTGTTCAAATAAAAAGTTCATGCTCCAGCTACAGTTTAGGAAGCTGGTCCTAACCAGCTCTTCTCTGTGTGAGATGCTACAAAATCTGTGAGATACTGCCTCAGGGGCAGACTGATCCTAATGCAGCTGCAGCAGATCCCTGGTTTCCAGTTGCACAGCAAGCCTCAGCACCCACTATGAACAGAGAAACCCTGGGCAAAGACTCTCAATTACTTGGTCAGCAAAGGCATAGGGGCTTGTTTGGATACGGAGACTTTTGTTTTTCTGCACTGATAGACAGAAGCAAGACAGTCACCTCTACCAACAGCACAAATATTGCACCAGATTTTAAATAAACTACCTATGGTTGTCATGACAAGACAGAGGGGATAGCAGTTTAGTGTCATGTTGGAGCAGTCTAAAGAGAGGTAGCTGTTCACTACAGCTTTATGAGCAATAAGAATTTAAAGCACAGGGTTACTAACATCTAAAGCAGAGTTAAACAACCTCTGAGGCACTGAACTAATTGCACTACGAATCTGTGATGAAGGAAATGTTCCCATGAATGGCAGTGTGTGTCTTGGCTCCTCTGCCTCCTCCACAACAGTTACCTGTAACAAGTTTTCAAAAGCAAATATGTATTTCCCTTTTTTAAAAGTTATTTGGGTGGTATGCTAGACTTTTTTTTGACATTTTCTGTGTTCCTCCACCCCTGGGAGGGGAGCTGAGAAAAGAAAGAACAGTGTTGCATTCTAGGAACTTTATTACAAGCTTTAAAAAGGCATTAAAATTAGCAGGAAAAATACGTGACAAAGAAGCAAATACATACAAATTAGTGCAACTGAGTCCCATCTTCCATAACTGCACAGACCAGACGAGGAAAAGCAAGTTTCACTGGATACCACCTTGTTCCTGAGGAAGAACAGCATCTCCGACTGTTTTCTTGGGAAGGAGCTGGGAAAGGATATTTGGCATAACCCCTCCTTGAGCAATGGTCACACAGGAGAAGAGCTTGTTCAGCTCCTCATCGTTTCTCACAGCTAGCTGGATGTGCCTGGGCAGGATCCTGGCTTTCTTGTTTTCCCGTGCAGCGTTCCCTGCCAGCTCCAGGATCTCCGCGCTCAGGTACTCCAGCACCGCAGCCAGGTAGATGGCAGCGCCAGGACCGATCCTGTCAGCGTAGTTCCCTCCTTTAAGGAGCCTGTAGACACGACCCACAGGGAACTGCAGACCAGCCTTGGCTGATTTGGTTTTCTTCAGTGCAGCTCCAGATTTGCCAGCCACTGTGTGTTTCTTTCCACGGCCAGACATTCTGATGAGTGAGGAGACACAAAGGATTGGAGATCTTCAAATTACCCGGGTTACCATAATTACCCAAATTACCTTGGGCTACAGCTAACCGATAGCAAGAGGAGACAACAGCAAGGTGAGTTACACTTTCTGCTCTTCCACATCAAGAAGAAAGCTTGTTTTTTTCTTGAGGAAAGAGAGCCACACACCACAGTTCATTAATAGCAGAGCTAAGATTTTAACTACTACTACCACCCTTTTACAGCCTACCTTTTAGGAGAGAGGTCTCGTTGTAAAACCACAGTGGTCTGACAACCTGTCAAGAAAGGCTTATTGAAGTAGACATGAAGAGCTCAAAAGAAGAGACGCTTTTCCCTGCTACTTGGAACGTATTTGGGATTGAGGCACAGTGGGTCTTCTTCAATAACATTTTCTTAAACACCATAGCTGTTACCTCAAAGCTAACATGAGGCCAAGCCTGCCTCTTCTTCCAAGAGGAATCTGTATTCTAGCTTCTTCCATTATCAGGTTAGATCTTTCTTTCATTTTAAATCTAACAATTGATAAATTCCTGCAGCCCACAGCATCTTATACCCAAAATACTGCAAGAGGTTTTCATAGAGAGTTCTAAATTAATTCCCCAAGGGATATTCTCTGGCTGCTATGAGAACACTGGAAGTGTTCTGCACCAAGAAAAGGAAGAATTAACTTGGACAGCACAATGCAGACTGAAGAATAGAAATTACCGCCTATTTACTCAAGATTAAGGAAATTCAGTCCAGTTAGAGTACTCTTACAATTGGAGTGACAAAAATACTCATTTAAATAACATTTCTAATCTATGAGTAAATAGGACAGTTAGCTTCCAGCACAGCTGCTTGCAATATACAAGAACATCCATCACTAGATTACCATGTGGGGTTTTTGTGTTGTTTTTACAGAGAGATTTAAATATTTAAGAAAAATCAGAATAAGTTTTGAGAGGGAGGAACAAAAAAATCCCAGCCCACAATAAAATCCAAGAAACCAAGCCATAAGTCCTTATCCCTATTACCAGATATTAATTTTCATATTCTCATTAATCACATTACAGACATACTGTGCTACAAATGCTGCTAACTTACAAAATAACATAAAGTCCACCATAACCCCAAATCTTCGCTACGTATTATAAATAAAAAATATATCCCGTTACCTTCAAAAATTCTTATTTTAGCCTAGTCTGTACTTTGCTATAGCCTGCACTCAAAGGCAAACAAACCACATAACATCATTCCCCCTACCCTAGGGGCAGAACCTTTTTATCATCAACTTTTTCTCCTCATCAGTGGGTCACCTGGACAATTAATGAGTCATTCTCACATGTGGTTCATCTTTCTTCTAACCCCTGATTTGGTGAAAAGGAAGAAATACGTTATAGATGTCCAAAAGCAAATTCTCTGGGGAGGGTGGGGGGAGAAGCCAGGCTGTCTCCAAGGGCTGAGCCATAGCTATATTTCAGTCTCACTGTGATACTGCCAGCTCTCACCCACTCTGGCTGGAGTATTTCTGTCTGTACACCATGTGTAGAAACAGTCCTCTCTTTCCTGCTGAAGCTTGATAAAAAAAGTACACATTTCCCCTAGAAATGTGCTTTATAAATACGATGTATTTTTAGTTGGGTGGGAGGAGGGAAACTGTGTATTGCTTTATGTGTGTCCTGGGCAGAGAGAGTTATGCTTCGTTCACATTGTGTCGGAGCCCCACCAAGTGATGTGATGGGACTGCTCCTAAGATTTGGGCTTCTGCCCCCTCTTCTGGTAACCCTCTGCACCAGATGGGGCTCAGGGTTTACTGTGGGAACCGAGGGGTTCGGGTGCCAAAGGTCCCTGGCTAGTTCCTCTCAGTTCACATGGGCAAAAATCTCACCTAATGCAAATGAATATTTTTGAGCACCTTTTTAAAAAAATGAGTGCACGCTCTCTGCTCATGCTCTTTCTGTGTTTGTTTTCTGCTGTTCAAAACAGGTTCCAACCAGCAACATGCAAGAGCCACGGGTGTGAATGGTATTTCAGCCACAGAAGATGACTGCTAAAGCAGCAGGTCCTCCTGAAAGCCCAGGCTCTGACAAAACATTTGTACAGCAACACCATCACCGACAGCTAAGCCTTCAGTTCTGCATGCCAGGTACTAAGCTCGGGTCAGAGCCAAAAGACTTTGGAGCACCTGCAGAAGACTCCAAAATTGTGATCCCGAAAACTTTAGCTGACATGCTGCCCTGCTGGAAGGCTCTGTAGCCCTTTACTTTCTGAATTAAAGTTCTCCTGTCATCTATATTTGTGGCTCCATCTATCACTCAGGCAGCCACTTTTCCCACAAGGATGAGCGTTTAGTCCAAGCTGGGTGAGGCTGAGTCTTCTTCCACCGCAGGGCCCTGGGACACGGGTATGGGGCACCCTCCACGCATCCAAATACTCACCATAAGGACCGATGTCCCCTCAAAGCGCAGCTATCCTTTTCCTTTAATTCAGAGGCAGAAAAGGTGGCTGTGCCTTCCCTTCAGTAAACCAGACTTAGCACAGGGTAAGTGCCCCAGCACGCTTCAGGATACGTGGGTGTTAACGGGACGCCCATGATGTCATAACGTGTTACAACCGGGCCTCTGAATTTCCATTTCGGGCCCTTGGCGGAGCGGAGACACGGTCGTTTCTCCGTACGCCTGGAACAAACACACTCTTAGGGCTGCTGGCAGGTTGTGTGGGGGGGGGTTTCTGGGGGCTCAGAGCTGGGCTCCCCCTTTCTGGGCCGGCGTGCTGACCATCGGGCTAGAGCATAAAAGGAGGGGGAGGTGGGAGCGGGTCTCTTCCCCCGTCTCCTCTGCTGTGTGTCTTTGAGAAAAAAGCGCAAGGTCTGCTCAATTCTTTGAAAGGGCAGAGGTGCCCATTTTTAGGGAATGGGGTGTTGATCCCAAATGGATTGGGGTCGCCATACTCAACCCACTCCTCAGTGTTTGGCAAGTGGTGTTTTAAGACAGACTCAAATATAAAAGAAAAAAATAAAAAATAAAAACCAAATTCCTGTAATGCTAATTGGCTATGGCCCAATCCCAACAATATTTGAAGTACTGATAATTATGTCTGATACGAAAATATAGGTTCGATTTTTTTTTTTTTTTTTTTTTTGACAGAACAGGGAAAGAAAAATGAGGAGAGAAGCCAGTGGAGAAATAAAGCAGGATATGAAATACAAACAGACAAAAAGAGACTCAATGAAGAGGAAAGGGAAGAGTTACAGAGAAAAACTAAGGTCAAGGAGAGCCCCAAAACTCACCAACTGTATTTGGATGCTCCTAGGGAAGTGCTCCCTATGGCTGACAATTTTCTATGATGGCGCTCAGTTTGGTTTATGCATTCAGGTTTACGGTAGCTCCAGGACGCTGGCTGGCGAGCGTGAGGAGCTGAGGCCATGCCCAGCTCAGCAGCACCCTGCCTGGTGGGGATCCCACATGCCATGGCCACGCTGCTTCCCCTGCGTGCCCTGCAGAGCCTCGGTGCCCAAGGACGAGCCACCCGGGGCTGGGCAGGAGGAGAGGGGCTCACAGCTCTGCCGCCACATCACAAGAATGCCTGCGAACTCATTGTAGCAGGGCTGACCCGCAGAAAATGCACTTTCTTTTCCTGCCTCATTGCTTCAGAGGTGAGAAAGGAGCGCTGGAAAGTGCTAGGAAGTGGCTCCCTGTTTTTTTTTCTCTTCTGAAACAAGAGTTTCAGAATACGCTACATGTTTTTCAATCTGATATCAAATTCCTTGTTTTGCTCTCCACTGTGTAACTTTCCCAGGGTGCGTTTAGCAGGCTGCTTTCAGAGGACATGATTTTGTGCCCCTTGCTGTGCTGCTGAAACAACGATAAAAGGGGCAAGGCACGAGCAGAGCTGCACTGCAGAGCTGGCTGGGCTGCGATGGTGAGGATATAGCCTGGGGAGGGGGACAGGTTTCTTAGGTTGTGCCGGCTGCGAGGCTGTGCCACCTGAAAGCCAGGCAGGAATTCCTCTGGCCTCCATGACTTACATCCTGCATCGTTTCCGAGCTGATGTTGGTTTGAGGGGTATGAGGAGAGGGTAGGGGCATCTCTCCGGAGGAATGGTACTTGGGTTAAAGCTCTGCTGAGACGGGCTTGGGGCAGGGCTGCAGCTCACACGGAGCCCCGCCGGGGTCGTGGAGACGCATGACTTATGTGACCAACTTTGGCGTGAAACCCTCCAGAAGCACCCGTGGGGTGGCAGGCAGGGACAGCCGCTTGCAGGGACAGCCGCTTGCAGGGACAGCTGCTTGCAGGGACAGCTGCTTGCAGGCCCGGGGACGCCCTGGCACCCACCACAGCTGCCTGCAGGAGGGACTGGTGCCCATCAGCCCTGGGGTGCTCCGTGGGGCACCCACACCTTTCCGCCTGCAGACGGGGGACGGGGAGCAGCGAAGCCCTGGCAGGGGGAGGCCGGACAGTTTCTAAATCCCGGTGCTTTTCACAGTGTGCATCCCGCGGCTCCCTGCCCGGGACACGAAGCGGGATCCCCGTTAGGAGCAGGGGCCGGACCTTTTAAAAACTGGCACCGTGGCGGTGATGGGAAACGCCGACGGTGAGGGAGAAGAAGAGGGAAGCAAAAACCTCACAGTAAGAGTCGACACCCGTGAACTGGCCCGGCGGCGGCCGCGGGCAGCGGGACGGGCCTTATTAGGCGGCACGGGAAGAGGCTGCGCCCGCCCCGCCGGGGAGCGCCGCCTCCTCCGGCCGCGCCGCGCACGCCGGGACCGGCCTGGCCCTGCCCTGCCGAGCCCCGCTCCGCTGCCGCCGCCGCTGCTGCTGACCGGGCCCCGGCCCCGGCCCCGCCGGCGGGATGCAGGTGAGCAGCCGCGGGGGGGCCCGGGCACCCGGCCCCTGTGCGGCCGGTGCTGCGGGGGGAGCCCGCCCGGGCGGCCAGCCGGGCCCGGGCAGCGTGCCCGGCCGGAGCCGGCGGCCTCGGGCCCCGCCGGCAGCCGTGGGCCGCCCGCACCGGCGGAGCGCCCCGGGGCAGCCGCGGCGGGGTGGGGGGAGCCCGGTGTCATCCCCCTTTCTGGGGGCGGAGGTGTCCGCCGTGTGGCGGCCGCGTTGTGGAGCTCCGTGGCTTGGTTGTGCGGTTTCTCCTGGAGTACGGTGCTTGTTTCGCTGCTGCAGGGCGCGGGTGGGTGTTGCAGGCCCTTCGTCAGTACGCTGATAAACGATAGGAGATGCTGTGAAATGCTGTGTCGAGGGAAAAACGACCACAGCGACAAAAAAAAAAAAAAAAGTAATACGGTGTGCTGTTTGCTGTGCTCCTTTGCTTTCTTTCCTTATATCCCCCCCCCCCCCCCCGCTAGTCCAGAAGTACTGGGTTTTGGTCTAGAGAAGAGATACGCTCTTGAACAGACCTAGTGTAAGCTGTATCGATACAAGCCGTAGCAGAGGAGTAGGTGTGGTACCCAGTTTTCAGAGCGAACTTGGGTCAAGACAGAAAGGAACCAAAGCCAGCCTGTGAGTGCTTATCACTGGATTTTCATGTATTTAAAAAAATAAAATTGCTATCTAACTTGGAAAAACTTCTGCTGAGCTTCTCAACAATGCATGGGTGCCTGTTGCCCTTGCTTTGCAGCATTATTGCGACTATTTCACAGTAAAGTCTCTTTAACTTTCAGGAACAGCCTAGGCATAGATTTAGATCTGATTGCCTAGCAATGGGCTTGTCTGGCAGAGACTGTGCTTGCTCCTCTCTAAGCACTTGTGTAGTCACACTGACTTGAATCTACCAGGGAGACTTCCCATATACCCGGAGCTAGGCCTGCCAGGCTAACTAAGGTGCCTGTGTGTCTTTTCACCAGCGCTTCCCAATGCGATGACCGCTGATTTGGTGGCCTGCTGTTCTGCTGAGGCTCCGTACGCGAGCGCTGTGGCTGGCGTGCTTCCCTGTCACCCAGCTGATTTCCTCCCCTTTCCTTGCACCTTGTGAAAGCTGCAACGATGGTTACAATGCTTCAGACTTTTGTACCCTGCCCTACCAAGGCCTCCTGCATGTGCTGTGAGAGGGATGGAATTAAACAAAGTCACTCTTCAGGGTGCTGGTCTGGGGTTGCAAAGAAGCCTTAGCGTCAGGAGGATGCACACGGTGACTTTCTGGTGCCATCGGGACAGTTACCAGTTTAGCACTGTGCTGTGTCTCTTGAAAAACTTGCCCGTGTTAAGTTTTGGAAGCGGTAAAGGTCACCTTGCATGCACATCATCCGTTTCTTGTTCTGTTCTAGGACCCAAATAAAGACACAGAGTGGAATGACATCCTGCGCAAGAAAGGTATCCTTCCTCCAAAGGAAAACCTCGAGGAACAGGAGCGTGCAAAGGAAGAGGAGCAGCTTGCTATCCTTCAGAAGTCTCTCGGTGAGTGACCAGCCAACTCGGGCAGCAGTAGCAGGATGAGTCTTGGAATGGCTCCTGGGGGAAGCTTGTACAAATAAATGGCTAGCAGTAACGTTTATATGCCTGTGAAGCAGTACGTCCTTTTCCAAGTCTGTAAGGGACACCAAAGCTTCTTCTCCTATAGGGTGATCGTCTGTTAACAGTATCAAACAAATACGTTCCTGAACAAGTGGATTCTTCCAGCACAGGAAAGCTTTGTTCTTGCTGTCAGCTCCATGTTTTTATCAAAGTAAATGTTTGAAAACTGAAATAAGAACGGTGTGAAGGGCGTCTGCCATATGAATGTGCAAGTACAAGTGTCTCACGACATTACCTACTGTATGCTTCCGCTGTTGTTCAGGCATCCCTGCCGTGGTGTGTGTGTGTTTGTATATGTGTGTTAGGTACGTCTTTGCTGCAGCCACCAAACTTGAAAGCTAGTGCAGGTACTCATATGCTAGTCTAGGCAGCCTTCAGCTCAGAGTCCTTTATATCATTGTTTTTCCATCTATATGTTTAAAGTGCTTAATGCTTTCTAAAAATCCAGTAACAATAATACTTCCAAAATGCCATATTTTCCATAGTTAATCTGTCCTTAAAGTAAATAAATTCTGTTGGACTGAGAAAAGCTGATGAGTTTTGATCCTGGAATGAGGTTTTTGCTGATTTTGTTTCTTCCATTCTAGTGAAAACTTATGAGGACATGACTCTGGAAGAGCTAGAAGAGAATGAAGATGAATTTAATGAGGAAGATGAGAAAGCTATTGAAATGTACAGGTCAGAGCAGCATGCAGAATTGGGCTTTAATGAAAATTGAAAGCTTTTTCTTTTATATGCTGCTAGATATTGTTGAAGAGAGGAGGGTGTTAGGCCTGATGATAGAAAAAGTGGGTTGTGTTTCTGGTCTCTTGTAGAGCTTCCGAGTGTCTTTAATAGGATAACTGGGTTTAAATTCAGTGTCCTTTATCTACAACCTAGTTTTGCAGAGATAATGTGCACCTGCTGAGCACGTGGCTGAGGATTCTGAGAGCTTTGAAAGTCACCACCAAGATTTCCCAATTTTTTGTATGAATGAGATTAAGGTGCTGTAGTTTTACATAATTACAGCGTTGGTTTTCCATGATCTCTTTATCTGTACCATCTCTCATGTTTTTTGCTATTTATTTTGGTAGTGTAGTATCTGCAGAGGGCAGAAATGAGGGGGGGGAAAATTCATGAAATGTAGTTGTACTTGCATGTTGGCGGTTTTAACTTGTAATGCAAATATATTGACTATGTCAATTGCTTTTGTTGCTCTGGGGTTTGAAGAAGTTTGTAATGTGCTTCTGAAGTCTGGGTTTCAACCAGCTCCTTTAAGTGTTATTCTGTCAGAAATGCATCTATTCTCAAGATCTCTTTCGCATTCCTTGCTTTTCAGGCAGCAAAGGTTAGCAGAAATGAAAGCAGCTCAAATGAAGAATAAATTTGGGGAAGTTTTGGAGATTTCGGGAAAAGATTATGTTCAGGAGGTTACGAAAGCTGGAAAAGGTATATGGGTAGTCCTGCACCTCTACAAACAAGGGTAAGAATTTGTTTTTAACCTTTAAACCTTTCACTGTCAATAGCTGAAAATACTCTAGACAAATGTGTAGTTATTGTGGAAATTAAGGAACTGATTCTGGAGTTCTAAGAAATAAAAAAATGAATTAGTAATTTCATTACTGTTGACTCAAGACTGCTGAACTTAGCTCAAAAACGATGTTACCATGAAGTGGCTTTTTCATACATCCATACAGCTACCATAGAGGTAGCTGCTGCCACTGAAATATCGAAGCTTTGGAAATTATTCCAGATAAAGTGCGAGGGGCTGTGCATTAGAAGGATCACTGTGTGTCTTTAGCCTGGTTTCTAGAGGCATAAAAATGGAATGAACGTGGTTTCCAGTCCTGTCAGCATGATGGAAAAACTTTTCAAAAAGATCTGATAAGTTGCTAGAATTTTCTGGAAAGGGTTACAAATACTTGGTTTTGTTCATTGTCTCTAATTGCCTGACAGGTGTTCATTGTCATTTGCATACTTTCTTCCAGGAGCTGCTTTTCTTTCTATTTTGCCCTTGCTCGTGCAATTTCTAAATATCGTAGCTTCATAAACCAATTTCTCTGTATGATAGAGGGGAAGGTTGTATTGCTAATATCTTAAAACAAAAAACCCACCACCCACCAAAACCTCCAGTGATGCTGATTTCTTTTGAATGTTAGAATAGCAGACAGCAAAAGTATTCAGAAGTTGCTTCTTGTAAATTTGTCTTTCCATAAATGCCACTCATGGAGCTGATATTTCTGACCTTTCTTCTGGAGCTATTGTCTAATTTGTCTTTTATTTTTTTCCTTATGCGTGTCTGTTGCTGTTCTTGACAGAATTCCACTCTGTGCCTTAATAAATCAACATATGAGCGGGCTTGCAAGAAAGTTCAGAGATGTGAAATTCATCAAAGCTATCTCTACGACCTGCATTCCCAACTACCCCGATAAGAACCTGCCTACGATATTCGTCTACCTGGAGGGAGACATCAAAGCTCAATTCATTGGGCCTTTGGTGTTCGGTGGCATGAACCTAACAAGGGACGGTGAGTGTCTCCATCTCCGGTCTTCCAAAGGAAAAGCAAAACCGCTTTGCGGGGAGTGAGAGAAGTGAGGCTTAGGAAAAAGAACGTACCAAAAATCATATTAGTTTGGTTGGGTGGTTTTTCTGGTTTTGTTTTGTGGGTTTTTGGGTTTTTGGTGTTTTTTTTTTTTTTTCACCCTTATGGCTCAACAACATGTGATTAAGGCTATCTTGTAAAAGCAGTGAGTGGCTGAGTAGGCCAAGATATAGATGTTTATCTTATGTGTGTGCAAGTATTCACACCCTGTGTCAGATGAAACAAATTTTCCATAATATAGTAAAAGATAAATAGTACCCACGCGTGTTCTTTGGGGCTCTTGTACCTGAATGACTGACTTTGCCCCTGGTTACTTGATCAACCGTGCACTTGATAACTGGTGCTTGCCTGTTGCATTGTAGGGCTTGTTTCATTCTCAAGCCGATGGCATATATTGGTCTGTTGTACCTTCCTGATGTGCAGGCTTCGCTCCTTATTAACCTTTAAAGAGAGCCCGTCCCTTTGGCCAAATGGGGCTGCTAGCCTAAATTGGGCTGCTTCCTTTTCCTCTTGCCATCTCCTGGAGATGGCAGCACGTTAAGCTCCTGCCTTGGTGGTTCAGGGGACCCAGGGCTCTGTGGGGAGAGGCTGTTACCTTTCCTGGAGGTTGCAGTTTTCCCTAGACCTATTTCTCCTTGCCCATCGCAGAAGCCTGGAGGCAGGCTGGGTCGTGCAGCCTCATCAGCACGACTTGGTTCAGGAGATGAGGGCAGTGATGCAGGTCTTGCGGAGCACTCTGGCGCTTCAGTAAAAGCTGCTGTTTGGAGGTGGTTGGTCAGGGATGGTATCCTACAGCAGTGCTTGAAGACAGGTCAGCAGTGAAAAAGGCTCTTTGAAAGCAAATGCAACTCGGATGTAACCTAGTGGATTTTACTTCAGTTAAAAGGATGATCATCAGCTTTCTCAGTAGGCATATTGGTCCAGATACCTTCAAGCTTTTTCAAGGTCAGACTTTAAGGGCATCTTTATCTGACATGAACCACAGTTAAGCAGCATTTCAAGGTCCCTGCTGAATGATGTCACTGCCTATACTGGGATAGGATGCAAAGAGGGTTTTTTTTGTTTGTGTTTTTTTTTTTTTTTACTAAAACCCTGAAGTTTACAGGATATCTTGAGTATATGCTGTAGAAAATGCTCCCCTGCCTTCAACTGTCAGAACGGGAAAAGCTCAGCAATGAGATTACTGATTTGAGAACAGCTAACTCTACAGCGGTTACCTAATTATGCACTGAAGTGAGCAGTGGTAGCAGAACCTACATTTAGCTTTCTCCCATTTTTGGGACATAAATAGTTGATTTGGGGGCGGCTCCAAAGGTGACTGACCCAGCTTAATTCAGTCATTGCAGAAAGCTGGGAACTGAAATTCCACACTTTTTTATTCCTTCCTTTTCCCGTAAACCTAGGTGACTTCCACTTGAGATTAAAGAAAGTGTGAGGTGGTATTTATTACTCTCTAATGTCTGAAGGAAATTAGATTTAATGATAGGGTTGCCAGCAGGACTAGGAGAAAGGTTGCAACTGAATGTGGTGTGTTGACTCTCTACCACTTCTGGGAAGCAATCCAATTTGGGCCTATATAGTAATAGGCCTACTACAGATGGTGGAGTCTCTCTTACTGTCTTGCTAAGGAACTAATAATCAGTGCATGGTGTAGTGGGAAAGAGGTGAATTGCGTTTATGAAGTACATCCCTGAAAAATACCTATAATTCAGATGTGTAAATGGAATTGCTACAGTTTTTTTTGCTCCTCAGCAACTCTGTCCCCTGACTCTGATTAACTTGGTATATGATGCAAAGAGCTGTAACACATGAGCTGTATTCCTTCACCAGCAGTAAATGTGCAAACCTGTTTTCTGCCCGTACGTGGTTCGAAAGAGGTGGGATTCACTCTCGCCAGGAGGACTGCATCATCTTAAAGCTGCTGCTCTATATCAATTGCCTCTTTTACACTCCTGGTTGTAGAGGGAGCAGGGATGCCACCGGCAGGCTGCAGAGCGGTACGCTGAGCTCTGTGCCCTGTGCTGAAACCCGTCCCAGCGCTAGTGGCTGTGAAGGGAGGGCTCGGCTGGAGCGGGTGCGGGAGACAGGGCAGGGGCTGGGACCTGGGGGTGGAAGAGGAGGGGGAGGAATAGAGCAGGGCCCTGGTTTTGGTGCTGGTGATGGCAGGGTGGTAAGAGAAGTCAGCTGGGGAAGCAAGGGTGGGCTTTTTGCAGTTTGCTCCCCTGCATTCATGGCTCTCTTCTTTTGCTCTGCACAGAATTGGAGTGGAAGATTTCAGAGTCGGGTGCCATCAAGACAGACCTCGAGGAGAACCCTAGGAAGCAGATCCAGGACCAGCTCATGTCCTCAATCAGGGCGTGTGTCCCAGCCAGGGGGGAGAGTGACTCAGAGGATGACTAACTCCTGCATCGGCATCAAGATTGATACAGTGCACTTGCTCTAAGTGGGAACCCTGGCTGCACTGGAGACGCTCATCATGGTCTCTCTGAGCCCCAGAAGGGTAGTATTTCAAGACAGCCATCTGTCTAGAAACTTCTAGAAACTAAAAAAGTTTCTTTTTTAAAAAAAAAAACAACTTATTGCAGCTTCACTTAAGATCCTGAAAGACATTTTATATTATGAAACCTGAGTAAATCTTACTCAAAGTTTTAAAATACAGACATCAGTAGAAACAGAGGTCTCTTGTTATTATTTTCTTAGTAAATTGCTGACTTCTTTTAAAAAATCTGAAATATGAAGTGACCTTAAGTGCACTGGTTTTGACAAGCCGAACTTGTGTAAATCAAATCTAAATAGCTGGTCTTAACTGGTTACAGCACTTAGTTGGGCCTTCTCGTAGCCCATTGTGCATAGCCATCCAACAGCCTGGACTGTGTGGAGGGCTAGGGGAGGTGACCCATGATGTGGGTGCCGCTGAAGGTGGCGTGTGGTCCTTTGCAGGGGTGTGCTGGCAGGGGGGCTGGCACGAGGCCGTGAGCTGGGACCCCAGACATCTTGAGAGAGGCCTTTGGTGACAGCCAGCATCTCCTGGGACCTGCTGCATCCAGAACCCTCTTTCGTTTAGCAGCTGTATTTTGCCTTTCACAGGGGCTGAGCTTGTCGCACCATCTTATCTGCTAATTGAGAAAGAAAAGTCAAGATGGTGGTGCTTGAGTGTGAAACTGCTGACTTCTTCCACAAAATCAGAAGTCTGATGTGTTACTACAGCAGTGCCGTTGCCAAATGGGAGGGCAAATGATGTTTGAAGACCTGACATCTTTCTATATTAAAGCCTTCAATCTTCTAGGTACAATAATAATAATTGAGGTCTAGAAGAGAATGAACTGAAATACCACCTTAATTATAGATCTGCTGACACTTAGAGGTGCTTGCATATTTTGGATTGGATTTAATGTCCACCTACACTTTCAATTTGTCTATGCTTTCAGGTTGCCTACACTTAGGCTAACAAGCTCCAAGAGCTTTTGCTAACAAGGCTGCCCCAAGGACATTTTGTTATATTGCTGATGGATTCTGGGGGTGGATGGTACAGAATGCAACACTCAATGAGCAGCACTTTTTTTTTTTTAGTTTTGTGTTAGTTTGTAGCAACTTTTAAGTGTGTTTCCTGCAGGCTGTCTCCCCAGTCAAATCGGCGTGTAGTTCCAACAACAGGTAACTGTTCCTTAAACTTCAGGGGAAGTTGTAAGATCCTGATGGAGAGCTTCCTCTGAGATCTGAATGGTGATTTGGGTGTCACTTAAGTCTCTTTTCTGTTTTGTGATTTTTGGCAAAATAGCTAAAACGTTAACACTGTGCAAGTGAGCCAAATGCAGCAGAATACGAGTTGAGTTGATAAATCCTGAATATTATTATTGTATGTAGCACCACACTTCTCTTGACACTGGACTATCCAAAATGCTGTCAGACCTAATGCTTTTCTGTACTTAGCTATAACTTACAATCTAGGAGAACAACTCTTTCTCTCCATAGAAGTGTGCACTGCATATTTTGCTTATCTTTTGTTTATCCTCATTTAACTGTGCTTTGGAGTGATCTCTGAGCACATGGACTGGCTTCCTTTTGGAGCAGACTATCTAGAGGAGCAGCCCACAAAGGGGAAGTCAGTCCAAAGAGCTAGGCTAAAGCTAACCTGAAATAAGGCCCTCTGAAATGTGTGTAGAGTGGATGTCCCATCCTCAGCCTCTCCCTCTAGATCCGCTGCTGTTGAGCTGTCTGGATTGCTGATGCAAACACAGCTGCCATGCTCTTCCCAACTTGTTTTTAATTTAAAGTTTATCAAACCTTCTAGGAAGGGGAGGTGGAATCTGCAGTCCATCTTGTATAGTTGCTGTGACAACTTCAATTTGAAATTGAATTTAAAAAGTAGGCAATGCTTTGGATACTTTTTTTTTTTTAACTTCTATTATTCCCTCTCTTATTGTCTCCCACTTCAGTGCCTCTATGGAGGCAGAGTAGCAATAGCATTGCAGCTGCCCTTTCACTGTCTTCTAGACCATTGATGATTCGTGGTCCACAGCAGGCGAAGAGCTCAAAGCAGGATCACTACTGCATTTGGATGGGGTTGCTGAGGACTCTGTCCTGCGGGATCTTGGAAACATCTAGGGATGAAGACTCCTCAAATTGTCCCAGTGCTTGACTGGCTTCAGGGCAGCCCTGTGTTCTTTGCATCCTGCACAGGACAGCACAGGCAGCAAGACCTCGAGCCAGAATACCTACAGACAGGAGTCTGTTGTCCAGAGTTTGATCCAAACCGTGTTGTTGAATCAGGAGAACTGGTGTTTCAAAGGCAGCCAGCCAGCCCTAGGATACTAACCATAGACCTGTTAGAGCTAATCAACAGAGAAAGCTGAAGGACAGAGTACATCTTGTGACCAGACCATATCAGCTTGCAAGGGCCTTCACTGGTGGCTCCCAGCTTAGAGTGTGTGGCTTGAACCCCCTTCTGGAAGGGGGATGCTCAAGCCCTCTACTTCAGAAACTCTGCAAGTCTTCCTCAAAAGCTTCCTGCTTGCTCCTTTCTGCACTAGCACAGTGATTCTTGTTTCCTAATCTGCAAAGTAAGCCATCTTAGATGAGATGGTGTCCCCTCAACCAGAAGGGCTCATGCCTGGTGGATGAGGCACTGCCTTGGTGCAGGTTTGAGCCCCTCGGGCAGAAGTGAGAATTAAACTGAATTGCTGATGCCCTTGGCATGTGGTGTGATAAACCCTTAGATAAATAAAAGGGGGAGGTGGAACTTCAGGCTGTTTCCATCACAGTCTTCTCTTCCAGCAGGGTCTTAAAAGAAAACCACAGCTGCCTTCCCGTTTTGTACAGAGTCTAGTGGGTTTTGTGGGCTCTGGGACCACCAAGAGAACTGAGCTGAAGAGGACCAGGGCTGTGTATGGCCATCTGGTTGCCCCAAGATGCTCAGCTGTGGTGAGCCAGATGCCTTGTGCCTGTGAATGACACTTATGGCACCCCTGAGTAGTAGTTATGTCTACCTTCTACAAGGAGTGAACCAGGCCTGCCCGGGAGATGGTAGGGGAGGGGGAGACTGCCTCTTCCTCTGGCCTGCTCCCTGCTGCCTGTCAGGACTACAGCAGGGGCTGCCTTGCTGTATAATAGGTGTCACTGAGCAGTGTATAACAATTCAGGAGAAATGGAGATAAAGTCTGCCTTGTACTGTCTTTTGTCCTGGGCTGCTTAATGTGTTGACACATCAGGGGATGCCATGCGAGGATGCTGTGCTGAAAGGGGCAGATGTGAGAGTAATTACAAACCAGAAGAGGCTGAATGTTCTGCCCAGCTGCTGAGACCCATGCGGAGCATCATTTCAAATGGTCTCTGTACTTCTCGGTATTTAGCTAAGTGTGAAAACAGCTTCTTGTAATCTCATTCTCTTTCTTGCCAATCATATTGCCCTGCTTAAGGCCTTTTGTAGAAATTAGGTCTCTGCAGGAAATGGATAGACATGGGTTTAACCTTTCGGCAGAGCAGAAGCTGTGGAAGCACACAGTTAAGGGGAATGAGCTTTAGCTTAAAAGGAAGCTGGCTGCTAAACAGCAAACCAAAACAGCCAATTAATATACATAGCAGAATGAGGCAATATAATAGGAGAAAATAATTGGAGAGCCTGAACTCTCATTTGCAAAGATTTGGGGCACCGTTGCTAAATACACTATCAATATTTTTGCAGCCTGTTAGTAGTTAGTGTCAGATATGCTCACTTCTCACTGGTGTGAGAAGGGTCTTTCTGTCACCTGTCATGGGAGAAGCCAGAGGCAGCGATCCTGTTAACGGTGCTGAGGCTCGTATGAGTTACTGTTCAGTGTACTGCTGTGAAAGCATCCCTGACTCATCCCACACTGCAGCAGTGCCGGCGGCGGGGGGGAAGTGATCCTGGGCCATAGACAGGGGCAGATGATTTGCCATTAGTGGATAGTCAGACACTCTGGAGTTTTTTGTGTGAAATGGAAGTGAATCACTAGTAATAAAAAGTGTTTTCTTCACGGTACAGGTCTGAAGTCTGCTGCTTACCCAGGTTATGCAAGCAGCCACATTAGGTTCATAGCAGGCTGCCCTGATCCAAATAAGTCACCACTCCGATTTTCCTTTACCCAGACCTGCTTGCACTCACAATCTGCAGTCACCAAACCCTGCCAAACCTGGAGGGTAATGTTTTACACCCACTTCACATGCAGAGCGAGAGCCAGGTGTTGTGCAAGCAGGGCAAGGCCATGGAGGGGCAAGTTAAGCTGCCAGTTCTCCAGGTACTTCATCCCACCACGACTGGGAGCCTGCGTGTAGGCAGAAGTGTCGGCAGGGCTGTGATCGCAGGAGGTGAAATGAAGGAGTGTCCTTTGAATACCTGTGCTGTGCCGTACCTGGTCTGGTAAGCACCCCGTTTCCCAGGGCTCAGTTCAGCCTTGCCTGCCTTCTCTTTGGGTCTGGCCCATCACCTCCCTTCCCAGATACACTCAGGTGGCTATTTGGTTGGCCTTACTGCCGGGAGTAGTTTAACTTAGATGAGATGATTCACAATGATAAAGCTGAGCGCGTGCTTCCAGCTCTGCTGGGTCAGGGTACAGAAAAAACACCCGACATTAAGGCCGTAAGTTAGCATGACATCTGAATACAAATATTTGTCTTTTATAGAGTTCATGAAGAAAATAGCTCTGATCTACAGTGAGTCCCGTGAAAGTTAAGGTGTACTTTTTATTCCTGTATTATAAACTCAAGTTCATAATAATTTGTCATTATTCTCTGTAAATCTAGGGAAGTTTCCTATTTCACAGGCTGTGTAGCAATGGAAAATGAGACTTCTAATACAAACCTCAGTAACTTAGTTTGGACTAGCTCTTATTTTGTGAAGGGGGTAGGAAAAAAAAGCACTACTATATGAATCTTTTGCTGCATATTTGTTGGGATTGGATCATGACTAAAGAAACTTTGCTCTCACTGAGATCAAAGGGGAATGCTTTCCCTTCTCCATTCTTTTAAATCACTACATTGCTAAAACTAATCTATTCCCTGTCAATTGTTTGGAAGGCAGTTGAACTCATTTCTCATTACAGCCCATTATAAATCGCTCCTCATTTCAATCTCATTTAGCTAATTCAGTCATCAAAGGATTGCAGGAGGCATAAAGTATTTTATTGATGCATTTAGCTCTTCACAGAATTATTAAAAGTATTGAACTTCTTAGGTCTATCTATCTGCAGATGGCTCTTGTGATGCAGGGAGAAGCTTTATTCCCTCCCTTGGAAGACAGAACCATTAAAAAAGAAAATCCAAGCAGCAAGAGACTTTCTCTAGGCTTGTGTGGGAGATAGATTGATGAACAATCTGACTTGTTTTCATATAACGTGTTAAAACTTTCATCTCTTGACACCGTGCCAAATTTGTCAGGACTTCACCAGAATAATTTTAATTTACAGAGCTGATTGAAGGAATTGAGGTCTGATAAAAAATGGCAGGAAAAATATCAAGTAATTCTGAGGCTGTTTGTATTTAACACTTCAAATGTTAAATATGCAAGGAATTATATAATCTCAGTCAGAACAGTCAGTGTAAGAGATGTTAATGGACAATTAATGAGTTGAATGTAATTATGCATATTTGTAAGCCTCTGGTTCATTATATCTACTATAGGAAGTCATATTTCTTCCAGTATATTGAACAGTTTAAACACAAAGATGCTTCTTGTGGAGGCAAAAGTTACAGCATTTGCTAGAAAGAGCCAGTCTTGATTTTCCAGACAGCTGTTGTGTACCCCCAAAGTGACAGTGACTCCTGCTATGGCATGTGTCATCCTGATCCAGCTCCCCTAAATATCCATGGGGAATGCTTTCCTTTACAAGGAAGGCAGCAGAACCAGCTACTGAACTTTTCTTCTTGCCTGTTCGCAGTTTATCCTTCTGTGAAATAGTACAGACTGTCTGGGGGTGTTAAGAAACTTCATTAATTATCTGCCCATATGCAGATGATTTCTGTTACGTAAAGCTGAAAGTAGGGATGTCCTGGATCCTTCAAGTTGACTATGACTTTCTGTGGTTTAGTTGTTCCTGGCCTCAGGTGATTAGAGGAGTGTTTGTGAGGGCCACCTTCATGGCAGGAGAAGACCAGCAATACACACTTGCAAAGATCAATCTCTGCCACAGCATCAAGGCATCAACTATTTTCTTTAGCAAGAAAGTGCCGGTAGTAAAAAGGTGCAAAGTTTAGTGGGATGAAGCAAAAACAGGAGAATATACAAAATGTGGAGTTGGGTTTCCCATCTGGTAACGCCTCCAAACTTCTTCAGCTGAGGTGCATTCCCTCTGATTACGTCTAGCTAGCAAATTTAATAGCATTGGGGAATGAGATGGGAACCAGATCCTGCAGGGTCAGCCAAGTCCAGACCAAAGGGCTGATCCTGGAAGTGCTTGAAGAAGTTTCTTCTTGTCGTCTTTCTCCCCCTGAGAAGAGAGGGAGGGGGAGAGCCCTCAAGACAGTGAAGAGATGAAGGGCATCAGGCGTAGGTAGGTAAAAAGGGGCTCAGATGGGAGGCTTAAATGAGAAGTCTGTCCATTGCTAGAGAAGAAGGGTAGAGGTGAGGAAGATAATAAAGAAAAAAATTGAGACCTGGTATTATGAGGAAGATTCAGGAATATTTGGTGCTGGGATACGCTAGGAGAAGCACTGTTCTTAAAGGATGGGCTTCACGTGTGCAGCTGGAGACTGTGCGCTGAGGATAGCAGAGTGGACGAGAGCATTAAATCACAGACTAAGAGAATTTTGGTGCAGACTCCTGAAAGCTTCATCCCTGAGTTCAGTGTATAGGAGGAAAAAAGTCAGATAAACATGGATGCTCTGATCCACAGAGAAATGTTAGGGGGTAGGCTGCAAGTAAGTGCCACTATTAATAAGAGCAGTAATCAGGCAGGTTTTCAATAAGTAAAATCGATCAGTACAAAAAATCCTGCATAATTCAAGCCAGGAAAAGATACTGCTGTATTATTTGGATACTAATAAACTGTCTTTAGCATAAGCTCAGGAAAAGCTATGAAGCTTTCAGGTGAGAGGAGCTCTTTGTATCCAGTTTTACAAGAGACATTAAGCACTGGTGGCATCATGTCACCTGGCATATGTTACAGATCCAGCCCAGTGGATAAGATGGGCTTTCTCTCTACATTAAGATGTCAAATGGTACTTTCAATTTAACAGCACTACAATGACACTTTCAAACTTAGCTACTGCCCTGTGCTTTTGTGTTGTATTATAAAAGAGATATCGGGGCAATTTTAAAAACAATTCAGTACCAATGCCACTGCTGGCTTACCGGTAACTGTCCCACTTTGAATGCAGATATAGAAAAGAGAGGAAGAGAGAGAAAACATCTCTCTCCTTTTGCTGACTAGTAGCTGATACTTCAGGCCTTACAACCTCAGGGTGCTCCTGATGAGAAAATGGTGATGAAGAGCTTTGGTGGCACCTCTACAAAACACACCCCCCCCGTCCTCCTCCTCTCCTGGTGGTAGGATAATCAGCAATCACACGTCCTCCTAGCTAACAAACTGGCATGCTTCCATTGCTCCAGGCTTCAACCAGGGGGAAAGCTTTAACATCAAATCCACATCAGCTGTAGCTGTCACTCCGAGTCTGTGTGAGGCACATGGGATTTCCTTAGGAAGTCATGCAAGAAACCGTGCCCTGCCATATCCCCTGGGTTCTGTCTCATTCACCTTGTTCCGAGATGCAGGTAGTGCCCTCGAGATCTAGGCACTAAGCCAGATACAGACATTACGGTTTAGTTTTAGGTAGTCCTGCGAGGAGCAGGGAGTTGGACTCGATGATCCTTATGGGTCCCTTCCAACTCGAGATATTCTATGATTCTAGGATTACCTTGCTTAGAAAGCAGGCAGAGGGAAATTGAGAGTTTTCCACAGACTCAACTTCCCACCACAGAGGGCCCCCAAAAGGCCAAACAATTTCCCCCACAGTGCAAAGGACCCCTTAGAATCATAGAATCATTAGGGTTGGAAAAGACCCTTAAGATCATCGAGTCCAACTGTTAACCTAGCACTGCCAAGTCCGCCACTAAACCATGTCCTTATGTACCACGTCTACCCTTCTTTTAAATACCTCCAGGGATGGGGACTCAACCACTTCCCTGGGCAGCCTGTTCCAGTGCCTGACTACCCTTTCGGTGAAAGAGTTTTTCCTAATATCCAACCTAAACCTCCCCTGGCGCAGCCTGAGGCCGTTTCCTCTCGTCCTATTGCTTGTTACTTGGGAGAAGAGACCGAGCCCCACCTGGTTACAACCTCCTTTCAGGTAGTTGTAGAGAGCAGTAAGGTCTCTTGGAGCCGGGCACCTCCACACAGTGACACAGAAGTCACACGCTCCCTGTCATTGCTGGGGGATTTTACTCTGTTACCCCATCAAATGGGGAACATATGCAAACCAGAGCTGATCATGCCCTGGTGGTGCTGTGGCAGTCAGTGCAGATGGGATCCTGGCTGAGGGCAAGCAGCCGGTGGGGCTACGCAGGATGGGTGCTCAGGCCCACCAAGATCCTGGATGTGCTTGGAGCCACCAGCTGTCACACCCCAGCTTTGCTGGCAGCAAGACAAAAGCTTACCTGGAGCAAAGCTGCCCACCTGCAGGTGATGGTTAAAAAAGTATGGAAGAACGCAGCATAGTGTGGAAGTCCTGGGAATGATCTAGATTTCATGGAGTATGAGGTGCCAGATCTTTCACATACCCCTGTGGGAGGACTCCCAGGCCACTATGGTACACATTGCTCTGTGGTTTAGGGAGGATGTGCTCATGGACAAGCTGTGGAAATGGGTTCAGATGTTCTCTATGGCTGTGGCCACCTTTCCTTACATAAACACCATGGCTTCACTGGGCCTTGTATTCCTCACCAGTAAAATTCATACTTGTGTTTACTGACCACATATTGGCATTTCAGGGTTTTAGTAATTCATATCTGCAGTGAGCTATGAAACACTGTGAGGGCAATTGCTACACTAGGGTAGTCGTTGTTTTGTCTATTTGTCCTTCTACGCCAGATTTACCTGTACAGGAGTTCTCTGCTGTTGCCGTACTTACTGTGCATCTGCATGGCTGTTGGCACCTGTAGACAGTCTGTGAGCAAACACTGCTATTCCGCTTGGTAAAGAATAACAGACTTCTGCAGAACTTTGTTAGCCCCGATTTTCCACTATTTTATTGATTTCATCATGATACAGCTGGCTTTTTAAATTAAATATACTTAATGAAGCACTTCACAAGATACAAAGGAAACATTTCCTAGCCCAGAAAGCAGTTCACATCTTGTTCTCACTGTCTGAGGACTGGAACAAGCTGATCCTATTTAGGAAGACTTCTCCATTCAAGAGCTTGAATGCTGCTTCAGGCATGTTGGAGTTTTCGGGAGAGGTGGGAAGGATAAGAAATTTATGCAGTATCACCTCTCACAAGCATGCGAGGTGCAAAGTAAACGCAATTGTGCACAAGATGGCAATGTTCTCCACAAAAAGGACCTTTCCCTCCTTCCTTGCTACAGTCTGCCTGTGTACTTTTAGACATACTGCTTGTTTCAGTGAAATATCAATGGCAGCACTTGAGATGCTCAATTCTGCTGTGTGCAGGATTGAAGTCTCTGTGAATACATACAGTGAAATATGCACACCAGCTGTATATTCAAATACGTCTCACTGCAGACGTGTAAATCTGTCCCACAGGTTTCTAACAGCTTTAGCTAACGCACCAGACAGCAGCTTGTTTTTCCTGCGTGCTGACCTATTACTGCATGCAAACATGGTGTCTATAGCACTAACTTCGCAAGACTGTTTTTTGGGAAGAATATATCTGCCATCATGTTGGTCACAAATAGCTGGCCATACACACTTCTGATTCACCCATCACCACGGCTGCAGCTGTCTTGTCCACAAAAACATCACATCTAAATCAGTCTCCAGAAAGAGCTTGGATCCAAATCAAGTAAAGGCTAAGGAACGGGCTCAGCCTGTCTGTGGCAGAGCAGTCCCATCCCAGTGCCTGAGATGTGTGAAAGTCTTCACTGGACTGAAGTGTGCCAGTTCCTCGTTTTTGTCCCTGTCTGAGGTAAGATCATTTCCATGCCTTTCTCTAGGATGGTCTACCTCGCTTTTGGAGAAATGCCTACATAAATAGATGGCTTTTACTGGGTGAGCTACATGGGTTCAGCATTAGGACTCTCCTGATTTAGAGAGTAGAGAGTACCCTGGACCAGGAGCAGACACCTCTAGACTGAGAAAACTTTATGGAGTGAAGAAGCTGAGGGCTAATATCTGTCAGTGGTGTTAAAAAAGACCCAGAAATTTAAAAACCAAAAAGTTTGTATTGGATACTGTATTGGTTTGAAAGAAGAATATTGATAAAATATTCATCCAAATTGATTATGCAAATATGTGAGAGTCCCTTCACAGATCTTTGATTTTCTGATCAGCCTCAGGAAAGTCCCTGGCTTGACATCGCAGGTACCAGTCTGGGTGGGTGGCTGCCACGCCATCAGCCAGCCAGCCTGGGAAGAGGCATGAGAGCCTCTTCGCAGCCCCTGTGGACATGCAACCCCTCGGTAGCCACTGCTGCAGAGCAGCAGCCGTCAGCCTCCTTGTAGCTGAGCCACATGCGAGGATGTTGCCACACAGCTGCCGCCGCTGCCTCTCCACGCAGCAGCTCTGCTCCCTCATCTAGCTGTGTGAAGGCACCGGAGAGGGCTCTTCAGGAGAGCAGCAGAACTTGCCATCTCCACTAGCAAAAGCTAATTTCTAGACTTGGTGAGGGCACATCTAGGCACAGCCCTGTGTGATGCTCAGTAACTGAGAGTCAAGCTGGTTTCTCCCACCGAACCGTACTGAAGCTCCTGGCAGCTGTAAGCAGGAGTGCAGTCCTGTCGTGACACATCTCAGGAATCAGCATGTGGTCTCACATCCCTCACCTGAATGAATAGTGGTGTGTAATCCACTGAGGAGCTTTTCAGTGTCTATCACTCATTGAATAGACTAGGAGGGATCTTAGCCCTCACGTGATACTTCTTATAAAGCTCTTGTCCTAAATCCCTGCTACAGGTGGTGATCCAGCTCATCTTCATAGGTTCACCTTCCTCTGTTCTTCCTGAAGACGCATTTGTGCACGACAGTATTGCTTTGATACTTTGTTTACAGAGGAAGAAACTATCCAGGTTGACCCCTGTTTTTTTACGGCCAAAAATCCTTCATCCTCACCATCAGGTATGATGAGAAAAGCAATATCAATCCAGACAGTTTCCAAATCAGAGCTGGACCCTGGATGGACACACTGAGAAATGGCTGAGGAGGACCTGCCTAGAACTACCGGAGCACACAGCATCCAATAGACCCGTTAATAATGAGAGCGGCAGGGTGGATGTCTGTCCTTACATTCAAGGAGGACGTGCGGTCTCTCAAGTCTTAGGGTCTCATGCTGTGCTTTGCAAAGCTGTAGTGCTGTTCTGTGAGATTTCAGGATCCTGTGTCTTGGTGGACTGCTTATTGCTTGGAATGTGGATAGTCACTCAGAACAGAGCAAAAAAATATTTTAGCAAGCAATAAGTGAAATTCCTTGAGATGGACTGGCCACTGGGGAGTCTGCCTTCTTCCTCAGAGTCCTGCCCAGGTGGGATTCTGCAGCTGAGAGACAACTAAACTGCAGTAGGCATGATCCACGATTTACGCTTTTCACATGGAGCAGAAGGGCGCTCCAAGGGTGTGCACGGGATGGGTGTGCACGGTGGGCCAGGAAATTTCTGGGTTCGGGTACGTGTGGTGCCCATATGAGCTTACTGCCTGTGCCCGTGGGCAGAGCGCCCCGTACATCTCTATTCCTGTAACATGACTGACAGTCTGTTATTAGAACCTCCATAGAGCTTTTCAAACCTTAAATAACCCAGCCTCATAATCACTCCAGGAGGTAATTAAGCCGCCTGGTTATCAACAGTGGAACTGAAATGTGGAGTTGGGATCTAGATTTTGGATGAGATATCCTTTTCTTTTGCAGGCCAGGTCACAAAGCATTAATACAAGTGGTGTGGACCAGGATTTCTGCTTCTGTCATGGCTCAGCATCAATACTTGAGTTAGATGTTTAGGAAGCTCCAATTTCCCAGCCCTATTCTCAGAACATCTTCCCGTAAGACAGAATCCCAATGTATCCTGTTAGAAAAATGAACAGAACAGGATGTTTTAAAAAATCTAAACATTACCTAGATCATGGTAATTTGGAGAACATCACAGGCATGTTTCCGTGTCTCAGTGCAATGCTAGTGTCTCTCTTCGTATCAGGTTTTAGCCTAATCTGTGATGGACTGAACTTTTTTTTTTCCTTTTTACCATGGCAACCTCACTATGGTGATTTCAGGGCTAGGGAGCTTTATATTTATCTTGACCAGCATGAAGAAGTCTGAGCCTCATTAACTGAGGAAGGTGGATGGATAGCATATGGAACACACCGCACACGAGATGGCACTTCCCTTCCCAGGGCAACTGGGTCATCCGTATTATCTACAAGAGCTGCAAGTTTCCTTTTGGAAATACTGAGTTGCTAACTGTTCTCTCTGTCCCAAGGGAAGAAAATCCAGACAGATGGCTTCAGAGAAACCTTGCATCTTTAAGGGAAGATATCCTCCTGGAACAATAATTAATGCTGGTGGGATTTTTTTTTTTTTTTTGAGAAACTTGGAAAGGATTCAGTATCACCAGAGGGCATTAACACAGAGCCTAGCAGAGGACAGAGAAAGATAAAGAGGGGAAAAAATAGCTATCACAAACAGTGATCCTATTAAAATGACATTGAAGAATTCTATTAGTGCTCTTTGCCCCCTCGCCTGCCTGCCTTCGAAGATTGGAAGCGAAACACAAGTGCTTGTCAGTCAGACAAAGCCTACTAATAATCTCTGCTAAAAGGTGACATTCACACATTGCAGAGGGATGCACGGGGCTCCGGGCTGACCACGTCAGGAGTCTGCCAGTAGAAAAGCCGCGTCTGGCTGCGGGCGCCAGCGCTCCACGCTGCAGGGAGAGGGACGGTGGGGTGGACGTGGGCTTGGGCCGCTCACCCACCCAGGGGCTCAGCAGCTCTGCTCTGTGAGTGGGGCTGAGCTGCTGGAAGAGCAGCAGCAATAGTGTGGCAGCGTTGCCTGCATGGGAGAGGAGGCTGGTGTTATGCAGGCTTTATGTGAGGACCCTAGAGCACTGGGCAAGTGGGGTGGACTTCATCCTCACTACACCCCAGCTGAAATGCCTTGCTATGCTGCTGTCCTCATCATCCATATTTAAATACCATTGGTTGAGCTTTGGATGTGTTGACTCTTATTGTTGGTGATGATCATTAGAAGCACACAAGTATAGGGGGAAGAAAAGCTAGATGCTAAGCTAGTCTTTTCCAAAAAAAAAGTAACTACTACCTTAGATGTGCTGCTTAGTTTGGTACTGTGTGCTATATCCCAGGATTCCCCCAAACAGTGGTGATTTGCTGCCCAGGGAAGTGGTTGAGTCTCCATCCCTGGAGGTATTTAAAGAACGGATAGATGTGGTGCTCAAGGACATGGTATAGATGGACTTGGCAGTGTTAGGTTAACGGTTGGACTCAATGATCTTAAGGGTCTTTTCCAACCTTGACGATTCTATGATTCTATGATTTTGGGAGCTGCGAAAACTGAGGCTAAAGATTGCTCTCTACCCAAGATCACTGGGAAAATGCAAGACCTCTTTCCCCACTAGCAGCTAAACCTTCTTATTTTCACTTCCTGAACTAGTTCTGCCAGTACGTTTCAGCAAATATCTATTTATGCAGGAGTATCTAGTGCACCGTGGACAAGATTAAGAATGTATTCTTTTCTTAGACACATTCAAATTAAGTTTTGAATTCTATTAATTTCTCTCTTTCCCTTTTTTTTTAGTAAGAAAACCTATTTGGATCAGGATCAAAGGGATAGTTTATTGCTCTTTGTAGAAGAGCAGATTCTCTTTTACCTTTGGAAATTACTACATGTAGCACAGAAAACTCATACACCATCTTGAACAAATATCTGTCTGCTCTAGTCGGCAGAGATAATGTCTCAGCTGCAGCACTTTGTGTAGTGTTGGGTGCCACATTCCCAGAGAGATATGGACCAGCTGGAGTGAATCCAGAAGGGAGCTGCAGGAAGGATCAGAGGGCTGGAAATCACGACCTACCAGGAAGAATGACTGCATTGGGGTTGCTTTGCTTAAAGGAAAGAAGATTAAGGATGGGGGAAGGGAGAATGATAATATTCCTCAAATATGCAAAAGACTGCTGCTGAGAGAGGAGGAAAAAATTCTTCTCCCTGGTGGAAAGCAAAAGAAATAATGGGTTCAAATTGCAGCAAAGATGACTTAAGTTAGGCATTATGAAAAAGCTTTCTAACAGGAGGAAAAATGAAGCACTGGACAGGACTGTCTGAAGAGAGATGTTACAGACCCCACTGGAAGTCTTTAAAACCAAATTAAGCAACTGTTCCTCTTGGGCAAAGGAAAGGAACAGATGACCTTGAAAGTTAAAGGGACTATTATGACATTTTAGAGGAAAGTAATTCACCTGGAAAGTCAGCTACTGGTAAAGAGGCAAGTTGGAAAAAATGAATAAAGTTTTCCTTAATGCTTTTCTACATCTTATAAACTTTTAAAATCATCCTTTCAAGCCTCATAAGATTTATTAGGTATGTCAATATTAAAACATTAGAAGGTGGCACAAAAATAACAAAATGTAAAGGGGAGATGTTTATAGGTTTCAGTACTGAACTGCACTTGGCAGCTCTGAGCCACTGATTTACCCAGGGGCACTTGGAGCAGTATCGCTCTCTGGAAAGCTCACCTCTTTCCAGATCATTCAAGTGAGGAAGGCAGATTTCCCTCCTGTCTTCTTCAGGGGGCCTGGTGTTGCCAAAGCTGGTTGGGAGAGTATTATCAGGGCAATCCAGGAAGGAGAATTACACCTGCTCTAAATGGTGGCTGAGCACCGAGCTGGGTATGTAAGAGGATGGAAATGGGAAGAGACGATAAGAAGATTGCCAAGTTGGCCACTGCAGCCGAACACACACTGGCAAGCTTCCTTCCCTGCCTCTCTGCTACGACCTCTCAATCACCCTTGGTATAGTCCTTGTAGTGCTCTGCCAAATAGGATTACACTCCGGCAGAGGGAGAATTTACACATTCCATAGGACTTGATGAAATAGCAATTGATAAGGACAGTATTAACCGGAAAAAATCCATATATATTGGGACCGGGGGGGGTGGCTGGGTGGGAAAAGGAGAGTTACACCCCCTGTTTGCTTGGTTTTAAGCCCAAGCAACCTGTGCCTGTGTGCAGGGCGTCCTCTCGCAAGCCTCTTGTTAGAATTTAATTGCTTGCTGATTGTGCTGCTGGCGAACTGGTGCAAATAGAGATGATCCCTCATTAATGCAGAAGCTTATGTGAGACCAGCTCCAAGGAATATTTTCAGTAGTGTCTAAATACTCTCTGGTCCAAGTTTCCTTACACCAAAATGCTGTTGTATTAACATATCTGATGGAAAAAAGTCAGCAAGAAGTCTGCCTGGGAACTGTCTCCCTACCCTCTAGGTATTTTTAAAAGTAGGTCTTAGAGGGTATTTGTGGCCTGGAACTCCGTGGAAATGCATTTGGAGACACATCACCAGTCGAGAGGTCAGAGGGCCAATGGCCGCTATTAATTACCTTGCAGCTAGGCAGGAGCCGAAATGCTACCCTTTGGCCTCGCTCAGCCAAAGAGAGCGTAGCACAGCTGTAAACAGCTGTAAAGAGCTGTCAGGGAAGGAGAAAGCTGCACCTACCTTTTGCTTTTTGCCTTGTGTGAAAAAAAATGGAAAGGAAAAAAATCAACTCGCAGGAAGCTACACGCGAATTACTTCTCTTCTGAAGCCAAAGACATGTCTTCTTTTGCACAAGACACGAGCTGCATGTTGAAACACCTTGCGATTATAAACTCTCAGCAAAATTACTGAGGGTCAAAGAATTTGGGGACTCACGGGATGATCTGATTGGCAGGACAATTAGGTACGGGCTGTGTTGTTTCATTTCTGCTGGAAACTTGGTGTAATTACAGCTCCCGTCTCTGGCCTGTGTGGTGCCAGAGGTCAGATGAACTGATCAGGATACTCCCTCTGGCCGTAAAAATCTATTAACCTCGCTTTACACCACGCGTGGCTCAGGCACACAGAAATTCAATACCTGTCCACCATCTGAAAGCTCTCTTGTCAAGGAGGAAGAAATAGAAGCACCGAGGTGAGCAGGGCTTCTCTCCACTTTTTCCACTGAAATTGCTGGAGAGAAGCTCCCAGGGTTCAACTTCAAGACACGTCTGGGTTTTGGAGGCTCTGCGACAGGCATAGCTGAGCTGGGAGCCTTGGCAGGAGCGAGCCCCACAGCTGGGGTGCACTGCAGAGCTACTCAGCAAGTGATGGACATGGGTGAGAGCGGCGGGCCACAGGGATTCCCGTGCTTGCTGAAGGTGCTGCTTTCCTTATTTAAAGGGGATGGAAAAGGAAAATCTGGTGGAGGCTTGCTACCCTTATAAAAGGAAAGCTCTTGAGCACAGGAAATTAGGCTGCCCCAGAAATGGGCCAGAAAACCACCATACTCCAGAGACTGTAATCTTTATTTTTGCACATATAGGGCATAAGGATTTTTTGAGTGAGGCTCCTACCTATTTATCAGCTTTCTTCGGAGTTAGTTTTTGGAGAAAGGGGCTAGTGACAGCTTCTAGTTAATTTGGTAATATCTGCCTTACTGAGTGGGAGATTCATCTGCCTTAAGTTTGGTATCTGAAAGTAAAAATGTCCAAGCCCGAGCCAGCCAGCCTTTTGCTCACTTTGTCACTGGTAGGAAAAACAGAAGAGATGGCGAAGGCAGATCAGACTGCTCACCCACTGGAGATGCCCGTTTCCCTGCATCATCTATACAAGCAGTCTCGGGTGACCACTTCAGCCTTCAACACCTGACTTGCAGGAATCCAAAGTTAGGTGAGATTCCCAGCAACCATCAGAGCAAAACTGCAATGCTTTTCACAGATGAGGTAAATGGCATTAGAGAAAAAAAAATGCCACCTAATAATCAATCATTAGCTTAATTAGCTCCAAGCTATGAAGTCAGACAGTTCCAACTGGAGGCCAAATCCAGCCTGTGGGCTGATTCCATCTGGCTTAGCTCTGCTTCTGCCGTAGCTACGTGGTGGGATGGGAGGCGATGGGGAGCAGCTGTTAGCGCCCTGGGTGAAGTCCAGCAGTTCCGAATGCCTCCTACCGTGCTTGCGCACAACCAAACCCTCAGCCCGGGGAGGTGCTGCGTCCACATGGCTTGCGAGGGGAGTCTCCAAACGGGCATCTGGGCTTCAGGAACACAAAACAAAGCTTGGACCACCCCGTGGATTAAGTCATTCTTCTTGGCCAGAAAGAGACGTATGAAAGTAAACATCTTGAAGATTGTATTGCACAGCCCTGCTTTCGAAAGCACAAATTAAGTGTTTGGATGTGCAGCCTGTGCTGAGGGTAGTGTGTGTGCAGTTGGGGTTCATGCAATTCCCTTTGGAGGAATTTTCACAAAGAAAACAGGACTTTGTGTTTTCTGACATTTGCTTTAACTAAAAGGCATTGTGAGGACTTTTACAGAATACCAATTAGACTCACAGGTTAGCAAGCGAGAGCTATGTGCTTCTTGTTGGCCGAGGTCACTGCACAGCAGGAAAAAAAATCAGAGCTATTCACAAACAGCCTATCCCAGCACTGCAAAGTCTGATTTCTCCACTTTAGTCAGACGAGGGTTGTTAGCAGAAGTAGCATCTTTCCTTACACCAGCTGATCCAGTTAGGAAAGAGTAGACTAGCTGTTGGGCTGTGAGCAAGGTCTGAAACAGAACCTGGCAACCAGAAGAAGGGCTTCTGCTCCCAGGGGCTCATCTGGGCTTTTCTTTCAGCTACATCAGCCAGTCTAGGAAGAAATACCACCTCACTGTAAATCATGACTCACTTCTACCTCTGACAATCACAGCTACTGCAGCGTCGCTCTTAATTCCTTCCTGTCGCTATTCAACAATTGGGTGACTTAGGTCCCTCTTAAAATATCCTTGTGAAGTTTGGTGCTTTTTTGTTTGTAAACAGCTTTGTTTAACTTTTACAGGTTCTGCCTGTTAACGCACGGGCCGCTGGTGCCATGGGATGGGTTGTGCTCTCGGGTCACCAGGGAAAGCCCAGCTGCCCTGTGCTGGGCTCAGGGAGAGCTGGACACTCCAACAGGTCCTGACATGGCCCGTAGGTGACGTATTATGGAGGCAAAGCAATCTTATATCCCAGAGAAGCCCTTCTCTATCATTCCTCTGTTTTGAGAAAGCTGTAGAGCAAAGCGTACCCTGTGTGCTGAAGCTCCTTTCCTCCTGTGCTACCACACGGCAAACACAGCTGCCTGGTGGGGGACTGACACTCACAGCACAAAGCAGCAGGACAAGAGGGATTCCCTGAGGCAGAGCCAGGACTCACTGAGAGACAGATACCACCATTCTGGGCTACAGGAGGGACAGATCGTCCCCTAATGTTCCTGTTCCTGCCTGTATACAGCTTCTCCATCATTGAACTGCTCCAAAGGCCACCCTTTTCTGGCCAAACGCAAGGTTTACCCTCTGGAGCAGGAGGCTTGCTTGGGCCACCTAGTCTCATAGCATCAGGGTGGGAGGAGAGAGATAAGTGAGTGGTGGACTGCTCTCATTTCCCTTGAAGTACAGCTGGAGTTCAGTTCATTCATGAACAGCCCCAGAGGTATGTCCTCCCGGTGTCTTGGGACTATTTTCAGAGTGAGCCAGTGAAAACATGCATGAGGAGGAGCACATTGTAACGTTATAGCACATCTTCCCAGTGGTGTGGAGCATGAAAAACCTACCTTTCATATGGCAGTAATGCACAGTGTTTAACAAAAATTTATAAAGTAAAGCCAAGGTAAATTGAAACTACTTACTCTCAATTTTTAGTCATGTTACTTCTAATTCAGCAGACAGGTTTACTTGCTGTGTCTCTCTGGTATGAAACAAAGGGAACATCTTTAATAGTGATACAGCATACACAACAGAATTCAGCCACCTACACAGCTTTAATCGGAACATCTTTCACTGCTCATAAGGGGAATTTATCCAAGTAACAGCTTTTAAATTGACCACGCTAGTGTTTCTGGGATAAGATCTCCATCATTTTGCAGCATTTGTCTCCATCTGTCACATTAACCTTCCTCTGATTTGTCTCTTCTAAATGCCAGCCAAGCAGGGTCAGAGGGACCAATGACGCGGCCGGGAGGGCCTTGAGGTAGTGCAGCTCTTTCCTCATTACCTGGCTTGGCACATCAGGCAATGCTTATGTGGCAGTTGAGACTGAAGCCCCTGAAGAGTCCCCCAGTTAATATCTCCCTTGAACAGAAGAACAGTGAAAAATGTCATTCTTCTTGATGGATGTAGTCCTCTCACAGCTGATCTAAGTCCCAGTCCTGTAACTCCTCACCTGTGTGTATCTCTTTCTCTAACTCTCTTTCTTTAACATTTCTCTACACGGTAATCATGTAGGTGATGTCTGTGCTGAAACCAAAAGAGGATTAGGTACCAGTGCCTAGCCCTAAAGCCAAGTGGCTCGTTGGGTACAGCTCCTATAGAAATATACAGTTCGCATCCCGAAAGTCTGTTTACCTTCAGTTCACACAAGCTGAAGGAGAGGGTAGCTGCTGTCTTTTCTAAATTTTAGTCCACGTGGTCCTTAGCCTAAGTAAATTGTTTGAAGAAATAGTTTCTCTACTCAGATTGATATGAGGCATAGTGTATAGGCATAGCATATAGTATCAAACTTCTCATTGAACTCATTATTAAAAGAACAGCTTTGAATGCTAGGAAGAGTCCATCGTCAATTAATAACAGTGCTGCCTCAAAACAATATTTGGAAAGTACATAGAGACGCGCACGTGCGTGCACGCACTGCCTGGTTTGTGACCCGCTCTTGCTTAAGTTCTCCGGGTACTACATGCAAAGTGGAATCCTTATTCCTTTAAATAACTCATTTCTTCCTCTTTCAATGAACTTACTCATGCTCTTTGAACTTCAAGGTAGAAAAATCAAAGGCAGTCACTGTGTCTCTTAGGATTCCTTGACCTACTTTGTACTGATCAGTTCTCATCTCCTACAGAAATGTGGAAACTGTGTCAGAAGGATTTACACAATAAGCTGTCAAGAATGTTTCTTCTTTTAACTTTATGCATTTCAAGGAAAGGAACCTGAAAGGAATACGCACAAACTTTAGGTACAATTGTAGGAAAAGTGTCTGTGCCAACAGATAATGTAAAAGATACCTCTGTGGGCTCAAGAGGCTACTTGAATGAGTTGTCAAGTACAATTCAGAAAAGTGTCTCTAAATTCTTTCATGTTGGCAGTAAAATCAGAACTATTGCAGAGTGATTTTGTTGGCAGAGAAAGAGGAAATTTGAAAACTTGGGGGAGGGGGGGGAAAGAAAAATATTTTCCCATTTGAAGAAAAAGTTCCACTAATCAGTCATTGCTCAATGGCATGAGATAAATGCTCACAATAAAAAGTAATGATGCATTATGAACGTAGGACTTCATATTTTAAAAATTTTGGCAAATAGTCAGAGGTCTGGTTAGGTACCGGTTAGACCACCCCTCAATCTGGCAAATGCCCATTAAATCAGCAGTCCAAGACAATGCTATGCAGAGATTGGGACAAATTAGGTTTCTTTGTGAGATAGCCTTTGAATTCTTCCCAAAACAACGAAGGAAAGCTACTTACCTTTACTGCCTTGTTCTGTGCCCCCCCTCCTCACCCTCCTCCCTGGGACTTCCTTACCAATGGGGATTGCTCCCTCCTGGCAGGATCTGAGGACCATATCTGGGAATGCAACAAGATACGAAATGCCAGTCTTAGAGCTTGGGCATGGTGAATAAACAACCTTCTGAAGAAGTGGCACCTTGCAAGAGTAAGAAAGGGCTTTGCTCCAGTGTCATCAGGGGTCAGCCTCATGGTTGTCACTGTGTGCCCAGGCACAAGTTGGTGACATCAGGCAGTGCTGGTCGCTCCTGTAAGGGTTGCACCATTCTGTGCTAAAACGTACAACAAACAACATGCAGTGCCTTTGTTGCTTGGAAATGCCCTTGGTTCTGGTAGCAAATACCTCTCTACACAGGGAGCAATGTAAGCGTGTTGAATACCGCCATTAAAACACCACAAGCTTTTTTGAATACAAAGAATTTCATTTTTGACACATCCATTAAGGGGTTCAGTATCTTTTTGTGCCGGTATCTCTGCGGCCAGAGGGTTGTGTGTGTGTATTCATACAGGCACATGCATGTGTCTGCTTTTTCACAAGCCTTTACTGTGGAAACTGGGCACCTGTATCTCTATGTCTAACTTAAGCAGTTTGTGGGGACAAAAGCAAAGCAAACCTGCATCATTACTGTAATCCATCCAGTACTTTTCCATTGAGCACTGCCAGAAAAATGCCTCTGGTTCAAGGGCAGAACTTTTCTCAGACTATATGGGAGAAAGTCTGCCTCTAAGAGAAAAACTGATTTAAGGGATGTTGGATCCTTCAGTGACAATCAACTTAAAGCTACAGCGGCAGCAGCACTGTCAGATGAGTAAGTGGCACCAAATGCAATGCTGATCTCACATTGCTCCTTTAAAAGAAGAGTGACTGAGCACAGAAGGGTTTAATTGCCCTACGTTCCCTGCACCACGTGGCAATTTGTCAGCAGGTTCTCTGAACCTGGTTTAGCACCGCTGTACAGCAGTTGCCCCGTGAGACAGCATGGGTTTGCTGTGCCCAGAGCTTGTAGCACATTTGCTCCAGGCTACCTTCTCATGCTCTCCTCAGCCCCACACCTCCTGGCCCCACAGCCGCTACTGGGGCTTGGTTTGGATCTTGCTCCTTTCTGCAATGTTTTCCTCCAATTTGGAGGTGATGTGCAGGGATGAGAGGGACTGTGCCGTGCCTCCTGAGGCTGTTTGCCATAAGCTCCTTCAGACGGTTGGAGCTGGACCCCATGCTAGGAAAGGAGGTACATGTGACCCATGCTGACCTTCCTCCCAGCCGGTGCGATGCCCTCTCCTGCCCTGCAGCCAGTCTGCTCTGCCGCCTCCCGGGAAGACCATGAGCCGCTTCTCTGGCAGAAAAATGGATGTGATAGGCAACTTCCATTTAAAGCCTGCTTGTGGGAATGCTTCTCGTCAGCATGGTGTTGTAAATACAGGCGGACATGTTCCCATGCATGCAGATGAATGCATCACACCGCTGTGTTGTTCGGAGCACGGCTATTAAAATAAGGTGAGTTTGATATATATTCACCACCATACGTTAAACCTACAGCCCACTAGAGCCGTGTCCTCTCCATTTTGTGCGTGTACCAGCAGTAACCAGGTAACAGTAAACTGATTTACATTCCAGAGTGATTATCCACAGTGATGCACTCCATTAAATGGGCAGACAGTGGCTTACTTTTCATAATCCATGGTGACACACTGGAAATGAAAGTGACAAAAATTATAGATAGCTCTTTGGCTGAAGAAGAGAAAGAAAAGGCATGGAGGAAAGAGAGAGGCCCAGCGGTTTGCTCCTGCAAAATGCCAAGCCAGGCTGCGATGTGCCGAGTATCCCCATTTCCACGTGAGGACTGTGAAAGGAGGGTACTTAATCCCTCAGATGAGTGCAGGATGGAGCTCTCATTTGGGAAGTAAACATTCATTTCTTTGCAAATATCATTTTCTGTGGTTCAAGAAACATTAAGCCAAGTGCAACCTTTGAATTTGCTACTTTTCAAGTACTTTTCTATTTTTTATGAAGGAACATCTATGAACATGTGTACGCCAGCGGGTATTTGAGGATTGAGCTCAACACAGGTTTAGTTTGAAAAACAAGCTATTACTGACCCAAAGATCATGAACGCAAGTAATGAAGACTGAGATGGAAGGAACGAAGAGAAATTGCCGAAAAGAATCTCAGATGCCTGAAATTTGTATTAGGCTGTGACTTTTTTTAAGCCATAGGACACTTGACTAGAGATAAACACTCAAACTGGGTCAGCTCACAAGCATTCAACAATTCCACATCTTTCTTCGACGGCTGCTTCTTGGGTCAGAGAGTCTAATGCTGCATTATATTTATGCAATATATATTTTTTAAATTTTTTTTATATATACATATATTTAATGCTGTTAAATAAATAAATTGGGCCATGATTTGTGTCTCCATGTTTCTGAGGTTAATTGTTGGGACTCTGGGGCCTTCGGGGTTTCCGGAAGAGCCATGGTTGAATCCAGGGATACCTGAAAAATTGTTTTACTCAAAATTAGCACCCTAAAAAAAGACTTAAATCAGCCACATGTCAAGACAGCCTTTAAAATCAGAAACATAAAAATAAATCCCTACAGACTTGCCTTAAAAGATAGCTCCAAACTCAACAGCTCTGAAGTCTAATAAATGCGATATAAACGTCTTTTGAGCAAAACATACTGGTGAAAAGAATGTTTATTGTGTTACAAAAATCAATGCAATCTGCAGGGACTGAATCAAATAGCTGTACAGTCTACCCTGTGATTCATTTTGCTTTCATGAGTAAGGGAGGCTAGGATGAAATGGAATATACATGTAGCTGGAATGATTGGAATATACATGGTAAGGAAATATAATCACTTTTTTCAGCTTGGAATCTGACAGTGACATATGTTTTTCATTGCTTTCATTAATATCTCAAAATGTTTCTGTCACGTGGTGAAAACCACTAATTCATGAAAATGCAGATTAGATGCCACAACCCCTAAACTAACAGAAAACCTTTCATTTAGGTGTAATTCTGAAATACTACCATCAGCCAGTCTTCTGCTGGCATGCAGGATTTGCTATCATCATTCACACATACATTTTTGTGTGAGTTAGACTTGCAGCTCATATTTTTCAAAGTATTTGTGTCAGTCTCTGGGCTCCTTTGCTTTAAATTAAATATATAACTGCATGAAAAAAGATTGGCAGTGTCACCAGCAGCATCTCTTTACTCTAAAGTGGAGATGAGTCAAGCACAAATTAAATGCTAATCAAGTAATGTGTATCTTACATGCAACTATCAGCCCCTTACTTGACAAGACTGAGGTAGATAAATACTTTTTTCAGTGTTTTGAATGTTAATTTTTTGAGCTCATAATATGGGAAATGTTTTGTAGGGGACATTCCTGCCCCGCATGCTATATTCCTGCTAAAGATATGTCTACAGGAGAAAGTGAGCAAGTCCTGATAGTGCTCTGAGCATCCTTGGAGCTGCATGAGTTTAGCGCTTAATTCAGTATACCCCGAGACAGAGCAGAGCTGAACGGTTCATACTCGGTGCCAGGCTGGCTATGGCCACTCCGATTTTGATTCACAACACCACACATCTGGCTGCTCTAGAGCACTGGCAAAGCAAGACTGCTTCTGCCTACAAAGCGCCGCGGACATATCCTAGTCAACATCTCCCAGCTCTTAAACAAATAAAGTGCGCATGCATGGAGATGAGGGGACGGGAGGGTCGTGGTCATAGCGCTGGACTGAATCTGCGTTTTTCTGTGCAGCCTTGGGCTAGTCATTCCTGTTACTCCCATCTTAATTCCCGTCTTAATTCCTCATCTGGAAAACTAGGATAAAGGTACTGACTTTTAATTAGTGCAAGGATGACTTTATAAACAGTCATGACGGATTTGCGCATTAGGGTGATGGGGGGCCATACATGTACCAAGCCAGAGGGAGCAAAACAGAAAGGTTGAAATGTAAATGAATATATTGCAATAACAGTGGGTTTTATTTATTTTTTCCAACTAGGAGGATTTCTAAAAGGACAGTAAAGTGATGGCAGTCAGCTCGTCACGTCACAGCCCTCCTTCTCTCCTGTGCTGTCACTGTGCACCCACTGAATGAATAGACAAACCCAACCTCATTTCGGCTCAGGACATAGGCTGTCAGTCACTTCTGACAACAAGCATTTGGTGTCCATTTTTAGCAGGATTTTAACAGATCAATCTTTATCTGGTGGTTCAAAGAAGCAGTTCCATCTGCGTGCAGCTTGGTACTTGCAAATGCTGCGCTTGATCTTTAAACGTATCATTGTTCTGAGTCACCGGCTGCTTCTGTTTTAATGTAGGTGATCTGATTCACCAAAGTGAGTTAATAATATAACTGGGGAAAATTAAGTTCCTATTTCTATGAAAGCATAAATGTTATCTGAGACAGTGGCATTTACGATTCACTGAAAAATATGATTTGTTTTATATGCAGCTGTTGAGCTACCAAGGAGCTTTTTTTATTTCTAGCAATTTAAGCTTCTCTGTAAAGTAGATGATTTAAGACAGGCAGAAGATGCCTTTTCCTCACTGATCCATTATGTCTGCCTTTTTCCTTTACTCTTGGTCTGCAGCAGGCGAAGAAGCAGCACTGGTTAGAAATCACTGGATAAATGTACACAGCTCATTTTTCTTTGTAATGGGAGGGAGGGAGAAGAAAACCTTATAAAACACAGAGCTATTAAAAAAAAAAGAAACAGTTCTATCATGATGGATAACACTTACACAATTAAATAAAAATACACTTGCAATACCAAAGAGCAGAGCACATTTCATTTTTATCTGCAGTGTCACTCTGCTAATGGTTTCTGTCACAAAACCTAAACAAAACAAATCTGTGAAGCAGACCAAGTCTCAGGTTTCAGGGATGCAGAGCTCTGCCAGGTGGATCGGAAAAGTAGGTCAGTGGGTCATTAATGCAAACCTGACGGGAACGAAACCCCGACCCGCTGAAAAGGAAGAGCTTTAGCACATTCGCCCATTCGACACACTCCGTGCATATCATTTCCTCTAAATAGGCATTGCAGTTCAAGCACTACAAGCCAAAACGCAGATCTGAGGACATCTCAGAGACTGAAATACCTTCATCCTCTCGTATTGTGCAGACCTCACAAATCGCATTACATAGATGGTGGGGTTTTCACACTCGAAGAGCAACATATATTACAATTTCTGTATGCCTAAGTACACTGCAAATCATTTTCAGAAACCTATATGGCCTTATTTCTATTACTGACCAAGGCACTTAACCCTTAAAATGTTTGTCATCTTTCTATGTCCTCCTAAAAGCCCAAAGTACTTTTGACATTTCATTTTCCAAGAAGACATGATAGATATAACGTTGGGAATTTCCACCTGCAGCCTCGTACCTTGAGCTGCTTCGCAGCTTTCCCCTCACACATGGTGAGGGACGTGTGGTGGGGAGGGAAAACCAGTCCCATTCCCTTGGGCACAGGGGAAGGACGGCACCCTGAGCTCCCCGGCGCCCCGCAGGCACCCTTCGCGGCATAGCCCCTCTCTGCAGCCCTGCGTTGCTGCCTCTCTGCAGCCCTGCGTTGCGGCCTGCTGCTCGGCGGGTCCCCTCCGCTCTCACACCTGCCTCGACCAGGCCACCCCAACGGAGAGCCACCAGTGGCAGCCTTCACCTTCTGGCTTTCTGAATGGTTTTCTTTATGCTTAGTTTTCCTCTCTTGCTTTAGACCTGCTTAGTTTTTTTTGTTGTTGTAAGACGAAAATTCAAGGAAATCTGGGGTTTTTACACATTTTTCTCTTCTGATCAAGGAATCAAGCACTTGGGTGTTTTGGTTTGGGTTTGTTGTTTTTGGTTTTTTTTTTTTCCTCCATTGCTTAACTTAATCAGAGTTTCTTGTTTTGTACTATTTTAGTTTGGCACCAAGTTTCTCCATCTCTTTTTTTTTTTTTTTTTGCTTCAGAGTTTTCGATTTTCCCCTTGAAAATCCCCTTTCAGGAAATCCAGAGCCAGTGGTTAAGAAATCTGCTGCATCTTGGAAATCCTTCATGATACATTAGTTCTACGAAACATCTGACAAACTGAATAGTCCTTTGGTGGGTCGAGTCATTAAAAAAAAAAAACATGTAAGCAAGTACAGAAATCTGGAGTTAAGATTTCTTATTTCTCTTCCATACAATAATTTCCTTGCACTTGTTTGACTTTTCTTTTGACTGGCCTTATATCTTTTCTGGGCCACTTGGAAAACCTGAATGCAGTCATGGCATCATAAAAAACATGGAGGACAGACACATCCCGTATACTATCCTGCCTGGTTTAGCTCAAACTTTTCTGAAATGACAAGTAAGATAATCAACCAAATGGTGCGTGCAGCACCAGCAGATAACCGCGTACATTAAAGCAGTGTAGCCCGTCTCTACTTAATACCAAGGTGATTCTGGGTGCCAATTAAGATCACGGGACCAAATGTCTTGTCCTGGCCAGGACAGCTTGTGATTACTTAAAGGGTGAAATAATTTGCCTGGCACAGACAGCAGGTCTACAGCAGGAGGAGGAACGGCCGCCGAGCCTCCTGGTTCCCATGCACGGTCCTCACCGCTGGATTGCAAAGCGTATAATTGGTTTTGTGTGTCTTGAAAGAGGTGTATAATAAACTAGTGGACACCTACAGGTTGTAGATACTGATTTAAATCAAAATGATTTAAGTAATTTTTTAAATTATGATTTCAATCATTAACAAAGAATGGCTAATACTTGTTCGCTGCTTGTTTTAGATTTGTACTTCTAGAATATTTCCCCACACAAAGGCCCATGCTCAATAATTGATGCAAATTTATATTTACTTTTGCAAGACTAGAAGGTAAACAAAATCCACATGAATTTATCTGTGGAGTTATGGTTTACAAACATTTGTTCAGATCCTTAATTTGTAAGTTACTTAATTTTGAAATGCCAGACAAAGCATCTCTTATTTATTAGATGATGCTTCCTTCTTACTTACAATTTGAATGAAAATGGAATTAATTAAAATATGTGAAATCAACACTTTGTTATTGCTTGAATTATCTCAGCAATGCTAACTTAGATGTGCTGTATGCGCCGGACGAAGTGGATGTGCCATAGCACTTTAAGCAACTGAACAGTGTTATTAAACACAGGAGGTAACGTTTCTGTTTGTCTAATAAAATTGGTTAGTTACAGTCATTTGCCTTTTGATTGTCTTAGAACTAGTACTTTTCATCCTCTCACATTATTTTTTACTCACAGATCTGAGGATGAAAACTATTTTTTTTCGTTTTTAAGTGAGTACTTGGTTTTCAATTTAAATGATCTAGTCCTTGACCAGAGCTACCTGAAAAACATGTAAAGCAGAAAATGTTCCATTTCTACTTACAGTAGAAGTTACCTCTGATTAAAAAAAAATGGTTTGTCACTGTAGCAAACCCTACCTCCAAGTGTTTACTGAATAACTTCCCCTAGTTGTAGGATGACTTTCTTTAAAACTGTGGCTGCAAACATATACTGCTTGTTACTTTTAATGTAATTTATATTATTGTAATATATGATAATAAATCTAGGTCTTCCCTTATGTTGTCATATTTTGCATTTTAGTTTTAAACAACTATTGTTTTAAAGAGAAAAATAAGATTGAATTTCAACTGTAATATCCAGATTTTTAATGAAAAGATTAACAGACTTTCCTAATGAGCAGAGCAAGGTGATTACACCGACAAAACAAATTTAGCAGCATTACTGTTGCCATATATGTCAACTTATTTCATGCAGTAATAACTTGAAAGCATAATTTTATTAATTACCTCTCTAGCAGTTGAAAGGGCTTCAGACATATTCTGTTGATGAAGGGACGTACTATGAGTGCAGGCTAATTTCTACTCAAATACTGTGTTTAAGTCCTTGTGGAAATCGAATAAAACAAAGCATTTGCTGAGTGTTTTGTTAAACTGAGAGCCAGAAGAGGGATGCCCACCAATTTAGAGAGATTAAGGATCACTCCAGAAAGTCTAAATATTTATCTGACATCTCCAAGTAACAAGAAAATAGAAGTTGGGTGAGCAGTCAAACAAAAATTAAAGCTTTGTTTTAGCTAATGGGTCACGATGCAAAGTAATAGTGATGTAAGAATTATTTGCAGGTGCAAATCCACTCTTTTAGTTCCATGCACAGATAGGCAGGGGCTGAGAGGGATTTTTTACAGTAGACAGGCACCAGGTTGTCATCTTGCCTACAGGTACCCACCTGGGGACCATCTCCTCTATTGCTTCCCATCTGAGGACTCTTGAGGACGGATCCTCATGGGGTGAAAATGGTCCAGTCCTGATGAAGCCAACAGTGATTTACACCAGCTGAGTACCTGTCCCTTAACTCGGCCGTGTACCCTACTGGGGAGCCAGCAAGTGTGGGTTATACAGGGGGAATTATCTTTGAAATGGATTTCTAAAACAATGCGTTTAACATATGAAAGCCTGGGAATCCGAAATGAAAGTTTTTACATACTTGGCATTCATTTGTAAGTTGGCAGTGACAGCTTTCATCCTACAGAAAACATTTTTTATCTCATGAAAGTTGAAAATAGCTTTGTGCAGTACTGGTGCCTCTCGCTAAGATGGGGCTTTTCATCCGTGACCTACTTTGCTTTCTGCACAGTATACCTAATGAGTAATAATGACTTCGGAAAGGGCAGAGCTGGAGAAGAAGTTGAAGTAACGCCTTAAGATGCTGTCTGTGAAAACATCAAACAGAATATTTTTCATCAGGCTGAATGAAAGAATCTGGTTAAAGTACACATAAGTTTAAGAATTAAACAACACTCGGCTGATGGGTGAAGGCTCTTCGCACAAAGTGGCTGTCACGGCGTGGGGCCGGTGGTCGTGCTGCGACAGCACGGTGGTGGTGCTGTCACGCGCCCCGGGGGGCCATGCAGCACACAAGCATCCCCGCAAGCACCCGCGGCACCCGCTGGCAGAGCGGCGCGGGAACCCGGCACTGCTGATGTGCCTCGGTGGCAAGCAGGGCACCCATGAGACTCTGCGTCCCGCAGCCCTTCGGGTGGGGGAGAGACTGGAGGGGGCAAAGGCCGGGGCTGAGCAGGTGGGAGATGGAGCTGGGAGCCACAGAAGATAGGGGTACCAAGCTCCGTCCCCATTTGCAGAGCTGCTGGGCCTTTTACCTGCCAGTCACGCATCAGTGTGCCCCAGTCCCCATCAAAGTTAGCCCATCATCTGCTCCGTTGCAGCCTTCTTTTACCTTCCACCACCCTCCAGCTGAGAGCCAGAGCTGTGTGATACTCACCTGCCTCTTTCCTCCGCGGTGGAGCCGATGCACAGGTCCTGCTTCTCCAGCCCTTGTCGGGTCACGGGGTCTCCTTCCCTGCACAAACCCCCAGCCCACAAGCCACTACCTCCCATTTGCGGAGGGTAAACCTCTGCCCCTTCTCACCCTCCTTGCCCCATTTGTCCTCCAGCACCGTAGATAACGTTTAGTTTCATTGCAGAAATCTTGGTTAGACAAAAAGGGTAACATTTTACTTTTATTGTTATTACTATTATCATTCTCCTTGTCTTTTTAGACTGGAGTACTTTGATTTTGCTGGAGTGGAAAAAATAGGCTTTTTTCTTCTTGGGTGACTGAAACCTTGTTAGGCTGCAAAGGTAATTTATTTTGTTCTTCTCAGGTGAGCTGAGAATACTCTTGGCAGCAAGAGTATTCCTTGTGAAACTGTGTAGAAGGAAAAGGGTTTTATATATCAAAAAATCCATGCAAGTCTCCATTTCAAAAATCCATGCAAGCCACGTTGCATCATTTTTCTTTCTGTCAGCAGATGCCTATGAGTTTTCACACCAGGTCAACTTTGAATTGTATTTTGCTTCTTTGTCCATGGAGCATAATCAGAAACCTGGGGAGATTTCATGAAAAGCACAAAATGCTGAACAACGAGGAGTAAATAAAGCAGGCCAAATGCCAGGCGGTTGAGAGGTGAGATGAGCTGCAGGAGGAAGATGAGTTGTGAGTTTGCTGTTGGCAGGTGAGGAGAGGACATGGAGGGGAGTTGTGGCCTCCTCCGCCTCCGACCCTGCCTTCACGACGAGCTTCCCGTTTCGGGATTCAACATACAGGTGATCAGCAGGTCCAGACTTGAGAACAAATTCAATCCCATACCAATTAGTATAAATGGGTCCTGAGGAAAACCGAAAGCCATGCAAGCCATGTGAAGCAGAGAACAACATCTGACTTCCCACACAATACGTCTAGCGGTATAAAGGAGTATTAAGATACTGGTATTCTCAACGTTCACAGAAGCTGCAAGGCCCCTTTATAATACTGACATGATCTGAAGGGGTGTTTGTTTAAGCGAAAACCATATCCAGTGTTTTAAGTAGGTCAAGTTCAAAGCCTAGTCAATATTTGAAAAATCTGTGCAAGTTAAAGAGGCAAGGAGAAAAATTAGCATGTGAGCCCACTAGAGCTTTTCTTCCCAACTGCACTTTGCATGGGGAAAATGAGGACAGTACACAATGAATCGGCATTTGTGTCCCAAATACCAAACTCCTTCTCTGATTTTCCATAGGAAAAAAAAAGAAAGAATTCAGAAACTCTTTTTCTGAGCTCTTACTTGATCATCCTTTGTTTCTAAATTGGGAAGTGGAAACTTTGATTTCCCATCGTAACTTTGCCAGAAAAATCAAGAGCTAAAGATGAGTTTTATTTAACCTAATTCCCAAACTTTTACTGTACATCCTAATTACAATATATTGCTGTGACTCGGAAAAGCTGGATACCAGATATATGCACCACAAAACACAGACTATAGATGACAGGAGAAGCCTTTCAAACCAATAACTAAAACTGTTTCTTCATTTAAAAAAAGCTGCAATGAAAGAATGATCTAAGTGATGTGGGGGCAGGGCAGAGAAGGAAGGGAAGAGCGGAAGGACAGCTCGTGCCAGCGCGGGCCGGTGACATTTAGGCATAGTTTCCCTTGCGTTCCTCTTTAGCCGGTGGACTTCCAGAGAGCAGCTCAGAGCAGATGCTGTGAGTCATTTTTTGGCAGAGCCTCTGGATCAACTACATTGGTATTTCAGTTCAGATCAGGAGCGTGCTTTAGGAGGGACTATATGCTGATTGTCCCCACTTACAACATTGGTTTTCATGACAGAGCAGCTCTTGGCTTCCTTGCAGGTGAAACCAAGCTGGAGGAGGCATTCCAGGGGGGCACCCAAGGTGCCACAGCCACGAGTGCGTGCATGCTCAGCATGCAGGACTGACCAGGCCTAGCCTGAGATAAAATGTGTACAATGTGGAGATGTGGACCTCAACACTGACTGTTATGCTCTGTAGGCCCATGTCTGTGGGTCCACGCTACTTTTTACCATAGGCACAGCTGCTGTCTCTGGACATGCGGAGAGCCTAAGGAGCACCTGGCTCAAGCAGGAAATTAATTTATGAAATCAGTGCAAGAACTTGTGGGTTAGTCTCCTGATCATAGCCATGATTCATCCAGGTGAAAAACTCTTGCTGAGAGGGAGTAACCAAGGGCCTTGGTCAGGAAGGGTTTCAGAAGCACGTTCATGATTTTCAGACAAGCTGATGGAGAGGAAGATGGAAAGGAAGCAAGATACCAGGTGGAAAGGCAGCACAGTTACTGCCTGGGTGCTGTTTTGCAAAGCTGCACAAAATTTGGATTCTGTGAGGCTAAATGACAAAACTCCCACTGATGCTAGTGGGGACAAAATCTGATCCTTGTGAGTCTGGGATCGTTAGCCTGGAGCTTTTCATCAGTGTTTCATCCAAGTAAACCAGTGGACTGAAAACTGAACCAGACTGCAATAGAATTCTACATTTCTGCAAGCAGAGAGTTAATAAAATGAACATAAAAGTCAAACAATATTTATTTATTTCAGATTCTTTTTATTTTATTCTTACAAGAATAAAATAATGCTTGGCTACGTATATTCTGTGTTCAGTTGTAATTCTAGCTGTGATACTAACTTCATACCCAAGTTTAGCCAAGAAAACGAACCAACCACAAATTGGAACAGCAATTGTAAGGTAATGCTATTGGTTATGTTTCTAAAAATACTTCAGATATGAGACATTAAATAGTATTTTGTTAAGTTAAACACTTGAAACTCTAAAGAGAGAGCTATACAGAGACATATATGATTTTTCTTATATTTTATATTAACTTTAGAGACATAAAGATTTCGTCAGCACCACAGCACAAACAATGTTATAGTAAAAGCAGGGACAAGGACGACAGTCTTTATATAAGTTTGAGACACATTTCCTTCTTTCAAAAGAAAAACATGGTGTCAGTACAGTTAAATAATTGCACTGTTTTGGAAAGTTCACTGTAGTTTTCCATACACAAATACACGCAAATTCTGTAAGAGAAGAAGGGAATACTAACAAATTGTCTTAGCTGCCTCATACTAATTCCTAGGCAACACTGATGTGCTTCAGTTTTACACTTCACTAAGGATAAACAATGTGGCAAAACATTAAAAGCTATGCAAACGTGGTTTCAGGATCTCATCTATGAGATCCTTTTGAAAACAATATTTTTTTCTTACCTAATGCCCTCACAAGAGTAAATTTCTCATTACATTTCTGCCAACTGGAGAATTCCAGTCAAGTGACAAGAAATAATGAGCAACATTACAGCGACCAGAGAAAAGAATATATGAGAAATGCAAAGTATTCCTCGCTACCCATGCTGCATAAATATACACCTTCCAGGGAGAAGAGAGAAAAGGTAGCAAGGATATTACCCTCTGCACACCTACCCTGACCCCACAGCCGAGATGTGAAGACTCGTTTGTATACACAGCTGCCTGTTGCTTGTAAGCCACTCTGGGATGGTGATGGTAACGTCATGTCTCTTCACTGCTTGTTGAATGAAAAAGAGGGACTGGAGACAACAAGAATCCTTTGGCCTCATGAGAATGTGAGTGTTTGAGTGGTCTGCCTCCTTCTCGGGAGGCGGTGGTGTCCTCTGAGCTATCCTTACCTTTGGAGGACCTCTAAGCCAGCCCCAAACAGCTCAGAGCTGCAGCGTGCAAGCAGCGTATCACCTCTTATGCTATTTTCCCTGGCAGGTAAAACTTCTGCATTTATTTTTGTGCTTGAAAGAAGTCTACAGATCACTTGGTCTTTCCCATACCATAGAAAAGGAGTATCCTACCTGCCTTCAGAGATACACTCCCAGTGCCCCAGTCTGAAACACTTCTATGATCCATTTAGGGTCCAAAGCTTTGGGTACATGCTGAATCAGACATGAATTTGACACTGCTGAAGCTATTTAAGTTACTCATACAGTATGAGCAGTGTGTATGCTCATACTTTCATTGCAAAATTCCTTGATTTTTAGTGTTATTACTAAATATGAATATTTGGCCTAGGTTTACTAAAGCAGCCCTTGGGTCTGGAGAAACTTTCACATTTGTCTGAGTTTTATCCTCAGGCTGAGACGTATTATCCCATGCAGTTTTGACCAAAGAATGACCCAAGAAACCAGTCAGATCACAACTTTGCTTGAGTTTTGAGCAGTTCAGAGCAGGTCTTACAAGACGAGAAGTCTGAAAGGCACATTAAGCTGTATCAATTGGACTCAATATTGGCAAAGTCAGGTCATATTCAACTGCTGCTGTAAAATTTTGGCTTCAAAACTCAGATGTGGGAAAAGAGGACATTAAAATGGAGTTGAATAGTCAACAAAAACCCAAAATCAGGACTTCTTTTTTTTCACTTAGCTCATGGGTTTTTTTTCACAATACTTCTTGCAGCCAGCTTGACAGTGTACCAGTGCAGAACTAACGCTGTCAGAGCCAACTACGTGTACTGCAGCATACAACAAAAACTAAGGCACTGCTGTGAGAAAGTTTGCCTCAAGGCTGTATTTCTAATAGACATTAAGGCCATAAGATGGAAACAAAAATCTGTGTAACAAGAATTAAAGAGATGCATTCACACGAGTTAAAAAATGAAACTGAGGGCAACATTTTCAGTGCAAGCAAGGGAGAATACCAAATATACTGCACTGAATCAGGTTTCTGGTATCATTAGCTTTAGCTACTAGTCTGAGTTAGCTCTGAAATCTTTCTGTGAGTTCATTTTTCTAAAGCCACCCTTCTTCTCTCCCCTCTCCATTGCGGGGCAGAGCTAAGAGCTTCTTGATTTGCTTTTCCATCCCTCCCCTTCTTACCCTTCCCCTCATGTCCGTAGGAGAGCAGGCTTCATCACTTTGGCTGCTTGCAGAATGGCTAGTTTATGGTGGTGACATTATGCTTTGATACAGGATGAAGTCCTTGTCCCAAGGAGCTGCCAGAGTGTGGAAACACGATGTAGGTAATCACTGGAGACAGAAGGAAAGCCATGTGAATGTGTGCAAAGGGGAAGGGAGAACAGGAAAGCTCCCCAGGGCCCAGCTAATAGGGCTGTATATCAGTAGGACAGATGTTTATTTCTTTCCTCTTCTCTTCTTTCTCTCATATGCACACAAACACACTCATTTAATGATTGCAGGCAAACACAAGCATAGTCTTTCTTGTACGACCAAATAGAAAGAAGAGGCTGATTATGAGGATGCTACTGCTATACCTTTGGCTATAGCAAAGGAATATTGAAGGCTGCCAGAAAAATAAATTGCTTTTTTGCGTCAAAGTTCCCTGATATTAAAAATGTCCCACTGTGCGATTTCCTTTGTGAAAAGAAAGCAAGAAGGACTGAGGTTGGAATTAGCTCCGGTAAACTGGAAAGGACTGAGGCTTTCCAGAATTCAAGTGCTGAGATGGATGGCAGAGTGAGAAGGATTACATTTAAAAAAAAAAAAAAAAAAAGGCAAAGAAACCCACTCTCAATCTAACACATTTCAATTACTGAAATTATTTAATATTGGACCTTAATTTATTTAAGCTTCTTACTTTGACAAGAAGTTACTGCACACTGAAAGATTTAGAGCGTATAGTGTTCTTCCTGCCATGACTTTGTGTTTATTGGTAAGTACTACAAGGAGCTTTCCATGCCCCCTTATCACTGGGAAATCCACTGGAAAAGAATCATTTTCAGACTTAACCCTCCACAGCAGAAGTGAGATCAGACTCTATGTACATATTTTGAGGCTGTAGTTAACGAGCAGAATTAATTGCATTAGTCTTGTAAAGGCCTCATCTTTCCCAACCTTGAATTCACTCTTTAATGATGTTTTATGATGTGAAGTCTTCTGATCTTGAATAGCACCGCAGTCGAAAAAAAACCCTCCTATTATCACTCTAGCTGTCAGAGAATAACTAGATGCTCAAGGCAGTTTCGCTGGGGAGAAAAAATTGGGGAAGTGATGATAGAAATAAATTATCTGTATGGGTGTCACTTTGCCTTCTCGATTAGGTCCCTTGTAATGAAAGAGATGTTGGGATTCTGTGCTCATACAAACTCAGGCAACTTAACACTTCCTTAGGAAGCAGAGCTGAATATCAAGGGTCAGGATAAACTGTATGGGTTCAAGACACGAGCCAGATAAGGGGACTACTCATCCGTGGCTGGGCCTCCCGCTATGAGGGTTTTCCCTGTGGCGGTGTGCTGGGGCTGAGCAGCAGGCTGATGTCCGACTGGTGGGGTCCCCCCTTTGCATGAGCCTCAGCTTGGCCCTTTCCCTCATCCTGCTTACAAGCAGACAGCAAAACCACCATGCTCTGTGGAAACAACTGGCAAGGCAGATCCTTATTGATTGCTCCCAGATTTCTGCCTAAGAGGAAGATGTTTTCTATTATCATACAATAATTCAGTCTTTTGAAATTCCAGTTCTTGGAGGGTAAAGTGCTTCCAGCTCAGACCCTTCCTCTGTGGCCATTTTTGGAGGTTACCCATCTAAGGAGCACTGTCAGGCTGGATGGATATCAGACCACAGTTCAGTGCAGTATTTTTAAAATTCAGCACGTGTACAGCTCTATGTGCGTAAGTGCTTTGCTAAATCAGGGTACCTTTGCACAGCTCTCACGTTCAAGGCGAGCTGAGCCCCGGAACCCCAGGTGAAGCCCAAGAAGGAAAAGGCATTGGTGACAAAGCAGGGCTCCTTGCTTTCCCTGGTGACCTTGCAGGACTGCTAAACACCCTTTTTTTCCAAGGAAATGGTGTGCAGCCTTTTCAGCCAGGTGGCAATTCATTAGAGGACGGCTACATGTGGCAGCCCTCCGCCCCACGCCATGAGGAGGGGGAAGAAGGTGCAGGGCAGTCATTCTGCCCACACCCAGCTGAAGGATGGAAGAAGATGGCTGTGGAGAGCAGACTGCTGCTGCCCCAGTATCATGCCAGGTCACCTGCAAGCCACCTGGGAAGGAGATACATGCAGATGGGTGTCCCAGCAGGCTCCTGTCCTCGTGTCTGCCTAGTGCTCTGCACTGCTTAGCAGGTCTCATCAGCTGTCTGTAGGCTGAAGATGGGGGGATCCCCTTATCCTTTTGCTTATTAGCTGCTAGTTTGCTTCTGTAAAGGGATATTTCAGGCCTGGGCTACAGTCAAGACAAAACCCCATTTGCTGAACATTATGATTTAAGATCAAGAATACCCAGAGCATAGAAGAAGAGACGATGGTCAGGGATGCAGTGAAAGAGGAATTCTGGCAGGGAGCGAGGAGAAGAGTCCAACTGCATCTTGGGCAAAAGCAAAAAGAAAAAGCTCGGCAGGCTGCTGCTGTCTAGGCCTGCAGAGCTCCTATTTCTTGCGGAGCCAGCAAGGAGAAGAGCATGTTTCACAACGGTGAAAAAACACAAGTCTCTTCTGTCTGGAAATATCAGTGCATCTCCTGGCTGCGGCACAGAGATTGCTTTCAGAGAGATATCCCAACATGCCGCAGTATCAAGGTTCATTTTGCTGGGGTTTTTTTGCTTTTTATAGATTATTGGAGCAGTTAAGAGCTTCACCTGAGCTCAAAACTATCTAGAAACAGAGGAAAAAAATAAGCAAAGTTCCAGCTGCACCTTATTCTGTTATCTGCAAGCAAAGTGTTCCAAGGGAAATGAAGATGTGTGGAAAGCTCATCTCACTATTGACAGTGGAAGCCTCTGAGGCATTTCAGGTGCTTTATAGCTTTCAATTAACTCAAGCAGGGAAAGTTAACAATAAAACTGTAGCATGGAAATGTTAGAAGTGCCAAACTCCACACAAAAATGAACAGGAGAGAAATCAACACAGCAGGGCATATGAAGAGCTCGCATAAGCTTGCTGTTTCTGCTGCAATGCTTGTTCTAACCAGATGAAGAAGAGACACAAACATTCCTTGAAACTGTGAACTGGAGAGGTGAAATTTATTCGCAATTTAATTGCTTAAATCACTAATCTTCATAAACATGAGCACGGAAAATGTTGTTAAAAACGATTCAAGATACCAAAGGCGTCAATGACAGCGTTGGCTGCTCTGAGGCAGCAATGAGAGCAAAGCTGGGACTCCTCAGGGCCGGGCTGTGGCCGCACTCCTGCGTGGCAGCATGGTGCAGGCTGGAGCACGACTTCGCAGTGAGCAGGGAGAGAGATGCCAGCACACGCTGCTGTACCTCCCAGCTCCTTCGGTCACAGGGACAGTGATGGAGCGCTAATGTGTCTTTCAGCTCAATCTGTGCCATTTATCAGGAAAAGCTGTGAAGGTGGTGATTTGGTGAATGCGCAGGCTACCATTCACTGGGGCGCCAAGGAAAGGGAGATCTTTGGTCTCCATAGGCACCTACCTCTCTCTGTTGACTTGATAGGGCACTTGCATAGTTCAGGAGTGCTTCACTAGGCATGTAAAATAAAGCGGTAAATGAGGTGCCTCTGACAGGTGGATCAAACTCTTCCAGTTTAGGAAGGAGTAGGGGTACAAAACAATTCCTGATTGTATTTATGGGACAAGTTAGCTGAAAATGGATACAGGCCTTTAATGGATACCATGCAAAACCAGGTCTAGAAAGCAGAGAATATTTTTTCCAGCACAAATGCAGGATTTGGAAATTGAATGCAAACCTGGAAGAAACAGGTTAGCTGCAAATATGTGCTCTGGAACAGTGTTCTCCATACTTTTGGATGTGCTGTGTACAAATTTTTACCTTGCCTTTCCTGCCCACCTAGAGACAACCCCAAGGTGTTGAAGGAACACCTTGCCCCAGTCGAGGGACAACAGCTATAGAGCATTTGATGAAGTTGCCATAGAACAGAGTCCAGAATTAAAGCTTGCAAATGCGAAAAATAACCTAAGAAGTCTCAGAAAAGCCACATGCCAACGCTATTGTGAGAAAGCAGAAAGTGATAAAGTACTTGCCCATCCTGCCAGGAAAACAAGCATCTATGGGATTCCTCTGCCATCCAAAGGAGAGCTCTCAGCTCTAGACAGAGCTTTGCTTAGAGACACCAGGATGCTAACCCCCGAGGTAACACAGGAAATTATGTTTAAAAAAAATGTTAGGAGCTAATATAGAGACTTAAAAATCTAAGATAAGGGTCCCGTGGATATTAATACTTATGAAATCCACTGCTCCCTTGGAAAAAAAGTAAGCATAGATTATTATTTTTTTAATTGTCTGGGAAAAGCACATAGTTATACTGAGCTATTTTATTCGTCCCCTTGAGATAATTTTACTAGTGGATATTAGAGTCCAAAAGACTTGTGTTCATGTCGAGTTCATTATCAGTCAATGTGTGTGATACATTGTTTTAACAATTTAATGGCATGAGTTCAAGTGGTTTGAAGTAGTGGTTTGGATATGAAACCTGCGGTCTGTATCACATCAACCCAGGGGACTGGTGGAAATGGAGTAAGAATAAAGCATCAAGTAAACCAAGGTGGACTCAAACATGGATCCATATTTTATGTAGCAGAATTAGAGGATGTTGCCAGCAAAACACACATGACCACAAGCTGATGGTTTATTTAACAGAAAACTGAGGAACAGAATGCCTACAGTGTCAGAAATTTGTGTCAGAGGAAGTGGGATATGCAAGCATATAATGAAACAGATAAGGCCAATCATGAGAAATCATGATTTGGGGTCAAAGGAAGGAGGGACAACAGTCCAGGTGCAACTGGGGACAGAAACTAACTCTTGCAGAGAGAGATGTGGCTGTTTGGAGAAGTTGTTCAGCCTCCTGGGACGTACAGCGATGGACAAGACTTCTCTTCCTGGAGAGTATCTCTTCAGAGGGCATTGGGTCTGCTCCTCTACCTGAAGGCTCACATGGGCCCTGTTGGGGCAGGCTAGGGACAGGGCACTGGATTGACTGACTTCAACCCCTCGTGTCTGAAGGGAGAGCCAAAGGTTCATGTGGCTATGGAAAGCACCTCAAAGGTTAATTGAACACTGTCAGTGAGCTTGGCGAGTAGCCTGTCTCTGAGAGCTTGTCAGGAGGTGGGATACAGCAGATACGGTGTTGGGAACAGTAGCTCCAGGGGACACAAATTTGGAGATGAGAAGGGAAGGGCATGAGATGCCTGTTATGTGCATCCACCACGGCACCCTCCAGCACAGCCATGGTGCAGTGGGGCTGGGAGGTCCCCATGGGGTTCAGGGCAGGGCCTGGATGCCAGGGCCTGTCCCACCCCCAGCCAGGAGCAGGGCAGCCGGCGGGTACTGGAGCAGCCCCAGCCCCAGGCATTGGGCACCTGCCTGAGGACGGGGACGGGCCGAGGCCAAGCTGGGACGTGGGCCTGCAAGTGGGCCCGGCTCAGCAAGGCCCATGGCTGGGCAGGGCAGGGCTGTGGGGAGCTGTGGCATTGCTGCATGCGCTGATGGCCCTGGGGGGCTGACATGGTCCTGGTCCTGGGCAGGGCAGGGGGAGCCCCGGGGAGGTGGGCAGGACCAGGAAGGGCCGGTGGTGCCCACAGGGCCTGGCACAGCGTGGTCCGAGAGGCCTCTTCAGTGGGGCACCTGAGTGACCGCTTTTCTTCTTCCCATGTAACATTATGCTGCTGTATGTAACATTATGCCAGAGAAGGTGCAGTCTAGCCAATTTTTTTTTTATTCTTCATTTGGCATAGGAGCAGATGGGTTGAACAAAATCTGGAGGGGAACCCAAGGTTCCTGGTCCCTCTTCTCCCCAGGAATGGTGTCACCAGCGCCACTGTTCCAGGCACAAGTCAGAAACCTGTTTGTGCTTTCAGACCACTTAAAATCTTTACAAAAGTATTCATTTCTTGTGGGTTTCCTAATAAGATAAAATACCAAGGACAAGTCAAACAGCAAAGCATGAACTATTTTATTTCTTCCCACTTTCTATTACTAAAAGAGCATGAGAAGCACTTGAGGGCAGTTTGCAGAGTGCATCTACCATCCAATATGACAAGTAGGTTAATTGGAATGAAGGAAAATGTGACCCTTGACTACAACTGCCCCTTAAGGGTATTGAATTTAATGTTGTTGTTATTGTGTTCTGCAACATCGTGAGGCAAAACACAGCGACGGGCTCTTCTCAGCACAAGGGCTGTTCTTAACAAATGGAGCTGCACCGAGTGACTTGGATTAAATTTGACTAAATCTCGCCCCAAGAAATCTTTCCCTAGAAAATCCTGTAGCACTCACAAATATTTTAGGAGTGACAATGCTGGGTCTACAGCTCAGCAGAAAAGCACATGGGCTATAAGGGAGCAATACGATATGCATCTTGCAGGCAGGAGAATGTGCAGATCACCTGCCATTTCTATTGCTGGCTGTGCGTGCAAAGGAACCGGCTCAGTGACTTTGTGTGAATGTTGAGGGGGGAAAATAGTAATCTTTTTTTTTTTCAAAGAGGAAGAAGGCATTGCAAGAAAATGTGTGCAAATTAATGTTAAAGAATGGTGATTTTTAGTCTAATTCACTTGAATGTTCTGCGCTGTTGAATGCAAGACAGCCTCTATGGAAATTCAGACAGTAAGAGTTGGGGCTACACACATTCAAATTTGAGTTGACCTCATTACAGCTCAGTGTTAAAAGCTGTTAGTAACTTGGCTAGAGCTTATTCTTGTAAATTGGCCCTTCAGTTTCTATGGGACTGCTCCATGGAATCAGGTTTTGAAGAAGGAAATGAGTTGTACTCACGGTACTGGGATTTCCTGCATGGCTAACTGGGAAGCATGTGGAGATGCCAGCAAGCACGTGGCAGATTTTGCTCTCTGGCTGATATCCCTTCAGCCTGATGCCTCTTTCCCTCCCCTCTTGCCCCCATGCAGCACCAACCAGAGGAGGGCTGTGCTGGCAGAGGAGGGTGGTGGGTGGTGGGATCCCACTGCTGTTGCCCCAAGACCTGAACAAGACCCACTTGGTCTTGTCAGTGAGTCCTGTTCTTGGCTGTGCATTGAAGACCACTGGGAACCAGGTCACAGCTCTGGCAGGAGCTCCTGCCTGGAAATGCCTTCCTGAGGCAAAGGGTCTGGGCGAGGGCACAGCTGTGGACAGAAAAGCAGAAATGGTAAGAAATGGTAAGAAAGGCAGTGTTAGCAAGAGGAAGAGAGAAAAACGTGGCCTGAGGAGATCCTGAAATCAGCTGCGATGTGTATACAAGCTAGATCTGGAAGTGCTAGCAGGATTTTTTTCTAGGCAAAGGCTATTTTTGGTTGGGGGATGTGAACAGTAGTAGGATATAAAAGTAAAGAAATAAGGTCTTGGGAGTAAGCCGTGGGCAAAGCTGAAAAATGTGTTTGCAAATAGAAATCCATCTACCTTACCTATGACTTTCTATATTGTACCTGCTATAGTAATCCTTAACTGAAACTGGAAAAAAAGATTGCTCACCTCTGCACAGGAGGTACCAAGAAAATAGGCAGAAAGGAATTCTCTCTGAAATAAGCATACCCATGAAGACTTGAGAGCTGTACTTAAAAAGGAAAATATTGTCCTTGTTCCCTCTCCTTGTCACAAAACAGGATTGACCCCAAACACAAGTTTTTATACATCCATTTGTGTATTGGTTGTACTATTTCACCTTATATGGAATCTGTTCCATAGGTTCAGCCGTACATGTGTCACTGGCTTCACTAGGAGTAGGACTGGTACCCTGCCTTGGACTGTCTGAACAATAAGCAATAAACCCACAAGCGTTCGTTAGACCCAAATCTGTTCTCTGGCAGCAGAGAAAGGTTTCAAAAGTCTTCAAAAGGTGAATTATTAAATGAGATGAAAGTATTTTTTAGACTGTGGTAGAGGTTGACCTGTGACCTGGTGAACGGTGATTTGAATATTTTGAATTATCTGAACATTTTTTACATCCTTCTTGGGTTTCTTTGGGATTCATAAACCACTTTGCTGAAGGGTGAAATCACAGGGGAATATTAGCAAAAGCACCAAGGGCACCTAGGCACTTACCACCTCTTGAAATCGTACCGGAGAAGCCTGCCTTACATCAGTGCAGGCCTTAGGGAAACAGACCAGTGGTGATTATTTCTGACACCTCCATGGAGGACAGTGAGTTTAAAAGCACAGTCTGATAAACTGTTCCTGTTGCTGGTGTGGGTTACCCGTTCTGCCCTGACATAGCTGTTTGTTCCTCCTTTACTCTCTTGGCCGCCGGTCACCCCTGAGGCGCACCATCTCAGCTCTGCTGGTGTGGCTTTGCCTGGTCACCCTCCATGTGAGTGATCTGTTGAATGATCCCTTTTGCCTTTATCAAAACAAAACAAAAAAAACCACAAATCCTTTACAGTAGGAGTGGGCTTTTAAACCTGAGGGTTAATGACATCAGAGGAATGATTAAACCAGAAGAACTAATTTGGCAGCAAAATCAGATGGTGACTAGAGTAAAATAATGACTGAACTCGGATCGCCAGTACTCCACTCAGTTTGTCTGTCTGGGATCCTACATATTGTGGATACTACTAGTGAACTAGTTCTTGAACCAGTTTCTGCATGTGCCTCAACATCGGTTTGAGAATACATCTCTGGGAGCTTTCCTACCCTGCTGTTCCAAGAAGCACTTTTTTTGGTTTGATATTTGCAGCATACAGAGTGACTGGAAAAAAACAGAGCAAAATAAACTGACTTTTTGCTGGTACACAAAGAAAGCAGAAAGGAAAGAAATGTTATTGTTCTTAGATAGACCTGAAAGTAATAGCATTGTACAGATAAAGAAATATTTGGAAACACATTAGCACTGTGATATTCCAGCTGGGACGTGGAAATAACTTGTCTTGTTGGTGCTCGTTTTCAGACAACAGAAATGAAATCATGTCTCCAGCACGGAAAGGTCAGCCAACCAGATTTTGCTAAATTCATCAAACTGTGCTCCCCACTGAGTAGCTATCCCTGGTGTGCACTGAAGTAACATAGGGGCTGATGGTGTTTTCACCCAAACAGCACAATGTGGCCAGAATAGAAGTTAAAAAAAAATGCATTGATCTTCTAATTTCCTGTGTACTGAGAAGTAGGATTCCCTAGATGAAACTTAGCACATACCTTTCTTCCCTCCCCCGTCTTTTATCTGGCAAAAAACACTTAATGGCTTTAGAGAGAAATGACTGTTCCAGCCAGCATCACCTGTCAGTAACAAGATGCAAGAAAGTTCTCCAAGATTTCAGTTCAATATTTTTATTGAGCAATAAAATGCAAGTCCAACCTGACTCTTCTCCTGAAACCAAGAAGAAAAAAATCATTCGGTACAAAATTGTGTAAGGAGATCCTCACACATTTTGAAACTGGTTCAAAGCTACAACCATAATTGTCACAGCATCCACAGATTAGATGACATTTACAACAGTTTTTAATTAAATTTACTTAATTTAGATATTTATCAGCCAGAATCCATTGGCACACTTTCTTCCAGCTTTTTTAAAGGTTAAATGAGCAATATGTGTAATGAGGTCTTTAAGGGAATACAAATTGTGTCAGCCTTGAATTATCCCGAAAGCCAGTGCCGTGCTGGAGGATTTGTAGAGCGCTGGCGGAGGGGAAGGTGCCTCCTGCTCACGCTGCTGACACCAGAGTGCAGTGTCCGACCTCCACGCTGGCTGCTCCTGCCCAGGTGGGAGCCTGTGGTGTGATCGCAGCACAGAGTTATCTGGCTCCGGGATAATAACACGCTCACAGCTCCAGCCTCTCATGATGCCACTCATACCGCTGCTTCCAGGGATCTTGAAGATGCCATGAGGTAGTGGCTGAGGAAGGTTTTGTTAAAGACTCTTCAGGAGGCGCTGAGCTGGGACAAGACCTTCTGAAGTGTGGCGGAGCAGCAGTAGCGAAAGAATAGTGCAAGCCCAGCTGGCTGAGGAGATCCTTTGCATCTCTGGAATAGCTGAAATGCTTTGCCGAAGTCGGGTTCAGGGGGGAGGAGAGCAAGGAAAGGAATGTGCTCTTTTCATCCCTAAGCTGAACACCAGTCCTCTGCTCCCTTTACATCACAGGTGTGCTCCGCATACGCATCTCCTGTGCCATTCAGCATGGCCACTACTGCACCTTTTAAAAAGTATGTGGTGAAGCATGTCTTGGAAAGAACGTTATCACAAGCCAGCACAAAGCAGAATGAAATGCACTACTCTGAAAAGGGCAATTACAGTGAAACTACATATGAGAGTTGCAGATGGACGCAATATGTAGTTGAATGACTAACAAGGAAACACAGTAGATGGCCTCCTAACAGCACATGGACCATATGGTATAGCAAAACTTGGGGAATCGTTCTCATCAACGTGGCAGTTTTATAAACGCCAAGGTAAAAAACCACATAAGCTCTTTTGAAAATCCCACTGAGTATCTCATCTCAGGCTGACAGATTTGTTCAAAGCTAGCCTTATGGGTTCAGCTATTACGATGAGATAGGACAGAACAGAAGACTCCAGTGAAAGTCCATGCAAGACAGCAGAATTCTGCTAAATTCAGCATCACTGAATTCACTAAATGCAGCATCAGCACTGATTAGATATTGGTCAAGTTATTTGCACATGAGTTTTTATTTCTTCACATAATTTGGTGGTAATAAGTTGCATCTAAGATGGGGAAGATGGAACTGACCATAGGGGAGTTAGTGGCAAAGAATGACCGAGGAAAAGAGGCTCAGTGGTGAACTTCCTTTTGCATTACCCATCCACAGGTAAAAATCAGCATTATTATTGAATTATAGGTTGCTGGGCTTTTTAAAGAAAACCTGCAGGTATTATGGATAAAATATAGATAACATGTCCTTATTTTGGTCCCAGTTGCAATGGCGTTAAGCAGCTTTACTTCCACTCTATCTGCAGAAAGTCCCTCGGACCAGAGAGAATTGTTCATACATTCCTTATGACTGGTGTCTGTAGGGTATGCTTAAGCAAGCAACACGTGTTGAAAATATGGTTTCGCATTTCTTTCACTGAGATTCTCAGAACTGGTGGTTGATCTGGGTCCTCCAGCACATGACATCTAAAGGGATGCCTGGTTGCCAGGCATTATTTAGATGCCAGGCATTTAGATGCCTTTACTTGGGCATGCAAGCTAATTACTTTCGGTCCTGACCATATGTCTGCCACAGTCTTTAAGTGTTGCTGTCTGATGGCGGAGTTCTCGGGTTGTATTGGTAGCTTCTTGTCGAAAGCTGTGGCTAAAAGATAAAAACCATATCCTTGTGATGGGTTCAGCGACGGTACCAGGCATTTCGTCTTTGCTCAGTTTGTCACTTGTCTTTGACAGTGTCAAAACCACTGCTCTGAAGTCTGAGGTCCTGAGCTCGTTGTGCTTATTTGATCCTGATTATCTTAAACAATCTGACGAGACAGTGGGAAATGGAAACATGACATTTATTATTCTGCAGAATGAAGGATTTTGTGTTCTAGCATATTTTTGGCAAAATGCAGTAAGAGTGTCACATTTAAGGATATAGCAGACAGCTCTTAAGCAATATGCTAACTTATTTCTTTCTGTCCAAACCGTAAGCTATATGACAGCTGCCTTTCTAATGAGAAAAATGCAGTAATCATTACTTGTATGTAGCGGTTGGCAACAGTTGTTTGAATTTCTGGTGAGCATAACTCTCTGATCTGTTTTTCTTGTGGTAGTTTACATACAGTTTCTAAAGTTTGCATTGTTAGTCATACTTATATTTAGAACTTTCATTAGTGATGACTCAAGACAAGCAGAAAAAAAATAAAGAGAAAAGATATGACTGCAAAACTCAGTAGTGGTGAGAAAAAATTGGTATCCTGAATTTCACTCTGTGGCAGTGTGTGTCTTGAATTCAAATTGGAATTAATTTAAGCAGTCAAAAATGGTTTTAAAATAATTGACAGTGCAGAGAAACTAATTTATAAGCTGATTTTTATACACTGATTTTTGCTTTAATTGCTCTAAGTGCTTTCTTTCCCTGATTAAAAATGAGCTAGGGTAGGTTAAGGCAAATGTATTCAGTTATTTACTTTAAGTAAAGAGCTCTGACTTCATTTGCCAGGTAGAAGGGGCAGATGGGATGCTGGTTCAAGCTTTCATGAGAGAAGGGACAGTAAGTCAAGTCAGATTTTGCTGAATTTTTTTTTTTTTTTAGAATATATAGCATGCATATAGAAAAACATGTATATTCTTCTCCCCTGTTATCCTGAACGCTCCTGACAGTGGCCTTTTAGTGTTAGCATAGGAAGACCAGGAAGCTTCATGCCAACTGGGGCCTTTGCTATTGCAGTCCCGAATAGCACAGCAATGTTCAATTTGAATGACCTGATGCATATGGATTTCTATGGTGATGGTAAAGAAACTGCAGGCAGCATGGCATGGCCAGGTTTGGTTGGCCTGAGCCCTAGTTCATTGGGTGAAATCGGGTGCCCCTTCCAGAAAACTGGAATTTTTACCTTCCCTTGCCTGGCTGGAACAACACCCTGGTCCTCTGGCGTGGTGGTTTCCCTGTGGTCGCGCTGGCTCTCCTGCCAAGAGCTGTGACCCTGCACAGATAAACAAAACACGGGTGGCTTAAGAAAAGGTTGCAAAGATCTCTGTCATGGTCTCTGTGTAGCCACCTGGATCTTTCATATTCTGTGGTATTCCATATTAATAATCAATAAATTATACAGAGTGGGTTTTTTTACAGAAACAAACAAACTTTGATAAGAATAAAAAAATTACTGTGAAAAGAAGGGAACAGGCAAGAAGAGGAAAGAAGGATACTATGAAAAACATTGTGTTTTCTTCATCTGTATGTTAAAAGCATCATGGATAAGTTGTGGTTAGTATGAGGACTATGTAAGACATTGGCCTAATTCTGCCCCTGTATTTATTCCAGTACTGCCCTTTGACATACTCTGTGAAGGTGAAAATGCAATGTTTCAGTCAATTTCCTAAAAAAGGAGTTCCTCAATTTCTGCATTATTTTGAGGGTGAGATGCTTGCCATAATTAATTCAGTCAGTTGGATACCACAAGGTCACTCCTAGGCATATTTCACAAGAAAAGATGAATTTATAGTTGGTGTAAATTAGTGCAGCTTCAGTGAAGTCAACTGAATTACTCTTGCTCAGTTCAGGTCTTGTAGTCAGATTGCCTCTGGAATATGAAGTATATCTTGTCTACTATCAGTGGAGAAGCTAATTTAATCTTTCTAGGTAATAAAAAAGAGGGGCCAAGCCTTCCTTTCAAAAGGTAAGAAAAATGAATATGCATTTTGGAGGAACACTGAAGAACATTTAAATGAAAGAAAATGCTGCAGAAAATGTCATGGCACTGATATAAGGAAAAGAATGCATCTACTCAGCAAGTTGATACCCCAGGAGCAGATAAGAGGGGATGGAGGTGGTGTCTAGCTGGGGGGCAGCAATACCTGGCACTGGGCTGCACTCACAGAGAAAAGATGCAACAGGGGCCATTGACTCCTTCTCTCTGGACAGAGAACTTCCAAAAGTGGGAAGGGGGATCACTGGTGTGATCACTAACGTGCCGGTGCAGAACGGTGCAAGACCTAGTTGCCTTTTGTTGACCCAGGAAAGTTTTTTTAGAAGGACGTGCTCTCAGGCTCCTCGGTGATCTGTTCACGCAGCTCATTCAGTTTTCAACCACTCTCCTCATAGCTGAGGACACTGAGCAGACTTGCAAAAACTCACAGTTTGTATGAGGTGTTAAAAAATTAGCCTCTGCAGATAAATTCTTTTACTGAAATATCTCTGTAGCGTATGTATCAAAGCACCTGGAGATAGGTGCAGTCATTATCCATCTACTCATCAGCAAATTCAGCATTAAAGGGGGACCAAAAGGCTACATATGTATGTGCACACAAATCCAGACACACGTGTGGATGGTGCATAGCTGGAGAATCCCAGCTTTGGGTGTATTTTGCTATTCTAATAGAAAAGTGATCATTCTGGGGCACATGAGTGTACTCTCCTGAATATTTTCCTGATCAGCTCAGTTTTCCTGAGTGTTAGGCTTTAGCGTAATATCAGAGTTACTCACCAAGTGCTCTTTGGGAGGGCTATGTGGCAGCAACATACAAGGAAAATATTTTCTCTCGCATTAAAAATAACAAGGTTGTCTGGAGATTATGAATGACTTCTGATTTTTCAGTGTTTATTTCCCTGAGACAGATGAGTGGAAAATTAAATAGCCCCTCATTATAATTTAGTATGTAACTTCAGGGAAAAAAAGGGAGCATTTGCCTGTATTTTAAAAAGGCTTTAAGACTACCACAGTATGCTGCCTTTGCCAGGAAAGGGTACACAAAATAAAAAACCAAAGAGAAGAAGACGCTAGAAATTATTTCCTAACATCTAACCCATCTGCAGGAAACACAGAGTGGGCCAAGGTAGCGCTCTGTTTTTTTCATGAAGAAAAATCTTGCTGTTGTGAATTAGATCCAAATGCCTGTGATTTGATATGATACCTTGTCTTTAACAAAGGAAGGAGTTTTGTGAAATCTGGTCCCAAAGAAATAATTCTGAACAGGAATTTAATGCAAATATCAAAGCATTTATTTCTTGTGAAGCCACTGTAGGGTGTTGCCAATGTTGATGAATTTCAGATTTTGATTTTGAGATCCAAGCACTGACTAATAAAATAGATAACAGCTGTCCGTGTAAGTATGCAGACTACCATTACCATTTATTTGTTTCTTCAAGGTGGAAGTATTTTCCCAGTAAGTTTCAAAAATCTCTTTAAAATACAGTGCTACAGAAGAAAAAAAAAGACTTTTATGCTGATATTCTGGGGTTTCTGCCATCACAATGACAACTAGCTCAAATCTGCTCTGTTTGCTGGCAGAAGAACAAGGTTTCTAACTGCCAGCCTGGACAGGGAGGAAGCTGGTGGCAGTGGGAGATTGCCTGGGTCACCCCTGCGGTCAGCAGCACATGTGACAGCTGTAAAATGTACTTTTGCCCCAGTGTGAAGGAAGAAAATAAAATTCTCTGTTCATTTTTTAGCAACTTCTCTAATTCCTGCCCTTGTATTTCTGTTTTATACTGTTTCCATGCAACACAGGATTCAACAACCTAGAAAGATGTTGCTGTTGGAATGCTGGCCCCTTTTTCAGCAAAGCCACTGGGTCAAGGTCTTTTGCACAGCTCGTGGTGACTGGCTGTGTTTTTTCACAGACATTAAGAAAGAGGAGATCCTTCAAAAAAAAAGATCTCCTTCTGCTGCTTCTCCTTCTCATTTAGTGATTTTTTTTTTAAATTTCTTCATGTTTACCTCTATTTTCAAGTCACATCATCTGGTTTAACCACACTCCATGAGCCAAAATGTCTCCTTGTACTGCTCTGCTAAAAAAAAGAGGGTGAAAACCCAAACCTACCCTCTGCTGAGAGTATCTGAGTGTATCCTTCTCAATAACAGGGAGAAGACACCCATCAAAGTAAATCACGCAAAATACCAGCAGTGCTACCCCTGCTAGACTTACAGAGTCTGTAAGTCTCTGTGTGACCTCAGAGGGCATACCAATACGTGCCAGGATACCAAAAATGGACTTAAAAGCCAGAAGACTAAAGTGCCCGTCAGAAGAAAAGGGCACAAAAATAGTCTCCCAAGAGACAGAAAAACACATCACACCTCAAGAGATGTTAAATGTTTAAAGAGGCTGTGTCAACCTGCGCAGGCTCCTGAGTGCACCCAGTGCTGCCTGCTCCTCCTGAGGATGCCTCTAGGACTGAAGCTTCTTTTCTTTTTTTCTTTTTTTTTTTTTTAAAAAAAAAAAGAATAAATTAAAATCCAACTTGGCTACAAAGCTGAAGCATGGGATGCCTTGGCGTGACTCCTGCCCTTCATGTGCTCCCCATGGCCCTGGTGTGCAGCCCCCTGTTGCAGTGCTGCACTGGGTGCTGGGTGCCAGGCAGGGCAGTGGGGTGGGCTGGAGGCCCAGGAGGGGTGGCAGCGGCCAGGGCCACCACGCAGAGACCTATGCCATGGGCATGCTGGCTCGCAAGGCCCTGCACGCCAGACGCCTCAGCAGACAGGTGCTCCCCAGTTGTGCCTTTGCACCTTGAACCACCCCATGACATGACGCAATGTAGAAACGCGAGCTCCCTCTCCTGCCATCACGAGCGTGATTCAGTAGTGCAATGCGGGAGGGAAGCACGAGGGTTACGCACTGTGGCCATGAAGGCATGCGCAAACTTCATCCTCCTTTTCCCAGCCTGATTCTAGCACATCCCCTCAACTGGGAAGTTGTGGGGTGGGAGACCCAGAAACAATGCCGCTGGGCATCATTACAGTAGCTCTGCAGCTGCTTTCCATTAACCACATCGGATACAAATTGGCAAGCAGAGGGATGAGAAATTGGGACTTACATGTTAGCCAGCTCCAGCATGCAGCTACCCTGTGTTGCAATTAGCCTTTCTCTTTAAAATCCTTCCAGGCTCCGCTGGGGCAGAAGGCAAGCCACTGTGCTGCAGCATGCAGCTGCTGGGGTGGTTTTGGCACATATCGTGTCCCAGAGATGAGGTTTGTGGGAAACTCCCTTAAAAATCCTGTGTTTTTTAACACAACAGAGCTAAGATTTCAAACCACAAAAGAAAGGGTCTGCTGTCACTGCTCATGCACGGTGCAGTTAGGACGGCGTTCTTCACCTGCGCTCCGAGACAGCGTGCCCGTCTGTGAGTGCATAATCTTTACTCAGTGCCTGATACAGCTGAATCAAACTGCAATCATGTCTTCCCACTGCGTCTCCACAGGTTGGTAGCCACAGACCTTGATTTCTAATGCAATGAGGCATTGCTAATTAGGATGACTTTCTTCTCTTTAGCTTAATAAAAATATGCTCCATCCACAAATGGGACTGAAAGAAGTACAATTCAAGGGGGGAGGGAGGAATCCCCAAACTGGATTTTAGTACCTTTAGTGAAAAAAAAAAACAACACAACAAAAAGATAATATAAAACCCACGTAATTAAAAATTGTAAATTAAAATATTTTGAAAGATGTTCATTTCTTATGGACTTGAACCCCCTTTAGTAAGCCAAGAGGATAATATCTCCCGTTCTTCCAAACTTCTATCCATTTGGCATGTGTCACCACAGATCCAGGAATGGGCTAATTAAAATTGTTTTGTTGCTAATGATAGTGCATCTTCTTTCACTAGAGAGTTCAGACTACAGTCTTCCTCTTGATCTGCTGTGAGATTTTTTAATCTCTAAATTAGAAGAAAAGCATATGCCCTTTTAATGCCTATAAGAATTTGAGCTCGTTAATGCAAAAAAAAAAAAAAGTAGGATTTCTATTATAGCTGTTCTTTAATTATGGAACAGCATGTGCGAGAAGACTCTTTACTCATAACTGTGTCCTCGATTCTATTACACATTTTAGCGGCGAATGCATGTAATAGAAAAACAGCAATAGACTGTGGAAGTTGTCCAGAGCCCTGCTCTCCTAGGGAAAGGATGCCAATGGTATTTTTGTACTGCTACTCCTCAGCAGCCTCTTTGCACTTTCCTCCGGGTTACATGCACAGCATGACTCACTGCCTGATGGTTTCATTGAAACAGAAAAATATAGACACAGTAATGATTGCATTCAATCATAAACTACAATCAATACAGCAGAGTTTAAATGTTCTGTGCCCTAGCAAGCCACTACAGGGTCCCCCCCACCCCACCCCATCTTATTCCCTGAAGAAATGATTTCTCATTTCTAAAGGATAACAGTTGTTCCAAGTGATCTAGCAGATGTAGTTGAGTCTCTCAGAATGAAATATGTAGGTCAGAGCAGGAGGCATTCATTGTTTTCTTTGATGCACCTTCATGTCAGCCCTTCTTTAGATGGAAAAGCCACTTCACAATACTTACTGACTGCCTCGCGGGAGTCTCGCTGCAGGAACCTTACAGTAGCCCCCCCAAAGTCCTTCTGGGGGCATCGGTTGGGCAGGGATATTTGTGTTCAAACCACAGACTCTGTGGCCTTTTATTTATGGACGCCAGGATATAAATCTCAACCTAGTCCTCAAGCAAAGACAATTATCTCAGCGAAATCTTGCTTTGTGTACATCACAATGCCATTGCAGAGTTTGGCAAACTCAGAGGCTCTGATGAGAAATGGCTCCCAGGAGGCCCAGGGGAGACTGAAAGTGGGATGGGGTGGGGGAAGAACAAGAAGAACAGAGCCAGGTCAGGATGCAGGGAGCCTCTCCAGGAAAAATAATAAACATGACTTTTGCCCTTTAGAAACGCCATGTGTCCCTGTGCCAATCGCGATTCCCTGAGGGAAACGTCCTCTCTTCAATGCCAGTAAAAAATCTGGTTTGGTGTTAAGTATTACTTGCTCTTTTGCAGTATCTTCAAAGGGGAGGTGTCCAAAGGAATCACTTCTGCCCCACACTTCTGATCCTCTAACCACCATTGCGGTATCCACCTCCCATCACAGGTCAGGAGACATCCCAGCACACAGCCCAGCAAACTCAAATTCCCGCTTTCTTAATAACCACCCCACACTAGGAGCTAACAACAACAATAACAACAAAAAGTTTTTCCCTTTTCCTCTTAGCAGTGGTAACTACCTAAAGATGAAAAATAACTCCCAGAAGGCCAGTATAAAATGAAATCATGCCAACAAACTCTAAATAAATGTTGCAATTCCAACATGTCCTCTGTTATGCTTGTGATGTGTGGTACGTGACAGCTGAATAAATCAAACCCCTGGAGTTCCATCATAACCATCAGGTTAAAAGTGTTATTATCTCATTTTAGCTAAAAGTTCTGATTCATACTTTTTTTTTTTTTCTCAAATATAGGAGATCTTGGATTGTATGCCACTCACATTAGAGCTGGAAAAGGACTAGTGTAACTTTCTAAAAAACAGCCTCTTTTTTTTTTTTGGTCATAAATCAATGTTCCTAGTTTCATTCAGCTGCCTGTCTCCTTTTCTTCCTCTCCCCCCCGTTTCCTCCTCCTACTCGTTAGTCTGTTCAGCACCTTCGGTGAGTCACACAGAGCAGGCTGACAAGCGAAGTCAAGTTTGACTTCATATAAAGTTCCTGCAGAGCCCTGCTGCTGTGCGGTTTGCTGAGCGCTGCTCTGGCTCCCTTCTACGAACCCGGGCTGGGACAGACCTTCACTTCTGAGGATGCGCATTTGGGACCACGAGTCCTCGACCACACCTGGAAATCTGAGTTGTAGGCATTTCTGTCAGTCAAACAGCTCACACAGGAGACTGTAGGTGAAAAACTGGAATTTACACCCCTTGCAAAAAGGCTGCAAGCCAGAACCTTGAATTATGTCATGCTAATTTAAGCCTGAGGGAAGGAAGGAATAGTCCCAGGTGTGGTGGGCTGACCCTGGCTGGGTGCCAGGTGCCTAGAAAAGCTGCTTGATCACTCCCCCTCCTCAGCTGGACAGGGGAGAGAAGATATAACGAAGGCTCATGGGTCAAGATAAGGACAGGGAGAGATCACTCACCAATTACCATCACAGGCAAAAGAGACTCAACTCGGGGAAATTAGTGTAATTTATTACCAATCAAATCAGAGTAGGATAATGAGAAATAAAAACTAAATCTTAAAACACCTTCCCCCCACCCCTCCCTTCTTCCCGGGCTTAACTTTACTCCCGAATTCTCTACCTCTTCCCCTCCAGTGGCGCAGGGGGACGGGGAATGGGGGTTGCAGTCAGTTCATCGCACGTTGTCTCTGCCACTCCTTCCTCCTCACGGGGAGGACTCCACACTCTTCCCCTGCTCCAGCGTGGGGTCCCTCCCACCGGAGACAGTCCTCCATGAACTGTTCCAGCGTGGGGTCCCTTCCATAGGGTGCAGTCCTTCAGGAACAGACTGCTCCAGTGTGATTCCCCAACGGGGTCGCAAGCCCTGCCAGCAAACCTGCTCCACTGTGGGCTCCTCTCTCCACGAGTCCACAGGTCCTGCCAGGAGCCTGCTCCAGCATGGGCTGCCCACAGGATCACAGCCTCCTTCAGCCATGCACCTGCTCTGGCATGGGGTCCTCCACAGGCTGCAGGTGGAGATCTGCTCCACCGTGGACCTCCATGGGCTGCAGGGGGACAGCCTGCCTCACCATGGTCTTCACCACGGGCTGCAGGGGAATCTCTGCTCCGGCGCCTGGAGCACCTCCTCCCCCTCCTTCTTCACTGACCTTGGTGTCTGCAGGGTTGTTCCTCTCTCATATTCTGACTCCCCTCTCTGGCTGCAGTTGTGCACGTGTTTTTTCGGCTTCTCAAATACGTTATCCCAGAGGCGCTACCACCATCGCTGATGGGCTCGGCCTTGGCCAGCGGTGGGTCCATCTTGGAGCCAGCTGGCATTGGCTCCATTGGACATGGGGGAAGCTTCTAGCAGCTGCTCACAGAAGCCACCCCTGTAGCCCCCTGCTACCAAAACCTTGCCATGCAAACCCAATACACCAGTATTGGCTAACTCTGTCTCCTGTCCCTCCCTATCACTGAATATGTCACCCTTAAAATTTCCAGACTGGATGTTGCCTTCTCACACGAAGTGTCAGCACAGGCCACAGTATTTAGGTCATGATAGCTTACTGTACAACAACTCCCGAAGCAAGGACTAAGAGCTGTATTCTCTGACCCCATTTCAGCAAGGTCTATAAGCATGTGTCTAACCTTAAACACACAGCGATCCCTGAAAAACCCCAAATCAGCTATCCTGATTGATGCACTAACAGGGACAAGGTTTATGGCAGTTTTACTAGTTAAACAGCACTTTTCTGAACCAGATTTTAGCGCATGATGCAGACTCTGTACTTTAATTTTGTAGCTGAGATTTTGTGATATCTCAGCAATAGTTGCCTGGCCCCAGAAGAGGCACCCAGGCTGCCCAGTTTGGTAATGAGGCACCCGATTCTGCTGGTGGGGAGGGTAATTGGTGCAGAAGGGCACTCCAGAAATCTTCTCTGTTGAGGACGGAGTTGCCAGGACACCAGCAATGGTCTGGAGACCTCTCCTCTATAGCTTGGGGTCCTGATTCTTGACCGATAACCAGACCCCTTGGCCTTACAGGACCTGGCCACACAGTCCCCTCTGTGCTGGTTTTGGCTGGGGTAGAGGTAATTTTCTTTATAGTAGCTAGTATGGGGCTATGTTTTGGATTTGTGACCAAAACAGTGTGGATAATACAGGGATGTTTTTGTTATTGCTGAGCAGCACTTATACAGAGTCAAGGCCTTTTCTGCTTCTCACACCACCCCACCAGCGAGGAGGCTGGGGGTGCACAAGAAGCTGGGAGGGGACACAGCTGGGACAGCTGACCCCAACTGACCAAAGGGATATCCCACACTGTATAACATCATGCTCAGCATGTAAAGCTGGGGGAAGGGGGAGATGTTCGGAGTGATGGTGTTTGTCTTCCCAAGTAACCATTACGCATGATGGAGCCCTGCTTTCCTGGAGATGGCTGAACACCTGCCTGCCGATGGGAAGGAGCGAATGAATTCCTTGTGTTGCTTTGCTTGCATGCGCGGCTTTTGCTTTACCTATTAAACTGTCTTTATCTGAACTCATGAGTTTTCTCACTTTTACTCTTCTGATTCTCTCCCCCATCCCACCGGGGCGGAGTGAGTGGCTGCATGGTGCTTAGTTGCTAGCTGGGCTTAAACCACGACACCCTCTTACCTGAAAGGCACTGACAAGCACTGGTGTTGTCAAGTGCCTTTGAGCAGTGCAGGGGTGAGTTTGTGCTCATGAGAAACCTGAGGCTTTACGCCTTTTCCAGGCAGAGGAGCTGGTGGGGTGAGCTGAACAGGTATACAGGGGCTGGGCTTTGCAGGTGCAGCCGCACAGCGTGCATCTTCTAGGAGCTGGGGAAGTGTGATCCCTTCATGGTGGTTACAGCTCTCAGCTGGGAGGTTCTTGTTCCTTGCACCCTTTGTGCTTTTGTTGTGCAACAGTTACTGGGGAAAATCAGAAACAGTCTTGGGAGCGAGTCTGGGACCTCCCTTCTGCCCCCTTGTAATGCAGCAGCCCTTACACAAGAGTTACTCTATTGTGTAGCTGGAGCTGGTGGGTTCAAACCTTTATCCTGAGGAAGATTTGTTACCTGGGATTTTCCCTGGATGTTTCTGCAGATGGTGTCCCTCACTGCTGCAGCTCTTCATGCTGAAGCCATGCCATGGGCTCGGGTGCCAGTTGGACACCCTCGGGTACCAGGTGCTACCCTCCCTACAGCAAGAGAGCTGGGTTACAGCAGCAGGTGCTAGGTGCCCAGAGAGGTCCTGGGCCAGCTAGGAGGTGCCTGCTGGGATTTGGGGGCTTTCTGAACAGGTGCCTGAATGGTGCCTCAGTCCCAACACAGATGGTAATGAAGTGGTCTGGATCTTGCCATTAGTGCTCAAGTCTTAAACAAATCTAACTCTATTCCTGCTGTTGCAGAAACGTCAGTAAATCCTCACTGCACTTTTGCAAGTCCTGTAGACACAGCTGTTAACAAGGCTTAGAAAACTCTTAAATACACTCCTTTTTCCAAACCCTGAGAAAAGCCTGGTTTGTTATGAGAAAAAGAATTTTTTAAGTCTGGGGCTGATTACTGCTTGCTCTTTTATGTACATTTAAGTATTAGGTCAGTTCTGAAAGATGCATAAATTACTGAAACCAAACTGTTGAGTTAATAAGAATGATATTTTCAAACTCTTATGGTTCCATTTTAAGTTCCCATGATATTAATGCCAGCAGAATAACTTACTGCAACTGAAATGCACCGCATTCAGGGCTAAATTATGCTAAAATAGGTCAAGCAGCAGTGAAGGCAGTTATTTTGACTGAACTAGGGTTAACAAGATGCATGTAACAAATGCCTCAGGAGAACAATCACATGCACTCGCTGCACATGATACCACAGCAGGATACCCATAGCTTCAGGTTCCAGCTAAATGGCATCATGGTGTGCTCTTTCGGGCAAGAAAATAGTTTTACAATTGTTTGAATATGATCCCCTCAGTTTATGTGATGTAACCTGACAGTTTAAAGGGTCCCATAAGTACGTTTTCACTGAAGCCTATGCAACTTCTACATACTCAACTAGGCTGTTCTTAACATAAAGCAGAGGGAGAGCAAAGAAGTAATTAATGAAAGAGCTGATACCTTCTGAGACTCCTGGCATGACAGCATGCCCAGCTGCCTTTCCACTGGTTTCTGAATAAAGAAAGAACAAGTCAGGAGGCAGAAATTAGCCTGGGGTATTAAAATTGGACTCATGCTGAAGTAGAGCATCTGAACATCCTTAGACTTCATGGTAAAAGAGATGAAATACACTTCTAGAGTTAGTCTTCTTTGCAACAACAACAACAAAAAAACCCATAAGGAGGTTTTCCCTCAATTTCTTTGATTTTTCAGCAGTTTTGTACATCACATATGGAACAATATGTAATGTTTATCTCCCCTTCCCTTCCCTTCCCTTCCCTTCCCTTCCCTTCCCTTCCCTTCCCTTCCCTTCCCTTCCCTTCCCTTCCCTTCCCTTCCCTTCCCTTCCCTTCCCTTCCCTTCCCTTCCCTCTTTTTCCTTTTCCCTTTTTTCCTTTTTTTCCCTTCCCCCCCCTTTTTTTCCCCTTTTTTCCCTTTTTCCCTTTTCCCTTTTCCTTTCTTTGCAAAAAGCCTCTATTATGAATTGCTGCACTTGCCTTTTGAACGCTTTCATCACATCTCTATGTTGGGGAACAAATACCTTACAGTGGAAAAATGAAGCAGAGGAAAACACATAGACATATTGATTGAGCCTGCTCTCACCAAGCACCTGGGCCCAAATACTTAAACGTATACACTTCGTGCATAAATAAATTCTGCATCTAATATGCCAGATGCACATCATTTTTCAGAAAGTTGATATGTACACAGAATATTAAATTTAGGAACATTTATGAATGCGTGTTGGATTTTGCTTATCCAAGAGCACAGGAGATTTTTCTGTAAAGCTACTTGATGATACTGAGTGCTAAAATGTTATAAAATTTCCAGTCATTACAGCTGTGTACATTTTTATGAGGGGTTTTGAATTTATTATTTACCCGAGCAGAGGGAAAAAGGAGGCAGAGAGGAAACAAACATAGACTCTAGGAAAGCCACTTAAAGAAGCTGATTATATAAAGAAAGAAGCTTTCTACTGTAGCCAAACCATTGTTTTAGTCAGTTTTCTTCACTGAAAGTTTCTGGAGCCTTTTCACATGTGGCTGGGCTGCTTTTAATACAATGTAGAGAGAGTGCAAGGAAGTCATTGATGAGCAGTCATCCCACCTCCAACTTCAGGTAATGTAAACAACTTTCAAAACCCAGCACAGCTGTTTTCCAAATGGAAATGCTGATTTAACAAAACCAATAATTTTCTGTAGGGTCATATTAGTTTATCAAACCTGCTTAGGGATGATAGCTTTTTTTTTTTTTTTTTTTTCCCCCCAATGATGCAGGAAATTCCATTTCAGTACTACTATTTTGACTTTTATTTCAGAATAGAACACATTGAAATGCTTTGATTCTCAGTAATATACCACATTATGTGTCAAAATGACTCATGGCCAATGTTTTAATCTTGTCCTGACTGAAGGTTACATCTAGGTGGAGTAGATGGTTACATTTGTGAGAGAACGTCCTGTATTATTGTCCTGCACAAAAATTTAGGAGATTCTGATTTTCCCCTTGAGTTCTGAGGCATGCGGACTTTTCAGCATTTCAGCCAAGAGGGGAACTCCAGGTTTTGGACACTGGAAATTCAAGGGGATTTTACTGTCTGTCACAGCTTTGTGTAATTTTATTGTTGAAATTGGTTTGGAATGAAGGTTTTAATATTGTCTTCCCATTTCAGTGATTAGGTCTAGTAAAAGACCTTTTTCTTTCTGTTTAGAAGCTATTTTAGTCTGCCTTTGACAAACCGAACTGGATTCACCTACCTTGAGACACATTTCCCTTTACCATAAATGAAATATGCAAATTATCTATGATAATTAGATTTGACCCAGTTACTGGATTTGGGAACATCCTTCTATCTTGCCTGGAGCTGAATATCCCTGCAGAAAGCAAATCTCACGGTTAAGACAGGGTATAATCAGGGTTAAAAACCTTTCATCAGAAACACAAAAAAAGATGTAACTGAACTAGCACTATTCCATTGCCTGACATTGTCTGTTATTTTTTCTGCACAGTGAATTATTCATTACTAATGATTTAGAGTTCTCTGGTTTATCTACGTGATGACAGCTCCTCTCCCCTCCTGCCACATACACACCCTACCACAACAAGAACACTTATGACAAATAGCGATGTCACATCCTTAAACTTATTTAATAAGTATCAGCTATGAATCAAATGGCTCAACTAATCCTTCCTCATCCATCTTGCAACTTCAACAAGCTGCGGGGTCTCAATGGCTGAGTATTACCACCTTTGCTTGGAGATAAGCCCTAGGTACACAGCAGTGTAATAATGCCTGATGGGAAACACATGCCCGAGGAAACCCCCATAGCAAGGTTACATTGTGCTAAGAAATTCTGTTTCTTGGCTGCCTGGCTCCAGAAATGTTATTTATCCCTTTTGAGCTCCCAAGTTAAAATGCAGGGGCTTATTTGCTCGGAGCATGATCTTGTACCGAGCCAGCAAGATATTTAGATTCTGTTGAACTCTCCTTGAGTTGCCATCATGTTCTTAGCACAGACTTTGGGATTAGCTGACATCTGCTCCCTGAACTGGCATTTTTGGTGGGTTTCTGGTCAATAGAGCAAAGAAGTAAAATATTTCTGTGCAACAGAAGACGTGTGGGGTGTTTTTTCCTAAGAAAACACTGAGTAAGGAATAAAATGCATTTTCTTTCGGTGATGTATTTTCTGGGAATTGCAACAAAATATGAGGATTCTGTCCAAAGCTTGCAATAGTAACAGCCATTGGTATAAAGTCCTGGTAAGGGACATCCTTGTGATAAATATAAATATCAGTAAAATATAAATATCAGTAAAACTCTTACTCAATCTACAGCTCCCAGGGGTAAAAATGTGGTTTTGCCAACAGAGTTTGTACCAAATTTCAGTACACTGATACAGCCATGCCAGCAAACCCTCTCCGATGTGGACTAGACCTGACCCCAGAACAACGAGTAGATGTTTACCCACTTATACAACTTTACAATCAGAAGGAGAAAGTTAAATAACTCATCAGAATTGGAAATGTAGTGGTCAGCCTGAAGGAGGGAAAAAAGAAGCAAGTGGTGAAGCAGGTCCTCCAGGCTGGGGAGGAGGGGAGGGGTGCTGGGAAGCTGAGACCATCCTGCTTGTTCAGCCACCTTTTACACTAGAGGCTTGGTCTCTCAAAACCTTTGCATTTATGATTTATGAGGGCAGTTAAGCCCTTGTACCAAATTAAAGGCTGAATGAGAGAATCTGGAAAGAGGCAGGACCAATGAACTAAGTTTATGATTAAGTGCCAGAAATCTCCTGAAGCCTAATTCCACTTCTGAATTAACGTACCACTTGACCTTGGGGAAGCTTTTTACCTTATTAAAGTTTCTTTCATCTGCTGCTAAAAATTTGTAACACTAAATATGCCAGGGAGTGAGGACACATTCATTTCTGTGTGTAAACTATTTTGAAAATGAAGACCGCTTTTTATGTATGCCATGGAAGTACTTCAATTCAAGTCTTTATATAGTATTTGAAGTAGCATAGATTTGAAGTGACTAAACCAGTCACGGTATCACACTATAATAAATTAGACCAAGATGGCAGTTTGGAACTCCTTTTCGGTTACCTGATGTCTTCACAATCAAATGAAAATACCACAAACTGATTCATTTACCAGCTGGAAGGATTAATGTCGGAACAGTGATGTCTCTGTGCATTAAATCAGATTGGAATTTGTCTGTAGAGTCTGAAAACTCTGTGGTCACTGCTTCCATTCCTGGTTTTAGGAAGCTGGAAAAATAGAGGTTAATTAACCACACTTTTCCCATTGAGGAGAGATTCTTGGGAATTAACTAAATGGAGAAAGATTGCTGGAGATGCATGTTTTTTCCATGAGCAATTAGACTGTAAGCCACCCATGAGGCTGGCTCTCCAACTAGCCAGGGCTTGTCTTTGGGACTCCTGTTTTTCCCGAGCCTCCCAGAGCAGAAACCAGTGACGAGCCATGCCACCCAGGTGCTGATTAATAGCGTTAGGTTCAGCTCTAGCTCGCTAGCCAGCTGCCTGAAATGCTCGGGCTGTTCTGCTGCGCTGCCAGCTGGTGCAGGAGATAACCCAGGCCCCAGGGTTAAGCAATGGCCCAAGCCCCTCTCTCACTGCATACCTTTATGTTACGAATGCAATCACTTGGACTTTTCAGCTTCTGGATTTTCCCTTCATTGAAGTAATCAGAGCACCTCAACACTCTTAATACCGGTGTTGTTTTGTATTTATCCCCCCAACTGTTTTGAACACCTTGATGAAGGTATTTCCCTGGGATATGGAGGGCACATGGCTCCCAGGAAAGAATAGTCAGCAGAAATATTACTCTGCACCTTGCAGGGTCAGACTCTTACTCCATCCCTCCTGCAAGGCTCAGTTCATGGCCTGACCCTCCCTGCAGTCCCTCTTTCCCCCTCTCCCCCAGACAAGGGGCTGTTAGCACCATACTCCTCTGGTTTTGAGACCTTTTTGGTGAAGTCTCACTCCGCTGACTGTCCAGGAATGATAAAAAATGGGACATGCTTAAAACCATGAGAAGAAAAATACTAAACAAAAGATCATTTACGTTTTTAATTCAATGTGATTTTTTTTAAAAAACCCATAGAAAACATTCAACAGTCAATTGCATCAAAGCAGTTGTCCTTGAATCTTTTTTAAAACCCACGAACAACAAAACCCTCTTTAGTCTTAAACTCCTATTACTGGCAGGAGGAAAATGATTGGTTATATAATCTATATTCTACTATTTAACAGATACTAAATATAGTGCAGTTACTCAGAACAACACAAAACATCACAATATGAGAAACAGTGCCGAAGAGAAGAATGCTGCCGTTCTAGATAGATGCATTTTTAGTATTATGTTCCTCAGGAAGAGCATCAAATATTTTTCTGAGTGACCTAATTTTCTTTGTCTGATCAAATGTGCCAGATGCTTCCTTATTCAGAGTTGCCACTCGAAGTGAAAAACTGTTTTCTGGCAGCCACTTGAAATCTCGTCTTCAGTTTTCTGTTAGGGATTATTATACAATCATTGCCCGGGCAGACTGAAAGCATATGGTAACTGGGCTGACATTATCTCTGCTATTTCAAAGTTCCCCAAGGATGTGTGGGCACAGTTAGAGTCTCAGGTATAAGCCAACCTCCCTGGTGCATTCAAAATGCCACCCAAACTTGGCAGTGACCAAGCAAACTGGGGATGGAGAGCTTGGCATCCTGGTTTCCATTTTCCTCTCGGGGGTGAGAGGTTTTTTTTCCTTTTGTAGGTATTTCCATCACTTAACCAGAACAAAATGCTAAGGATGGCTCAGTGTCTTTTAATGTGTAGTTTCCAGGTAAAATTGTATCCTTTCCAACCTGGCTGAAGCTTGAAAGGCTATATTTTTGTTATATCCACCCAGATTCTTACACACTTTGTTTAATTCCTGCTGTACTGACTAACTTTTCTTGTCTACTTTCTTGGGGACTGTGAAGATGATAAAAATTGGTTTAGCCTTTCCCAGTATTCCTGTTGCCAGTGACAGGGAATCAATATTTGTCGGAATAAACAGCCAAAATGCTGTGAGTGAACCCCACGCATCCCAGCCCATGCTTGCGCATTTTCCTGGCACCCAAGGTGTGGTACCTGGACTTCCAGGGCGCTGTGGACCTTCTGAGCCCTTCTGGCACTCAGAGGGGGCGTCTGTACAGCTAAATAAGAGGGACATGGACTGAGTGCAGGCACTGAACCCCTTCCTGACTCTGCAGGCTGTATCAGTGTTAGCTTGTTCCCTTGATCTGTTTTGTACCTCGCTAACCCTGCAAGGCAGCGTGCGCCCAATGGGGGTCCCTCTGAGCCCTGGGGGGAGAGCCAGGGTCTGCCACCTGGCCTGGTGGCCAGGGGTGGCTCTCTGCACTTGCTGTTTTCTAGTACAAAGACAAGAGTGATTTTTTTTTTTAATTTGTTAAAAGTATGGAAGAAAAGGTCCTATTATAAGAAATGCTTTTGCTACTAGTAGGCAACAGACATTGACTAAACAGGGCAATTAAGCACTCAATGTAGATGCTCAGCAAATACCATCAGATTATTGCTGACCAACAAGAAGACTACATTAATGTGTGCGGCTGAATGAACTTGAATATGCACATCAAAAGTCAGGAGGGAATTCTGATCTTATTGTTATTGTCATCATTTATTTTGTGTTACCTTGCCCCTGGAGGTCCCAGTCCCCTATTGCTCAAGAGACAGCCATGAAGGCTATGTCTCTACTTCTGACCAAGAGAGGGCCAAGGGCAATAGGCAGTAAGATAGAGGCATGTGGGAGTTCCCAGGAAAGCTGGGTAGGGTAAAGGAGTCAAAACCTGGTGCTTTCTTATTCGTACTGATTTTGGGGAGCAGTCCTTGAGCTGACGTGTCCCCCAGTTGCAACAGCTCAGCACCAGGCCAGGGAGCAAGCTAGCAATCAAGCAGTGTCCATGACTGGGGTCCAGTGCCCTGCTTAGTCCCTGGCTTTCTTTTAGTTATCAGCACACACCATCCCAGACCCACCTCCCTGCACTCGCTGCCAAGAGGCACTTACCTACATATATCTTTGGGGTAGTTTCACTAAAGGTGTCAATTTAAACCAGTATAGGCCAAAGAGTAGAAATGTGGATGTTCAATAAACACTTAAACACTTAAGCCTAGTTCATTTCTGCTTGGCTAAGTTGATTAGAAATTGATTTAAGATAAAAGAAAATTAGTTGCTTTTAAATTGTAGTATCTACATAGCGAATACATTCCTGTAAGAAAATCAGTAACAGGTTGTACATTGACAAAGCTGTCATGGAAATGGAAATTAGGTTTCCAAGCCATTTAGATTTTAGTTTCTTTAACTTATTCTGAAGTATCAACTATTAGTAGTATCTACTGTCTCAACAAAACTAAGTGGATCAAATCCTATCTCATTTTTCAAACTCTATGCCCAAATATGATTCAACATACACTTTTTTTTCCTTTCTGATTTAAATTAGTGCCTATATACAGCTCAAGGAGCCCTGCAGAATTTTAAACAGGCAGTATTAAAATAAATAAATCTGTGAGATAATGCATTCTGCAATATTCACAGCTGAGATTGCTCATTTTCTTCTAGACAGTCTGTAATTTTACTGTAACTTAATCATGACCTAGACTGGTATGATTTCTTAACACATTGCTACAGGCAAGTTGTCCTATTCACATCCCAAATGAAGAGAAAAACCTTACTAAAATACCAACAACGTGGAGCAGATATGCCAGCTCAGTCAGAAATGGCCAGGACCTAAGAGATGGACAGAGAAGGTACAGGAGGAAATTGCAAAGCTAAGAAGCAGTGGTAGTGCTGGCTTCAACAAACTCTGTCCTGGGGCAGAAATACTGTAAGTGCATTGATTTTAATTGCCTAGAAGCGTACTAAAGGAGTTTTATTAATAATTCTTCCTAGCCTGTCAGGTATAATAGGAAAACCCTAATAAATGTTTCCCAACTGTGAATTTGCCATTCTGCTATCCCAAATTCCTTGCTGGTGGAGGCAATTGGTTTCCACTTCTCCCCTCAAAGCTGTCACCTACTCCTGATACCTTGGAGCCCTGCTCGGTGTCTCAACCACCCTTCTCCAGAAACAAGCAAGCAAACGAAAAGAAGCAAGCTACTCTCAAATGTCCCTGTTAAACATTGCTCCAGAACTTTACAAAGTCATTTTCTTTCAAAATATCCGTTATTAAAAAATGGCTGTCAAGGGTTATCCTGATTAGCCAGCTGTGCTGCAGAAGTCCTGCACTACCCCAGCCCGCTCCCAGCTGCCTGTTACCCCAGATAACATTATCTACATGGAAGTCATAGCCACTTTCTGTAATTATTAGTGATTTGCAATGTTATTCTCCATCCATCGGCGCAGAGGATGACAAGGAGGTCTTGGAAGACTTTTTCCCCAGCAAGTCTTCTCAGATCATTTATTTGTCCAAGTTCAAATACCTAGGCAGTAGCTTGGTGTGATTTTTTTTTTCCCTTGGTGTGTAAGATACAATTTTAGAGAGGAAGCTAGGATATATATGGATTTTTGTCTCCTTGCTCACCCCAATTCTACAGTCTTGGAAAGCTCGTATCTTTGTTGTCCTACCCACTAAGTTTTCTTTCACATTTGTTAGACCTTCCCTGTAAAATCTAGTATCTTTTACCTCCTTTTTGCTATGTGCTCTGCCCTGCGTTTCATTCCTACTACCTGCTCTCTCCAGCTCCCCTATCAGCTGTAGATCCTCTGTCATCAATAATCCACTACTTTAACTGGCTTAGAGTTTCCTTCTCTCTCTCTGTCCCGGTCAGATGCCAGATTAGAGACAGCAGAAGCCTGATACTACCCCTGTTGTATGTATTAATCTTCTTACAAGTATGGTCTGTTCTGTATTTAACCTCGCTTCCCTACACAGCCAGGTGATACAGAGAGCTCCAGCAATGTTATTTGCCTTTGCACGTTAACGAGTGAAGCGCCCATTAGTAACACACTACTGTAATTTTATATAAAAGGTTTAGCTGAAATTGCTCAAGCCACTAATGCCAGGCGCGTAGTTTGCACCACCACTCAGTCTCTTCTTCTCCTGACAGGCATTGATGTTGTAGGGATTTGAGTTATTTGGTATTGTGAAGCCAAAATTCTTCAGGTGAGCAATTCCTTTGGAATCAGTGGGTTACACTGCTTAACCAGGGCAGTAAGATTTGCCTCTGTGTCTGTGCTGCAGAGCTGCCTACAGCTGTGTTAGGAAGTGAGATAAATCTTTGATTTTGGATTTCCGTCCCCATGTGGATTACACTGTACATCTGGGGATGTGCCTAGCTGGTAAGAGAACACGAAGAGAAGCTGGGAGTGCTATCTTCTATTCCTGGCTCAGCCCCAATTCACTGCGTGACTGTGGGCAAATCACTTAAGCTGTCTCTGGGATAATAATCGACACAGCAATTCCAGGAGGCTTAATTTTTAAAGTGTCAACTCATATATTTTCTCTGATGTGCCTCGGGAGATGTCCCCTTCCCTTCCCTGGGAGCAGGAGCAGGGCCTTAGTACTGACAGCAAGATTTGCAACCCCTGACCCCCTCTCCCCCACTCTGCCATAACTGTTTCATACAAAATGTTTAATAATAATGCCAGAAATGCTGTCCCGGAGCTCCGAAAGCCTCTTATCAACTCCGATTCCTAAAGTACAGTGTACAGAATCCTGTGTAATGGTTTTCTTTTTGCTGCTTTCAACATTAATTCTTCTTTCTTGTTATGCCAGCAGATGCATAAATCTGCTGCTGGTGCTTTTTGGCTTTGGTCTCACTGATTGCATGACTTAATTGTGGACCAAAAAAGTTGGATTATTTTTTTTTTTTCCAGTGTGCTTTTGTGTGCTTGAAATCCTAAACTTTCAGAAGTGGCTAGTGACGGGCTGTAGCTTTGTTGGGAAAGGGGCTGAAGTTTACATGGTCTTCGTTTGGGAAGAGCTATATACTGTATGTCCATCTTCTGAAAATCCACTGTCTCAAAGTGGAAGTACACGAAAGACTAATCAGTTACGAATACCCAGCATATGGGAGACTCCTCCCAAATATTTTCACAGGGTGAGCCAAATTCAAAGCAAGATACATAACAGACCATCTCCTCTCGTAAGGACCTGTATCTCCTTCTAGCCGCAATGGCATCTGATCCCTGTGGCAACTATGATAAAGCCACTAATTTCATAGGTAAATAGTATTAGGAAAGTATTTGGTGTGTTTCTCTTACTGCACTTTAGCAGCTGGAGGCAAGTGAGGGAGCAAGAGCACGGGCCAGCACAGCTCTCTGCAGTTCACAGCAATGACCTGGTGGAGCACTGCTGGAAAGTTGCCCTTCCAAGCATGTGGTGCATCACAGACATCAACAAAGTCAATGGAAAAGCAGTCGTTCAGACCTCAGCAAGGTTTGAGTCAGATCCCTAGCTTCAACGATGAAGACTTGTATTTATGTAGTTTGCTGTATCACAATATGGTGTCTCAAAATGTCTGCTACCACTCTCTTTTAAAGCATATGTATAGTACATATAGTCTTGTCACAGCTGACACCTTTTTTTGATTTTGCTACATGAGAGTACTCTGTTGCTGATGAATCAAGCTGTTTTCAGGACTGGTTTACTTCTGAATATTTTGGAGGAGGAAAGCAAAGTAAAAAGTCAACTATTTTTCAATGAACTATCCCCATCCCTATCTTTTGAGCAATTCTTCTACCAGAGGCTTTTTAAAAATAGTCATTATAAATGTGATATAACTCGCCATTATTCTGAAGTCTTGTAGAGTAAAAAAAAAAACTTTACAGCTACAAAACTTGGCTCAGGAAAGCGTCCTTCATTAGGATAACATCTAGCACATGCCAAGTCCATCAGGTCCCAGCTCAAGGGCAGAAAAGATGCAATGATTTATCACACACTGAGTTGCAATGAACAACAAGAGGTCATCGAGCCCATCTCCCTGCCCCAAGGCAGTCCTGGTGACACCTCTGTCCATCCCACCAGAACCAGGTCGAGCCCGTTGGTACAGACTCCAATATGCTCGTCTGCTGGAGACATGCCTTGTAGGCAATTCACTCCCCTTCTGCTAACAGCGGTGTGCAGGACTCGTCTGCAAAGATATCAGCTTTAGCTATAGGAAGAATTACAATTTCAATCGTTATGAAAAGGGAAGGGAAAATACCGTGGGTTATCAGGGTGCTAAATAATTTAGGCACGCGCTCCTCTCTTGTTGCACAGAAGTACTGTTAGCAGCAGTGAGCGTAACACGCTCATCACAGAAAGAGAAAAGGCGCGCTAGGCCAAATTCTGCCCTCAGAGGCGTATGCACACAATTTCCAATGACATCCATGGGAATTGGGCGTGTGGATTGAGGGCACAATCTGGCCCTTTATTTTCAGCTGCTCTATTATGATCATGACATGCTAATTTCTAATTCCTTCAGCAAAAATAACACAGGAAGGCTTAAATATTAATGTTATAATATTAATATAAAGGCTTAAACACCTCTGCAATATACTCTTGAGCAAATTCATGAAACCAGATTTCAGGAACCATGGCCATACTCGTTATTGGAATCTGACATCCCCAATCAGTTAAAATTCTCCTTATCTTCATTGGGGTTTTGCCAAGTTAAGAACTGAATAAGGGCTGCTGGATTTAACCCCGTGGTAGCTGATTTGGACATGGGTCTCCTGACAGCCATGGTCACAGCTTCTCACTTAGAGGGACGGATGCAAAAGCACAGATGTCATCTTGGGTTTGCCGGATGATAAACATCCAAGTAGGTCCACTATCTCCTCAAAAAAATGTGAACAGAAGTTAACCAAATGCAAACCAATAGGTAAGAAAAAAAGTGCAGGTGGAGATTTACTAGAGAAAGGAAAAAAGCGAGAGATTAGCCCCTCACCAATCCCCAGCACCACACTCCTTGACGCTGCTCACATTCACAGAGGAATAAAGGATGTCCTGGAGTCAGCTAAGAGGAAAGGTGAAAACCTCCACAGCTGCAAGCCCGCCGTGTGGGCCTGCCTTTGGCAAGTAGCCGGCCGTGGGTCAGGGCCCTGACACCTGCATCCTAGCCCTGCCAGCATGGGGGGTCAAATCCTTCCGAAGAAGACATTCAGCAGCGTGCATCTGCCTGGGCCTCCAGCAGCAGGGTTCGTCGTGCTAAACGAGCTGCCTTTCCACGCCAGCTGCAGGTGGACACTCAGGTCCGTGGGAGGGGAGAGGGAGGAAAGGATGCACCTGAACCCGACACATTTCTGCAAGGAGTTACTCAGCTGGCACAAGCTCCCCATCATGGCACAGGACCGGAGGAAAGACGGCAAAAAAGAAACATCATCTTCTCCCTAGGGGAGCCAAGGCAGGTTGCACAGCCTGCCCCACCACGTGGCAGCCGAGTGGGGAATTATTGTCTGCTTAACCTTCCACTGACAGGAAGGGTATCCATGGTCCTTGGCCCTCTTTCTTTGCTGCTCTGGCTTGGGTACCAGTGCTGGAAAGTGCCCCTCTCCTCCACCTTCTGCAGTCTTTGGCAGATGCTCCAGTCGGGCTCGCGGGATCCAGAGCTGTCAGGGAAGATGGAATAGAATAAAAATGAATAAATAACTTAATTATGTCGAAAGTGCTGCTCTAAAGGCAGAAAACTCCGTGGAGTAGAGCAGAGACGGCTGCTTTACGCATGGTGGAGAGGGGGCAATAAATCAGTGGCATCAGGGGAAGCACACAGGGGGTGAAAAAGAGGCATACAAGGAAAAACCTGGGGCAGTGGACTCCTGCTTCTGGACGCTGCTCTGAGTCTTGTGAGTCCCGCCTGTGAGCTGCCCTTCGCCGGGGGACTCGGCAGGGCAGGGATGACACAGCCAGGCGGCCGTCGGCTGCACGCTGCCCGCATCCCCCAGCACTGGCGCCAGCTCCAGCGTGTCCTCGTTTTGCTCTCAACGTTTTGTTTCATAATGGCAGCGAGCCGCTGGCGGCAGAGTGTGTCCGGAGGCCGGCTGGGGTGGCAGGAGCCCTTCGCCTTTGGCAGCGTGCCTGCGCAGGCACCCCGAGCCTGCCGTCGTCCTCCAGAAATGCACAGCCTGTCACAACTCGTTGCTTAATGCTAAACTACCCGTTATAAATAAACATGGTCCTAATAATAGTTTGCCTGACCTGACTCACTGTAGGAAATAGCCTCAGAAATAAAAGAGGATGACTTTCAAACGCAAGAGTTATAATTTTACATAAATAAAAAATGAAAAGGGCAGCGCAGGACAGGCTAGGAGAAAATTGTATTGCAGGGAGTTGAAGTTGCAACCCCAGGGTGTTAACAGGCTTGCTTGGCTGCTAAATCTGATGCTGTCTCCCCCTGTAAGTTCACTGGAGTTTGACGGATGGATGTGGAGAAATATTACTTGAATTGTCAGATAACTGTTAGTCACCTAGATTAAAAACAAATTCCATTGACATTGTGTCACACCTTGGGAGCCCAAAACAGATATTGATGTTTTCATCTTGTTGCAGGGAGGAGGGAGATGGGAGTGGGTAAAGTAAGAAATCAAAATCGCCCAGATAGAGCAAGTCTTTTGGCTTTGTTTGAAAAATGACACCGCAGCACAGTGCACCTAGCTGAGGACGAGAGATAACACAATCCAGCCTCTCTCTTTCACTCTCAAATGAAGGGGAGACAAAGACAGCGTTATCATAAAAACCCAAAACTTCTGATGCCTGTACAGAATTGTAAGCACAAGTGCAGGAACCAGATTCACCCAGACGATGCCGCAAGATCCCCCCCCCTCAAAAGTGGGATGTGCGGGGGGCTGAGGTCCCCACATCCAGGGTGGCACAAGGCATTTTTGCTCACCTTTGGGGGATGAAGCAGAGAGAGATGCAACGCCTGTGCATCGGCATGTGGATCAGGAGGAGCAGAAGGAAGCTGGACTTGCTCAGTCTGCAGCAGAGACAGCTTCGAGGGGACCTAACAGCCTGCCAGCATCTAGGAAGGGCCATCAAGAAGACAGAGCCAGGCTCTTCACAGCATCACACGGCAGGAGGGTGAGAAACAATGGCCATAAGTTGAAAAAACAGAGGTTCAGATTGGATATAAGGAGAGGATTTTGCCCATGAGGACAGCCAGGCAGTGGAGCTGGTTGCTCCAAGAGGCTGTGCTCTCTCCTTGCTTGGAGGTTTTCAAAACAAAGCCCTGAGCAGCCTGGTCTAACCTCAGACCTGGCCCTGTTTTGAGCAAGAGGTTGGACTGGAGACCTCCTGAGGTCCCTTCCAACCTGAATTGTTCTATTATTCCTGTGATAAATTCACAAGCTGGTTCTGCTCTGTTGACCTCCATGGTGACTATGCTGATTTACAACCACTGAGGATCTGGTCTTAAATTTGTAGGTAACTGTCCCAGAATGAACAATAAAATGGGGTTGTGTTTTGCATGAATTATTAGGTGGTATGAAGAGGTCCTGAAAAGCCACTTCATGGTGTTTTTCTATCAGTGATAAACCAATAAAATATACTGTATACATTTTGAGGCAACAGAGATTTGAAAGGATCTTATCTTTGGTCAGTGTTACCTGTACGTACAGAGCTGACTATATCTTATGCAAGTTATAAAGTTCTGGGAGAGGGACTAAACCTTTCTTCACATTGAATTTGGCACCCAAAAGTGTACATACGTGTACATGTGTGTTTGTGTGGTATATATCCATGCGTGGTGTACATACATTGTAGATGTAGATATAACTAGATAAATAAAGATAAATTATGTTGTATTACCATTATTGGCTTTGCAAAATCAAGCAGTCAAAAATTACACAATGACTGGTCAATCTCAGTATGTCTCCCTTAAAAGTGATATGACAAAGTTGTGTACCAAAAGTCGTTGGGCTATACCAAATATGATATAGTGTTATAAACGTTCATGTACCTTTTCCGTTTTTTCCCCCCCATAGATCACAAGGTATCTGAGCAGACGCCATTTGCTCAGTTAACCAGATGCTATTCTGAACACTTATTTTCTTCTTGTTTGGTGAGTAGCTCCTTTTCTTACTTAGTCAAATATTTTTCAAGCTCCATTTTGAAGTTTGGAACACTAATTTGTTTGTGATACTCTGTGATGATCTTCATATAGTATCTCTGGCACTAGTAAGTTAATATCCGCAGTATCCTAGTGAAGTGGTCACAGACACAAGACACGCTTCAAACACACAGAGAGGTTCCAGTGGCAAGCAACTAATTTGGGGGGGTGGGCTTAGTTTCTTTAGCACGGCCCCATGACTTTGGTGCCACCAGACACTGCTAGTGTTCAGCGTTTCTGTAGGTGAGACCTCAAAGGCCCAAGTCAGGGACTCAGTGACCGCCCAGAGGGTACTTATTTGACTTCTCTGGCTTTCAGCAGGCTCTCTGAGGAGGCAGGGACAGAATCCCTGTCCCAGGCAGTGTGTGACTGTCTCACTGACAGCCTTCTTCACCATATACCCTCCAACAAAGGAGAGGAAGGTGATGTCCTGTACACCACTGACTTGTCCCTGGAGAGGGTTAAATGTGTGCTAAATGAGGCAGGGCCCTGGGAAAACGAACAGAGGGTGATCACAGAATTAAACACTTTATTGCCACGCCTACTTGCAAAGAGTTCAAATTAAGTTTGTGCAGGGGACCTTAGTTCTGGTACTAACTTTTGGTTGCTTGACACAGAACCTTCCTAAGATCCTTTCTGTACAGCATGTGTAGGTGTGTGCTTTTAATTTCCTAAGTTTATAAAAAAGTCAAAAGAAGAAGACTGAAATTCCATCCTGGGACATCATATTGATTACAACGTGGTTCGTTGCCGCAGTTTGAACTGATACCCCACACGAACACTCATCATTTGAGATGGTAAAGAAAAAGATAGCAGGAGTGACCTGTCATCCAAACCAGGCCCTCCTTCACAGATTCACTATATCCTTGGGGAAAGAATGACTTGTTATCCAATTACCTGAAATCACACTTAACTCAAACCAGGTTAAGCTAAAAGGCAAACACAGGCATTTATTCATAGCATCCAAAGCAGGCAACAGAGTTACAGAGGTATATAGATGGATAAAATGAAATAAGAAGGTAAGTGGCTGTATTGGGTAGATGTCCCTCAGCCACCAGACCCATCAGGTTCAGTTGGGGATCCAGGCATTGTGCGTGGCACCATCAGGTGCATCTGCTGGGAGGCCCCCGAGGGATCTCACTCAGGAGGCAGAGCATCTTTGGGGGAACACCACCAGAGAGCAGCTCCAAGCGCCTACCTTCCCCCTCTTCACGTCAGATCACCTCTCCTTCACAATCAGCTCACCTCTCTTTCACAATCACATTAGCTTTTGTGTTCAGGCTTTGCTTTGAGCTCTTCCAGTGGTCCAAACAGATTTCATCTGTCATCCTGAAGCTCACACTCTTCCTTCCTTTACCAGGAGGCATTCTAGCCACTCTCTTAAGTAAAGTAACAGGGTTTTCCCTTCTTAGATGTGGAAATGCCTCCCTGTTGGCTGAGAATCACTTCCTGCATTTAACTGGCTATTGAACAACTCTCCTTCAGCAGAGTCCCCCTCCCTGGCTGGCCACTTGGCATTTCTCTGGCCCTTATATCCTATAGTGCTGTACCAGGAGCACACAACACAAACCTCTGAACCAGATAACTGCATGCAGCTCACTCCAGGCTCTTTCCTGAGATCAGACACAAACAGTAGTTAATCTTGTTGGAATACTGACAGGTTTCTCCGTGTTAGGCTGGGATGGCTATGGCGCGACGCGGCGTTTGATTCTCTCGCTAGGCTTCGCCAGTGCTGGGGAAGGGTGACAAGAATACACAAAATCTCTCAGTTGAGAAGAGAACAGCAAAGGCTTTTCTTGAGGTGGAATTCAGGTGGCTGTCTCATGCTATCAAGCAGCCAAGAGACAGCCAAAAACACAAAGGCTGTCAGGCAAGTCCAAAACAGAAAAATGCAGTGGGATTGAAAATAGAATATGTTGTTAAATAATTGAATAGTTCTATTAAATTAGGTGGAAGAAAATGTTGTAAACATTTATCTTTCATGTTACCAAAGACAATAGTTCTCATTTTCTGTTAGGGCACAAGGCAAATATCAGTGGAAGCACTATAACATAGCACGTACAACTTCAGCTACGATGCAAAGCCCAACAAATTCAGAAGTGTTCTGCGACAAATGTGTGTACTTGAAATGCCTGCCTACACCATGACAACTGCTTTTTCAGGCTAACTCCCTTCCTCCTTTTTGTATTGGCTTCTTGTTGGAACTGGGCTGAAAATAAAAAGGCAGGCAGCCTACCTTGCCAGATAGCCTTAACTAATTAACATGGTGAAGAGAGTAATTTTGCCTTGCTTTCTTCTCAGAGCAAACCTGCAGCATCTTCATAAAGGCTCTGCGTTGCTGAAACTAATCAGACCTCAAGAAGTTTGGCATCTCACAGAGACCCAGGCAAATATCATACAATAGATTTGGCAAGAGAAGTCACTCGTATACATCTGGTGCATGTCACATATCTCATCTTTTTTACAGGAACCAGCCTGAAACCTTCTCCTCTGTAAACCGGCATGAGTATTCTGCCATCAACAGTATCAGGGAGACGTTTCTGTTTAAGCACAGAGTCGTCACACTTCACTTGGGATGTCTGAAAGATCGAAGACGGAGCTAGTTGCTCAGGGCTCTTTTTATAATCAGTGGTGAGACACTGGCACTCTCCGGGGGCAGTTGGTCTGACCTTGCGTTAGACCCCAACACGAGGATGAGATAGATGAAGTGCCCTCTGCAGGTGCCTGTCTCTGTCCTTTGACGGTAAAGGGAGTCTGGGTGACTAAGTCAAACTTAGATGTTTGACTTTCAGATGCCTGAGTTACAACAGATGTATCCTGACTAGACAGGGTACGATTGGAGTGAAACATAGAAAATATGTTGGGAGCTTAATAAAGTTTAATGCATTTCCAGATTTGGAGCTTAAAAAGCTGCAATGGTGTGTGTCTCCCTGCCCCAGTAGCGATTAATCTTGAGGTAATCCAACTCTTTCTTTTCCATGTTTACATACCTTGCCATTCTATATTCAGGGAGGAACACACTGGGTTCCTTCCATAGTTAGAAGAATTTATGAAAAATAAGCATATTTTTCCTTGGAGCTGAAGTAAAATGGGCTCTTGGAAACAAAATGCCCGACTGCTGGCAAATTCACCTTCTCTCCAGGAGTTTCAAAGATCGTGTTCTGTTTTGGATAGAGATGGCTTGGTCAATCAGGGAACAACGCAGTATATTCTTTACTGTACCATCCATATAAATATTAACTGTCACGTCATACATTCTAAATACTGAATGTAATGATAAGTAAATATTGCCTGAGGGGCATAGGGGAGACCTTGGGATATGATGAAATGTTCTAAGTAAAAAATTGAGGAAAAATACTAATAATCTCCAAATTACTATTATTTTTGTACCTCTGGCAATATGTTATCCAGCTGTAGCTGAAGACAATAGTCATATCTTTTTATTAAATGGCATGATTTTTAAATATGAGTGTTGTAAATCTTATTTGAAGAGTTCTCCAGGAGAAAAATTTTGAGCTGCTCTGAGGCATTTTTAAACTATCTTGTTTTTAAGCCAGACAATATCATGGTTTCATAACAGGTCACATGAGCCTGTTTCAGCTGTGGGAGAAATGCAGGCGTGCAGTAGATGTGCAGGTGCTGACCGCGGGTATCTTTATGCAGGAGCAAGGCTCAGCATGTGGCAATGTGACAGAGCAAGGAGGGAGACAGCACAGGGATGGAGAGAGGTGAAATTGTGCCGCTCGCATGTCTGGCTGCACCTCCTGGCCTGCAAGGTCCACTCCCCTGTTCAGGGATGACTGGTGCTTGCATCTCTTCCGTCCATCCTTGGATTAGCTACATTAACATAAGCCCCCATAGTATCAACAAAGTATGCACTTAGTCTCAGAAATAACAGTGGAGCCACAGGAAAGAAGAACTGTAAGCACTTCCAGGGCTTTAAATCCAGGCTTGCAATCAGAGTTTGATGGAACAGAAGTTCTGTAACGACCAGCCAGAGAGGTAAGCATTCCCCACAACTCAGAAATCATTAATTCAACCAAGTGTAAAGATAGCACCATCTTCCTTCATTATCCCCTAATTTAATTGTCACAGATTAAAGCCTGGCAAATCTGGGCACAGATTCCTGTTGTCAGACTTCAAAGAGAGCTCCTGAAGTCTTCTGCCAGAATCAATGATCATCGCTATATCCTTTTCTCACGCAGCATCTGTATCTTCCCTAACGTTAATGAACATTATTTTTGCATGCTTCTGAGCAGACTAAAAAATACACTCTTGAATCACATTTCCCATGTGAAGGGAAAAATGAACCCTTCTACATTTGTTATTCTCTCTAACAAGGATTAAACCACGGTATGGATACTAATGAGTGACTTGCAGTTGCCCACCTCTCACTTTAGTTCAGTCCTCAGGAATATTGAAGATGAAATTTCTCAGCTGAAATCATAACACGCTCTATGGATTAAATGTTTCAGACCTGTTCTTATAACAAATAATCAAGCTGTCGAGATTGCTTGCTATGCAGACTTGCAGACCTCTTGGGTCACTGTTGCCAAGGAGTAATTTTCTTTAAAGTCGACTCACTTGTCCATTTTATGAAAAAGGAAAACAGAAATAGTAGGTTTCAAGGAACTTGGTGTGAATGATACACATTCATTTCACACCAATTGAAGAGAATTAGGCTCCAGAGCTGAATTAAGGTAGAAAATACCTGGAAGAATTTCTGATGGAGCTGTAACTGATGATAACCTTGTTTCTTGAAGTATGTCCGTTTTTGTTCTCATAACTACAGAATAGTGAAAAGTCAATTACTACCATATTATCATCGTCAAGCAGAGGTCACAGAGACGGTTTTCGTGTGTGCATATGCGTGTGCGAATCAGTGTCAGGGAAGTACAAGATAAATTAATATCTTGACTCTTTACTGCCCTGTTTATATTCCCCTCAGTACTACAGCAAAGCTCATGCATCTTTATTCCTTTTCCATCCACTACAACTTTATTTATGGGGTGGCATATTTACTACAGTGCAAAATGCTCAAGGCTGGCTGTAGGCAGATGCTACAAACTAAGAGATGTGGTGCATTAGACAAGATATTACATACCCCTTTCCAAATAACCGATTTCCAAACTAGCATTTGGCTAGATGAAGGTCCCCGTCATTCAACATGAACTAACCAAAAAGATCCACTGGATGCTGGTGACTCGTTTCTCACCATTCTGCCCACTAAGTGGGGAGAACAGAATTATAACTAATATAGAGAAATATAACAACTGGTGCCAGTTGTTCTCATTAGATCACTGCCTTTTGGGGCTCCAAACACCAAGACAACCAAATCTCACTTCTTCAGCGATTAGTCAGTAGAGGCTAGGAAAACTGTCCAGAAACTTTTTAAATTTTCCAGGAGGACATCTATAGCAGCAACAGTGAAACTGGAGGAAATCAGCCACTGTGCTCCCATCAGAACAGAGATCAATGGCTTCTTTAAAGCCATGCTTTCTGGGAAAAATTGTTCCTGAGGAGGAAACCAGATCACGAGAGCAGACAATCTGCTCTCTGAGTCTGCCAGAGTGGGTTTGCTTTCGGAGCATGGTCAAAGGACAGCTGAGGTCAGGTATGGTGGGGGAGGCATCCCTGGCAACTCTCTGGTAGCGACAGTTCTGGTATAAGGGCATGCCATGTCCCCTCAGAGCTTGCTGAAAGCTGGAAAGACGTCTGATATAAACAGTTCCAGGAGTTGCTTTTTTCTTGTTTCAAACCCTTTGGTCCATTTTGGAAGAAAGGACTTGGGAGCAAACTGTAGTTCAAGTTTCATTTGCCCTCCCCAGAAGGGTTATCTACCTGCTGGTTTATGACTTCTTAAGAACTTGTTTGCAAGGCACAGTATGCTGTTAAAGTTCAGCCAACCCACGACTTTGCCATAAACTTACAGAGGTGCTGCCAGGGAGACAGGGCTGTTGGGGCTGAAGAATTCAGGTGGAGCCTGCCTGTAAAAGGTATAAACATGCATATTTCAAAAGGGATTTAAAGCACATATAGACAATGCAAATGTCTGCAGTGAAATGAGAAGTGCTCCTATGCAAGGAACAGAAACCCACAAAGTTTACCATATAAGATAAACAACCATGCCCTGGAGTTAAAGAGAGTTTCCCTATGGTAGGTCTCTCCATAGTGCTCTATTATGTGGCTGCTTATACTTCTGAGGTTCAGTTTACCATCAGCATGATCCTCCATAGTTTTTACACATGAACAAGCAATAATGTACAGATTTCATATGCTCCCAACAGGAGTAGTCATTAAGCTCAGGATCCATCTTTAGTTCTCATTCTTCCTCAGATGTTCATGGTTCTGCAAGAAATAGATGAAAATAAATAACAAACTCATAATGATATTGCAAATGTAAATTAAAAATGCTTACAGCCGGATATTTGGAAGTGTTTTAAAAAGCTGGATAATGGTAAGAAAAGAAACCAACAGGTCCTGCCCGCGTCTCAGCTTCTAAAGTCCACCTAACAATTTTTGCCCTGACCTACATTTTCTACAAGTAAATATAGTCACTTGCATTTTATCACCAAAATAGACGTATTCAGAGATGACAGGAAGTCTGAGTATGATTCAGTTAGATAAGGCAGTCAGTCAAAGCCACGGGAAAGCAGATATTCACTAGAATTACTCATAAAACTGCTTGATAAGGTGCGAAGCACAAATAACCTACCCCTGGTAACCCATAGCAGCTGAACAGATCTCTGCCCTCAGCTCAAAATTATCATGATTAAAATACTTGTTTGTAAAAAAAAAAAAAAAAAAGTGTTTTTAAAGTGAGGAGACTCCAGAGAGATGATTCTTTCAGCAAATTCTGAAGGGAAAAGATGCAAGAAAAATTACAGATCTTTTTTTTCAAAAGCTTTCATGCTTTCCCACTGCAGTCTGGTGAGATTGTGTGAGACCAAGCAGCTGGTTACCTCAAACTCAGTATTCAGCCCTATGGAAGAGTACATTGTAAGAGCTGCCTCATTCCTTCCCTGAGCACAGTTTATTAGCTAAGACAATTTTCAAACACATGAGCACTGCCCTTAGGGCCCAGTTGTGCTACAAGGTTCTTGGGGAAAAAAAGAAAAAGGCTGGCACAGGACGGAGCCATTGCATGCGGTGTCTCAGGAAAGGAACTGTGGGTGCTCCAGGAGCTGTTTTCTCTCCACGGCTCCCCAGCTTTCCTCCCCAGCCACCTACTTCATAGTTAACTGGCCCCTTTACAGCTCAGACCAGTGGATGCATTTATGGGGATCATTCCCCACCCACTGATACTGGGATGTGCCTGACAACACCTGATATCTGTTAGTTTATGCAAGTATAACAGGGAGGAAATGACCTAACCCAGTGCCATCACAGGGAATGATTAAGCCTTAAATACCAGTGGAAACAGTGAGAAGATCATATGCTCCAGCGTTGCTCAGTTATGGACTCATAGGAAAGAGCAGAGGGCTCAGACCTTCATGATGCTGAAGGTCTGCTCTGAGAAGCTGAGAGCCCTTGACTTCCCCTGATTGACTGCTCCCAGCTCATCAGCAGAGTGATCAGTGTAGCACTTGGCTGAGCTCTGAGCCATATTATGGGAACAGTTGCCAGGAAAAGTTTTCTGCTCCTGTGGCTATCATAAGGCTGAGTATATTTTGCCAAGGGACAGAGAGGATTTATCTCCGGACAATCAGAAATACTCATGCTGGACCACAGACTTCACCCACTGGGATTTATACATGCAGTGAGTGCTGCTCAGGGACCAGAGGCTGTGCCAATACACAGCTCCCCCGGGCTGGCCTGGGACTGCCACATCTGCTCTTGCAAACGCTCATGAGGAAGAGGCTGGCACGGAGCAAAGGATAGTCTCAGCAAAGACTCGGTGAGGATGGGGTGGCGGAGAAGAGGTGCATGTCGCTTGCTGTGTTGCATGTTCCTGTGAGCTGACAGCAGGTAATGTTCCTGCTCACCCTGCGATGGCTAGCTGGGGCAGAACATGTATAGTGCGGCACTTCGCTCAAGTACTTGATGGCTGCTGTGCTCAGTCTTGTCGGTGAGGGCGTTTGCAGTTAGGATTCTAGTGACATGGTTTCAGATTCGGGATCTGACCTGGCTCCTCCTTCAGTTAATAATGCAATGTCCATTGACTCCAGTGGCTGCAGTATCACACTCCCGATGATTGACCGGAAAGTAGGCAGGTAACAACTTTCCTTTCTGGATAATCACTGCAGTTAGTAAGGAGTTGAAAACCATTTTAATGAACTTTTCTCTCTGTATTAGTTTTTTTTCTTTTTCCTTTTTTTGCAAGCACAAGTGGGAACTCCAGGTCATGGTGATTGCCGAGGAAACAAACAACTTCCTTGAAAAGAGTTACAGAAGGAGTGTGGTTTGGCTTGTGGGCTAGTGCGGTGCCTGCCAGACCTACGCTGGATGCGGCTGAAAATCCACCTTCAATGTCTTTTCCAGAGTCCTTTAGACAGTCTTTGCAAGTGGTTTTAGTTGTTATCTAGATCTGAGGCTCAACAAAGTCACGCATTGCAACCCCAGGTGTTGGAGGGGATGAGTCCTGCTCTCTGAGGACCGATTACCTCTTCTCTCCTACCCAGCACTGCCTACCAGTTTGGGGGAGGGAGTGACTAGAATGCTATGAGGTGAAGGTGACATCCAAGGCTGGCTCCTAAAAGGTGGTGGAGAAGGAGGGAATTCATGTCATCGAAAAATTCTGCTCTCCTTCTCCCATGGCACGTCTTCGGAGAGGTTTGCATTTGGAACTTGAGTCAACTCCGTTGACTCAGAGAAGCCTGTTGTGCAGAGTGAGAGCAGTAACGAGCACCGGAGAGCTACAGTGGCCTTCTTTATCCAAAGAGTTCTTTCTGACCCAGAAAGAGGAGCAATTTTCTGCAACAGCACATCCCGATGAGCTCACCGTGCTTCCTTAAATCTGTTTTTCTGGGTAGAGTCCTGTGGGAAGAACATGCAAGTTCCACAGCCTCAGCTCTGCAGTTTTATTACAGCTAAGTCAAAACGCTGTGGTGCCAATTCTCTTCCATTTTTGCTAATTGTTAAAGGAAATATCTTAATTGTGTGGAAGAACGTGCAAGTGTAACATATGACTTATTATCGAGAACCCAATTTTTTTATGCACTGTAAAACTCCATCTGTCCCGTCATCTGGAGTTGGCTACTACTCCTCTAACACACAAACACAGATCAAGAATAATAAGTTTTAAATACTCAGTGTATTAACCAAAGCAGGGACTGATTTTATTTAACAGAAAGTATTGGAATAACAGAGTCACTGCTGTGTTGTGGGTATTAATGAGGGTATTATGTAGGAGTTTCTGTTCCTGACATCAGGTAACCTAATCCCCAAAGTTGTGAAACTATGGCCCATTCTTATGGGTTGCGTAAGGAGCTAGGTCCACAGGGCTTTTTACTACCTTTGGAGAGAAAACGGCTTGTTTTTTCCTATCCGCTGCTGATAATGAAAGGGTGTTAGCACTTAAGACTGCTCTAGCGTACCTTGACAGAAATTGTTTTCACCAGCTCAAGGTTTCTGACCTAATAAGCACCATGACTTTATGGCACTTGGAAAGCGTGCTTTGCAAAGAGGCAGCCCGTCCTCTGCTTGCTGGCAGGGCATTCCAGGTCTGCACAGCTCCTGCCTCAGCGCTTCTTGCTTCACGCAGCCAGAGCATGGACCTGACCCATATTCTGGTGCATTAAAGACCGTGTTGACTATCATTCTCAGTGACTTCTAATGCTACATTTTTAGCAATGTAAACTCATTTATTATACACAGATTTTGATCAGTCATTAAGGGTTAGAATGACTTAGATAAGCAAAGGCGCAAAGTGTATGCTGGATAATTTAGGCTCTGACTCAGCAAAACCGTGTAACTTTGCTCACCTCTGTTCACGGTTAAGGCTTGAAAACAAGCACATGCTTAAATGCTGCACTGAACAGCTGTATTCTAAGTCACGCACGTTGTATGGATTAGGCCTTTCTTAAGGCAAGGAAAGCAAAACTTATCATTGAAAACTTGGCGTCTCCTGTTCTTTCCAGCAGACTTGTGGTGTGGTGATGAGTGTGAGAGTGCGAGGGGTAAAAATTACAGATGTAGGTGATCCAGTCAGCTATGTGTGTCCCTATATAATGAAACTGTATACAGAACAACAAACTATCAGAACAGAAGTGATGTAGGTGGTATAAATATTTTTTCCCTGAAGACCAAATATAAACGATAAAGATTCCAAAGCTGGCAAGGAGGAATGCACCCATTTTCCCCCAAATGAAGTGAGGATGCATTGTGCACAAGGGGTGTGATCCCAGGCAGATCCAAAGAGAAAAATGTATGAGGTCCCAGCTACCATCAGGTAATTCACTTCAGTACGGTTGTGCTGCTGTTTGAGACAGTTTGAGACACCACTGGGAACTTCCCTGGTGACCAGACATGCTGATTGCGGTAGGGGTGCCCCACCTCTCATTTTACACCAGTTTGTACCAAAAGACATAGGAAGAACCTTCAAAGGGAGAAGAAGAGGAAAGAACCATCAACTTCCATTAGGATCCAAACACAGCAGCATCTGGCCCATCCACCAGCTCCTTGCCCTACTGAGCTGTAGGGCTTCCCAGGACAATCCTAGCCACCCACTTGAATTTAAAAACATAAGAATTGAAGTGCCTGAAGTTTAATGCCAATGATATTATTGCCACACAATGACATAGCGAGGATTTTCAGGGATAAAGGCAAAGGGAACTCAGGAAGGCTGCGTAAATAACTGCCCGGGTGCAATGAAACCATGAATGCCGGTGGTTCCTGCCGCACCACTGGCCAAGTCACCCACGGCTGCCCCCAGATTAAGAGCAGCTGGGATCTGTAATCCAGTGTAACTCTCACAGTGTCTCCTTGCCGGGGTCAGCTGAGGACTGCAGCTGCTGGGGAATCACAGGAGGGATCACCAGGGTAATTCCTCCTTCCTCTTCCCCCCGTTTGCTCTGGCTGGTGGTGCGCAGAGCAGGGGCAGGTCTGCATTCCTGCGCGCTTCCAGCTCTGCTCAGTGGGGTGTGTTTGGGGAAATTAACCCAGGAATCAGAAGCGCCTAGGGAACGCAACTAAGATCTGAACCGCTCCAGAAGTCCTTGCCTAGGTGTGAAAACGGTGACCTGCCACAATCCCTTCCCTCTCCTGCTGTGAGCTTAGCAAGAGCAGGCTGTTCCCTCAGCTGAACTGACACCGTTCTGTCACATTTGGGACTGTTTGATCACGTACGCTAGAGTCCTTAGGATGTGCCTAAAGACTGCTCTTTACTGTGGCTCAGAGGAAAAAGTATGCATTTGAGGGACTATAATGTTCTTGGTATTAAACCAGGGTTATTTTTGATGGAGTGAAAAGCTTGCTATAAACTTGAGCAGAAACTGGATTTGACCAGTTGGTCCACACCACACACACACACACACACACACACACACACCTGCAGAGGTTCCCAAATGCAACAGCATCCTTACAGAGGGAACTATAAGCAGCAAAGGAGCATTCACAGTGGATGGAAAAAACCAAAATGCAGCTTCCTAATTTTAAGGTAAGCTCAGTGCTAGCCCTAATATAAGAGTTGGTCATAGCAGGTTGTTTTTTTTTTCTCTTATTGAGAATAACTGGAGCACTGTAGTGACAAATCCCATCTTTCCCCCTAGCGGAACCAAGCAGCCCTTATAGGACTACCCTCATGCAGAAGGCAAGTTTGCAGTTCAAAATCTGCCTCAACTCATGTGATGTGCTTTTACGTATTCTTCTTTCTGCCAATACTGCTGTGCTGCGCTGTGCAGAATGAAAGAGGTAATTTAATATGGCGTTAAGCCGTGTGCTGCCTGCAGAGCCTGTAGGGATGGTTTCATAGGGGTGCTTCTGTGGCGGTGAGCCAAAATTAAGGCAAAATGTGATGCTGCAGCATGGATCCTGCCTGGTACCCTGCCTCCAGCTGCCTCTCGCAGGGTGAATCTGCTGGAATTGCGCAGGTGAGGGGGATGGATCTTTCTCTGATGTGCCGGAATAAATTTTTGAGTGTTATTTCCCCAGTCTGCCCTTCTGCCTTCCAAAAGGAATCAGCAAGCACCGGGGCTGCAGCTTACCACAACTGTGCTCAGCTGTCAGGATTGGTTTTCCTACAGGCTCAGGATTGCAGGCAGCACTTTTGTTCTGAGAAAAACAGAGGTGCTTTGATTTTAGAGAGACCTTGGCACTGGCTGCCCAGCTCGACCCTTTGCAGAGAGATGATCCTGCTCTACTTGGAAAGAGGAAAAGCACAAATACTTCATCGTTTTGGGGCCTGCTACGTGCATTCCAATTTTGGTTTCCCCCCCCGCGGCTGTCCCAAGTCTCATATTGGGTAGGTCTTTTTTTGCAAAAGGAAAAAGCATCAGGAATGACTGTCAAAACAAGGCAGAGTTTTGCCTGCAGGAAGATGAGTGATGTTGCTGCAACCCACAGCCTGAATGCTATGTGAAATGCCAGTTAAAATAGAATTGTTTGCATAAAATAAAGCACAAAGTTTTCCTAAAGCCTGATGTTATTTACAAATAAATATTCTCTGAATGATAAACCCTGGGCACATATAATTTGTAAAATGACAAAGAAAGTCAAATGATCACACAAGCTTATTTTTTACAGTGGATTTTTGGCTTGCTCACTGTCCCGACTATTAAATAGGACCTCTGTGTTTCTGAATGTTATCAACAGATACTGTTTCCTTGACAAAACCATAAGAGAGAAATAAATCTCATAAAGAGATTGCTAGGCAGCTGTTTGCCAATGGCTAAATGCTTGCAAGAGTTACACAGTATTATCTCTGTGTTTGTGCAGCTCAGGACTTGACTAAGAATGAGGGGATCTGAGCTCAGCTTCTCCAGACCACCTGGCTGCCTAGCAAATTTTGGTGCATCAACCAGCATTGGATCCTTTTCTAAATGAGTTACAAAACTCAAATCCTTCTGCATCAGTGCAGAAAAAGACCCAGGACCCTTAACTGTTACAAGTATACAAGTGCTTTTCTATATAACAAATGAATAAATTTTATTTGGTAGAAAACACTGTATGCCTATCATGGAAAGCTGCTACACAGCTTCTGCTGTCGCGAAGCAGATCTTTCCTCCTACTATCCAGCAAATACATAGAAACAAGTATAATAGGGCACCTGGGGTTTTTAGTAGCACTCAAGAAAAATGCCAGCAGAGCTTTGGCGATGCCTGTGGTCCAGCAGCCAGCTGAACGGGACAGCACTGCGGGCGTAAATGCGCCTGTGCCGCCTGACTGCAGTGTCAGACAAATGCAGGGACACAGCGGGGCTGCTCAGCCCACCTCTGACAGCCACCAGCCAAGGTAGCCCTGCTGGCACCGGGGATGCTAACAGCAGATCAGCCTCACCGTGCCACGTGGAGCAGAACCGTGCCTGAAGGGGACGGCTAATCTTTGGGTAGGCTGGGCAGCCCCGCTGGCCGCAGCTGCAGTCCCACCGTCACCTCGCTCAGCATCACTGCCGACTCGTGTGAGCTGGATGTGTTTGTGAAATTGCAGCTGGAGATACTACACAACGGGTGATCGCCTGGGGCTCAGCTTCTCCATGACTCCGCACTGACCCAAGCCTGTGCCACTGCCGGTGGGGCCGTGCATCCCTGCCCCTTCCCTTGCGTCAGCACCAGCGCTCGGGCAGCCGGCGGGGACCGCTGTGCAGAAGCACACCCCATTCACTGTGCAGCCCCCTGTCACTGCTGAGGGGACTCAGGGAGAGCACGTGGCCAACAAAAGCAGAACGGTTGCAGGACATTTGTGTGTGGTCATGAAATTGCCCCTGCTAAATGAGAGCAGCGGCTCTCATTGTAAATCTAATGATGGCTGTGAGAGGCCTGGATCTACAGTGGTGTAGATGGGGATGGTCTGCCCGTGGATGGTGTGAATCCCCATCTCCAGCGAATTTAAAGAGCAGATCGTACAAACCTCTATTAAGAAGGATTGGGGTGGAGCTGACCCTGTCTTGAGACTAGAAGTGAGGCTGGATGTCTCGCCCAGCCATGCCTTCTGTGCTGGGCTCCACCAAAATGTTCATATAGACAGGCAATAAAACCACTGTACAAATAACTGTGGTGTGTTACTGTTCCCTTAAAAGCAGAGCTGTAAGAGAAGACTTAAACAAAGCAGATTTGGGTTAATCAAGTGAAGCTATGCCAGTCTCATGCTTGACATATGCATGCACTCAGGCATGACTCACCCTTCAGACAATGATTCATCATTAGTTTTTCTTGTGGGTTTATATGTCTTTTGTCCATCATTGTTACAGTCTCTTGCCATCATCTCACAAGTGCAGTGGTGATTAAAACAACATTAAAATTAGACTTTTAATTGGGGCCTGCTCTGTGGCACGCGTGGTGAAGGGCAGAGAGGTCGCAGGCCTTTTGTTCCTATGAGAAAGGGGGAAGCGGGCTGTAGGTGATGATTTTGAATGGGGAAGGAGGGAAGGAAAGAGGCTGAGGCGACTGTAAAAGTGTTGATTCTGGAAGGACAATGTTGCCAAGCAATGTGATTGTACATTTGGCTACTGTATAAGGAGCCGCAGCAGTTTGGTGAGCTTGAGAGGATTAAAAACCACACGACCTGCATGAAGGCTTTCTACATTTTGCGCTATATTTTCTTTGCATTAGCATGAGTTTGAAGAGCTGAGTTGTGCAGCTGACCTCCAGCCCCATGGCCCGGCACAGCGCCCAGCAGGGATGACCCAGGCTGTTTTCCCAGGGCGTTTTCTGCAGGCCAGGGCAGGATGCTTCTCGAACCATGGCCTTCGCTTCTCCTTTTGGGGTTGGCAACTCTCTCCCCGCCAGGAGCAAAGGCTCTGCAGTCTCTGCTCACCAGGACCATCACTGTCACATGTCATTGCCCATCTCTTGTAAATGTGTGTGTAGGTGTGTAAGGCATACTTTCTGCACACATGGTGCCGAGATCCATGCCAGATAAGACAGCATTGGGTAGCTTGAAGTGCCTGGCTTATTCCTTCCCCTGTAGAGCGCGGTGTACAGCCTCCTGTGCTGTGCATGCAAGGGAGGAGCAAGGAGCCTTCCAAGAAGCTGGCCAGAGGCTCTGCTGGGAACAAGCAGCTCTTCCAGGCCACCTTATCACTTGAAAAAGAAACTATCCTCTGCCAAATTGTTCGGTAATCCTCCACATGCTGTTCAGCGGTAGTAAACAGAATAGACTACTGCATCTCCTGATACTGGAGATATTGAATAAAACTATTTTCTTTTTAGACAGACCCTGCATCCTAGTGTTTCAATCATTTGTCTTTTGGGAAGTGAAATTTGGCTAGAAGAGTGAGAATGCCCACAAGAAAAGAAAGAAAATAAAACACTCATCTTATTTCAAGCACCCAGGTCTGTTTGTGTAAGCAGAGGGTAGGAGTTTACAGTGGATTACAGGTCATCATTCGTAATGGCATTTGCTCTTAAATGGTTACCAGCTTTATTATCTGTACCCATTAAAAGCAGATTTGAAGGAAGGGATACTAACAGCAATGCCAGACTGTGCATATGTTCCGTTTCGTACTGTATAGTTCTAAAGAGAGAAATGAGCTCAGTAATAAGTTTTTTTTTAATCCAACTTCTGCATTTAATATTATTTTAAAACTATGTTACATGCCCTGTTTCCTTTTGTTCCACCTGCTTCCTTTTTCCACTTCATTTTCTTTTGCTCTCCATTATAGTTTATGCCTCTGCTTCTGTGTGTCAAGCTTGTAATGTGTTTCTTCAGATTCCGGTACTTTCCCCCCTTCAGAAGCAGCCTGCTCTCATCTCTCTCTCTGCAAGGTAGTCTCCTCTTTCTGATTGCGGCTTTCTTTAGCTCCTTGTTCCCCATTTCTTTCCCATTTAATACATTGCTAAGACTTCCTTTTTCTTCTCTTTGTTATATGTCTCTCTTAAGGTACTGCTCCTCTTCTTTTTCCCATCTATGCTCGCTCCCTCATTTACCTGCTCTTTCAAATGCTCAGGGCTTCTCCCCTTTGTTCTCTGCTTTCCATGCCTTCCATTCTTCACCTTTCCTTGTTCTCTCCTCACCGCAGTCTCTCCTTTCCCTCTTCTCACCCTCCTCTTGTCTCTTCAGCATTGCACACACTTTACTGCCCATTTCTCTACTTTTTTTCCTCCTCAAGGAGATGATCAAAGCCTGAACACTCGTTTTCTGACTCCCCGGGGACTGTCAGGGAATTTATCTCTGTTTCCAGAAGACCCAAAAAAAGGAATATCAGGAGAGCTGGTGGGATCGTCTTCGTATTGCCAGGGACCCCAGGGGAGGATAAAAACTTGTGGCTTGCTGAGAAAGTTTCTTCCCTAGGTCTGTGGTCTGTAAGTGTGAGCCAGGCCATAGGCTTCTTTGGGATCACCCCTTAGCCTAAGCAACCAATCCTTCTTCACCAGCCAGGTGGGAATCTTGCCCTGGCTGTCTCCTCCATGAGTCCTAGCCGGAGCGGCCAGGCGGTAAGACACGGTGGAGGCAGTATGTCCACCACTTGTTCTGTGACTCTCAGTGCAAGGGATGCCCTCCCTTCCCCTCGACCCACAGACTCACCATCCTCTCAGAGATGCTGAGAGGCTCCAAATGGCCTCTTCCAAGAACAGGGGAACTTCCAGCCTGACAAGCCTAGATCCTGGCTTTAGGGCAGAGATATGGAGGAGGAGACCTCAGATTGCCTTGTGTTTCTGTAACCAAGATTTCAAAATAAAACTGGCAGGTGCCTGGATGGCAAGGTCCTGGGGAGCGGATACAGGCTCCTGCTGTTCATGTTGTGCAGCACCACAAACACATGGGACACAAAAAGTTTTGGAAATGTTTCTGTAACAATAGTAGGTAATAATACACAGAAAAGTAGTTATTTATCACTGCCATGCTTCTCAAGGAATTAACCTTTAGCATATCACACTGAAAGTGCCAGAAGGGATTGAAGAGCAGGAGGGGTAGAAGATGAAACGAGGCTGTGGAGGAGAGAGACAGCAGAGGGGGTCAGAGGCGCAGGGCACTGGCAGAAGGTCTCATCATACTCTGCGCTCCCTGCAAACTGCTGCCTAGGAGAGTGCTTCCATTTAGCCAATGCGTATAAGTAAAGGCTGAGCAATTACCGCAGGACCAAGCCAAGTGTGCCATGAAATTTAATTAAGGTCAACAGGCTCTGGTGTCTGGTGGGGCCTGATGAGAGCCCTTTCACTGCCTGTGCAAACCAGCCTGTCATTATCGGCATCCCAGTGCAAACAGCCCATTAGAAGTCACTGGAAAGGCTCCTGTCCCCTTGGTGGTTTTCTGTCAGGCCTAGTGTGAATATTACAAATTAAGCAGAAACAGGCAACAAGATTCCCTGCAAACTCTTAATTAGCTTTCGTGCAGTGGCATTTCTCATCTGCAGATCTGCCAGTTGTGGCAGAAGTGCCGTCAGGGGGGATGCCGAAAGCGGCCTTGCGCAGGGCTGGCGTGGTGACACGGCTCGCAGCGGGCGGGGGACCCCAAGCACCATGCTCTCGGTGTGCCGGCAACCACGACACCGCTATGTGTTTTATGGCAATGCAGCAAGGTGCCGAAAGCACAACAGGCAGCGACAGGACATCATCCCCACCTCCAAAATAACTCTGGCACTGCCACCTGGGAGCAGATCCCATGGCAGGCTCTGTGGGAGCAGGAGCAGCGTGGAGGACCGGGCTGCCCTGTGCCGGCAACATCCTTTCTGCACAGGGAGATCTGCAGTCACTGCTCCCCGAGCCATCGGTGCTGCCTGTGGAGGGGCAGGGTCCGCTCCCTCGGCTCCCCCTTTCCCGTACCCACCGCCAACTTCCAGACCGGGTATGGTGGGCAGCCTGGAGCCGGTGCAGCTCAGCACCGAGTACCATGGAGGCGAGCAAACAGTGAGACAGGACAGAGAGCTGAAGGAGAAAAGCCAGGTTCTTCAGAGTCTTTTTAACTTAAAGGATCAATATTTGTGTAATATTCATGTCATAGGACTAAATATTTGCTATAGGATTAAATATTTCTGTGCTGCTCTAGTGCCTTCACTAGCCTCCAGTGCCTGGGGCTGCCAGTAATGAGCTGGAGTCACATACCAAACTGAATTATTATTACTAACACGTTTAGATGCAGCCTCATACCTGATGAATGACACCTGCTGTGAAAAATGAGTGATGCTATTTTTGGAAGGTATTTATCTGGTGTTTGGAGGGTACCTTTAGACGTATGCAATTCAAACGCATTTCTTTAGGTAGGAGAATGATACTTACATTATCATATTCAATGAAAGTATGTCTACAAGTACGTGTTCTGTATGTGCTGTACGTGTGCAAAATGTGTATCCTAGATACCTAACGGCAATGGCAGATCCAAGCTGTAAATAAACTGATAAGTCAAATGTGTATTACTGGGCCCAGATCGCTACCATCAGTAGGAGCTTAATCTGGAAAGAAGTGCAAGATTGGATCAACTGTAGTAAAGACAAACATTATTATTTCCTTTTTGGAGATTAAAACAATATTACAGATTTAAAATTGGATGACATTTTGCACACCATTTGGAAAATCACGTTACAGATTTGCCAAGGCACTTTCAGCTTAAACTGCCTTATGGAAAAGTTCTTGATATTTCTTTTGAAAACTGCAGGTACTTTCCCTCTCTCCCTCCCCCCTTCTTCTACTGCCCTTGCTCCTTCTAATCATCCTCCACAAGAAAAACAAAATAAATTGATAAAATATTTACGGACAATATTTACACCAGCAGGGGTTTTTAATTGGCATTTTTTCACTTTTCCTGACTTGCTGGTGAAAGTGGGAATTATTAGGGGGCATAAGTGTGTTTGCACAGTTGCCTTGCTTGATCCCTATTGATACAGACATTACCTGGACAATATTTAGAGTAGGCTTGAAGTGGGATGATAAATGTGGCTTTTGCAACTTCTTTTTCTCTTGTGACCCCACTTTGTTCCCAGTAGTGTCACTTGCACATTCAAAACAAACCAACGAAAACCCCTTCCTCTCTTTCTCCCAAGGAAAAAAACCCCAAATTTCCAAACACCCAAGCTTGGTTTTGTGACAGGCACATGCATCGCTGTCACTGGAAATGCCACCGGCACTGCCATCAGCAGTGTTCTCCTCAAGGACGGATCCGGGAAGCAAAGCAGACCTGCAGTATTCAATAGGCACTATCGGGACTGCAGGCTGGCAGGCCTATGAATTAAAGCTAGAGCAAAACCAAAGACTAACCTAACTCCTAAACCTCCCTTGCATTTACTGTTTTCTGTCTTTGACCTGGTGTGTCTTAAAAGCAGGGTATTTCCCGGGCAGGTACCCGGGTCCTAGGCAGTATCCTAGGAGCATCCAGACAAGCCAGGTCTGGGTAAAGCACTTGGGCTCCTCTGTCCCTCTGTCGCCAGGCACACCAGAGCCCCTGACACTGGGGACAGGAGGGAGGGACACGTGCCTCGGCTCAGTGCTATACAAGAGTGGCTCCCTGGCTTTCCGACTGGAGCTGCCTGTCAGCTGCAGCCCCGAGAGCCGGCAGAGTCCCTTTGCCCATAATGCGGTGTACAGGTGCATGCTTAGATCATCTGCCCAAGCCCAAAGTGCTTGCATCCTTATCAGAGCCCATACTTATGTGCCTCGCAAACTGTGGGTTTATTCCTGGTGTTTCACTTGATAGCCTCCTTCCATATGAGTGAGAATTGTTCATGGGCTGGCATTCATCAATGTGCTTTTGAGATGCACATGGTACTCTTGCAAATGTGGTTTCATTTTTTCCCTCTAAAAGACAGCTAGGCCCTTATTCACAGGTTTTTTAATCAGCATAGCTCAAGACAATCACTTTCCTCTTCTTAATGAGCAAATGGCTTATCAGCAAAGGAAAAATTATCTTACCCAATTTTATTTCACAATTTCTTCTTCTTAGCTTCCAAACTAAATACCTTGCTTCACAAAACTCTTTTTTCACAATACCATAATGGTGTATTACGGGATTTCAGATTTCTCTAAACAACCTTAGGTGCTTAACACATGTATTCTTTAAAAATAGTGTAATTTTACTCCTCACAGTGGGAAGCAGGCATCATTCATAAAGTTCCCGTTTCCTCAGGAGATCAGCACTGACTAATGCTCTGCACAATTAAGCATTTTAATTGTATATATGAGATGTTGAACCAGGAGCTGTTTCCAGACCATGTCATGCTTTGAAAAACTGTAAGAAAGGCAGGTGCTTTAGTAAGCTAATTTCTTTAAAATGGTTCATTTCCCCATCCCACTTAAAATTTATCATATAATTTAGCATGTCCCAAAAGAAAGGGTTCAGTGAAAAGCTGTGATTCAGTGATAGATTGAACATAGGCACAGAGCCAGGAGTCATGTGGGAAAAACCGGGCTTTTACACCAGCATCCAGAATTTGAGATCCCAAGTTTTTCTTCAGAGATGATGAAGAATCTGTGTTCTACAGGAAACTGAGTCGTCAGTAATTTATGCTGTGTTTATTGGTACTAATTTCTCATGCTCATCTATCAGTTTCCAATCTTCCTCTCAGTAATCTGCATTCAATTTTTCAGTCCGTATTCCTGTTGACTGTTGAAATTATCTCTTGTAAGTACTGCTCAGCAGATCTATTAAATACATTAAAAGTGTTTACTGCAAAATTCACCTGAAATTCTTCTAGTTAATTTCCCCAGGTTGTGTTAAGTAATGTGTGAATCATAAAACAACAGAAATACTGTATCTTCTCCTTATTTATCACTGAATAGCACATTTACCTACCAAAATGGCCTAAAATAAGTAGACCTTCCTCAGCACAGGAACTAAGACATGCACACCCTCTATCTAGAATTGCAAGTTAATGATGATTAAGGTTGTGTATTTTATTATGGCTGTATTAAAACTTGCTGTTAAGCATGATATCCTGTGATGACTGAAACTTGCTAAGGCGTTAAGTTAATGTGAATTATACACAAGCTTTATCTGAACTAGTGGTTTGCAATACCCATTTACAAATATTTCTCATTTCCTCATTCCTTAGGAACGAAAACTGAAGATACCACAGGTAATACATTCAGCTTGAGGGGAGTTTGTGAATGGGTAGGGATTTCATACCTTGGATCTCGTGAGAACTAAAACAAATGGAGAAAGAGACTCTAGTCATCCTCCGTCTTGTTGTTTCACAGGAACCAACAATTCATGTACTAAAAATGTCTGATCAAATCAAAGGACTTTGTTCAGTCAAAACCCCGTATTAAGTCTCTGAAGGTAACTTTTTTTCCTAGATATTTTATATTCCTTAGGAATGTCTTTCTACACTGAGCTCTTGCTCAGGTTTCCGGAGCCGATTCTCATACAAACTAATGTCTCGTCAAACATTTGCAACTATTATAAACAAATTTGTTCTGGCAGAGACAGACTACAATAGACATCTATAAAATCTGAAAAGTGATGGAGAAGGTGAGTGCGGAATGCCAGTTCTCTGTTTCTCCGGATGCTAGAACAAGGGGGCACCTCTGAGAAACACATCTGAAGAAAACCAAGGGAATGCCGATTTCACACAGAGCATATTTAAATTGTGGAGTTTACTGGCTAGCAGTAGGTCCTGATTTTCTTATCCTGAAGAAATGCATGTTGAGAGAGTCCAAGATATGGACAGCTTCCAAAAGGGTTTGAATTACTTTGTAGAGGAGAGAGCCCACAGGGGCACTACACAAAGTTGCCTGGATGCATTCTCCAGCTTACAAAGCGCCCAAACGGTTGTTGATTGCTGAAGTTGCAATGGTACAGAAGGGGAAAGATCACTCCTTTTTGGACTGTTTCCTGACTGTCTGCATTGAAAACCAGGTGTGAGGCTGGATGGACCTTGACTCTGCTCTAATTCAGCCTCTATTGTAAGTGTTGGTGGCAATCAGCCCCTCTATTTAAAGGCAACTATTTCAGCATCATATTCTTTGGATGGTGCATTCAGGTATTCTTTCAGACATTTAATTTTAGTTCTCAGGAATTCGAAAGTTCAAATACATTTTATCTATATAAAGCATATTCTGAAGCAATTTATTCTGTTTTGAGACCTGTCACTTCAATGTTCAGTCTTGACAATATGAGAAGTTCCGCACCGAAGTAATGCACACAGAACAGAAGGCCACATACCTGCCCAGATGAGTCTGACTTAATAAGCCTTATAGTGGGAGATTTAGCTGCTGATACGGATACCTAAATTTAGGTGAACACAACGTAGGTATCTGTATGTGAGCTAGGTGTCTAAGCTTCCATTAGAGTCAATGGAAATTTAGTCAATAGGAAATAGAGTTGAGAGAGAGAATTCACAGCATTATAAGGTAAACTCCAGCATTTGCTTAGCTGAACTACCCCTGGCTCCACTGACTGTAGTCTTTAGACCTCCAGTGACTATTGCAGAAGCTTAGACACCCAGCTGACACATAAACACCTAAATTTGGATGAGTTGAATGGGAAGCTGGATTCATTCATAATTTCAGTTAAACCCTATAGAACTATAAATAATTAATCTATGCTGGATGGATTTGTTATGTTCAGAAGTCTCAGATCTCCCCCACACCAGTCCATGGCTCTTCCTTCCATGAAAGGAAAGACTGCTTTGGGAGAGCTCGGTGCTTTAAGATGTACACAGTTCATTGGATTTCCTTCATAACATCAGCTAGGAGCTTAGGTTAAACTAGCCCAGCTTGGTACAGAGAGGGACTGTACCTTGGCATCTGGAAGCCTGACTAGTAGCTGACAACCAAGTGAGTTCCTGAGGTTGCATGTAAGTCTTTTTTTCTCACTTTTTAGAAGATTTTTTAAATAGTGGATACTGCCTCTCTGGAAGGAGATACACTATGGCTATGTCTACATAGGCAGCTTGCAATTTCCAAATGGATTGGAGTCATTGTCTGAAAGTCTCTAAAATTGCTTAAAACTTGTGTTCTGGCATTGACGTCTGAGGGGACATGGGTGCAGCAGGCAGGACTGGAGTGCTAGTTTGTGGAATCATTTGAATGGAGAATGTGGTCAGGACCCAAGGCTCGGACTGCAGCGCTTCCTGACTGTGCTGTGTTCATACGATGCTCAGCCTTCGAAGCCAAGCTTGTGTAAACACACTAATCCACCAGCACTTTGTAAGGTGCATCATCACATGCATGAGAACTGAAAACAAACTTGCGTATATCCACAAGGACATAGCCTAGCTGATTTTGATTATTAAAACAAAAAGTAAACACAACGCAGTACCAGCATTTGTTGCTCCTTGAATACTATTAAAGGAGCAGTTTAGCTCATTGTGCGCTGCCTCACCACATGGCGGGGGTTTCTGAACGCCCCGTCCTTCTTTAGCAGCCAAAGAGAGATGGGCTTTATGTAATTCGGCTGTCCTACATTTATCTCTACCTGGCAACGACTTTGTCATGCTGGCTGCGTGCTGCACGTTCTGTACCTCATCCCCAGCATCGCGCTCTCCGCATTTAGAGCTGAGAACATAACGATGTCAGATCTTCTGCTCAAGATCTAGCTGAAGGGAGCTAACGTCATCTCATCCCTTTCCCCTAATCCACACAGAATCATCTCGCCTTTTGGCTCAGGCTCTGTGTCCTCATCTTTAAGTCCCAGCACGATTTATCTTTCTTTTCCCATCTCTTGACAATTCGTTGTTGATGCTGCTTTGATGAGCAGGAAGAGATGGGGGGAAAATCTGAGACGTGGGGAGGCGAAGTGACTTGCCAGAGGCAATAAGGCAGCTCACTGAACTTCAGACTTATGCTCAAGTCTCCAGGGTCTCAGCAAAGTGCTCATATGACTAAGTCACTCTGAATCCCTGCAAGTCTTACTCCATACCTCACACCAGCACTCTGTGCATCTCACCCCACCTTCTTGTCCTCTCCTCTCAGTGCCCCACACATCTGCCAGTGGCCTCTTCATCCTCACTTCATGCCTTGCCAATATATTATCAATACCCTTGTCTCTACCTGCCTTTCCAAAAGCTTCCTTCTCTACCAGGCAGGAAGGAATGGCTCCATGCCATCTTTCCATGTCCATCTGGTATTGTTGCAATTGTACAACACACTCAGATTTCTGTTTGAATAGCAAACTGTTACTCAGCTTCCACTGTGAATAGTGGCTGCCTGGGGCAGGCGTGCTCACAGAAAAGATCTTTGCTTTCTGTCTTTCTAAAAATAAATAATCAAAGAAAGGGAAAAGTCAAAAGCTCATCATGCCCCAAAGAAATGTCTGCATCTCCACGGAAGACTTCCAAATATCTAACCCAAGACAGAGTGGTAGGGGTAGGAAATTTGCAGATCAAAGGTTTCGAAAATACGAAGTTCTGTTTGTGTGATGCAGACCAGAGCTGTTTGCTCTTCTCAGAAGTAGCGAACAGGCCAGCACACTCCTGCCAGTACAGCACTGCCACTGGCTTTTGAAAGCTGAATGCCACTGCCGACTGTGGCAAGTAGAGCTACAGCAGAGATGATTTTAATTGAAATGAAGCTTCCAGACCATTTCACTCGCTCTCATAAAGCAGCTGGAGATACTTAGGCACAACTTTGGAGAGACATTTTAAGGCCAGGTTCAATATTTGCACCCCGTGGCACTCGGCTTGAGGCTGTCAGACTAATCCCCGGGTGGCAGCAGGGAGTATGGGCCACCGCTGCGGGAGGAACCGGTGGAAAACCTGAGGGCGGACGTCAGCTGGGGGCTTCGGTGGTTTGCTTGGTGGAGCCAAGTGGGAAATACATATCGGTTACCCTGGAAGGAGGAAACATCAGACTGAAGCTTAGGTCATTGCTGCTGGTTTTCTATAGCGCCGTATCAGTCTTACTCAATAGCACCAGCCCAGATTAGATTAAATTTGTAAGACATAAAATAATATACCTACCAAGGATTGCGAAATGAAAAAGGAACTGCGTAATTATCATATTTACAACAGTTTTCAAGTAATACAAACATCTGACTACATCTTTAAGGGCAAGGAGGATATTTTTAAATAAACATGCTTCCTTCCTGCAAGTAATAGATTGCAATAGCAACTGGCAGAAGGATTCATCTGTTATTTTAGTTGTTTTCATGGTTTCATGGGTTTTAGCTCTAACAAAGATATTTAAAAGAAGGGAGTACATTCTATTGCAGGGAAATTGTCAAAGGGTTTTTTTGTATTATCTGTTCTGCCCTATCATACATTTATTTTCACAGGTTTAGAACATTTTGAAACATTTCCTTTTACCGTCCAAGTTTTCTGTGATTGAATCCTCTTCCTCCTTCAGCATGGCTATTTTTTGTGTACATAACTTAAATATAGCCCCTCCAGAAATCTTGGAAGTTACAGTGAACAAGAATATATTTTCTCCTTGGCAATATTCTAGCCATTCTTTTCTTTCAATAGACCTAAATTTGTAGATAAGTTAAGACAAATTTCTATTATTTTGGGTTGGATTCAGCAGGGCTATTAAAAAAAAAAAAAAGGTAAATGGAAAAAACTGTTCTTGAGCTCATGTAACTGAAATGTACTGTGAATCTGAGACGATCTTAAAGACACAAGAGCCATTGCACCGTGTTAGCAGTTATTAGGGAAAGAAAAGCAAAAACACCATCATGAACCTATACAGATTTAGTGCGTGCCCACTTGGATTGCCTGTTGAATACTATGTACAGTCCTCGTCCTCACCTTAAAGGAAATACAGTGGAAAACATTCAGAGAAAGGCCAGGGGGAATGATCAAAACCATGGAGCAGTTTCAAAACTTTGGCTCTTCAGCTTGGAAAAGTGATGACTGAGAGGGAATATGGCACATGCCTATGAAACCATGAGTAGCATAAAAAGGGTGGAGAGGGATTGATTGTTCCCCTTCTCTTGCAAGACAAGAATGGAGGGGTGCCAAATAAAGCTAGCAGGTTCAAAATGAGCAAAACCAGATGGCTCTTCATAAAGTGTATAGTTAAGCTGTGGGGTTCCCTGCAGGAAGATATTGCCCGTGGTGGTTACATGGGTGTACGGGGAGCTCCTGAGCATAAACTATTGACAGCTGGGAGAGTGCTCCAGGGAAGCGTATGCTTGTGATATTCACTTCCTCAGACTTCTCTTTCTGGCCACAGTTAGAGGCAGCTTACTTTGGTCTGGCCCTGCATTGCTCTTCTTATTTTCTTAATTGCTTCCTGATAAGACTGAGTCCCTTTCTTTGCCCCAGCTATGTCCCCAAACTCCGGTAGGAATAGGGCTGTTATTGGAGTCTGTTTGCAAAGAGGTGCTGATGTCAATGGTTTACTGAAATACACACAGCAAATCTAATAAGCGAACTGCTTTGGCATTAAGACCAGGAAAAGGTGATAAGAGTGTCAAGAAGGAGGGGGTAATTCAGTTGTTTTAGGGTCTTGCAACAACTGGCACGGCAACAAGGCAGCCTGTGAAACTCTTGTTTTTAAAAGAAAAAGTCTTTTTCCATGTGAAGTTAGAGCCATCACAATATAGACAACGGACTGCTGTCATCTTTAATCCATCCTGGCAGAAATATATGCTTGACCAATGTTAGCATTAAGAAGGCTGAGGCTCACTCCTTGTCCGAATCACAAAGACTTCCCCTCAGAGACACGCTTCCCACACAGAGCCTACAAATAGCCCTTTGGCAAAATATTTTGCCGTATTTAGCATTTTATTAAAAGCATTGTGTAAAAAGAATTCTCCATTACTCTGCGCCGTTCATCTGCATGTAATATCAATGGTAATTGATTTTCTGATGGTGCGTGAAGTGCTAATGTAAAACCTCTGCAGAAGACTTAAAGGTGAAATCTATTTTCCCTGCAGAAAGCCTATATAATCTGGTTTTATACAGGAAAAGTGTATCTTAAAGGAAGCGGAGGGGACTGCAGTTCCCACATCCCAGTTACTGCTCCAACCCACGGCAGGGAGGTAGGTACCAGCCCAGCCTCCCCATGCCCTCTGCAAAGGCAGAGGCACCAGACAGGCATTGGTGATGGTTTGAACACTTTTTATTCAGTATTACATTGCTAACACAGTTTTGCAACAGCAGCTCCGTTAAATACCTATTCTTCTATTTAGGCCGTTTGTTTGCATCCACACACACCGCTGCGTTTGTGTCTCCGCACCCACCGCTCCTGCTCCCTGCAAACCTCCCGGCCGGACGCTGCTCCTGCTTCCCGAGGCAAAGACAGGGCGGACATCGGCTGCCGCGCTGGGCTCACGTCTGTGCGCAATCGGTGCAACCACGTCAGGATCAGGCCCTGCATGCTGAAACTACTCGCCTTCTTCTCTGCAGATGCAGCTGAGGGCAAATACTGCCTACAGTATCTGCTGATGCTGGAACACTGCAATTACTTCTGAAATCTAACCTAATTACAGTTGCTGAAGAGTTTTTCTCCATCCTCTCTGGCTCATTTACAGTTCTCCCACATTCTCCTTTATGTCTCCTTTCTTTGAGTCAATATTTACCTTTTTAACACTTTCTCTTTCTCTGCTTCCTTCCCTCCTGCAATGCTCTGTGCAAGCGGAATAGCGCAGCCTCTGCTAGCAGCCGTGTCTGCACGCAGCCTGCGCTAACGACAGAGGCCAAATACACCTTCCAAGTTTTTATAGTCAAAGCTCTGACTTTGCAAAAGCAACAGAACACCTCACCTGATTTTGCATTAGCGAAATTGTTTTTGAGGTTTTGTTTGTATTTCGACGCTCTCCCAGGGTGCTCACAATGAAATCAGAGCCGTGCTTGCACGAATATCAGGGAGAGGAGCTGACTGCCACAAAAAAGGAAGAGCAGTCCATGAAGCAGCCCATTTTCATTGACAACATAGAAAGGAAATAATCTAGCTCAAAGGAAAAATGTTTTCTGGAATTTTTTTTTTTTTTAACTGTATGACTATGCTCAGACTAAGACTTTAAAACAGCAAAGTAAATTGTTTTTAAATATATGATTTAACTCAGTAGTTTGGTTTGTTTTTTTTTTATTGTTACCAGGAGTTTAGCATCTGTTTGGACAGGGGTGAGCACATTGCAGAAGACTCCTAGTGCCTCATTGATACCTAGTGCCTACTGACTGCTGCAGTTTAAGCAACACCATCAAAACACCGAAAGAGACAATGAAGAAACGAACCTGATTTGTTTGTTTTTTTTTTTTAATTCAAGATCAACGTCTTTTTAAAATATGACAATAAAGTACATGGCTAGATGCACTAAGAGGAAATTCTGTGTCCTGGATTTGTTCAGGAGGTCAGAATCAATGGTCCTCATATTCTCTTCTCATATGTAGGGGCTGTATAAGAGAAGATAATGAGAAAGAGCTGAGCACACATGCTACAAATGTCCTGGAACAAAATCTTCTGAGCTTATTTTTTAAAGTCAAGCAGCTAAATTCAGGCTTACACATTGTCTTGATAGTGATAGTTGCTTACTGCTTTGAAAATCAGAGATGGCAAAGCTTTATATGTGAGGGCAGATCCGTATACCCCCAAGTTTGAAGGTTTTTTGTATTTCGTCTGTTATTTACTTAACCTTCACAATTAAATTTTCCATACTTTTACTGGCATGTGTCATTAGTAATAATAACATAATGAGCTTAAGGTAGGTGCAAGAGTAGAGCACTGTGCAGAATCAAAGCCAGTTGAGAAGAATTTGAAAGAGCGAGTGTGTGGTGGTAAGTAGCGTAACTCCAAGGTTGTAAGCAAGAAGAGTACTCAGGAAAAAAGAGAGGAGGGAGCAATTAGCAAAGAATTTGGAAAACTCTGAGGAATCCTGAAAGTGAGGATGATCTCCAGGCCTAACCCATCTGCTGCTGAAGTCAGCCGAGAGGGGAATAAGGCTAAGGAGAGAGGCAATGGTTCGCTACACCTTCCCGTTGCTCATCAAGAGCTTCTGGAAGAGGTAGAAGGTCTCTGTGAAACCTGCCAGGAATTAAAATATTTGTACAGATCCACAGGGACAGTCTCTTGCCAAAAAAATACTACCGCAGTCCAACATTAATGCAGTTGTTTTTCTTAGTCAAGGTAAAGCCTAAGATGCTGCGTTTGCATTCAGACTTCTCCCAGCCGTTCTTAATTCAGTTGTGGCACTACACCCCTTTATTATCTTCTGTTTCACCGGGACTTCCAGAGAAAAATAGAAGATCCTTTACTCCTGGGTTTGAGTTTGAACTTCATTTTCTTGAACAGCTCTCAAAGCTGAACAAGCTCCATCAGCCTGATTGCAGACCAGAGCCTTTCTCCCACACCATAATTCCTTATTTGTGTTAACCAGCACAGTCCCACTGAAACTGGACTGTGCCACAAAATGTATTCCCATCCTGCTGCGAGTGAATTAAAGGTCTTGTACGGGCCAAGAGGTGCACTGGCACAAAGGCCACTGTCAACCAGAGGATAAGTGGATCATCTTCTCTTTTCCCCACGAGAAAGGCTTATTTCCCCAGCCCTGAGCTTTGGCTCACCAGGCTGATGCACATACAGTGCGCTCCATGGTGATGGAGTGCATATGTACAGCTCATGCTGCAGAATAGTTTTGCTTCATGGGAAGGCTGTAAATGCTCAGCCACAAGGCTGCCAGGCAGTGGCAGGCTTTAGGGCTTTCTGTGCACCCAGCGGCAATTTCAGCCCTTCCAGAGATTAAGTCTATTCAATGATTGGTCGCTAATTTTTCAACCCATGCCTTCTTCCTCCCTGCTCCTTGCATTAACCACTTCAAGAAAACCTGCAAACCCTTTTTCAAATAAGCTGGGAAAGTCAAATCCTCAGGTAGGTCATATGCGTGACTAAGTTCTTCCATGAAAACCCTGGCAATGGATAAATTTTTTCTTCAAAATGGATGAGACTAAGGTAAGTTCAAATCAGCAAACTGCCTCTTGTCTTGTAATAACTGTGCAGAAAAAACAGGGAGCTTGGTCTTCTAGCTGAAGAGACTCTGAAGGCCCATCAGGCATCCTAGTCCAGCGCTTGGGGCAGCAGCAGTAGGATGCATCTGAAGTCCATTTCTCTGTGGCATCTATCTGCTTTTCCGTGATTCGGAGGCTGTGCTGCTGGTTGATAAATATGTACTACCTCTCCCTCCCTCAGGAAGCTGTAAGCTGCAGAATGAAAAATAATGCTGATCCTCTGAAGATCATTCCTCGCTGCAGAAATTTCTGCCAAAATTGGTTACAGAAGTGTGTTACCCAAAGAAGGATCTCCCCACATCTGTCCCTGTGCTCCCATGCTCACCTCGCCCCTGCCAGCCCCGCTGGAAAGCAGCGCAGAGCTCCCAGCAGCCACGGCTGGTGCGACTCCTTCGACTAACAGGAGCCACTAGATTTATTTGCCGTGTATTTGTCCCTGTTGCTCTCTCTTTCATTGTGGAAGGTAGGGAGACAAGAGGCCCAAGGTCTGTCCTGCCCCTTAATTAATATTAATCAAATAAATCCTTGTCTATCTCCTTCTTACTTATTTGAAAACTTAAGAGAATAGTTTCATGTTCAGTGCCGTTTGGATGCCTCTTTGAGGGTCCTTTATTCTTTTCCATCACGCCCCTCTCTCCCACAGTGCCATCCCTGACTTTGGCACCATTGTTGCCATTTATGTTGATTAGAGGATGATTATTTGGGGGACGCTTTTTTCCTTCTACACAAACACTAATCCAAATGTAGGCTTCACATTTAAATTAAGGGCTGCAAATTGCATCTTGTTTCCCCGCAACATGTACTTGTGTCTGTTAAAGGTTAAAAGCGTCGATATTGCACAGGTAATGCCTGTGCTTCAAGGTTGTGGTGGCCAGGCTCTGCCTCTGGAGCCAAGTGATGTCCAAGGTAGCTCCTTCCCTGAGGGCTACATCACACAGCAGTGGTGGCACCGCCATAATCCGAATCCCTGGCAGCGAGAGAAAGCAAGGCAGCAGAGTTAAACCTGGTGTGTCTGAACTCGCACCCAGCCCCACATCCCTCCCACAGGCTTGCCACAATGGAGCAGTGGGGTCCCGGGAGAGCTGCTGTCCTCTCCCGCTCTTCCCCTCGGCCCTCCACCCTGGGAGGCACCTAGTTTGTGGTTCTCGGCCCAGTGAAAACCCTGCTGTGACATTTCTGGGCCGCGAAGGTTGGCCAGCCTATTCTAGTTGAAACAAAAGGGATTGCAGCTTTGGATCACAGGCTCCTGGTGTCTGAAAAGTTATTTGCTGATATTTCATGATTATAAAATGATTTAAGTTTTTAAAAAATTGAACACTGGCTCCTTCCCTAAAGTTCTTACATGTGGCATCTAGCATAACCCTTTGGCTAATTTCCAAACCGAATGCCGTATTGACAGTATTGGGTTATTTTCCATGTGTCACCAGCCCGAGAGAAAGGCTGCGTGTTTCAAACGGCTGGTATTTCACAACAGGACTCAGGTATGCGCTGGGAAAAGCCTGCCTCACCCTCAGCCAATCTGCTGGTTGTTGCCCTAATTAAAGTTTACACCGGTAACCTAGGGAATGAATTAAGAAACAAACCTTACGCAGTCTCACTTCTTCACTTGTGCAATGGAGTCCTTAGGAATTGTCAGGGAAACTGTTAAAACATGGTAGGGATGTCATTTTATACATACGCCCCTCTGTCTTGCTGATTGCCTTTCTCAGCGTGGTATTTTCCTCAAGGTACTTGGTTTCCCAGCTTTTGAAAGCGCAGGGTTGTTTTTGGGGCAGGATTTTGGTAGGTTTTCAAAAAGACCGGAATATCAAATCATGTGGTGCATATAATCATGGGAAGTTCCTTTTCTCTAACCTTACAAGGCTTGAAGATTTTATGTTATACTTCATTGTGCAACACAAGAAAAATACCTCAGGAACAGAAATGTCTTTTATTCCACTCCCCATGTATCTGATGCTTTATTCCCTCAGGCACTACTTGTTTGCCAAAGGATTGTTTAACCACTGTTTGACAATTTCCAAATGGGAAAAAATGCTGGGTTTCATCCAAAGGAAGGGAGGAGCTTTTCAAAGTTTTGTATTTAATCTTGGTTAAAAGTAAACAACTTTACTCTTTCAACATTAGTCATGCCGGTTGTATAAAGTACGGTGTAAAAGTGCTCAGCAAAAAAGCGCAACATTTTTCCATACTTTGTAATTATTAACATTTACATTCGGGATTGAATCGGATCGAGTAGCAGGCTGGATGTGGCGTACGGGGGGAGCCGGACATCACGGCGGGGTGACTGGGTGAGCTGGGTGCTGGGGGTGCTGGGAGAAGCAGCACGGCTCCTTGCTGGAGCCAGGTAGCTGCAGCAACCCTCGGCCCACACGCTGCGCCCACACACGCACACCCTGTGTGGGCAGAGAGGTCTCTGCTGGCTGGTATTTTCGCAAGCATTAATGTGTCTTTAAAAGGGAGGCAGAACGGACCGGGGGAGATGGGGAAACAGCCCCCCAGCCCACCACGCAAACTCTGCTGGCACAGGTACGGCCCTGCAGCCAGGCCCCTTCTGGTGGGACAGAGCTTGCGCCAGCTGAAGGGGCTTCTCCCTCCCCAGGAAATTCCTTCTCTGAACAAAACCCGCAACTATCCTAGCAAGCAAATACCGTATCCCCGGGGGACACCCCTTTGGCGGGTGGAAGAGGTGCCTCCTCCAGGTGTTCCTTTGGCATAGCCGGGGGGGGGGGGGGGGGGGGCGCCGGAGGGGCCGGGGGGGTGGCGGGGCCCGGCGGGGCGGCTGGCAGCAGGCGCGGGGGAGCGGGACGCGGGAGGCGGCGGGGGTGCCCCCGCTCCCCGGCCATTTCTGCCCTCCTTGGGGGAGAAGGGCAACCCCAGACCGTCAGCAGTCGGCAGGCATGCCCGGCGAGGCGAAAGCAAGCCTCCGAGGCAACAGCTCCTCCCCGGCTCCCGCGCGCTCCCTTATCTCTCCCTGGCCACTTTGCAGGAGGAGTATTAGGCAAAAAAAAAAAAAAAAAAAAGAAAAAAGCAAAGTGGGGAATAAAAAGAATGACCTACTTTGCAACAAGGGAAAAAAAAAAAAAGCGCTCTCTGTCAAGGTTTTGCTCTAATTGCCGGTGCGGCGTTGCATAACCGAGTCGGGAGCTCCTGCCTGTGCCCGGGGAGGCCGGGAACCCGCCCCGGGTCAGCGCCGTGCCCTGCCCGCTCCGGCTCGGCTCCCGCGGCCGCCGCCGGGGCAGCGGGCAGGGCGGGGCGCAGGGTCACCCCCGGGCCGGGGCCGAGCGTCCCCAGCCCGCCGAGCGAAGCCGAGCCCCGCCGGGGCCACGCCGGGCAGCCGGTGGCCGGCCCGGCACCCGGGCGCAGCGCAGCGCGGCGGGGCCGGCGGCACCGTGGCCGGCTGGCGTGGCGCGGCGCGGCGTGGCGCGGCGCGGCGTGGCGCGGCGTGGCGCGGCGGGGGCTCCCGGGGTCAGGCTGTAGGGGCGGCCGCCGGTGCAGCGCGGGGATGTCTCTATAGACATATGCAAAGGCGGGCACGCTGGGTTTGCTCGGGGCGTTGTGAAACCATCCTTGATGCGGGGCTGGCTTTTTGGTTGAGGGTTGTTGGTTTTTTTTTTCTTCCCCCTGCTTCCCCTTTCGTTCTCTTTCCAGCTTCTCCTTTTCTTGGATCCTCGCCTGTCTCCTCCCACAGAACGAGAGAGAGAGAGAGAGAGAGAAAAGGTCACGTATGTTTGGAAAAATATGTAGGTCAGTGGAACATTCCCTGCACTTGTGCACAGGGAGCCGGGGCGGGAGAGCTCCGCCGCAGCCCTCTCGCTCCCCACCGCCCCAGCCCGGCCCTCCCGGAGCCCGCCGCGGCGAGGGGGCAAGCGAGCGCCGGCTTCCCTTTCCCCCTCCCTGACCCATTTTGCGCACCGGCCCCGGGTTTGGGCTCCCCCCCCGGCCCCCCGCCCCTGCCGGGGAAGGCGGGCGAGCGGCGGAGGCAGCCGGCGCGGCCGAGCCGCCGCCAGCCGCCGGGGCCGCGGCTGCCGATGGGCGCGGGGCGCGGGGCGCGTCCCCCCAGCGCCGCCGGCTGAGGGCGCGGGGCGGCGGGGGCAGGCGCGGGGAGGCGGCGGCGGCGGCGGCGGCGGCGGCGGCGGCGATGAAGGGCCGGCGGAGAGGATGCCCCCGCCTCGCCCGCCGGGCTCCAACTTCGCGGAGAACTATCGGCCCCGCAGCCCCCGCGCCCGCCCTGCCGCTCCCGGCCGCGCGTCCAACTTAATGCCCCAGCGGGAGCCCCCGCCAGCAGCACCCCCGGTCTCCGGCCTCCTCCCCCCCCCGCAGCAGCCCGGGCTCCCGGCGGCCTCCCGCTGCCGGCGGAGCCCCTGGCCCCGGCGCGCGAGGGTCCCGCGGCGCCCGGGGCGGCGGCAGCGCGGCATGCGGCGGCCCCGCGCACCATGAGACACGGCACCGGCACCGGCACCGGCACCGGCGGCAGGCAGCAGGCGGGCAGCGTCCCCGGCTCCTCGTCGGCGAGGAAGAGTTTGCCGGCTCCCGAGGCCGGCCTCCTGCGCGGCTGGAGCAGCGGCGGCCGCTGCCGCAGCGGCACCGGCACCGGCAGGCACCGGAAAAGCGGCGGCATCCAGCCCGGCGGCACAGGCGCCGGCACCGGCACCGCCGGCACCGGCACCGGCGGCGGCTCCCGCGCCCAGGTGGCCACCGCGGACAGCAGCAGCGGCGGCGGCGGCGGCGGCGGCGGCTGGGGCTTCCCCGCCGCGCTCCCGCAGCACCGGCACCCCAGGTAACGCGCGGCCCTGCGGCCCCGGCCCTCCCTCCCCCCGCGGGGCGCCCACCCGCGACACCCGCGCGAGGGGGCGCCCCCCCGCCCGCCGCCCCCCGCGGCACCCGGCAGGGACGCCCGCCCGCGCCTGACCCCCCGCGGCGGCGATCGGGGCCGGCTCCCCTCCGGCCCCGCCGCTCCCACCCACCCACCCCGGGGGCGGCGGAGGTGCCCGGCGGCGCGGGCCGGCATCGCCTCGGCCGCGGAAAGTTTCCGTGGGGACCTGGCCGTGGGCGGCGGGTCTGTCCCGGCCCCTCCTTTTGGAAGAATAAAATGCCCCCCACTCCGGCCCCCCTCCGCATCTCATTCTGGTGTGTCCTGACCTCGGGGGTTCATTGAGGCTAGATGGGAACGGGGTCCGCGGCGCCACCCAGCAGCGTTGGGTCAAGGTAAACTTCCAGTAAGACCAGTGGGATTTTTGAATGGGCGAAGGCTGGCGGTGGGAGCGGAGGTTGTGTCGTGTGCCGGGAGAGCCTCGCTGCTGCTGCTGCTGCTGCTGCAGCCCTGCGCCGGGCTCCCGCTTGCTTCCCTTCAGCATGCGGAGCGGGGGGAAACGCGAAATCCATGGCTGAGCGGCGACACGGGGCTTCTTTCACGAAGAGTTGTGCGGTGGTGGTTTCCGCGATGGTCACTAGCCTGACTTGTCAATTAACAAGCACGCTCATCCAGAAACTTTCCTCCGTGCTCCTTAACTGTCTACAGGATGGCAGTTTACTTTCACTCAAGTGACTCAGAAATAATTAGCGGTTATAAGCATTACAGCCAGCAGAGGAACTTTAATCTTTTCACGGTGCTACATCTCCAGAAGGGCTGTAGGGTTTCCTCAGGGGGGCACGGCTAACCTGAGCGTTCAGCTCAACAAGTGGCCGCCTCTTGAAGTGGAAAATTATCTCTCTCTTTCCCCCCTGTGAAATGTTAATTTGCATCCCACCGTGGGTTTAGTTTGTTTGGTGATACTAAATAATTAGTGTTCACAGTTTCCAGACCTAGCCAGCTCATCTGCTGATCCGTGTCCGATGCTGAGAGCTGTCGGCTGGCAGAGGGTCCAATCCTGCACACGTTTCTGTAGATGCATATTGACCGAGTTGCTGTGCAACAGCAGTATTCAGAGAACGTAATTGCCAAGCTGTGCGCTGTCTTCCCTGAACGCATGAAAATGAAGGTTTTCCAGAACCAGGTATCCAACACCAGGGTGATTCCCTGAGCTGGCAGCATTTCTGTGCCCTGCTCCGAAGCCTGGAGGCAGTCGGCTTGCCTAAAATTGCTTTCCCTCCCGAATAAAGGTGCCGCCCTGCATGTGTGCAGAATTGATCCCACAGACTAGACTTTGCAGAATTATGATTATTGCCCCATTTTCTAGCCTAGAGCATGCGAGAGCACTTGAAGGAGTTGTTATTTTATCGTAGGCAGCAATGTTGTCCACAGTTAAAATTGCCTCGTGCTTTCCAATACAATGCTCTGCTTTCAGGCACTTATGCATTTGCTAAGCTTAAAACTAGGCTGACATTTTCCAGGTTGAGTGTTTGCTGAAGACAGACTCTCTTTGGGAAGTTTCAGATGAAATGGTTCAGCTATTTCTGAGAACATGGTTACAGGGAAATGTATTCTTTGGCCGCGTATCTGACAAAGATGGTTTAGGTATACATCATCCTGCATTAGGAGACCTTGATCTTTCTTTTTCTGTGAATCCGCATTTTTTGGCTATGTTGAGAAACGCTTTCATTGAGACTGTTGAATTCTTGTGGCTTCGTGTTTTGGAGCAGGAAAAAGATACTTGGCTTGGGATCAGTCTTGTGATGGGGGTGTGCCTTATGTTGAGCCTATGAAAATCTTCCAGAATTTGTCTCAGTTATCATTTTGTCACCACGTTTAGGCTGCGCACTCTCGGTGGAGGGATGTTGAGGGCTTGACCATTGCACTCACTCGCTGAAGCGAGCGCGCTGAACCCCCCAGCGTTGTTACATGCTGAGCAACTGCTCGTCTTCCTGGGAAGAACGAGAGCGCTCCAGTTGGTGGCTGAAGGTCTGAGTGGACCTTTCCCCGCAGTTATTCTTCCCAGACGTTACTGCTGCGGCGAGCACCGCAAGGAGGGAGCATGAAGACGGTCTCAGCTGTGTCTTCGGTGGCGGGGTGTGCCTGCTGATGTGGAGGCAGGGTGGAGAAGGAGGAGGAAACTGCTTAATTCACATGCATGGTGACAAGAAATGGTGGTACTAGAAGGTAGAAGAAGCAGCATTGCTGGTGGAGGCATGGGGAAAGTGAAGAGCAGGGACCTTGAATTAAGTCAGAGGACTTGATGGGGTCATAGATGACAAACCTTGGGAACAAGCTGCCGGGAAAGGGCTGGAACTGTAGATAAAGGTGGAAAACCCAGACCAGACAAGGAAAGGAGAAGGAAAGGAAAAGAGAAGGAAAAAGGTGGGTGAGAGACTGCGGGCAGAAAAAGGTGGTGAGAGACTTGTGGTGGACTGGAGCAGGAGATCTGACCCTGCAAAAGCAGTCGTTTCCAGTCTTTCAGTGTTCAGGTCATGGTACTACTGCTTTTTCATCCTTCTCATCTTCCTCCTCACACTGCCTGCTGTGTTCTTCAGCCCCTGCCTCCACTTCTTCACCCCTCCCCTGGTCCCCTCACAGAAATTGTTGCCGTCTCCTTGCCATGAGGAGCAGCTGTTGTTGCTGCAGTCAAGGACCTTGGACCCGGAGAGGAGCTTTCTCCATCTGGAGTCGCACTGAGCCCATGTATTTGTTCTCCTCCTTATCCCGTACCCCACCATCAGGCAGCACCCTGAGGAGCAGGACCTGGCACCAGGGCCAGTCTCAGGCCTCCACCGCAGTGTGTGCCCACCTTCTCCTGGCACTCGGTTTGCCATGGACAGGGTAGTGACTTGGTACACCCCAGTTACGGCTGACACTAGTTTTTTATGCTGTGGACCTAAAGGACTCAAGCCAGTCAATGACTGCTGCAGTAGGCTAGGGTGGGTTTTCCACTTTTTAAACTGGAGGAAGAATTTATAGCTCAGTATATTAAGAATACATCACGACAGTGAAGCCCTGTGGGAAAAAAAAAGTATGTAATCATGTAACTGATGTTGCATTGTAATATGTTCATATAAGGTAGGAAAATTAAGATCTGATGGGTTTGATTTGTAGCTCTAGCATTCTTTAAGGATAGGATGTTTTGCACAGCAAATGCAACAATGTAAATAATCATTGCCTGCATTCAACCCTAAGTTTTGAGCAATCAGATTACTTACATCAATATACAATCGAGGATTGTAAATATCATACAGTTGAAATGACAGTCAAATGTGTGCTTTATGTGCACTTCATTGCTTTTCTTTCTAAGCCGGACAGTACAGAATTTAAGTAACTTTCAGTTGTGTTTACAGTTTTGCTTTCAGGCTCTTAGGGCAGATGCACTTGAGTTGCAGATTTTGTAGGGGGATCTGTATAAAAAACTGTCATTTTCTTAGATTTGGCTTAGCTTTCTGTTGATCCTAGATCTTACAAAAACTTGTTTTTTAAAAACTAGGCTGAGGCCATGCAAATATTTGTATTTTAGCTAATTTAATTCAGTCAGAAATCAGCATCGGCTGGTAGACTGACTTTTTCTTTATGAGACTGATTACTGAAGTTTGAAAGGGAAACACCATGTAATAGCATTTAAGCAGAATGCATAGATGGTGGTGGATTTGTTTATGTAGTAGTGCTTTTGGTATTCCACAGTTTTTTGGGAGGGATTAAAGCCATTACTCTTTGTTGTGACCAGCTATGGACCACACAGGATATATATATACCAGTATATCGCCAGCTGAATTCAGAAATACAAGAGTTGCAGGGCAGGAAAGGCAATGGGGTGAGAAGGGATGCGGTCCTGTAGGCTCATGCTCTGAGTAAGCAGCTGAGAAACTGCAGACGTCGTTCACTCTCTGCTCCTTGTATTTATCTTGCCGTGGCTCAGGGACGTCAGAGATTAGGCTGAGGGATTTTGGGGCATGTCTTTCTTGGCCTTGTACCCATAAATTCGAGGTATATTTTGGGGGCAGAGGGGTAAGTACTGGTTTTTATGCTTCTCTTCCTGTGTCTCTTCCCCCTGAAGGCAAACCATGAAGCACAACCCAGTCCAACCAAAATGTTGTGTTTAATTACACTTTGGTAAAGACATTTCTGTTCCTCTATCCAAGGACCATGGCAGAGATCAGTGTTTCTTGCATGCTGCCTGCCACGTCTGGGAGGAATAGCCTTATGCACCCCCAACGCTAGTTTTAATTCTGCTTCAGTCTGAAAATTCACCTGTGGCTTCAGAAAAATAAAACTCTCACAAAAGTTAGGTCACTGGTGAGCTTGCACCCTTGTCACTAGGAAATAGTATCACCACACGCTTTGCCCTGTACTCCGTCAGGACGTCCCCGCTGTGCCTTGTCCTCTCGTTTGCCTGCAAGCTCTTTGGGGCAACACCATCTCTTTCTTCTGTGCCTGTGCAACAGGTAGCATGCCCAGAGCTCCAAGATGCTCCAAAAATGACCATGTAAATGGTGGGAGCAGGGAGGTTATTTCACCTTCTTCTGCTTGGGCACAAGTCTGTGTAAAACAGCTGGTCTTTTGCTGGCCTGGTTATGACAGAAGGTGTTTTTCAGCTGTTTTACCACTGTTCTTAGAGATCTGTGCATAAAATAGAAGATTTCTAGCCAAGTGAAATGATGATATGGGAAAAAAAAAAACTAAAGGATGTGTATGTGCACTTGAGATCAGTATGGAAATTTGGAAGTTCAGGTATGAAACCTCTTTCTCATTTCAAAACATACAAGAAGTGCCAGCATGACAGAGCATCATCTACTGGGGTATTTCAACCACCCTTTCTCTTTGAGTATCTTCATCTCAGATGAATGATTACATTCATGTCAGGTTAAAAGTTTATAGAAGAAAGTGTATGTTAGCTGAAACAAAATCATAGAAATTCATTGCTACAGGTCACTGAAGATGCAGAAGCTTAGATAAAATCTTCCATAGACGACTCAGAAAAAAATCAATGCAATGCTCATATGTGAGTTTTTTTTTAAAAAAAAAGAGCAAATAGAATATTAGGAATTATTTAAAAAAAAGGATGGAAAAGAATAAAAAAGAATTCCATTATTTCACTGTATAAGCTATGGCGTGGCCACATCTTCAGTATCGTGTGTTGTTGATCCCCCCACCTCAAAGGTCTATAATGGCGAGGGAGGAGATTCCGAGAGAGGCAGCAAAGGGGATCAGGGGAACAGAGCAGCTCCTGCCTGAGGAGTGACAACGCTGATAAAGCAATGCAACAGAAAACTGTAAAATTATGCAAGGCATGGAGAAGGCAAACTGGGAATGACTGCTCACAGCGACAGTGGTGGAGGGCATCGGGGGAAGCAGGCAGTTGTGGGGATGGAAACAAAAGGAGGTGGCTCTTCACATGGCGTGGTCAGGCTGCCGAACTCCTCACCACAGGATGTGGATGCTGAGAGGTTACATCAGCTAATGAGGTGACTGGATGAGTTCATGGAAGAGAAATCCATCAAGGGCTATTAAATACAAAACCACTGCCTCTGGCTTAGGAAGTTTTGAGCTGTAAATTCTTGGGAGCTTGGTGAGTATCCTGAGGAAATATCACCGTTGGTTTGCCTTGTTCTTGTACTTGCCCCTCAGCACCCGTGTCTGGCCGTGGCTGAGAGGGGGTGCCGAGCCAGGTGGTCCCCCTGGCCACGTCTGCTCGGCAGAATGAAGTGGGTCAGTGTTGTGCCCCCCTAGGCTCCCAAGGCCAGGGGGCTCCTGGTGGCTTGCACCTTCACCTTCACTCAGGGCTGGCCCCGTTATAGCACAGCTCTCGTGGAAAGAGCTAGTTGGAAGAAACTAGTTGAACTGCTCCAAAGCAGAGCCAGGGCATGAGCTAAAATGTCAACAGTGCTGCAGAAAGCAGGGTACAGTGCTCAAGCTCGCTCCCTGGTGTCCTGTTATTGAGCTGTGCAGGCATGGCAAGGATAGACAGCCTTATCTTCTTGGGTTCAAGTAGGTTCAGAAAGCAATGATATTCACGGAAGTAATCCCACCAAGAGGCATTGAGACTGTAATATTGCTACACGCCTGCCCTGCTCGCACAGACTTCCCGAGCCGTTGCTGCTGCCCAGTGTCAGGGAGAGGATTTGGGGCAAGGTGGTCGTCTTCCCTGACCTGATGTTGCTGTAGTTACAGTTTTATCTGTCCGTACAAGACCAGGCTTTGAAATTCTGAGCTGAGAATGTGAGGATGCATTGGAAATTAATTTTCTTCATCTATCCACTGCACTTAAGCACTGGTTAAAACAATAATGTTGCGTTGACTGCTGTTTACTAGACCAGACAATTTGCTTAATCATCTGAAAGGCAGATTTTAAAGGCCGAGATTGTGCTTACTACGGCTGTGCTAAACCAAAGACTGTGTATTGCTGTTCACTTAAGCAATGGTCAAAGCACAATGTATTCAAAGGTAGCTGATACTGATGATATTTGCTAGCTTTTAGATGAGATCTATTGCTATTAAAACTGCAATAATCCCAAACTCGGCAATGTCTAAGTCCTTCTGATCATTTCTTAAAATTTCGGGATGCTAACTGGTACAGAAACTCCAGTATAGCACTTAATGGAGCTCACAACTGCCCAGCTGTATTTTCGGGCTACCTTATGTAATAAAATGGCAGGCCCTTGCACTGCCTGCGCGAGCGAGGTTGCATAAGCAGCCCGGGGAAACAACCGGAGCTCCAAGAGCCCTCCTGAATCCTGCATGTCTTGTTTGATCTCATTTAACATTATTTAATAAACGATATTAACCTCTCCTCTCCCTCCCCCTGCCCCGTTATCTCGGAGCAGTGATACTGATTTAATTTCACGCACAGACCTCGCTTTTTAGAGAAGTCATCAAACTTCTCAGTCAATTGAGCAGTCTGATGTCCGGGTAGCCTTGAATTTTCTGTAATCAGCACTCAATCCAGTTAAAAATAAAAACACATTAAAAACAAAACCTTGAACACGAAAATACTTGTTTTTCATTCTCAGTTCTAATTTGGTAACCATTCTTAAAGCTCATCACTATGGTTAGTTCTATCTTGGGATAAACAATCTATTATTCAAGCAACTTTATTTTTTTTTCTTTTAAAAATAGACAATACTGTTCAATCATTGGGAAGAAAACCAGCACGAGAAAATTGTAATCAACTTTAACAGGCTTACAGATGGCAGTGAATTTCTTTAAGCATAAATTTAGCCCTGCAAACAATAATAATTGAGTTTTATTTTTTATTATCATTTTGTCATTGATGAGCAGACCAGACTGTTTTTCTCTCGATTGCCTCTGTTAGGTGTGTCAAATTTTTAAGCTGGAGAGCAATTGTAATAAGGCAGCTCCCACTTGTAATCTCTAAATCAACAGGTGGATGTAACCGTGCAAAACCTGAGAATTACCGGTTATCTGATTGAGTCAGGGGCTGAATGAATCCAACTCTGAGCGTGTCCTAGGCTTATTGGTTTGGGTGGGACACCTCTCATTAATACGTCATGGAGAGTTGACATGATATTTCCCATATTATGGATAAGAATGGTATGCTTGCAAAATCTTGTCGATAATAAATATTATTACTGCGTGCAACGTGATAAGCTGGAGACAGGGTATTTTTCTGCTGTTTCTCATTCCCATACAAAATATCTGCCTTGGTGTTTTTATTGGTAATTCTACAGATTTTACTTGTGGTATTTTGTCTGTTCCTGTTTTTGACATCTAAAACAGTAAAAGGTTTTAAATTGGAGGCTTTGCATTAGACATACCCACATTCCAATTACATTTCCAGTGAGAGTTCCTTTAATTTATGATTTATAAAGGGGAAAACAGCTATATGATTTCTACATGGACCATTAAGGCCACTACTTAGTTAGGCAGACCATTCATCCTGTTCGTCAGTCGAGTTTTTTTAATTTGCTTTATCTTCGGTTACCAAGCTGAAAAGAATATTTTATTCTCCAATCTACTTATCTTATGCTTCGTTTTCAATATATTAATACAATATTTGGAAAAGATACTTTCACACAAACAGCCTAATCAGACAATAGTTCTGTGAAGCAGATGGGTGCATTTCCAACAATTTTAGCAAGAGCAATACTGGTAAAAAATAAATAGGTCACTTATATTCACTCTTGTATTTATATTTTTTTATAAGAAGGACTGAAGAATCTTGCTTGTTTTCTGGGCTGCCACTGAAGTCAATGGAAACTTTGCTGGAATAATTCTGGACCTTTAATTTGACTGTTTGCAAGGTGGCACGAGTCAGTTTTCTCATCTTTTTTCTTTCTTTCCATCACAAAGGATCTTATTGTCAGCTGATGCAGACTGATGTAACTCAGCTGGTCGTAGCAATTACATTTATACTGCCTGGCCCCTAATATCCATATTTCTTCAAAAATGCAGCGTCTTTTTCAACAACAGAATATCTTGCTATATCTTGCTGTTATTCAGGTATAAGAAATAAAGCTGCATTTGGTGCCTATCCTGCTGTCCTCATTAAGGCAAAACTCCCACTGAAATCAAGGAGAGTTTCGCTGACAAAGAATTACTGACTTGAGCTTCTGAAAGGTCTAAACTTTCTCTGTCACGTTTTGGTTTTGAGGGTTTTTTTGGGTTTTGTTTGTTATTTTTTTAAAATGCTATTTTATTTTTTATCTCACCTTGTACTTTAACTGTTCCCTCTCCTTCTTTTACATTTATATTTTTGAATCCTCAGCTTCCTTCACTAGGATCTTTTTTATTTTTACTTCAGTCAGGCCTTAGGACCTTCTACTTCCCACCTTACCCTCTCCTCCTTTCTTCTCTCCTCTTACTGTCTCACTCTCTCTTTCAGTTATCCTTCTGTTATCCTCACCTTCCCTGACTACAGCACTGTAAAAAGTTGATATACATCATGCATGTATCCAGGAATTTCATTTAGCTTGTTTAGACCCCTTCTACATACAGGTGCCTGTATTCAGGTACTTGCCTTAGGGCGAAGCAGCAGTTTGTAAGATAGGTGATTTAGGCAGAGATTTATTTGCACAATATTAATCTCTGTAATCTTTCTTCCTCTTCTGGGCCAGATCTTAGAAGTTCCTCTGAAGTATTCATGCAGGGTTTCTGCAGTAAATTGAGTTTTGGACTGATGATAAAATAAATATTTGGCATAGTATTGCAGTCAGAAAAAAATACTTAAGGAGTTTGAAGTCTGTGTAAAAGGGATTTTGTTGAGGGCGACAGAACTGGTAATCTCCAGAGAAATGGGTTTTATTCATAATTCTTCTACTGTGCAATGTTACAAGCTTAGACCACACATATAATGCCTTTGTGCATCACTTCTCTGATCTGTAAACTAGGGCAGCTTTACAGAGTGTTGTAGGCTACGATCAGTTCTGGGTGCCATTCACAGCCAGGTATTTGAGGGGGGCACTAAGCCGGGGGCTCTGGGGTGCTAAGTCTACCATTGGCAGAAAGAGGAGACGCAGCGAAGGCTTTTTGGGGCGTCGATCCATCTCGGTGGTTAGGATACATTAGGCAGTACCTTGTCACCGCAGGCATTGTGCTTCCAGCTGTGCAGCACCTGACGGCGTTGGAGCTTTCCCTGGATGTCCCGGCTCCGTTGGGTACCTGCACAATGTGTCGGTTCCCCCCTGCTACCTCTTAATTATTTGCATTTTTCAGATGGAAGTCATTTTGAAAGTGCCAAGTATTGTTATTTTCTTGCAAGTTTGACTGAAATTCAAGTTCTTTTCCAGAAGACCTAATTCATGCTTGTAAAATAAATAGCAGGTGTATGCCTTCTTAATGTATAGTGTAGCATTTCAAACTAATGACATCAGCTTACTCTTTCTTAGCATCTGGACCCCTGCAGACATACTGCTTAAAGTAAAAGGCATAACGCTAAACTTGCTTATTCTCCCTTAAATAAGCAAACACATTTTCTCTTATTGTAATGGTTACAAATAATTTTTCATGGTGTCCAATTGCCCGTTACTCTGGCAAACCTAAAATGTATCAAAAACTACAGGCTATATATATATAAAGTAATTCCAGTTTAAAAGGCATTTCTTCTTCTTTAATGCAATTTCTATTTGATTTTCTCAAAACCCTCTTCTTCCAAAGAACAATTTAAACCACATCTGAACAATAGATTTATTGTCAACTGAGTGAGAAATATGATAGCTTTTCAGTTTCCATTAAAAATAGATTATTTTTCAGAGGACTGAAGGATATAAGTTCAATTTTTAACTTTGAATTTCACATTTCATTTGCCCGGTCTATAATATATATATATTTTCAAAGTCCTAATTGGCATTAGGCTTGGCATATTTCTCTGCAGATTTTTTTCTCAGTGTGAAACTACTAGAGGGTCATTATGCTGGTTAATGAAAGAGGGCTGACATTCTTTGTAAGTCGTGAGTATTTAAATATTCTTCTATGCAAATTTTGCCTTTTCATGAAAAAAAGTTTAAAGGGACATCTTAAAAAAATTTCCTTAAAAGTGCTGAAAAACGCAGGTTACATTCATTCAAAATCTAGATATCCAGTGGTGGGAGGTGATGACACATTTCAAATTTGCTACTGTATAATTAAGAGGGGATTCCATGTAGATGTAAGCATAAAAATTGGGTATGGCTTCTCACAATGCGGCTAGTTTTGCAGCTGAATTCCTCAGTACTTTTCTTAGAGTGTATAATCAGTTATGCTTGTGCTGATTTAATCAATTATTCTTGTGCACAAACAAACAAACACAAACAAAACCCGGCTAATTTCAGACTGTCTTTGAAACATCAGAACTAGAGAGTTCGCTTACAATGAAAGAAATATTATTTTCAAGCCTCTAGAATGATTTTAAAAATGGCAAAGATATATTTGGGAAGTATCATACTTTTGGGTACCGGCAGCTGTGTATCCTTATGCAAAAGTGGATTTGGCTGAAAGACCAATTCATAAATATTGTATCTGAAGATTGCAGCAAGCTTTCATATTTGCAAGAGATAATGTACAATGTGCAACATTTTTTTCTTCACCCTGAGACGTTTCAGCTTAAACAGCTCGGTCTCCCAAATCCAATGAGTAATGGCCAACGAACAAAAGTATCCATGGCTTCTTGAATCGCGGGGGCTGGAGACCATTCTGTCTGTGGAGGAGGAAAGGTCAGCCTGCTGTGGTCAGCCTGAAAACCCTCCTGCGCACTGCCAAGCTGTGAAGCGGCTTGGAGGCGGGAGATGTCAATAAATAACTTGACTCCTGCACTCCGTGACTTCCCATCTCGTGGTCTAGGAGCTCCCAAGCAAGCAACAGACTGCTCCTAGCTGCAGTGCTTGGAGAAACCAAGTGGGAGATCGGGGAACCTCTCATTTCTCTGTTAGAAAAAAATCTCTTTTTTTTTTTTTCCTTTTTTTCTAGACCTCCTCTGCCTTGATCTGCTGTTTGGGGAAGTGAGGGGTGTAGTGGGGGAGGTAAGACTTATCTTTGATCTGATGGCTCCTTTCGTTCTGGGCTGCTCTCCAGGGAAAACTTTTCCCCCTTGGGGATGCAGCATTTTTCAAGGCAGAGGCTCTGCGAGCGAGAGCGCTGTGGAAGATCCTGAGCTCGCCTGATGTGCGCTTGACATTTTAGCACAGATTCAGCAAAGCAGCTTTATTCAGGTAAACACTTAGGCACATGCTTTTCATTACACATTTGCTCAGAATTCCATCTGAGTTTCTCTCCTGAATATGGAAAGACTTAAGCACATATTTAAGGGCTGAGTAGGTCCCCGGTCTGACTCACGTACAGCGCAGCGAGGACGGGTTGGATGGAAAGGGAGCAGTCATCGCGGTAGCATGGCAGCTGAGAAGTGGGACGTACTGCCTGAACATCAGCACGCTACAAAGGGGCCTTGGTCTGCTGGGAGGCAACTTTTTACCTGGATGTGGCCCCAAGATGAGGAGCAGGCTTGGGCTTTTTACTTTCATCTGCCCATTCGTCCTCCCATTTCTCTTCATTTTGAATTTCTCTGCATAGGGCTTGGATGATCTGAAGTAGATTTATAATTAAAATTAGTTTGGTTGTTCTGCAGCCTCATGTTTGGCAGTTTTAAGATGTACCCATCCGGCACCCCAAAAAGAGGACGACGTTCTTTTGCAGAATACTTTGGGCGATCTGTATGCAAAGGCGGTGCTGTGTGCTAAGTCCTCTGAGGATTACTCAGACTGCATCAGCCACCGAAGGTTTCTGAAAATTATTAAGTATTTGTCAGCAGTGAACACGTACCCAAACCTTTTGGCTCTTTCTAGCTACTTTATTCATGAAAAATGTTGGTTCACAGTTTTGCCTGCAAAACTTACGTTGATTCAGGCACTGATGTAACCTTTTTTGCTTCTTTTGAGGATCTGAATTATGAATCTAGATCAATGTTTTGCAACACAGAGAAGGAAAGAGAAAGGCACTTCAGAGCAAGCTCAGAAATGCTTCTGCAGGAAGGTCATTTTGGCGAGCCAGGTCTTGTCTGCTGTTAAAGGTCTTTGCTGACAATAATACCTGTAAGGGCACAGTAGTAACTTTCTCTTGCAGAAACGTATTGTATGCAGTTACTTTACCGGCAAAACTGAACTGTTTCCCTGAACAGAATGAGCTATCCCAGCAAAAAGATGTTTGGGGGCAGTATAGTAGAGTCGGCACAAAGATGTTTCCAACATCGGGTTCACTGAAGGTTTTTCCACATTCCTCACTGACAGTGCCACCCAAAATTTGAAATACAGACTACGCCTAAACAGAATATGGATAATGGGTTCCAGAACCTCGTCTGATGAATAGCCTTAGTTGTTGCATTTCTTCTTGCACTTTAACCAGGAGCATGGCTACACTGGAGGTTGCGTGTTTTTCAGGGATTATAAGGCAGGACATGGCTCACCTCAGGTCAGCCTTTTTTTCTGCATTTTAATCTGGAGTTAATAACTCTTTGGATATTTCTCCCCAGTCTTGTTTCCCAGCTAGTCTACAGGTTTCTTTTGGACAAGTTTGTTTGATGTGAAACTCCTCTCGCTCTGCCGGAGTGCGACACCTCTTGCAAGACAGTTGTCTTAAAGCTCAAAGCAGTAACTGGGGAGTTGTGAGACATTTCTGGCATGAACTCAGGCAGCACTGCCCCCACAGCGTATTCTTCCATTTAAGACTGATTTTCCATTGCTTTATCAAATCTTACCCATTTTTGCCAAAGCCGTAGTTGCAAGACTGCTTTAATCCATGTAAGTCTCTGCTGCTACTGCAAAGGATGATCCTGCCTTACTCCCAATTCTGGACACTCATTTCTGTTACTTCTCTTGTCGTGGACCAGTGGGCCAGAGCAGGAAGCTGATCTTGCTGAAATTTAACCTTTTCTGTGTGGATGGGTTAATTTTCAGCTGTTGTGTTTTCCTAAGCTGGTTCACTGTGCAGCCACACAAACGACCCCCTTCCCAGTCAAAGGAGGAAAGCAGGATTTCCTTTGTAGCTGGTGTGGGTTTAAGCCAGTTTAAAGTGTCTGCTGAACGTTTTCCAGGACATGTGAGTGTCCTGGAGGTGAAGTGGGGCTGGGGTTTGTCCTGAGGGAAGCTGGTGAGTGAAGAAATGGAAGCAAGGCTGAGACTGGCTGAGGGAAGTTGTACAGGTCGGGTAAGAAGATAGTGAGCTGGGGAGAAAAATGGACCAGCAGGAGAGGGAACACGGAGAGAGGATGGAGTAGAAAATGATGACCAGCAGGAGAAGGAACATGAACAGTGGATGAGGAGCAAGGAGGACAAGGAAATTTGAGTTACAATCCAGAGCAGTGGGAAGAGAGAGGAGGGATTGAGAAAGAGCCCCTAGTACAAGCGTGGGTAAGGAGGAGGTGCTGTGGACAACTGGAAAAAGAGTGTCAGGAAGGGAGCAAGCATGGAGCTGAGTCTGGGAGAGGGAGATCGGGGTGGCAACATGGGTGCAGCGCAGTTGGGAGAAAGAGGTTGGAGGAGAAGCCAAGGAGGTCTTTGGGCTGAGCAAAGTCTGAAAGTGGGGTTGGAAAGCAAGGGGTGACACTCAGAGTTGCTTGGGAAGTACTTGGGACTTGGAAAGCCAGAAATAAAGATGAGCACATGGTCATCCTAAAGTGTGGGGCTGGAGTGAGTAGTCTGAGGTACGGAAGGCGCCGTCAGGCTGGAGGTTGGGGGACAGGCAGGGGCTGGTCGCTCACGCAGGCACCTGGGAGGGGAGTCCGGCGCTGGTGAACTCGGTGCTCCTCTGCTACCTCAGAGCCCAGGGGGAGAGCATCTCATCCCTGCCTCTCACTGCTCCCCCTTGTCCCTGCTTCCAGCGGGACCCTGTGACCACTCCAGCTGCCACAGCTTGCTAACTGAAGTGACTGGAAGGCTGCTGATGTTTTGGAAGTGTCACAACAATGCCAAGTAATGAGGTTTTCTGTTTTTTGAAAGACCTAGCAAAGTCACACACTCACAGAAACTGCATTAAACGCTAACCGCTATGGATGCAAAGTCGAGCGCTCAAAAATTAAGAAATAGTGTAATTAAGTCTGCCTGTGTAATTTTAATTTATTCACTTCCTGCATATTCATTATGATTCAGTACTTAATGATTTAATGATCACACTATGATCAAATAATTTTTTTGTTTTGTTGTCACCGGTCATTTTAAGTCAGGTTAATTCACTGGTAGCTCCCAATCAGTCCACTGAGTCACTGCACAACTACTGGCGTAAGCTGGGGAGGACAGGGGAAGGACGTGACTGCTTTTGTGCCAGCAATGCTAGCTTAGCCTAGCCCAAACCAATTCTGAAATGACAACATTAATCTCTGTGTAGTAGGGTAATGACTTCAGTTTTATTAAACGTTGGCAAATCCAGGCAGATTTTTAAATGGGGATATCCTTGTTGCAAAGAGCCCACACACCTGCAAAGCAAGGACTAACTTTTCTCAAGAACATATCATCTCTACTTCTTAACTCTTTTGGCTGAAATCAGGAATAATTATAATTCCAAGGCAGACACCAGACTGCAAACTTTCAACCCAAGTGGTTTGATGATGGAAATGTTCTGTGTAACCGAGAAAGGTTCTCGTAACTGGAAGAACCAGGCAAGGCTTCCTGGCAGGCGCTGTCCCCAGACCGCTCCCTAGAAAAGGCAAGAGCTAAGGGAGGTCAGATGAGGCCAGCCCGGAATAAAATTCATATTTCCTGCAGCCAAATACATGAGTCTTAATAAAACCCTGAAGACTTCAGACTTTCTCCTTGATCATTCTGCAAAGCTGAAGGTGCGTTTACAGAGCAAAGCTTTTCTTAGAGGAGCTCCTCCATTTTCTCTTAAAGTTATTGTTTCTTTAACTTTGGGTTAGAGGAAAAATGGAAAAATGAAGCTCATTTCTAGCTCTACTGGCTACAAGTGGTCATGTACAAAAACAGGGCTAAGAAGTGGGATTTTGTGCACAACACAGACAAATTGTGAAGGGCACTGCCAGAGTACTTGCTGCAGGTAGGGAGTGGACACGATCAACGTCTGCCACCGCTAACAGCCCTGCCTAGTTCAGTTATTTTAGCTGCTAACAGGCCCGAAGGATAATTTGGAAGAACAGGATGAGCACAACACAAAGATATTTCTGGGTCATGGCCAGTTCCCTTATATCCCCTGTGCCGCAGCAGGCAGGGGAGACGGCGCACGGTGGCTGGCTGAGCTTTCCAAGCCGGTGCCCTTCCAATGGCTAGCTACTGGGTGCAGATCTACTTTGCACCAGGCAAACAGCAACAAGCGCGTTTAGGATGAGTTTCTCGCTCCTTTGAAGTTCAACGTGACCAAAATTTTGCCTTTATGACCCAGAGGTTTGGGGCTGCGCTGAGCCTATTAGATGCTGTTTCCTCATGTGCCCTGTTCTGTTCACCACTTTCTGCAACTTTGACTCGACACACATCATTTTTTGGCCTCTTTATCTGTTTTATAAAGGGGGACTTTGTGGTTCAGCAAGCTTGAGGTAGGCCAAAGGGCAAAAAAAAAAGGCATTTTTTTTTTTAATTGCAAAGTATTTCCCTGGAAACTTTGTTTCTAGTAAGTTATACAGCTAAAAAGGTAGTTTAAAAGATTAAATTTGACATAGAATTTATAATTTGTATTTTGAAATGTACATAATGGAGAAATAATAAATATTGAACCCACAATGCTACTTTCTTGTTTGTTTTTAGGTGTTTCTGCTGCTATGATATCTGTTTTGGTACAGTTAAACCAGCCTTTCGAGATTTTAAATTAAAAATTTTAACTAGTTTAAACAGACTAATAAAAAATTTTTCTTACTAGTGGCTAAAGTAATTTTTATGACTACCTTAGTGATATAGTTTTCATTTTAAAGAACTATGCATTATTTTTATCTTAGAAAATAGCAGTTGTTCATGTTCAGAACTATATAAAGCTTCAACAGTTCATTCTGATATGAATTATTTCAAGATTGTCAGTATGTAACCAAACTCTTGAGATCAAACAGGCTTTCTAATTCATTTTCTGATCTTCTAATTACATCTTTTAGAAGCAGATTGACAGGCATTAATGAAACTTTTTATGTATATTTATAATTTACTCTCTACAAAACCTTGTGCAAAAGGAATTTTATTGTCTATTCATATACTCCTTAAGCTAAGGAAATGCAAACTTTAAGAATTTTGCTGCAACAACAGCTTGCTTGCTGAGCTGCAGTTGCATGTGCTATTTTGTATTATATCTGTAATTCAACAAGGTATTAGAAGTTGTGCTTAAGTTTGAAGTTATTTTTATTGTTGAAGTGACTTGATTACTCTCATGCATCAATGTCTTCAGGAGAGTAATAGGTCCTCTTTCTATCATATATTTTTATGCTCCAAGCCTATATGTATGCAAAATATCATCCTTTAGTTGTGAGCTGTTTAAGAACAAAGCTTTACACATTTCTCTTCTGCTGTGCAAGGCTGGAAAGCTCTGAAGAGTAGAATAATGTAAACAGTAAGAATAAAAACCTTTGCGGTGTCCATACGTCACATCCTGTCAGATTGATGCATTAACTTGCACGATTACGGGCTTCAGTCAGCAAAAAGCAAAGTAAGCTGGTAAATAAAAGTTTGACCTGGTTTTCCGTGTAATTAAAATAGTCGGTAGATTTAAAACTGATGGAAGGCAGTGGACTCTGCTAAAAGAGCAGGCAGAAATTGAAAGCAAATATAAGTTACCTGTTAGATAGCTCTTCAGGAGAAAGAGTCATTCTTTCATTTCTCCTGGTATATGGAGACCAAAATCTCCCCTGTGGACTTTTGAGGGATCCAGTTAACATCTGAAGTCCATCTATTATAGCTACAGTAAATACATTGTTGTCATGGTAATGCAATGATCAAAGTCTGAGGGAAAAACTCCGGCATTTCTGTGGTTCATAGTGTGAGATGAAAGGAAGGCTTGACAAGAAATAAAATAGAATTGATAAGCATTTAGTTTAAGTTGAGTTTGCAACCTTCCAGAAAGATGTTATGAATTTTAATTTAAAATGAAACAATTTCAATTTAATTACGTGATTTTGTATAGTTATTCTGATATTGTTAGTACTCAGAATAATGCTGTCATTGTTGCCTGGGAAAGGTGGCGGTTTTCTTCCCCAAATCAATTTCTAATTTTTTGGGACAAAATTGACCCAAATTGACCCAACTGGGCCCCTTGCGAGGCTGCGCAGGGAAGCAGCTGTGAGCAATTGGGAGGATTCACAGGCAGATCTACTGAGGGATGAAAGGTGAGTTTTCACAACAGACTACAGCTTATTTAAGTCCACTCCACCACCAGGTGCACTTAAATGGTGGAGGGCTGGTCCCATTTGCACCCTAGTCTGGCAAATGCCAGCTTGCCAGTCCCTGTCCCCTCTCCTAGCTGTGCACTTCTGCCAGTTGCCTTCTGCTGTCTGACCTAGTGAGGCTTCTGCAGAAGTCCCTTCAGTTCTCTACATCAGAAAACAAAAGAAAAAGAGGAAAAGGTGGATATATTTTTGCCAAATTACAGAATTGAACCAGCTCACAGAAGGAGCAGGGACCAGCAGGAAGGATGAGCAGAGCGGGAGGAGCAGGAGGGGAGAAAGCCTCCTCTGTTTGGTGGCCTTCAGCCATTTGGCCGGCCCACTGTTCGTGGCCTTGAGCATTGAAGATGCAGAGCCTGAACTGCTTGTTCGCCAAGCAGGTGAAATGCGTGTTCCTGAGGAAGTGCAGAGCAGAAGGGTGGCTTGAAACCCTACCTTACTCTCCTACTTCAGTGCCTTACTAAGGGCTGCGCTTAGGGCCATCTGTAGGATAGGAATACAAAGCCCCGATCCTTTCTGCATTCAGGCAACAAATCTTTCCCTCTGGGTTCTGAATCCTACCCCAAGGTGGCCTGCTTTCCCCATTATATTACATGGACACCTGGTTCAGGCTTCTGATTTCCACTCCAGAAAGAGCTGCTTGAACATTAGGCCTGGCTGCACAGAATATTACCCGGCTCCCATCCCTTTTCAGAGGAATCGCCTCCTTTGCCAACATGCTCACAATGTGTTTCTAGCCCCAGTCTAATATTACTTGCTCACAGTGAATATCTCATTATTCCAAAGCTGTGTCCTTCACTTCAGTGGTGTAGCTTAATGGGGTATACGCATGCATGCCCATAAATCTTGATGGATCAAGCTGTGCAAGCTTTAGTCCCAGTGAAAGGGGATGACTCACCTGATGAAGTGCTCACTAGTCAAAGCAAAGGCTGCACAAAGGAAATCTTAAGCGTTAAAATAATCTTTTGTCAACAGGGACGGATTCTGGCCTCCTTAATCACAGTGACTGCATCTTACAAGTAGTCCCAATGAATGAACTGAAACTACTTGCAGAGTAATAAAGTAGCTCTCCTGGGAGAAAGGGTACCAAATTCCAGCTATAGGTCATCAATTTTGTGTTAAAGTCTCATTCCGTTTAGCTGATGTCTCACGGTTAACGTTCCATGAAAGCCCTTTAATACACAAGAAAACAGCTTAATCTGAGAGACCCCTCCTGACGTGTTGTAAATTTCATCAGTATCGAAGGGACCATTGAAATTACAATTACAAAAAAGATGTGAAATGTCACATGACGTGGTGATGATAAAATGCTGAGCACTCTCCTAACTTATTTCCTGGGCACTGGAGCAGGCCCACAGCCTGTTGCCCAACAGCCTGAGATAAAGGCATAAATATGGAGGGAAAGGCAAACGCAAGAGAAAATTCACAGGAAAAAGTGCAAAGCCAAAAAGGAAAGTAATAAAGGAGAATTTAACTTCCAAAGTGCTTGGTTGCCTGAACAGAATTGATGAGGGTGTTGAAACCACAAGGGTGGTCTCCATGCAGGATTAAGACTGCTTTCATTGTATTTTTTAAACATAAGCAGTACAAAAATGGAGTGCATGTGAGCCATCATGCGTAAGACCTGTATAAACACCGTGACTACTAATATGGAGTTCTCCCTGGAATTTTAAGAAAATCCCTGCCAGAAAAGGACCGGTGACCTTAATGCTATTTTATTCAATATTTACTCTGTCAAAAAACAATTTAACTTTGCAGACCTAAATGATGAAAAAGTACTTGTCTTGAGGATATTACTGCCTCATGCAGTTTTCAACCTAAACAAAGTAAATAGAAAAGTAGTTTTGTCTGAGTAAGGACTTTATGATATGCCCCAGAGGAATTAAAACTCCAGGAAAGGAAATGGAAAAATCTAGAAAATGAAGAAAAACAAGTACTACAATTTAATAGCATGTTTAAAGCATATACTTATTTTAGAACATGTGCTCAACATCTTCCTTTACTGGGTTTTTAGGATGTACAAGTAAGCACCAGATGATGTATATTACTAAATCACAATGCAAAGGTCGATAAACGTATCCGCAAAACTTGCATTTTTCCTGGACTGCAGCCTGGATATGCAAAAAAATAATTAAAAAGGAACAAGGAAATGAAAGTATTAAATGCACTTTTTTACCTCCAAATAGACTGTAAATCAAGCGTACAGAAGTTTTCATCAGTCTTAAAGCAGCACTTAGCTGTGTAGAATATCAGTCATCCAAACGAAAGACCATCACTTCGGAGATGCACTCACTGTTCTCATTTGTAATTTATCCTGTAAAACTACAGCAGCAGAATGTTAATGCTCTTTGGTTAGGTTTTTAAAACTCGAGAAATACTGAAGTCAAAGGGACATGCTCAGTCTGACAGCCTGATATTTTTTTAAGAATGAACTCGAAGTGATTTCAAAGTCTCCCCTTACTCCTGAATCCCCATCTTGTGCTTTTGCAATTCTGCTGCTGAGCATTTAATACATTATTTTTCTCTCTGTTTCTGATAGGCCCATCCAAGCAGAAGGCAAGCTAAATGCCAGGCCACATGTATGAAGGAATAATAAAATGAAGGGTCATCATATAAACAAAGTTGGTTTTTTTTAAAAGACAAAGATTTCTTTCTTTTCCCTCAGATGATTGTCCTTGTACATTTTTGGAGGGGAAGAGAAGACTTGCCAGCCTAGGTGAAGAGGCTGAGGCCTGAAAGAGGAAAGAAGAAGAGTTTGATTTGTTTAGGAAGGCGAGGAAGCGTGCACATGAAAAGGCAGTAATGGGTTTCCTGAGATACTGGGGAACTAGAGAGGGGGAGAAGAGGGTTAGCCTGAGCCTAGTCCTTTACTGTTAGCTGGTACTTCTCAACCATGAAATATTTGATTGGTTTTGATAACTCTCTTAAAATTGGATTACTCGTACCCTAAGAGTTCCTGTTTCTCTCCATTGACTACAAAGGCAGTTTTGACAGTTACCGCTGCTGTCAGCATCCATACCGTAAAGACCTGAAGTTAGGTGAGATGAGCCACAACCCAGATGATTACTAGAAGTTAGACAACGTAACCTCTAACTTGTTTGTTTGTTAATCCTTACGGGATCCAGTCCTTGCAATCTGCCTGGTTTAGGTATTGAGATAACAACAGTTTTTGGGGGGAAAGGATTATTTGGTCACGTTGTGTGTATGTGGTTCTGTGCGTGCCTGTCTGTCTGTCTTTTGAACGTGCTGGCCAATTTGTTAAGTTTGAGAGAAAGGTAAAGATCTTGAAACTACTGAGTTTCTTGAAGTTTTGTGACAGTAGATACCCGTCCCTGTAGACACCAGAGAATCTACACAAGAGCTTTCTGACAGAAACCAGTAGGACATCGACTGGTATTGGTTTCACTGCTCACAAAACTTCATTTATTATCTGCAAATGCTTCCTTTTGGATCTGGATTCAGTGGAGGATTAAGTGGCTCACATCTGCAGTGAGTTGTTCCACACCTGTAACATTGCTTTTAGCTTAGGATTTAGGATTAGGAGTAAGGTGACATGGAGCTGCTTGCTGCTAGTGCTTGCTTACAGCCAGATGCAGCTGCCAGCCTCTGCCTACAGCCGTCCTTGACGTGGGTCCTGCCATGCCTAGGAACACCACGTTTTTGTGCATTTGGTTTTAAAAGATAAACGTTTTAAAAAGAAAAAGTCAGCAACCAGGAAAGAAAAGAAGTAGGAACCGTTCGGAAATTGGGAAAGGTGGATGGGCTTAGGGCCAGATTTCTTGAATTCATGGTGGTAGCAGTTTTGGCAGATGAGGTATTATAGTAGTGGCTGCTTTGGAGAGGTTTTTTTGTGGTGACTGAACACTTTGTCTCCTCTGGCCACAAAAAAAGAAACGACAAGTGGAAGGGATTACTAATGGGAAATGCTGTATTATTTTCATAGGTCTAATAGATGATGTGAAAAAGTGAATTGTCAGGGAAAGCCAAAATCACTCTGAACACTGCAGCATTTAGCCCTGCTCTTGGCTAATTGCTATTCTAGAGACGTACCAAAAAAAAAGCTAGAAATGTGATTCTGTTGATTGTATCAGTAGTATGCACTGATCTGGGGACTTGCACATAGCCAGCTGGCTTCTCTTTGAACTTTCTGAGGCCAGCCTTGTCAGTGGCACGTGAGCTGGGTGCAACAGGAGAGAAAGGCAATCGCCGTGGACAGTGAGGAGATAAAGAAACTGCCCGCTGAGTGCCAGACTTGCTGCTCACAGAGCTGCTGATAAATATCACAGGTTTTATCTGGAAAGTCTGAGGTCTTCCCCGTCACGGATTTGTAATTTTTCTCCTCCTCCACTGCTTAACATTTTGGTTCCCCTCAGAGCAAGCAGGAGCTGGCTACTCCGCTTGCCCTAGATGAGTCACTCCTCCAGATAAGCCTGACTGACTTCAAAACTCAAGTTACTCTGCAGCGAGTGTAAAACATTGAGACAGAAAAAAGCAGACTGCGAATGAGGAAACGCTCCTGCCAAATTCCAGTCCCTGTCACATAAAGCCATGCTATTTCATGTGTGAGGTGACGTGCTGTTTTGAACTGACTTCAGCTGATCATAAAACAAAAATGATGTTGTAATTGTCACATAAAGGCTCCTGACATAGCAGGGGAGAAGACTTCAATCTGTCGCAACCTGTTCTCTTTGAGGAAGAAAAGGTGACTGAGAAAGTGTTATTTGGCACGGAACAGAGAATCAGAAGCAGAAATATAGTCCTCTTTAATTTTTTGGAAGCGTTTACACTTGCTAATATGCCACTCAGTGCTCTTAAAAACTCAACTCTTAGTTCCTACCTGGCAGCAAACTGAGAATCTACTTTCCTAGAAACATGCCAGAAAAATACAGCTTCTTCAGAACCAAAAATTTCAGTCAAATGTGCAATACAGCAGTTAAAACAGCGAATGTTTCGCTGACCCGCAGGCAGGCTGCTGTCCACGTGGGACATCCCAGATGGGGAGTTCCTGCACAGCCCCGAAGCAGAAAGATTGCCTTTGCGTTTTCCCATCTCTACACTTCTGAAAGTACCCAGCCCACTGCCAGGTAGCTAGTTAATGTGGCAGGCAGGGCTCAAGCAAGATATAAAGGTGGCTATTCAGACCCTCAGACTTTGGCTGTAACACCTACTTTATCTTTAGGGAGGCTGGGGGGGAGCGGGGGGAATGTCAGTGTAGGACCGACAGTGAGCCTCCATAGGAGCCTCCTGAAGCAGAGCAGCACTGCTTTATAGCAGTGCAGTCAGACAGCACAAGGCAGCCACCTCGCCATGAAGGATATGAGCCAGGGCTTTTTCAAAGGAATTCTCCAATGAGTCAAAAACTGAGTGACATTTATTTGATATTTTTGTAGAGAAGGAAGAGAAAGAGGCTGTATAAAAAAGTTTTAAAATCTCTTTTGTATTCTAAGCGTAGCCATAACCAGGCAACACTATATCATCCTGGATCAGAAGAACTTGCAGGACATCATAGTAGTAAATTTAGCTTTTCAGTCTCTGCTCTTCCTAAGCCTGACCACAGGCCTACCCATAGCTATATGGCTCCCACCCAGATGAGACTGTAATACCCTCACCATGCACGTCCTATAGCACCCATCAGTGAACATAACCCTCTGGACCCAAATGCTAATGGTAAGATGGGCCCAAGTCAATAAGGCATACCATGCTCAAAGCTACTCTCAGCCCTTTACTTCCCCATAGACCAAGTTCTTCTGCTTGGCCTTGGGGTAGAAAAAATTAAAACTAGGGTTAACATTCAGGTTATTGCTAGCAATCACAGGGGCAGGAGAATTCAGTTTATTGCTACAAGAGATCACTGGGATATACTTTAATACTAGCTGATGAGAGGAAAACCTAGGTTTATTGCCGATTGAAGCCCAGCTTTTGGAGCTGTAGGTGCAGAGGCTGACAGCCTCAGGTTAAATTTTAGATGTGGAAATACTGAACGAGGAGAAATATTCCTGGATTGCACAAGGGCGGAAGGCTGGTATGAAGGGAGAGCTGACAGGACCAAATGCTCTAAGCTGAATTTTGGCCCCATGAAGGTTGCTGCAGGACAGGTAAGGAAGGCTGGGGGTACACGTGGAGAGGGGCTGAGTGGTAAGAATTACAGGGACGGGCCGTTCAGTTTGCTGCTGGATCCTACAACATCTGTAAGGGGAGAAGCAGATAAGTCAAGAGTCAAACAGTTCACACTTGCTTTTTTAACTGGTAAGAGTCTTCACGGGATAACTAAAGATAGGATTAGGCTTAGGATGGGGGTTGAAGTTAAAAACAGGCAGGCCTGAGGTGTGCAGTTTGCTGGTACAGCCAGCCGGGCCTGTTGGGCTACAGTGAGGGCTAGTGACCTCTACTGAGGTGGCTTTTTTACTGAGTTTTACTGGCTTTTGCTCGGGGTTAGGGGAAGGAAGATCTAAAGAATTTAATTAATTTTTGGATTGTGTAAGGTCCAGGGTGGTAGGAGGTAGCAGGTTCCCCCAAGGCACTTGGAGAAGATTAGTTTTCATTTGAGGTTTAGGGGGGACTGCACCCCGGATTTACAGCCACAATTAATCCTCAGTCATTGGCTCATTCTTCCCCAGGCCTGGTCCCAACCCTAGAGATTCAGTCAGATATGAGACTCCTATCTCAACCGTATCTCTAAACTTGACTTGGACATCAAAAGAAGTTCACACGCCCTTTCTCACAGTACAAATAACCATCATCTGCTCTTCAGCCCCAACAACAGCTGCCATCCAGCCCTGCTGAACTTGCAGGGTCTACCAGTTAGCACTGCTGCAACCACTGCTGCCCACTGCCCCATCCTTTAACCCTACCTCTAATGCTAGCCCTCATCCTTACTATACTCTAGCAGCCCATCTCTACTCCAGGGTTATTCACAAGGCATTTGCTCTGCTGGCATTTGTGCTCAATCCAGCTTAGTGAGCCTACAAGGCTTTCTAACATTATTGCTCATAGTCATTCCCCCCACAACGTGGACACTTGTGCAGGACCCAAGACAAGAAAAGGTTTGTCCCAGCATCTGTGATGTTCCAGCCAGAGCTGTTGTTTTGTGGGATTGAGACAATGGCAGAAGATAGAGGCAAGAACCCTAAAAATCTTTGCTAATGAGCATGTGTCACATACAAACGTAACAAAACATAGAAAGCTGTAAGCTGCTTGACTCCTCACATCAGTGGTTGATGCTCCCGCTTGCTCATTCACTCAGAGGGAACAAGTCACTGACCAGACACTGTTTTCTTCAGCAGCAGAGACATGGTCTCAAGAAATGGTTCCTCTTTTTGCTTTCTTAATGTGGGCCTACTGCCTTTAATAGTATTATTCCTAAGCTACCTGCATGTGAATCCTCATTAGCGTCTACACACACAGCCAGTGCATGATAGGCCTTGCCAGAATGTGAATATTGGGCAAGACAGTGAAGCCGTGCTTGTTTTCAGGTCACTTTGTTCTAGTTTTGCATCAAAGCTTTCCTTATCAACAGCAGTTTCATTTCGGTAAGCTAATAATAGCCCTTGAAAAATCCTATGTATCAGCAAAAAGACTCCCCACAGCTGAAAATCGAATTTAAGAGTTTATGCTGCACATGGGTGAGTGATGAGGAAGTCTGTGTGTTGGCCCAGGCTAAGGCATAGTCTTGTGTTTGCATAGGGAGGCATGCAGCAAGGTTTTGCCGTTGTCTGTAACTGGAATATCACTTAAGTTCTGTGAGATTCAGTAATTAACTCTTTGGGCCCAAACTCCAGTTCTTCCCCAAGCCATTAAACCCCAGACTAACATAACCTAAAGCATATTATTCCCATCCAGCCCTACATGCATTACTGTGCCTACGCTCTTCTGAGCTTTATAAGCTTTGTTCTTCCCAGCAATAACACTTGCTTTTCATCCCCATCAGGCCTCAGCCCCAGCCTTAGCTCCAGCCGTACCATTAACAGACTTGAGTAACTCAAGCCTCCAGAATTAATAAATATCAACCTAGACCGAAGCACAGCCCTGCGGTCTGGATGAGCCAGCCAGAACTCTTCAGCTCCACCTTTTCTGAAGCCAGACACCAGCCAATGCCATTCCTAATTAGTGGCCATGCTGGACGGCCTGTGCTGTCTTTGAGCCGTGAACCCCTAACGCAGAACGATGCTCTGGGAAGCAATCGGCAGCAGACATGAGCTTTGTTTATGGTATCAAGCTTGTCCTTTGAAAATGCCAGTAGAGCATGGGCAAGGTGCCTTTTAGTTTGCCTTTTAACTACAGCCCAAGAACAGGCCCTGAACATTGTCCTGTGTTATTTTTTACTTTTCTTTATGTAGAAGTACAGCAGTACCTGCACATACGACTCAAGAAATGTTTGTGGATAAAGATTGTTTTTCTCAATGCCTCACTGTAAAATGGACACCTTAGAAAACAGACATATATGTCATGCTATTGTTGGTATTTTGGCGCTGCTTTTGAGAAAACGGGAGTGCAGTTAGTTTAGTCAAGGTCGTTAGAGCAGTTGCATTGGGATGATGCACATTTTCCTGGGCGAATAATTGTAGTACTATTTATCTCCAAGCTATGTTTTCACAATAGAGTTGAATCAATGTATCGGATTCCAGTTCACATACATTCATTTTACTTACCCATGGAAACTGATATTACCAGTCTTTGATAAGCACTTAAATTAATTCCTTCCACACATTTCATTTAATGCCTTTCAGCCTGATGGAGTTAAATTAGCAGGACTAACTACTTAGGAGTACCGAAAAAGAGAGTAAAACATTTTTAGGATTAGATATTTGAGACAGGTTTACACATTAGCATATTAAATCCATACAATACAGGTGTTAAAAAGGGCTTCAGTTACCCTCTAATTAGAAGCAAACCTTTGATAAGAGCAGAGTGTGTGTATCTCAAGACCCAGGCTCCCCTGTGGATGGGAGAACCACATCACTATGCAGCTGCATGCCGTGCTGCCACTATGTATTTTAAATAGCACCATGACATCAGTTTTTTTTAGAGAAAGGGGTGCATTCTCAATGTAAGTGGAAATGTAAAGGTATTCTTTTCCTCAGTTTGTTTAAGAGCAGTATTCAGAGCTGCCTTGCTGCTCTCACTCGGCAGGACCATTTCCCGGCTTGAAACCTGGGATCGAGCACCCACAGGCACGGTATTAGCAGGTCTCCAGTCGCGCCAGGTAGGGCAGGTGTGAAGCAGCACCATTATATGGCTTTACGACAGCTCTCTTACTAGAAATTATGGGTCTGGTTGGCACCTCAGCATCTCCTGTCACTTTGGGGGAGAAGGCCCACAAAAGCTTTCTGATTGAAAGGCATGAGCCACCTCTTAGAGGACCACCGTCCCTTGCTGGTCTCCCAGAACTGGAAACCTGCACGGGCAGTTCACATCGTGTCCACATCACCTCCTGGGTCAGAGTCTCACGGTGATGATTACCCAATGTGGGGGAAGAAGCAACTGGTTGTTTAGGAGTTTTTATTCTGGGAAACACCTACACCAGTAGACGCTGCCTGCAAGTAGCTTGTGAGTTACATGCAAATGAGGCACTTCTAATATGAAATTCTGGAATATTTATGTATCTTTCCGGTAGTTACTTTTTACTGAAAAAGTCAGAAAATCTGAATTATTCCAATAAAGAGAAGATGTATTCCAGTTTTCCATAAAACCAGTGTCCCAAAGATTTCTTCAAAAGATACACAAAATGCCTCTGGTGTTGTTTTTTTTTTCATAAAAGTATACCATTTTTCAGGTAGAAAATACTATCACCTGTTTGGCAGTCCTCTTCTTAATTCATATTTCATAAATAACATTTCATACTAACCTTTGTTTAAGTGTGCAAGGCCTAGAGATGTGAGGATCTGGAAACAGGTACTGAAAACTTCAGTAAAAAAATTCATCTCTACTCTCCATTCCCTCCTCCTCTTTTTTTTTTTTTTTTCAATGCAAAGTAGGAAATGCAAGATTGGAAAACTTGGGGAAAGCATGAATTTAATGTATTTGAGAAATACCTTTTGTCAGAATGAGCAAAAAAATGTGCAATGTTTAAAATAAATGCTGAAATTTTACCCTTCAAAATATTTTCCATACAATAAAGTGTTTCCAGTTAGGTTACTATGAAGTCACTATGCTGTGTTAGCTGTATCATGCATATGGATGTTTATTTTCCAAACATTTCTTCTAGGATTATGGGTTTGTGCTGTATGGCTTTGTGTGTCATGGCCTTAAGTCTACTGACATTGTATCTCTGAGTCTTACGGAACCATCTCGTTAATGGGTCAGTAATGGTGGTACCCTCTATTTCCATCTTTCTTATTTACTTAGTCATTTTACTGCTTGAGAAATATGTCAACTAGCAAAAAATGTCAAGAAGTATTTTGCATGCATTACAGCTCTGTCTTTAATATTGGACATTTTTGATGGTGTTCAAAACCCAGGAATTTTTTCTTTTTTTTTCAGAGATATATCTGGCAGAAGTCTATATGTGCTAACAAAATTGTCATAATAGAGTTCTTATTCATAAAGAAATAAATAAAAATTAGTTCTAAAGCAAAAGCTGCAGATATTTCAGTTTTCCTTTAAAGGGGAGAAAAGCCTAGAAAAATCTATTACATTTTATATGTACAGACATTTCTAGAAAATTTAAATCTCTGGTTAGGCTACACTTTTTTAACAGAAGTCAGATAGTGAAATATCCTTGACTCAGGACTGCAGGTGTGAAGTAAGTGTGGAATTAGGAAGGAAAGTTTGTGAACATAGTGTTGCTTCTGTCTTTCACTTGTTCACTCTTCCTTGTGCCAGGAATCAAAAAAATGAGGGTAGGGAAGGCCAGAGGGAAGAGATGAAGACAGTGAGTCTCAGGGTTTCTTTAGTTCTCTCTGCTGCTCCAGAAAAAGCCTTCGCAATCCAAAGAGCCCATACTAAAGCAAGAGCCAGACTGCCAGTCACCCAAGCTCATTTCTCAGCCCTGAAGGGTGCTGTCATAGGTGCGTGCTGTTGCTGCTGTGATGCAACTGTCCCTTTTTAGTAATGCCAAAGTAAAAGTTTCCAGAGCAGAGCAAACCTGCTCGTGTGCATGTGAAGAGCTGGAAGGCTGGGCGTGCTGGGGTGGGAGCGCTCATTTGGACTGGGCAGTGGCAGCAGCCAGGGGGAGTAGAGCAGAGGGAAATAAAACACTTCTGGAAACATTTTGGCTTGGGAACTTTTTGCCTGATTGTCCAAGGTAACATACCTTAAAAAAAAAAAAAAAAAGACATTTGCATTTGTGTGACTTGAGTTAGGTCTTAATGCAATACTGCGTTCTGCTAAGCATGTCTCTCTGCTATCCTGCAGAAACAGAATGCTGGTATTTGAGCTCTTTGTCATGTTCCCTCTTTTCTGACTTGTCTGTTGAGATTTACTCTCCCTAATCTTCTAAAGCATGATGAATGCACATCAGCATTGCAGGCTAAAGGAAATTTAGGGGTAAAAGGAGAAGAATTGCTTCTGTGGCACCTTTGTCCTGCAGGAACCCTAAATTAAAAAAAAAGTATAAAACTCTGAGAGGGGAAGTGGTACAATGTCAGAGCACTTAGTTTCCTAGTCCTTCTTGAGCTTTTTGCTCTTTTGTTCTTTCTGTTAAGGAACAAGTCATCTCTCAGATTTGTTTCTTTCTGAGAAGAGTCACGTCTGCGTTTGTAGCTAAGGAGCATCCAGCTTGGCTTAGTCAGAGGATCTTAGAGTAATTTAGATGTTGGTTGGTCTCTGGTGCACAGGACAGCTGTTTCAAATAGGCTTTGGTTTACACCAGAGACGGCCAGCCAGAAGGAGCCCAAGCCACGCTGCTTCTGCCCTGCCTTCATTCTCTGCTCGTGCCCTCAGTGGCTGGCCCGAGAGCTGTGAGCTGCTCTGAAATCCAAGGGCTTCCCTGCTCGCTCTGCTGTGGCACAGCCTTGTGCTGGCAGGTAGGTCTGACACCTTCATAAGGTCCCCGAGAAGTCAGTCTCCACCTCCCCATCCCTGAATCACAAGCCTCAGAAAGCAGGACAGGCGGAGGGGGCTCACTCACTCCCTGTGCTATCTTATTGTTTTCTTTAAAACTTTGCTTTCTTCCAAAATGGGACAAAATACCGTATTATTTCCCAGCTCTCCTGAGGTTGCATGTTCCAGTGATGGCATTTGCCACCCACCTGGCAAGGAGAAGATATGGGCAAGGGAAGCAGTGCTTGGATTAGTTATTGCAGCGACCAAGGTGCTAAAGTTGCTTGTGCATGCTTAAGTAATGACAATGCTGAGGATAGTGAAGAAGAGTCCCTCAGGAACAGAACATGAACATTAATTATAGGGGGGAAAATATATTATTAACATCAGACCGCACACTACAGGAGATCCCAGTGTGACTATTAAAGGAAATTAATTACCACCTCTCTTTACCTTTCAGATCAACTCTTCTTTATAATGAGAATAATTCCTTCATTGTTACCACTAGTATTATCAGCTGTGAGAGAATAATTTTTCCTGGTGTTCCATTCACTGCTATTGTGCATCTGTATGTTTTGGAAATAAATACTTCCAATGGATGCATTGCATCCCCTTCGAGGGGAAGTCTCACAGACGAGGCTCAGGCTCTATAAAACAATGTGATATGATAAAATACTCGCCCTCTGCACTGATAAGTGTGAAATAGCATCAAAGTCCTTCAGTGTGGCAAAACCACGATCAGGCTTCAGGAGGTAGCAGGTCAGTACAGTGCAGGAGACCTCTCTTTCCCATACCTGCTCCTTTCATCACATCAGCCACATGTGGCCATCATACCAGGTTTGTAAATTCTGGGATTGAGTATCTCTAGAAATAACTAACCTTTCAGAAATAGTTAGACATTGATCCCTTTGAGGTCAAGTAAAAAAAATAAAGATTCTCAGTCTAAATTATTTTCCATGTACCCTACTCCCCTAAAATAGAGCAGTTAAAAGCAAGGAGATACTTTTTTAGACTACTCCTGCTTCACAACCCCCTTTTCCAGATCCCAATGTGTTTTCCAAATATGTCTTGCGTAAACTCACATGAGAAATTTTTGCTGGTAAAGTCAGAATTGAGGTCAAAACTGGACTAGAAGAAAGCTCATTACAACTTTAACATCCGTAATCCACCCTGAGGAGAGAGATGAATGCAGCAAGCAGGCTATGGATGCATTGTTTCCATTGTACTCTTGATTAACTTATAATTCACAAGTGAGGGAGTGTGAAGGAAACTACTGACTGATGGAAGGTCACCAATTCCAAGAGGAAATAAATGATATATAGGCATCCCATTCATCACTTTATTTGTGTAACAGCATTTTGGATTCTGTCTCTCTAGGGTAAAGCCCATTTAAAATCTTTTAATATTTTTGCAAAGACAAGGCTGGAAAGCTTGTGTAATCTTCCTAATAAAAGAACCGTATATAAAATCCACATCATCCCAGGGCAGCCAGTGACTTTTTCCTTGAAGAGGGTGCTAATTCCCCAAATTCTTCATGATTGTCCTTGGATGGAGGCCAGTAATTATCGTGATTCTTTCAACCCCACATAAAGATCTGCCATCACCCTATTATTTCTAGTATAATAACAATCCTAAGCTTTGCTGTAAGGTTCACCTTTGCATTACAAGGAGCATCCACTTCTCGGAAAATCCTGATTACAGCCATGGCTCTAATTAGTATCAGGTTCCCAAATTCTGGTATCAAGGAATATATAAATGTGTGCATGATCCTCTTTCCTCCATCCACCCTCAGTTTTTACAGGAATAAATGTATTAATGAACAAAAGCTATATAGCGAAGATATTGCATCAATTGCTCCCTTCCTTTGTAGAAAAGCAGATACCCCTCAAATATGCAGCAAGCTCCTGAACCAGTATCTCACTTTATCACATTGAAATGGAAGCAGTGTAACAGTAACTAGTCTGCGCCTGGAAGAAGTAGCAAGAAATCAACATACTACACTTGTAAAAGCTGTAGAGAGTTTGACTAAAATAAGAATCAGAACCAGAAAGTGGTCAGCAATATAGACATCATGGCCAGACAGAGAAAAGTCCTGTGCATATATCCCTGTATTTATTTCTCCTGTTAAGTAATACCATGCAATAGGGCAGCCAGACATGAATGAAATGCTCTCACACTTTATTTTCTTCTACAGTTTATTGCAGAAATAATAAACACTGCTGCACAGAGTCAAATTGACGCATGTGATCTTCTGCATTTTTGGTGGCTAATACGATTGCTTTGGAGCAGGTCAGTGCACATTCTCACTTTCAGTTACTTGGGACAAATGCAAACTAAGTGTACCGTGAAAAATTTCATCACATAACATGGCGTCCAAAAGATGATGTATGTCTCTACTGTGATATTTTTATTATGCCTCAGAGAAAACCCATTTTAATGCACAGCTGCAAAAAGCACCACAGGTCTTAGAGCAAAAAAAGACATGCAGTAACCGATGTGGACTAGCATTTTCTGTCATGTAAATTGGCAGAATTGCAAAATCTCATGGGATGGGACATCAGCCACATCTTTCTGAGTGTATTTTTTTTTTTTAGTGGTAAATTTGAATTGAATTTAGTCCTAATGTTGGATTTTGTAGTAATGCCTGTTTGGAAGGACTGAATTGCTAGGTAAAGAAACAAGGGAAAGCTACAACATGTCTACAGAATCTTGAGGCGTGGAGGAATCAAAGCACAATATTAAAATAAATTCTTAAACTCTGCAGAGAGTTTCTTTGTTCAGCCTACTATGCAACAAATATAACAAAGTATGAGTAAAAAAAATATTCAGCCAAATTCTGACTGTCACACCTACAGCAGGCAGCGTGGCTGGAGCTGTGTGGAGCGGGCAGACTCCTCGTCCAAACCATGACTCCACATTAGCAGTAAAACTTTTTTATATAAAGGGGAGCAGCTGCTGCGCTCACTCGTTCCAGCTCCACTTTAGCACCTCAGTGTGTAGTGCTAGGCTGCAATTCCAGGTCACTTTTACGGAGCTTTAGCTCCACTCATTTCAAAGGACTTACTGTCATTCCTCGCCGATGTGAGTGAGAACAGAGACTGGCCTCATTTCTCCGTCCCAGCTGAAGTGTTGGAGGATGCCGGTAGGCGAATGGTATTTCCCCAGTGCCACACCTGGATGGGGCGATGCCACGGGAGGAGGCAGTTCTCACCAGGGACGTGAGCAGTCAGGAGGGCAGGTTGAATAGCTTCATGCACTCCAGAGAGAAACAAAATCCAGACTGAGCCCAGGCTAATTGGTTTGATAGTTTAAGGATAAGGAAACAGCAGATGCCTTTGAATGCATGATAAGAGCAACAGGTCAGAGACTTGGCTTGTGGTGATCAGGTTTAGAGAGAGAAGGAGAAGAAGCCTGTCTTCTGAAACTTGGCACAAAGCTTCAGTCCTTTTTTGAACATCTCTTTGGGATGACAACCTATGATCCTCCTTTTTTTTTTTCTTTTTTTTCTTTTTTTTTTTCCTTTTTTTTCCTTTTTTTTTTTCTTCCTATGGTTTCCACATGAGAGTGACTGCTTCGGTCTGCAGTTTAGTTCCTCAGGAGTAGACTAGAGAAGGAAAAGTTCCTGCATCTGTGAAAAGGATAATAGAGGGGAAAGGGTCAGAGAGCCTCTGTTTCCCAGGGAGCCTTCTTAATGTACCTCACCGTTGACGCAAAGATAGATTGCAATCTGTGGCATAATCAGTGTAATTCCTAGCAGCACCTGGATTTTCTTTCAAGGTTTCTTATCCAAGCTTTGCCCAGCCTGTTATTGCTTATCTGTACGATTGAAAATCATCCTAGCAGCCAGGGAATTGGAATGCAACACAAACCACCTGAAAGCTAGCTATGAATTTAGGAGCTGTGCTAGCCATTCGGAGATTTATTATCTTTTTTTTCTGTGTAACGGGCAAGTTAGAACCTTTTGATATTTCAAAAAGAGAGCAGCAGAAAATATCCCTGAGGACAGGCTGCCTAAGCTCTGATCCTGTATGTGAAGTCCAGTACCAATGTTGTTTCTCATGAAAAAAGTAATTCATTCAGCTAAAAGAGAGTGAGGTTGACTTTGAAAATTAAAATCAATGCTTTAATTCAATACACATACAATTACCAGCTGTCAAATGGCATGTAATGCACTGTTACTGAAAAAAAACAACAGCACAAAAGACCAGAAAGGAGGCTTTGACAAATGTTAGGATTCTCATAATGATTTTTTTGGTGTTTTTGAAAGCAAGACTGCAAAGTTAAGCACTGCAGATGATAGGGCATTATGCAGAGGGCGTAAAAGGACCGATGGTGTTTTTCAGCACACATATCACTGCTCCCTGTAATGCTCTGTTGTCACAAATATATGGTGATTAGCTATTTATCAGTGTGAAAGCACATCATAAAACATTCCACATATCATTGAGTTTCTAATAATCTGTGTCACTGTGAAGATTAATACGTTAAGTCAGTCCACATAACTTCATGAAATAACTTCCTTTGCCAAGATTTGTGTTGGGTTTGGCAAATGGAGGGTGAAACACTGATTAAATGGGAACATCTACTTTTGCTGACTGGTCTGTGAAATAACACACTTGTTTTTTCACTCTGGGGTATCACTGTTTTGAGGTGGTAATAAGAATGCCCCCAGTAGCATTGTCAGCATCAGAAATATCTCACCTGACTGCTCTACTACTACAGTCTTCCTTAGACTGTGTTTTGGGACATGACGTACCCATATTGGACCCTTGCAGATCTTTTTGCCATGTGAAGGCACACTAAAGACCAGCACTGCATATGAAGGTCAATATTTTCAATTTTGAATGTCAAGAGGTCAGCACTTAAATCCATATTTACCCATCTGACTAACTAATGCTAGCCTTCCAAGCATCCACATGGCCTTCAATTCCAGTGATTTATCACTACGTGTGTTTCCACTGATACTTCCCCAGAGCTCCACTGTGTCTAAGGATACACTGGAAATCATATTTTATCTAAAAGATAACCAGTGTAATTATTGTTTCTAAAAAAACCTGAAGAAACCTACCAACCTTAACATTGCAAAAGGGGAATTTTTTCAAATCACAGAAGACCTCTGAAAATCCATCCACATATTCGGGCAGGTAAATATACTGCCATCACTAGCTTAAAAACCCCATGTTTGAAAATGTTGCCCTGAGCCCACTCAGAAATACACAATTTGAAATGAGATTAATGATGAATCCAAGGGAAATATAACCTTCTCAGGTTAGAGTGTGACTGATGACACCCATCCCCAGTTCAGGGGGGAAGGTGGGAGTTCATTTAGATTGATTTATTAATGTTTTTCCCAGAGTCAGTAAAATACTTGATAATTAATGGCACAGAAATATGAGTTCAGCTGAAATCCTCCATAAATTAAAAGTATTTAATTTAATAGTAATTTAGAGGATTTTGCAAAGTGCCGGAGCAAGATAACTGCATTTGCAGAGGAAGCAAGATTGAGAGAACTGTCTCCTGGACTGATGCAAGTAATGTATCTTTACAGCCACGCGGGTCAGAATTCAGTAGCAGTATTGCTATCCTTCACATCAATATTTCCATGGAGAGAGAGAGAGAGAGAGAGAGAAAATATATATCAGGAAAAACATTCTCTCGCATTTCACTCCTTGCTCTTTAGCTGACTAAAAATTTACTGTGTGCTTCACAGTATAGTTTAAGACTCCTCATTATTTCTCAGGATAATGCCAGTTTTAAACCAGCCTAGAGCTAGACAGCAGACCAGCTGAAGCACAGCTGAAACTGTGTTGCGGTTCATTCCAGTAAGACATTTCCGAGTGATAAAGAGATAAGAGCAAATCTAAGGAATGCCGGCCTTTTAATGGCTTTCTGTTCCAGCTTCCCTTGACCAACCTCAGCTTAAACCCTTTTGGGCGCCCAAGCAGTGGCAGCCAAATGCCAGTTCCTCATGGCCAACGCGTACATCATGTTTGGCTGGTGTAGCAGGGCTCATGGGCTCCCAGATACCCAACTCCAACACACAAGACGTTATTTAAGGCAATGCAGAGCCTCTGACCCAGGCACTGGATCCCGTACAATGACAGGGAGCGGGGACGGTGTGTGCTTGTGTAGGAGGAAGGCAGGGGGGGTGCCATGGCCCCTGCGGGTGGTTTCTCTCGGGGGCAGAGGGTGCTGGCCCAGGGTGCCACGGGCAGGGGGGGAAGCAGGGCAGGGAGAGGCTGTTGCTGCCTGAGGGACGGAAAGCCCATAACTGGGTTCCCAAAATGCACATCTTAGCCCTTTCGGCTTCCAGGGGTTGGACCAAGGTACCTGTTTTTCTAGAAAATAGGTCAGTTAGACATTAATGGAGCAACATCAAAAAGGGTGGGTGACATAGACCCCAATGTGCACTGCAAAAGTGCTTATTAAAATTTCTGTGCAATTTTCCCAGTAATTTAGGGAATATGGAGCATTTTCCTTAGCAAAGGTAGGTTTTTAGTTTTTCCTGCCCCATGTCGTCGAGAGTGAGGTGGTTAGAAACAGCAAGGTGACAATTTTCAAAGGAGAGCGCTAAAGGGCTGGGACTGAGATTTGGATGAGGATCTCCCTCTTTTTCTCGTGCCCATTTGAAAAAGCCCCACTCTGCTTTGGGGGATTTGAGAGACTCCCTGCCACAGATTTTAGGGGGACTGGAACATGTTCAATCATGGTCAGAGAGGATAAAGTGTACTTAATTCTCTGCACTTTACGTGGTTTACATTGGCACAGGCTGAAAGGTTTAGAGTTCTAAAGTTTACACATTCACAGAGTCTTGGTGTTCAGATTTAACATCATGTACTTTTTTCACTTGAAGTAGGAAACAATAGGAACCAGCAGAAAAGTTTTCTCAGGAGCTTGCCTTTTGAAGTATCTAAAGGAAGGAGGATGAGGGGGAAAAAAACACCCACAGGGAACCAAATATTTTTCTGTTTAAAAGCAAAAATCCCCAGACCCAAATACCCCCAAAATAGCGTGGCAGTAGGATGAAGTATAAGTCGTTTAAAGTGAAGTGCTGTGATATCAAATTTTATACTACCTTTGGCACAGTTTCTATAAATTAATGTCTTTTCTGCAGACACTAAAGTTGCTGCAGTTTCTATAGCCAGCCTTGAGACTGCTTTAAACCCACCGGACAAGGAGCAGCAATAGCATCTCTGCAACCAAACATCCCAATCCATCCTGTGACAACAGCTTTTTTTCCTGGGGTCCCCAAAACTGCCTTCAGGATCCCTCTTTTTGTGTGGATTTTAGAAATAGGACACAGGACTTTCCCTTTTCTCCCCATCTCAATCCATAGCCCTGTGATTTACCTCTCCGGCTGCTTCACACGAGGCTATGAGCCAGAGGACCTGACCTGACCCCAACCTCAACCCAACCTGCCAACTGCTTCTCTTTCTTTCCTCCCTTTTCTCTTTTTCCTTTCCCCTCCCCCCCCCCCCTAAATTGAGCTGCCCTAAACAACCTTTTTTCGCTGACACTGAGTAAATATGTAAGCTAGCAGACCTACAGTGAGCTGCATTGATGCTTCACTACTTGTTTAAAGCCAGATCAGACATGCCTACAAGAGCTGCAGTCACAGTATTGGCTACAGAATGGATGGGGTGTAAAGTGCCTTACTTTCTGCAGGACAGTTAATCCTGAGTTTTTTAGATTACCTGCAAGATTCATGGTGCATTGAGGGTTCAAGTCCTTTTTTTCCATATGTGGTGCTCCAGTAATGGTCGTGGCACTCTGTTTGAAATAAAATGTGATTCAGCTTGATTAGAGATCTAAAATTATGTCAGTTTTTTTTTCCCCTCCTAGTTTTTACCCTGGTAATTATGAAAGATACGTAGCAGTGTGCAACAACTCAGGCCTTTTGGGACATAGACACATACTTAGTGTGTCTGTATGAATATTTGACACAGATGGCAAATAAAATAGCAAGTCAGCTTGACATTCTGACAGCAAATTTTCTCGCAAGTGGAAAGGGAAAATGCACATTCAGAATGGAAAGCAGCACCCATCATAGCCAAAAGATGCTTTCCTACCAATATCGTTTGGCACAGAAGGGATACATTATTTTGCAGTTCTAACTCGTGCAGTACCTAAGCACGAGGTGAATCAGCACATCAGTATTTCACTGTGGTTTCAGAGCGCCTGTATTCTTTCTTTTCAAAGTTAATATCTGGCAGAGGCATAATTTGATATTTTGCAATGGGGCTTTTAATGACTTCTCTGTTTCTGAAATGCCGCAGTTGAGTGAATATGCTAAAATTTAAGTGCACTTTACACTCTGTGGACTATATCCTGCATTTAGCCCATGTTCAAGAGGACATTAGCCTGAGACTTTTTGAAATCTCTGTTTCATTTTGGTCAATAGGGAGAGTTTAATGTACAATATGAAGCAGGAAGATGCTGGTGTATGAATAAAAAATATAAACAAAAGCAGTTATGGTTCTCTCTCATTCCCTCATTTCATCAGTTTAAAGCTGTTTTTATGCTAATCAGCCCCAGGTCACTGGAGTGCGCTATGGATAAAAAAATTGAGTTTTTCAAGTTATTTTCTTGTGTAGGATCCCTAGAAGGATATCTGAATTCTGGAGCCAGATCAGTTTTAATTGGTCATAAAAAATCAGATTCTGGACCGACTATATATTGAGCTTAATTGTATCAGTCTCTGCATTTAAATTGAACGCACAGCTTAAGCTGTAAAATTTGTTGTCTTAAATGTTCTTCAGGATCCCCCTTTTCAAGTCGCGCCCGTCTAAAGGGATGCCTAGGACGGGGGCCATTCCCGGCACACCAACGGAGGGCAAGGCTGGCTGCCTTGGAAGCTCCCCATGCAGCACCGCCATGCCACGTCACGCAAGAGAGTGGTGTTGCACCACAAAAATAGAACATCTATCAATTACGCTTGAGGAGACAAAACCTCCCTATAAAATTCCAACAAAATCCCCTGTGAGTGTTGAAGCCAATAGCAGAAAAAGGGACACAAGGTGCAGTAAGCACTGACGAATTAGAGAAATTCCCATGCGGGAAGGCGACATCGCCCGTTAAAGCTGGTCTTCCACTGGAGAATGATTATGCAGAGATTTTTCCTGCTTCTGTATAGGCTTTGGGTTTGTTTTCTCTTCTTCATGTCTTGGTTTTTTGTCTTGCTGACCCATAAGAGTTATCATTACCTGAAATAAATGAAAAAAGAACAGGAAATGTGATATGCTCAGTACAGTAAAGGTTTGAATTTTTCATCTCTTAACATTTTGTTTTTCAAATCACTGTATTCCCAGTAGCACAGCAAAAATCATTTGCTTTAATGCAATTGCTAATAACGATGATATCAACACAAACCTCTGTTTGTTCATATGTTGAGCTCATTGAATAAAGCAGCTTATCATTTATCTGTGTAGAAGCTTTTAATTAGTTTTCTGAATTTACTCCAGAGATTAATGGGCAGATAATATTCAATATAGGCTTTACTGTTTTCATTTCTTTATTGAGATATCTGAATTTGTGTGCTCTCCCCTCTTTGATCCTTTACTCTCTCTGTGTTAGTAACTGTAAAATATTTGGCTGCAAACAGACTCATAAAAAATTCCACTAGTCCATTGCATCTGTGTGGTTTATAATGTAGGACACAGCAGCAAATTCTGCTCTATCAGGGATTATAAACTGTACTCAGAAAAGACTGTTTATACTGGTGTCACTTGCTGGCACTTTTCAAGGTTTCCAGTAGCTGGTTGGGGAGGTGCCTTTTCCTGCTCACACACTGGAGGCATAGTTTGGGAACTTAGGCATTTCTTTTTTATTGAGATTTATTTTGGCCTTTCCCCCCAGCTGCCACTTTTTCCCCTGGCCCTGGCTATCTACTACTGTTGGCCATCACAGCGTGGCTCCAGCAACCCCTCCGTCTCCCGCTCACCTGTGGGACCGCTCTGGTACAGCAGTGCAGTCCTGTAGCAACTACTTGATCTCCTCGCCCTGGCAAGTCTCTCTTTCATGCAGTGGGTCACATCCTCTGCCTATTTGTGTCGTCCACGTGGTCTTGTTGAAGTCTACGTGGGGACCCAGAGTGGGTGAAGCTCAGCCCTTGGGCTCTTCAGGAAAAGGGCTTTAAATCTGTGCTTCCAAGGGAGCAGGCAGCCAATATCCACAGGCAGCTGCCACCCTGGTGCAGGGACGGTGCCCTCTTGTTGCCAGGAAGGGAAATCGAGCCCAAGCTGCTGAATTCATCTTTGCTCTTCTTCATTTCTTGCGTCGTGGGAGAAGGTGCACCTTCAAAGTGCAGATAAAAGAGAATGGAAATCCTAAGTAAACGGTGCATCATCTTTATTAAAAGTAGTATCCTGTGTAAATATAAAGTTCAACATTATGGTTTTGCTGGCCCAGTAGGAGAAGGATTAAAAATGCTCATTAATGGGATTTAAAAGCAGGAGTTCAGTTATACTAGCTACAAAAATATAATTATCATAATTAAGATTGCAAAGCACTAATGAAGCTCTTTAATAATTATCCTTTTTCCTTAGAGATTCATTTCGTAAAACCTGATTTGAATTTTACATCACGCTGGAGAAACTTTATCGTTGTAAAAACGGGAACCACTGGTAGCATGCAAAGGCTGAGAACAGCGTTGCTTCGCACGTCGGTGGGGACGTGCTGGCACCACAGCTGGAGCGTGGCTCTGCCTGAGATAGGAGGGACTCAAGGGCATAAATGTTCGAAATGGTGCAGAATACAGGTGCAACCTTGGTCTGATGCTGTGTCTGAACTCTCAGCAGGTTTGTGGACTCAGACACAAAATTGGGGGACCGCAACCAGAGAGCATTTGTCCACAAAGTGCCGTGCAACCAGGGAGGTTGTGTGTCTCTGGACTCCCTGTGTCTCTGGCGTCCCTATGTCTTTAGGCTTAGTGGTGCCCAGCCAAACCCTGGGCTGACTCCACCTGCCTGCCTTGGTCTTGTCAGAAATGACCGTAAAATCCCATAGGTTACACGGTTCACCTGCAAGGGAGACAGCAAGCCATACAGAGCAATAGTCTGTACGGTCACAGGCTCACAGGGTCCCTCCCGAGAAGAGAGAGAAAGCAAGTTCTCAGAATTAAATGACAACAAATTGTCCATTTAAAAATATCTCCCCAAAACAGCTTTTCATGATTCATCTCCCCAGATGATTAAATATTTAGTTCTGCTGACAGGGATATGATAGTTACTATAGAGCAGAAAATTTAGTGCAGTGTGTGAGTTATAAGCAGATATGTTATCAAGCTGTTAACACAAAAGTGATGGGATTATTGGTGTTGATATCTGTATTTATGTCTTTGTATTGTACAGAGAACTTTTTCCCCTGTATAGCAGCAGATTTAGGCCACAGCTTTGCCTCTTGCACAGGGCAGGGAAGTTGTTGCTTCTTGCAGGCTCTGTGCAGGAGCAGTCGCGCTTCCCCCCACACCTCCTGCCTCTGGTCCCCATCAATGGCAGAACAGCTGGAGTCCCCATGGGTGTCACCATGCTGGGACGCCCATGAAGATGGGGAAGGCCAAGGGAAGCACTCGCTGCCTGGCTCAAGTCTTGGTCCACTCCTTGGAGCTGGTTCTTGCTGGTTGAAGAAGCAAGCGAGGTCCCAAGCAAAGACACTGAGAGAGGACAGTCCTTCCCCCCAGGTCCTGCTCAATGGAGAGGGAGCTGCCACATCAGGTTAGGTGCCTAAAACTAGAAGGAAATTGGGCTTCATGTTTAGTTTCTGCTTTCCTGCTGAAACCTCCACAGAAATGCGTGGCCTCTTACTTCAGCATCTTATGTATGGAGGGGACACCATTGCAGCTGGTGTAAATCATGACAATTAATTTGAGAGCACTGTCAAAAATTCAGAATTCCCTTCTGGAGTAAATTTCTCTGCTGTTAGTGAAATTACTCCCAGGCCCAGAGCTTTTAAAGAAGAGTAATTAGGTACTTTGAGAGCCATCCATAAATGGTTAACAAACAAACAAACAAGTGGGGGGAATGAGACCAACCTATGTCAGCTCCTGGGCATCTTGCTTTATACTCTAGTGCCACTATATCCTGTTTAATTGGATGGAAAGGATTAGAAGGATCTTGTCAAGGCTATTGCTGCCAGGAAAAAAAGAGAGTGACTTTAACAACAGTCCCATCGAAAAAGACTGATTTTCTGCTTGTGTTGGTGTTTCCCAGGTAGTTCGTGCCAAACAAAACAACAATCCTCAAGTTTTTGACAAATAAATCTTTTTAGTGTTATACTCACATACTCTGCTAGTTTGTCTGTACTGGCTGAGCATTTGACCATCAGAAGATCACAGGTCAGATGTTATATTATTCTATTTATTTAAATATTTGCAGAAGCAAATAAACTTTAACAGATTTTTACAACTGAGAATACTTTATAACTGAGACCATTTTCAAGGAAATATTTCAGAGCTAATAATTACAAAATAATCTGTGCAGCTGTACCTCCACATTTAGGCCTGGATTTTGCAAAGATACACATACATGAGGGACTTCTTATAGAAGTATAGAGTTAAGCACATGTTAAAGTCTTTGTACATTCAGGACTTCTGATACTATGAGGATTAAAATTTTATAAATACCTAAAACTGATGAAGAACATGAGAAGTCGAGAAAGAAGAATAACAGTCAAGGGCCATTCTCATGAGAGGCATTTTTCTTCTTCTTTTTTTGCTAATTCTATCATAAAGTGCGTATTTTTTAAATCATCGTCTAAAAGCGACATGACAGACACATGACATACAGACATAAAATGTTAAGATGCGTATCTCGCATTCTTTTCTCCTAGATGGCAGGTTTATAAAGGAGGGATGTCAGTGTAGGGGAGACAGTGCACAAGCTATTTGTAGCACGGAAGAGCAAAAGCATAATAAAATAGATTTCAGGAACATATATAATATAGGAACTAATTCAGGGGGACTGATATGCTTAGGATGTTCCCGGTGGTAGCCAGCTCAGTAGATCCAGAATCACAGGACAATTCAGGTTGGAAGGGACCTTGGGAGGTCTCTGGTCCAACCTCATGCTGAAAGCATGGCCAACTTTCAGGTCAGACCAGGCTGCTCAGGGCTTTGTCCAGTCAGGTCTTGAAAACCTCCAAGAATGAGGATGGCACAGCCTCTCTGGGCAGCCTGCTCCACTGCCTGGCTGTCCTCATGGAGAAAAGGTTCCCCTCTCTTCTTTCTTCTTATGTCCATTATTTCTCACTCTCTCATCCTGCACCACCATGAGGAGCCGAGCTCTGGCTCCTCATTGATTCCTTGTAGGCACTGGGGGATGTAAAGTCCCCCAATGCTGTCTCTTGTCCAGACCAAACCAGCCCAGCTCCCCCAGTGCCTCCTCACGGAGTAAGTCCTCCAGCCCCCACTGCCTTGGGGGGTCTCTGCTAAGCTCCCTCCAGTTATTGTATATCTTTTCTGTACTGGGGGGCCCCAAACCAGACACGCTACCCTAGATGTGGTCTAAGAAGTGCTGAGTCAAATGGGATAATCCCTTCCCTTGATCAGGCTGTGGAGTCCACACAGCCCAGGGTGCTGTTGGCCGTCCTTGTCACCAAGGCATACCCCTGGCTCATGCACAGCGTGCTGCCTGCTGCCTGCCAGGACGCCCAGGGTCTTTTCTGCAGAGCTGCTTCCTGGTCAGTCCGTCCCCCGTCCATTCCCCATCAGAGCCCAAGGCTCTTCATTCCCAGGTGCGGGACTTGGCAGTTGTCCCCATTGAATTTCATGACGTTCCTGTCAGCCCTTTCCTCCAGCCTCTCTGGATCCCCCCCATTTGTGCATGAAGCTTACATAAATAACATCCACCGCTCTCTCCCCATTCACAGATCCTGTCATTTCATCATAGCAGGCAGTCAGTTTACTCTTGGTAAATCCATGCTGACTGTTTCTGATCACCTTCTCCTTCATGCGTCCAGAGAAGTGCTCCAAGAGAACTCGCTCCATGATTTCCCAGGGCCTGAAGTGAGGCTGACTGGCCTATTGCACCCTGGATCACCCTTTTGGCCCTTTCTGAAGGCAACATTTGCCTTTCTCCAGCCATCATGGACCTCCCCCATCTCCAAGACTTCTCAAAGATGAGAGAGATCAGCCTAGCAAGGACACCACCGACTCTCCCGGCACCCATGGAGGCAGGTGGTCAGGCCCCATTGACTTGTATGGGTCAACCTGCCTCAAGCTCCCTTAAGTTCCCTGAGTTGACCCCCACCTGCTGCTGGTCGTTCTGCTCCTCCCTGACCCTATCTCCAACACAGAGGCCTGGGAGACCTTGCCGGTGAAGACTGCAGCAAAGGCGGCATCAGTACCTCAGCCTTACCTGTGTTTGCTGTCACTAATTCACCTCCCCACCCACTCCCAATACTGCAGCAGTCCCACACTTGCGCTGTTCGAACTTTTACTGCTGATGTAGCAGCAGAAGCTCTTCTTGCTGCCCTTGACATGCCCTGCAAGTGTCAACTCTAGGTGAGCTTTGGCTTTCCTACCACCATCCCTACACACCCAGTACAGTCAACAGAGAAAGACAATACCTCCACTGGATGGCTTACCATCCCCTGCCACTTTGCTCATGCATGAGATTTGACAAATGTTTGGCTGTGCACAAACCAGTAGTAACTAAGCCTTTAGCCACCCCATGCCTCAGTTTTCTTGTTGAAATGCACCCATTAACTCCAATGCACTGGCCATGCTTTGCAAAACCTCTGCAGGCGTCGTCCTGCAGGGTCTGAGCCACCTCGTGTGCCCCATGGCAAGCCCAGGTGCTTCATCTCCATGGCTCATTCAGAAGGCAAGAGTGCTGCTGGCAGACCATTGGAGTCACATCCTCCTCCGTTGATCACACGCAGCAACGTTACCGAACTGACCTACTTTCCCCATCCACCCACGGAAGGCTAATCCTGTTTAGCATTGCTGGAAGGGGACGGGCACGCGGAGAAGTGCTCCGAGTTATACAGATGGCAGTCTTTGCTGATTAATGTTAGTTTAATTTGTTTGCCTTTCTGTTTCCAGCCGTGCGAGGGGAGAGCAGAGCAGCAGCTGAACCCGAGGATTCACTCAGCCTGTTCACTGAAGTCTGAATGGCTTTAGTCATTCAGTAATAATAATAATATTAATAATAATAGCAATAACAATAATAAGGAAGATAACAAGCATGCATGTACTGATCTTCATCAGAGATCCCAAGCACCGCACAAACTTTACGCATTGCTCACAAGCTAGAGATAAACGACGCCTCTCACTTACGCTGGCCGCGCTCCAGCACGGTGCTGCTGACGTCAGCAGTCTCACTCCTGACTTAAACTGATGCAAATTATACCACATCTGTAGAGGGTTCGCAGGCTGCACACCCTAAAATTTAGAGGTACTAAAAAATTCAACCAGCACCAGGGTAGAGGGGGGAAGCTGTCTAATAGCACACAAAAATAGGTGCAAGGTTTCTGAGATGCAGAAAAGACTACCTCTTCCCACTAAATGGGAATACTGTAAAGAATAAAACCAGAATATGCTCTCAGCCTTTACGTCTCTTCATCATGATCTCATAATACTCAGCTGCATTACCTGTGAACGTCTCCCTGCCATCCCCAGTTCAGAAGAGTGGAGCATTAATTTATGTCAAATTCCATCGTTTTCATTGCACACATTTGGATTATTTTTTAATGTCTGTTTTGCTTTAAGCCCGTTACCATCTAAAGATTCGTTGTACCCATATATATGAAACATGGAGAAGCCCATGAGGTTCATGACATCCAATATTTTCTCAAAAAGTTTTCTTCTTTTCTTTTTTGGAAACCTCTAAACAATCTCTTCTCTAGTGTAAACAAAATGTAGTAATCTGCTGAATGCAGGAAGACTGAGCTGCACACTGTCAGGCAAAAATAGTCATAACTCTAAAGCTGGACACTTACCATGCTACTGGATTTTTTCCTTTACTCATAAAAACAGTAATTCCCATAACAACCACGGCATTACATGACCCGTGGTAACTGGAGACTACCATTCTCCCACTGAAAAGTCACAGTCCCTTCTCAAATAACAATGTAAAACATCAGGAAAGTGGTTTTTTACTATCTTTTCGTAAGTTTTCTTAAGGCTACTCTGTTTACATTTTGATAAATCAGTTTTGATTGCTACGGGTGGGATTGCGCTGTATTTAGTTATGGACTCCAGCAAGTTCTTGTAACAGTTCATAGGTTTACATCTGAAAAATAAGGATGGAGAGGCGCAGTTCAGTTTGATGTGTCTATGAATCTGTTGATTTATTCTGGTTTGTGTTTATACAAATCCTTCCTGTGTGTGTTCGCGCCACAGCCCTCATAGTGGGATATCTGAGTGCTTATCCATGTCAGAGAAACATGGAACAAGGTGTTTAGCATGGTCAGATGGTCACTTCTTGCCTGTCACCCTGTGACCTTTCCTGCTGCTTCCCATTTGCTAATCTTTCTCTTTGCCCCCCTTCCCAGGAAGGGAAATACATCACTTGTTAGTGTGGTTTACTTCATTTCAGAGCTCTGCCTTAGCTGAGAAGAAGGGGGTACAGCTGCTAGCGCCAAGCCACAGTGGTGCTCCCCAGTGTGGGCAAGTGCCCATCGAACCCTCACTGTGGAGCACCCATGGGACAATGCCATTGTCCGACCACAGCGCCCATCAGACCTTGTCCATCGTCCCTGGGCAGGGGACCTGGCAGTGGTGCCAGCAGAGCAACCCACCCACACTGTCCCCTATGCTCGTGGGTGGCCAGAAACTGTCCCCCCTGGCTCATGCCCAGAGCCTGTACTCCCCTTAGGTGCCTTCTTCCTATGTCTTGGATCCTACTCACTATGCCCGGGATGCCGTGCATGGGTGGATCTGGCCTTTAAATCCCGAACCACCAAACATACCCACATGCCTCCTTTATAACACCGAGCTCTTTGCTAACAGCCTCTTTCCTCCCCTTCGAAGAGGGAACTGGAGAGTAACTCCCTGTTGAGGCAGCACTCAGCGTCTTGCAGAAGTAATGATGTTCAGCACAGATGGGTACTGGAGGCTGAGCGATGTGTCTGGAAGGCACGGGGGCATGTCTACCCTCCACCCTATTGCTCTTTGTCTTCCCTCCTCACAAATTTAACAGTTGTTGGGGAGGGTCTGCCCAGAGGCCAGAAGGTAGTTCAAGGTGTTTCTTCCCAGTGTCCCAATTTTCCATACAACCCTTGCCCATCCCCTGTCCATGAGAGGATTGTTCTCCAAGTGCAATATCATAATCTTTACTTAGGATGGTGGTATTGTACCAGCATCCAAAGTGGTCTGAGGGTGAGGTCCGAGGGAGGGGTCAGGTATATCTGTAGTGGGTGGGAAGCAACACCAGGGTATGGCGGGCAGCACCCCTCTCCCCAGGGCTGAGCATGCCCTATACAGGACAAGCGGCTGAATACCCCAAGCAGGCCTGTGGGGTGGTGGAGGCAGATACCGCACCATGCCAGAGAGGGAAGGAGAGGAAAAGCCCAGTCTTGTCCCCCAGCTGCCCAACACAGAGCCAGAGGAGCACAAGCACTGTGATTTCTCACCAGGCTTCCCCAGGCACATCCCAGGACCTCTAATAGAGATTTATGTCTCTGAATTAATTCAGCTGAGTTAAACAAATACGATTAAAAATTCTTGTTAAATGTCAGGCTGATTTGTAGGAACTGAAATTAGCTGGCCATGTGGCAACTTAGTGGGAAATCAAGAGCTGAGTACTTACATTTGAGTGTCAGTCATTTTATAGTGTATCCTTATGAGCAGTGGGGCAGGAAGGAGAGAAACCAACCTCACCCACACAGAAAAGTAGTAGTTTAACTCACTAAAAACATGTTTCCAGTGAAAGATAAGGTGATCAGTGCCAGATGAATTTTATAGTGCAAGCTCTGTCCACTGGGAATAGACTGTATCAAAATAAACATGTGCAACCTTTCTTCTGGAGAGTCCCTGGAGCGAGCTGGCACTCTGCCTGAATTACTTCTTTCCCAAGCAACTATTCATTGTATGAATGAATGTGGGGGGGATGTTTGTGCTATAATTCTCCATCCGATAACTAAGCCGGGGGTACACGGTTAACAGTTTTAGCCAGTCGTTTGCTTCCAAAATGTCACTCTTCCCTGCTTGTGGGTATGTGTCTTTCGGTGTGTCTGAGTACCATCATGATGGGAGCACGTGAGCTTTCTGCTCCTTATTTCAGGCATCTTTTTGAGTGGTAGCTTCTTCACTCCATGTTGATAATGATGATATTAACGAAGCTCCGAATGTAACTGTCAGTGTTAAATACTCCATTGGCAGGAGTTACAGCACATTGTTGTTACCCATAGGTTTCCAAATTCTCTTTGTTAGCATGAAAGGATTGTTCAAATTTTGAGAAATCCTTGTGCCACTTGTTTTTTATGTCATCTCTTTGCAGGGGAACTGTGGCACAGAGCCATGGCAATTACTGCCTGCCTCTGTCATTGCAACGAGCCAGAATTGCCTCCTAAACCAGGCACTGATGGGCATGAAAGAGTAGATTTCCAGTTTGCTATTTAGGACCCTCCCAGCTGAAGGACTGGGAGGATAACGTAAAGCAAACAAGTTGCACTAAGCACATACCTAAGCTCCATGCCATGGGTTTCTCCTCCAGGTGTAAGCCAGCATCTGGTGTGGCTCAGGAGAGGGATGGCAGTACTGGTTCACAGCAGTTGTATACTCTGCTGTATCTATTTTATTGAGAACAGTTTTAATTTCATATGGTACATATGTACTGGCAAACGCTGTTAGCAATGCTTACGATGCTCTGGAGATTTTTGCTGTGTGAGCAAACAGAAGCAAAATGACAATTAGATATTGTCTAACACTAGCAACAGCACAGCAGGTCCAGAATTTCATGTCAGTCAGTGAGAAACCTTGTTTACTGGAAGCTGGCCATGAATTGCTGTACAGATCTAGCCAAATCCTTGGCAGAACAGACCAGTTAGACCTGTTGCTCTCTCATAAGGGTAGAGGCTTCCCAGCAGTGTAATTCCTTGATGGTTTATGGAGTACAGCTGTAGGAAGCCCCTTTCCACTAGGTATGTTCTGCCTCTCAAAACCAGCCAGGGCTGAGCAGCACTGCTGCTGACTGCCCCATTCACCCCATCCTTCCTCAGAGCCACCCAGAGCTTTCTGCTTTCTACCGGGAATCTGTTACAGCCTTGGTGCTGTAGAGGAAGATCTTCATGGGTTCAGAGAACGCGGCTTCTGCTGACACTGCCCCACTTCACTTGTCGTATCCTAGATTCAACAAGGGTGTACGCAACAGAGCATTCTGAGCAAAGGTCTAGCAAAGAAAGACAGTAAAACCCTAAATGCTAACCCTTACCATATTACTGATGCTGCCTTTATTCTCAAATAACATAGTTGAATATTTCGGTTGCGATGTGAGCAAATAAGAGTAAAAAACACTGAACTTTCTTACTAGATTTTAGCCTGAATTATTTGAAAACACAGTTGTTGGGCTAGCAGCATGATTCTGGGACTGGCTGAATAACCACCTAAAGTATTTGTAAAATACTGGTAAATAAAATTTAACTGGCTCTATAAATTTTCCTAGTCTAAAATATGGATTGTGATATGGCTGACTTGGCTGTTTTGCAAGCAAAAAAACCCAGTCCCTTGGCCTTCCTATTTCCTATTTATGCTTCTCCATCAACGAGCTGAATGCCACGAAGTAGAAGCTTTACCCTCCAATCAGTGACCCATGGTTTTAATTCCTCATTACTCTCATATTTGATAAAAAATTACAGGGTAGTTTCATGTTCTTAGCTAACTGTTGAGTAATGAGCAGGTGGAATATTGCTGTAAGAGAACTAGTAGCAGAAGGAGGGAATTTATCCACTGTTCTTACTATCAATAAGTTTTCACTCTTGTTTTTTTCATAAAATGTTCTTTAAACAGGCAAATTCCTGTGTGACTCATATGTGGAAAATACCATGGGCTTAAATAATGCATAGCAATTAACTTCCCTCTTCCCCTCCTCCAATTTTATTCACATCTTACATGTTGAGGACTCATTAAATGAGAAACTCTGATTTTTGAAAACGAGCATTATCATTGCCTGTCATTACACGTCCGCTTTGAAAATGACGCTTTGACAATATCCAGCGTTTGTAGCAGCATTGTGCTGCCAGTTCGGAAAATATTTGTGTGGGATGCAGCAGCACACAGCTTTTGTGCCTGACATGGGCGCAAGGTGCCATGAGAGGCTGCAGCAGCATGGGGCTTCCTCCTCGGGCTGAAGCAGTTACGGCTCAAGCATCGCTTTCTCATAAGGCCATGGAGCAAAGCAGGGCGCGCAGCGAGCTGGCGACAAGTGTTTCTGAGGATCTTGGCCTTCAGCTGGGCTGCTCTTGTATTTTTCCCTTTGCCTTGCCTACAAAATTTACTTAATTTACCCAGTTTACCCCCTTTAACTCTGTAGCTTTACTTGCGCTCAGAGTACTTTCTCCTTACAGCTCAAACTGCTGGAGCAATTGGACTATAAACCTGACGGCAGGTCACAACATTTTAGTGAAGATTAGCAAAAAGAGTGACGGGGATGGCATGGTCCCCACGCTCGGTGCTGGCACCACCAGGCAGGCTGTCTGTCAGCCGTTGCTGGCTACTTGAGGGTTTTTTCACAGTGCAGCTTAGGCAGCAGGATTTATGAGGACACTTTGAATTTGGGGTGTAATTCGTTTATGACTGTCTCCTTGGGCTTCAGGTCAGGGCCCCCAGAGGAGGATGAAGAGCCTCCCAGTAGGAAGCTCCACCTGAGGAGTCAGAGGCATCAGTGATGCCAGCTCTTGCACTGGGCATGGTTTCTGGGGGAACATGGGGGTGCTGAAAACGCCTTTTCAACTTGGACAGACCCCAGAGTTCATCCAGCCTGCAAGTTTGCAAAGAGTAACCTCCACACCAAAGAATCCCCCAAGAAGTGACTCGTTTTGGCATACCATGTTGTGCCTGGGAGCCTTGATCCCTGGCTGGAGCCCCTAAGGCCAGCGAGGCGCTCAGGAGTAACATTCTCCACAATGGATGTTTCCTAAAATCAAGGACTGTGGCATAAAGCACTGCTGACACATTTATCTGACCTGGATATTATCACTCTGTTATTAAAATGAAATAGAGCAACTCTGAGATTAACCTGTGAGTAGAGCTAACAAAATGACATTTCATAATGATTCTTGCATTCCTTCAACAGAAAAAACTGCTTAGACAATCTAATGGATGAAGATGAGAAAGACAGGGCAAAGAGGTGAGCACTTTCTCTTTTATAACTCTCTGTTTAACCTGTGATGAGCTTGATACTGTTTGTTGCTGCAGAAGCTGCTTTATCCATAATCAATTAATCAAAGAGAGAGAGAGTAAAATACAGCCAAGCACAACTTGAAAACCTGCCATCTCACAGATTCCTATTCTTGGCTACCCTGTAAGAAGAAAATAACATAGCGATGTTTCCTGTGGAAAATGTCAAAAAAGCAAAGGCATTGATCGTTTTTTTCACATAACTGCAGAACATGAGAACTGAAGAACCAACAACATACTCCTGCCACTGTAATACATCATCTGAGCTTCCTGAGTGGATGAAAATGTGGGTTTTAAAAAAAAAAAACAACATTTTGCAAAAGCAAAAGAACTAAAAAAGTGGGTTTTTTTCCCTATTATGATGGTCATATATTCAGCAACGCCTATCTATCTCACAGTAATGAAAACACCCAGAAGTTACCTTCAGAGCAGAGAAAGACCACGAAAAGTGCTGTGTCAGCCCTAAAGTGGCACAAACCTTTATTCACATACATTCTGCACTCCACCATCAAGTCCCGGTTGGCTGGAAATTGTTGTGAACACTTTGTGGGGAGGGGAAGGGTGTGTTTCAAGGCAGAAGACCCATGGCAATAAAACTCTTAAAAACCATCAGATCTGACTGGCATCTGCAGAAACGCTGTTTGGAAGCATCCAAGGGTTTTTTTTTCTGGACGCGTTATCAATACCACAGCCCACAGTTTAATTGCTGTAGAGGGAGCCATGGGTTGCCTGCATTTTTCCCCTTAGTTCCCTCTAATGAGAGTATTTCCAGTCCAGGCACAACTAGTTGATCCAGTTTCATCTCTTTTGATTCCTTCTCCGCTTCTTTCCTCCCTGCAGCTTTTTCTCACCAATATAGGTCAGCACAGGCTGCAACCGAGCTCAACCGTTCCCCTTTGCTCCCTCCTCCTAACGTGCGCATCCCCAGGCTGCAGAAGGCCTGCCTTTGATACCGGGAGCAAAGCGCTGACCTAACTGCATCCCCTTAGGCCTGTGAGGGGTGATCCGCCGAGGCCAGGGGCGTGCCAGCCCCTGAGCCGCGCTGCTGCCACTCGTCATGGGGGGCTTCGTGCCCAGAATAGGGCCAAGATGGGGTACAGCTCTGCATGGGCTCTGCCCAACCGTCCACCCATCAGTCAGGCAGCTGGGGCCAGGGGAGGAGGTGGATTCGGGGAAGAGATGCCTGCTGCCGCCACGCTGCACGGCAAAGAGACGCCTCTTTGGAGAGGGTGTAGCACAGCGGGAGGTATCACGCTTCCCCAGAGCCCTGGGATCCGCAAAGGGGGGGAGCAGGGAAGGGAGCCCACCTTGCATCGCTGCTTCACATGCTTACAGCCTGATTATCTTCAAGATATTTGTGTGCTAATTGTTTTTTTTAAAAATACATCAAATGAATCCATATAAGACAAAAATAGGATAACACGTATCCTCACTATCAGCGATTGTCATCACCATCTGGTATGGTTTTCATGCCATTTGTTCCTGGAGGGAAATTTTGTCATACCCTGGGGCAGGCCTCTATCAAGGTGGATAAAAAATCGTAACTTTGAAAATGAAAAAAGGAAATTGCTTCTTTAAATTGTAATTTAAGTACATTTAGAAAGGTACTTTTTAGAAATAAATCTAACTTATCTAAATTTGAAATTAAGTTTGAAATCACGAGAGGCTTCATGAAGATCTAAAGTTACTACAGTATACTAAAACCGTTCAGATTCATTTAAAAGCTACAGGTTTTCTTCCAAAGCTTTAAAGAGAGTCAAACTTGGGAGAAGCCATTGGCTGAACATTTTGCTGTTGTGTGTTGAAAACCGAGGACTCTCATCTGTCCCGTGCCGCAGGGGAAACGCTTTCTTTGTTTTCTTCTATTTAGTATAAGGACTGGGTCCCTCAGTGCCGAGAAACACAAGAGGGAGTGAAAAAGCCAAGAATATTGTTCTCTCATTTTCTGAGTAAAAAGTAGGTGAGACTGGAACTTTCTGGATCCAGCTCTTTGGGGATGGACCCAAGCCAGGAGCTGGGTTTCTCAAGTTTGAAGTGTGACTAATGCACACATCATTTACTGTCTGCTGCAATTTATCAGGCATGTATAGGTTGTATTCCGCAGACATCCCACCCACGCTGAGAAGAGGGTCCGTCCTCTTCCAAGGAGAGGCACCTGCACTTCCACCCCTGGGCCAAGTGTTTAGTATTTGGCTATTTGCATAGCTCTTCCTTCACGACACTGGTTATTTTGAGCCCCATTCTGCATCCTCTGACTCCCTAAGGCACTACTTCACACCAAAGACCCTAGGACTAAAATGGGCATATGATGGCACCACATTTGGGACCATCGAAGACCTCTTTGAGGTCTACTGATCTTCTGGAGATCAGAAACCATCATTTACTTTTCAGTTCTTTGATGCTAGATGAGGCTTACTTTGTTTTATAGATTTATTAATTTTAAACAAAAAGCGTGCTTTGTGCACTTTTTTCTCTATCTGCTTTTCTTCTAGTTCGCTTTAATAGTAAATTATTTTAAGATAATTTTTTTGCAATTCAATTGAATTCCAAATTCCAGCCAAAACCAGCCTGAAGTGAACCGTAAGTGCGTGCTTAATAAATAAGGACTATCGCCTGCCATTTTCCACTCCAATAAAAAGTAAATTTAAGAATCTGAATGAAGGTACGTGATATGGTTACTTGCTTTGATGCATATATAACTTATCCCACCCAGACAGCACAAAGAAATATGAAATTTAGTGTAAAGCCACATTTCATTGTGTAATGCATGGTGTAATGGTTACTAGTCAGCAAGTATCAGTCTGTCTTTAAGACAAGGAGCAAATACGTAAGAGAATAAAAATGGCTATTTAGAACACATTTTAAATGGGTGGTTTTGATCATTCTGAAGTCAAGCTGTCCTGTATTGCCTTTAGCTGTATTCACTAAAAATCCAGATTTTATTCATACTGTGTCTCCTTCTTCCCCTTGGATATGCTGTATGTTTTTTGGAGTAGCAAGGAGGGAGGAGAACTGGGACAAATCATATGGAATTAAGACAGACTGTTTTGGCTTACTGTAAATGATATGCCCTAGCAGTGAAGTAAGCAAGGCTAGGGAATAAACTTCCAAGGGAAGTGATGAAAACTGCATTATTTAAGACATTTACAACTGGACTGAACAAAGCATTTACAACTGTGCAGGGATAGTTTAGATTACCTAATTGCAAGGTTTTTTTCTCATTTTTTTCCATTTAAGATTTTATTGTGATCATTGATTCAGATCTTGGTAGAGTTATTTCCACTAGAGGAGTTTTTATGTTTCCTTTGTGAATAAAATGTCAAGTGTTAAAAATAGATACTTTATATTTCTGTCAAGGCGTCTTTATTTTTTTGGAAAAAGCAACACTTTCCCTATAGACAGTTGGTGTTTTATTTTATTTGCAGGGAGATCAAGGCCCTTTAAGCTTAAAATGAACTGAGGACTGAATTATGAGGAAGTAAAATGCTGATGTTCTTAACGTCCCCTTGAACTGTACAGAAATAGGATAAGGCTGGAGCTTTTCACATCTTGTTCTGACAGCCTTTTGCACTGTAATAAGAACAGGCTGAAATCAGTCAGGCAGTATCCACCCAATCTCTTGTGTTCAAAGCTGTAAAATAATCAAGTGTTGGCTTCTATCCAGTGTATCTCCAAGTGTGTTCAGGGTTGAGAGCAAGACAAACAAAGATTACCCCTCTGTCAGTACTAACATCCAGAAGCCTCTGCAGTGATTTCTCTGCTGAAAATGTTTATTGCCATCCTGGTCCTTGGGGGGGATGTAGATGCTGGGCTAAATTTTGCTCTGATTTTCAGCAGCATGCACCCAGAGCTGCTTATGAGGTACAGCAGAGTTAGCTGGGACTGAGAAACTCAGAGCGAGAACTGGCCTCTTGGCTTTTCTTTCCTGTCTACATGTAACCAGATTTTTAGATCTTTACGTAATTAACAAGGCAAATCTTGTCTGCTTGAGGATGTTTCAGAAGAACAGACAAACCTTCTGGGTTATATTTATTTCTATTTTCACATGGCTACAGAAGTCTGGGTGATGCCCTCCAAGTAGAATGATTGTCGTATTCAAGGGAACAATTCAGAAAACACTTGCTTGTGTATAGGTTGACATACAATTTAAAAAAAATATAGTGCACGCACTGAAAAGATTATCAACAGCCTTAATGACAGTATTATGATGGTGCCAAAACACCCCAAATGAAAGCAGGTCCCTTCTTCCTATGAGCTCTTCAAACACAGCAGCAGAAGCAGGCTCTCTCTGAGGAGTCTGCAAGCTAAACACAGACAAGACTGGTGAAGAAAGCTGCAGAGTCCCCATTTTACACCTAAAGAGTCAGGGCACTGTGACCTTAAGTGATTTGCCCAGTGGCACACAGAGATTAGGGGCAAGCAGGGGACCCCTGCTAGCCCTTCTGAGCCCCCAGGCCTGGGAACACATCTTGGCCTCAGACCCGGTCCATGCCTGGGTGAGATGTGCTGATGCCCTCCCTCCTGCTTGCCCTTGTCACCTTGGAAGGGAGACCGAACTAAGTGGCATATGAACTAGATGGGAGCTGCAGCAACCTCTGCTCAGGTCCCTGATCTTTATGATTGGTTCCTCTCTGTAAGCCAGCTTGGAGGTAGCCAGAGGACCTGTGACCAAAGCGGGCAGGTCCCTCTAGGTCGACCCAGCTCCAGTGCAATGGCTGAGCTGCAGGACCACGGTCCCTCTCTCCTGTTAAGACTGCAGGGACGGGTATGAACCATAGTTTTACCAGTCCCCACTCTTCTCCTTTATGGACAGTTTTACTGTTGTCACAGTATTTCTATTTCTTCTTGCTCTGAGTGCCTCCTCAGAGGCTGTGTGAACTTTCAAGATCCTGAACATGTCTAGGAGATGGAGAGAGCTCCTTCACTTACAGGCTTAATGCTGACCTGATAGGCTCGACCAGTGTCCAGAGGCAGCACAGAAGAGTGAGCAGAGCCTCCATCTCGCCGCTGGACTCTAAAGGGGGCCCAAAGACAAGAGCAGGAGGTAGAAACAGTCACTTCCTACTTGTCTCTGCAGCTTTTTTGGAGGCCAGTGTCAATCTTCACATACTGAGGCACACAGCAAGCTAATTTCCATGTGTATACACTCCAAAGAGGAGGTACATGATGATTTTTCCTCTTGGTCTGCTCACCCTTTTTTTTTTTTCCCTGTCTACAGGGCTTCGCGTAACAAGTCTGAGAAGAAGAGGCGCGATCAGTTCAATGTTCTCATCAAAGAGCTCAGCTCCATGCTTCCAGGCAACACTCGCAAAATGGACAAAACTACTGTGCTGGAAAAAGTCATTGGCTTTCTGCAGAAACACAATGGTAAGATTTACTGCAGCTCTTCATGCACTTGCCAGACGGTTACTACAATATCCTGTTTCCTTCAGTGATTATCAGAATGGCTCAAGGGGCCTAAAAGTGCCAACATAAGGTGGTTTTTTTTTTCCTGTCTCATCAAAAAAGATCTTTTGCAGGCACTGTGCTACCCAAATCCACCTCCTTGGCTGCTCTTTAGTTGAGGATGACTCTCAACCTGCTAGAGAAGGGGGCAAATGTCAGGAACTGAGGGAAGGTGGGCAGCAGTGCCCTGCAGCACATGTGAAGAAGGGGGATGCTTTGAACAAGAGAGATTTGGGGCCAGAGGCAAGATTCCCTTCTTGAAATTTGCAGTATTCTGAGCAGAAGAACAAAGCATTCACCGCAGATTCTCTGCAGAAAAATGCAGGGAAGCAATCTGTTCAGGCCCCCTGCTCCTCAGTGGACTGTGTAGGACTCAATTTTCCACAGTGAGCAGAAAACACAGACCAGAAAAGGCCCCAATTTTTGAAGTCGGTTTCAGCAAATTGGATCCACAGATAGCTGATGTGCTTCACCCGGTTTGCACAAGCAGAAGCTACGTCACATTTCCACAGCATGCCATTGCAATAGTAAAGTTTGGCCTTGGAAAGCCAGGAGTTTATTTTTTAAAATGCACACAGCAGTGACAGTTAAGGCCCTTAGACACATGCCCTCACAGAGGGCAGAGGAGATTTCCGACTCTGCTGATCTAGGCTGGTTGGTCTAGTTTCCAGTCAGTGAGAGGAACGCACATGCGGGCTCCCTGAGGCATGGACACTCACCAGCAGCGGACAGTGGAAACGCTTCTCCCATATAAATCAGGGCATTGTTTTAAAATGGGGCTCTCTTGCTCTGCCCCTGTGAGGAAGAGGCTTCAGCAGCTGACCATGGGGAACGTCCCTGGTCCCACAAAGCAGAAAGGGCTCGCGCGAGCTGATGCACCGCATCACCAGGCTCGCCTTCGCTCATCCAGCACCTTCTGTCCTCGCTCCCTGGAGGGCTCTGGGTGAAACGGAAAAGGCCATAAAACCTCTTGTATCATGACTCCCAACATAATGGAATCACAAATGTCAAACTTATTGAGGAAATAATTATAGTGGTTCTGTTGTTAGAGCACAGTTTCTCCTTAAATGAATTTTTGCCACAGACAAGATGATTTCACACAGGAGGGCATGACTAGGACATCTCACATTTTAATAATTGTATACACCTATTAAAAAATGACAGTAATGACATATCCTTTTTTTTTCTTTTAGCTGCCCAAGGCAGAGTAAAGGAGGATGTGAATATGCTCAATTATAAAGCCAAGCAAAGAACAATCACATGAGATTTGAATAAGTGTAGACAAGTGTAGCTGATAGCCCAAAGAATTTACTCCAAAAGGCACTTCATTTCTGGAAGAACAACTAGGTAAAAGAAAGCTAACAGTCACAAATCCTTCCACAGCAGTTGGGTCAAACTGACTGATTTTTGTGCACTTGCTAAAAAAAGCAAGTGTTATCTATTTTTAAACTAGATTAGTAGTCACACAATATAATACAAAGCATCAGCATTTAAAAATTATTATCTTCAGCATACTTTGGATCTGGTTTATTCAGTCATACTTCCCTTTCATTTAGTAGGCTAAACCAAGATTTTAGTTAGAACGGTGGAGGAGGTCAATTTTCAGATTTTTTTCCTTCATAAACAGCCTCCTTCTTTATAATCCAGAGAATCTCCCAAATCTCAAGTAATTCTTTGAACAGCCGCTGCTTCATGTATATCAGCTTTTCCAAGCTACAGATCTGCTGAAAATATGCTGTATTCTGATCTCTCTTTTTCCTTACTCTCTTTTTGAAATCTCTGTATAAGACCATGGGGGCTGTGGAGAGCCGCTGTGCTATCAGTGACAGCCCCCAGCAGTGCAGAAAGCGAGTCAAACAAGGTGGTAGAAGCAGACAGCTGCATCTCCCCTAATAAAGCCTGAACAGAGGCTTTGATTTCTTTCTAGGTGACAATATCTGCAGGCACTGGTATAAATTCACTGTCTTTAATACCATTTAGCCATTTGCATTTCTCTGGCCAGTTTGCCTATGTGCTCCTAGTAAGGAGCTCTGGAAGCATTAATCAATAGGGTTAATTAGCAGGCGGCACCAAAAGGAGAAGACAGGCTGTGCTCAGCATCCCCTCACTACTAGTGCTGAATGAGGGAACAGTTTTAGACAAGCAGAGCGAGCAGTGAACAAAACCAACACAAGTCTCTCTAAATTAGAAGATCTGACCCCTGTAACACTGTCTGACAAGTTTATTAATGCATTACTAGGGTAGAGCTAACATGGGTGGCTGTTTTTTGAAGGAAACAGCTCACCACGGTGCATCCAGCTACCCCTGGTACTGTGCCCGGTTTCAGTGCAAAGCTGTGACTTGTTACCCCGGTGCGCCTGCACCCCTCCGCGGAAAGCTGTCAGGGAGCAGTGATGGGCTGACAGCGCAGGAGACCCTCCCCTCCAGGCAGGATTTGGGATGAGATGCCGGTGCTCCAGTGTAAGGCTGGTGCAAACACTCATGTTTCACTTGCATTTTGGAGAACGGAGCAATACCTCTGCTCTTTGGGGTCACGGCCCTTTGGGGCTCCTCTGAAGGAGTTTTCTTGCTGCTCCCCATTTGACACAGAAGCTGTAGGCTGAACCCTAGCTCTCTGGCGTCCTCATTTTGAAGCTGTAAATTGTAAATATCAATTTGACACATGCTAATCCTTGCCTTGATTTTAATTTCATGCAAAGTGGTTTTATCTTTTGATCAGTACCAAAGTAAGGCTGATTGAGGCCAATGGCTATGTGAATACTGGGTCCCACTGAAGTCGGTTCAAGCTGAGCTGAGTAAAAATCGAGGAAAACATTCCAGGATCAAGCCCAGTTTAGATGATAGTCATTATTGTCTCTGTATGCAAAACCTTGAAAACTACAATTTCTTAATATCAAGGTGATTTCTATCTTGTCATAGCAACTCATATATAGGCTTGCAAGATACAAGGTTTTTTGAATTTAAAAAAATGCAATGTTTTCTTTGTCTAGAAGTCTCGGCACAGACAGAGATTTCTGAAATTCAGCAGGACTGGAAGCCTTCATTTCTCAGCAATGAAGAATTCACCCAGCTGATGTTGGAGGTGAACATGCATATATACCTTTCCTAATTTTGTCTAGCAATTGTGGAAATGCCCATGTGCCTAGAATGAAATGTCATCTGCAGTTCCAAAAGAGAAGGTTTCATGTACTGCTATATTTGACTGGGACGACGGATTAGAGTCCCCGCATGTTGCTTTTCGCTCTCGACAGTGCCATTGCACCGCGCTGCTGCAGCCTGCAAAGCTGTGCAGGGACTCCCAAGAAATGTAATCCAGGGGAGAGATTCAAATCACAGGTTACATTTTATTTTTACAAACAGAGGTGAGAAAAAGGGAACACGGCAGTTTTTCTCCTGTTCTTGGAAGGCGTTATTATTACTTAATATTTATGCAAGGCTAGCCCCTAAAAAGCAACAGTGTCGCATCCCTCTAGTGCTAGGTGCTATAAGCACCTAGCTACAAGCAGATAAAACCTGACAGCTCTTCTTGGTTTGATACAGTTAATACTTCCACTCTAATGATTTTCAAGGTCCTTATCAAACACTTTTTATTCTAACAGGAGCAGGGTTATTTTGCAATAATAGTTTTTAAATTACCTTTAAATTATACCATAGGTGCTTTTAATGCTAGCTGGGATTTGAAGGGAGGTGACTCAATGGCATTTATGTAGGTTCGAGATGAAATGCAAATGAGCTGCTAAAATGTATTTTTCTCTCTTGGTAACAGCTAGAACCTTCTTTAGCAAGGATCTTCTCCCATACTAAACACGTGGAGGTTGCATGGCCCCGCAATGTCCTTTGAGAACAAGCTTTTCCTCCTCCCATATCTGACGTGAACATGGGCCGTGATCCAGGCTCTGGCCACAGGCAGGGAGGGATGCTGGGGAGCAGCCTGACCCACCAAGGGGTGGCACAAAGCCACAGCACGTTGCTGGCCCCCAGGGGCTGGTGATCCCTCGGCCATTGCAGGTCATTGTGGTGAGACTCCTCTGGTTCAGTGTGAAGAGACACTTTGCTCACGTTGCACTGACAACCCCTGATTCCCATCTCAGTGCAGGGGAACTTAATGTACATAAGTCCTTCAGTCTGCACTGAAATATTTCCCTTGGATAGCAATAAATTGGCAGTTGTCTTGACTGGCTGGACCTTTGTTGATTCTACTTGTATGCCACACAATTTTAGATTAAAACAATTGCTTTTAGTTTCCCAGCTTATAAATCACCTTCTTGCTACTGTGATTTTCCATGCCCTTCAAGATAACATTGGGTATTGGGATGTCCTGTTGAGCCAGCTGTTCATTGTTCTCTTCTTTTTTGCCTTTCTACTAATCTTGTTTTATTAACATTTGGACAGGACTGCTTGAAGTTTTTCCCATCCTGTTATTAAAAGATGGGAAGGGTTTTTTCAAGCACTGATTCAAAAGAATCAGAGCATAATTGACTGCGGTAATACAACAGCTTTCTTGAAAATGGCCTTTTCTTCCCCCATTGAAAAGGCTGTCATCAGATTACATAGGAGTGGGTATTAGGCTCTGTTTGTCCATCTAGGGCTGTTGCAGTAGTGAAATCTTTGAAGAGGGATATGCCCTCTTAATGTTGGAAGGACCAGTTGCGAGTAAATAAAAATAGAATTATGTATGCATACATTAACTTGATTTTACCACAAAATTCTGATGTGAGTCACTTTGTATAATTTGCATTGGATATGAAATAAAGACTTGATTTAAAAAAAAAAAAAAAACCAACAAAAAAACCAACAACCTTCACCATAGTAACATGCACAATCCAGCTGCCTTGTAAAACCACTGCTCTCTTCTACGGGTTAACAGCTATCACGCTTTTTAGAAAACAGCTTGAATGTACTATACTAAAGAAAAACATATTCTCTGCACTTAGATTAACAAAATTAAACTAACTATAGCAGCTGGAGGGTTTTCAGAGATGCTAAACACATGCTCTTCTACTGGGGTATAAGTTATTGACCTGCTTTTCAAAGGACTGTAGCACCAGCAGATTCCTATTGACTTAAATAGTTGTGGGTGCTCAGCATTCTCTGGAAAAAGGAACATATGTTTGGGTCTTTATTCAAGGCTTTGTGTTTTCCTTTTTTTTTGAAAAACAATTAGCATTTTCCAATGTTCTCAGAATTATTTCCCTTATTGAAGTCAGCGGGAGGGGAAGGATGTGCTGCGGCTTACAGGATCAACTGCTAGTCTGGCTTGGAGGCATGCCTGGGTTTGCAGTAAGGTTTTGTAACGCCGTGTCACCATGATCAGGCTGTTTGCAGTACGCCTGTCTCCTGACCAGGTATTGCCTCTAGAGTATAGTCGAACTCAGCTCTGATTCAGTCATGCTTGCGGTGCCCGTACAGCTCAAACGCTGCAGGCAACACTGACTCCAGATCATCAGCGAACTGACGGGAAGGACCCAGACCTGCTCCACTTGAAGGCATTGGGAGCTTCACCAGTGACTCCTCTGTTACAATGGGAAGGTTTTAATATAGTCTCTGAGCACCTACTGTTGACTCTTAATTTTTGGAGGGGTTCTGCTCAGAGTAGGTGAAATGTTGCTTTGGATCTGGAAATCTACCTAGATTTAACTTGGAACAAGACTTAGCTCAAAACTTTGCAGCTCACACTAAAGAAGAAAGTAATTTTGAAGGTGAAATTGCTCCTGTGTGGAGGATGGGGATGAGGCTGACATTCCCCTTCAGTCCTAGGAGTGAAGGGGCTTACCACAAGATGGGACCAAAGTGAGGAAGAAACTCTGCAGAAGGGTGAATTTCTTTTGGAATGAGTAATCTAATACCGTGACCTTTAAAATAAATCACTCAATTAAAACTCGGGCTAAGAATTATTTGATCATTTGCATTGCTTTTACTTACATGAAAGCCCAGTAATATACAACATTACATTAATACAAACTGAGATTTATGGGGTTTGCAGAGAAGTACCATTTTGAGATAGGACCGCATCCTTTCATCGTCCTTTGATATTTACACAGAGCTCAAACTTTCATTTTAATAACTTCCAAGGGATCCAGTCTTAGTCATTTTGCATTATTAAAATGTGTGATTAATTTAAAAATTGAGACATGAAATGTTCCTGTGAGCCCTTTGTTGCTTCAATAGTAGGTTTTACTAGACTACAAAGAGCGTTGTAAAAGTTAAATCAGACTGTAAAATCAGAGAATTACTGTTCTGCAACTTGAGATAACGTTCCTACAACTCGATAACAATATGGTGCTGAAATCAAACTGTTTTGATCAACATGTGATGAGACGCCCTGTTTACTCCCCTCGTTCCTATTAAAGCACTCTCCACTTGTCTGTTTTCCTTAGGCATTAGATGGCTTCATTATAGCAGTAACCACAGGTGGAAGCATCATCTACGTGTCTGACAGCATTACACCTCTTCTAGGGCATTTACCGGTGAGTAATTCTGGCATCGGCTTTTCTACTGCACGTCGTAGGATTGGGCCCTGCATTTTTAGAAACAGACATAAAAGGGGGGTGGGGGTGTTTTCCTGAAAATGCGGTGAGGGGTTTTGTCCCTGCCTTATGCTGGCCGCTGCTGTTGATCAGCTCTGCTCTCTCTCCATTTGATTCATACCCTCCAGGTTTTTGTTGCTATGAGGCACTTCGGCTTGAATGGAAAAAGCTCTGCGGGAATACTCTGGCCAGGGGAGGGACAGGGTGACCTGCCTGATCTTTTCCATCTCTGATTTCTAAGCTAGCAGAGAATAGCACCATTGCCACTGGCAGCCTGACGAGGAGCTTGTTAAGGGCCTTATTCTGCTCCCAGGGAGGTAAAGGACAAAAACACCATTGAATCCAGAGTGAGCTGGGGGCTGCTGCCGAGCTGTCCCTGCAGCTCAGCTGTGCTTTCCCAAGGGGAGCGCACCCCGCTCCCAGGAGGTGCTGGTGGAGCCGATGCTCGGCGCTGGGGTCCGGCACATAGGGCTTGCTTTATCTGCGGGCTGCTGGGTCTTGCTGTGGGAGACGCTCCTGCATGTGCTGCCTTGGGCTGGAGGAGCAGGGGAGAGGGACTGCCTGAACCCTGCTCCTGTTGCTAAGGCTGCTCTAGGAGAAATGGCACAATAATTAAGGATTAATCTTCACACTCATTTTTAGTAGCTTGGCCTCAAATAAATACATGCCCAGGAGAAAAAAACAGCTGCCAAATCATTATTGTACCACACCCCACCATGTTCTTAGGAAAATTACAATTCTTTTTCTCTCGTTTACTTTTTCACCAAATACGTGTTATGGTTTCCACCCAGACAAATGTATTTCACACACACTACTTTGCTGTAATATGAACAAAAATTATTTTCTTCTGAGACGAAAGAAACTTGATGAAAGATGGCAGCTCCTGGTAAATGCAAGAATATTGCTATGCAACAACAGATTGAACTGAATCTATCTATTTCAGTTTTCTTTAATCCTCAACAGTTGAGAAAACCAGTAGTTGACTGTTTTCTGATATTTGCCTTCACTTCAAAGGAAGAGAAAGCCCTGTCCTGCATGCAATCTGTTGGGTCGTCATACACTTCCTGATTTCCATGGAATTTCTTTGTCTTTCATGGTTTGGGGGTTTTATTGCTATCCCTTCCAAATACTGATTCTCAGTGGAGATGGTAGATCTGCTGCGGGAAACTACTGCTCTTTAAGAAGACACATTTCAGACCCTGTGCCTAAAACCTTAAGCCCTGGCTGAACATGGATGGATGCAAATTCATAATTCCTGAGTTGGACCATCAGAAACTAAATTGGTTTTCCCTCCCAAAGTCACGCCTTGTGTGATAATCTTTGCCCAAAACAAGGACAAGGATGGCCATTATTTTTTATTCGCACAGAAGCAGCACAGAGCGGCCCAAGCCAGGGACCAGCCTGCCAGGGCTGGAGGTGGAGCAGGCGTTCCCACAGACCTTCTCGGAGCTGATGGAGTGATAATGGTTAACAACTGCCCCACCAGCCCACGCGTGCAGAATGACTGGGTGCATCCCAGAGACCGCAACTGAGCAAGCAATAAAGGCTTCTGCCTGCCCGAAGTCGGCACATCGTTACGGCCATGGGCAGGGGCCCAGCTGAGTGTGCAGTTCGGTGCACACTGGGTGTTCCAGTCCCATGCTGCCCTTTCCATAGGTCTTTTTAAGTTTTAAAACTGATCGGAGTGCTATCTGGAAAATCTATGTCGCTTATTTTGTTTACCTCCGGGATCTATTTGTAAGCTAAATTCAGTCACTGTTTGAGGGACAAAATACCAATTGTTTCTCTTCTGTGACTGCAGGGAAAAAAACACTTTGCAAATCTTCTTCTTTGAGCACTGAAAGAGGAGCAAAACTGGGCAGAAAGCAGAGCAGGGCTCTCTGAGGGCCCCTATCAAGAAATCTGATGTATTTTCTTTCATTAAAATCATGAAAGACTCTGGTGCTGAGAACAAATATATCCAATTCTCCTTAACACAGCTTCCCTAAGTTCCACAGAGCATTTTCAAACACAAACTTCCTCTGTTGTCATTCTAAATAGTTTGTTATTACAAGATCTGGAGGCTACTCCTAGGGTGAGTTGCTGCAAAGGGAGGTTTAGCTCACATGGTAAGACTGACTATAGTTGAAGTGAAGTGGACTCCTGGAAATCTGGTCACAACTCATAGCATTTGCCAGTCAGATGGTACGCTACAACCCCAAGACTATGCAGGTCTCTAGAGGAGGGTCCTCCCTGTCCCTTCTTGCCTGCTTTGCCAAGGGAAACAGTGAAACACGGGTGGCAGAGTGACTATTTCCAACCTACAGGAGGAGATGCCGCTTTCTCATGGATGTTGCCTGTCCATGGTCTCAGGCAGAAGGTACTGCACCTGCTCATGGACTGGGAGAGTGGTGTCCATCTCACCCAGCTTTAGTCCCATAGCTGAGGGGCCTGTGCTCAGCGCCTGCCCATGAGGGCCTTGAGGTGGCTGTGCAAAGGCAGGAGGTCCCTGGCAGGGCTGAGCTTCTCCTGGGGGGGCTCTTTCTCCCCAGGGACCCCCAGGTGAAGCTCAGGCAGCTGCTCTGCTGTGCTGGGTGCTTTAGTTAAATGTCAGGGTGGAAAAATCCAGCACGTAGCACCTTAGAGCACACATAAGTTTTGCACGCTGCATTGCTGTTACAGGGTAGCAATGGGCATCACTGCAGGATATAGAGATTGATATAGGGGCCAAATCCCAGCACACAAGGGCAGAACTACCTTGATTTTTTTTTGGTTACTGGGAAAGAAGCCTGTCTCATTTGCAGCCCTCCACCTTCCCATTCCTGTAGTGATCATGTTGCTCAGTTCCCCTGCTTTTTTTCCCTGCAGCAGGAATAACTCACCATATTTCCTCCTCATCCCCCCAAAAAAGCAATGAAAAGGTGAGGAAGGAGCTCCATTTTGGAGTATAGCTGTTTTGTTGAAACTGCACAGATATTTAAGCTATACATCAAATGACTGCAGAACTTGGGGTGAATTTGCTGTGTATTGGTTTTAGAACAGACCAGCATCCATGTATGCAAAGCTGTTCTTCCTTTGCCTGCCATAGCTATCAGGGCTAAATACTCAGAAGTTTCTGTTAGCAGGATCCACAGATTCCAAGGTGCAGAGTAGATTCCAAGCTCAGCAGCGCAAATATGCGTTAACATAGTTCATCTAACCACTCTACCCACAGTCACTGTAATTTATCTTTTATCCGCTTTGCTTGTTTCATTCAGCAATGCTTTGTGGCTGTGTCTGCCAGCAGGGCAGAACTGCCCACTGCAGAATAATTAGACAAAGCTGCAAACCATTCTTCTCCAACCGATACATTTTTGTCTGCGGTGATCAAATTTTGTCCATCTCTCTGGTCACCTTTTTCCCATGGCACTAGATGTCTGCTCTTTGGGTCTGGCGCAGAATTAGCTCTGAATTGCTTGCCAGGCATTTCCTACAGCTCCAGCGAGACCATGGAATATTTGCTTCCTTCTCTCTATTTGACCTGTCCATATATTCTTGATTGACATATTGATTCAAGAACATTGTTGGAGTCTTGATATGTACAAGATCCAGAAATTCTGTTCCATGCACCGCTTTGCAGGTGTGCCTAAGCTCTGCAGGAGACAAGAGTTGTGAAACACAGTAAGAAGTAGATACCTTATCATTTTTTTCATACCCATTTAAAACAAATTGGCATTCCCTAACAGAAAAGATGCAAACCAAACATTAAATTCTGGATATGGTACATGATGGCGGCAAAAAATATAAATGCCAGGAGCTGCAAATCAATGAATAACTGGTGCCCAGGGCAGGAGGTTGCTCTGAGGGGTGTGTGGGACAAAAGTCTTGCAACTCCTACCATACATGTAGTCGCAGGCCTCTGCAGCTATCCCCTTAAATGGAAACGACACTGCAAAACCGGTAATAGGTTTGGGATCAGAGCTTGGTTACAAAATGGAGACAAAAGGTGGCACATCCTCAGGTCACTGAAGAAGCAATAATGTGTTTGAGGAGCGGTGGCAGCTCACATCTAGTCCTCTTGCAGCTACTGCTGAGTAGATGGGAGACTAATTAACCCCCATAAGACTTCTGTGAAACTGGTGGATATGTATCATTATCTAACATTTACAGGTAGAAAAGGAATAGAGAGGGAAAAATTACTTTTCTGAGATTGTACCATAAGCCTTGAAGAGAAAATGCACCACTGCAGTTTCCCGTCAGGTGCTCTTTCTTCATATGCCCAAAATTACATGAACAATGTACTATATTTTGTGTAAATATAATGTTTAGATACATATATATACATAAAAACTGAATTGCACACAATATCAGTAGGATGCGTATTAATAAGGTATATACTAAAGTCACAAAAATAATTTTCAAGTATTCATCACAAAAGGAATATTCAAGTAATGAGTACATGTAATACTTATAATTGAATAATCTAAAGTAATATATTATCACATCAAGGTAAGTGTATAAAGCATAGCACTCTGATTTTCAGAGTATACTCAATGCATTGCACTACTCTAAACAGGAATTCCACACAGAACAGCAGGCATGGGCGGAAAGCAGAGGGAAACTAAAGCATAATCTTAAGTAAATACATAAATAAATGATGATTAATAACCTACCAGTCTCATACAGGGCTAGCACATTTTCAACACGACTATACAGTCTGATAGCAGCTGCTCTGACGACACACGAAGCTGTGTCAGTGTGCCAGCGCAGCCCGAGGTAGTCTCAAGTGGGATGGATGTAAGTCAATGCCATGAGAGGGTCACTTTAGCTCGGGGCTTCCTCTCAGATGCGCTCTTCTAGCATTAAGTGAGTCACCATGCTGAACACAGTGAGACCTTCCTCTTGGCAGCCCTGTGACAGACTCTTGTCTTCTCCACCCTGGTCCAGTCATGGCCTTTTGCACAAATCCACCTCCTCTTTCCATTCCCAAATCTCAGTACCTAGATTTCGGATGGATTTCAGGTTCATGCCAGCTGACCGTGGGGCTGGAGACACCTGGGCATTCAGCTCATGGCAGGCCAGAGGGCTTGTGCCGGTGGCACCGTGAAGCCCCCATCCCTGGGGACTAACTACTGCTGCTGCAAAACGATGTCCAGACCGGGGAGTCCCCTTCTCCCTGCTCCCACCTTACAGGATGCAGGAAGGGGGCACCAATGGCTGCTGCCCTGAGGGCACTTCCCAGGAGCCGAGGGGGTCCCTCCAGGGAGGGGCTGGATCCGGGACTGACCCTGCTCTTGGGTCCAAGGGCTCAGGGTGACTCCCAGCCCCACTGCTCCCACTAGTCAGGGTTTGCTGAGGAGTGTGCAAGCTGAAATGATCCACAACAGCGCCATGCACGGAGCTGGCAAGCAGTACGGGGAGCCAGGCGCCCATTTTCCAGCTCGCTCCCAGGTCCCATCGTCTAATTGTATGGACATACCCGATGCATCTGACAGTCTCTGAGAAATGTTAGAGGAGCATCGCTGAGTGCTGAGACTCAAGCTGACAACTGGCCCACAGAGAAGCGGCCACTGGGTTTGCCCAGCAGTTCCCCCCTGGTTTAGGCTTTGTCAGGAGTCCCTGGAAATCAGTGGGAAAACTGTCGACTACCACAGGCTTCGTATCCGCATTACTGCGCATCTCTGCAAGCGTTGCTCATCGTGATATTTCTATTTTTCTCAGAGGTTCTTTTTCTTTACAGTGTGATGTCTTGGATCAGAATTTGTTAAATTTCCTCCCAGAACAAGAACATTCAGAAATTTATAAGATGTTATCTTCTTGTATGCTTATGACAGATTCTGCCTCATCGGATTACCTAAAAAGTAAGTTTTATTTTATCTTTCGCGGTAAATGAAAAAGCACGGGCAGGATAAAAATTTTCTCTCACAAAGAGTTTTTTATGTGATGTGCAATATAAAACTTAGGTTCATAGCCTTTTAAAAAGATCTTGCCACCTGGATTGACCCTTTGGTACTATTTTTAAATGAAACTCATTGCCTTTATTTTACTAGGCTAAGACTACTTATGTTAATTATTAAACATCATATCTTTTGAGACAGCTAAGGAAAATAGGTTAGCTGGTGGAAACTGAGAGTTTGCCTGAGACAAATCACATCTTAATTGATATTTCAGCCTGTTCAAGTAAGATGCTGTTCAGAGATATGTTAACGTTGCACACCTTTGGTTTGCATTATAGTTGAAAAGTATCTGTAAAATCATTGTAATTCTTTTTCAAATTTAATTTTGTTTTTCATAAAAACCCTTTTACTTGCCTTACCCTTATTCACTCTAGGAGGTAAGGCATAGGAAACCAGAAAACATACGATAATGCAAGATGTACAGCTGCTTAATCTACTGTATATACAAAACCTGCAGCTGACAGCTAATATGCCAAAGTTAATTTAATAGATATTTTGAGGTAATTAGGCATAGTTTTCCAACACAAAATGTGGAACAGCTGTGAGTCATGGACAGTCTAAATAGGGAAAAAAAAGCTATAAATGAAGGATGTAATTCTCTCGTTCACTACACCGATGCTATGGCAGTGTAACTCCCGCGATGCAGGTGGTGTAAGAGAAGGGCGAGTCAGTCTCCAAGGCTGTCCCTGGGCTGCAGGCAGACCTGGGCACGGCACTGAACAACCTGCGTCCCTGCAAGGCACTTCCTTGCAGAGGCTCTGATCCTGCAAGGTGTAGCACATCGGGGTATAGGACTCTGAGTGGTAACAAGCTGCTCTCGTGCTGCCAGTTGCAAGATTGGGGTTGGAAGACACCGTTGGTTGTGTTTAGCTTAAATAGTATATTTATTTGTTCTTCTTCTTCTTTTAACAATCCAGCTGACAATGAACTAGAGTTTTATTGTCATCTTCTGAGAGGAAGTTTGAACCCAAAGGAATTTCCAACCTATGAATACATAAAATTTGTAGGAAATTTTCGGTCTTACAGCAATGGTAAGCTTTAATTGTTGTATACGTGTTACTTTAGCTATATAGTATATAGTATTATATACTTATAGTAATATAAGTATTGTTCCATTGAACAAGACAGGCTATTTTTAACATTATGGGGCAAATTTTGCTTCACACGGATCTCGTAGCTGATTTGCAAAAGCTGGACGAATACCTACGAAGACTGAAATTGTATTAGTTGCTTTTGTTACTGCCTTTCACTTGTTAGCAGTGATCCTGGACTCTGGGTAAGTTTGCAAATAGTGACCGGTTCAGAGGAGGGCTTGTTTGTGCTCACCAATGCTGCGTGCTAAGACTGTACCTATTAGCTGAATAATAAGCTTGCTACCTTATCTGCTGGCTTACGTTAAACACAAATTCTGTGCCAGAACCGATAATCTGCCAAATCTGCCCTTTCACCATTCTCCGGAAAATTTTGGGGAGCACCACGTACCTGAGTGCCTGCACCCACCGCCCCACGCTGCGGGGAGGGGTCCCCTGCTGCTGGCATCGGAGTGGCTGAGGGCGCTTCCACCCGCCTCCCTCTCCAGCTGCCGTTTTACATTCCTCTCCAGCACTGCAGAACCCAATACTCTCCAAAAAAAAAAAAAAAAGAAATACAGTCAGCATAGTCGCTAATGCACCACAGTCAGTCTAGGGAAACCATCTTTCAAGGGATGAAGAGCAGATTTCCACCTCGCCTGTTCCCTAACAAACAGATTGCTGCACGGCCATTAGTGTCAGAAATGAAATACTCTTTTATTACTTTCCCTTCTCCTGCCTGCCCAAGTTTGCTTTAGTTACTTGCCTGATTGAACTCCAGAGTGGCATTTCCAAAGTTGCTGGTATTGTTCCAAATAGGTCATCCTCAGCAAAAAATTCCCCACCGTGCTTTCCAAAAACCGCATGCCACACTGCGAAAAAAAATGTCCCTGTCCCCGTTTAACTTTCTGCTCTTGCTCCACATGACTAGAATAGAAACCTACATGCAGGATGGAGATATGTATTTCTTGTTTGGTGCCATCTGATTTGAGGCTTTATTTGTATAAAAAATGTAACTGCTTGTATGCTTTCTAGTTTGAATGAAGAGAAACGCGGCTGCCTGACAGACGCGCGCACCAAGCTGTTCTGTTTTCTAGAGCAGAAACCGGATTTCAGGTGCTGACTCATACGGATACATTTCTACCAGGGGAATTTCTGATCCATTTTCTTCAAGGATTTTCAGCCTTTTATTTTGGCATGACCTTAATATTGCCCTCTTACCCATTAGGATTTCATATCCCAGCATTTGTATCAGTGGCTATTTCTCAGAAGAAAGATAAAACTTGCATTACAGATATCTTCCCTAGCTTAATGCATATAAACTAAATGGGAACATACTGATTTCAGAAGACATCAAATCATTTTCCAAAGACCCCAGCTTATAGCTTTCAAATAGGACATGTGCTTTCTGCTTCAATATTTTTTTTCCTCTGTGCTACCTTTTTCTAAATCTTCTACTTTGTTTTGTCTCTTCCAATTTCTCCCCATCTCTGCTGCAGTCTGACCCTCTGGTGGGTAGGGAGGGACGGCCCTTGCCCCCGCTCTGTGAGATGGTGCCTCCTGGCCCTTCCCCTCTCCCCATCGCAGGACGGCAGCTTGCCCATCTTCACTAGTTTCCCTGGTTCAGTGCAGAGCCTAGTGGAAATACTTGCTTCACCAGTGCAAGACACAAGTGTCCCCAGCACTGCTCCCCTTTGGCTGGGGGTCACCCCCATGGTCACAAGTGTCCCCCCATGGTCACCCCGCCAGCCTGGCTCCTAATCCAGACACAAAACCGCCTCCCAGCAAAGGAAGCGAGTGCACCGGACTCATGATGTAGCAGCAGCAAACTGTTTGCTTGGGAGATGATAACCTTGGGCCAAGGACAGAGTGAGCAGACGGAGGAGGGTACAAACCTCCGAAGCGGCTGTCGTTAGATCCACCGGGCTTCTTGCGTCAGCCAGCTGCACCCTGCGCAAGGCATGGGGGACATCAGCTCCAGCAAGCACCGTACGAACGCAGCTTTCCAGCCCCAGGGCTGGGGTCAAGCAGCTGTGCTTTGGCACAGGGACTTGCGGCACGGACACCTTTGAGCATCTGATGGGCACAGCGGTGGGCTGGATTCCCACCTCTGCTTGGCCCCCCACACCCCAGGGCACCCCGTTATTTGGCACTGTCCTGCCAGTCCACGCACCCTGGGGCTGTCATCTGCCAGCCCTGCCAGTAATTGCTCTCTTCTTCCTCCCATTAAATAAATACCTGTTCTCCAGCCAGCCCCCAGCCAGGCCAAGCGGGCAAGAAAGGCAGCGGTGGGAAGGGTGGTGGGGGAGAGACGTATCACTCTCGGGGCAGCGCTCATCCTCCGTGCGTAGGATCAGCTGGCCCCAAATCCTGCTTTTCGGAGGTGTTTGTGGAGGAAGGAAGCTAAGCTAAAGATAAGAAAAGAGTTAGTTGAGCATACTGTGGGGGAAGAAAGACAGAAATTGCAAATTAAGCTTAATTAGCAGGAGACGATCCTTATGAATGTATTCAAGAATGCTTTTCCCTGTAGCTTTTCACAGCAGTGGAAGTGTGAGCATGTTTTTACACGTGGGAGACTGATACAGGATGTTCTTCTCTAAATACAAATCTCTGCCGTTCCTTTTCAGCTGCCCGACGCCAAATCCTACCTTTGTTTCCAATGGTTTGGTGAGCGTACGCTGAGTCCGCCCTGCTTCTGCGTTCCGGCCGCAGGGACGCTGGAGCCCCTGTGGCTGGGGAGGCTCTTTTATCCCTGGGCAGGCTGGATCCCATCAGGATCCCATCAGGATACTAACTATTCCATTCTCATTAATGTAGGGTTGTGGCAGTGACAGTCCTGACGAATCTTTCACCTTCTCGCTTAACCTTGCTCATTGCTCGTATAATGGTGGTGCTTGGGGGAAGGGGGTCATGCGTGCTGGGGTCCCAGTGACCTTGCCCCCCTCCCTCCTCCCTCATACCTTCTCCATTAATCGCATTGTGACTTATGGCTGAGAACATCATATAAGGATGGTTTTGAATGGATTAATTTGAAGGACTGAGGCTTGGAAAGCCAGTTAGGGGCTTAGCTGCTCTCCCTAACTTTCATGGGAGCTCTGGGTCTTTAAAGGCCATTGTACTGAGATGCCAAAGAGAATCTTTTTTTTGCTAAAGCAGAACAAATACCTGATATCTATCAAGGTGACTTGTCACCAGGATTGCCATCAGGGAGCCAGATCATGCACAACCTACAGTGAACCCATGCTGCTCCCCCCGAGGAGCAGTCACTGGCACCTTTCCCCCATCCAAGAAGGGGCAAGGAGATGCATGTGCAAGCCCCAGATACTGCCTGGGAAAGTTCACGTAGCTCACGGCATGTGTTCAGTCTTTCAGAAGATCACTGTCCCTAGAGCTCCTGGGCTCAGCTATAGCTGGAGGCTAGAGGAGCTGCAAGGCCCAGTGCCAGGGTTAGCAGGAGGGTCCACGCTTGGGCTGGTCCCGGAGATGGTGTGCGGAGGCCATACTCTGTAACCCCTGCTGCAAGGACATTCCTGCAGCTGCATCTACACCAGACACGTGACACGAGCTGCCTGCACATGAGCGAACCGCCCTCAAATTAGCTGTGCCCAAGCGAGAGCGGCCGACCAGCCAAACAGCAATGTGAGCTGTGCAGAGTGACTGCATGAGTCACTGGCTGTGCTAAATCAAATACAAAAGATTTGATTTTCCATTTGGGAGGATTATATAATCATCATTAATTAAGCTTCAATGAGAAAAGCAGGACTATAACCTGATGCAAAGACTCAGTAGTCCCTTGAGAGGAGGGGAGGTGGCCCATGGGCCGCTCAGAAGAGGAAGGTGGAGTTCCCTCTTTGCTTCTATGATAAATGCCTACTTGCTCTCCGAGCAAAAGGGCTTTTTTTAATTTGCAAATAGGAACTCTTTCCAATATTTTATATATTTCAGGTTCTGGTCCTGTAGTCCAGATTTTAACAAGAGAGGTGAACATAGGCCAACATCTGAGGGAGCCGAGTGCCACCGCTGTACCTGTTGACCAGGAGTACCTGATAAGGGGCAGAGTCATGTCAGCATCACCAATGAATAACGCAGCGGCTCCCATCCAGTTTTGCCTGAAGGCTGAGAGGGGAGACAAGTAATAAAGATAACCCTCCCAAAAATCCAAGGAAATGCTTAGCTCCCAGTATAAAATGTCAAATTAAGTGAGAATAAATTATTTTACAAAGCCGCTTAATAGCTCACTCTGATAAGAAAAGATAAGGCGGGCTGGATTTATCCCTCCTGTGAAAATTGTTTGTACGTTTGTAAACAGAAAAAGATCTCTCATAATTATATAACCAAATATTGGCTTTGGTATCCTATTTCTGAGGTGACATACTTGCTTAAAAACTCCTGGAAGGATCAAAGCTGGAGTCCTGCCTTTCAAAGTGTTCACCAATATAAAAAAGGACCACCAGCATTTTTAAAGTGGCAGATCCATCCTTTCATCCAAAATGCCTGAAGTTTTCCTCTTAAAGGAGGAGATAGCTGTTATGTGAAAAGAGTTCCTGATCAAGTAATATAACTAAATATTATAGTAGAACGTAAAACTGTGCATTTTTGTTCCTAGTTACATGGAAACTCAGGAAGTATCTGGTTACTGGATGCTAATAATAGCAGATACTTTACTGTTAGCTGATATATCTCTTAGAGATAAGAATAACCATCAAGAAAATAATTACGCTGGGGAGAAAAAAAACCTTTTCACTCCCAGAACAATTAATTCAATCTGAATTCCTTTTTAAAAGAAATAAACAGATTTATACAGAAGATACATTGATCTTGAGCCTCCATAAGCATATGCAGAAACATCTGATAACAAGAATAATTCAAACTAAAGTGAATATTTTGATCAGAACCGACAGCCGCATCTTATTATTTACTGTTAACAATATTGTAGAAGCTGCAGCTAGCAATCTGCAGTGCTTGTGCTGGGCTCTCTATGGGCACTTAAGAAAAAAAGGCACCATTCCTGTCCTAAAGAATTTACTTGGGATTCATAACAACAGAGGATGGCGAGGGGAGAAACAAGAGGAGGAAAGAGGAGAGAGGAGATCAAAGTGGACAAGTGACGTCTGGACACCGTCACTGTTACTCATCCGAAGCTACTGGGTGCAGTCCAGCTTGCCATTAGCACTTTAGATTTCTTCATGATATATATTAATTGCTGAATATTCTGGTTTTCTGTGGTCGGAATTTATTTACACGCAACAATCTTGATTTTATCCTGGTCTGTTCAGCTTGTATTTTTTGAAATCACTGTTCAGTTTGTTTCACAGTCACTAAGACTGGTTCTTTAAACATTAATATCTACTAACAAAACAGGAAGGAGGGATTTCTTCTTTCAAATGGCATAAAGGAGAGGTTTGCTGTTACAGGAAGAATATGTTTTAAACATCCTAAGTTAAAATAAGATGACCAAGCAACCGACTGCTGTACTATTATTAACTGAATAATGTGGCATCTGGGTTGTTTTAAACATGTTTTCATTCATTTCATGTGGCATGATTTCTAACCCTAAGGATAAAAATCTTTTTGTCTATGGTAGTTAAGGGCTTGGTTCCTTATATATATTACTTATTTTTAACATCTTGTCCTTAGTGTCCTGGTCTTTTTTAAAAAAACCAAAACCAAACAACAACAAAAAAACCCTGTATATAGGCAAATCAGTTTCTTTCTGTCTTTTATATGACATTTGCAGGTAATTTAATATTTCTTCTACAAAAGAATTTTGTGGTAGCTCTAAGAGCAGCAGGTCTGATAGTTAACCGCAAAAACTTGAAATTCATGCTAAGGAGCATCAGCTAGCTGATATATATGAGACAACTGTTTCACCTTTCTGATTATGTATTTAGCTTTATCACATGACCTTCTAATTCCCTACTCAGGATATTTCGTCTAGATCATTTAATGGTGAAACACACATGCCCTCATTTACCCGAGCCCACCTGTTTATAGCCAGCTTACCATTTTCATCAGGTGCCTTCTGACAAAAGCACTCCAAGACCTGTATTTGTCTTATAAATGTTAGTATCATCATAGACTCAGGCTTCATTCTATATTTTCTATTCCACTGTTTTTCTGTGGTGCTCTCAGAAAGTTCGCTACCAAACTTTGCTACTTCAAGGTGTTGTGTTTTTTTTAAAGAGACTTGGAGAATTATAAAGTATGATTTTTCAGAAGGCATGCTTAAAAGATTATACCACGATTTTTTTTTTTAATTCATGTAATGATCTCTTTTTTTAACTACACTTTAAAATTTATCAACAAAATAAAATTCAAATTTGCTGACCAGCTGCAAGAGCAGAGCAAACCAGGCTGTGCAGACAGAGCTGTGGAAAGAACAGATACCAACAAAATAAGTCAAGCAGCAAAGTAATTCAGAAACAAATGTGTGATTTTTTTCTTTCAGTTATTGTAGTTGTTATTTTCAGACCAAGATGTACATTTCAAGGTGGTGGCTACCTGCCTGCATCATCGAGGCTTTTAGTGCTTGGGTTTTGTGAAGGGCAGCTGAGTATGGAGATGGCATAGTAGCTGTTCGAAGACTGGATGACTTTCAGCCAAGCCAGCTCTGTCTCATCTCCTTGGACTTATTCATTCACCGCCGCCAAGTTCAACATTCCCAAATGTTGTGATGAAATCCCAAATTTACTACATAGCTGTCCTATACGATAATCATTACCCTTTTAGTATTGCTTTTACCTCTTGGAAATATAATCCTATTCTGTAAATGCCACATTCAGGGATGTATTCTGCTCTCTTCTGAGAATACGTCTCAGGCTCATGGCTGTTTACATCAAACAGCTGATGTAAAAAAGCCATCTGCTCTCTTTGGTGCAACTTGGTCTCCACTCGGTCTCCGCTTTCTTCTGCAACTGGTGTCATTTGCAAGCCCATGGGTTCACTAACTAGGTTAACTTATCATACCTGTACTTCGGAGGCTGAATGTGCTGATCTTATTTTCCTATCTTAGAGCCCAGCCTGCAAACATTTGCTGCTGAACTTGGCTATTACAGAGAGAAATGGGCCCATTGACTTCAAATGTGACAACATATTATGTAATAAGCTCGGAAGTAACTTTTTACAATGCCCTTAATGTGGGTTTATAGCAATATCATTAATTTTTAAACAGGACTGACTACAGAAATCAACAGACTTGCACAAAATAATCATATATACTCTTTACTCAGGTTTCTCCTGTTTCCTGTAGCTCCTAACTCTTTCTTCTTTTTTTCTACCTCTTGTATTAATAATCCCATAGAAGCCCTCGTATATGCACATAACCCCAGGAGCAGAACAGGAATACATATTCCTAGGAAGTCCCCAGAGCAAGTGTGCTTTGCTGGTGAAAGGAGGAGAATTTTGCCCATATTTTTAATCTTAATATCCAGCCAGCATGCCCTCCAGACTCAACTGCAAGAGAGGGCTGTAATCTCTGTGGATGTTCACATCTGCATTGCCTTCTCAGATGAGGAATCTTTCTTCCCCTTTTTGGCGCAGTATATATTGTGTACACAGTGGCCTAATCACGGATATGAATTGTCCTCAGAGTACTTATTTTTCTGCCTTATATCCTGTTATCCCTATTAACAGCTGTGTATTGTTATTCTAAGGCTTTTAGTAGGTTGAACTGAAAAAAGCACATGTAATAAGTTGAGACTTCTTCCATCTCTACAATTCGTGCTAGTGATCTAAAGCCCAGTGCAGAAGCACCCCAAAATAAAAATTGCTAGCTATGTCCTCCCCAGATAGACAGAAAATTCTTCATTTTCACAGGAATGGACATGGTTATCCTTGCTTTGTCCTGTGCAGAAGAGACAAACTGTAGGAAATTTCATAAAGTTGGATATAGAGGCCTAATAGTAAGGAAAGATAGTTTCTTACTAGCATTAATTCCTATTAGCATTAGATTAACTCATATTGGGGAACTCCGGCTGCTAGACGGGATCTTCTCTGCCCCCATGGGAGACAGCCAGTTGGGCAGGGCAAAACCCCATGGGGCCAGCCCAGTTACCACTGCAGTTCAGCACACAGTTTTCCTTCACTGCTGTGGGAGTGGGATTACCATCTCTAAACAGCTCGGATGAAGATTTGGATGAAGAATTTGCGTTATGCCATTCTAACATGGGACTGTGGGCTAGCTTAAGGCAACACGTTCTTTTGGCAACACATTTCTGTGGCAGGAGGTGCTAGCGGGCCCTCAAAGCAACACAAGAGCCATGCAATCACAGAAGACAGATAAAAAAAAACATACATGAAATCTGTAGCCACATCGCATCCAGTTTTTCCTTCTGCCCAGTGTTTCAGGAGACAGCAGGCCATCTGCAGACTCACCAGAAATGCCCAGCTCTGGAAGCCCAGTGCCATACACGGGGTCCTCTTTGCTCTTCTTTAAAACAAGGAGAACTTGGGCACACTGGGGACGGTTCTCCTTAGATGCAGAAGGGGAAGGTGCACTTCAGCAGCCCCGAATCACAAGCAGCCTCTTGCCAGCTCGACGAAGCCTCACTGGCTGTGGGCCCTGGTGTTTTGCCACTGATGACTTGACGAACTCTTTCCAGCTACCTCCCTTGCCAATGCTTTTTTTCACTGCCTCATGGAAGTTAGTGCGCTAGGCATGCCGAAGCGTATATTTTTTTCTTGTGAGTGGTGAAAAAGAGCAATTGGATGCATGGGGTTTTATGGTTTATGCTCTGTAATAAGGTTTGGCCTTATTTTTATCAGGATTAACCTATAAGATTCATACTTGAAGTTAAGCTCTGATGTCTTTCTGCCTAACATGACTGACTTGAATTTAAATATATGCATATCAGCTTTAAAAGCTTTTAAAGCACCTCTCTGAATAAAATTATTATTAGTATGCTTCAAGTGTGCAAAATATTCAGGGAGAGCAAATCTCATATGAGGCATGACTCTGGGTCCTGTTTTTTTTTCCCTACCTAGTGCCTAACTCCACGTGCAATGGCTTTGATGAGGCTGTCCCAAGGGCTTACAGAACATCCCCAGGAAAGCAGGTCTGCTTTGTTGCGACTGTTCGTTTGGCAACGCCTCAGTTTTTAAAGGTAAGTGCATACCCTGGATCCCATTCATTTCAGAACTTCTCAAAACACTTTCAGATAGGGTGACACACAAAGTTCTTAATTTTGCTAATTGAATGGATTACAGATATCACATTTCATGCACAAAAATCCAGTGAAGAGGATTATCAGTGCGAGCCAGGATCTGCAGAAGTGGTGTCACTTCTGCCCCCCTTGCATGGGAAATGGAAACCCTCGTTGCATTAGAAATAGCAAAGTCACTTTGAAAGTGGGTTCTTCGTTGCTGCTTTCTGTTACTGCGATGGGACAGTGTATAGTTGGCCACAACGCTTTCATTTTTGCCCCTCGGTGTCTTCGGGTGACTGCTGCTAGGTTTCCTCCTCCCAAATCCTGGTAGTAAGCTGCTTCTGGAAATAAGGATAGACCACCCGACCTTGTGCCTGGCACTGTGGTTCCCTAATTAACAAACATGAGCTACTGCATCAGGCGTCCCGTCCTCAGAGGTTAAGAGATTAAAAAGTCTAATTGAGACCTAGCCGGTGTGAAATCACTGTTCCCTTGGCCTGGCTCCATTACTGCTCAGGGACCTGCAGGGCACTCTCAACTGATTCATGGCCTCGGCAGGCAAGTAGAGTCCCTTCTGGGTAAGTAAGTGAGGACACTTCCCATAAATCTTAACCACAGTAATCATATTAGCAGTAGAGGGTGGAGTTAAGGTTTTCCGGGAACCCTGAAAGCAAATTCCCTTGTCTTTGGGTAGCTAACATCTCAAAATAAACAGGGAAACGAAATGAGCTGCACATGGCAATGAGCTGCCCAGTGCTAGGGGAGAGAAGGTGTTAGCTGCCGGGAAACCCTGAGCACCGATCTCTTCAGTTCACCTGGATGACTCATTTAACCCCCAGTCTTGACTTCCTCCTCTAAAATGAAGGCAAAAATATTTACCTGACTGGCTAAGCAAGGCAGAATCAGCGTTTTGGTTGCACACAGCAATGTCTGCATGTTGCACCTTGAATTTTAGGGTATATGTTCTTGGCATCAGCATGGATTTTGGTGTAAACTGGAGGAGGGGAGAGAGGAATTTAAGGTATGCGTGAAGCCTTTTGCTGCTGTACGGTCAGCAACTTTAATCAACTTTGTGAGTATTGATATGTATCAAAGAAATGCTTGATGGCAGTGCACCGCAGCTTTTCCTTTGGTCTCAAGAGGGTTTAAAACATTGGTGGCCTGAAAGACTTCTCTCCCTGAGAGTGACAGCAGAGAGAGAAGTGGCAGAGGAGACGATGAGAGGGTGTCACTTGCACAGGGGGATGTGGCACCAGGGAGCGGGGGGACAGCAGCACTGGGGGCCAGCGGTCAGGCTGTCCTTACCAGTGACAATGGAGAACCTCCTGCAGGAGGGACATGGGAGACACGGTAACTCTGGATGCAGCCAAATCCGGAGCACTGATGTTGGCAAGTCCCATCCAGGGGTCTCCAGGCTGACAGCTCATGGAGATGGAGCTGCCCCTGCAAACCGTCATTGGGAGAGGAGAGGTCGGCAGAGGGGAGCTGCGAGCAGGCTGGGAGCTGGCCGTGGGGCACGCAGCCAGCCCCAGCCCATGCACGGGTGTGCACCGCGGTGCCATCCTTCCTCCCCTTCCGACCTCCACCCAACAACGAATCGCTGCCAACTACGTCCTGATCCCCATCCCTCTGGGCCAAGGATGTCCTGCCTCGCAGACAGCCCTGTGCCCTGCCTCCTGTAATTCACTTATTAATTATCATTCTCATGAGAGCTAAGGGCTGCTGTGAGTTATAAGGGCCAGCTTCTTCTCACCTGGCACCAGGGTGCCACCACAGGAGTGAAACGCAAGGCAAAACTGCCACCTTTCACCCTGAAAAGGCATTTCCACCTCCGCGGCACGTAGCGTCCCCAGCTATTGAGTGGGAAGGAGAGTGTCCCCCTTTCTCAAAGAGGGCTTGGAGAGCAGACGTCCAATAGGGCCAGGCAAGGGAAGTGGGTATCTTAAGTAACACAAAGAGAGCGAGGAAAGACGTGGCAAACCCAGGTGGGACCAAGCACAGGCTGGATGTTGGGAAGGGGCATTGCCCCTCGGGGCCGTGGGGAGCACAGCTGTCACAGCCTGGGCACTGCTTCAAAGCCATAAAAACTTTGGCACCCCAAGGAACAGTCATGGCTCTCAAGTCCATGTGCAATCACAAGTTCTTCTCCCCAACTCCTGCAAAAATGTTGGCATGGATAAATACAATAGATAGATAGTTCTCTGGAATTGCCAAAACACATGTGAATCCTCTGTTTTCTCCTCTTATGCACCGTATATTTATAGCTAACAAAATTTAGATGAAGCAGAGGGGTGAAGCCGCAACTCTCAGTAAGCTGGCTTTCTTCACCATACAGGAGATGTGCATCGTGGAAGAACCTCTGGAGGAATTCACATCAAGACACAGTCTGGAGTGGAAATTTTTATTCCTGGATCACAGGTTGGTGGCAAGAAAAGCACTCCTGGTTGTGTTCGGTGCTTGTCTACTGCTATTTTCCTAAGTGCAATTCTCTCAAATAGTGTTACATTTCACATCTAAACAGGAGGGCAACCACTGAAATTCCTACAAAAGATGATATTTACTATTTCACCCTGCATTTATTTTTATCAGTCTTTTAAAACAAAACTACTCTGTTTCTCAGGCTGAATTTATGATTAGCTTGTTCTTGTTTGCTTTAAAAATATCAATGGACCAAAGTCTGTCACACGGCAAAATCATCTAATTGTTATAATAATATAATAATTCTTTCCAAATCCCGCCATTGATTGTGCGTGTGCAAATCCCACCGAGTTGCAGAGGGAAAGTCTGCGCTGGCCTGAGGCAACCGCGCTGGCAAAGGTACAAAGCAACTGCCTCAGCACACCACGGACGAGCTCTGCAGACACCCAGAGGGAAGTGGCACAGATGATCTCCCCTCCTACTCCCCTAGGCCCGGCAGACCATGGCTTCCTATCACCTTGCCACGTGTTCTTCCCCGTGCAGGGACTGCGGGAGCCACAGCAGAGCCCCTGACCAAGAAACAGCCAGGGAATGGCTCCCTCACAGCAGGTTCTTGTGTGAAGGTCCCTGAGAAGCTGAGTTGCTTTCCACAACCACATTTTCCCTGGAAAGATGGGGTTGTCGTGGCCTTGTCCTGGGGGGAAGGTGCTGTGCCCAGCCGGGCATCCCAGGCACAAGGAGGGGGAAAGTCAGGATCCAGTCCCCTGGGTTGGACAACTGTACACCGATGAGCAAGAGCAGATCTGGGCTTTTTACATATCCATGTCAGCATGCAGAACTGCTGTTTCTTTCATGGTTTATGAATTCACTCATATTGTCCCTAACTGCAGAGCACCGCCGATTATAGGTTACTTGCCTTTTGAAGTGCTGGGTACTTCTGGCTACGACTATTACCATATAGATGACCTAGAGCTGCTGGCAAGGTGCCACGAACACTGTAAGTATCGCATAGCCCAGGCTCCTGTGGAGTCACTGGGACACCTCTTTTCAGTGAAATGTAGTTTCAGTTAAAATTGGTTTAAACTTGGATGGTGCGGTTTGACCCTTGCCTCACGTCTGTATGTCTTAGCGGAGTTATAGCAGATTGGGGGCACTGCAGCAGATCGGCATCTGGGCCAGACTTATCAAGCTCTGAAAAATACAATTTTAACTTCTGTATCCCCAGAAGCAGTCAGCGAGACTCACTGAATGGATAAAATACACCAGATTAGACACCTGCTCTGCTAGTAAAGAATATACAGGAATAGTTCAAGCAATCTCAGAGGAGATCCTATTTTCTAAAATTGTGGTGGATTTTTTACCCTAATGTTGTTCACTGTGTATTTGGGATTACCTGTGGTTATTTAAATATAGTCTATTAAGATTTAATTGAAAAACTCTTTCACTAAGTAAAGAAAATGAGGCAATGCTTTTCAAATATTTGCTTACAGAACTGGCTGGAATATCTCAGCTTACCGCCTCTGGATGTCCTGAAAATATCCCGTCAACATTAGGTTTTCTATGTTGACATTGAAATATAGAAAGGCTAAATATGTGCATATTTGGGCACCCCTTGAAATCACTGGGGGAAAAAAGCAGAGATTAATTTTGTTGGTGAATCTTTAAAACCTTTAATATACCCCAGTTTACTGCACTTTGAATTCTTGCCAGTCTGGGAATTTTCTTTCCGTTTCAAATGGTTTTTGTCTTTGCACAATGTTATCTCCTATACTCACTTCATTCTGCAGAGAATACTCCTCTTTTCAAGCATTTTTATCCTGTACTTTTCTGCTATAGAACTTAAGATGATCACTCTTAGAAATTAATCCCAGACGCCTAATTAAGCAGTATGTGATCAGCACATAAACCAGGGTAAGATCTATGTTTAAGTTGTAGCAGACATTAATGCATTAGTGTCCAAAGTTAAGGTTAATTGTACCGCGTAGGATGTACCGTTCGAAGTGTCAGAAGAAGATACCTACTGATCTTTATGATATTTGCTCTACCACACAACTGACAGGGCCATGCACTCAAAAGGTACTTAGGCTCCTGTCTCCCTTGGGAATCGCTGGGGCCATGGATATTTTTGTCACTCTTTTCACATTTCATGTCATTTTCATATCGGAAATTGTGCTACAAGCTGTGTGTATTTTCTGCTGACAGTGATGCAGTTTGGCAAGGGGAAGTCGTGCTGCTACCGGTTTCTGACCAAAGGACAGCAGTGGATCTGGCTCCAGACCCATTACTATATCACCTACCACCAGTGGAACTCCAAGCCAGAGTTCATTGTATGCACACACATGGTGGTAAGGTATGGAAACTCCTGTCAACCGGCGGGGACATAAAGGACAGTAAGATAAGGGCATCCTCAAGACTGCCAACATTTTCTCTTAGAAACATGTCTTTTATGCAACAAAAATGAAGCCTGAACTCTCTGAAGGAAATACGTTCGTTACAAAAAAAATGATCAGACTAAACCTTACTTTATGCTAAGCTTGATTTGTCAATCACGAGTTTAGGGGCAGATTAACTGGTGTGTTTTTCCATTTTGTGCAAAAATAGGGAATAGACAGATCCCTTAACTGTTTGCTTCCTCTAATCCTTACATTGCTTTTAAAGAGATGTGTGGAAGCTTTCCAATGAAGTTATGAAGTAGTTGTAGGATGTGAACTTGATCTTTATATATACACTTCTTTAACGTACTTTTTGCCATCAAGAAGACAGGAACAGAGCAAAAACTGAAAATGAAAAGTCTCTCAAATGTTATTCCGTAGCTTTTAAGTGTTTTTTCAGCTGTTCATTTAAACTGTAAAATGTTACAATAATTTGTTCCTCCACTTGCTTAAAGCACGTTTTATGAAAGATAACAATACCGTGTCGATACGTAGAATTATATTTTCTGTTCAGTTATGCAGATGTTCGGGTGGAGAGGAGACAGGAGATGGGCTTGGAAGAAGTGTCCTCAGAGGTTGTGTCCTCAGCACTAAAGGTACAATGAGACAAGCTTTTTTCATGAATATATGTAGTAATCACAACTTGTTCCTATGTTAACATCAGTGAAGAGTCCAGCATTGTCTTTCTGGGTGGATTCCCCCAACTTCAGAATTCATTGCTCACTTGAATAATTTTAAAGTAAATTGGATAAGCTCACAAAAGGCTAAACCTGGAGATCAGTAACAGTGACAAATTAAGTGGAACATGGGCAGGGGCAATGTGAGGTATCTCCACCTTTCCTTGGTGAGGTACTACAGTTTAAAGATTCATTTGGACGTGTTCTGGCAATCAGCCTTCTTGGCTACATCTCAGTGATCTGCTGAGAGAAGAAAGAAAAGCTCCTCCTCGGTGCACGGCTGAGTGTCTCAGAGAGGTTGCAGTTGCCGTCACATCCGACTGAATGCAAAAGAAAGATTCAGAAAAACACCTGAAGGCACAAAATGACTATGGCAGTACCTTGCTCTTTATTTCCAGCTCAGTGATAGCTCTTTGTAAAATGCATTAGTTAGATGCTATTTGGAAGGGACATTGACACCTGTGCCCAGGTCTACTGCTGGGATTAGTTCTGCTCAAGTTATTTTAGGCCAGCCAAAGAACTGGGTGTGCAACCACTACTAGATGCATTTCAAAATGTTTTCACCCTGACAGATGCAATAGGTATTCCCTTTTTTTTGTTTGTTTTAGGACAGTGGCACCAGCTTGGATCCTGAACAGCACTTTAATGCACTTGATATTGGTGCCTCAATCCTCAGCGCTAGTCGGACACCCTCAGTATCATCCAGGAGCTCACCAAAATCTTCCCACACACCCAAGTCGGACCCAGCCTGTGAGTGGCATTCCTGGGTTACTGCATTATTTTTAATTTAGCCAAGTTACAGAATGTATGCCTATACACCACAGCTGCTAATTTAACAGTTATTTATGAGGTATCGATGATACGTGTTTGTCACTGGCAATGAAGCACGTAATCTGAAATGGTAACGTACAAGAGGGAAGGTTCTAGTGTAACCATCCATACACTGGAAAATAGGTAGGGGGACTAGCCGTAAGGCCTGCTGTTTCGATCTGTTATGAAAATGAGGACTTCTCTCTTCAGATTTTAAGGCACCAATATAAGCAATACAAGGCCCCTGTAGACTTACATCAGTAATAACAGCCTGTGGGTGATTCTCTACTGGCCAAGATTCAGGATGCTCCAGCCAAGACTTGGGCACACCTTGTACACCCCTTCTGCTCCCTGGTCTGGAAGAAAAGCCAATGAGCTAACCTAAATTTATTGTTATTTGGCCCACATGAAGGGAGTTTCAGCTGTTTTAGAACAGCTCTTGGGTCCTTTTGCACCATTCACTGGAGCACAGAATCATAATCTGTCTCATTTACTTTTATCTTTGCCCAGGCCCTCCTTATCAGTTTAATTTTACTGCCATTGAAGTCAACAAGAACAGCCTTGACTCTTGCTGGAATTTAGCCAGGCCGTAATCATTTCTAGCCGGGTCTCATAATTCCCACTTCAAACAGGGATGATTTCCAGCGTCTGAGAACTCACCGGTACTTTTCTTGCAGCTACACCAACAAAGCTGATTGCAGAGTCTAACGCTCCCTTGCCAAGAACACCGAGCGCGCAGCAGGACTTATCCGTGCAGAGACTCAGTCAACCTACCGCTCTTCAGGTAACTTCACAAAGAGTCATCAAAATAGGCAGCCGGTATAAAGCATGTGCCACATATGCAGATTAGCAATTAAAAACAACTTACACAGAAGCCATGGCATTAGAAGAAACCTAAAATTTAAAGGAGCCAAACTTATAAATAAAGTTTTGCTTTGTTTTGTTTTGCTTTGTTTTAAACCCAGGTTTCTTTGCCTTCTCAGCCTTCATGTGAGCTTCTCCCACAGCAGTTGCTGCCTCAAGCAACTCTGCAAAATCAGCCTGCACCTCTGGCACAGGTTAGTTGGGAATTTGGAAGTGGAATAGGTCACTTGCCTATCTCCTGATATTTTCTCCTTTTAGTATCTAAAGTCCGCAAATCCACCAGCTCTCAAACACTTAAAATATTGTGGGAAAGTAATCTGAGTTGTACAGTTGTGTGCTTAAACACATATCTGCATACAGGCATTCAGAACAGAAGCCCAGGTGCATGTAGGTTCAGGTGCACACACACAGCTATTTCACAGGAGGACAAAAAACAGATGGAAAAAGTTTTCAGCTTTGCTTCTACAGAATCAGGTCCCATCAAAATCAAGGTCACAATGAGAATTAAAACCAAAAACTAACAAAGACACACAGTCCTCCTAAAAACACCTGTTTGGCTGTGCTGATGCAGAACTAACCAGCGGTAAAGGACACGTAAGTTCAACAAACCTCATTTTGTGAGCGTGCCAGTAATGGTGAGGATGCCACTGGAGACAAATTCCTCCACTGAAATCTATTAACCCGTATCTCAAAAGCAGGTGATGCCCCAAAAAGCCACCTCAGTATTTCATTTGCAGTGGATTTTGAAGGAGTAAATTTGAGTACCATGTTCCCATCACATTGTTTCTCTCCTGTGGTCATGCTGCGATGATACACCCCATCATCCTCCGTTTTTAGAAATGCCAGAGCAGTCCTGGACCTAGGCTGCGTCTACTATTGGTACCCTGTACTTCCTCACAAGATCTCCGAGTTTCTTCCTGTAGCATATAAAACATAAAAAGTCCTGAGGACCCCTGCTTTAAAATAACAAGTTCTCATTTATCTTCTATGTTTAATATTCTTTTCACGACTCCACAGCAGCATGCAGCGAAGAAACAACATATCAATTATCTGCTCTGAGCATTAATTTTCTTTTACAGATATTTCTCTCCGTTATTCATTAATGCATTTCCAAACATCAATTAGTTTATTTATTATAAACCCACGTGTGTTTTGTTTGACTTTTTTCTACCTCCCTTTCTTGTCCGTCAAAGCTCTTTGTGAAGAGATGCTTTCCAGTCATTTACCGGGAGCCTCGCTGCCTCGCCCCTTCCCAGTAAAACGCTCTTACTGGCACGCCAGCTGCATTTCTTCTCCGCCAAATCAGAGCGCCGTCCAGTCGCACGGCCACTGGTTCAGCCTCTTTGGACTGGCCAAATCTCGGTGAAAGGAAGAGGGTGGACTCGAGTCTGTCTACACAGGCAGCCCTCTGGCAGCCCTCTTCTCGACTGGCAGCAGTCACAGCCATGCTCCTGGCGAAGCTCAAGATGGAGCTTCCCTGGATGTGGAGCAGGGAAATAGCACCAGGATGCTGCAGCTCAGGTTGCCGAGGCTCACACCCCATAGCGGTACTCCTGGGAAAAGTAGCAAATCTTCACAGACTTGGGTGATTTTCATAAACTATTATGAAAATTATGAAACTATTCTGTACTTCCCACCTTAAAATAATAAACATGTCAGCCTAAAGCAAGATAATCCATTATTTAATAGACAAGGTGCCCACAGCGCTAAGCGAGTGAGGGACGAAAACCAGGTTCGCATGCTTCCCACCATGAACATTTCCTTGGTTTCCTGGTTGACCATTTTGCAGCAGTTTGGTGGCAGAACACAAGCTCATCGCTTTTAGAAATAGCGTGGCCGGGCACCCCACTGCCAGCCGACGAGGAGGAGCTGCACAAGTTGCTCCCTGCTGCCTTTCTGCTGCTCGCCCTCAGCTGAAGGTGACTGATGGCAGGAGCTGAAAGGCCATTAGCCGAGCCTGGCCACGCAGGGCCCTGGCACTCTGACGGGCGTCCTTGCGGCTAACATTCAGCTACGGGGCGGCAGCCGGGGGGGAAGGACATTTTAAGAGGCCACAACTGCATCTGCAGCGAGCAGCTAGCTCCTGCCTCAGGCTCCATCTGCTTGAACTTTGATTAGTTTTATTTCAAGCAAAGGCTGTGATGGTTTTGTCTCCACCGAAATGCGGTTTTAGCTTCTGCCTTGCTTCTCTGAATGAACAGACAGCACAGTACTAGATGTCACCTGAATGTAAATGGTTTACTTTAAACCAAGTGCTCCCTATTAGAATATTTGTTTGTTTGCCTTCCTCATTGTAATAAATTAAAATCCCCTACAACACAGCGGATGTTGATGACTGAATAATAATTAGCACTAATAATCCGTTTGGGATTGCACAGGTGTTATTCAGAAGACAGAAAGAACGAACAAGTTGTTTGGTGAGCTGCAAAACTAATGAAACCTGGTTTCCCAGGGGCTGCGCCTTGCAAGGCTGGTGCACGGACCCAGCCTTCGCTGCAGGAGGGCAACGAGCGGGTCCCTCTCTCCTTTGCTCAACTATAGCTTTCATGAAATTACAGCAACCTGGTATTTTTGAGACTCTGACAACTCTGTTCCATGTCTCTAGCATTGACCAGAAGAATTGAAAGTTGAAAGGTTCAAAGGAAACTGAGCTAAAAAATAAATAGAATCATAGAATCATAGATAGAATGGTTTGAGTTGGAAGGGACCTTAAAGATCATGTGATTCCAAACCCCCTGCCATGGGCAGGGACACCTTCCACTAGACCAGCTTGCTCAAAGCCCCATCCAGCCTGGCCTTGAACACTTCCAGGGATGGGGCATCCGCAGCTTCTCTGGGCAACCTGTTCCAGTGCCTCACCACCCTCATGGTGAAGAATTTCTTCCTTATATCCAATCTAAATCTACCCTCTTTCAGTTTAAAGCCATTGCCCCTTGTCCTGTCACTATGTGCCCTTGTAAAAAGTCCCTCTCCAGTTTTCTTGTAGGCCCCCTTCAGGTACTGGAAGGCTGCTATAAGGTCTCCCCGGAGCCTTCTCTTCTCCAGGCTGAACAACCCCAGCTCTCTCAGCCTGTCCTCATAGGAGAGGTGCTCCAGCCCTCTGATCATCTTTGTGGCCCTCCTCTGGACTCGCTCCAACAGGTCTATGTCCTTCTTATCTTGGGGACCCCAGAGCTGGACGCAGTACTCCAGGTGGGGTCTCACAAGAGCGGAGTAGAGGGGCAGAATCACCTCCCTCGCTTCTTTTGATGCAGCCCAGGATACGGTTGGCTTTCTGGGCTGCAAGCGCACATTGCCGGGTCATGTTGAGTTTCTCATCATCTAACACCCCCAAGTTCTTCTCCTCAGGGCTGCTCTCAATAGGGTCTCTTTTCTTTACCCAACTACGTGTTGTCATGAAACCTGTAGGAACAGAATGTCTTTGAGGTGTCCATCTTTTTGTTCATCACATCTGAAATGGGGGACCATCCCGACATACGCAGGGGCCATAGGTCCCCTCCCCTGGCTGCAGCCCCCCAGCACCTAGAGAGAGTAACCCTGGCACCCTGGGGTGGCACCGGGCAGAGAGAAATGCCCCTCCCCGGGCATGGTCGAGCTGGCCTCTCTCAGATGTCCATGCTGGAGGAGAGGAGTCACAGCCCAGAAGTGCCGGTCCCTCTCCCTGGGCTGTACAGCCTGGCTGGACTGTCAGCGCCGGCGCATTGAGCCTGGTGGACTGCGCTCATCCCTACCCAAACACCTGTTGACACAATCCCAAAAGCATCTCTTTTTTTTTTTTTAAGAAACCAGACTAAAATTATTACTGTGGGTTTTTTGTCCGCATTAACAAACCTTGATGAAACTGGTGGTCCTCTGCAATTACAGATATCTCACAGGTTTAGTCTTCCATGTTTGACTGTATGTGGAAAGCTGGCACTTTTCTGTGTATAACGTGCACTTTTCCGAGGATCCTATGGAAGTTTGTAAATACCCAAGTGAGACAGATAGCAACTTCAGCTGATGCAAATGGCAGGGTTAAAGCTGTGCAGTGTTTTCTGTGAAACATTTTGAGTTAAGCTCTTAATTTACTATACAGTTACAGATTTCTCCCTTAATTAGTAGAGCCATTAATGATCTTGAGATAAATACTCTCCAGTGCAGGTCAATTGCTGTTAATGTCACATTGCACAAAAACAATAGAAGCTCTGTAATCGCAGGGGTCATGGCTAAAGTTATCAACAAATTTGGGGGTTAGAGTGGGAAAGGGAAAAAAGCAAAAGCGAAAGTTCCTTGTCTTCTGTAATGGCTCTTACTCTAGTAGACCAGCTAATTGTTGTTGTTAAGTTTATTAATACTAAAAGCACATTAAGAAGAGAACAAAAAGACAATACTAGATGAATATGCTAAATATAACAATGTGCTGGAAAAAAAATAAGGAATAATAATTTAAAATCAACAGCAATATATTTTTGCATGCAACTTTGCAAAGCAAATTCAAATTCAAAACTAAGGCCTGGAAATGGATTTTGTTTCTTATTGAAGTATAAAATGCTTATAAAATTATCTGTTATAAAATTCCTTACATTTATTAATTGAAGAAAATCGGGTTCCTTTCCCAAAGTGTCTTCAAGGAGTTCTTCACATGTTAATGGAAAGTCTGCCATCAGCAAGCCAGGCAGTTAAAATTAAGCTTTTGGCTAACATTGTTTTTAATTCCTTTCTGATAAGGATCCTTTTAAAGACTTAAGAGTACTCCTCACTAACAGAGATCATATAGAGATAATTAGGCTGTGAGACTTGGCTTTTTAAAAAAATCCTTGTCTACGGACCCAGGTTAAAGCAGGAATTAGCTGCATCTCATCTAAGCAAGCCCTTGCTGCATAGCGTCATTCCCACTCCTAAAATCAGGGTACCTGGGACCCTTCAGGTCCACATTGAGACTAGAACAAGCAGCACCAGACGCCCCTTTGAGTCGCTTGTCCTTCTTCCCAACCATCAGAGGTTTCGACTCGTCCATTCCTCGGGTTAATACTTTATACATGGACTAGGAAAAAAGGGAGACCCCACTCTGACTTCTCCCCTTTAACACCAATTAGAAGTAACACAAACTTCCCTTTGGGAGCTTTGACACCATTTTTCTTCTCTGGGAGAGGACGGGGTTGCAGATGACAGTACTGCTGTTTGAAGGCAAAAACGCCGTGGATGACGGCACCGGAGGCCAAGTGCTCACATTATCTCCCTGGTCCGGCGGTGCAAGCTGTGAGCACTCGCAGATGCCTCTGCCACCAAAGTGGGCTCTGAGGGTCTCTGCCAGCAGCAACTGCCCGGGCCACCTTAGCAGCCCTCCTTCCCCCCAAGCAGGACTGGCCATGAAGCTCCCCTCCACCTTGCCACCATTCTTTGAGCGGTGAACTCCCAGATTGTGTGGGAAAGCTGCCCTCCACCTCGTAAATAGAAATAAACCCTCTGAAGTTCTCATCCTTTCTCACCTAAAGGCCATGTACTTGGAGATTTCAGCTTTGCTGGAGGGAATGTGAAGGTATTTCACGTATTTAGCTTGTTTAAGGCAAAGCAGTTAGCTGATACAAATCTGACCTGTCACATTTAGATTTCTCTAAGTAGCCAGAAATTTCATTTAACTGCACAGTGTTGCTAGCACCAGAGCTCTCCTTAATTCTCTTCTTGTTACCATTTTTGTTTTCCTATTAAAAAGCCAGGAATGTTGTAGGCAGATGCACCTCCATGGAGCAGGAAGGCTCCAGCACTGTGCATCCGTTCACCCGCCAGCACAGAGCCACTGGAACAACCACGGGAACAGGGCATCGTTTTCAAGTCACAGCAAAATTATTATTTTTCGTTTGCCTGGACACTCGTGGCTGCCTTGATTACAGAAAAGCTTACAGACTTTTTGAAGTGGTTTTTTTTTTCCAAAGACTGTTTTTTACTTTTGAAATATGAGCTCAGGCAAAGCAACTATTCCAAAGCCTATTAAAGTAATAATTAACTTTGGTGATCTTTGAATCATACCCGAAAACACCAAATAAAACTAGGAATTTATTGCTGTGTTAGTCCCCTCTGTGCTTATTGAATGAGGAATGAGTCCACTTTGTGCCAAGTATTGCTGCTACTGGAGGTTGCACTTTCTTCTTGACCCCGAGTAGTGATCTCCATTTTATATTATTATTTAGAATAGCCTTTCTCCCACTGAGCTGAGCTGTTCATTCTATGTCATGTATAAAAATAACTTAATGAGTATTTCTTGTAGCTTGACTACTACTCAGCTGTAGAAATCTAGAAAATGTTTATGGTTGTCAGCTGTTGCGTGATGCTATAGTAAGTCATCAGCAGAATCAGCCATCGCAGCACTGCTATTTCTGTGCAGAAAAAGGAAAGCGTTAGTAAACCATGTCCGGAATATACAGTTATGCCACGCTAAGGGCTCCAAACTACAAGCTAATAAAAACAATGAACTCATTTGCCATCCAGTTAAGATGCTCTTGATATTTTGAAGTAGCATACTCTCAAAAACAGTCCTTCTGATAATTCCCTAACGGAACAGGGTCAGTTGTAAGCAGATCACTCTAACTCAGACAATTTAATATATGTGCGTAAAATTGAAAATAGACAAGATTTATCTCTGCCTAGATGTTAGTATATTACAAACATGTCTTTTATTCCTTTGGGCTGTGATTTTCTTTATTTACAATTAAGAAAACAATACCTTCTTACAGAACAATGTTCTATTGAGGCCTGTTTGTATCATACTGACTGATTCCCCCCCCGCTTTTTTTTTTTCAGTTCTCGGCACAGTTCAGCATGTTCCAGACCATTAAGGACCAGCTAGAGCAGCGGACCCGGATCCTGCAGGCCAACATCCGATGGCAGCAGGAGGAGCTCCAGAAGATACAGGAGCAGCTCTGCCTGGTCCAGGACTCCAGCGTCCAGGTGCGTTACTGCTGGGAGGGGCAGAGCACAGCATCCTCTCTCGCATAGCCATTGATAAGGTTGGCAACTTAAAATTAGCTCAAGAGTCCAGGAAGTCTGGACGTGTGGAAAGCAGTTCATCTGAATGGGGATGTTACCCTCTGAAAGCCTCTTGAGTAACCTATGTCAAGAAAGATTTAAGAGCTGTCTGGAAGAAGAGAAGGAAGAAATATCTCAACCTTAGGAGGAGGAGAAGAATTTGGGTCATTTACAGTAGCATTTTAATACTTTACCTACTGAGTCTTCAGGCTGAGCAGCTGTCATAGAAAAGTGTACAAGTTCAGACTCAGCAATGGTTATGGCTCTCCAGTTCATTACCTTCCATCCAGTCACTGCTTGCTTCACGTTGGCATCACTCGTGCTCGGTATCTTGTCTGTCCAGCTCTTCCTTAGCCAAGAGCCCTCCTTCAGGCAGTGCGCATCTCTTTCTTTTCATTCACTCCCTGTTTTCCTGACCCTACCCCAGCCCGGATACAGAGCAGAAGAGATTAATTTCTTTGTCACATTAAAAACCCCCAAACCTCTGCTGACCTTCATTTGTTCACACCTGGGAGGTGTCTGAATTTGTTCCTCACTGGACCAGCTTAAGCCTTTAGGGCGAAGCTGACTGAGCCTGCTCTTCTTCTGCCTTTGATACCTCCTACACAGAGCTAGAATTCACTAAGTACAGTATCTGCTTTTAATTCACCATGTACAGTATCTGCTTTGTACTACGCCTTTTGTCTACCAAACCTCAGAAATAATAGCAAGCGCAGTTCAGTACATCGCAGGTTTCACTTAACAACAAATGGACAAATCATCCAGTTTTATGGAAGTTTTCTGAACATGGGGTGATGACTGCTACGTTCCTCATAATTTAACTGTGAATGCCAGGTTAAATGACCCTTGCTAGAAATGTTGCATTGGGGACCCATGACCCTTGCTAGAAATGTTGCATTGGGGACCCACTGTGAGTATTGTACTAACAAGATTTTTTCAGAGGACAAGCTCTGTCACAGAAACGAGTGTCTCAAAGAACATTTTAAGCACAGGATGAAAACCTGAGACCTGCTGAAGTCAGTGGGAATTTTGCTCCCAGCTTCCACAGAAATAGACTCTCACCCGCCATCAGCATCTGTGAAATGCAGTTTCACATATTAAAACAAATTGGGATTGTATGTTTAGGAAATTAAGGGATCGGTGACGCCAAACCAGAAACTTTGCCACCTAAGTTGCTGCATATGCACTGCTCTAAGACAGCACAGCGATGGTGGGTCCCAAAACCAGGCCTTTCTGTTCCTGGTGCCTTATAAGCATATAGGTAGACCAGGTTTAACTTCAGTGCGTTTCTTCTATTGCTTCTGCACTGACTTTGATTAATGGGAAGGGAAAGTCTCTCTGCAATTAACTGGCCTTCAGTTCAGAATCATGTCATATGTCTGAAAACTATTATTGTTATCATGAATATCAAGAGACATGATATTCTCACTTCCTCTCTTTTTAATTGGGTGAAAACCATTACTCTCTCCTGGTGAAGTCTTGAATAGTCACATACACCCATCCTTTTTTTTTTTTTTTCATATTTCAGGCAAAAATAGAAGATCAGAGCACATTCTTATATGCAGGGAACGGATTTTATTTTGACATAGCTGTCTCCTATATGCACTATGGTGCATTTAATAACCCAAAGACCGTGGGACAGATTCTCAGATAGATACGCTCACGGGGAGCTCAAGCAGACATAAGAGGAGGCCCAGTGGGTAAATGGTGGGTAGTTCTGTACTGCCCACCCCGTACCAGTTTGTAGCTCTGAGTTACCTTTTGGGTGATCCTCTCCTCCACAAAGACTGTACCAGATTGGACCAAGAGGAATATATTTTCAGACCAGTACCAGTTCTCTGATGTTAGTGCTGACCATTTCCCAGCTTACTGCAGATGCAGAGCTGAGAGGCAGGGGGACCAGAGGGCAGCTCGGAAATGCAGGGGCTGCATATCTGCCTGAAGGGGCAATGCTGGACGGGGAGGGTCATCCTCTGTCCTTCGGGTGCCTTTCAGTTTCCTCAGAGCAATCTAACAAGGCGATGAGATGTGAGCGGTCACACTGACTCGTGGCCAGGGCCTCTTCCTACTCCCACTTTCTCTAGGTTAAAATGACCCAAAGAAACTACTGTGCTGTTATAGGGAGAGAGTGAGACCAGGAATTAGCTTTGTCTTATTTGGCTAGGGGCAACTTAAAAGAAAGCCTCACGCTTTTGCATGCAGCGCTTTTGTGACTCGCAAGCAGCGAGGAGTAAACTGTTAAATCAGAAATCCAGCCACGTGCTTTGCCGCACAGATTTCATCATTCAGAGAGCTGGATGTCTGCAGACATTGATCTGTGTCTGTTATCAGAGCTACAAAGCATAGTAGCAAATAGGCGAGCATTACTATCAAGCACATTTCTGATCTCTTTAATATTCTGCATAGAAGATCTGTAAGCATGGGGGAGTGCCGTAGGCTGTCTGAAAAGGGGGAAGTGTTCTCCGGTTTTCCCTCGTTAGCTGATTTATTAGCATACCTTCCCCACTGGTTCACTCCCTTCCACACAAAAGTGTACAAGTAGCTCTGCAGAGAATTAAGCCCCATTTCCATTTCCTTCAGAGATCTTCAAAACTGCAGTACGGCAGTCCACCAAGAAACGCTTTCCCAACTGGACAGATGTTGAGCACGGTAGTCTGCGTTAGAAACTATTTCCAAGAGCCTTGTGCGATGAAAGATGAAACTAGAAGGAGGGTTGTGGGCCCTGAACAAAAGTGTTCAAAACTCCATTAAATCCCTGTTACTGCTTTTCCTGACAAACGAAAGTATGAAGGACAGGAGCAGCAAGAGTAACCTCAGAAGTCTGAAGGATGCTGTGTCTGCTCCAGATTTGAACAGTCTAGCTAATGAATTGCGGATGGGGAGGAAGGCAGAAGGGCTGAGCCTGACCAGCCTGCAAGAACTACAAACGAGACCGTCTGCAGCCACCCATCATTTGCAAACCAGGCTCCCTTCGAAGTCAGTGAATCTCAGCTTCCCAGTGCTGTGCTTCTCATCTTCCCATATTTTACATAAAGAAAGCGTCTTGATGTCTGTAATGATGAGCCCGAAGGCTATAATCCCCCGATTATCCAAAGGACAGGTAAAGTCAAAGAGCCATTTTCCTCACGATGTCTTGCCAACGTGATTCATCCATTAGCTGTAGGGACCATCTATCTCGGAAGGCGGGGGCAGCAGTGTCAGAGGGTCCCTCCCCTCCCTCGCTGCTTTGCTGCGTATGTTAACAATCTGGCCAATTAAAAAATATTTGTAAGATGCTTCACTGACCTTGCAGTCCGCAGAAATCAGCCACAAGACATGTCATTAGCAGCAGTGCAGTTAGGGGGCTGCTAATTTATCTACTTGGATTGGCTCAGACTGGGAAATATTTCATTCTTTATTAGGGGGTTTCTGTTCTTATTTAAAGCTGCCATATTTCAGTGTTTCGGGGGAATTCAGGCACATATCACAAAAGAGGCACATTATGAAAAAACGCCAGTAAGTTTTGTACAAATGAAGCATGTTCTTGCTTTTAGGCTTAACTAGCAGGTAGAAATTCCAGGCTTTGATCCTCTCTCAGGTTAACTCTTGTTTTGATGAGGCATCTAGAGTCTTCCAGTTCTGCAGGGACACGGGTTAAATGGCACCATCGCTTCCTGCCCTGAGCTTGTTTTTTCCAGGACATTTATGTTCAGAAGGTAATAACGCTGCTTTGGCCATTATAATGCAAGAGAGGGTCCCTAGGTATGAAACACTCAGAGCCCTCTCAGGGTACGAACACATGAACAAACAAAATTGGTTTACTGGGATAAACTTGGTTGTAAATTTATAGCATGTTAGCTGCCATCCATTAACCGTGCACGTTCCTACCCAGTGGTACACTCTGGTAATTGCAAAGTAGGTTACTCTGCTTTCTTTCAAGGATAAGATCCTTGGCCTTCATCTGGAAGTAAGGCACACACGGAGGCAGAGTAAGTCATTTGCCACAAGTTCACGCCCTGCCTGACATTTGCATCAATAGATGTCGATGTTGCATTGGATGAACTTAGCATTTCTCCAGCACTGTGCGCCACATACAGGAAGGACACATAAGATGTCCGGGGCCAACTGCATGAGATTCAACAAGGCTCAGTGCCGGGTCCTGCACTTGGGTCACAACAACCCCATGCAACGCTACAGGCTGGGGGAGGAGTGTCTGGAGAGCTGCCTGGCGGAAAAGGACCTGGGGGTGTTGGTTGACAGCCGCCTGCACATGAGCCAGCAGTGTGCCCAGGTGGCCAAGAGGGCCAGTGGCATCCTGGCCTGTATCAAGAATAGTGTGGCCAGCAGGACCAGGGAGGTGATAGTGCCCCTGTACTTGGCATTGGTGAGGCCGCACCTCAAATACTGTGTTGAGTTTTGGGCCCCTCACTACAAGAAGGACATGGAGGTGCTGGAGCGTGTCCAGAGGAGGGCAACGAAGCTGGTGAAGGGTCTACAGCACAAGTCTTATGAGGAGCGGCTGAGGGAACTGGAGTTGTTTAGCCTGGAGAAGAGGAGGCTGAGGGGAGACCTTATGGCTCTCTACAACTACCTGAAAGGAGGTTGTAGCGAGGTGGGGGTCGGCCTCTTCTCCCTAGTAACAAGTGACAGAACGAGAGGAAACGGCCTCAAGTTGCGCCAGGGGAGGTTTAGGTTAGACATTAGGAAAAACTTCTTCACCGAGAGGGTGGTCGAGCATTGGAACAGGCTGCTCAGGGAGGTGGTTGAGTCTCCATCCCTGGAGGTATTTAAAGAACGGATAGATACGGTGCTTGAGGACATGGTATAGATGGACTTGGCAGTGATAGGTTGACGGTTGGACTCGATGATCTTAAGGGTCTTTTCCAACCTTGACGATTCTATGATTCTAAGATAATCCTCCTAAAGGTCTTAATTTGCGGTGATCTGGCCAGTACCGGCGGGCTCACACTCCCCATCACATTTTTGAAACACATCACTTGCTGTACCTGTTCTGAATTTTACATTAAATGGTTTGTATCAAATTTTATATCAATGGCAACCAGTTTCATTGCTAGAGCTAATCAAGTGAGTTCATTTACTAAACATGGCCAAAGCTTAGTGTCTATATACAGAAAATAAACAAGAAAATGAATTTTCATAATTTCCGTCTTTGATTTATTCATAATAAGACCTATTTACTTGGCAGAAGTTGCAAGACCATCTGTCTTTCTGATATGTAATGGCTCCAAACTCAGTGTTTAAAAGAAAACACTCGGAGCTAGTTTCAGACCTGCTGTGAGCAGCCCCAACTCTGTTACTTGACCCATTTATTTCTATCAGACATCGTTGAGATGTGGTTAGCCTACAGCACCTGAAACAAGCCGTTGCTTTAGGGTCCATTAACATTTTCTTTAATTGCCCCCCTCTCTCAGCTGATTAATGTAAGCTTTTTCTGAGTAAAATCTTGGTACACAGAAATTCATTAAAATTTTATCATATTTAAATAAAAACTATGTTTTAAAAGCTAGATAAATAAGTACAAATATGATGGATCAACCCATATTTATGCAAAGAAAAGCAATGCGTCATGCCAGTCCTTTGGAGAAAGGTATGGGTTTTTTCCAAGAAAAATTAGAGGGGACATGATAGTTTAGGGAATTGTTAATATAGCAATAAGCTGCAGAAAGGTGTACTAATTACTGGGCGTACCTCAAATGTACTGCTAGGCATGGGACTGATGGATGAATAATGAAGAGAATAATTGTGATTCTGATTTCATTTAAACCCTAAGCAGCTCCACTTAAATTAATGGAGTTCCACACGTGTAGCAGTGGCGTGGAATCAGAATCAGATCCAAAAATGCCTTCAACTACCTGGGACGCGTACCTCCATACAGTCCTTGGTGGCAAGAGGCTAGGTTTGAAATATTGCAAAGATAGCTTGTAGCATTAATAATTCATAGTTTTAAAAGATGCCTTTTCCCTCTGTACAGCTCTAATAAAAGAAATAGCCCCTAGAAAAGCAAAAATTCCCAAGCCCTACACCTTTTAAAGAAGAAAGCCTCATCTTGCAATGCAGGCATCAGAGTATATCGTTTACAGAAACACTAACAGAGGAGCTGCCAGCTCTTTTGCACAAGTCAAATGCACGGCACGGTTAGGAAGAACACCGGCTGACAGTCACCTGATGGGAAATCAGATAAATGACAGTGACTGTCTGTTTACACATCTTCTCAGTGATAAGGACACGGCCATTCAACACGGACAGCTCTGGCCTGGCTGTGGCCTCATTAAAAACATTCGACAGCCCAACTGTATGTAAGGTGTTGAATTCCCAGAGACAAATTCAAAAGCAGCCCTGTCTGAGAGGCAGGCTGATTTTGTTGAAAGGAGAAAGGAAAGGACTGAAAAGACATGGAGGTACCCTCTTCTCTCTGGTCAGGATGCCCCAGAACACGGTGAATGTACAGGGAACTGCTCGTAGGAGGGCTGTGCCTGCCCCACGGAGAGAGGACTTGTACCTTCAGGACACATTTTGCGAGTCACGAGTGCACTTGCAGAACAAGAAATCAAGAAACCCCAGACAGCAGAACTGTTAGCGTAGGAAAGAGAGGTGATTTCCAACTAACAGTAAATGCACAGTGAATCCAGAAACGTGGTAACTTTATTTTAGAATGTATCTTTGGATTTAATTCTGTCACCTTCATTACCCAAGACAGCTGGGCTATGTAAATAAACCCTCCCCCCTTCTTTTCCAGATGTTCCTACAGCAGCCGACGGTGTCCCTGAGCTTTAGCAATACTCAGCAGCCAGAGCCACAACAGCTACAGCAGAGGTCAGGGGCCATTTCTCAGCAGCAGCTTGTCCCCAGTCCTCAACTTCAAGGGCAAATTGCATCTTCGCAAACAGCGAACCAGCAAGCACTGAGAGAAGCAAGCGTGATATCGAGCCAGGTAATCATTTCTTTGAATAGAGAAGCATTTATACGGAAAGAAGACACTGAGCTGTTATTAAACAAGCAAGTGAAATCACGTCAGTCCTGTAAGGGTGCCTTTGCCTTTCCTTCCCTGTTCTCCTGTGTAAGGGCAGCCTATATAAAAGGCCTCCCTACAGCATTTACTTTACCTTAAATCCCCTTTGTAAGACCTCAGCAAGGAGGGTTACTTGAGCAGCGCTTTCAGCTTGACAACTGAGCAGGGGTGGGGCACGCAAAAGGTGTGGGTGACACTGTTCTGCAGCTGATCCTGAAAGAAACCTGACCAACCACACTGGAAACCAGCAGTGGTGGTGTCAGCAGGGCGACCTCTGCAAAGGAGCGTTACCCCCGCTTGCTGCCAGTCGGACGCCACCAACGCCAGGCAGGCAGCCTGCCGTGGTGGCACGCAGGTGGGACATGCTCAGATTTGTGCCAGGCCCCCAGGCTGTGAGCCTGGCGGGCTCCTGCACAGGGAAATAAAGTGCAGCCTCAGTCAGTAGTAACTGAGATCTGCGAGAGCCAGTAGGTTGGGCACGGGTTTTTTTTGTCTTATTGCTGGTTTCTCAGCATTTCCAGCTTTCGCTCTTCCACCCACCTGTTGTACCTCCCGTCGCAGAAAACTTAGCTCCTATTTCTGCTACCCGAGTGTGCGGCAAACGTAGCCGCATCCTTAATAAACAAAAATAAATAAATAAAATAGTATCCATATTATAAATAGGAAAAAAACACCTTTTTTTTTTTTCTTTAGTAAGGTTTATTCCCGTCACTGGGCTTTTACGGCAGCGCTAACACCCCTGACTTTGCTCGCGTCTGGGCCGGTGCCGTTTGCCTCCCCAGCCGCGCGGCCCGAGGCGGCTCTGCGGCCCCAGCGCCCCGGCCCCAGCGCCCCGGCCCCGGCCCCGGCCCCGGCCCCGGCCCCGGGTTTTGCAGGCCGGCAGGGCGCAGCGGCGGGCGGCGGCGGGCGGCGGCGGCGGGCGGCCGGAGGGCCCTCGCTCCCTGTACCCCGGCAGCGGCCGGGTGGGCGCGCCGCCGGCTATGAAGGGCGATGGCGCCCCCGCCGCGCTCTGACGGTCCGTGCCGCCGGGCTCCCTCCCCGCCGCGGCTCGGGCCGTGACGGAGCTCCGCTCTCTCCCCGCTCTCTTCCAGGGCCCGAAGGCGCCGAGGAGCGCGGAGCTGGCGCCGGGCGGCGGCCGCCCCCCCCGCGGCGCCCCCCCGCCCTTCCCCGCAGCCCCCGCCGGCGGCGGCACCGCGGCGCCCCCTGCCGCCCTGCCGCGGGGCGGCACCCCCGGCCCGCCCGCCCCCGCCTGCAGCCACGACCAGCAGCTCAGGTACGGACCCGCGCGGCCCGGCCCGGCGCGGCACGGCCCGGGGGCGACGCGGAGCCAGGCCTGCCCGCCCCCCGGGCCTCGGCCTGAGCCCCAGCCGCCGCGCACGAGGACCCCAGCAGCGCTCGGTTTGGATTCGGCGTGCGCCGCCCCGGCTGCCGCGCCTCCCCCGGCCTGCCGGCCGCGGGGTGGGGGGACGGCCCCGCTTTCCCTCCGGCGCCCCCGGGTGGGCAGGGAGGAGGGCCGGGACCTCGGCACCAGCCAGGCAGGCGAACCGAACCAGCGACGTCCTGCTAGCCAGGCAGCTCCCGCAGAGGCCACCCGTTCCCAGCAGCAGCAGCAGCAGCAGCAGCAAAACGCGGGTCGCTCCCTGGAATCCCCGCGCCCAGCCAGGCACCAGCTCTCCTAGCGCTCAGCCTCGCGCCGCGCCTGCGAAAGCCTCCCGTTTCTGTTTCCGAAACGCGGGGTTTTGCGCGGTCCTTCCGTTACAGCCCTGTCACTTTTTCTTTCCTCCACGCGCCAGACTGCTGCTCAGCCAGCCGATCCAGCCCATGATGCCCGGGTCCTGTAACGCAAGACACCCTCCAGACCTCAGCATGGCGGGATCCCAGGCTAAGTACGTGACTTGGCACAGACCAAACATCCAAGTTGCTGCTTTTGAGGGGGAACGGCCTTCTTTAGTGAGGTGACGAAGTAGTTCTAAGTATCGGGGACGCGTTACTGTGCTGAGCCTGCCTGCCGGCCCCCGGGTCGGCCTTGCCCTGCCGGCGCCCGTCGGGACACGCAGCGTGCCAGGGGCCTTGTCACAAGCCAAGGCTGCGGGAATCTCTCTCCCTCGCATGGCGCTTGCTTGGCTGCTGGAGATTCTGACCCACCGAGGTGAACGTGAGAGAGAAAGCCAGCACTGGCCCGGTTGAAACGACCAGCGCCAAGAAAGCCCCTGCTCTCCGGGCAGCGAGAGGCTGGCGTAGCGCCCCTGGAGCTGTGCCTCGCCTGCACCAGCACCGCTGAAAGAACCAACGGGCCCCCGCGCCTGAGCGCTCTCGGGAAAGCTGCTGAACAAACCACCTCAGTTGTTTGTCTCCTCAAAACTTGGATGAAGGGAGCAGAAAGCGTCCGTCAGAATATGCCCTTTTTTTTTTTTTTCTTAGCTGTTTTTTGTCACTGTACTTAATTGCAAGCTGCTAAAGTAATGGGCAACTGTTTGCACATCATTACTTTAAAAGTAATTCTGTATGTTACCTCAGGAATGCAGGTATTCAGTACTTCTTTTTTTAAACATCACTACTGCTGTTTAAGATTATCTTGAGTTAAATTTGTCAACTTTAAGTATACAGCAGTTCAGATCTGCTTTTAAACAAATAAAAGAGGCCTGATTTGCAAAGATATCCCAAAGATAATCTCCCAGTTCACGCAGACGTCCTGACTCGCGGGACCCTTTCTGAGGAGCTCGCATCCTAGTACAAGTACCCAAACCGTAGCATTTCTGACTAACCCCTAATGTTGAACAGCTGTTGAGCGAACACACGCCACACTATGATCTCATCACCCATTACAGGATAAACAGAATTAGGCTGGCCTGGCAATAGCTCCATTGTGGTTTTGCCCACAGCCTTCCACAAAACAACACATAAGTCTTGCTTTGCAAAAGCAGACTGGCAAGAGGAGCCGAGTATTTTGTTTCTGTCCCATCCCTCGCTCCGGAGGACTTCTAGAGGCTTCTTCTGTTCCTGCAGTGTGGCTCACAGCTGACCGTACTTGGCAATATGTATATGAGCAGCTTAAGAAGTAATCAACCCTCGCCATCTCTCTGCAAGAGATTACCACCCCACAGGCAGTCGCGGGGGAGCGCAGGCAGCAGACGGGGAGGAGTACTTGCTTCTCTCTCGCTGCAGTTCAGAGCTCGGCATGTTAATACAGAATCAAAGGCCATTTGGTTTAATGAGCCTGGGATGTGAATGCTGTGGCTGAAGGGAAGACATGCATAAACCAGAATCTTTAATGAATCTAAAATGTGGTCTGGATTTTGAGGCGAGATGCATTCTGCCCTCCAAGTCCAGCTCATGCGCAGAGTAAGGGAAAACAGTGCTGCCAACGGTGCCGTCGCTCATATTAGCAGGTCCCGTGCACTGGAATCCTTTATTAGGAATTGTTTATGAAGACTAGGGACTTCCATCCCTATCCTAAGAAGACCTTTGCTTCCAACAGTTTGTTCTTGATTGTTCTGCGTCTGTCTTCCACAGGTATTCTCAAACCCAACAAATGTTTCAAAGTTTGGAAGTGCAGACTTCCAGCAGCAGCTCTCCAATCGTACTGATGGGACAGGCAGTGTTAAACCAAGGGTTCGCCACTACGCCTCCTTCCCAGCCATCCTCTCTGCCACCTATGCAACTCCAGCACCAACAGCATCAGCAACAACGCTACCTGCAGGTAGGGTAGGACAAAGGGGACGATGTATAAGATGTGCGCCCAGAGTAATAAGGCGAACGGGCTGTGCAAACGGGGCCCCGGGTTTCAGCGGGAGCCTGATCGTGGCAGAAATGGCCATTTTAGAGATACTGAGATGTGCAAGACACTGATACAGTGTCGTGTACCCTTCCAGTATAGCAAGGGAGCAGTGAGAACGGTCAGAATGTTTAAAAGGAAATTACTAATTCTGTACATTGGAAACATAATCAGATTATCCAGGATATATTTAAAGTGTATTTCTAGACAGAGAAAATTGCTGCCTTAGGATTTATTCTGTACTCTTTATTCAGTATAAAATTTGCTTAGTTTACAAGTCAAAAGATGATTTTTAATTACCAGCATCGACATAAAATGAGATCTGGATCAGATATCTGGATCCCTTCAGTAAATTAACATATTTTCTCAACTCCACAAGGCAAAGAAGATAAACTGGAGCACACTGCCTGGAAGAGCCAGGTGATTTGAAGATGTAAAAACACTTATTTTTTTGACCTAATTCAGCACATTCCCCCGTAAAGGGGAAGGGGGGAAATGAGGTGTCTCTGTATTAACTCAAAAGGAGCTGAACTGAGTCTATAAAACCTCATCACGTATCCACTGGCATCACTGAAAGAGTATCATCAACCTCAAATGATTAAACTCGTTATTGAAATGAAATCCTTTTCATAGCTGAGAATTAATGAAAAAACTATGGCAGATACCATTCCCAATAAAAGCATCTGCAAAATTCACATCGACCTCACCACGGCAAGGTCACACCCTACTGTAAACTCACAAAAAGGAAGGCTAGAAGGGACAGCATGAGGTATACTAGGATCCCCTGTTTCATTTATTTCTATCCTCCATCTGTGTCAGAAATGACACAGGATAACCTGCAAATCCTAGGCAGTGCATTCCTATTGGAAAACCTTTCTCAATGCCTAATTGTAATGTTCTTTGTTGCAATTTATGTCCATTCCTTCTAGCGTTAGATAAGCTAACCCCATGCCAAACAGCCCCAGAAATAAAAGCCAGCAAACTAGTAGTATTTTTAAGCACCCTGTACATTGAGGACAAAGAGCTTTAACATGTGAAAGAATCGAACGCCACAATGAATTTTATTTTATCTGTAGGTGCAAACACCAAGTTCTTTGCACAATGAGCAACCTGATTCTTTGCTCCTGCCATCTTACTCGCCACAGCAAGGAAATATGGGGTATCAGACACAGCAGCAGCAGCAGCAACTAACATCAAGAAGAAGCAATAGCTTATCAGAATCATCAAATTTACCACAGCCACTGCGATAGAGTCCCACCAGCACAATCAATGCACGATTAGCTTTAACCAATGGGCAGACGAGGCAGAAGAGAATGACTTTGTACTTACTGTTTTGGCTTTTGCACAAGCATTTCTTTCAAAGCTCTATGACAGAAGTACGCCACAGAGTGCAGACTGCCACAGACAGCGCGTTTACAGCATGCTGGATTCAGTTTGCGCTGTCTCGTGAGCACAGTATGTTCTGACAGAGCAAAATCAAAAGGAACACTATCCTGTGCAGCCTCCATCGTCAACGGGTGCACAGGAGGAGGCATTCAGTCTCGGCATGTCACTCTGAAAGCTATCTGGCAATTCCAAAAGACTGTCGACAGGCTCATGAGGTACCTGGCCTTCACTGTTTCAGTTCTTCTTTTGTGTATGAAAAGCACTGCGTCAAAGGTCTATTGAGGAGAGAACAAGAGATTATTTTTATTATGATTATTGTTATTATTTTGCACAACTGCACAGAGGACAAAACCTAGGCACTTTCTATAAAGAGAAGTTTGTTTCCTTATTCTTGTGGCCAAATTAGCACATCCAGTGGAGGAGAAAGCCCAGTCATTGGTGAAGATGGTCTACAGCTCATAACCCTTGATTTAGAATCTGAAAAGTATTATGCAGCTTACCCTAACTGTTCTTCATTACTAAAAAAAAACAAACAAAAAAAACCCCACAACCCACACTGGACTGTTTTCGATATGAATTGTGACTGCAAAGGAGAACTCAAATTGTAAGCACAATCATGCAACTCTCCAATAGTACAACAAGGATCCTTCTTCAACCTAAATAACTCGCCCACTGCAAGTCTCTGCGAAATATGCACTGTGTTTTGGCCCACTGACTCGGGATGCTGCAGACTATTACATATCTCTTTCATTATAACATTTAGGATTGAATTTTCCTTTGGGGGGAAAAAAAAGAAATGCACTTTTCGCTTTTTTTGTATGTTTTCTGTTGATATGTTTCTAAGAAAGATTTTATGTAATTATTAAATAAAAAGTAGTGTATTGTACAGCTGTTGTAATAATGACCTATTTCTATATAAAATAAAATTATATGGAATTATGTGGAAATTATTTTGTATATGAAATATCAACTCATTTCACAAGTATAAAGATCGTGCTTGTGCTTTTTTGTGAGTGGATATTTTGTAATAAACTAATGAATTAGAAATGTTTTTGTGAAGGGAACTACTGTTTCATGCTATATACAACTCAAACTATTATTTTTTTCCATTTAATGATGGACAGTTGTCTTTATTTGTAGAATAAAATAAAATAGCCAAAAGGCTTTATTGCAGGACTTGCACACATTTTCCTGTGGCTGTTCAACTATGTGATTCACTTGAGATTGTTAATATTAGCCGTAGCCTGGCAAGGTGTTTGGGTGTTTGGCACGCAGTTAGCAAAAACAAGTATTATCCTATGGGATCTTCGTCATGGCATAAATGAGAACGATAGCTCAGGAAGTTACATTAGTTGCTAGCCAAGACAGCTCGTTTTAAGCTCCTTTAAAACTTTAAAGACCTCAGGCAGCTCTGTACTTCCGACCAACCAGTTTTAGATTAGGACAAAATTAGGACAAAACAGATGGTTTAAAGAATGGTTTGACCCAGCACATACCAGGGCTTTGACCCATGTCCAGCTTCAGTGTTTTGCGACATCGCTGTCCTGAGCTTTGTGATACACCTCTGCCGGAATTGCTACCATGCCCACACTGTAGACAGTCTAGTTTCCACTTTGGCATCCTTGTGCAGACTCTTTTTTGTGTTAAATTCAAATTGTCTACAGGATGCAGCAGCCAAGGTACAGGTCTGCTTTCCCTCTGCAGAAGCAGCAACCTCCAACACAGAACGAGGTAAATAACTGAGCATAGTAATGTTCGCATTCACCGCGGCCAGACTGAAAGGGGATGGCCCTCATGGCAGCTTGCAGCCGCCCGAGCCAGCATTAGCTTCAAGAGAGTGCAGACCACGCTGCCCTTCCCACCCTTTAGTACCAAGGATCACGTCACCGGAGCCTGCATGTTGAGCTCTGGTTTCTACGGCATTGAGGAACAATGGAAATAATTGGGCTGGGAGATGGAAAGGCTGAAAGCAAACTTTCAGAAAAATAAAAAAGGTTTATTTGCCCTGAGTTCTGAAAACCTTCTAAAAAAACTCCTAAAAAAAAGCTAAAAATCTCCTGGAGGGAACCCACCGGCAAAATGACCCTGCTGCTTCCACAGCAAAACTGGCTGGTAGGACTGATTGGTGCATGGGTATTTCAGTCCACACAATCCCTGTTTTACTTCACTGAAGGAAGATGAGGGAATCAAGTATCTGGTCTCTAAAAGGCGTTTGGAGATCAGATCTGGTCTCTAAGAAAGTGGTTTTACTGCTAACTTTAGGTACAAGTCTGAGTTAGCTTGCTCATCTCTTTAAATTCTTGCATTCAGTGAAGCAAGAGTGACCCCACCAGATGAAGATGAAAGAGCTAAACCCTAAGGTGCTTTCACCTGATGTCTGAAGGAACCTCTCTCTTTCCATTAACTATAGACAAACCTCAGTGAAGGCCAGTCAGCTAAGTTAGAGGCTAACTTCATAAATGCCACCCACTCTTGTAAGGGCTTATTCTGGGAAAGGGGAGGGGAAATTTGTCCGTAGGCCAAAAAGTTAATGCGGGAAGGAGGTAATGAAGGAATGTGAGCACCTCAGAGGAAATACCTGTAGGAGCAGCACTTGATGGATCTCAGCTACTATGATGGAAGTCACAGGAAGAGAAAACTCCTTTAAGAATTTGTTTCAGGGATAGTTGCAACACACCCACACCTCTCCTGATTGCCAGTGGGTATGTCCAAACCAAGCTCAGCCTCGGAGCGAACACTTATCTTTCCAAAACCAGCAGTACTCTAAGTTGTTAACAGGGAAAAGCTGTGAATAGGGTGGGGTTGCCTTCCAATAAACTGGCTTATTATATTGTTTGGAAAGATACAGAGCACTTGCAAGAACAGGTTTGCGTCAATACCTAGTTGTTCGTGCTCCGTCTCATTTCTCCCCCATACACTCGTTCTGGTTTTGGATTACTGCACTTTCTCCCTGTTGCCAGTCCTCTGCATCGAGCTGGGCTGTTGTGCCAGTTCATCACTGCCGAGATCTGCCATGTCCCAGCACAAACCCCTCAGCTTGGGTCCCTGTTTTGGGCCGGCGGCCAGAGGGGGCGGCCGCTGCAGCCGGCTGCCCCGCGGCGGGAACGTCGCTTGTGCCTCAGGGAGGGGAGCTGCGGGTCCCAACAGGGCACCCCGCTGGCCAGGGGGGCGGCCGAGCCCAGCTCCCCCCGCAACGGCAGGCTCCCAAGGCGGGGGCGGGCGGGCCGCCGCCGGAGGGGCGGCCGCTCCCTCGCTGCGCCTGCGAACCCCGCCGCAGGCCGCGCCAGAGGCGACTCGGCCTGGAGGCGAGGCGAGGCGAGGCCCAGGCCCGGGCCCGAGGCGGGGGCCGCTCCCGAGACGGTCAGCAGCGCTCCGTCCCCCCGCCAGGGGCAAGCGGCCGCAGGGCCCCGCTCCCCGGTACCGACAGACGGACAGCAGACCGATGGACATGCCCGAGCCCACCGCCCGCGTCTCGTGCGCATGCGCGCTGCCACCTGCCTGAGCCTGCGGTTGGCGCCGGCGCAGTCGCCCCGCCCCCCCGCGCCCCGGAAGGGCTTCTCGCTCCCAGCGTCCCCCGCGCGCTCCTTTCCGGCCTGTGCCCGGGCAGGGTGAGTGGCCGCCCGGGGTCGGCCTGCCGAATCCGCCGCCATCCGCCGGGCAGGCTCCGCCGCGGGGCGCGTTCTTGGCCTGGCCCGGCGCGGGGAGCGGGCCGGCGCGGGGGGCAGCGGGTGGTTCCTCCCGGCGGGTCCGTGTTCGGCGGGGCTGGGGCCCATCGCCCTGCTCCCCCAGGCCTGCGCTGAGCCGGGCAGGGCGCGGGCCCGGGGAGGCCGGCGGGGCACTTGGCGGGGGTCACGGCCCGTGCTGGGCCTTGGTGAGGGAGGGGGAAGCCGCAGGCCGCCGTCAGTCCCTGGAAGGAGCCTCTCTGGCACCGTGGTCTCCCTTCGGGAGGGGCCGAGCTGCCCTCCTGGGTCGCCGTGAAGAAGGAAGGGGCTTGGACATGGAGAGGCAGGGCGGGGTGGTTTTAAGGGTGCTTGGGGCTGGCCAGGAGCCCGGTCGTCTTGGGAGGTGACCGAAGAGCCTCCGATGTGTTTCACGCTCCTGTCACGGACACGAGAGTAAAGCATTTCTGGTGCTGAAAAGTTGCTGCTTAAAATCTGCAACTGGTGCGACCCCGGGGATGAGTGAATCTTAAATAAGTTTCTGAGTGTGGGAGTTGTTTGGCTCCTGGGAGCAGGGAAGGGGACAGGGGACGAGCCTGAGGGAAGTGGGGCCTGCGTTTGATGCCTGCACGGGTGCTTTTCAGCATTGCTCAAATGGCTCCTGCAAAGAAAGGTGGCGAGAAGAAGAAGGGACGCTCTGCCATCAACGAGGTGGTAACTAGGGAATATACCATCAACATTCACAAGCGGATCCATGGCGTGTAAGTTCTTGGTTTTTATCAGTGAAATTGGCCTTACGTAAAGTGGGGTTTGGAAATGGGTTTGGTAGGTTTTAAACAGCAGAGAACGACAGTCCTTAGCGGCACCGATGCTAATGCGTGATGTTTTAGTGCCTTGTGCTGTTGTTGTGTCCTGAGGAAGCAGCTCTGTACCTGTGCAGACCTATACTTGCAGGTGGTTTTCAGGAACAACCTCGTGTTTTTTTTTTTTGTGAGTATTCCTGGACGTAATTTGAAGTTGGAGCTATTTGCCTCTGTGGACAGGTCATCATCCTTTCCCAAGCGAAATTTAAAATTTAGCCCACTATAGTAAGTTTTAGAAATTAAATATTGTGATCAAATGATTGGCTCCGTGCTTATCACTAAATTGTGTGAGGTGTAAATTGATGTGTGATTTGACTTAAACAATATTAATTGTGTGTAGATGAGAGTCACTTTTTACCTGACAAAACGCTGAACCCCATACAACCATGTAGTAGTAAAGTGCTTGAGAGGACTTGTTGAGAAACTGCATCTGCCTTTGATTCTCCCTGTGTGTGTATGGCTGCAGTCACGTGGAAGAAAACTATAACCAAATTGAAACGATCGGTGAAATTGCTGAAGTTAACTTTGAATAGGAGAGAAATGAAGCAGTGGACTATGACAAAAATGTGGGTGAGGATGGGAGGCAGTGGTACCTTTAAATGGCAGTAAGATGTTCTGGCCTTGCCTGCTGATTGTTTATGGCAATTCAGTCTGTTCTAAATGATGACAATGGTGCTCTCCTCTTTTCTTTTGGGCTTATCCTCTTTGCTCTTTAGGCATGAAGTACTAGGGGGAAGATACTTCTTGTTTAATGCTTGTCTTGCTTGTAATCACTCACCCACCCCTGATTTCTAGCACTAAATATCAATGGTAGTGTGCAAGTAATACTAAATATAACCCACTGTGGGACCTTAGACCCTGCTGACGCTACAGTCGCATGTCACAGTGTGAGTATAATACCTACAGCAAAGCAGTCGTGATGCAGCTGTAACTCAGTGTAAATGCCCAGTCATGCAGAAACTGTCTGTAATAGGGATGAGACAAGCTGTACTTGTAAAAAACAGTTCTGATGGTGGTCCAGTCATGATGACATGAAGAAAATAACCATCAAACACTGTTTAGCAGAAGCTGTTACTCAAGAATAGCATCAGTTTTGTTCTGCTGCTGTTTATTTCAATACTGAACAGTTGTGTCAAGTTTGTATTACTGTTGTTGCACTGCATTTTTCATAGGCCTTTCATTTAGAGTATCTGTGAAAGCTCTGATCTCTTCAGTAATATTGCAAAAAGTTTCATGTCAACATGTTACAAATAAGACTTAAGATCCAGGAGATCTTGCAGTTGCAAAATTTCACTGAAATTACTCGACATAACCATATGTGGTTTCTATTAGGCATAGACATTAAGGTTAGCAGCTACCTGCCAGAGTAAAGGTCTGGTCATACTATGATGCAGCTATTGAACTACTGTTGATCACAGTTCTTCCAATTGTACGTTTAGAGGTCAGTGGTTGAGTGCTGCAACAAGTGTCCAATGCTGACAGTTTCCTGAAGTTAAAGAAATTGCTCTTGTGTTTGTCCTAGGGGCTTCAAGAAACGAGCACCGCGTGCTCTCAAGGAAATCCGTAAATTTGCGATGAAGGAAATGGGTACTCCTGACGTTCGCATTGACACCAGATTGAACAAAGCAGTCTGGGCTAAAGGAATAAGGTAGGTTTCTGCAACTTTCCTTATTGGGGAGGAAGAACCTCTTAACTCTGTATGTAGAGGTGCACAACTTGGAGGGATAGAAAAATTTCTGCAGTATTTGCATTTTCTTTGCAAATGCTTCCTTTCTTACAGTGTGCCTGCCAAGCTGATCTTTCTCACCTCTACGTTCTGGTCAGCTCCCTCAGGGTACTTGTAGCAAAGCTTCAGTAAACTCTGGAATTGAAAGAACTTTGTTCTACCTCTAGTTAAAGAATAAAGCAAAGGAAAGAAGGAATGCAGGTGTGGGGCAGGGACAGGGCGGGGATTGGGGTATGGTAATACTGTAGTACCCCAATCCCTATTGTAGCAGACAGTTTTTAGGCTTTTTAGTGGTACCTACAGTCCCAGGCTAAGTACCTGGGATTTGTGTCGTGTGTCTGAACAGGATTAGGTTTCGAAACAGGCTGAATTGATAAATGCTACACAAAGAAATAATGAGGTGTGTTTTAAATAGGGCCGTTAATCTTGTCTTGAAAGTACAAGTAGTTTGGGGGCCAAAAAATTACAGCTTCTGTTAAATCGCTGCTACGGAGGCAGCTGATTTAGCGTTCGACGTGTGTGAAGATGGTCAAAAGGGTGGGAAGACTGGGACCTCTTAAACCATAATAAAAGGTTAACTGGTAGAGATTAATACTGTGAGTGATACACTGGATATGCTTGAACCCTTGTTTTAAACCTTGTCTTCTAGGAATTAGATTCCTGAGTCTAGCCTGTGACATGTTTACAATCCTTTACCTGGAGTTGTGTGTTCAGGCCAATTCTTCCTTCAAAAACGGAGTGGGAAGATGGGACTAAGTTCCTGGGTCTTCTGGGCAGGGGTTCTCTCCCCTTCCTGGTGAGCTGTTCCAGTTCATATGCAGTGAAGAAGTAGCAATTGAGCCAAGTGACAGCGTTACTTCAGAGCTTAGTAGCGAGGCTCCTAACCAGGACTTCCTTAGATTAACTTGTAGAATTGCATTCTGTAGAGCAGGGAGTCATCACATCTGTCTTTCCAGCCTGAGTTCAACTGCAGTTCTCGCTAGTTAGAATAGATAATGTATGTCAAGAAAAATATCTTCCTCTGGAAGGATCAGGCTAAAATCACCATGTCAGCTAGTGGGATAGTCAGTGCTCTAAGTAAAGTAGTGAAAAACGCTTTTGAATTGTTTCAAGAAGGGAGTAAATCAAAGCAAGTTCCTGTGTCTTAATTATTGTATCCATCTGATTTTGTAAGTCTGCTCTGAGAACGTACAGCAAGGAGGAAGTTCCTTCTTGTATTCTATAGAGCAAAGTACTCTGAGCAGGAGTTTCCCAAAATCCCGAGTTCATTTGAGGTGGGAGGGTACTTTAAAAATGGTGTGGACAAGTAATTTTGTGCCTTCCCTCAGCAGCATATTTTGGGCAGTATTAGGGGGGGATAGCAAGCTGTGACGTGCCTATTACAAACAAAATCTTGTGAGCAATTTAGTTGTGGTTCCATGGGCTTCGTGAGGAAGAAATGTCGGATCAATTGTATGCCCATAAACAGGATCTTGGTTCAGGTCTGATGCTCGCTAGAATTTCCACATGACTTCTGGCAAACAGACTGGGCAGTACTCTGACTCTTGACAGGGGCCTCAGGCTTTCAGAACAGATTGTTGGGGGGTTTTTTTCCTCACTATTTTCTGTTCAGGTAAGAAACGCTTGTTCGTAACAGCTGCTTGCTGATTGTGTTCACGCTGTGCTTCATGATCTTTTTCATAGCATATTTCCTGGATCAGTAGTGGACTGATGGTGCACTTCTGGCTTTATGCTCCCGCTGGGTTATGGATTCATCTTATTCAAGGCTCAGTTAAATCTTACCTGCTCACTTTAACAAAACAAAACAAAAAGCTCCTCTGAGGCAAACAGTATAATCTCTAAGGTACAGGATTTCGCTCTTGTTATGATGCTGAGATAGAAACAGAATTGACTCATCATGTCTTTGCACAAATAGGCAAAGCTTAAGAATTTGGGGCGGGGGTAGTAACCATGGAGCAGAGAACTTTTCTTCTCTAGGAGTTAACAGGTTTCGGTACATATTTTATTGAAAATTAATCCATTGTCTTCATTTTAGGAATGTTCCTTACCGTATCCGTGTGCGTTTGTCCCGAAAGCGCAATGAGGATGAAGATTCACCAAACAAGCTTTACACGCTGGTTACCTATGTACCAGTCACAACATTCAAAGGTACGGTTGCATGCCGTCTCTCTTCCTCCGTGCCGTGTTCTGCTGAACAAGTAGCAAAGTAGGACAGCTCCTCCTGCAGTGCAAAATTGCGATGAAAAGCATGCTGAAGGGGTCAAACTGCTGGCTTAAGCTAGCTCTGCTGTAGAGAACAGGGCTGCTAGCTTGCCTGATCAGCATTAAAAAGCAAATACAGAATTTAGTGAAATAATCGTGTACATTTTGAGAGAATAAAAAACACTGGCTATAGTTGTTTACAGTAGTTTAAGGTTTGTGTTTCCCTGTATAAAGTACGTCCTCTGATGTCAGAAGCTCAAGCGGGTTGAGCCTTTTCTGCTTGTCATCTGAGAAATACCTTATTTGCAGAATTGATTTAACATGAGGTTTTTGTTTTAACATTTGGTTATATAAAATATATATATAACCAAGTAAATATATATAATAGTATTATTCTATTTGTTATTATTATAATATTAAATATATATATTATGTATTTATATATATATAAAACCATGTGGTTATATAATTTGGTTATATAATTATATGTATAGCAAACTGTACTTGCCTATCTAGCTTGCTCTCCCAGAAGCAGATCAGCGAACTACTTTGAAACTGTAGGTGCGCTTTCTTGTGCATATTCATATATTGCATATACATAAAGGGGATTGTCCTAGTAGCGGGTGGTGATACAATTTCTTGTTTTGCAGGTCTACAGACAGTCAATGTGGATGAAAATTAAACTGATTTTCATTACAATAAAAGGATAAAAAGAAAGTTTACTCCTAAGTTGTTGGGTTTTTTTTATTGTCCAGTCTCTTCAAGCTCTCACCCGCGAAGCGCTGAGTTGAACAGGTGACAAACTCTTTAAGTATCTTGCTTTCTTTGGGTTTGTACATAATGGTGTAATTTTCTTAGTTAAAGATACTGTAGACTTCTGTTGGATGTGAATGGAATAAGGAGAAGATGTGAATGTTCCTATGTGGGTGGCAAAGCCCTAGTGTTCTTGTTTTGTTCCTGTGGGAATAAAGAGCCACTACACAGGTGTTTTAAGTTAAGGCCAAGTCTGTTTTAAAAACCAAAACACCCCCCCCCCCCGCAAAAAAACCCCAACTCCTAAAACTGTTAGATCAGTACTTCACATATGTAATCTCTTGTGGATAACGTAAACTGCCCGTATGTGGTCCCCTCCCTGGTCCCCTGGGCAGAATCAGTGGGCTCCTCCCGAGCAAGTCTGTGCACTACACTGAGACATGGGGTTCTGACCAGTGAATTAACTGTCAGTGTGCCAGCTCAGGGAGTTTGTTTAATGAAGTAGGGACTAAAGGCACTTACCTTCCATAAATCAATAAATACTATCAATGCGAGTCTAGTACAAAAAGGGTTTATTGAAAAGTGCATGTTTTCACAGACCAACATCAGAAGCACAGTCCATGTACACTTAACGTTTCAGCAAGACATACAAACTGGAATACAATCAAATATATTAAAATAGTTTCAATTACCAGCATTGAAACAGTTTTCAGTATTAGTGCAAAAAAGGCAACCCAAACAAACTGCAGACAGTAGCTGAGAAGTGTTTTCCCCTGTTTAAAAAAACAAAAAAAAACCAAAAAAACAAAAAGGACAACTGGAGCCAGCGTCTGCTCTCCCTGTGCGGAAGAGGGCTTCAGTGTCTTCACGCTGTAGACAGATGTTTCCTTTTACATTCAAAACAAGAACATAATTAATAAATCAAAGGCACAAAACAAACCTACACACCCTTTAGCTTTTAAAGCTCTTAAACTGAAAACCACAGACCAAGAAATTTTTTATCAGAAGTCCACTGCTAACTGAAAGCCTTTTATAATATGTGCTTTGGCATAATTTCAGTGCATTTTGTTTTTGACAGATTTATGACTGCTGTGTGTTTAGTTTTGTATGTTCACCCCGTGACTGGCAGCTCACTCCGTTTGCTTTGAGACTATATTGATTTAGCTTTGCATTCTCAAGTTTTGGCTTCAGTTCTAAGGGTTTTTCAAAGAAGTTAACTAGCGACTGTTCCGTCAAGAGGGATGCTAGAATATGTTCAAAAGAGACGGTCCAGTCCCCTTCAGTCACGGGCGAAGGCTGAGAGTCTTTGCGAGGGGTCTTCACAGTGTCAGTAAAAACAGCATCCTGGTCTGGCGCGGAGGCCTCGGGCTGCAAGTCCTCGGTGAACTCGTCCGATCCGCTCCCCAGGCTGATGCTTCTTTGTCCTACTTCTCCAATCTGAAGTAACAGCGTGGTCACAGTGGCAATGGCTTGATACAAATCATTCTCCTCTGGATCCTCGTGAAACATGCTGTACAAGGTTTTGCAGAACTGAATGAACTCCCGCTGTAAAGGAGGAAAAACCAAAATCAAGCCACTGAAGAGCCATGCTATGGGTAACTAGGAGTTAGGCGAAGGCACGGTACTGCAAAGGAAGGCAGAATGCTGTCTACAGACTTGATCATTTATAACTTCTGCCTGCATTTTAAAAAAATGTTAGCCAAGGGATTTGAGCCCCCACTGATGCTAGGAAACCTTGGTGCTGCAAATCAAAAAGGGAACAGAGCAGAAAAGCATTTTCCTGCCTTGATGAAGGAGATCAGGCCCTCCCAGATGACCAAAGGGCAAGTGAGATATACAACGCAAGGGATACAATCCGTTACTGGTGGAAAACTGGTGGCTGTTACGCAGGACGAACTGCAACCAAAGTACCCATCCACAGGCTTACAAGCAGCTTCCCTTCTGCCATTTCTCTCCATCTTTCCCCAGCTCTTTTTCTTCTAATAATAAGATCTTAACATCTTCCCTGCCCAGCCCCTTTCTCTCCTTCCTTCCCTCGCTCACCCATCACAGATGATTATCAGGCTGTGAGAGGACGTTTCCATGTCCTGTTACGAAACGTGTGAGCCCTCAAGCTTCACACAGTCATAGGATGGGTAATTCAGGGTGGAAGGGACCTCAGAAGTTCCATCAAGTGATGCCTTTATGAGAGATTATGTGGCCCTGCTGAGCTGAAAGGTCAGGTACATGCCAACAATTTAAAACTTCAGCAACACCAGCACAGAAGGGATTCTGGGTGTAGTCCCATCTGTGTGTCCATACATTTGTTTTGCTAATACGGGACCCTTTTCCCTCCAGTAGATCTCCTCCTCCCAACAACATACACAAAGCTCTGCTGGCACTAGGGAGGAGATGGTGAGACGATGAGAGCCTTCAGCTATCTTAATGCAGTTCTAGTCAGTGTTCGGCTATGATGGGGCAAGTCCCAGTCGGTGACGGACCAGGGATTTTTACGGGTTTGGTGGAGAGGAGGTCAGGGAAGACAGAACAGCAATATGCATTCTCAGGAATTCTCCAGGTTTGGCAGGAGGGCTTTTTCCAGCCTGTTACGCTGCAGGTGAGGGTAACTCAGTCTGAAATTCTTCCTCTTCACCAGGCAGTCTGAAGCGAGGGAGCTGCTAGAAAGGCGGCTGAGAGTTTTTAAACATGATGCCTGCTCCCTGGATCAGAGTAGCCCAGTCCTTGGTATCTAAAGGAGCGAATCTAGGCTCAGGCTTACGTTACACTTCAGAAAGAGACAAACTGTTGTATTGAGTCATCTCATTTTTGAGTACCCTCCACTTCTTTAAAAACAGACTATAGCCCCTAGTATACATACCTGGCTCATTTTTGGCAATTCTTTTTCAGTTTTAGTATCCTTTTCTTTGGCTAGATCCTTCAGCATCTGCTTCAGCTGCTTTTGGTAATCTACTGCATCACCTTTTTTTGGAGCAGATGCAAAAAGGAGAATTAGTTTTCAAGTTGCTGGAGTAAATCGGCATTTCACAATAAAACCCAGAGCGGAGATCATTAATGGAGTTGGTTATCTCATATGCACACACATTAGAGAACCATTTTGGACATACCATTTGCTTTTCCAATGACTAGTGGTCTTGAAGTTGACAGCAAAGGATTCTTTAATGGTGACTGGCTGTCTCGTTCATTTTCTGTGAGAGCTAGCCAAAGAAAGTGAAAAATGTAATGATTAATCTTTCCAGTGCTGCATAATGGTTATTTATGCTTTTAAAATTTACATATTTGAAGAAAGCAAAATAATTGGGCAAAGATGTTTTTAAACAGTACTTCATTAAATCATACTGTAAAATTATGTTAATGTAAGTAAGATTGGTGCTGCAGTGAGAGAGTTGGAAGTTTGCCAAGAATGGCACATCTAATTAAAAACTTTGCACAGAGAAACTACCACAGAATTTTGTCACCTAATCAGAACTGGATCAAGATGTGATAAGGAGATTTCTACTGTACACCGAGCACCAGCCATCCAGAAATGTTATTCCAGTTCAATATTTTGTCTAGAAGGAACCGTACGATCGGCTGCAAAAGATCTCTGAATGCAGCAGATGTGAGCCTTGACATTGTAGATCTATAAATTTCACCCAAAAAGGTTTTGACTGGAGTAAATTTTAAAATGCGGGGAGCATAACTACAAATGCAAATCCTATATGCTCCCAGCTGAAGGCAGCAAGACAGGGTTCTTCATTAAGCAGCCTTTTCCCAAAAGCTTTAAGCAAGAGTTTCGAGGTAAACTGAGGTATTCACTCCCTTTCCAATTTCTTACCAGGTGGGATATGCAGCTTATATAGTAACTTTATCTTTTCATTCATTTCTCCGTTATACATAACATCTGCAGGAAAAAAAAAAAAAAGAGCAAGAAGGAAGTGGATCAGAGCATTTACTTCCACAGTTTAAAATAAATCGGGCATCTCTGTGCACAAAAGATAATTGTTTGCGTGGACAATACAGGAAAACATATGGCCAGTATATGACACTGAAATATTTTAAGTTGTGCCTGTCAATGAGGAACAGCAGGTGAAAGCCATCTGGTTTGGTCTTTGTTCTTGTAAAATAAGACTAGGAGTACCGAACCCTATGGAGCTTCAGCATCGTTTAAAAATATCAAGGAGAATGGCAGGGAATCTAGCAAAGGCTGTTTGCTGCCACAGATTAACAGGACTGTGAGAGGGAAGAGAGATGGAAAACTCCCTTCGGGGCCATCATGTTCTTAATATTCCTCCCCTTCAGCCCTTACTGCTGTTCTGTAGCATAAGCGCAGAAGACGTAACTACTTCACATGTAATATAACTAATATTTTCAATGACCAGTAGAAATGAGATTCTAAACTTTCAAATGCACTGAAATACTGTGAAGAACTTTTTGAAGTTGTATCCCTCTAAGAATCAAAATCAGATAACAATATAATACAAGTCGGCTTGGTTTACATAAAAACGTTCTGGAATGCTTAAGTGGCGAGAATACTGATTTACTGATTTTTCCTGAAGCTTTGAATGTTGATTCATTTGTTTCATGTGGGGTCAGGCAACAGTTGAGATGTGCCACTTTTTTCTTCAGCCAGATTTTGGGATGGGCAGCCTCATCTCATTAGAACAGCTGGTGGCCTCAAGGCCAACCCTAGCACAGCTCTCAGGCCCTGCTGGCCAGATTGTTTTTTGTTCTACTTATTGTCAACATACAAGGCATGCAGCAGTCGGTTGTGTAAGATTAAGTCTTCAAGAAGCAGTTACAAAGAGGTATACTGAGATTTCAAAGGTATACTGAGAGCAACAATCCGGTAGAGAGGATTTTCTAGCCTTCCACGCAGACCCAAGTATAATTTGAATTCTTAAAATATTTTCAACAAAATCACTATTGTCTGAGAAAGCAAATATTTTAATACACTATTCAATCATGTCCTTAGGGCGTCTTTTAAATCTAATCGACTTCAGGTGATTTGAACACAAAAAATTAGTAAAGGTCACTGGTTAGGCTAATTACAAGCCCAAGAAAACCATCTGCCTGCATCCTCCCCAGCCAGTTGCAAGGCATTTTAACATCCATGCCTCACCCACCCGCCACCCCCCACCTCTGCCCATCTTCCACCCCCCAGGGGAGCCGATACCTAAGCAGCTGGCGAGCCCTTTGAATTCAATCAGCCGGTCCATGTTCTCATCCAGGAGCCGGAAGGTCCTTCGGGCGAGGACGTCGGTGTGCTCCCCGCAGGTCCAGGGCGAGACCAGCCTGTACAGGTTGGCGAACTGCTGGGCATCGATGCGGTACTGTTCGGCATACGGCCTGCTGGGGTCGTGTCGCTCGACAACCGGACTTGTCATGTCCCAGTAACACCTTATTAAATGTTCCCTCTAGGAGAAATCAGAGGCGGGAAAGGGGGGATTGTGGTGTGCGGTATCAGAGAGAGCGCAACCAGCAGAAAAAAGTATTCACATCAAAGTATGCTGGAAATCCTCAAAATTCTCTTTGCGCAAGGTGTTAGAACAATACCAAGAGAAAATACCGATTCCTGTCAGAAAAAGCAAAGTAGGAATCTTTAATTAGAGCAGCCAAGCGCTCTCATGATTTCCAATGGGTAATTAATAAATTTGAAGGAAGACTGGACAGATTCTTGGAAGAAATTTACTGCAGGCTACTGAAACTCTATTAGCCACATCTGGCCCAGGATGTCTCTAACCATCCAAAGGGACAGCGGGTCGGAGAAAATTCAGGGTAAGTGTTATACAGGCTTGACCTGCTCCTTTATTCTCTCTCAGACCTCTCCATTTGGACACCACACCTATTAGTCTTCCCTTAGGGACAGGCTGATGCAAAACAAAGAGTTCTGACAAAACGAGCTGTCCCGGGGGAGCATGGGAGCTAATGAAAAAGGAACCACCACCAAGAAACAAAATGAGGAAAGGGGAGGAGTGCAAGCCAGTCAAAGCTCAAAAACAGCAGCAAGGAGCAGGAGGGAAGCACTGAAGAGCAAGCCCGAGCAGCATCGTTTTACAGCCAGTAACGGAGGGAGGATACAGCTGCTCTTAGCCACAAAGCTCTGTAACACTAAGAACACACCACAGTCATATTCTCAGTACCTAGTATTTATGGCTATGAACAATACACAAAAGAAATGGTCCATTAAGGGTGATAATTACATGCTTGGACCTCTAAATCAAATATAGTTGTATAAGCTTAGATGTCCCTGTCTCCAAATAACTTTCATAATAGTTCTTTCAAACATCAGCTTGACAGAAAGGAACTGAAGTAGAAAATGCTTTTGGTTCTAAAAAAGAAAATTAAAACTATTAGAAAATTGGGAACAAATAGCAAGGACACAAGTTCGTGGGGATTTTTTCCCCATGGAAAACAGAGTCTGCCTTTAAAGAGCATTAAGAGAGCAGGACTTAGAAGTACTGCAGAGCTCCCAGTGAGCAGAGCTACATATCGTTTAATTTATTCTGCATGCAAAAGTTACCAGAACCTAATTTCTCATGGGCCATTTCTAAGCAGCAAGTTAGAAAAGAAATTCTGAAGCAATTCTCCTTTGAAGGATCGTTACGTTACTATTCCTGTTTAACAACTGGGCAACCACAGAAAGGACAAAATGACAAGGTCCCATCCAAACAGTACTGCCCAGGCAGAGGACACGAGGTCTGAGGCGACACGGCTGGAAGTTACGCCCAGAAGCCTCAGATAGGTGCATCCCCTACTTTTCAGGGAGACCTACCTTGAACAAGTCATACAATTCCTCTAAATCTTCAGGAAGAATCGAAACATCTGGGATGACAACTCGGAGCTTAAAAAGAAAGAAAATCACGTTAGTGACGATCTTTTCTCCCACCATCACTGACACGGGCAGGCCCACGAGCCCCACAGGGACTGTATTTATGTGGTACAGCTGAAAACCGCAGTATTGAAAAATCTTTGCAATTTTTCCTCCTTCTTTAGGTTCACCAGTTGGACAGATCGGTGAAAAGAGAAATCCCTCAAGGGCTATTAGAAACAAAGACGGGAAATCCCTAAGCTACAGGTCACAGGAGGCTGGGGAAGCATCGCATCGCGCTCGCTCTCTTCTTACGCTCTTCCCCGGGCATCTGCCTAGGGCCACGGTCAGAGACAAGGTGCTGGGCTGGACATTCCTGCAGTTGTTCTTAACGTTAAAGTCACCCTAGAAAATAACGCACATGGCCGCAAAAGAAAAACCAAACCCATCAGCATCCCAGGAAAGAGCTTCTTTCAGAGTCAGTAATGATTATTCCTTTTTTCAAGATCTGGTGGTGCTTTTTAAAAAACGAAAGCCATCTGCCTCCAGAGAGGAGATTTTAAGCTACCTCAGCCGAAACAATACCCTACTCACCACATTTTGCTTGGTTGTGTCTTCGTGGCTTTGCAGGACACGGATTCGGTGTTTGTAGCGCATGTGCTCTATCTGCGCCACAGAGTGGTCTCCAAATTTCTACAAGGGAGGAAGAGAAGTTTATTATTTTTAGAGTATTTTATGATATTTGTATTTCTCATTTACTGGAAATACAACTTTTAAAGTATTGTGAGTCCTTGAAGTGTACCCAGTCTCTAACTGATCTGTCAGTGTAGGTATTTATACTACACCTAGCATTGTGCATTTGAGCACTTACTCAAGGAATCTGTAAAGATATGTATTAACTTTCAAAACATCCATGTTGAATTTAACCTTTTTCTTTTTACAAATTGCAACTTAACTGACCAGTAGACACGGAGCTGTATTTTACCTCATAGGAGTCATGAATCAGGTTAGCTATTTCAGTCACTGGAGAGGCTTCCTGGTCGTCGCTGAAGAACGCATGGTGATTACCAATAGGTGGCAGAGGGCTTTCCTCGTTTTTGACATGCTCTAAAAACCTGAAGGGAAGAAATATAAGCAAGACAGTTACTCTGCACTGTGCTCTTCTCAATATAAATCAGCAAACAAGTCTTACGGCTCAGACTTAGGAATAAACTGGTTTTCGGGCTGCTAGGTTTTTTAAAAATGCCTTCACAATTACTCATCCGAGGAACAGCAAGCCAGCCAAATGACTAAGTGCTGCCCAAGGAAGAAAACTTCTCTCTCCTTGAAGTCTGGAGGAGGAAGCCCATCACTCTAGGGAAGGCCCAAAAAGCAGCAGTAAATATTGCACACTGACGCAGTCGATGCATGTCTCGGAGCTGCCAGGAAATTTCACAGGACATCTACTCGTCCGATGTACAAAGCCCATTGTTTAAGGCAGACACTGCGAAAGCAGCAGCAGCAAGGTATCACAGAGGGTCCTGCCGGTGCCTACAGACCGCTGTTGATATCACAACGGCACCCAAACACCTTTGTTTTATGGCAGAATGGTCCACGATGGAAGGAGCACTCCTGTGTGGCCATACCTGCTCAGGATCATCAGGGCCTGCCCATCGTCCTTGCTGTTACACAGATCCACGGCGTTGGCTTCCAGTATGGCCAAGCCCAGCTGGAAAATGGCTTTGATCCCATCATAGAAGAAGCAGTCCACAACATTCACAGCGCTTTCCAGGGGCATGATGCTAAGGAAAAGGGTAAGGAACCATGAAAGAGAGATGGAAGCTAGGGTTGTCAGATCCTTCATATGTTCGGCCAGCTCTGGAAGTTGCTCTTTGATAAGCTCTTCGAACACCGACTGGTCTACCTGAGCACCTGCAAGTCATAAAGAAACAGTATTAGCCAGGACTGACACAGGAAAAAATATTCTTTAAAGCTAATGATCGCTGTCAACTATCAACTGCAAGACTTTCTTAAAATTTAAACTGACAACATATGCACACATCTACAGTGAAAAATCCCATTACCCTCCTGCTGTGATCTCAGCCCCAACCCTCATGTCCGTAATCCTTACTGTACAACTTTCTGCAAAAAGACCGTGTTGATTCTGCTAAGGGCCTTTAGAGTGCAATGAAACAGTAATAGCAACAGCTGTTGTTTTCGGCTAAAACAGCACATAATAATTAAGTGCTAGCGAAAGCAATCTTAAAGCATTTTACTGTTCGACTTGGGATCTATGCAGTGAAAATAAGACAGTACACATTCCTCTCCAGTGTATGTACTCAAGCAAGCGGGCAGTAAAGCTTTCATTCTAAGTGAGAAAATAGAAGATGGAAACCCAGATATGGCTACACACACTAAAGCAGGAAGAAAAATATTTACACATAAATATATGTGCAGATATAAATATGTACTTGCATGCATAAATATATATTTTTTTTTTTTTTTTTAAGAACAAAAGATTTCTGCAACACCCAGATACAAGCTTTCCTAACTGTCCCAACCAGTCTTTCCAAAAGGAGCAGATTTGGGCTCTGTTCCTTCTGTTTTAGGTACTAGCTCAGTCCTGCTTTGTCAGCAGCTATTGTAGAATCAATATAGTTTCGTATCATTGAAGTGGCCTGTATCTACAAACCAGATCGGCCACATCAGGAGCTTTAATCGAAGACACTGGAAGTTAAAAATGTTCCTGAATATGAAATGCAGTTAGCTTTTCAATTATTTTGTCTTTCAAGTTATTTCATTTCTTTCTCATAGTCCACATTCTGCTAATATTAGGAGACAACTTTAATTGCTATGAAATTCCTGAGACATATATACCCTTAGCACTCAAAAGTTCTGTTGTCCAAAAGCAGAATATAACCTGGACAATTTGTGGCAGAGAGCCAGCATCTTTTGGCTTTGCATCCAAATCACAAAAAAACAGATAAGACGTTTCTCTGTCTTTAGAACTTTTCACATCAAGGCACAAAGAGCTGCTGCTGGTGGCTGAACAAACATTACAACACCACAAATAAAAAATAAGTGCCCAGGGACATGCAAAGAAAGTCTTTTGAGAAAGACATCAAGCATGGTGCTTTGCTTTGAAGAGATAGCCTTCTCACGTCAGATGATCACAAATAAGAAGGGTAAAGAAAACAGAGGAGAAAACAGACTGGGGTTACTCAACAGAGGGCAGGGGTTTGTTTGTTTTTTTAACAAGCTTAATACAAACAATTTAATAGTTAACATAGACCAAAAAAAGTAGAGCCAATTCTAGGGGTATTTGAAGGAAACCAGAGCGCGATAGACAGACACATATAAAAAGATCATTCCAGGCTCAGAGGCAGCACAGGAGAGCCTGGCAAAAGCAGAGGCTTAAAAGGAATGTGCAATGCCACCCAGATCTTTTGCAGAAGATCATCTTATAATTAAGAGTTGACACTGTAGACAAAAGTCAAGCAGGTGTATTCAAAGTTACTTTTATGCCCGCGTTTTCATTAGGCTCCCAGAAACCATGATGTCTGAGCAACTGAATCTCTAGTTTATTATAGCATAAAACCATAATGAGATAGCAGAATACCAAGGTAAAATACCATTAAGGTAAATACCAAGGTAAGTACCATTTAAAAAATGATGACCCAAGATGTAAACTAAATGACATCTCCAAGACTGAAAAGGCAAATCAGAGAAATAAAGTGAGATTTTCACTGTTTCAAGAATTGTAATAGCAAGATGATGACAGTCTAACAGATGAAATGGGGTGAGATGGTCTGCTGTCTTATGGAGAGGATGGAAAAGTCGCGCTAACCTGAGAACAGGATGTGCATGACCCTTGCCACCACTCTTGACCCAAGTACAACTTGTTTCTCTCTCCCAGCTATCTGCTTATAATTTTCTCTATGCATTGCAGAAGGGAGAAGAATAGAGGGAATTCCTGAAGTAGGAGATAATGGGTGCCAGCCCTGCCTGCAGGCTTTTCCCATTTGCAAGCAGTGAAATGATGAAAAGACTTGTTGAGTAGGACTGAATTGCCTAAGTTTTGAAAGCAAAAATTGTAAAGAAATAAATACAGATAAATAAAAGATTTTGAATGTCATAAAGAAAAGACCCAAGAGAAGATGGAGCTAAGAAGGCCTGTTATAACCAAGGTCATTAATTCAGTAGCTGTTTTTACTGTAGGGATTACTGGCTGACGCTGAAGAGGAAAAGCACAGTGACGGGTACCAAGGTCAGAGATCACCAAAGTTATACAGAGATCAAAATTTGGACAGTGTTGGCAGTGTGGACAAAGAGGAAAAATCGGGTCTTGGAAGTGTTATGCAGGAAGAAACAATACAAAGTTCAGACAAGAGCTGGTTGCAAATCGAAAAAGAAAGTCAGCTGAAATGTGAGGCCAAAAACACTAACTCAGGGAACAGGAACCAGAGGAGAAGCAGGGTGGAGAAAATCAGTAGCACCAATTTGGCCACACTAAGGTCTCAGGCAAATCAAAGCTGCAGAAGTAACTGCTCAGTGAAGCAACCACGCTGCAAAACTACACCGCTGCCTTTCCAACTAGGGGGAGCAGGGGAAGTTCTGAGCTGAAGCCCCTGGCTCTTTGCACTGCGGTGAGCCATGGCAGTACTTCTTTTAGAGTCACGGTACTATTTGCCCTTTCCTTTAGGTACAGAGGACAGAAAAATGGAGAGACAGGACAACCAAGACTCAAGCACTCAAACAATGTAGGCTGTAGCCATGGCAAGTGACGGGCAAGATAGAAACCCCAAATTAAGCATAACTTAGGGCTGTGATATGGCCATCCATGTGGGACCATTCAAGTTTATTTGTGTGTGAAGAATGCTACTTATGGACAATAACCCAGCAAGCACCAAAGTCATCAGTAACTCAAAGCAGGCCCTAGGCTGATGATATCTAGCAATGCACAAGGACAGATAAAGCTGTGTTTCTTTTTTAATCAAGGAAGGAGACAGACAAACATGGGAGTAAGTCATTGAGATGGCAGTTTAAAGTCATGCTTGGAGACAAGAACCAAAGTTCTGAGAAGCGGGACAGTTACAGTGCCCAGTCCACTAGTTGAAAATACCAATGGCATTCAAAGCACCACAAAACATCCTAAGCATCCAGCTAACTTTGGAATAACTCTGCTTTAACTTACCTTGCCTGCCAGTTCAGTGGCAAGACAATAACTGCGGCACAGTGTCAGGAGGGAGGTATGACAACCCCATCCTCCAAGCAAAACATTAGAAATCTTCTTGGACATCTCCTCCTGCTCCCCAGGCAGCACACGAGTGCCCGCACCGTTTCTAGCTCCCAGAACTACTACCACTCGTGATTTCCTCCTATCCCTACCTCCTCACAAGTGACCTTGATCCCTCCCTTCGCTACGGTGATGGTGTAACGGCAGACACTGTAACTAAAGAGTAAGGTTAGCATTGAAGAGGGAAAAGCTATCAAACATTTCTGTAAGAGGAGGAAGTAAAGTGACCACAAAGAACAAATAGTTTTTCTTGTATGTATACCTGCAATTACTGCATCAAGCTGCTCAGCCTCTCTTTTCTGTGCGTTAGGCAAGCGTTTGCACAACAGTCTTAAAAACAGTTGCATTGCAAAGAACAGGAGACATAGCACATGCAGTACAAGGCATGCACTGCAGAGAGACTGGGCTTATTTCTTAATGCAGCGTCTCACATTCAGAGGGTTTTGTATCAGCCCTCATTACCAAGGGCCAGTTTAGATGCAAGCCTGTATTACTCCAGCAGCCAGGCACTGCAGACACGTCAGATCAGAAATAGCTACCCTGGCAGATCTTTGCTAGGTTCATCTTAAACAGCTCAGGTCTCTAACACTGAACACTCCTAACCATGACACGCAAGCTCTTCTATTTTTACCTAACAGGCAAAGGTGCTACTGTCTTCTGACCACCAGGAAGAAAAAGACAAACTGTGAAGTCGAGCATACATTTATAGTTCTTGCAGTGCAAACCCGTCGAACCAAAAAACAACCCTAGCTGGAACCTGAGCAGCCACCGCTGCTGTCCCCGCACACCGCACAAGTCGACAGACCCCCTCACCCCTGGGGTCTGGACCTCAGAAGACCTTGAGCGTTTTACTCACCCCAGTGCCATTCGGCTGCCCCTTCCCAGTTAGCAAGAAAAGAGGCACGAGCTCACCTATCACTCGGTGGTTGAAGTAATCCGGCAGCATTCGCTCACACACAGCAACCAGCAGCCAAAAGGCTTCTTCCTCTTTGGCATACAACAGCAACACAGAGGTCAAAATATTCATAGACTTACAAGGGCAAAGAAGAAAATGGGATTTGTTAGTGACAGCAAATCCTACTGACAAAAGATAAACTGTGGGTATTTTTAAAGAAAGAAAACTGCCCTAACGTGATGTAAACAACTAAAAAAAAAACAGCAAGAGAAATGTAATAGACAGTGAATACATAATTGCAACCCAAAGGCATAACAAGTTTTTCAAACTGCTTTTCTTAAGAGCAATAGGAAACAACGGAGAAAAGCACAGTACTCAATTTGCCTAGATGCAAACTATGTAACTGATACTGCAAGATGTTTTGGGGCTGCTTTCCCCCTGCTCCCCGTATTTGTATTTCGAAAGAAGATAAGGGATCTGGAACCGGTCTGATGTTCATCAGAATTCAGGGAGCTACACGATAGGTAAAGTTATTATTTTAGCTGGCCAGCTGGGTAAAGTACTTCACAATTTGTCATCAATTTTGGAAGAAAGGAGCAGAATTTTAGTTCATTAAACCTCTGTCCCAGTGCTCTACATGAATCTCATCTGTGCAGGCCAGTTCACTTTGCACTGTCTCCAAGTATCGGGTAAGAAACGCACTTTGGAACAGAAGCATCAGAAACATTTTTTTACCTCCTTTAACTCTAAACACAACTTGCAAAATGCTGAGGGAAGACTTTTGTTAAGCCAGGGTACCAGCCAATGCACTTGTTTTCCAGAGTAAATGACATTTAATGTCTAAAATTATGTATTTTTCATAACTAAAAAGACATTATTTATCAAAACCACCATTAAAAATACTTCCAAGACAATGATAAAACTGAGAGAGCAGAAGGAGGAAAAAACCCAGCGTCAGCCTGCTGGGGGTTTTTCACCTGGCAGTATCCTATTTTGGGGTTCCTGTGCGCGTACGCCGTGAGCACCCTTCTCAGGGCAGCTATCCCCGTCTCGCTCTGGAAGGCGGGGTGCTCAGGCAGCGAGCGGTGGAGGTCACGCTCAATCTCCTCCGTTGCCATACAGCATTTGCCCATGGACGCCTCCACCAAATGTACGTAGTAACCGGGATGCGAGGCAAGATCCGTCGCGGCGTCTGAAGGCAGCAGGGAGAGAGAAAGAGGAAGACGCAAGTGGATTAGGATGACGCTAAACCTAATGTTGTGGGTATTACTGCTCGGAAGGATGTAAGCAAGGTGGTTTTCCCCAAGGTCCGTGAATTTAATGAAATCTCCAGACCTAAAAGAAATGAAGTCCTAGAAGAATATGTGTTTTGGAAACAAAATCAATATTAGCAAATCTGATATGACGCAACATCATTCAAAACACCTTAATATGTCATTGAGCAGAAAACTTCCCCAGCAGAAAGTATTACTGGGAGAAATGTACTCAGCGCTGTTCACACCCTCCAAGGAGGAAAAACTCCACATGAAGGAATACTTTTTACAAATGTTTGAACATGTCATATACTGGATTAAGGACTAAACTTGAGGTCATATAGTAAGCACATTCTGGGTCTGCCAGATCTGTGGATGAAACGAGTTGTTTTTTCCGTCTCCAGTTTCTATTACCCCTGCCAACATTCAACAAAAAGCAGGAGCAGGACTGCTGACTTCAAAATGTCATTATTTTGCAATAACTTGATTTGTCTAGGGTTAAATCAATATTTGTGCTACAATCTAATTGTTGCTTGAAGACAAACATTATTTTCTGAAAACATGACGTTAATTTTAATTTACACAGATGAAGCAGATGTTATTTCAATTCTTCTGCACATCATGTCATACTATCCAGAGATAAAATTTTCACAGATCTACCTAGGTACTTCCTTGCACTTATTAGTTCAGTAGCTGATCATCTCTCTTCTGTAAGCACTATCATAAGCTCCATGTAAATGACATTTAACTGCCCTTGGGAAATTTCTTGCCTAAATGTTTTGCCATGGTCCAAATCAGATGATGCTACAGCAAACATTTCTAAGAGTGCTCACCTGAGAAAAGCAGCCAGAGTTTGCCTCTTAAGGATTCAGGGATTCCCATTGCAACAAGTTTTCTGATCTTCTCTGTGCGAAACATGCACACGGTTCTGCCGTATTCTACAAAATGGTCATCCCACAGACTCTCCTTGATTTGCTCCCTAGACTGGGAACAAGAAGATATATTTTAAAAGAACAAATAGCGTGTTTGTGAAAACTGGTAAACGGAAACATTTTACATATTAGAAATTCCACAAGGTATTTTCCTTACCAATGGATATGGGGGGGGAGGGAGAAGAAAAAACTCCAAGCAAATAGAAAAGCTGTTATCCCATATCTAACTTCTCCAGCCAATACAGCGTTCATTTTACTAAAAATGAGTATCTGTTTGAATGTCACTCCAGCTTTTTTTTTTTAAATAAAAAAAAGGTCTTACAACTTCCCCAAATTTTACATACCTTTCCAAAATCAAGGCCTGCCATTCCTGACTGATGAAAGTCCGACCTTAGTGCTTCTGCATTGAGCAAATAACTGCTCTGCTTTCCGCATTCACTTCTCTCCTTGCTTTGTGAAGCCTCGGTTCCCGGACACGCAGGCTCACAGTCCCTGAGCACGCACATGGATCCAAAGGCAGGACTGTTCTGCAACGCAGAATCAAAGCCATAACAACTGAGAAGAGGCTAAGAACTACATCCTCAACTGTCTTCAAGACACAGAGCTGGGTTAGCCTTTCCCTTTTGCATCAAAACGTTTCACACTTTTCAAAAGGAAAGGCCTTACTCAAGACTTTATTCAAATTATCATTCATTTGTATGTCAGAAAAAGGGTTGCTACTTTAAAACAGAAGTTGTTAGTAAATTCTAAGTGTCCTTGATGACAAGCTACCAAACAATCTTCTGCTTTGGTTAGAATTTGAAAAACAGAATCAGAGAACAATTTAGGTTGGAGGGGACCATCTTTTCCAATCCCCTGCTCAAAGCAGGGCTCCTCAGGCCAGGTTGCTGGGGGCTGTGTCCAGTCGAGTTGAGTAGCTCCAAGGAAGGGGAGCCCACAGCCTCTCTGGGCAGCCTGGTCCAGCTCTGCCCACCCTTGAGGGGAGATCTTTCTCTTTTTATCTATTCAGATTTTCCCTTGCTGCAACTTGTGACTGTTGTCGCTCGTCTTTTAGCTGGCACTTCCAAGAAGGGTCTGGCTCCATCTTCTCTGTAACTCCCCATTAGCTAGTGGAAGACAGGCTGAACAAGCCCCGCTGCCTCAACCTCTCCTCACAAAGCATGTTCTCCAGCCCCTGAGCACCTTGTGGCCCTCAGCTAGTCTTACTCCAATTTGTCAATGCTCTTCTTGTGTGGTGGGGTAGAGACAAAACTGGACACAGTATTCCTGATCAGCCTGAAAAGTGCTGAATAAAAGGGAACAGTAACATCCCTTGACCTGCTGGTTACACTCCTGCTAGTACAACCCCATATGCTGTTGGCCCTCTTCACTGTAAGAGCTCACTGCTGACTTATAAGCTCAACCTGCTGTCCACCATGACTCCCCTGCCTCTTCCACCTGGCTGCTCTCCAGCCAGCCAGCCCCCAGCCCCTCCTGTTGCACGGGGTTACTCTGCCAGGCTTCACATTTGCTTTTGTTGAACTTCACGAGGTCTCTATCAGCCCATTCCACCAGATCACTGAGGTCTCTGTGAAGGGCAGCCCTGGCCCCCAGCATATTTGCTGCTCCCCCCAGTGTGTCAATCACAGCCATGCTGTGGGTGCACTCCATCAGGCAGGTCATTAAAGAAGGCATTGGACAGCACTGGCCCAAGATCAACCCCCTGAGGAAGGCAGGACAACGGACCAACGGATAAACACATTGAACTCATAATCTGAAAAACCCCAGAAGTTCAGTACCTGGTTCTTATTTTGCAAGTTGTTACAGTGAACTGGGTTGCTGGAGTTCACTTCTTTTAGCCTCTGGAGCAGGTTCTCCACCAAAGTATCCCGGTCCTTCAGCTCAATGAACTGAAAGGCCGTCTTGCTCCTTATGCTAACAATGATGGGATTAGGGAGAAGGCTTGTGTCCTCCATCTTCTCTATACTGATTACCTTTTCCAGAAACATTATAGAAAACACATTATGCATCACATCCACAGAAGCATCTTCAAATATTCTACATGTACCCACATGTACAAACACAGCATTCATTTACACACATGCTTTAAACATGGTTATTCATCTTGGCTTTCCTTGATCAGACACATCCTACCAGCTGAAGTTTATGGTCTCTTTAGAAGCTTAAAGCAGGCACCAGAAAGTATCCCAGGTGCTTTTTTTTCTTTTTTTAAATGACTTTGAGGCCCACTTCTGGAGAGTGGACTGAGGGGAAAGAAAGAAAGAAAGGGGAGTGATGATTAAAACAAGATTTAGAAAAGCATCAGCTTGATCAGTTTCTGGGGGATGAAGGAGGAAATTTACGTTCACACTCCTGAGGACAGGGGAAAACAGTTGTTTTGTTGTTTCTGATTAAGTATGTAACACTGTTCTCTCATTGTTTTCTATTTCTGTAACAGTGAAAGATAAGTTGCTACAGATAGGGTATCTCGATGTTACTCTGTTATTAGTCGAGGATGAAAGGAAAGCTTTAATTAAAAGATTATAACAGCCTTCTATCCACAGCAGATCAGGCAGGTGTCTGCTGATAGCTTCCTTCTCTTCTACTCCCACCACCTTCCCATGCATTCTCCGTCCCATTTAAATAAGTCTCTGATTTCATGGAAATGTGGCAGCTCGTCACTGCCTCCAGAACATCGCCTTTTTCTCTCTGCCCTACAGGTTTGCAAAGTACCTACAGGTTTGCTCGAGTTTGTCTATGGAGGGAGAACTTCAACACTTCTAAGTGTTGATCCCAGGCAAGGATGCTTTTATATTGCTAGAATGTGTCCAAGCTGAAGTCTCGACCAACATTAAGCTGGACATATGCTTTTGTGGCACTGGGAAGGGAGCACTGTCCAAGGCTTGGACCGATCAGACTCTGGTTTTGCAGTGCTCTGTCCTGCTGCATTACCTGTCCATACTTCACTGTGAGGATCATGTTGAATCGCCCAGATATTTAGGAACTTATGTCCTAGTGAGTGCCAGAACAAGCTTTACAACAATCCTGTAGGCACGATACACACAAACATCCTACTGTTTTTCATCAAATGATAGTTTGCAGATAAGTCAAGTGACAGTGGATGCTTACGGCAGAAAAAGGCAGATAGAGACCCCAAATGAAACAAACAAACAACTCTACCTCTCTAAGTGGGATGATAACATTGCAGCAGCCATTTTCTTTGCTGGCAAAACAGATATAACTGTCTGAAGTATACATCCTTCCCGCTGTGTGACAGCGACTAAACGGCGTCCAGAGAGAACAGTCTACAACTTCATGCAGCTTCTCCTTCCTGGGCAATCTGAAGAAGGCCCGAAAGAATTCATTCTGCGCTCTGGCTTCAAGATCCCTTAAGAGAAAGCAGTAAGAGCGAATCACAAGACCCCGAAAGCCAGGATATCCAGCGCAAGGTTCGTTTTCTTGTTAGCCTCACCGAGAGCAAGGGATACAGAACAAAAGCACCATGCACAGCAATCTTCACTGCCTATGTGAACAGACTGATAAAAGACCGACTTTGAAATACAAAAAAGAATCATTATCAACACTTGCTTGTTTAACAATAAGATCAAAAAAACCTACTGTAGTGACTAGGAAAGGAAAGGACACTAATTTAAATCAGCTGGTTTGTTGGTTTGGGTTTTTTTTTAATTATTATTTAACCATGCATTTTCTATGGCTGCTGTACCACTCTCCAGCTTCAATGGGTTACAGGTTTCAATGCCCAGGAGATAACTAAATCTTTCATCTGATGAACCTATGTTGAGCAATGGAGATTAGCTTTATGTTCCTTGTTTCCCTTCCTAGTAGCATTACCAACATCACCCCAGATATTTCTACCTGCACCCAAAGGTAATGCATTTGCTCGATGAGTACTTCCAAAGTGGTCAGTAATAGAAGAGTTAATGACAGTGGCATTTACATCATCCCATCCTTGACTTGCAGAGGTATCAGCCTCTGAGAGCCCTCAGAACAGTTGCAAAATGCAGAACAGTTTCAGGTCACTTACAGACTCAGCTGGGAATAACAGCACCAGCTACATTCAGTTTGGACTTGGCTTCCTTCCAGTCACCCATCCACGTTTATGTGGAGAGAAAAAGTTTAAATACGTGAAGCTTTCATTACTAAGCTATGGTTATACAGACTTGGCTTTGGGGATTTTTTTTTTTCTCCTTCATTTTTAATGAAGTCTGCAGTAATTTAGAGACCTATGCAATTACATTATAAACAGACCACGGCTATTAGCTTACCAACAGCAGCTCCAGAAACATTAGGGCTTAAATTCTATCATTTTCTTTAGTACAAGTAAATTTTTTCCAAACATGATTCACCTTAGAAAAAAAAAAATGTTTGACTTTGTTCCATTGAAAGAATTTAAAGCGTGGGTTGAAGCATAACAGGGAGTGGTACCTTGGTGCTATAAATCCCTTCTCCGCTCCTTCCTTCACCCTTCTCTTCTGCAGACACCTTCCCCCTACCCCAGCCCTGATGTTTAAAAATAAGTTGAAACAAACGAAGCCTCTGCTTCAGTAAGTAAATCAATTGTGTGGGTTTTTTTTATTTCAGTTTAATCCATAGAGAAAACTAAAGCCATGTGAAACAGGGAGGAAGACAATAGAGAACAAACCGAGACCTGAGAAGGGTGGATCTGTATCTGCGACCAACAGAAAAGACAGAATGCGCTTGACCAGTGTTCGGCTGCTGTTTCCTTCTCAAGCATTATCTTCCTTAATAAGATTATCCAAGGAAAACAGACAAATTGTCTCCTGTTTTTTCACAAAGAACAAAGAGAAACCCTCTTTGTGAAGGAAGACAAAAAGTTCGCTCCCGAGTTAAAATTCCACAGCGAGAGCAACTCTGATAAGTGCCCACAGCGATCTGCTATTGTGACAAAGCTGGATCAGGATATGCCTTCTAGTTAACTCACCACTAAAATATTTTCCATTTCTGCACAGCACAGATGAATGCTGCTGATAGCATCTGCAGTCAGGTCCGGGTAGAGCTGTGCTCTCCTGCTATTGTGCTGAGAAGGTAAGACCCTCCCTGGATCTACTCGGCTGTGAACATTGCTATACCTTTACATGAAAAGAGGCATTATACAGAAGAGTGGGACCTCTGCTGAGACAGAGATTGTCTGTTTTTTAAGAGATGACTCTTTCTAACGCTCCAAAACCTGCAGTTTCTGAGTTTTCAGGATTTTGCTGCATCTCTTGGGGCTGCAGGCTCCAGGGGTGGGGCCTTTCAAACAAGAAGCCACAGGTTTTTAAGCTGAAGAATGACATTTCCCGTATCTGAAACTATGTAAATTCACCAAGCACTGCATCCAGCCCCCTCACCCCATACCGAGGGAAGGCTGCCAACCCCAACATCCCTGGAACTGCTTGTCCCCCATGACTCATGACACAGGGTCAGGCAGGGCCACCGCAGAGACCACACCGCAGCCAGGGCTGCCCCAGAGACAAGTGCCGAAACTGGGGCCAGCCTGCTGGCGGGAGGGATCCCAGAAAGGAAAACGGTAGCACGGGGATGAAATGCTGTCAGCACCTACCGCTGTGGGCTCAAATAAGAGGTTTTATTAGAAAGTGGCACACCATGAAAATATTTCCTGTTAGGCAGGCAAATTCTAGGGCTTAAAGCAATTGCTTCCCTTCATAAACAGAGCCAAACAAAATTAGAGCTGGTTAAAAAAAACCAAACTCTATAACCCTTCAAAAAAACCCACAAATGAAATTACCTCCTGAAACAAGACAGACAATTGTTTAAACATGTTAAAGATGCAGTGACCGGCCCAGGTTCCACAGCTTCCATTTTGAGTTTCACAATACCTCCAAGGCTGAACAGAAACACAACCTTTCTACCTGCAGCCCAATCTGCTTGAAATTTTCTGCTCTAGCTTAACAATTTCCATGGTGGTTTCGTTTTTAAGCAAATGCAGTGTACTGAGCTGTACCTAAGAAAAAGAAGGAATGCTATCATTATGTAAAAATAATGTTTATCGAGTGTTTACACCTGCATCAGGAGAATAAAAGGCAAGAAGATGCAATTGCCTTGTTCCCTGCTTTTCAGAAAACTCAGCGACTCTTTCCAAGTGCAGTTCCTGACTTGCACGTTATGGGATCCTGGACTGTCTCCAGCCCCAGCACTTCAAAGTGAACAGCAAGTCTGAACTGCGATATCTCCTTCTGTGTGACCCCTACGTTACCTTCCAAGAGTTTTAAATTAAAGGAAATAACACACAAGACTAACAAAATGCCTAAAAGTATTAGGACACTTAAAATTATGTCCTCACTGTCAAATGTTTTTCTCTGGTTTAACAGAAGTCAACTTGGCAAGATTTTAGCTCTGCTGAGTCATTTGCTGCCTATCCAAAATCTAAACAGGCTGGTTGACCTCTTGCTTTTAGAGACCGATTACTAGACTCTTTTTGCTATTCAGACTCCAGAAAGTTACAGGTTTTGGAAATAACACATCCAATGATATACGTCTTGTTAAATTCACATGGCAAGAAAGGCTTCTCGTAAGCAAGCCAGGAGAAGTTATCTGAGAAGAGCCAATATGGACTTGTCAGGACAAATGTAAAGCCAACATAATTCCCTTACATAGCAGGAACACTGGACTTGTAGGTGGAGGAGGTGCAACTGATATTTTAGCCAGACTTTATGAAAATCTTGATATTTCCTCACATGGGAACTAAACAGAGAAGAGTGACCAGATGGGCTAAAACCAGGACCAATAAGAAAAACCTGGCTGAACTAGGGCAGTACAGTTTAAAGAAGAAAAGAGAAAGTAGATGCATACCAACCTCCAAATACACAACTGGTTGCTCTAAAGAGAGAACATCTCATCTCTTCAATAGTACTGGGCAGGACAAGAAGTAACAGACTCAAAAAGCAGCACGAAAGATTCAAGTTAGACTTCAGAAAGACTTTTCAATGATAGGACAGTGAAGTACCGGTATGGATCCTGATATTTCCATTACTGGAAATCCTTAAAACCAGGTTAGGCAATCATCTGTCACGAGTGACACACAGAGATAATCCAAACCCTGCCTTTTGCCGGGCAGATGCAATAAAAGGAGGTTCTTTCTAGTCACATCCTCCTTGTTGCTCAAGGTTTACAGCGTTCTCGGATTCCCTCTCTGAATGAATTAATGCAGACTGAAGTGACATTTACAATTCCAGATACTTCAAACAGTTTCTGTTCAGCTTAGATCAGTGTTAAAACCTTCTTTGCCTTCATACGAAGCAAAGCCATCCTCATTGGCAGTTTACAGTTAGACATGAAGAAAAGAAACCAAGGTGGTTAGAGCCTGGATAAACGTATCATACTTTTGAAACCTTACTGACACCGGCACTAAAGCTTTTAAATAGCGTGTTCTTCTCTTGCCAATTTCCTCGCTACGTTTGAGGAATGCAATGGATATTCTTGCATCCTGAAAGAGATGGAAATAAGAAACACAAGAAACCTATACCAGAGATTTCAGCGATCTTCCTATTAAGAAAGAAAAAACAGTTACCGTACGTTCCAGAAAAATTGTATGGCCCATAAATATATCTGCAAGAAATGGCATTTGTAGTTATCAAACACCTCAGCTTTACTTTGTTTTTTATGGCAATTAACTTAATTGCCATTAATCCCTTTGTAATCCATTGTTCCCAGCCTTAGCCTCTCATTAAGCAGCATGGAAACTTGTATATTAACTTGTTTGACTCTGGCCACGATATAATTTGTGTCACAGACTGTGGGCCTAATCCCACAGCCTCTCTGAGTCCCGACCCCCCAGTGCTCAGCAGGATGACCCCAAGAGTCTCAGAAACACCAGCAATGGTTTCTGATTTTCAGAATGCAGAATATACAGACCATGACGACATTAAAAATGCATTTTTAAAAAATAAAGATATTGAGATGAGCTTCCTGCAAAAGAAAGGCAACAAACAAAAGAAATCTACAGCAACTTCATTAATTTGACACAGCTGGAATAGTTTTAATGATCTGTGGATTATTGCTTTCATTTTGATACACTACTATTTGCTTCCAAATCATGCATAAGAATTAACAAAGACAATTATTAGGGGAAAAAAATGTCAAGTGAAAAAGAGTTGTTCTTGTAGTAGTACTACAATGGCTTCAAGAAAGAAAGCAGCAACAAAAATTTCACACACCAAAAAAGTTCAAACCCCCCCAACATGTTAGCATTAAAAACCAGTTCATCCACTATTCAAACTACAGTCCTGCTTAATCACGTTACATCAAAGCGGTTGCTGAAGTGTGACAAAGGGCACCAGAAAGAGCAACTTATCCAATTGGTACCTGATTCATGCAGAGGAAATGGGATTTTGGCATCTTCCATGTTTCCATGTTTTCCTTTCTGCCATCTCAAGTTACAGCACATCAGCAGCAGCACAGGTTAGAGAACATCTTCCCCAAAAACTCTCCAGTAAATACATTTTAACCCTTCCTTCTCCTCTGCCCCCCCTCGCTTTTTTTTTTAAGTTGGAGGGAAGGAGAGGAAAAATACTGTTCCGATAAGTGGGTGGGATGGTTTCTGTTGCTTGTTTGCTTGTTCAAAAATGCCACAAGGTACTTACAGGCTGATACCCTGAGAACCTCCTTATTATAGCATATTACTAAGCTTATACATTTCTTTGCAACTGTAATTTTAGTTTCTTTGTAGTTTTCCATTCAGTCAATACCCCTGATTCAAAGACTCTTTTGGGAAGTGACAATGATGAGTTAAAAATCAGTAGATGCTGAAAAATATCTCCCTCCGCAGTTTTTTGTTACATCTCCTCTGGATTTACTTTCCTTGCTTCATGCATCTAATTCTTCAGTCTAAAAGCAGGAGGAGGGTGGAATAGTAAAGCATGGAAGGGGGCTTAGATATAACCTATCACGCAAAGCCATATCCTAATTAGTCAAAGTACATACCCTACATTTCTCAGGTCAATAGCCTACAATCTTAACAACATCCAGTTACACATACATTGTAAAAACAATGGTCGCTCTTGTGTTTAAAGGAACCCTGGCTATGAAAAAAAAAAGGTCTGCGGAGATGTTCGTGGCTGCTCACCACTCTATCACCTCAAATGAATTCCTTGATGATATCATGGATGAAATCCTGGTGTCAGTGTGTCCTTATCGTGTGTACATAGGAAATTGCAGAGAAAGTGCATTTTATTATTTTAAACTCCATTATTAAACTTTGCAGAAGTGTTTAGCCGAGATGAATACCCAACACCACTGCAAAAATGCCCCTCAGAAACAATAAAACAGCTACTGGACATGTCTCTGGTTTTTGGGAAAGGATACCACGCATTCCTTATGTTTTAGCCAGGAAGCAACACCTGGGTCATTCCCTTCATGCCTCTGGCAGAGGGAGAGGAAGGAAGAGCAGGAAAGGGTATGAGTCAGGAGGGGATAAGCGCTCCACTCACACCCCATTCAGAAAAGAAGTATTTTAAACCAGCACCTTAACCCTGACGCCCTAGGCAAATTCCAGTTTGGGCTATTCCATCCTGCCCACCTAAAATTCCTCTGGGCAGTTTCCCTTCCCCTTTCCCACAGCAGCAAATAAAACACAAGAGTTGTCTGTTGTGCTACTGGCAGAGAAACAAGTTACCCATCTTCTCCCTGAGAACCCAATGCATTTCTGTAGTGGGAGAGGAATGCAGAGATGCATCTCGGGGATGCATGGCGTAGAGCTGACAGCAGCGTATTCATCTCTTGCAACTGCCTGTGGGTTTTTAAAGTCCTATAGCTGCTTGCTAAGTCAGCTATGGCAATCACACTAGTGGGAAATTCCATGTTTCAGACATGATCAAAAGCAGTAACTCTACAGAACTGATGGCACTGGGAAAGCCTACACATTACCAAAATTATAAACAAAATAATGTTGCTCTTCACGGAAGATGGAAAATATCCCTTGCTGCAATCTACCCTTCTACAGGGAATGGTACTTTTAAGACAAACGAACAAAAAAAACACAGCGATGTGTAAGGGAAGAATACAAAATGGAAAAAAGTAACTTGCACACAAGTTAAAATGCACCTATTTGATACACCACGGTAAATCATAAAATCTGGCTTTTGCCCAATCAAGTAAACCTTTGAAATCTTACTCAGCTAACAAAGCAAACCATGAAGGCCACCACTGAACCTCTGCTCACACAAGGGAGAACGATTTAGCTCTTTACCTCTTGGTAATCTGAGTAGGATCCTGCAGGCCTGGATCCAGTTCAAAGATTTCATTATCCAGTAGCCTTCGGAGCGTCACATCTGCCAGTTGCTCCATGATCCTGAAAGCCTCGGCGATATTGAGGAACGTGGAGAAGTCGCGCTCTTTATTTGGAGTGGTGACGCGGACCGTGTCGGTCATGAAGACGTTGGAGGTTCTTTCCAGCTTCTGGACCTCAACCCAAGGAATGATAAGTTTCACTGCCATCGGAGAAAAAAAGCAAAAGTGAGTTGGAAACTCTGCTTACATTTTTCAGATTTGGGAAATAAGCAAATTCAGAATGAAATGCAAACAACCGAAGAGGAAAGAGACCCATTTTTACAAAGACCAAGCAAAAGCTGAAATACCTGTTATTACTCTACATTCATCTTCCCCCACTCCAAAAGACCCTCTTTTTCAGAACCTCTCCCTCAAAATTTTACCTATTTTCATATGAAGTGCTGGACTGGGGAGTTCTGCTTTTGCAGAAAACCTGCCATACGCTGTGCTCCTAACTCCTTTACAAGTCATTTCTGCAGCCTGCTTCATTACTACCAGAAGAAACAGTTCATTTCAAGAGTAGGAAGAAAAAAGGGAAAGGCTTTCTAATCTCCCAGAAATAAAACTGTAGGCAGGTGGAAACCCAATTACACGCACAGTACTTGAACTTTTAAAATAAAGTTAACTGCCATACAAAAGGAAGCTTTTGCACATGGATGTTTTTATAAAGCTTAAGTGTTACTATAAACTGGGTGTTCAAAAAAAAAAAAGCTGCCTAGGCATTGGGATCTTCCCATCTTGGTTACTTTTTACTTAAAAGGTGCAGAGGCATATCTTGCCCTAAACATTAGCTGCAGTCAGACTTGTTTATAGAAAAGAAAAAGCATGGGACACTGTTCTCTATACTTAAACGCTGCTGAATCATATAAATCCAAATGGTAAACAGAATCAGCTTATTTTATATAACCACTGCAGGATGTTACTTGCCTCTCTCATATGAATCTCTGGGTAGAAATTAGGCTGGAAAGGACTGTAAAACAGATTCAATTTCTACTTAACAACTGTTGGAAGCTTCCCAGGGTTCTCTGTGCCAATAACATCAAGACTACACCCCCTAACATCCCTAGCTGGTCTCCTGATGCCAATAAAGCAGTAAAAAGGCAGTAATAACAAACATTGTCATATATATATGACACTTATCCGTGATCATTAATTACCTAAGGAGCTACCCTCAGCAAGTGCTCTGTACTACATGAACCACAGCTGTCAAGGTTACTTGCAGATTACATTTTTTTCTGACTTAAATAAAGCACAGCTGCGTCAACACGCACAAACTGTTGCGAGTGGTCATAAAACCATCTGTACAGGCACAGCCAAGGGAAGAAAGTTTAAACAGCGCCGTAGCAAAAGCACTATTGTTCACGCAGGTCGGAATCACATCGGCTTTACAGTGTTGGTTATCGAAACAGCACAGCAGACTGTAAGGGGCCCAAACTTCTGAGGAAAGGTACAAAGTCTTCAAAGTTTCAGGAAAACACAACTTTAATTAAAAATTGTGAAGAAACCCTGGCACATCCTTTCAAGAAATCTGACATTCTAAGCCTCTGACATTCTGCAAATACTTCGAGGCTTAGATAAAAGGGGACTTGTCCTGGAAAAAATGTTCCATGGAGTTTATGCTCGCATAAGCCGTAAGTTAATTTTACAAGAAGCTGAAAACAGGTTCCAATATTGCATTCCAGGTCATTTCAACATAAAACAAGGGGAAGGGAACAGTCTTGCCAGAAGCGGAAGGCTTAATGTTTTGCCTGTAAAGAGATTTCAACCTACAATTTGGAGGGATTTTTATAGAGTTAAAACACATACAAGAACTATTTTTATTGCAAATCATATATTGGGTTTTTTCCCTGTGCTGTATTGAAGAATGCAATAAATGTGATTTCTTAGCAATATTTTCTAGATCAGATTTAACCAGATTTAATTTGTGATTACTACCTGAAAAAAAAAAGACAATGAATGACTTGTTTTACATATAATCAGCATCAGCTTCTCCAACAGTAACAAGCAGAACTATAGTAAATCTGGATTATTCAATGTCATACAAGTATTTCACAAATGTGACAAAATACTAGCTTTGAAATAGAAGCAAGCTGCTTTATCGGAATCGGGGAGGTGGGAAGCATTTCAACACATAATGCTTCCCATCAAGCTAGGGAGGTTTTGTTTAATCAAAAGATAATTCAGGGTTTTATATCACATTTCCTAGCAAATGCATGGGAACACAAAGGCAATGCAACCGACTGTAACAGTGAATTAACAGTGTATTTTCCATGGTCAAAATGAAAAGTTGCAAACATGGAGTTCTTTGGGGTTTTTTCCCATTATCATAATGAATTATTATTAAAAGAGATAAGAAGCAATTTCTTCTTAAATAATATAGTGTGATGTTGTACTTCCAGTATCATTTAATGTTCTGTGGTATTGCATAGACAAAAAATTTGGAACAATATGAAGGATTTTTCTCTCTCCCTCCTCCTTCCCCCATTATCTATCATTAATAAGTATCATTTTTGCTTTGTGTGCTTTGGCAGACTGGATATCTCAGATTTAATGAGAGAAAGCCTACAAAGATAGCAAGAAGAAAGAATTCACAAAGGATATTATTTGACACTAAACAGAAAACAAGGACGTTAAACAAGAACTCAGGTATCTGCTACGTATCAAGAAACTCCATTACAGTCTTCCCAGCAAAACTCAACTTTTGTTTTTATACCAGCATTTTAAATCTAACTCTGTCACCTTTTGCAGATGCGACAAAACAATTGGCCTGAAATAATATAAGGAAAAACAGGACCTAAGCATGTCTCTGTATGTTTTAAGTCTTAGAAATTATCAGTTACTACCTTTCTTATTTTTACATTAATGTACTTAATTTTTATATCTACAGTTTTATTTGACTAGCCATCCCAATATTAAACCCAGACAGTAAATGGTAAAATTTTCCTAATTGTTATCACTGGCAATTCTTGCTATATTTATAGCAGTATAGGTTTATATTACTGTCCATGCTGAAGCTGCAGCAGGATAAACAGGTATCAGTTCATGAACAAACTTACTCAACAGAGAACTGCTATAGAGTTTAAATGGCTACATTCATTTTTACCTTCCAATATCTATTACATTCATTGTTACCTTCTAATATCTATTCTGACAGGCTTTTCATAACCACACAGCCCTTCCTCTGTAGAGGAACACCATGACCAAAGTCTTACAACTCGCTTCTTAAAAACATACATTTGTTACAATTGCTATCATGCACAAATTTGCCACCGTCTGAAGGTCTAAAAGCCCCAGGACACGCTTCTCATGACGCCCCTGCACTGCCATTCAGAAACACAAAGAAAACCCTAAATTGCTGTTGTTTTCCCTTAAAAACTCTGAATTTTCACCTGGTTCTCCAGGGCACAGCCCTGTTATGTTTCCTGGGCTATTTTCAGGCAGGCAGCTGGACTCCGGCATCCCTGGCCCCACCAGCCCTTGCCCCGCCGCCCGGCAGCGATCACCGCTTCCCTGCCTGTGGGAGGGACCCGTCCTTACTCACCCCTTCTGGCACTAAAAGTCTCTATTTCAGAATCTGTAGGAGGTCTGGTACATTTTAAGGCTGCTTCACCACGGCAAGAAAAAGAACCAGATAGCAGCTGTGTCTGTGTACTCTTATAGTCTCATTTTTATTACCAGATTAATACTAAAATATAAACATAAAGGCTGAAGTGAACACTAAATTAAACAGGATCTTTCAGCTGAACAACAAAAAACTCAGAAACTAAACTTCAGAGGCAAACTAGGCTTTTCATAAAAATCCTAGCTATTCTTGCTTTTAAAAATAGTTATATTTATATCTCTTCCCAGCGTTAGATTTGTTACGCATTTACACTTACATTCTTTGCCCAGGAAGAAGGAATAAAAACAGAGATGATTGATGCTCAAATAAAGCCAGCCTTGCCGAGGAACTTTTCCTTTCCAACAGCAACAGGAATAATAGGTGATCAACTTCTCAGCTTCAGGAAAATTAAATCTGGATTCAAATTTCACCAGGGCTTCTCGGAACTTCTCAGGGTCTTCCTCCTGCTCGGCGAGCTTGCTGCTCGTTTCCTCCGCAATCAGTGCCTGAGTCCATAACGAGATCATATATCAGGATAAAGCTACAGCGTTCACACTTGAGCAAGTTGCTACAAGCTACCCATTCAAATTTTAGTAACACAACCCTTTCTTACAGAAAAATTCAAGTTGATTTGCAATTTTCACAAATGGAGACATTTCTGCAGTGTTTGCATCTCTCATACATTTTGAATGCTTCCAAATCAAGACTTCTGGGGGCTTTTTTATTTTTTTATTTTTACAATGAGTCTGGCAGAACCATATATTTACAGTTTCACTAGGGTTTATGATTGCTGTTATTTGGTGTATACAGAGCAAAGGTAGAGTAACTATTGTGCATACTGACCAGTACTATTTTCCTACGAAGATGCAATGCAGTGAGATGTGTCAGTAACTTGTAACATGCTTGGAACCATTAAAAACACGGTTTCAAGACCATCTACGTAAATATAATTAAGCGTTGAGAAAATTACAACCAAGGAGTTAAGTATGTACCGTACCATTCAGACAAAAAATCTGTATGTTACAGCACCTGGTATAATTTGTCATTACCAAGCAGTCCTAATATGCTAAAAGTCTACAGCAGAGGTGAAGGTCCAAAACCTGGACTTAACATTAACTAATGAAACCTGAAGAATTTTAAATATGTACTGTGCTAGGTAACAGGCTGCCACAGCGTTATCAAGAGAGATTAATTTTATTCGAGCCTTTCAGTGCACTTAGACAAAGTTGGTTTTTTTAAGAAAGCAGGATAAAGACTAAGATTTACACAGTGATCTTTTGCCTCTCCGTTCCCTTCTTCCCCCACTTCAGACCCCACTGAGATCACAGCAGCAGGGTTGAAATTCACCAAAAACATTATGTTCCTACAAATTTCCCAGACCAAAAAAAGGGGTACGGGAGGAAGAGCACCTCACTAAAACTTAGCCAGGAAAAGTGTGCCACAGGACCTGAGGTACAGTAGTCACCAGCAGACCCACACCCCCCGCCAGCCATCACCAAGCTCCTCTTGAAGCGTGTATTTTACTAGAAGCAGAGCACAGGGTGCCAGGCTTTCCAAGTTTTACCGCATGGGCCGTTACTATTTTAAACCTGGTCTTCAGTCACCGAATTCCCTTACTTTTAAAATTCTTTAGCCTTCCAAAAGGATGCTCATTTCTGCACCCCCACGGCCAGCCAGCAGCTTCACTGCAGCGCCCGGCCATGACTCTCACATGCTGCAGTTTCCGTGCTGGACCCTTACAACACAGGTGACATTGCACAAGGGCCTGGCCCATGTCCCTGTGCTGTGGGGACTGCACCGTCGTCCGCACGGGTGTGCTGCCAGCAGATTCGGGCACTGTGGCTATCACCTGCTGACACCTCTGAGCCCCATCAAGAGAGATAGGAGCATGGAAATGGGCAGAAACAGGCAGAAGAAACTGATGGGATAAAGCTAGGAAAAACACAGGAGATAAGAGGAGAAACATAGTAAGGAGGAAAAGCTGAGATACAGGAAGGGAAGGTATTTAACATAATGTTTTGGAGAGGCAGAGGAACTGAACGCAGATGCTGAAGAAAGCTCAGCTGCACATCACGGGGAAGAGAAGAACAGTGAAGCTGGAAAGGGATGGGTGGGATAAAGATTAAATTAGATACTTCGGTTTTGAGATGTTGCCAAGGAAACGTGAGTAAAGATGCACAGATGCCAGACATACCAGGTGCAAGTGCCACACAGAAAACCAATAAATAATGTTTAGACGGAAAAACCAAATATGAACGACAACAACTTCATCACATTATTTCTAATAAACCACATGTAATCAGGCAGGGAAGGGTGAAAGTAAGACAGTTTCCTTACCTTCACTTTCCCTTTGACAAAATTAACAATATCTTCTTTATTGTCAAACACAGACAAAGTATGAAGCAAGTTTTGTTCCAGCCATTCCCAGTGCTGGTTTATCTCCTCTGCAGTGGCACCTAGAAAAGCAAAAAGTAGTGTATTGAAACTCATCCTACAAAATAAAATAGAAAGGAAGAAAAGAAGTAATGAAACGCAGTATTTCATAAATTCATTATGAGAAGCTGAACTTTCAACCTCAAAATTCTTAGTAGCAAACAGGTCAAAAAGGTCTCATTCGTAGCAGTATAGTTAGAGAAAAACAAAAACCTCATTGTTTTAGACAGTTAGTTTTAGTGCTTTTAGTTTTATCTTCTCAAATGCTCTCAGCCAGCAAATGCTGCATTAAAAGTCAAAGCAGAAAAAACAGCAAAACTTCGTCCTGGGCTGCTAGACTGCAGCTTATTTTGACATGACATTCCTTAAGCGCCCACTGGAAACCTTTGATTTACGTCCTGTTCCCAAAAGTCCCTGATCTTCCTTTCTCCCTCCCTGGGTACGCACATGCATACACCCCCCCACACACACACACACACACGCACACCCTTTGAGAGGAATACACATAGTCAGAATCTGCATCCTATTTGAAAAGCTCTCTATAATAATTAAAGTACCTAAAAATAAAAGAGTTTGGTTCAGCAATGCCTAAAAGGTCTAACAAGAGCACATTTCTGCCGTTTGGCGAAGAAATACAGCGAACAGAAAATCGTTGACAAATACAGGTCTTCAAATGTCTAAGGCTTCCTTCTCTAAGGATTTATTTGAGGGGTTTGCTGCTGTTGTTTTAAATATAATGTGTTCACACTAACTCCAGAAATAATATTTCAGTCACCACCTATTTGCTTTGGCTATTTCTGCTTGAAACTGAACTGTCGCTGCATCACACGATGACAGAAAAGTCAGCACAAGACGGGCAACATACAGGGCCATCAGGGGAAAATCTGGCCCCTCCAGATCTTACTGATCAGTGATTAAATGTTACAGGTAAAAAAGTAAGGTCAGCAGAAGTTGCTTTTCCTAATGCCTTGCTAGTGGAAGGAAGAAGTAGTTGGATGTAAGAGACATACAAATCACAGATTAATATAATAATAAAATTAATTTCAAATAGAAGACCCATTATCTCGAGATTTGATTTGTGTGTACATTAGAGATGCATCACGTTGCCTCACAACAAAAAAATGATAAATTTAGCTAAGGATTTTCCACTTTCCTCTGCTCTATTTTCCACGCAGAATGCCAACTGGCAGGGAAACTTTCCAAGCTTTAACTTCCTTGACAGGAAGGTCTTGTGATGGAACTTCATAAATATCATTAATCAAGGTTAAATAAAAAAAAAATCATTAAAGAAGAGACACTTAAATGCCCTTTCGGTAAAGAAAACAAGTTACTTCAATGGCTAAGAATGCCACAAATACAGTCATTTTATATTGAAATGGCTGCGCAAAGCAAATACCGAGTTGAATTTTTATTTCTGAGCAACTTAAAAGATACCAACTGTATGGGAGAGCTGGTGGGCTGCCTCTTGTGAAATAAGCCATGAGTAAGATGCCTTTCACAGCAGCATCCACATGGCTTGGACTGCTCTGAGCCTGGGCTCTGGCAGTGGCTATCTCCCAGGGAGGCTACTGCAATCTTTCCTGCCTTCCTTTAGGTATCTCCAGGGATTCTGCTCAAATACTGGAAGATCTCTTTGCCCCTTTCATTTGGCCAGGCCAGCTCCTCAGCTTTTCGGGTCCCTTCTTTATTTCTAATTTCCATTTCATGGCTTGAAGTCGTCCTATGATTTGTCCCAAGCATTGCCAATCTGTCTCCTTCTTCTTCCTGCGCCAATGCTCTGCACAGCATTTTATTCCACCTTTTACCCACCTTCTTTATGTGTCTGTGCCAAATGTATATTTAGTCTAACCACAGCCTCACTCCTCATAATCTCTTCTTTAAACCCACTTCTCACCAAACCCTGTTGCTCTCCCTCTCCCAAAACCTGCTTCGCTTAACTGTGACTTGAGTTGCTGTTTTGCCCACAAGCCTTCTGAAAGGAGTCGTATGTGGCTCTACACCAGGCCTGAGGTTAGGCTTTTTTTTTCCTGTACTGGTGTAACATGATTAACCATCTGGATTAAAACATCTCTGCCAGAACAGCCATGCTGGGAAGGGATCAGACTTCCTAGCAGCCCTTGGAGATTTGCAGAAGCCTGTAACAGAGATATGACCCTCACGCACATATTATCATTTAAGCCTACAGCTGCTGGAACAGAGGACTGCCAACGTACAATTAAAAAATGTCATTTTAATTAACTGCGTAATGACACGATGGCTATCCCTAATGAAGTTAACCAGGAGACTGGAAAGAGCTCCTGGAGCTGCTCCTTGTCCTTGTGATACATCAGGAACCTTAATTTGACTCGCTGCTCCTTCCAAATCCAGTAACAAAATTCTTAATGCCACGTTTGCATGAAGCACCTCGCTCAGACAGGACAGAGCTGGGCAAGCAGCAACAGCCACTTCTGCGCAGGGAAAGCCCTCCAGCTTTCTAAGCAAAGGGTCGGTCGGGTGATGCTGTTCCTCTGACTCCTATTGCCAGCGCCAGCTCTCCCCTGGACACTCACGTCAGGGTTGCACCGCAGAGATATTATTCAGAAACAATTTCTGCTACCATGGCTCTTCATTTCTGTGCAGCTCTGGCAACCGTGTAAGTCCTACCCACGCGGCATACAAAACAGAGCCTTCTGCTTTCCACTCTGTTATTATAAATCTCATTTTCTCAGGGCTGAGCATCCATTCAGAAGAGCCAAAGAGAATTCTAGAAGACATTAATCAAATAAGTTTATCTTACCAAAATCCTTAACCATTCCAACCAGGCAAGTTTTTGATTTGTAGTTTCTTTAAAATATAAAAAACAAACAAAAAAAACCCAAAAATTGTGGGAATAAGAGTGTGGCTAGGGCAAGGATCAGCCCCAGAAAAGAATATTACTTATATTCAAATGATGAAGAAGCCCATGACAGCAAAACTGAGCTTGCTTTTCCAGTGAAAGCTACCTGGCTTCATGAGAGGATTATAACAGCATGAAGCTCTTAAATTTCCCCATGAGATGGCATTATTTAAATATAAAAAGGAGGGCAGTAGGGATATAAAGTACAGAGCAATTGCAAAACCAAGAAAACCTAGCCACAACAAAAATAGCACAGACTTTACACAAGCTTCTTCACACACGATCTGGCACACGGAAAAATTCCTGTTATTAACAGGGACCATGCAGACGGGTCTCTGCTGAACCAAGGAAGGCATGCTGAATGAGCTTGTACAGAGGAAGGGGCGAAGACACAGATTGCCCCTTCCATTTAAAGGACTACTGTGTCAAGCACCATCAACAACATGTCAAAACTTACATTAGCTGACTAATGTAAGTTTTTACAGCTTGATCCGTGTAAGAAAGAACAGAATAGGATAGGATAGGATAGGATAGGATAGGATAGGATAGAATAGAATAGAATAGAATAGAATAGAATAGAATAGAATAGAATAGAATAGAATAGAATAGAATAGAATAGAATAGTCCAGTCCAGTCCAGTCCAGTCCAGTCCGTATAAGAAAGAATAGAATAGAATAGAATAGAATAGAATAGAATAGTCCAGTCCAGTCCAGTCCAGTCCAGTCCAGTCCAGTGGGAAGGGACCTTCAACGATCATCTAGTTCAACTGCCTGACTGCTTCAGGGCTGATCAGAGGGTAAAACATATTGTTAAGGGCATGGTTCAAATGCCTCCTAAACACTGAAAGGCATGGGGCATCGACCACCCCTGTAGGAACGCTGTTCCAGTGTTTGACCACCCTCTTGGTAAAAAAATGTTTCCTAATATCAAATCTGAACCTCCCCTGATGCAGCTTTGAACCATTTCCAAAGGAAAACCTGCTGTAAATTGCCATGCTACAACTGGAGAAGAAGGGATGAGAACAGCCCTGCAGACTGGCCAAGCAAGAACAGGATGAATGAAACAAGTGCATTCAGACGGCCTTTAGTGTGCCATGGCCAGGCTGCTGCAATTCACATCGATATCACTTTCCTGAAGATGAGCTCGACCTTCAGAGGCTGCAGAAGCACTGCAAAAGGGATTAGTGCACAACAAACCAGGCATTAGATATTCCCTCCTGACAACTTTACCTCCTAAATCATGTAGCATCTTCCAAATGCTCCAGTTATATTTCATTATAACCAAGTGTGGTAAGACATTTCGTAGTAAGCAAGTGAAAGACCAGACTAGCGAATGCCTAGGCTAAGTAGCTTCTTGCTTTAAGGAACTGTTACTACTGTAGGAAAAGATATGCGTATGAACAGAACAACACTACTTTGCAAGAGACAGAAATTAACGCAAAACACCCTCAGCTAAATGAGCCTTCTATAGAAACTTAATGTTCCTAGTTAACACTATTTCATCATTTCTACCTGGGATTTTAACCTGAGGTTAATTTGGTTGTTAAACAAGGTACAGGCAATAGCTTTCCACGCACACATTACTAGCTGGGGTTACCTTGAGCTTCTTGGACATGCAGACACTGACCATGCTCAGAATCGGTTTGGGGTTTTTTGTCTGTAACTCACCAATAGCTACGGCCCAGTAAACTTCTGATCCGTTCAATAACTCACCACATGCAATGGCAGAGTAAACCTGTGAGCCTGGAACTTGGAGTAAAATTCGAAACGGAGCAACGCGTGCATTAGAGTCTAACACGGCGTCCAGGGCACCAACCAAGCGACCTGCAAAGAAAAAGGGGGGGAAAGAGAATTAACACCAACTTTCACTTCTGTAGCCTGCATGTCCTTTCACATCTAAAGCCATAAAATTAAAATACAGAACGTAAAGATAACAATTCTTCTCCTATTTTATGCTGCGATGTGCAGATGCTCAAAATGCAAAAGGCAAACCAGATTAGAAGATCAAAAGCATACCGAGCTCTTTGTGTTTCCGATTCTGCCTCATATATATATATGCATATAATCACAGAATTGCAGTGGAAAGACCTGAGGGCACCTTGAGAACTTACCGTTCCAGCTCCGCTCTGAAGCTGGATAAATACACCTATGCCGTAAGTAGTGTTTGTCTAACCTGTTCTTCAAAAACTCCCACAACCAAGATGCAACAACGTCCCCGGCTAGCCTCTTCCACTATTTTCATTAAGTATTCTTACAGTGAAAAAAACCAAACAAACAAACAAGCCAACCACCACAATCTTAAACTTTCCTGCTGGCAATTAATCCTGCTCCCCAGAACACAGAGAGTAATTGGCCACAAGCATTTTTTACGTTAATGCTTGCCATACTGAAAAACTATCATCATAGTCGCCCACCTTTTAATGATTTCTCTTTTTCTAAAGAAACCCCAATCGCCTCATCTCGTCCTTATGGGCCATATTTTTCAAACAGCTCATTGTTCTTGAGTCAAAACTGAAATCTCCCCAGCTAATCTTTAAGCGTGACACTTCAAACTGGACATGATGCTCACTACCAGTAAGGTCTCAGCCATAAGAAGAGTGGAAAATCACCTCCTGTATCTTGTGTACACACCACCATATCCAAGAAAGCTTGCAGCAGTATCGCACTGTAAATCAGCACTTGACGTAAATACAGGCAAACTCATTTTGGAGAGCTGGAGCAATTACTGCCCCCAAAAAAGACTTTTGAGTCTGGAGGCCAGCTGGAGCTGCTGGCCTTTCCCATTGCCTCCCCCCAGCAGGCAGAACCAAGCTATGCATGAAAAAGTCATTCAAACACCGTAATTTGCAAGCTGGCATATTAAAGTAACTCAGAATTGGTTTATGTCACCTACAAACAGCAATTCAGGAGTAGCTTTATATCCAATTCCCCTATACTGTATGTCCTGCAGAGACACGACCTCCGATGGACTGGGATGGCAGACAGCGAGAAATGGCTTTACCATGTTTGCTTAAGCCACTGGTGTATCTAGGAAGTTTTCTGCAATACTATGTTTTTCCCTTTGCACATTTAATTTTTCCAACCTGTTGTATTTTTGTTCCTTCACCATTAACCCAACATAGAAGGAACTATTCTCAGCCTCCAAAAGTTTTGCCAGCCCTTGGCACCACGTGCAGTTTTTAGAATTGCATTATCCAGTCCATCACCTAAGTGATTAATGGAAACAATAAAATGAGACCTACGAAGTCCTCATTTGAAATGCCTTCTCACTTGGACAACAAACCACAGCTAATTAACTTGAGTACAGCACAACAAAGCAGCAGTGTAACCACTTTCTGGTCTAGGGGGTGTAAGAAGCTCACATGGAAGAGCACCAAAAACCTTCCGAAAGTGAAGAAAATTCCATCAAGTACTTCCTCCTTGCATTCGCGCACACCGTTGATGACGCTTTCAAAGCCAAGCAGAAGCTGGACACAACGTATTTTAAAACTGTACGGTGAGATATTGTTAGCACCAGTTTGCTTCTCAGCTAAACACATGTCCACATATTACAACCATCTATTTAAAATGGAGACCAGAGTTTGGAGACCAATAATACATATAATACCAGAAAATGCTAAATGCTCTCCTGTAACTGCAAGAAAAAGACACAAAAATTCATCCAAGTATAAAAGGTAGCAAATTATCTGTGCTCACAGAAAACAGAGCACCAACTTCAGTGTGCAGTCTTCAAAACAGCTGGATTAAAGCCAGTAAGATAGCATCAAATGATGCAGAGAACAAAAGTAGGGTTTGACTTTCAAATTTCAAAAGACTTGAGACATTACAAGAAAGAGAAAGAAGAAGAAACTTATGAAGTGCTGCGCATGTTTTCCCCTGATGATAGATCTAGGAGAAAGATTTCTTTTTCATTTCACTAAAGTAATGGAAAAAAGTCAACTAACGGTAAGTGCTACCAAAATCCCAAGAGAACGCTTAATGAACATCTGATTTGTGAGATACTTTTTTTTTTCAGAAATTATAAAAAAAAAACAAACACATGAAAGCACAGCAGTAGCTGCAAAATTTTGGTTTTACTTCTTAGCCTGTGCAAAATTAATTCCTTTTTCTGTTCCTTAATAACTGACCAGAAAAACCAATTCCTCTTCTCACTGTTTACTTCTGCTTACAATTTCCATTTTGCTTACCAACTATCAAAAAGTTTCCTCCTTCAACTGTGCAAAGAAAAAATCACCTCCCTCGTCTAAACTACCCATAGCTACAATATTAACTATATTCACTAAGGACAACAAAGCAGAGCCAGAACTAAGGATCAAAGAGAAGAACAAAAAGAGCACGGGCATCAGGATACCTGCCAGAATAAAGCCCAAGCATCCCGGCCACACGCCGGGAGTCCCTCTGAGGGCTTCACGAGGGCGCTGCACCCCACGCTTTGATCATCTGGAGCCAGCGCTGCGGCTGGCGGGGGTCCCATCCTGTCCTCTGCCAGGGGGGGCTCGCGGTGGGGTCGCTCCAGAAGGGACATAAGGACAGCAGGGGGAAATAAAAGCGAGTACAGCTACAGCCAAGCCTACCGAACACAGAGCAGCAACCTTGTTTGGCAGGACCCCATGACTGTGGTTTAGCATCCGTACTTGTGCAGTGGTTCAGCTGCAAGTGACATTGATGCTTAAGTGTCGAAAAATAAAGGAGAGACTGACAGAGGCAGAGAGGGGGGTGGAAACGGAATTACTGAGAGTGCATTTGCAGGAGCATGAAAAGGATTCAACACTAATAAATACACCCAGGCCTAATACAATAATTTAGTTGAAACTGAAGTAGCACAAAAATTACTAAAACCAGAGGCAAAATTTTTCCGATGTGAGTTGCCTTGTGCTCATTTGGGGTAACTTTCAAATCGTAACACTTGTGTTAGGCTTCTCACTGAAGCATCAAAAAATAAACAACCTAAAATCCCTAAGCAAACAAACACAAAACTTTACACAGTGCACTGATTTTGAAACAGGCTTTGAAAAATACCCAGCTTGTAAGCAAGCATCTTTCTAATAAAGTGTCCTAAGAGCTTGTTCCATGGAAGGATCTCTTACAAAATAGGGTCTGTTTATAAAATAAAAGGGTTTCTGGCTCACAGGTGTATATAAATCATATAAAGGGTCTCTGGCTCACATGTTGATGCATCAGCATGCCTTCAGTTAGGACGCAGCAGACCTCTTCTGTATCGCAGGCAACAGTGAGACCATTGATACCTTCAGGACAGTCAAAAATGAAAAGAAAACAGAAGCAGAGGGGGAAAACAGAGAAGAATTGCTACACTGGTTTCCTTCCCAAAATTCTCATAATTTTGTGGTTTGCTTTTTTTTACTCTCTGTGGGACAAGATTTTTGAGAGGACCTTAAAATCCCGAGTACCTCTTTCCCGTTAACAAGCCACTCCACCAACTTCTCGTCCGCTTTTTGACCTCCCAAGATGCAGAAGCATTTCAGGAAAGCAGTTAACTGTACAGTAACCGTGCTAAGGAAAGCTGCAGATGTAGGTTTGCAAAGCCTTCTGCTAAAGACGGCTGACAGAACATCGCAGATTCCTCAAAAGGTACAAGTTTCTTCATGCACAAAGCATATTTCCAGGCTAAAATTCAAACATAAGTTTCTGGTCTAATGTATACTTCTGACAAATATGGAGCAGAGGACAGAAGTAGTAGAAAAGGACACACTTCTACTGAATTATATGCTTCTCCTCAACAAATCTGATTACTTTAGCTGTAAGGTAGATTTCAGGCAAAGGGAACATCTATCTATGTTTGTTCAGAATTAAGTCTATAAAACAAATCTGGAAAACTTGCTACAATCCTACACCTTACTTCATAGTTTTTACTTCATTGAAACATCTACTTTTGGGCATATTTTATTGCTTCAATAGTGGAAATTGGAATACCTCAAAGTAAAACAGGAGTGTTGTACTTCTAATTGCAAATTGATTTTTATCAAATTTACATGTGTATTATAGATACAATACCATATGTACCATATAACTCAGGTATAAAAATTAGCACGGAATCATTTCAAATTCCACAACAGGTAGGGGGCATCTCCCTTTTACAGAGGTCACTCTCTAACCCAACGGGATGCAAACAGGACACCATGCACAATGAACTTGTTGCGCATTTCTTCACAGAAAAAAAAAAAAAAGTCAAGGGTATTTTATAACGATTGGGTTCTCAAATGAGCTATCCCAAGCGCACCACTCTTCATCTTTAAACACGTCGTTCCTTATATGCCCCCAGAAAGATAAAAGATCCCATTACAAGTTATCCTATGCCATGCTCATAACTAATCTAGAAAAAGGAACATGTTTACAGTAAGTTAATCTAACACTAATTTCTACTAAACATACCGTGTCTTTCAAACTAAAGAATGCAGGCTCCTTTCCCAGATCGGTGTTCATTATCCACATGGTATTTCAAAAATTCTTTTAAACTTCTGAGACACTGGACAGAGGGTGATTAAAGCCGAACCCAAACTAAAAGCTGGAACTGAAAAACTATCTATTATTTCCATCTTTTAGGACAATACTCAAGAGACAGTCCAAAGCACTAACAATTACACCTGGCTCAACAGCGCAGGAATTAAGGAACCCTCTACAAAGAGCAAGACAATTTCTGCTTACCTCCATCATATTTTAAAGGCCTTAAAGGCAAATTTTTCAGAACTACTCAAATGCCTTCCCATAAATGGGGTGGTCACTTCAGCAGCTAAGCCATGCTGCAAGGCAGAGGGACTTCGACTGATCACTTAGGAGTCTGGGACCAATGAATTAATAAAATCTTAAAAAAATAAAACAAAAAGGCAAAAGGCCAAAGCTGCTATTGCTTTTTTTTGGGGGGAAACGAAAAAAAAAAAAGCAGAGTTAAATCTAAGGCTAAGTGACAAGGAAGCCTGCAGTACCACAATACTGAGCAACGTTATAGTTTTACTTTGTTTTTAAATAAGGCATCTGGTCCCCACAGCCAGAATATTTTGCTTAACACAAACTCATAAATTCATTACAAAGTGGGAACTGCAGGTCAATGTAGTTCAAAGAAGCAATACCATGTGGTATCTGCAATTAGTTGGTAAGAAACTCTGACGGCACTTTTAAAAGCTGGGGAGCAGCGGGCCGGGTGCGGGGCACCAGGAGGCACCTCTTCTCACCCATGTGCCACAGCCCTGAACCTCCCAAATCAAGCGCTTACACCCGCTCTCCCAAAACCAAAGGGGTCACACAGAAGACAGAGCCCAGCCTGTGTCTCCAGCATGCTGGGGAACAGCTTTAGCCACTCTACAAGCAAACCGACTACTGCAGAAGTTTGAAGCAGAGAGAAAACTGCCTTCCCCCTTCTCCTTGGCCTACTCTGAAAAAAAAAAAAAAAAAAGACTTGAGGTTTCCATTGCACCTGAGACCAGCACAGCTGGACAGATGTGCAACAAGGCCTGCCTTAACGATATCTGCCAAATCGAGCCCTTCCGAGAAAACAGGCAGAGAGCCACCACCACAGTACCTGAACCCAAACCAATTTGCCAAGATGCTCAGCTCCTCCAAAGCTGAGGCTGCTCTCGGCCGCAGGCACCTGGCACTTCTGAAGGTCAGAAAAGTGGTGGCACCGGGCGGTCTCTAGGGTCCGCAGTGACTGCTCGGTGGCTGCTCTGCAGGGCCATGCAGAAGGGCAGCTGGTGGCTATGCTCTCCTGTATCCCGCTAAAATCCCCATTTTAAATACTCATACCCTTTTTTTCAATCAGACTAGGTCACTTCTGTAAGACAAACCCACCAAATTGAGGGATTTATGATTACAGCCACAGTCCAGCATCCTGCCAGGCTCCTGCGCCAGTACAAAGCCATGAAGCGCAAAGCACACCTCTGAATTCATCCTCGGGAGCTCACTGCTGCTTTTCACTGCTGCTCGCTACTTCTGCTCCTCCATCAGAAATCTGGGGGCTGGAAGGAAAACAAGCCCAGGAAGCAAAAGCAGCAGTCTGACAAAACGAATATGTTACCAGAAAGGAGAATGCTCTTCCCGGGAAGTGGAAGGAGCTAACAGTACAGGTTGCTTCCCAGAGGATGCAGTTTCACAATGAGAGTTAACAGCGGCAAGAGGCACTCTAAGCTGTTCACACATGCGAATTGGGAGAAAAGAGCAAATCAAACATTTCAGATGACCATAAAAATAAAGCTGGGGTTTTTTTAGGACAGTGAAATTGAACTAACAGCTCCAATAAAGCAGAATTAATCTCGGCTCTTTGAGGCAGAGAAGCACTCCATACCCTGAATCCGAATTATACTTCACATAGTTTCCACCATCTCACAATGATTTGCAAACAATTAAGAGTCTCACGATAGCCATGGCGGGCAGCAGTGGGGCAGCTGAACGAGCAGCCCACCACCAGGCAGCAGAACCGGGAAGGATACATGGATGTCCCCGTTCCCCAGCCCCCCACCATTCCTGTGCTCCAGCTGCAGCAGAAAGGTGGTTTTCACATCAACCAGGATAACCCCAGCCTGCCAAAAGGGCACTTCTGGGACGGCACCAAATAGCAGGGGTTGCTCGCCTGGCTCTGCGAGGCATCTCAGAAGCACTCCCTAGGAGCAATGTCCTTGCTGAGAAAGGGATGCGGGGGTTAGGAAGCTGGCTCCCACTGGCCTCAACCACCCCACCATGCAGGGGCCTTAACTGTTGACCACAACCCCGGCGCTGGCCCAAGGCGAGACCCGGAGCTGAGATGCACTGAGGACCACCTCTGTCTTCATCCTCACCTCTTACAGCCCAGCCAGAGAGCACCGCTCATCCCACAGGCGCTGGAGTAGGATACAACCCAAGACAGTGAGCTTGAAGCTACTGCTGGCCAGTGGTGGCCCCCAGCATAAATGTTTGGGGACGTCTCTAGGTCTTTCATACCATCTTGATTTGGTTTCTCTAAAAGTTCAAAACTCAGATGTTTAACAGGTTGTTACTTCCACTTAGGCCTCCCTAAAATCCACATTTTTGCTGGATAAGAGCACCGGCAGTTATGCAAGGTCACTAATGACAACGGCTCAATATCTTGGCTTTACACTGGCCACTAGCTTTGCTGAATTCTGCAAAACTATATAAACAGGTTTTTACAATACAATACAGCACCCATGAGAGAGTATTTCTTATTAGGCTTCCCCCACAAAAAACAAAAGCTGCAGAACTTATTTGGGCAAGTACATAAGAAAAAGGATGAAGGAGGACTCCTCCAAGGGCTGTAGGAAGGCTGTGTTTCCTTTGCAATGATAAGGGCTCACCACACTTTAAGATAAGCACAGACAACATTAGATTTCAGCGTAAACACCTAATGCTCCAAGCATTTATTCACCTAGGGAAATACCAACATTCAAGCCCTTACATTACTTCCAACGTGGGCTTTGCCAGATCAAACACTGCCACTAGGTAAATTTGGTTTTGTTATTTTTTTTTCCCAATCTGGCTTGTAGAAACAAACTGAAACAATTTGTTTAATCATTATTCCTCTCTCCCATTGCTCTGGGGAGGCTGGACATGAGAAACGAGGGGAGCTCGGGCATGTCACTGCAGAGGTCAGTGTCCCGTGGTCCTCGTGACTCCCTTATCCCTGGGTGTGATGCTGAGACCTTGCTCTGGCGTCGGACCACCGCGTGGGGAGGGAAAGACCACACTGGGGAAAGAGAAGTGAGCTGAACCGTGCATTCGCTCTCCCAGGATGGCAGAAACAGCACGGCAGCCCTGGGGCACTGGTTATTCCTCCTCACCCCTGCTTCCCCACACAGGCTGTTTCCCCAGGCGGGCATGCTGCCATGGCAGGGCTCTCACAGCTGCTTATCTCAGTCCTCTGCCATCAGTCTAGGTCAGGCCAAGCCTATTTTTGTAGCCCCGAAGGCTGCAGAGCCAAATGCTTCGATTCTCACATTACAAGTGAAAATACCTGAAACTGTTTTCCACCTGAAAACGGACAAGAAGGTGGGATGTACAAGGTGCTGCTGCAGTCCTGTAAATTACCCGGACACAGGGCACTACTTGGGGCAATACAAAAAAGTCTCTCGTTTTTGGTGGGTGCTGTAAATAATGCTGAAGAGACCGATCTAGCGTTACTTAAAACTCTGCCACCACAGACACGCTCAATTATTTTATAAGGAAAATGTGTTTCCTGTGAGGGTGGTGAGATACTGGAGCAAGTTGCCCAGATGTGGATGCCCCATCCCTGGAAGTGTTCACGGTCAGGTTGGATGGTGCTCTGAGCAACCCAATCTAGTAAAAGATGTCCCTGCCCATGACAGGGGGGTTGGACTAGATGATCTTTGAAGGTCCCTTCCAACCTAAACCATTTTGTGATTTTCCTGCCTTTTTCTGTGCCATTTGGCCTCCACAACACAAAAATAAAAAGCCATCATAGCTGTTCACTGCATTACAGCGTTGCACAGGCTCTTGGTCAGTCCCTAAGCAGACACAACCCAGCCCCACCTCTCCATGCACAGGTACACCCTTGCCTTTAATACTAGTGATTAACACAACCTTAGCATTTCAACACAAGCACCTGCATTTCACCTTACCCATCTCAGCTGTGCCTTAGGAGCAGGAAACCCACCCCAGAAAGGCAAGCAGAGGAGCCAGAGCAGCATGCACAACTCAGGAGGGCTGGGAGTCGGGAATAAGACCAGTTGTTCTCCAGGTACCCAGCCCCCTGAGCTAGAAGACAGCGAATGGGAGCAGAATGAAGCCCCTATAATCCAAGGGGATTAGCGACCTGCTACACCATGTAGATACACACAAGTCTACGGTGGCCACACGGGATCCACCCAAGGGTACTGAGGGAGCTGGCGGAGGTGCTCACCAAGCCACTTTCCATCATCTGTCAGCAGTCCTGGCTAGCCAGGGAGGTCCCAGTCAACTGGAGGTTAGCAAATGTGACACCCATCTATAGGAAGGGCCAGAAGGAGGATCCAGGGGAACTACAGGCCTGTCAGCCTGGCCTCAGTGCTGGGGAAGGTTACGGAGCAGATCACCCCGAGTGCCATCACATGGCATGTACAGGACAGCCAGGGGATCAGGCCCAGTCAGCATGGGTTTATGAAAGGCAGGTCCTGCTTGACTCACCTGGTCTCCTTCTATGACAAGGTGACCCGCTCAGTGGACAAGGGAAAGGCTGTGGATGTTGTCTACCTGGACTTTAGTAAAGCCTTTGACACCATTTCCCACAGCATTCTCCTGGAGAAACTGGCTGCTCATGGCTTGGATGGGTATACTCTTCACTGGGTAAAAAACTGGCTGGATGGCTGGGCCCAAAGAGTGGTGGTGAATGGAGTTAAAACCAGTTGATGGCCAGTCACAAGTGGTGTTCCACAGGGCTCAGTACTGGGGCCAGTTCTGTTTAATATCTTTATCAACGATCTGGATGAGGGGATCAAGTGCACCGTCAGTAAGTTTGCAGACAACACCAAGTTGGGTGGGAGTGTTGATCTGCTGGAGGGTAGGAAGGCTCTACAGAGGGATGTGGACAGGCTGGATCAATGGGCCGAGGCCAACTGTATGAGGTTCAACAAGGCTCAGTGCCAGGTCCTGCACTTCAGTCACAACAACCCCATGCAACACTACAGGCTTGGGGAGGAGTGGTTGGAGAGCTGCCTGGCAGAAAAGGACCTGGGGGTGTTGGTCAACAGCTGGCTGAATATGATCCAGCAGTGTGCCCAGGTGGCCAAGAAGGCCAATAACATCCTGGCTTGTATCAGAAATAGTGTGGCCAGCAGGACCAGGGAGGTGATCGTCCCCCTGTACTTGGCATTGGTGAGGCTGCACCTCAAATACTGTGTTGAGTTTTGGGCCCCTCACTACAAGAAGGACATGGAGGTGCTGGAGCGTGTCCAGAGAAGGGCAACAAAGCTGGTGAAGGGTCTACAGCACAAGTCTTATGAGGAGCGGCTGAGGGAGCTGGGGTTGTTTAGCCTGGAGAAGAGGAGGCTGAGGGGAGACCTTATTGCTCTCTACAACTACCTGAAAGGAGGTTGTAGCAAGGTGGGGGTCGGTCTCTTCTCCCAAGTAACAAGCAATAGAACAAGAGGAAACAGCCTCAAGTTGCGCCAGGGGAGGTTTAGGTTGGATATTAGGAAAAATTTCTTCACCAGAAGGGTAGTCAAGCATTAGAACAGGCTGCCCAGGGAGGTGGTTGAGTCACCATCCCTGGAGCTATTTAAAAGACGGGTAGATGTGGTGCTTAGGGCCATGGTTTAGTGGTGGACTTGGCAGTGCTAGGTTAACGGTTGGATCTGATGATCTTAAAGGTCTTTTCTTACCTAAACAATTCCATGATTCTATGAATCAGGGTGCCCGGCTTTGCAAGTAGGAGCCTGGCCCTCCCACTGCTATCCTCCCTCCTTCCAGCCAAATGCTCTGACAGAGAAGCCACCCTCTTAGGAAAGAGCTTATAAGCATGCATTCTCCTTAAAAAATGTTACAGTAAAATAAAGAGAAAAAAAAAGAAGAGGAAAAAAACCTGCCGATCTGAATTCCAGCTGTGGGCCAGGCTAGATAACATTTTGACAAGAGTCCAAGCTTTCAGTAAAGCGTTTGGATTTCCCCCTCTCCTTGTGCAAGGCTTCAGAGGGAGCTCTTCCTTAAGAAAACGAAACCATGAATACAGACAGTAAGCACTACCACTATCCTTTATTAAGATCATTATTGTGGCATCTTCCTCTCCTCAATCTGCTGCATTTAAAATAAAAGCATCTTTTTTTTTTTTTTTTTTTAAATTAGAGCTCAGTTTGAGCCTTTATCTATCAGTAGCTTGTTTTGGTATCTTGGACATATTTTAAGACAGAAAGGCAAGCCGCTTTGAAGACTGTATTGGGACAGATCTTTTAATATGCTGTTCATTTTGCCTTTCACTCATCCAAAAGGTAAGGCAGTTTACGGGGATACCCATTTGCATTCTCTGCTAAAAATCCAAGTCTTTACCATATTTTTGACCCTCTCACGCTACAATGTAATGAACAGGGGCAATCTAGACCGATTCTCCATCTGTGTCGCAGAAGCCCTCCACCTCCATGGTCCCCTCGCTGCCTTTCTCTGATATAGACTCTATTATGAAATTATTTACCCAGACCTTGCAAGCCGCACAGGGCTACTAAAAGCTGATGTATTTACGATGATTACAGTACTGTTTCGACTGGAGAGTATGAAAGAGCAGCAAAAGATCTTTTGCTTTTTTAATTTCCATAAAAAGAACAGAGACCTTATCAATAGCCATTTTTCTGTATGCATCAAAAAATTAAAATCCAGGCAAAGGGAAAATAAGGAAGGGAGCTCTTATCATGTAACTGGTCAGATCTCCATTCATAACCCAGAGGTGATCTATAGATCAGTTTGAAAGCTATCACCCTGCAAGAATTTTATTTAAAAGAAAAAAATAAAATCCTAAGATGGGAGTTTACTTCAATTGCTGGCATATAGCTCAAGAAGTCTATTTATTGTGGTTATCATATTTATTTTTATTAAAGGAATAACAAGGCTCAGATTCATATACAGAAGATACTTCTTTTTGCCAGTGTATTATCTTATATTTAAAGCTGTGAACCATAAAGGTTTATATGAGCTGGAGAAGAAATTAATTTCTTTTTAAAATGTTCGTCCTCTGAGAGTTGCAAACGATGAAAGACCACATCCAGCTTGGAAAGTGCCATGAGCTGAAAATGGAGCTTGGAAGAATAGCAGGGGGAAATATCACAACTAAATTAAAAACACGGGTAAAACAGGAACAAAACATAATCTTTTATTGATCTACTTCAAGCAAGAAGTTAAAGCAGCACTGTATCTCCAAAAGTAAAGATAAAAAGCTGCTTGAAACAAGAGTTCATTTTAAAATTTTATTTAACCTTATTTATAAGAAGGAAAATACGTATTAAGTATCACAAGTATTTAAAAGAATCCTAAGTGGGTTTTTGTATACTAAGAGTGTGCAATGTGAAGTACTGTGTAAACAGTAACTGCAAAGCGAGCTGCTTGGGAAGAGTGAAAACCTACCCTCGCTCCAGTGCCCGTGATGAAACCATTCCCAACACCTCCCAGAACAAGCAGTTTTGCTGTCAAAATGCACAGAACCGATCTAATCAAACAGGAAGGTGAATGAAGCTTTCAACATCCCCTAATAAAAATGAAAGCAGTGATTCACTTATAGGCTAAACCATCTTGCACGATTCTACCCTAAGGGATTTGACAGTATTTTTGACTACTGATGGCATCGCAACCTTATCTCTAATATGTAACCTCAGAACTAAGGATATCAGCAAGTACCAAATCCAACTAACTTTGACGTGTTAATCATGGCTACATTGCAAGTCTTTTTGTAGGGATAGCTAAAGAGGTCTCCAATTAGGGGGGAAAAAAAAAAAAAACCAACCCAGAACCAATAGAAATTGCTGAGCCAAATAATTTTTTTAAATCTGTAACTTAAAATTTGTTTTAAAATTATCTATTAGTTAAAAAATTATAATTCCATTTCTGTAAATTATTTCTAAAACATTTCCAATTTCCTTCCTAAGTCTCTGATCCAACAGATCTCTCGAGTAGAGATCCAGGTAAAGTGGCAAGTTAAACCTTTACTTGAAAAGCATATCCCCCAGGAAGACAGAAACCAGAATGACACTGGTCAGGTAATGAAGAGTTAAACACAGCCTCCACCATTTTTTTTGGTACCCACTGCTTGCAAGCCCCGTGTGCATTCAGTAACTGCTCTAGGACGCAAATTAAATAACAGCAGTAAACACAGCCTCTCTCTTACAGACATCTGCTCAGAGCCTGACTGAAACACAGTACTCAAAGAAAGAAACGTAGACACAGAAGAAAAGCGCTTCTGTGTGAGAGATCTTCTCTAGTCCACCCTTCAGGAATTAAATCCACATAAAATATACCCTCCAGCTGTGCTAACTTACTCTTACGTAACGGATAAAATGCCCTCGTAATCGACAAAATGCCCTCGTAAGGAGAGAGAAGTGTCCTAGAAGAAAATAAAAACATGCAAATATGAGAATAGGGCCATAAAACAGATGTCCTCACATAGGTTCAGTGCAAATACCATGTTGTAGTAACACGCACAAGGGCAGCTCAGGAGTTGAACCCTTCTACCCTGTTTAAAGCAGATGACATCCCGGGTGGTCCGCTGCCCCATCTGCAGCCTTTACTTATGAAACCCAGTCTTCTGTTCTGCTGAACCCACATGGGTCTAACGCAGCCTGAGGATACGCAGCCTCCTCCTCACCAGAGGAGCTCTGAGATTCTCTTCTACCACAGCACCTGCTTTCACATACAGGACCTTCGCATCTTTGAAACTTCTACCTTTCCATCAAACTTAACTGCAACTGGCCAGGGCTCAATTTACTAAAGGGAAAAGAAAACAGATGTGGATGTTGTTTTCACTTAAGCTTTGCTTCCCCAGTAAAACAAACAAAATCTTCTAGCTTACGGCTCTACAGCTTGGTAGACCATACTCTGAAATATGGTAGTGCTTAATTGCCCTTTGTATCTGCCAGTTTGGAAAAGGCAGGTGCTAACACAGTGTCTCTATAGCCACGTAAAGCAAGGATCAGGAGGTAAGCTTTGCACCAAAAGCAGAGTTACCGGCAAAGCCCGACTGTTTCTCAGTACAGGTCTCCATTTCACTCGCCCCAAGTAAAAACTGTGAAAAAAAATTAAGCTATCCATCTAACTCCAGCTATGCTTAATGCTCCCCCACACTTGCTTTTTGTTTATAAAACTCTAATTTCTAAGCCCTTTTAAATACAAACATTTCCAAGTGGTTCAAGAGACTGTCAGAATTTACAGTTCCCTCGGAAAACTGTCTTGAGACAGGAGCGGCTTTCCTTTGCCAGCCAAAAAAGATTTATGCAAGCCCGTGCACTGTAGATTCAGCAAAATGATTCACCTGAAACTTAAGCAGAGAGAAAAGCAGTTTGTTTGGTTTAAGCTTGCAAATTTCTGCCGCGGAAAGCTCAGGCACGAGGAGCTAACATTTGTGGATCTGAACCTCATGATTGTCTTGGACCTAAATCAAGCAGCTGTAAACAGCTATTTTTAACTCTGAAAATTAATCCAGATCGTCCTTACAATCACAAAAGAGCGGCCTATGACTTCCACACAGGAGGGCAGGGGAGAACACGAGGGTAGACGGTTGTTTAACTCAATGGCAAAACTTCCATGAACCTTATGACAGCTAGCGTTTCATTAGCAATACATTGATAACATGAGACCCACCAAGCCACAGTGAAGTTTTGTGCTCCTTTATGACTCCACGGCTAGGACAAGCTCTGATTTAAAACAAAACAAAACAAAACAATAATGCAGAAAGCAGTATTATCGCCTGGCAAGGGTCAACGGCTCAGGAGCAAAAGGTTTTAATAAAATAAATATCAAACCTGATAATGTAGCTTCTTAAACTGCCTAGGAAATAGTAATTTTGAAAATACATGACTGTTCTTTCAAATATACAAACTACCATTAAAAATTCTGATTTTTAAAAGATGCAAACCAGCCTCATCTGCTTTTACACTGTTAAGCTGTATTATTTCTCCAAAGTATTGTTTATTTGTTTGAATTCAGTTGTTGACGCCTTTGAACCAAAAGTTTGGCCCAGATTCCTTGCTCGGTTACTCTACGACGTCAACTCAGCCTAACGCAACGTTCTGGCTGGAGATGCACAGATCTATACCGCTGCGAGGGCAGAGCGGGATCCCTGTTCTTCACGTATATCCTTCGCTACGCGTACCTAGAGTGCCACATGGATACAACGTGCCTCATCTACAGCCGCGTAAGGCATAGTATAACTAATGCAAAAATAAGTCGGAATCCACTTTTCCACAGCGCTGAATTAACAGCCCTCTCCCGTAACGCACGTATCGGCCAGAAGTCAGAAGTCCTATATGTATTTATATAGCTCCCATTATAAAGGGGGGGGTCAGCGCAGGTGGCGACCGGTCGGGGGGCACAGGGGGCAGAGCCCAGCAGGGCCGCCACCAGCAGCCCCCCGCCACCTCCCGTCGCCGAGCCCAGGGGCCTCCGCCCGGTGCCCGACCCCGACCCGCCGGCAGCTCCCCCCAGCCACCGGCCCCGGGCACCGGCGCGGCTGCCCCGCACCGCGGCTGACGGGCTCCCAGCTTGCCCGTAGTCACGTTTAAGAAAGCCGCCGGGAGGGGGAGAGAGGGGAAATAAAAATAAAGTGGCTTTAGCGGCGCTCAAGGCTACAGAAGCACGAAACTGCTCCCGAGGCAACTCGGGGGGAGCCGGGGCCGCCCCCACGGCCCGGCCGGCGGCAGCCTCCGCACCGCACCGCACCGCGTCCCCGCCCTCCCCGCTCCGCGCTGTCCTCCGGGCCGTGCCGAGCCGAGCGAGCCGAGCCGAGCCGTGCCGGCCCGGCGAGGGGCCCCGCCGCGGGCCGAACAAAGAGGCCGCTCCCGCCTCCCGCAGCCCGCCCCGCCGGCGGGTCCCCCCGGCGCGGCCAAGTTCCCGCGGGGCAGAGCGGCGGCAGGGGGGGACCGGCCGCCCGGCCCGGCCCGGCGCCCCGCCGAGCCCCCCGCGCCAGCAGGTACCGGTGAAGCGCCCGCCGCCGTCTCCGTGGCCCCGACGCCGCTGCAGGATGAAGTAGCCGCTGCTCTTCTGCGTGACCCACAGCTTGAGGGCGTTTTTCAGCAGCACCTCCTCGGGCTTCAGCCACATCTTTCCCCGGCTCGGAGCTCCTCTCTCTCTTCCCCCCTCCCGCCCCCCGAGCCCGCCCGCCTGCCCCCCGCCGCGCCGCGCCGCACCGCGCAGCGCCGCAGCCCGGCTGCCCAGGTCACATCGCCCCCCGCGGGCTGCGCGGTGCGGCGCCGGCTCCGGCTCCCTCCGTGCGGGCCCGGCCGCCGGGGAGGAGCCGAAGGCGGAGCCCGGGTGGGAGCCGCCTTTTCCGCGGAGCCCGGGGCTTTGCGCGGCGGGGGTAGCTCCGCGCCGCCGGGCGGCTACGGCGGAGGTTGCGGGAGGGGGGCTCCGGCGGGAGGGAGGGGGTCCGGTTCTCCCTCTCGGGGGTCTCACGGCGCCCCGAGCCCCCCACGCAGCACAGCGGGGTTCCCACGGCACCGCGGGCTCCCGGCGCGTCCCCCGGCCCCGCAGCCCGGCGCACAGGCGGCTGGTGCCGGGCGGCAGCCGCTGCGCAGGGGGACGGCGCCCGCCTCTCCCCGTTGCGGCGAGCAGCGCCCGGATCCGGCCCCCGGCTCTCCCGGCCGGTGCGGGCACGCTGGGCGTGCGCCCCGCAGGTGCACACCGCACCCGTGGGGTCGGTGCCGCCCGGGATGGCGGGAGGGGAAGGGGAAGGGGAAAGGGAAAGGTGCCTGGGCTGCGGCGGGGGGAGCGCCGCTTCCCTGCTTTCTCCTAGACCACAGCTTAAAGCGTGAGCCCGCAGCTATTCGCTTTGATGTTTGGATGCCAGTGCTTGAAACTTCGTATCTCAACTGAAAAGTCAGAATCTCAATTTTACAGGGTTTTGTTTTTTTTTTTTTCATTTCAGAAATGATCAGGCACTGCTTGTGGTTGAGCTGTCGGTAGGATCGTTTGTGAACCTGCACAAATGGTTCCCGCTGCATCACCTTACGTTGGTAATCCTCTGACACTGTATTTTACATTTTCGATAACTCCAATTGCCATGAAAACATGACCAGTGTACTTTCTTTCAGTCATGTTCCGCTTCCGAATAACAGCAAGTATTAAATAATTTCTTTATAACCACTGCAGTAGCAGGCAGCTAAACCTCACACGCTCCTCACTTGGATTAAAGACCCCAGTCGCTGTGGGTTAAATCACACCCTCGTAATTTGGGCAAAGATCCCTCTTAGCAGAGAATTTTGATTATGGAAATGGACCTGAGCGTCACCTTACCAAGCCGAAGGTATTGCTATGTGCGTCGTGAACTTCCCAGCTCTTTGAATGGGACCGATGCTGCAGTGCGCGACTCGGCACAGCCAGCAGTAATTATTAACTGGGATTTGGAAGGCAACCATGTGGACTGGTTTCCAGCTGCCAGTGGGAACCTTTAGCAGGCAAAATTCTGTACTCAGCTGCAATCTAGTCAGCACTGTGTGATCCACGTTCTTTACAATTTTGGTGTAAAGCAATGATTTCACTTCCATACGTAGAATGGAAGCATACCACTTGTCTGATATAAAAATAAAAGCTGTTAAAAGGAGGAGATGATGGACAACCACATAACAATGTATTTAAAAATTAATGAGAGCGTAAGGAGTTACTTAAAGTGCTCTTTCAGGATAAGAATAGCTCAGAGGTTTCCCCTGCCCCCAAAACAATCCTGAAGACGTGTAAGTCCTGAAAGTTTAAATGCTCGGCAAAGTGAGATGATGAATATTTCTTCCCTTTTCAGATATTTGAATATTGATTTCTGTTATCGTTTTTGGAGCATTTTTTACATTCAACTTTTGTTTTCAGGCATGCCGATTTGAGATGTAATTGAGAAAAGGACCAAGCAGGTTGCTGACCTTTGAGGTGCTTTTGAGCTTGAGAGCTAGCGAAAGACTAAAGCAGTCGGTTTCAGGAGCCGGTGCCACGCACGCTCGCCTCTCTTAATTACATCTTGAGACACGCTTCTGGTTGAACCCCACCAACAGTACTCCTTCAAAGTCGCGGGCTTTGTAACCGCAGCCAAGTTGGCCCGACAATCATTCAATCAAAATGGTACCATTCATGCTTTTTAAATAAGCAGCTTTTCCAACACGTGGAACTGGTGGAAGGTAATTAGCAAAGAGCCTCTGAGAAATGGCTTCAGAGGGGGAAAAGGGGATGGATGAGAAGAGGGAAAACTGGCCTAGGATGACAGAGTAAAACAAAGCACTCTGTAATATATATTGTAATAAACACCTCACATCTACTGAAAGCAGGAATGTACTTCTTTCCCAATGTGGCGTTGCACACGGCATTCCCTGACATCCCGGGGAGGCTGCAGAGAGACGCTTGCTGTCAAAATGCCTGTAAGTTTTAGGATACCACCATCCTCACTCCTGGCCCCCCGGCATCTCCTTCCCTGTGGAAGTCAGCAGAACAGGCAAACCCACTGGAGCCACTTCAGTGTGAGGCGTTTGGCGTGCACCACGTCCCCTACGCCGCCAGGCCAGGTATTTTGAGCGGTCCCTGGCCGTGGCTGTGGCACGGCTGAGGATGGTTCACACATGCCCTTCCCCTGGCTCTTCTGCGCCGCTCCTAACATCGGACAGACAGGCAGCCGCAGGCACAAGGCAGCAGTACCACAGCCGCTTCAGCACCGAAACAGGCGCCGATAACCTCAAGGTCAAAAAAGCTTGCAGAAAGAAGTTGAACATGCTTATTATATTATTTAACCAAAAACCAGCAAGGAAAAAAGACCCCACACATATACATCTCATCGCCAAATGGCGCAGCCTCTACCTGCTAACTGTATAGTCTTTGGCAACACCTAACGAAAGGTTTATGTTCATGGAGAAAGTCCTGCAGCGATGTGCTGGCTATTTCCATAGTCAGTATTAGAACAGGATTTGGATGATCTGAGGATCTTTTGAAATCTCCTGTGAGGCAATAGTTTTATAATGCTGGTGTCTAGGGAGGTAAATAAAACCAGGGAGGACAGGAATCTAGTAGATTATTAGACAAAAAACAGGGTGCTGTGAGAAGTTATACACCTTTTTATGTGTTCTCCGATAGAGTCTAGAAAAGATAGGACTATCTTGCTCAATTGCCTGAAGGTACTTAAGGTTAGTTGGCAGAAGAAAAATAGCTTTAGAAAAAATGAAGATGTATTTGAAAGGAAAGAACTGAAAGAAAATGAGGTTTCTGGCCTTATGCCACCCTTAACATGCGCTCGGAAAAGATTGTGTTTGGGTTATTTATGTATCATTCCCAAATAGCACAAGGCAGAGAGTCTGCCATTCAGACTACATTATAGCATAGCATCTGTCATACCTGGAACAAACAGCAGGTTCGTGGAGAGTGCCATAAACTGCAGAGACCCCAAGCATCCGTGAGACGGAGTACCGGCTGCACGGGGCGCAGCGGGGAGGCACGGGGAAAGCCTTGCTTGCCCTTCTTGCTTCTGTCACTGACTGCCCTCCCAACCCTGGGCATGCCCTTTCACTTCCCACGGCTTCATCTTTTTCATCCATCAAGCACATACATAATTTTTATTCTGGATGTCACCGACATGGCTGGGGAAGGTGGATTCCTCACGTGCATAAAACGAACGATGCCTCCACGGGCAGGCAACAGGCAGCCGCAGTGGTCTGGGCCTCCTGCCTGCCTGGCCCTCTGCAGAGGGTACCGAATCCTCTGAGCCCGCATCGGTGAGGGCTGGCAATGCTTGAACATACTTAGGGGAGCGTGCAATGCTCTGGGATAGGCTCTGAGGCTTGTAGTTGCATAGCTGAAGCGGGCACACGTATGCGCTGCCACCAGAACAGGTTGTCCATGCTCCCCCCTACCCCAGCCAGACCTCCTGTAGTGAACTGCATTAACTAAACTAGTTGAAAATTAGCTTTTATTTATTTAAGTGTTTTGGATAGGTTAGTTCTTTAGTCATGTTGCGACTGTAGGAAAACTAGGGTGAAAATGCACATCCTGGGCTGGGGGAAAAAATCAGGCTGATCTTTCAGACAGGAGATTGTAGGGAGATTCATTTGCATTTATCATGAAATGGGAGCCTAAAGATGGAGCTTAATTTATTTAAACTTATAGCAACAAATTAGATGGAATTTGGCTAGCATTCTGCACGTGCACAGTCCAATCATCTCCATGTTTCCAGTTTTGAGTATTTATCTTGTGTCTTTATTAGTGTTTGAAAAAGCCCTAATCAGTGCGCTAATTCAATTCCCAAGAGGCAGTTGATGAAAATCCCAGGTGATCCCAAGTTTGGACATACTAGAGGCAGAAGTGAGTGCAGAGAAATAATGTGTAGGGTGCTAGGGAAATAATACACATTAGCAAATATAACATTGGAAATTCAAACTGCTGGCTAATACATCTAGGGAAAAATAACTAAAATACACTTATTCCAGAGGACAACAAAAAAAAAGCCTCACAAAGACTAATCAACAACTGCTGTTTTCAACCCTTTATTTTCTGCAGCCCCCAAAGTTTTCCACTACGGCTTCAGCCTCCTGTAGACCAGTTGTCAGCAGGCATCAATACATTTGCTTTTCTTAGTGGCATGTCCCCTTGAAGCCACCCACCAATGTGGAGGTCCGCGGTCCTCTGGCTGAGAACCATGGATCACTCTGGCAGCAGGGAAGGGATTTTTCTGAAGAACTGAAGCCACGATTCTTCAGATTCTCCATACCACCTACACCAACCTAAGGAGCAGATGTGGTGACAGCAGCCCTCAGCCCTCATCACACTGCTCCAGGCACAGGGTCACCCTTGAAAGGACCCTCAAAAGTCCAAAATCCCCCGCTGCTAAGACCGCCAGGCTGTAACACAGGATTATAGTTCTCGCATTGTGGAGACAAATCCCCATCACAGACAAGGTAGATAACAGTACTCCTCTACAAAAGTCCGAAGGGACTATTCGTGATATATTATATTAATTTCAGAGTACTTTGGTGCTTGAATGATGTATATCTAGTGGAGACAGTTTAAGAAAAGAACGACAGAAATGATTAAGGGTTTAAAGCTGACTTGCGAGCTCAGATTGGATGGATCTGATATATGTGTACCTTGGCTGAAAGTGACAGCTGAAGTGGAGCACGAAATAGCTGTACAAGTATCAGTGTGTTAAGCACAAAGAAGATGATGTATTTATTGCATTTAAAAAGCAATTCACTAAAAGCAGTAAGAGAGATTTTTTTTTTTTTCCCGAAAGGAAGGGTTAGATTAAATACTAAGCAAATCCTGCTGGCCCGGAAGTTTTTTACTGTGCTGAATAGTGTACCAAGGGACTAGGGGCATTTTAGAAATAGTATAAGATGGATCATTTTGTATAAGATGGAGTTACTTTCTAATGTAACTCTGGGATCAGAAAGATTAGGCAACCAAGTAAGATGCCCTCTGCCTCCAATGCCCAGCTAATGACTTTCCTCACTGCAAGAAATCCCCTACAAAAGGGGATTTTTTAAGATGCTTTGGAAGGCTCCTCTGCAAGGTTTTTCACGTCAGATGCCCTCCCAGATATTGTCCTGTTGGAAAGGGGCCATGTTTGCTTCTCACTTGCAGAAAGTCCACTTCAAATTTGGCAGAAACAAGAGGGCCCACAGGGAAATCACAGTAATTCACACGCAGCTCCCAACTCCTGGCAGCATGCCTCCATTGAAACCGTGCAGCAAAGACTCCCTCCTGCCAGACACATCAGATCCCGGGAATGTGCAAAAGCAATTCTTAAGCTTAGATCTTTTAAAGAGATTAAAATACAAGGTGCATTTGGGTGTGAAACGATCCAGGAGATGGCAAAGGTAGTCGACCTCTTCCACATTGAGACCTGCTGTGGAAATGCCTGAGCATTCTCAGCTACATTTTCAAGTAGATTCAACTTCATCATCTTCATCCTGTAACGACTGGATTGCAAAAGCCAGTTAATGTTTATAGGTCCACATGTTTTTGTCTTCCCGCCTGCTCTAGTAGAGTGACAAAACTGTTACAACCTATAATTAATTCCAGAGGTTTCATTTATTATCTCTGATTAAATTAATGCCTGTGTAATAAAGAAGATATAAGAAGACATATACACTATCAGGAGCAAGTGCAATTAAGCTACAGGCAACACTGTAAAAACACGTTAGAGGTTGACGCACAGTTTTATGCAATAATATTTCATGGCTTTTTCCCTGTCAACAATATTGTAATGTGCATTTTTATATTTCAACTGGCTGAACTCATTCAAATACTAGGTCTTTTGATGAACTATTTAGGATAGAAATGTCCAAAATGTTTTTGCTGCTGATTCCACTTCTTGTTTTACTTCCAGCATCGCTCCCTGGCTTCCAGTTGCAAAACTCACTTCTGCAATTCAGGACTGCCAAACCTCTTCTGGGAACCACACAGTTACTGTGACACTGGAGGGGCTATCACATTTCAATGTGTTTGACAAACATTTCCTAAGAAGACAGCCCCTCTCAGGACATGTAGTTAAAATAATACATGCACGTGGTTTAAGGCAGTAATTCTCCAACTTTTTTCTTGTCCCCTTCTTGTCAACTTCCAGTTCTGCAAAACACTGGAGGGAAAACCAGTCCCTTAGCCCTATACTCACATACAGCAAATCCCTGCAGAGCACGCAGGTGCTAAGAGGGGAAACCAAGGCAGGGGCTTCATGGCCACTGCTTGCAAAGGACAGCAGAGGAGTGTGACCACGACTTGGCCTGCCAATCACTTGACACCCTCCTCCAGTGCTTAATAATTCTCCTGCACTCTACCAGAGTTGGGTCACGCCTGCTTTCCTCTCCACCTTCGGTAGGTGCAGAAGACCTCTCTTCATCACAGCTTGCCCAGCCCCACTGGTAATGACCCCAGGAAGCCGAGAGGAGATGCTGTTGGTGACTGCTGGCATGATGGAAAGAAGAAGGTACTTCTCATATTACCGCCCAGGACACCATCAGGGGCCTGACCCCTTGTCTCACAGGCATTTTCATTCTCAAAGACATAGACGTGGATAGACCCCATCTTCTCAGAACTTTTATATATGACCCAGTTTGACATTGAAATAAGACACTAAAATTATTCTGGTACAAAAGGAGAGGAATGCCGAGCCCTGTATAAGAAACCGCATTTCAAGAATACCATTTATTTTTGGCATGGCATAGTTGCCATAGTGTAGTGGGAACGGAAGAGTTGGCCTCCTAAAATGCATTGGCACTCTTTAAGGAGAATGAAGCAAGCAGCCAGTGATTTTGATACCTTTTGGAATGTAATGAATTAAACTCGGTGATACAGGATCTTGAACAACAGAGCAAATTAGCAGTGCCAAGAACAAAGGTGGCAGAATCAGAGGTAAAGGTGCAAAGGCTCCGCAACCTGTGACAAGGTGAAGAGCAGAGAGGACAAAACTTCCTAAACAGAGGTTCTGACCTGCCCATTTTCTAATTGCAATTTTCTGTAGAGCAGTGGTATTTCAGCAGAGAAAGCAAATGACCTTGATAGGAAAAAGGTATTGCTGCACTAACGCACTACTGAAAGCGTAGCTGCTGGCATTCGCTCGTGCTAGGCAGTCTCAAAGGAAGCCTGAAGTGGAGTGGCCAGTGTTAGCAGCGACTTCCTCCAGGGCTGTTTCCTGATCCAAAATCCCCATTCTAATTCATCTTCCAAGATCAAAAAGTCTTCAGGAGTTCAGCAACACTTAGGTGATTTTGGAGGCGGGGGAGGGGAACCCAAACCACCTCCAAATTTAAGCCAGCATTGTTTATAGTGCCCCATCTTGTTTCTGTATGAAGATGGGCAGTGGTATTTCTACTGTAGCTGTCTTTTCCTGGATCTGGGTACAATCTGCCTTTGCTGAAAGCATGGCCTAGAAAGCTGGCAGAATTTCCACTTTGCTTTGCTGCGCTTGGAGCCAGAGGTTCTTTTTATTTTAAAGATTTCCTTTAGGTGCTTACCCTGTTTTTCCTTTGAACACCTATCCCCTGGAATATCGTCTGTGTAGAGAGTAAAACCTTTTTGAAATCATGCAATAACTGTGCCTTTTTCTCAGTCAGAGATGACTCAAGGCACACAAGAGTTGCAGAACAGAAAGACATGAAAGTATGTTGTCTCATTAAAGTTATGATGGTCTCCATCCTGCCTATACGCAGCAGGGTCTGATGCCATACTCCTGTTCCATGGGATTTCTCATAACCCTGCGCACGCAGGGACCCTACAACCAGCTTGAAGCCACATAAAACTCTACTGCTTTCCATTTTTTCAAATCCTGCCCACCTGTTTGGTAGCTGTGGAGGAGTCAGCATCTCCAACCATAGAGCTTGCCACCGCATTACCACCCGAGCCGCGTCGGGGTGAGCGTGCCAGTGGTGCCGGGGCTGCCGGTGGTGCCGGGGCTGGGCAGAGCGGTGCGGCAGAAGGCATAGGGAGGAATCACCGCTCCTGCTCACCTCCTGAGGATTTGAAACCACCCACGGGGAGCTGCAGCTGCAAGTGTGGCAAAACTGTGTCACAGCACAAACCTGATTGTCACAGCAGTGTCAGTGCTTTGAGACAAGTTTTAAAATGTGTATGTGAGTGCCTTTGAGGTACCCTTTAAGATAATTTTTTCTGGCAATTTTTTATTCATTTTTATGCACTGGGGATCCCCAAAGGAGGATTTCTGTTGTGATTCTTACATCTTCCCACTGATCTGCTATGACACTCAGGGTTATGCTGAGACTGTACTCAGGACATCATTGCTGATATTGCTGGGTAGGAACTGTGCTGCACATGCCTAGGACTGGGTTTGAAACTGCTCTCCTTGATCAGTACTGCATTTCTCCTTCTACCTGACTGCTACATTCTGTGTGAAAGCTCTGTGATTTCCTCCTGTTTTGGCTGCTGGCTAATTTAAATGTGACACCCTCCATTTCTACAGAATTTAGAGGCTTTTTCACCACCCGTGTTTTTGCAGGTAGGCAAACAAGATGTTAGTCTCTGAAAAAAACATGGCCACAGAACAATTAAAATTGGGAATGCATCATTCCAAAGAAAATAACTATAACTCTCTCTTCCTTTTTTTATTATACTGCTATAAACAAAATATATTTTTTTTCTTCTCTAGACTACCAATTCATATGGTTTCTAATAAAGTCCTGCGTTATTCCTCCCTCACTTCAGCGAAGCTAGTGACTACATACACGTCCATGATTTCTATTTGTTTCAGGAATAAAATATTCATCACACACTTATAGAAATGCACCCAAGCCATCCACCTAGTCTTTACAGGAGATGTAGAAAGATTTGGAAACATGCTCTGCTTTCCTTCCCATTTGCACAGATGAATGGGTTTACTTGAAGTCTTTTCTTTTAATCTTTGTTTTACTTTGCCCTTTTTGTGTCTTAAGCCCTCAAAGTCTTTGTTTCCATTCTTGTTGTGGTGCAATAGTAACAAATAAAAATGTTTTTACATATCTATTTCTCTCATAAACCAGTCTTTCTTTTACATGCTTTGGGAAAACCCAACCAGCCAACAGAGCCTGAATTTTCAGAAGCTAGTGCTGCTTTTGAATGTGCAGTTTTAGACCTAGCTTTGCGGGAGTACTCAGCATACAGCTGACAATGATGGCAACTGTGAAATCAATCCCTTTGGAGTTCTGGTGCTGAGCATCAAGAGGAGCTCTTAAAAGTAGTTTCTGCTTTTGAAAACTTTGGACTTAAGCCAGAGCTTTCATCTCCTTATCTATGAAAATGGAATACAGCTTAAATACCTCTCCAACAGCTCATGAAGGTTCATTAATGTTTATAAAACACTTGGAACTGAAAAGCACCAAGTATTACTGGTTATTTATTAATTCCCGCTGTCTTGCACTTTCACATTCCTTTCACATGTCAAATAAGAGAATTCTGTGGGCAGCAGAACCAGCAAAACCTGTAACAGCCTTCCCTCACTGTAAGTCTCCCTGTAGCCCCATCCCCAGCTCCCCATGTTGCCTTTACATCTTCAACGCCCCCCTCCCCGCAAGGCCTCCTGTCTCCCCTCCTTCCAGAGTGGCCCGGGACTCCCTCCCAAGGCCTCCGTGCTGGGGCCGGCTGGTCTGACACATCCGCAGGGTGGCCAAGAGCTGAGAGCATGAAAATTGGTAAGACTTGAGAGACCGAAGAGCAAAAATGAGGGCAGACTCCACGGTAGAGCCCTTCCCCCTGCCCCAAGCTTCACGCTACTGGAGCTTGTACGGCTCCATCTCTTCCAGGCCTCTGCCCCTCTCTCTCCTTTGGCTGAAATTAGCCACAGGTTTAAGAGTTACTGGGAATGGCGAGGCTGGTATAAGACTGTGTAAATACAGAGTTGGTTTCTTCCTTTGTTGATCAAGTAGACGTTTGAAATGCTCTGAATATTCAGATCGTAAATAAACCGCACTGAGCAAACTCACTTTTTCCTGTTGAAACCATTTATCTAAGTACAGTATTGACATTTGTCCGGTGCTTTTTACAAGGTTGTACTCACAGTGGTGGTTGTATGTGAGTTGATCAATTCGTGGTACAGATTAAGTCTTCTGAGGGACACAGTGGCTTGTCTCAGAAGTGCTTATGTTCTCCAGGAACAAGACTCAGGTCCTTAACAAAAAAACATTTTCAGAAGCATTTTCGTGCTGTCAGACTACAGTAGCTCTCAGCCTAACTGCCCTGTGCCAATGTGACATAAAGTTTACTCTGCCCCGGCACGGCCTGTGGAAGCTGCAGTAACTCCTTCTGGCCAGAGGAAGGATGTTGTAAACCGAGGAGCTTGCTGGGGCATGCCATCTTCTAAAGACAAAGAACATATCTGCAAAAATACAGGAACATGTACATCCGTATAGGCACTTTGTATACCTACGTGGAGAAAACCGTGAACTAACAGGGGAACCGAAATTAAGCTAGTCGTGTTAGTTCCTTGCCCTTTTTTTGACTGAGAAGCAGCCCTAGGACTCGGAGGACCTGACGCTTTCAGTTCTGCCCCACACTTAGAGCTCTGGCAAGTTAGACCTCTGCCCGCTTCTCGCTATAGGATTTACCCTGGCTTACATATGTGGGTGTGGATACCCAGGCAAACCAAACTTGCCTGAAAGCACACATTTGATTCACAGTTCTATATGCAAGTCCACGTGAGGAGTTTTGGGAGGGTGGCTAGGACTTCAAAGCACCACCGGTATAAACTACCTAAGGAACTGCGTGCTGCAAAAAGACGTGTTCGTCTCTCCTCAACCCCTGCTCACAGACGTTCCTAGTCCATTTTTAAACTACCAAAAATAAAATACCTCTGATTCAGCATTTTCTCCCTTGTGTCCTCTCCAGCTGCTGCCCAGGCATGGATCCTGCACCAGTGAATGAGCTGTTCCTGTTTTGGATGGTGATGTTATTTCAGAAGGATGCACACAGAAGGCTCTGGCCATGAAGGGCATTTCAGCAGGGTCTTTTTTAACCCTTACTTGACGGTGATAGTTCCTGGCAAAGAAATGGTGCTGCTGACGCACTAGAAGGGAGACAGCTGTTGTTTGCCTCAGCCCTCGCCAGCTGAGGTCTCTGGTGCCACAGGGTTGTGAAATTGCATCAAGATCTAGAGTAGGGGTGATGAGCAGCAGCTACAAAGTTATTGGGTAGGGAAAGCCCTGTGAAGAGCTTGCTCTGACCCACACGTGCTGTAATAAACCAGGGAGGGGGGGCAGTGGATGAATGGGTCATCACTAGTAACCGGGAGATGGCTGTACCAGGCTTAGGGAACCTTTTTCGTGTTGATTAGACAACTTCTAATGCTGTGATAGTAAGATGTTTGTGCTGTGGTTGCTGATGCCAAACCACAGGCTCCGGTGGCTGATACACGTGAAATAGAAGCTGGCTGAAGGAGAGTGCACTTTTCCAACTACACTGACTGCATGCGTGTGTCCTTGGTGTGATCTCTGCAAGAAATGCAGGAATGATTGGCAGTCAGGGACACAGAGCTGCAGATGGTGGCTGGTCATAGGGAAACATTTATGGACACGAGCATGGGATGCATAGTGCATGAAGCAAGGATCCCAGGCAAAGCTAGGTTTCCCCTTTGGAGAAGGGACTCAGTTTATTTCCAGTAATATACTTACAAGTAGAATGTTTCTGCCCATTATTACATTATTTGACCCACCTCACCATCTTCTGTCCTGGCATGCAAAGTTATATGCTGAGGTCACATCACCTGATGGGAAAAGAAAGTTTAATTATATATAAAATGCCTGCAGAATGGTTTCAGTTGCTGAAGGCAAAATGGCCCAGGCTTCAAACTTGCTTGGATGCCAGTGTGCTCCATGCCATTTGGGTTAACACAGCACTCTGCACCTTCACAGCTTCTGTGAGGGTGTCAGTTAAGGATGCCAGTCTTCTGTGATAGGCAGGGACAGCAAGAGGAATCAGGGGTGCCACATGGTCTCGTATCTCTGTACTGCAAGTGGCATGCTTGTGTGCTTGTGTGCATCACAGTTTGTGTATGTGAGTATGAAGAGTTTCATGCTGTAGGTACTTCTTGACTCTTCTTCTGTCCTCATGCACTCCAAGGCCAACCACATTCAAAATAATTTAGGTCTGTGTCCAAGATCACTAAGCATTTTCAAGAGATGGGGAACCTTTATTCCCCTCCCAACAGATTCCTGCCCTGTCATCTTATCTAAGGAGAGAACTGTATTCTACTCCCTCTACTAAGAAAGCTTCTTTTTTTTGTTAAGGGCGGGCGGGGAATTTTCTTATTTACATAGTTCATCACAACAGGGTCACTGCTTTTTTGGTATCTCTTTTCTCTCATCTCCACCAATTAGCCTGTTCCGAATCCCCTGCAAGACAGTCGTTTCCACTCAGATACAGATTTAGGCTTGAAAGAATTTGGGAAACAAGTAGCGCAGGTTTGATGAGGAAGGGTAGGGCAACTGAAGAAAAGGCATGTCACCAATACTGGTTTACATACATTTTTAGGGTACTGACTTGTTGGAATTCCCAGAGCTGTGACAAGAGACCTTATCTCTTTGCTAAAAAGATGTTTAAGCATTATCTGCTGACCAGCATATTAGTGAATTGGGAAGAACTAAAGAAAGCTTAGTCTCTTAAATAATCTTACCAATTTCTCCATTAAAAAAATCCTCAAACATCACAATAAGGATGTCAGGAGGGCATTAGCAGATGTCAGACTCAGTTGGAGAAGCTGTCTGAACACCAAAACTGCTTCTGCTTTTAGCTGTGTGCCCTCCTCCCATAATGTGGCATCATGCTACATCTCTCCAAGGTGTTTACGCACTTCCGTTGCCACTGAGACTTAAAATACAGGTCACTGGGGACAATGTTGTGATGCTGAAATATAAGAGAATAAATCTGTGTCACAGTAGAAACGTGAACTCATGTTCACTAGGCTTATAATATTAGCTTTCTCTTAAGACTATTTTCCAGGCATCTGGACTATTTTCCAGACAGCACTGCAAACACAGGTAGAGTAGATAAATAATTATGCTACATACTTCCCTCCAACACAGAAACACACACGCTGCTCAGGACCGTACCTTACAGTGGAAAAGGCAGGTGGTCAGGCAGCTGGGGACAGGCTGGGCTTCTCCCTTGGCCTGAACCTTGGTACATTCGGTAGGTAAAAGTTTCCCACCGGTGACACTGGAAAAACTCAGAGACTGCCCACAACTTTTAATATGTGGGCAAATCTGCACTCTCCATTTGAGGCAGCACACGCACTTGCAAAGGGTTTATCAAATGACTCGTTAGATGTGAACTTGTCCCTGTTTCTCCAGTGCATAATTATTCTCCATGACAGGAATTACCTGGGGAATATCTGTCAGGTAACGGCAAGGACAGTGTTGACCACTACTCTAGCACTGGCTTTGCATTTCTTTTCCACCCTGTTCCCTGAGCCACCACTGAGAAGCTCCCCAGAACATGACCTCAAAATTCAGTCCCTTTGGGATATAAAGAAAAACCCCAAGCGTGCTCTGACCCCTGCCTCCCACATGTGCAACAACCCCGCTCCTTCCCTTCCCCTGTGCCACCTCTCTCTCCCCGCCCCCCAAAATGCTGCCAAGTACCCAGGAGAGCCCCTCTAGAAGTACCTCTGAAATGCCACCCCAGTCCCTTTTGTTCTTCCACCTTCGGGAGACAACATGCATCATGGCAGTGTTACAGCCACGCACAAGGTGACTTGCCAGCGTGTCGCTGCCTACCCGCTGAATTCAACCACTACTTAATTCTCCAGTGAGGAAACTGGTCAGGTCTCTCCTCTGGCCCAGCAACTGATTTTCATAAAACTCCTGTGCATTTAACACTTTTGAAAGAATTTTGCCTCTCTGTCAGATCTGGCTGGAAAGATTAATGGTCAGAAGTTGATGGGGGAAGGGAAGGGGGGAAGGGGGCTGATTTGATAGACAGACAAATAGACAATGTGATTGCATCAGTCTCATTTCCTTAGGAAACTGGGCTAAAAATAAAAGGCTTTATTTGCCCCTGGGAATAAAGCAGAATGTCTCTCACATCTTTACAAAACATTTGTTTCTATGTATACTTATAAATAGTCAGGATGGGAGAGGAAGTTTGCACTGGACTTTGAGCAGAGAATTAAAAGGAAGAGCAGGAGGTGCGTGAATTTCAAAACCTGGGATCCTTTTAGACATTCGACAGCACAGCAATGAATGCAGGGTCTTGTACACCAACGCCACGTTACCCACGTCTGTACATTGTTGGCCTGCAAAGCAACTGCCCGTTGGGCAGTTTTTCACACCACCACAGAATGAAGGCACTTCTGCACCGATGATGGATGATGTGCTTTAGACCGAATCCTTCGTGCACTTTGAAGTCAGCAGACTCTCACAGGTATAACTGAGCAACATGGAAATTGCTATATTTGATCAGATTTATGGTCTAGAGATTCCTGTCTGATCGTGATCAAGACTAGCTACTTCAGAGGAAATACTCCCCAAAAAGGTCTCATCCATCATTAATAGATTGTGTAAGCTGAAGAAGCACTTATACTAGATATTTCCATTATCTTTGAAAATGTCGTATGCCTCCTTACAACCTTGGCCTCGGTGATGGTCTGTGGCAGTAAGTTCTTTTTATGCACACTGTGTATAAAATGCTTTTTGAAGATTTGAATTTACTGCCTTTTGGTTTCATTGAACTGGCAGCATTGTGGACTTGGACTTTTATAGTCATACCTAACAGGAGAACGGTTCATACCGAGGAGCCGAGGGGGACTTCCCTCATAGCGGGTTGGCAGAACAGAAGCGGTTGTATCGTCCATCTCCTTTGCTTTTGCACTACCGTTTAGTTTTTGCTTCAATGGCCTATGCAGAGAAGCCCCTTCATGTCGCTAGAAGCAGTCCTTGTCCTGAAGAATTTAAGTTTAAAATACGGAAGACAGCACAGTCTGGGAAAAAGGGATGCAATACACCGTTGGAAGACAAGAAAAGGAACATATATCTTGCCTGCAGGTATAACTGGGGCTCTCACCAGGACTTAGCCGCAACTCAGCTCCAGACTTGATCTCGCTTCCCCCAGGGATTCAGCACGACTTTAGGGATGGGATTGATCTGTCCTAACTTAGAGGTCAAAAATGAGACATCTGAGCTGATCATTCTACAATCCCTCCGCGGTCAGCCAAGAGAATTAGGTACTTTCAGGAGACTGTTCATGTATCCTATCTTAAATAAAATGATAACAGCCATTTCTTCTGTCTACAATGATATGCATCTGAGATTTCTTCTCAGACTGGTTTAAAACCCATGCTCCACTCTACTGCTTTCAGCAGAGTTATTCATTACTACCACCATCTATTCAAGATAGATAGACTATATTTTTCCCATTTCCAAATTTGTCAACCAAATGAAGATGGTCTTCTTGATCTTCTCTGTCACTAGTTAGAAGTCAGTGTCTCTGGTGTGGGAAGAAATAGAACTCCACTTACATTTTAATCACAAAAGATGTGCCTATGCCTGTCTTAGGTACCTCTATTGTTAAATAGTTCTGAATTTCTTAGGTAACCTCTGAGAATAGTGTGTCTTAATTTTAGCCTAACTTGCACACTGGGAACTACTACTAACTCAAAAAGCATCTTAGACTTAAAAATCACTTACATATTCTCAGAAATATTCTCATGATCTTGAAAGCAAAGCACAGAGATTGGAAAAAATATGAACAAAATGGTAATCAAAGCAGCTGGGGTTTTTTTTAAGCTCAAAACCAGAAACCCTGTCTAATTATACTCAACTGCAATAAAGTCTGAGTCATGACTCGTCAGATGATCCTCTTGGTTGATGTGGTTACAAACCAACATCTGCACATTGGGAAAACAAGCGAACTGAAGACCTTACAAAAGCATAAGTCTTCCTTGTTTCCCTGGTCCTTTGCTTTTCTCTCTCTCTGTATTACCTTATGTTCAATCTACCCACAGGGCAGAAACTGTATTTCCTAATATCTTGATAGCATCATGCACATTTATGTTGCTGTACAGATAACTGATGTGTAAAGGATATGAGTGATGCTGTGAAAAGCCAGAAGGGTAAGTAAGGTTAATACTTGATGTAAACTTGACTTGTATTTGTTTGTTATAAACACTCCCTGAAAAAAAACATGTCACAGCACTGGAAAAAGAAGGTCTTTACTTTTAACGCAAGGAAAATATATGGCTGGTGCATCCTGGCAAGGCTGATCTTAGTTTTATGTCCAAGTAGCCACACATGTAGGCTAGACAGGGCACTGTATGGCTGCTTCGCATCTTGCTCATTGCCTTCTCAGAAACCTCTCCTGAAAACAGTACTCTCCATAGGATGCAACTACTGAGTCATCAGAAGGGAACTGTTATCTCATTTTACGTTGACGTGTATGTTTGTGGGTTTCATTTTTCTTTTTTGTGTTTCTTAGTCCACCCACTTAGCATGAGTGAGGGTGTCCCATAACTCAGCTGTCTCCTATCTAGAGGGCATCCTTGGGCAGTTTACTTCCCTACGGAACTAACAGGTTGCATTCTCTGACAGCACTGACTGGATCTGGATCATTAATATCTCCATCGTGACCAGAGCAGAAAAGCACAGCTGTGTCTGGATACAGCGATTTCGTGGTTTTCCCTTTTATTTCCTTGTACCAAGGATTATGGCTTGCTTGTTTTAAGACACTGAAAATTATGCGCTTCTAATGTGGCTGATCGCAACAAACAGATTGCAGGCAAGGTGGGGAGACATTCAGTAGATGGAGATTGTGGAGTTTTTTTAGTATACAGATATTGTGTTGCATTTGCCTTGTCTTTGAATCACATTAAATATACACACTGTTAAAAGGCTATTGAAATGTTCAAATGTCAGTGTTTCAAATGAAAATCAATAGCATGCTATTAGGCTCATTATATTGCTGTTATGCATCATTAAAATGTATTTAAAAGCTTTCAGCATAAAACAGGAGATGGGATGAATAACAAGACTCTTTGAGCATGTGCAGTGTACTTAGAAGGCAATAAAGAGTCAGGCACAAGAGAAACTTCGTAGGCAGTCGGAAAGCAAAGAGCTCACTGGGTGTTTGAAACATATGGGAACAGGAGAAAACGAATGACGCAGAACTCTGAGGAGACAAATCAGCGGAGCTGCACCACTGCTGGAGGAAAACAAAATCGTCAAACATTTTTAAAGATATTTTTAAAAATGGGACTTTGCAGTGTGAGGTTCTCTCTTTGCCTGGTCTATATATTATCACTATACCGCAATGCTCAGTAATGCCCCTAAAAATACTACTGACGTTTTGCGTTCTTGCACAAAAGGATTCTATCAGGTCCTAAAAGCACATTTAAAAATTAGCTTTTCCAAGCATCTTTCTGGTCAAATGTCATGTGGAAAAGTGTCACGTCAACAGATACTCTAACCTACTTCTTCCATATCTGAAATAGATTTCTAATGAGAAACTTTTGGTTTAATATTTAAATATGAGTGTGTATGTTTATACATGAATAAGTACATACATATACGATTATATACATAGGAGAGAAAGAGAACTTCCTTACTAAATTTCTGAAATTTCCTTTCTAAAGGGAAAGAATGGGAAGAAGTGACTCTCCCAATGGCTGGGAGTTTAAATGGGCAAGAGGGACACAGATTTCCAGTCCCTACACACATGTATTTTTATGCTTTTCTACCCGATTGTCATTGAGCACATGCTTGCCTTGTTCCCGGAGCAGGACTAGAACACGGGCTGCCGTCCTGCACCTCACCAAGCACACTCTCACTAAAACCATCAGACCCCGCTTTTGCTCCCTTTCCCTTGCAGCGAATCTTTAATCCCTGTAAACACAGCAAAGCAACTTCAGCCAGAGGAGATGAACGCTCCCCTCTGCTCCTAACAGCCATAGCCTGGGCTGGAGTTTAAAACTCTGCGGGCAGAGGAAGAAAGACAACCTGAATCTCCCATTTCCTGGACAAGAGCTCTCTAATCAGCTCTGAATTATTGAATGCTCTTTCAGAAGGTGGATTTCAAATTTGTAGCTTAAGCATAAAGTCCTTCCTCCTGCAATTTTATCTGCATAGGTAAAGATTCAGCTGAAATTGATTTTGGATGAAAACAGAAACATAAAGCATAAATCAAGTCATCGAGCCAGGGAACGGAAATAGTGCCATTTGAGTCAGATGTGCAATTGCATAGCTCAAATTATGAATGCTGAGTGCTCAAATTAAAGTTCACAGTGAAGAGTTCCCGAGCAATGCATATACTGAATGTTTTCACACAAAACACGTGCTCAGCTATTTTAGAATTACAGATGGATTTAAAAAAAATCCCTGTCTGATTAAATGGTAAGAAAAAAGGACAAATGAAGGTATCATTTTGCTTCAAATCATTTTTTGAGGAAAAAATATTTCTGAGTTATCAGGGAAGGGTTTCCTAGTCAGAAGAAGGGTCTACGTAAAGACATATATGCAAATAGCCATACTGTATGCTGCTTTTACAGCCAACATGGCCCTGCTGGAGCTTCACCATTGATTTTATTTGGGACCAAAGCGCCATCTCTTCCGGAAGTGTCTTAACACTCAAGAAACCAAGTGAGTGGATTTAACATTAATTTACATGTATGAGCATCCGCCATTTGAAAACTGGCTTAAAATGCAGAGGTATCACTAAAATTCACAGCAGTTAAAGAATTCAGCAACAAATGTTTATTTCTAAGCCAACCAGTGTTCAGCACTTACGAAGCCGTTCATGCTATGATATTTTTGGTGTTTCTTAAGTGCTCTTCAAGCTGTATCCAAGAATCCCTTGGCATCATTGAGGTCTGCCTAACAAGTGAAGATGTGTTCTCATACAGTTACTCAGGAAGGCTTTTAGGCATTGTTAGTGTGCCAATATTGTTGATTACTCCAGCAATAACAAAATCTGTTTCTGCATTGGTGGTCCCATCTTGTGTTTTGAATTGAAGAGATGAACTAGGAAGAAAAACATGCAACGGTCACTAGAAAGATACACGTGAAGAGATGCGTACAAAACACACCTACTCCTTCCTCTTTCTGATATGTTGCTATTTAAAATACACTGTAGATGGGATGGGTCACTTAAGTTATTATGGAAAGGAATTTGTGTACAAGAGAGACGTCTCATGAGAATAAACAGAACAATCTGGAATTGCTTTAATTTCCCCTTTGACTTTAAGGTGTGATTTAATTCCTTCCCACTGTGTCCTTCCCAAATGAAATGTGGGATAAAAGATACGCTGGTGGGAGTTGTTTCCTAAGTATTCAGCCTCTTTGCTAGAAGAAACTCACTTGCTGCAGAGCAAGTCAATTCCATACATCTTCTTTGCCACTTTTTCTTTCTCCTTCCAAATGCTGTCTTTTTCTATGGCTCCTTCATCAGTAGTTGTTTTCCTAGTGCCCACAATGCAGTTTGTGTTCCTTGGCTGTCATCTAAAATACCACAGCAAACAATAAGATAATCAATTTTAATAAGGAAAGAAGGAAAAACAACTTCTACAGTTAAATTACACGGCCTTTCCCTTAGCTCAGGAAATCAAATCAAATCAAACTGAATGTGCTCCTTTGGTCGTGGATCTCATTTTCCAGTAACAATTACAATTTCTCAAAAGCTGGTGTTCATGTAAATACTAAACCAATTGCACACAAACAGTCAAATCATTTGTAAAGGTTTATTTGTATTTGCAAGGGGTTACCTGCCAAGCTAGATTGTCTGTGTCACTTTTAGTTTGGAATCTGTGCATCTGTCTCAGCATATATGAGCCAACAGGACAGAGTTAGGCAAGGAGACTGAGAGTCGGTAATTTAAGTATAGCCCCAATCCCCTTATCCCTCTTTAGGAACTCAGAGGATGATTTTTACTGAGGTTCTTACTCAAACCCGAACATAAAGAATGATGGGTATATTTTATGCTTTTATTGACCATTTGATAGCTATTCTATAAGCTATCTGAAAGAAATGGGATATGCTCAGCCTGGTCCCAGAGGAGCTGTTCTGCAAAGGCAGAAAACTCAGCCCTTCCCTTTACGCCGCGAGACTGCGCTGCGGTGATCTATCTCCTGCGGAATCCGACCCCCCCAGACCCACTGAGGTAGCTGGGGCCCCAGCCTTCCTCCTCGAGTGTAATGTGATCCATTTCAGAAATCAAATCTGGCTGAGAACTCGTGTATTTGAGTCTGCACTAGTATCGCATACTCTCGCTTCTTCATTATGCAAGTTTTGAGCCCAACAATATCCAACACACTCACATGCCCACAAAATACAGCACCCTGTGCAGTTACAGAAACCCTCTTTTGCAGCACATTTCCTGCACTTTCTGCCCCAGGAGTATTTTACCCCCATCTTTTTCTTAGATTAAGTTTTTTGCTACCCTGAAACGGCGATCTGTTTTAAAATCATTGTGACTTCCGAATCCCCTTTGTCAACTGATGCTTGTGCCCATCCCACTTCCTATAAAGTACTCCATCTTCTCAACTGTTAGCTTTCCTGCTCTTACCAGAAACATTTCAATTTGGATAGAATAATTTCAGAGGGCTGCATTAGCCATATATGAGTCACACAATTTTTTTGCCATCTCAGTCATCGGGGAAAGTTTTTATTGCTCTGAAGTCCATTTCTGCAATTCGACATCCATTATTCCAGTAAGTACATCATCCAAGAGTGGTTTACATTTCTGAAAGTTATAGGAAAAGAAAAGGCAGCTTCTAACCATGTTTCTTCTTTTTGCTCTGCTGTCTTCAGCAGACTTTGTTATTAGGAGCAGGCTGTATGAAAAAGACCACCTGGACAGAAGCACCACAGGTCTATTTGACTGCGGGTTAGCACCCAGCAAACCATCCCTCAATTTAAGGCACAATTTTAGACGTGATCATTTCTAACCATAAACTTCATCCCAAAAACGAACAAATACAACTTTTGCCAGTACACCAGAAAATCTGCTCGTCAGTCTGAGGTCAATAGATGAGCACACCATACAAAAGCCTCAAGGAAGGAGGCTATAGGAGAAAGCTAAATGAATTCTTTGCATCTCTACATGGGATCTTGGAGACGTTCCCAGACAAGAACCTTTACTGGTGGGGTACAAGGGAAGAGCACTGTCTCACAGTGAAGTGTTAGTAGGAGATGTGAAATGAAATGCATAAAATGAGTCACTATTCATCACCAGGATCAGATGGGATTCACCCAAGAGATTCTTATCAGCTGAAGGATGAAGATGCTAAACTGTGAACTGCGACGTGCAACCTGCTCATCAAAATGGTCTCAGTATCAAAGAAATAAGGATGGCAAGTCTGATACCAATCTTTAAAAAGGCCATGGAGATAATCCAACAAACTATAAACCACCAAGTCCAATTTCTGTACTGAAAAAATTGCATGAAACTACAGCAATGACCAGAACTTGTGTGCACAAACGTGAGACTGAGGAGTAACCCCCCTGTGTGGGCGTAAAGGGACAGAGGAACCAGTCTTCCAGGGTACATCCTAAGTTTCCTGCTGAGAAAAAGTCATCCAGGACTGTAAAAACAAAAACTGGCAGGAAGGCGCTGCAGGAGATGTTCATAATATTAAATGACTGAATTAAATGGCAGTGAAAGCAAATAGTTGATACCTGCAAAGTAAAATACTGCAATGAGGGTGGGGTGGAAAGGGAAGGAATCCTTCCCTTTTGTAGTCGTGGGTGCTACCTATCTATTCCTGCCGAGGAAGCTGTCGAGGACAGTTCTGTTACAGTGTCAGGTTCACGACTCAAAAGAGCAAACAACATGAAAAAGGAAAAGAGAAATAAACAGGACTCATACGATACAGGTGTATAAATCTATGGGACACTCACGGCTTGAACACGGGATGCAAGTTTGGTCCCTCCTTCTCAAAAAGGATACGGCAGAAGTAGGAAAGAAAGAGAAGGGCAACAAGGATGGCAGAACGAGGATGCCACAGAAGGGGACATGACCTTAGAGACGAACAACCGAGGTAAGACATGATAAGAGATGCACAGAATGATGAGCACTGAGCAGAGTGGAGAAGGAAGTACTGGTTTGCACAGTACCGTTCTTAAACTGCAGAACTCACTGCACACCAAACATATAAATGGGTTCATAGAGCACTTGAGTTGAGCTCAAGGAAGAAAATTTCATCGGGGCTGGGAAACACAACAATGAGCATTCAACCTTCGACTCGGGAAGCACCCAAATGGCAGATGGCCAGAAGCACACAGTCATGGACAAGGCGCTGAGCTAGATGGAGATCACCCTATGCTTTTGTGTACAGTTACAGACGTTTATAGCCACAGCTACTCACATGAGTTTCTTTCGTTTAGACCAGACACTCCTATCAGGAAAACGTAGTTTCACTTCAATACGCTATCACTCTCTCAAGTCTTTTACACACTTGCATTAAACCGTATCTCCTAGCAGGTTTAAAAGAGACCCAGAAAACAGCCACTTGGGCTTCTTCCACTCTGCAGACCACTGACATGGTTTCACCTTCCCAGTCTATTGCAATGGTTCTTCAACCCCACAGAACCAAGCCTCTTTCTCTGACAGGAACAGAGAACTACAATTTCGCTACAGGTCAGCAAGACAGAGGGGAAGACAAAGTTGGCCTGTTCTCTATATCCTCAGCTCCTCTGTAAACTGAAGTGTCTTCTCATAGACTGAGTGTTCAAGTCAGCTGATAAAAGTTCATCTTTCTACCTATTTACACAGAAATCCATATAAGTTATGAGGAACCTTCTCCCACAAAGTCTTCCTCTCTAAACTACTGAGCTGTCACATTATTTAACTGAAGATATTCAACTTCTCTCTATGTATCACAAGTAAGGGTGGAAAGCTCTTGTTCACGTCCATGCTTTCCCAAGTTCTCCAGCTAGCCCTACTGCACACCTACACAGATTACTTCGTCCACCTCCAGATTTGATCTTCCTCCTAAATCTTACAGTTAAAGTCCTTTCTGCAGCTGTTAGTAAATTCTAAATTGGCCCAAACTTCCAAGGACTGCTTTGTTTCCTTGAATCCACTGGCCGCAGCAGGAAGCTCACTGGCATCCTCTTCCATCTGCTTTGCTATCCTAGCTGTGTATCTTGCAAGCAGACTCTCACTGTGATCCAGTCAGCTGGTGACTCGCTGCTCCGTCAACGAGGCTTTCAGATCACACCTCACATGTCTGCAGACCCTGTTTTTTTTCCCAGAGTCATCATTTTTTAACATCAGTATATGGATGTGAAGCCTTTACGCCTCTCAGATCCTGGTTTCTTTCCCATCAATAATGTGAATTAAAGAACACATCTATTATTTGGTCTATATTCAGAACACTAGCTTTCAGTTTATATTATGTTATTGTATTATTTTTATATGACTTATATAATTTATTCAGTTTCTAATTGAATCCCATCGCTTACACCAGCATGGCTAACTAGAAAGCCAGGGTCTTCTGGGCCGGGTGACTCGGGAGGAGTACTGACACGAGAGGAACTGGCCAGCAGCAGCAGTGTCTGCTCTCAGGACTTTCCAAGCCCTTCTTCTCTCAGCAGGTACCACAGAAAGCTCTTGCTCCAGGCCATGCCCTCAGCACTTCGTCAGGCTGTGCCCGATGTGCCCGTGAGCCGCTGTCCCTCAGGACGCGCTTCCACAAGACAGGCTGCTGAAACAGACGGTGGCACCGGACGGGGATGCTCTTCCACCCCCGACCCCCAGCCACACGCTCCTGCGGCTCGCTGTCCTTCAGCTCTGCCGAGAACCCCACCAGCGAAGCGGACAGCTCTCGGCTGGCTCACGGTAGAAGCAGGCGAACGCTGCCCTCCAGGCCGCCCTTTGAGCAGGGCGGGGGCGGCAGCGGCAACGAGAGGAGGCGGGCAGCCCCCTTCTTCCCTGCCCTGCCCTGCCCTGCCCTGCCCTGCCCTGCCCTTCCCTGCCCTTTTCCCTTCCCTTTTCCCTTCCCTTCCCTTCCCTTTTCCCTTCCCTTCCCTTCCCTTCCCTTCCGTCACCAGAGGCGAGGCGAGGCGAGGCGGCCCCGGCTGCCGACTGAAGCGCGGCCTGGCCGCCTCCCCTCCTGCCCGTGGCTCCCAGGGAGGAGGCCCGGCCCCCGCCACCCCGGGCCCCGCCGCCGCGGGCGCCACCGCTGCCTCCGCGGGCCACCGGGCTCCCCCTGCCGGCCCCAACGGCCGCCGCGGAGCCGCCCGGCGGCGGCAGCCAATCGCCCGCGCCCGCCCCGCCCCCGCCGGCCGGCCGGGGCCAATCCCGTTCCGCCAGGCGAGAGCGCGGACCGGACGGCAGCTCCCCGCCGCGCGACCAATCGCGCGCGCGCCTCCGCGTCGCCCCGGCGCCGAGCCGGAACGCTCCTGTCGCCTTACGGCCGCGCCGTAAAGCGGGGCCGGCGCGACAGCGGGCGCGCGCGCGCGCGGCGTTACGGCAGCGGGGAGCGGCGGGGCCGGGCCGGGGCGGATGCCCGGGGGCGGGGGGAGCCCGGCGCCCGGCACGCAGGTGGGAGCGGAGGCGGGCGAGGCGGGCGGAGCGGCGGGCGGCGGCGGGGGGCCGGCGGGCGGCAGGATGAGCCTGTCGCCGAAGGAGCTGTCGAGCCTGCTGAGCATCGTGTCGGAGGAGGCGGGCGGCAGCACCTTCGAGGGCCTCTCCAGCGCCTTCCACCACTACTTCGGCAAGGCCGAGCACTTCCGCCTGGGCTCCGTCCTCGTCCTCCTGCTGCAGCAGCCCGACCTGCTGCCCAGCCCCGCCCAGCGCCTCACCGCCCTCTACCTCCTCTGGGAGATGTACCGCACCGAGCCGCTGGCCGCCAACCCCTTCGCCGCCGTCTTCGCCCACCTCCTCAACCCCGCGCCCGAGCGCGGCGGCGACGAGGCGGAGCGCACCCCGCTCTCAGGTGCGTCCCGCCGCCGGGCCGGGGCAGAGCCCGGCCGGGGAGACGCCGCCCCGCCGCGTCGGGGCCGCTGCCCCTGCCCGCTCCCGGCTTCCCGCCGGTGCCTTTGCGCTTCCCGCGCTTGGCAGAGGCGGTGGGAGTTGTTCATGGCGAGCGGCTCGAGGCTTGATGCCAGACAGGCCGCTTGGCGGGAGCGGAACGCGGGACGGTGTTTGGGGGAGAGAGCCGTTGCGAGAACCTGGAGGTGATCGGAGGCTTTCGGCAGCTGTAGAGCTGTGAAACAAGCCTCTTAAACAGCTACATGAGAGTGAAACGCTTTTTCCCGCTTCAGTAAATGCAAGCGTGACAGCGATGGGTGAAAACATTTTTTAAAAGGTTTCTAAAAAACCCATTTTTAAAAAAAGTTTAAAAAAAAAAAACATTTAAAAAGTTTCTTAAAAAATTACTTTTATAACTTACAATATGAATTGCAATGTCTGGCCATATCTGATAGCTCACTAGTTGTCTAAATTAGAAAGCATGTAGATAAACCGCTGTGACTGACTGATGTTGCATGTCGAGATGCATGGTACCCAGCAGTATAATGCTGTATTTCACATCACTTTAGGAGCTGAGGAGGTGGCCGTTTTGTGTGCGCTCACAAAGACTCTTCAGTTGCACTGCTCTTGCCATAAATAACACATTAGTCTGCGTTTTATTTTTGCTTGTTCTACGTGAAGCATATGGAAACCATTAATGCTACTGCCTTAAAAAATCGGGGATTGTTTTCCATTGTGTCTCCACAGGCTTCTTACCTCCCATAACTCCTCCAGAAAAATTCTTTCTGTCTCAACTGATGTTGGCCCCCCCTAGAGAACTGTTCAAGAAGACTCCTCGGCAGATTGCTTCAATGGACGTGGGGAACATGGCCCAGTCAGTGGATATAAGTGGGCTTCAGCTGGCATTAGCAGGTAAGGAAGATTTGTGGCTGTGGTTCAGTTATGAATGGAAACGCTAATTGTAATGTGGCTGTGAGTTACCCGAGAAACACTCTTGTCTATCCTAATTATGAAAAAGGTTGAACTGTGCCTTAGGGTCTTCAAGCCCATGTTCAAGCACATAAAGAAACTTCAAGCAGAGATTAGGCCTTAACTGTTTTATCCTACTTAACAAGCAGCTTTTTAAGCATATACATCACTACCTTCAACATGAGAACATTTTGCAAGTATAGGAAGATTTTCATCTAAAGCTTTGTGTTGGTTTTTTTTTTTCTTTTTTCGGGTGGGTTGTGGGTTTTGTGTATTTTTATCCCTTTTCACTCTTTGCAGTATTTCTGGTATGAGAGAACATAGCATAACTGTCATGCTGTCACGTACCAGTACTTCAGCTGCACCTGGCAAATTGGCTATTACAATTATATCTTCAGTTTTATAAAACAAAGTCGGATCTTACAGCATTAGCTCAAGAGTGGGCAGGTGGTCTACTTTTCCTGGATTGAAAAGAAAAGCCATGTGATGCTTATCCTTTGACAGGAGAAAAGGAGCAGGAACATGATTGTTCTGATCACATTGACTGATGAGTCACATCTGGAGCTAATCTGAAATAGAAAATATTGTTGGCCACAAGAAGCCAGTTTGGACAGCAAAAAATAGTGGTTTTTTTCCTAGGTACGTGCAAATTGAGCTGCTCGCTTGAAAATGGACCATCCCACTTCTATATCTGTACAATGTGGTTTACTGCTCTGAGGTCAGGCACTAACTGGGCTTTCTCCGTCCCGCGGCTGTATCTTGGTATCATCATTTTTTCTGTAGAACCTGTCACTGGCTTGTTTACAGTGTACAAACGTCCTCTGTTGTCCCCCTCAGCTACTGTTTCCACACTGCGGGATCTTTTGAAAATGCAATTTGAGTACCCTAACACCCTTTCAAGGGGGAAACAAACCCTTCTGGTTCATCCTGTCTGTGTTTTCTAGAATACTTCTTTGAATTCAGATTTTGTGAAACTTCAGGTAACTTGTGATTTTTAGCATGAGGCGTACGTGATGCCCTAAAGAAGCCTGGAGTTTTTTCATTTGTTTTTATTTGTTTTCCCCTTGGTACTGTGTTTGTTTTCTGAACAGTTTGTTCTCATTAAAACTAAAACACGTAGAGAACCTCAAAACTGTAGTTGTATGGATGGGTACTCTAGGCCATGCATTTTAATTTGTCCTTTATTTAAAATAGAAGACACTGGTGGCTTAAAGTACAGTCTAAAGTCATTAATGGGGCTTTGCAAAATTAAGCCCTGTAAGATGTGCTTGTATCATTATTTACATAATACAGTAAACATGCATAATTGATTGCTTATGAGCAGTTGTCGGAGTTATGTAACAAAACAAGCTGCATCTGAAAAAGCTTCATGCTGTCTTTCTCAGGCTTCTTGCTGTAGCTCCCTCGAATAAACGTCTGCTTTCTGTTCACTTTCTTAGAAGATAAATCTTTTGCCGGTTTTAATATTGTGATGCTTCTTGACTGTCTATTTGTCATGTTTCAGAAAGTCTGTCAATTTTTCAGACGTTTTCAGTGTATTTCTCCTAATGATTTGGTATGCGGGATGAAGCTGTGCCGCTGGCAGTGCATAAATACTTGTATTATGATGCTTAGATACAGTGTTTAAGGGGTGCATTTACACCCTTTCCCCCCCACATTTCATAGAACATAGCAGTTGTGAGACTTGGTGGCCCTTCAAAATTGTGGTCCCTGAGGTCAATTCAGGGCTATTTAGAGCAGGATGATTTTGACTTGCTTTAGAATACATGTGCAAAATCAACTTAAATAATTTAGAAAGAATTAATTTTTTTCAATCAGTGTATCTATACCAATCTTTCTTTTGTAAAGGGAGGAAAAAGTGCTTGGCTTGTCTTCTGAACTTGAGCTCATTGTGGCAATTCACTTGCAACTGTATGGTGCTTTCTCTGGGTGTGTTTTTTTTGTTGGTTTTTTTTTTTTTCCCACCCCCGTTTGTTTGGTTTGTTGTTTGGTTTGGTTTTTTTCCCCCCCAAAAGTAGAGTGTTGAAATAGAGCATCTTGGGAATGAGTATTAAAACTTGCTTTGTTCTCTTCTCCCTTTGGTCTACACAATGTTCATTCAAGCCTCGGTCTCTCCCTATAACTTGGTTTTGTTCATCTGGTGTGTTAACGTATAAAAAAAAAAAAGTCACTTTCTCCTAGTTGCAGGGATGGGTCTTCTGGGAAAGTGCTTGTAACTGTCTGCTAACCCTTATTAGATTTAGGAGTAACTGACCTGTATTAAAGTTTGTAATACATTGTAGAGCTTTCCTTTAAGAATCAAAGAAAGTTTCTTTTTCCCTGTAAAAAGAAAAAAAATGAGCTCCATAAAGGAACCTAAGTGATTGTTTTCAGATTAATTTTTCTGAATTTAAATGTCTTGGTTCAAGATGCTATGTTCTTTCCTGTTAAATCAGCATGTTCTAATTCTCGCTTCTGCTTACCTGAAACTGTTGATCCAGCCCTAATTCTTGAAACAGTGAGGGTGAGCTTTTGAGCGTCAGTGCATGTAACTGAGGGCTCATGCAGGCTTCTAAAATCAGTGACTTGAAGGACTGTATCTTAAACTTTTATATTTCTAATTAAGCATCCTTAATCATTTGAGATTATGGGGATACAAACACATCAGTGATTTTACCAACGGATAGATTTAAGTTCTAGACTATAAATAAAAAGACTGAAAAAAGATGCCCAATATTTTTTTTTTTCTGTAGAACTTCGTTTGTTAAACCAACCCTTCTGTTCAGTGGCTAAATAAAAGGACTCACAAACTGGAGTTTGAAATAGTTTATAAACTCAAAGACATGTTTTATAAACCAGCTCATTTGGACTTTGACTTTAAAATTGTTTGGCCTTTTTTTTTGTTTTGTTTTGTTTTAAAACAACTGAAAGGTATGCTAGTTGTTGCCTTTAACAGAAAAACATGCCCTGCTGTGCTGCTTCAGTGAGCATATATGCAAACGTTTGCATGATCTGAAATAATTGGATGAAGTAGGAGAGAAAGCCAAAAAAGGAATTAGCAATGGGTGCTGCTTTGTTTTGATGCTTCTTTTGTCACTCACAGTTTCAGCGTCTCTCGTGGATTTGGTTGGAGTCATATGAAATAGTTCATACCCATGGGAAGCCAGGAAGGGCCAGCGTACTTGCACAAAAATGAGCAAGCACACTTTGCTTGGAAGTGATAGGGACAGTACACTAAATCTGACAGCACTACAGTTAATTAATGAGAAAAAGAAGCAGTGTTTAGTTTCACGTGGAACTTGAAAAAGGGATTCCTTGTGTGGTACCAACAATTTTGGACTTCAGATTACTTAAGGCTTAATCTGCTGCTTAATGCACTGTGTGGAGGAGGGGAGGAGTGTAAGGTGGTGTTCCGTAGCGGGTTTTTCCTCTGTTTTTTGTCAGCTGGGGTTTGTTTTGGGTTTTTTTGCCAAAGGATGGAAAACATGATCTCTCAAAATAATACAGAGAATATAGAAGATCAGCCATTAAGTCCTCAGATACAAAAGAGTGATAGATTGTGACAGAAGAACACCTAAAACTCTGACAATGCAAGTATTGAGCCCCATAGTCTTCAAGTCTTCAGCTGTATGTACTAAATTTAATATTATTTTAATGTAACCTTTTTATGTTCTGTAATTTGGGCTTTAAAGGGACACTTTCAGCTCTTCTCAGGTTTGCTTTAATGACAACATATATAGAATCACGTAACAATTAAACTCCCATCTTTTTCCACACAAGCTCTTGCTGTAGCTTGACAGCGAATGCAAAAGCAGCTTACGCAACGCCACTGAAATGTGTTGGATAAATTTGAATAGCTGACTTCAGGTCTAGCGTGACCATTATTGTGGTGGAGCCTGTAAATGTATCTGTCTGGATTTTTCACTCCCCGGCTCCGAGAAGTGATTGCAAAACTAGATATAGCATGTGAACTCTTTCAGGAGTACCATGTGAACCTACTAATCTGCTTTTAGATGCAGATTACATCAGTTGCTTACCTTTTCTAAAGCCAAGACTGCATTTCAGATTCATTTCTATTTCTTCTCTATCCTTGCTGCATACCTCTGTCCCTTGCCTGTCAGCTGGCACTCTGAGTACTAGCTGCCTGATACAGTACTAAATTTCATGTTGATGTTATCTGTTTTTTTTAAGCTAGTTCTTCTCTAAAGCTGCTTGTTTCTCGTTACTTTTAGTATTCCAGGCATCTCTGTTTCAATTTTATGCTTTAATATTATGGACTGTCCCTCTTTCAGAACGTCAGTCCGAGTTGCCAACACAGAGCAAGGCCAGCTTCCCCAGCATTCTCAGCGATCCTGACCCAGATTCTTCCAACTCTGGTTTTGACAGCTCCGTTGCCTCCCAGATCACGGAAGCCTTAGTGAGCGGACCAAAACCTCCTATAGAAAGTATGTGCATTTTCACATCTTTGTTTCTGTAATTCATGATATGCTATGTTGTTATACTTCTCCAGATGAAATGTAATGTAATTCAGAAGTATTTTCAAGGTATGAAATGGGAATGAAAATGAATGAAACAGTGCAAAACTGTGTCAGGCTGTTTCCAGATCAGACTCCACAGTGTTCACGTTTCCAGACTTTTAAAAAGTCTGGAGCCTGTCTTCAAGCTGTTACCTGTGTCATCTGTTGGCTAAAACACTGGGTCTGATGCCCCTCAGATCTTAGTCCCCTACAGTAAGGTCTGGACTGACTGTTAACGCCTTCCAAGGAAGCAGTTACCGTGGAAGGAAAAAAGACCATAGAACCAGTAACCTAGTGGTCTGAATCAAGAGGAAAAACGGGCTGATATAACAGCATCACTAAAAATCGGAAATAAATGTTTTTCTGGGAGGCAAATAAGATCGTAATGCTGTTCTCAGTGTTAAAATAGCTTGAAGAAATGGGGGCTTCGGGGGTCTTCTTTTTGTACTGATGTAAAACTGAATACCTGAAGCTTAAACAGCTGTTCCCATTGTTGCCATGTTAGGTCACTTTCGACCAGAGTTTATTCGACCACCGCCTCCACTCCATATATGTGAGGATGAATTGGCATGGTTAAATCCAATAGAGCCAGATCACACAATTCAGTGGGATAAGTCAATGTGTGTTAAGAACAGCACTGGAGTTGAGATAAAAAGAATCATGGCAAAAGCTTTTAAAAGTCCCTTGACTTCCCCACAGCAAACACAGGTAAGTATCACGCACTTTTCTGTCTAAAATGACTTTCTAACAAGCTGTCTATTAACTCATTTATTTTAGAAAACTTGGGTCACTTTAATTGATCTGTGTTTGGATCCAGGAAACTCCAAGGACTTTAAACTGTAAAAACCCAAGAGTTTTGACTTGGGTTTGCATGAAGAAGGAAGAAATCATTAAATTTCATAGCATTGACTGGATATATTTACAGTTGATCAATAAGTGGCACCAATATTTTTCTACATGGAAAAATCTTCTTTATAACAAAGTTGTTCATGCTTCTGTGGAAGCTTTTGACCAGTAATTATTTCAGAAATGCAAACACCGATTTCCCCCCCCCCCCCCCCCCCATTTGATAGTATTACCCCTGATTTCAGGGTGCTTTTTTGATAATCATTATGCTAGCACTATAAAATATCCTTTTTTTGCAGAACTTTTTTTGACAACAATGAACGTGAAATTGAGGTTTCTTTCTGCTGGACAGGAAACTAAAGAAGGCTGAAACTTTTCATGGTTTTTTTTTTCCTCCCTTCCTTGCCAGCCATTGATGAAAGACTACTAAATGCCTTATTAAAGGTTTTATGGCACAGTTGCCTTTACATGGAAATTTTAAAGTATACCTCCCGTGTCTTTATGCCTAAATCTAAAGGGTTATCATTCTCCTGTAGCTTAGATGTATTATAGCAGTTTCTTCAAGCAGTAATGTGGATAGTTAAGAAAAAAAAACCTGAATCTTTTTTTTTTTTTTTTCTTTACAGCTCCTTGGAGAACTTGAAAAGGACCCCAAGCTTGTTTACCATATTGGTCTCACTCCTGCCAAATTGCCAGACCTGGTTGAAAACAATCCCTTAGTAGCTATAGAAATGTTGCTGAAACTGATGCAGTCTAGTCAGATAACAGAGTATTTTTCTGTCTTGGTTAACATGGACATGTCCTTACATTCAATGGAAGTTGTAAATCGGTGAGTACTATTTCAAATCGAAGAAGGTTCCCTTAAGTATGTAAAGTAAATAACTGAAGAGTTAAGTGATTGTGAGGCTGGCCGCAGGGCTGTATTTGGATACATTCCAAAGACTACCAAAAGTAAATGTAACTGAAGAAATGACTAGTTGGATTACAGTGAAGGAAGAGTATCAAACTGTCATTCCCTTTTCACTTTTTCTCCATGCTGTTTGTGGTGGTGTGTTTTTTTTTTTTAATACTCTTCTAATCAATAAGACTTAGTGTGCTCTGATTAATCCTGCAGAGGAAGAGAGTGCTGTGGATTTGTTGCTTTCTACAACTGCTGGACTGTCTGTTTCTTTCATAAAGGCTTTACTTGCTTTTTAGGTAGTTCCTTATTGGTGGTGCCTGTAGTTAAAGAAAAAAACTGTTATTTTAGTCCAGACTAAGTTTGTAAAGTTAGCTGTGGGTTGGTAATAAAGAATGGAAGCTCTCGAACATCTTCAGTGCCAAGTTCAGAGAACGCTGCCAATTTGTAAGTTCCTTTTTGCAGCAGTGCTATTTTAAAATATTACTGTAATGTTAACAGCTTCGTATTAGCAGTAGCAAACCTGCAACTTAACAGGAAAAAACCCACAATTTCCCAGCAGAAAGATGTGATGGTGGAGGCATAGATATTACATTTTATATTAATTGTTTATAATTTATATAATAATTAAATATTTTGTTTTAATTGAAACTAACATAACTTTAATTATTTATAACATGCCATATTTTAACATATTAGGTATGGTAAAAAGCACATCTCTTGTGCAGGTGCTATGCTAGTTAATCTTTCAGTCCCTGCTGCAAGAATGGAGAGGCTTATTCAAAGAAAACACTGTGTTACTCTTTAATATTAGCAAAGTGTTTCTACTTTGAGAAGAATGGGGAAATACATATTGTGTTGTGGATAACTTCAATTGGAGTTGATAATTACTAGAAAATCATTTTATCAAACTGTTAGATATGTTCAGCTCAAAGTTATTTAAAATGGTTATCACTTAAGGGAGTCTGTCACTGCAATCTATAGTATGCCTAAAGTTTTATTCAGACATCAGGTTCCTGGTTAATACGTACATTTCACTAGCAAGTACGTGTCCTATGTCCCAGGAAGCTGCAAGTTTAGTTACTGACTTGCAAAAGGACCAGTTACTGGATGTGTATGGTTTTGTCACTGCGGTGACTGTCGCCCGCTCTAACGGGTCACAATCCAGTCATTCCTGATGAAGAATTCACATTCTTTTATCGTATCTTAAAAATTAGTCTCATCTCCAGCGTCTGTCTTCTCTTTCAACTGAGGTAGCAGTTTTGTTTTAATAGGACATCTGGAAATGTTAATTTTGATCCTTCTTGAGAAATGCTTGTGTGAAAGATAGAAGACTACAGTGGGACAAAGGGCAGTTATTGCGAGAATCCTCCACAAAACGTTAATGCCACACAGCTAATCTGCTTAAACGCAACTTGCGTTCTTGATGTGGCTTAAGCAAACAAAAGGTAGCATTGTTAAATAGCCATCCTGCTTTACGTTCATGCCCTGTCTTCATTGGGAATAACTTCTGCATATAGGTACAACCCATTTTCTTAACAGAATGCTAGCCCCTTCAATGGGAAAACTTCTCAGACAGCTAATCCCCACAAGCTACAAGAGTACATCTCTCCCCTTACTTTCTTCCATTTCTTGGCAATTACTGAATGGGAACTACCAAATCAGCCTTGTTCAGCAGTCTCTTTGCAGCAGAGTTGCACCTTAAATATCACTTGAGGAAAGAAACATTGCTGGAATAAATCCCTCCCTACTGGTGCAGACTCACAGCAGTTACTGCCCTGAAGTTGGGCTGATGGTCACAACATGGAGAAATAGTGGTAAGAAAAGAGCTCTTACTCCTCTCCAGGATAGCTACACCACCAGTCAGGCATGCTGGTTGTCCCACAGCGTAACTACCATAGGAACAACTTTTCTCAAACTGCAAAATGACTGTTAGTGCAAACAGGGAGACACTGATTTTTAAGTGAAATAAGACAAAAACTTGAAACTGAAATGTCTAAAACGTGCACTGTTTGCCCTATTCCCCCCCCGCCTTCACTACTTGAGATAGGACTGTGATTAAGAGTTACTTTGGTCAAATTCTGTTGTAATTTCATGGCAGTTTGGCATTTAGTGTATGCTGTTATCTTGAGAGCTGTATTGCTTTTTCAATTAAGAAACAGTGGCAGCTCAAATACTTTAGTAGTCAGTACTGTTAAACCACAAATAGGTGTGCTTTGCTGTTAACCCTTAAAAAATACACTAATGCCATTCTTTGATGCAATAGTTCTCCAGTTCTTCTGTAGTAAGAAGCTTCTGAGATTATCGTGCGTCATTAATCTCTAGTTAACATTTTCATCTAGTCAGGGTCTCTTATTTGAGCTGTAGATAGTCATGTTATTTCGGTTCCTGGGACTAAAATTTGGATCTGAAGGAACTAAGAAAACTGATCTCTTGCCCTAACAAAGGAGTTATTCCGGTTGTGTACTTAAGGAAGGAGCTCAGCATCTAGATTCAGTACCTGAAATTCAAATATGAATAAGCAAAATTGTATTGCAGTGCTTACTGCAGAAGAATCTTGGTGCTCGGACAGCTTGGGGGCTTCATCATAAATTGGAAACTAGTATCGTTTGTGTAATACATAGCAAATATTTGTAGGTGTGTCAAATATACTAGAAAGCAATCTAACTCAGCTTCTATACTGTGTCAGAGTTAAAAAAGTGTTTGACTCTTAATGAAGAAATTTAAATGATTAGAAATAGGTCTGTGGAAGCTGTCAGAAATTGGCTCTGTATGACATGACTAATATCACAGGTCTAACTCATTCGTTTTGCAACGGAATCACTGGATTTATGGCTTCATAAACCACTGGATATTTTTAATTCGAACAGGCTTACTACTGCAGTTGATCTTCCACCTGAATTTATTCATCTTTATATCTCCAATTGTATCTCCACCTGTGAACAGATTAAAGACAAATATATGCAGGTGAGTACTTTAGTAAATTGGTTAGGAAAAAGGGTCCCATATATTGCTCTGTGTAATATGCGCTGAGATTTTATAAGGCTGATGATAGCATTACGTTATTCTGTCTCACTGCTTCTTTATTTCAAAGGCACATTTTTTTTTTCCTAACGCACTATGCAGTTCTTTATAGTGTTTAACAGATGTTTCTTCACCTTTTTACAAGACTTCACAGGTAATTACTGTTTCCTGTTTTTTCTGTAGACATAATACTCTTCTCCCTGGCAAAACTGCAGTTTTATGAGACTCAGGTCCTTACACGCAAAAGGTTTATCTGTCACGCAGTGTGCCTTTTCTTCACCTTCAGTATTAGTTGTTTGCCTTCTGCTTAGTTGTAAGCTTCAAGTTTCTTTTTTGTACAAGTGTGCCCACCGCTTCCAGACCTTTGAGGTAATGTTACAAAACTCATGTGGAAGTCTTGCCTTTCAATCATGACTATTGCCAACCCACAATAGCTTGCAGGTCTCCTCAGAGACCTAAAAACCCGCTTTCTGTTTTTCTACCACCATACGCTCTGCTTCCCAAGCCTGTCATACTTCTCCAGTACCAGCACGCACGTTGTAGCCACTTCAAGGATCTTTACCCCCTGGGGAGGTTTCCACACCTTTGGCACACAAGGTTGTCTACATGCTGTGTGAGGTACCTCCTTCTGTACTAAACTGATCTGCTGCTTTCACCAAGTGCCCAGTAGAACTTGTTTTCTTGTTGCTACGTCATTGGTGAAAAACAGTTCCGTGTTCAGTTTACCCGAGGCTTTGTGAATCTTGACCAAGTCCTGCTTCAGCTTTTTCCTCTCAATACTGAAGACTGCAACCTCTTTAGTCTCTCGCAACAAGGCAGCTGTTCCTTTCCCTTAAGCTTTTTCTGGTGTCCTTCTCTAGCTCTACTACATCCTTAAGCTGCAGAGATGAGAATTGTGTGCAGTACACAGGGTATGGGTGCAGCGTGGTTTTAGATAGCAGCAAAAACTCTGTCTTTTCTCGGTACCCTTCCAGATGATGACTAACCATTTGTTATCTTTTGGTGGCCACTGAGGCTTCCCTGCTTTAGGACTCGGCCAGATACACGTGGGTGGCTTGATCTGTGACCTGCTGAATAGCCGTGCCTATTGCATTTGGCAGCAGAATAGGAAAATAGCAGCAGACCTGGGCTGCAGCTGAGAATATGCCCACAGAGGGGGGCACTGTGCTCAAAGGGGCTGCTGAGAGCATATAGCAGCTGTGCTTCAGGCACACGGGGGACAAAAAACAACAGCGTCAGGAACACTTACTGATCGCCAAGTAGCGTGCGAAGCTTGTGGGATCTAACATTTGTTAATACTGCATATGAGGCCTCACAGCAACTGAGACACAAGACGTTGTGTTTGAAAAGCATGGTACAAAACCACTCCTATTGGAAGTGAAAGAGGCACGATCCTCAGAGTGGGAGTCAGCCAGCATCTTGCATTTGTACTTTTGTTCTGTTCCATGTTCCTCAGTTATTACTCTTGTAACTTATTTTGTGTTGCAGAGAAAACGTGGTGCCTTTTGATTGCAGTGAAGGAAATAACTTGTTCAGTTTCTGAATTTTCTTGGTATAGGTAGCAAATTTTGCAGCAGTAAGCTCAGTTCCTGTAAAAATAGTTGGTAAGCTTATTGTCAGTGTCAATCTAATCTAAACTACTTTGGACACTTAATCTATCAAGTCCCCATAGTTCTCTCTGATAAACATCGTTCGTGTACATAGTTGCTTTTAGATAAAGGTTTTGGTTCACCTCTTTCTCACAATGTGAACTATGAGACCACTTCAATGATAAAGATCTGCTTTCGTCCTTGAGAAAAAATGTATAAAGCAGACAGTTAGTGACTGGATCCGTGTATGACAAATTGCAGGTGCCAGTTGCTAGGTCTCCATTTCACAAATCCCAGCTGTTCTACAAGGTGTTACCTAAGCAGCCCTTAGGAAGGAGAAACACTTCCATGATCCCATCTTTTCACTGGAGCAGGTGGAAGATCACAGCTCACAGCCATGAGCTCTGAAGTGTCGTCTTGGATTAGGTGTCCCTGCTACTGTCTTTCCTTCTAAGATAGAGCAAGAGGGTCGCCTGCTCATTTGGCGAGAGAGCACTCCCCACAAAGCAAGTTTGGGATCAGTTCTGCTGCTGTCACTTCCCAGCTGGAGTGCCTTAATCGGTGACTGGGGAATTTTGAGATGTGAAGCTTGTTCATTTTGCTTCATGGTGGTGGTGTAGTAAATAAGACTAAGCAAGAGGGGTGACTCCAGTGATGACATCATCTTGGGCTATGATCTCTTCTCTCTGACTTTAATCAGAGATTACATAATAAAGACATTAAGTACAGTGCATATGTAGATCTGGTGCTTCATTTGTGCATGGGATTGATCTTAAGCAAGCTCCTGTATCCAGAAGTACTGTAAAGCAGAGGAGTCAATTTTTTTAAATACAGTAGCAGTGTGGGAGGTAGAACAGTAGGGGCAGCAGGTACAAAGCTCGGGAACAAGATTACTGCTGAAGCTAAATTGATTTTGAAATGCCTCAGTTGTACTGCTGAGGGCCAACAGTCCTTTAACTGACTTGGTTGCAAGCATCTATTTGGATTATGAAACCATATCTCTTCTGTTTCAGAACCGCCTGGTACGTCTTGTTTGTGTCTTTCTTCAGTCTTTAATCAGAAACAAAATTATTAATGTACAGGACTTGTTTATAGAAGTGCAAGCTTTCTGTATTGAGTTCAGTCGGATACGAGAAGCAGCTGGCCTTTTCAGATTGCTGAAGACGCTGGACACTGGGGAAAATCCATCAGAGACAAAAACATCAAAATAAAACCACTGCGTCACTGGCAAAAAGAAGAAAAACCCTGCCAGTGTTCTATACCAATCACTTGTATATTTTAAACTTAAATCACTGGATTAATGATGTAATACACTATAAATAGCAGTTTATGCATTTAAACAATAAATAATGCTTTTTCTGATACACATGCTTGAGTTTGTGAAATGTGTTAGGCCTTACACTTCTGCTATTTTTGACTATGGGTTAAGCTCTGGATGTCGTATGCATATCCTGAACTGCAGGCTCTAATTCCAGAAGGGATGTAAATGATACTTGCCACTTCACAAGAGATTTAAATATTAATCTGGCACTCACTGTCTTTGCGTCCAAAAGTCAACTTGCATCAAAGTAAGTAACTTTGGTTCCTGCTTGCCCTTTCTTTCCTGTTTAAGACCTTCTAGAAGCTGGATATGACTTCTAATAATGCGTGCTGGTTTTGGTGAGTGAGGGCAAGTCTGTCTTGATGTCTAGAAAAAGCTTAAAGGCTTATCTTGACATGGCAGAAATGAAGTGTTGGGTGCTGTAGGCTCAGAGCGGTACTTTCTCTTCTCAAGATCACTGAATTTTTCCAGAATACTGGCCTCGTACCATCAGTAGTTGAAGTACTGCACCTATGTTGTGCTTGTGAGTGTTTCACTGAGGAAAGATGGTCCCATTCCATAAAAAGCTGTCATGAGCCTCTTCTCACTTCAGAACTTGCATAGGCAGTTGCTCTGTGGCTACCCAAATTAAAGCAGCCTCTTCCTTCCAAAGCATACAGTCAGAGTACCGCTCTGGTGCTAGATGCCAGGTGTTGGGGAAACTGAGGAAGGAGTCTGCTAAAGTATTATTTTAAGCTGATGGTAGAACAGCTGCTGTTATTTAAGCCCTGAGACTAAAAAGGAAAAGAACTTGAAATGCTAGCTAGTTCTCATTTAATGCTGCTTTAATAAATGAAAGCTGGTTTAAATCTGCACCTGCTTCTCAAATTTTTATGAAGCGCAAGATCAATAATCCAAGGTCAAGACTGTCTTTTACCACCTTCTTTCCAAGTAATTTAAGTTGCTAAATCACTTGGATTGAAAATCCCATTGATCTCTCATCTCATGCAGCATCATCTGTTGCTAAGAAGTCCTGTGAGAAGTGTCCTGCAGTCATCAGGGGTTAGACTTGCATAGCTTCCCAGAGTTAAGATGTATTAGGCCAACTAAAGGAGCATTTATTTAAGGTCTGTTCCAATTCTAGACATTCTGTCTAAAACCGAAGACGCTTGCTCTAAGTCATTGTTAGCAGCAACAGTTAACCTAGCTTGTGCGCTAAATTTGTACCTTAATGCTTTACATCTACTAAAGTTGGAGTACAATTTGACTATTATCTTCTATGTCCTAGTACCCCTCTTCAAAAACATGGTTTAAAAAAAATACTTTATATAGGTTTTAGGCTTTTTTTTGGAACTTACCTAGTACTACAGCTTATAACAAAGTAACAGGCTCCAGCAGAAACCTGAGTACTGCTGCTTCAAGGCATTGCAATCTAGCTTATGATTTACAGAGTTACTTTAAAAGAATTTAAGCCTTGCCAAAAAAAGAAGTAGGCTGCTACTATGATGCCATAAGCAAAAGCCTAGCTGTTCTGCCTCTTCATAGTACTTGCTTGAGTTGTACTGACATACGTAAATCCCCACTCCCTGGATTTGTCCTCTAACTAGAAAAATTATCAGTTATCAGGAAACAGTCTTATGATTTTTATCACAGGCACTTCTGTAATGTATTTCTATACTTGGGAAATAGGCACAGCCTGTTTATTTTGGAGCCCTGTGCATTGATGAAAACATTCAAACTTGTTACTGCATTTGCTGTATGCTGCTGCAGTGCTTGCTTGTTCGGAGGAAGCTTCCCGCATTCCCTGCTGTGCTGGGCTGACACGGCAAGGCTGTGGTAGTGGCGGGGCTGTACGGTGGCCTCTGTGAGGAGAGGCCAGGGCTACCCTGCGCCAGACCCAGCTGGGACGGGTGAGCCCCTCAGCCAGGCTGGGGGCACCTCTGGTAACTCCATGGAGAGGATCCATGTTGGTGGAGCAGTTCTTTAACTGCAGCCCACAGGAGGGACCCTGCACTGGAGCAGGGGAACAGCAGAGACCAAGTGTTATGTGCTGACCACAACCCTCCTTCCCCTGCCACTGCTCACAGGGGGAAGAGTCAGGAGCAGAGGAGTAAAGGTGAGCCTGGGAAAACCAGGGGGAAAGAAAGGTGAGTTTAGTTTTCTCCTTGTTTCTCCCTATCCTACTCCATTTTTAAATGGCAATAAATTAATCTTCATCAAGTCAAGTCTGTTTTGCCTGTGATGGTAACTGTATCTTGACCCATGAGTTCTTTCTTCCCCTGTCCTACTGAGGAGCTGGGTGGGCATCCAGCAGCCAGCCAAGGTTAATGCACCAGACCCAGGTATCAGTTACATGGGGAAAACCTCTACAACACACAAAGGATCTCCCCCATAGCTACCCAGCATGAAGTTAAGCTTGGTTTGTTGCTGTGCTACTTGAGTTGCTCAGATCTATTTACATACATGTAGCAAAGAAAACAAAACCCTCAAGCTTCTCGGACAGTGCTTTTTAAAAGGTCTGTATAATTTATTATGGAATTTGAGCTTTTAGCCATTAAGTTACAACAACAATGCATAACTTGACATTCTTACAGTTGTACATACACAATGGAAAAGACATAGCCCAGTGCTTAATCCAAACAATGCAACCAAGTTAGTACAAGGTTACCATAAAAGACAGTTGACTGTGAATAGTTGTTGACAGACTAGCAAGTTCAAATGGTTCTCTGCAGTTATGTCTATAGTAGAAGTAACTGGCTTCAAAGTTTTGGACTTCAGCTTCAGACTAACAAAACAAAGTCAAATTATTTTGCTCTTCTGAATTAAGTAGGATATGCTCATTTAAAAATGCAGTATCATTACCATGTATCAGATGGCAAAAAGTAGCTTCAGGCCCAATGGAAGTATAGTGGACATTTTCCAGGCAATGCATTCTTCACACAAACACATGCAATTATAGAGACATTCTACTTTTAAAACTTTCTCAAATCAAGTTTTGCAATACAGCAGGATATCTGAGGAGAGAGATCAGGACCCATACTGAACAAAAGCAAAAGCCTTCAGCTTGATTTGTGCATGTTTAATCTACAATTCCAATTCCCAAATCTTCACATATCACCTATGAGAGAAAAGAACACATCTAGTAAAGATCAGTCTCAAGGACAGAACACGTTATAATTTTTACAGCCACCCTGGTTAAAAAAAAAAAAAAATGCTGCTGCCATCTTCCATTTCAGGAATTGTGATTCACTGAGGCCCTATTATAAAACTGAACCCCCAACTTACCCAAGGGGAGAATCTTGCTCTTCCCTCCTCCGCCCCAACTCCTCATCCTCTTAGCCCAGCTCTAAAACCCAGTCAATTGCACAGCAAGGACATTCCGTTTCCTAGCTTGTCAGAATACAGCTTTGATAGATTTAATTTAAGCTGAGTTAGTTTATCACATACTCTTCATCTGAATGCGAGACAGAGCAAACTAAATGGAGCAGAAAAGGAAACCAGAAAGGACTGCTCCATCTCTCCTTGTAACAGCAAGCTTTTACGTTGGTCCAAGCCATTGTGCAAAGTCTCACCCAGCCTGGTGGCTGAAGGGAGACCTACAGAAGAGAAGGGTCTCTTGTTAAGCTGCCAGCACAATTTCATTCACCCTGCAGCCAACACCCAGAACTCCACTCCCTCCAGGTTAACCCAACGAGATATTGCCAGCTGACTCCTCCACCAGATTTCAGTACATTCTTATTGATCTCAGTATCTTTGTCCAGCACAGAAACACTGCATTCAATGCCAAGTGCTGAAAATCAAAACCATGCAACCTCTCCACTAAAAAAAAAAAAAACCCAAACCAAACAAACCTAACAACAAACAACCCCAACAACAAAACCAAAGCAAACAAATAAAACACACACACACACACACACACACAAAACGCAAAACAAAACCCAAAAAGCAAACAAAAGCCCCAAACACCCAGTTAACCATCCCCACAATATCATCATTACTGGTTTGATTCAGGGTGCTAAAGGCTCTGTTGAGCATGAATTCCCAGTTTTACTGAACACTTGGGATGTTGATGTGTAACAAAGAGATACCTTTATTACACATTGTGGCAACAACTGAAAAAATATTCCACAAGTTCAGAATGTCATTGTCAACCCACTGGTGTATACTTCAAAGTACAGTTGGCATTGCTGACAGCAGTTGCATGTCTAGACAGGAGAAATCTGCTTTTATGGGGCAGCTAAATAATTGGCCCAACCTGTTGTGTCATATCTGTTGCCATCATAATGTGAACCCAACACCTTTCACTTCTGATCGAGCTCATCAAAACCTGGAAGTGTAGATACTGCCTCTGCCTCAGGCATCCTCTGAACCATAGGGCCTAAGAAGTGGGGTAACCATCGCTACACACTTGCTGGGCTCATCTCTGCACAACTGCTACTGCCTAGTCTTAGAGAAAGCCTAGCAGGCCAGGCAGAAAACCAGGACAACCACTCCTGAATCAAGAAATGTTTAAAAAAAAAGTCTTTGCATGTTTCACAAAGTTGCTGCAATGGTGTTTCTCTGTGCCAGTTACACCCTGGCAGAAGACTGGAATTCCCAAAGTATAACAGCCCAGCTTTGGCAGGAATAATACCAGTGCCCAATTTATTAAGTCGGCATGGATTAAAAGTATTCTCACGGTAGTTAACTTATCCTACCAGTCCTCTGGCATACCTCCAGAATCTAGCACTGATTACTGGCAACAGGTTACTGGACTACACTGACATACTCAGAGGGGTGAGGGGCGGGGGAAGGAGCTCCTGCTCTCTAATCCAACTTCCCTAGTACATGCAAAGGATCTCCTCCAAGCATCGCTTAGAGCCAAAGAAGAATCCAGACTAGGGGTAGTTAGTGAAAGAAAATCCAAATTTTCTAGTTAAATTGGTACTTCAGGTAATTAAACTGTTAACATGCATTTAGATCTGAAATGTCTACCGTTCATTTTTGCCTGGTGTCAAGTCTGAAAGCTGAAGCTAGTTTAAACAGTTATTTACTGTCAAACATATTCTTCAATTTGGCATTTGTAGACTATTATTAATAAACTAAGATTTCTGAGCAAAGACGGCTTCTGGTCTCACTTTAAACACCAGTCCACTTTGACATGTTCATAGCTCCTTTTTAAGATCACTTGAACTTCACAAGTTTTCTCCATAACAGTAACACCAGAACTAACAAAGCCATACCCATGAACATGATACCAATAAAACTCATCCTATAACAACATCCCCTAGTCCTGGCTAGAGATTTTCCCCAACTGATTTATTCAACATCACCACTGGAGGGCTGTCCACTTCATGTGGGCACTGTGCTTTAGCTTTGTATAATCATACCACATGAATGCCTCTAGTAAGAAACCCTCTGCCTGATTTCAGCAAAATCTGACAAAGAGACAGAGGTCTCAGACAAGTTCCTGCATGTTTTATGAAACATGCACAGCTAGGAACAGGGAGAGATTGGGCCAGAGGGGCTCAGAGGAACCCACAACACATACAGCATCAGCTCCCACATTAGGCAGGACATAGCCTAAGAGGAGGCAGATTAAAGATTCTCCAAATGGTAGGGAAGGGAGTCACAAGGCACCCATCCTGCAAAAACATTCATAGCAGGGAGAGACTCATTAGTTCTGACCTTCATATAAACTTTTGGTAGTTAAGTGCTAGAAACTAGACATACCAGTTTCATCCAATATAGTTGGTCTAGAAGTCTGGGAACCCATATTTATCTATAGCTGCTTACACTTGTTTACTCTAAAAGTAATTGATTTGAGTTATAACAGTAGGTGGTAAGCTTAACGTTTCTAATCCTCTCCTGCTACTGTTTTAAGCTCCATAGATCATCTCTTTCCTGTCCTGTACTTTTTAACCTACCGCTGCTTGCTAATGCATGTCAGCTTTTTGACTGAGGTCAGACTAATGATTCGCTTCGGAAGATTTTTGTCATTGTGCTTCCCAGGAGAGCAAACTGCTTGCTGGAGGCACTGCAATTCGGCCTTTTATTGTCATCATTCCTCAGCAGCACAGCTGGCCCTACGAGACCTAACTGTATCAACGATGAAGAACGCACCAACCAATTCGACTGAAACAACTGTAGCCACGCTTGTAAAAGGCTGAAACGAAACTGATATAGTGCCAGCATCAGAAACATATTCCAGGAGTCTTCATGCTCAGATATTTTTCTAAGCAGTAGTTTAGTTACACTTCAGATTTTATAAGCACACTTTTCTATTCACAGGTTCTTTAGCTTTTCTTCCAGCTTTCTGCCAGATCTCAGCTTTGATTCTTAAGAAAGGCTTTTGGTTTCATAGGTATTACATAAAAGCTGAAGTACTTACCACATTTCTCCCCTCCAGCATGAATATTGCGCTGCAGGTATCAGCAAGACACAATCCACAGACTGACAAGACTTCTCTTGGTAACGCCTTTTGGTTCCTCCTTGAGCTAGAGTTTAAACCCTCTCAACATTTACTACATCAATGTTCAGTTTTGTGTTAAGGAAGAGGGAGAAGACTTAGATTTTAATATTGAAGAGACAGTTAAAAAGGCAGTTCTGGAAATGTTGATAAGCTGCTTTTGGAGACATAAATGTCCCTATACATTGTTTGGTTTAGTTGTGGGTTGTTTTTTTATTTGTTCAATTTTGGAGATGGTTGGTCAGTCATACTCCATTCTCGTGTGCTTCTTGTAAGATAAAGGCATCACAAAAACTTGCACCTGCTGGTGACATCAGAACTACAACCTGACAATTTTCCAGTAAACCTGTAAGTTACACTCCTACAGGGAAGAGGCAGATTTATGTTTGTTTTTGTTTTTTTTTTTTTAAAGTAGGCATTAATAGGAATATTTTGAAGGAAATTTAGGGTGAAACATCTGCTCTGCAAAGTAGAAGTTCCCATTATATTTCCCCAGCTGAAACCTCTCATTTCTGGAACATTCATTCTAAAATTAAAAAAAGTTATTGCTTCTATTGAAGCTCAATATAAGTTAGAAAAAGAATTGCATATTTTCTTAAAAACATTCCAAATATACATTTTAAAAACAAAATGCACTCTAAAACAAATGTCTAGTAAAAGACACTGCTTTAAGCAACCTGTAGTAACAGCTTTACAAAAGAAAATTGAGGAATGTAGCATATTATTTATAACATGACAATGCTAAAATCCTAAACAATTCACTTAACACTCTTAATAAGTAGTGTTTTAAATATACATATTTCTTTACAAAACAGTTTAGCAATTCCTTATACCACTTACAGTATATAAATATTTGAATAAGAGGTCATAATGGGAGATGCCAGGGTTTATATTTACTCTCAGATGCTTCAGGTTTCTTAAGTGTTTTACTATAAGGCACAATACTGCTAATCTAAAAGAACGGAATAAAAGCTAATGGCAAACCCAGTCAAAACTCCTAATGTGGAATATCCAAGAGAAGAATTCCAGCATCTCTATGCAAAGGAAAAGAAAAACACAAAACAAACCCAAACTTTGTAGATCCTAAGAAACAGTTTCAATTTGTACATAATGAAGTGGGACAGGATGGGAGCAAGAATAAGAAGGAATTAAGTAAATTCTTATAAATAGACTAATAAATATATTTTAGCCATAATTAGCCCTTTACCTCTGTTCTACTGAGTTTAAGATTGGAAGAGGTAACCAGTGTGCATATACCTAAATAAGTCTACATGCTGAGCACGTGAAGACCACCTAGCACAACCTACTACTGCCAAATTCAGTATAAAAGCTAGCAAGATGGAGAAAGTCTCCTGTTCTCTCAGCATCCACTCTGAGCAGAACACATTACAAGATCAAATTAGTATTTGTTACATGTAAGGAAAGTTGCAACTAGCAGTTTTTTTAATCACAAAAAAGGATATGCAACATATCCATGAAGTTATTTGATTCTTTCAAGGTTAGATTATGTCTTTTCTAAGAATATCCACCTCCAATTACAACAGATCAGAACCTTCAGAACATTTTAATAGTTGTAGTCTTGTAAGTGTTCTTCATGTGTACATACTGAATGTAAATAGTGCATCCAAAATATTTATCTGTTACACATTCTACATTGTTTTCACTGCCTAGTCTTCGTCTTTGTTACAGCCCTCTGGAACACAATGACATTGTAACAATGCTTACAGAAAAAGGGTTATTGCATCTTTTTTTTAGGATGAGACATCCAGAGGAGATTTTATAAAATCCTCCTGTGTACAAAATTCTTAGTTATTAGCCCTTTTGGAACACCAGCTAGAAAAGTTTGAAAGGTAAAATAATTTACACTGTTATTTTTTCCATTAACTAGACAAAAGTCCATACTAATTAAATAAAAAATAATAGTTCTTCAACAGTCTATCCAAGGTATCTTCCATGAAGCAGTTCAGTGGGCATTTCCATTAGATAGATGTTCTCCATGCCGGTTATTACTGACATCCACATCTAGAAGCCAGGAATTAGAAGAAAAATTGTTTGTTGATTTACCATTTTAATACATTTTATCTGTTACAACATTAATCCAAGCTCTGGCAACAAATTTCATATTCCTATATACCTAAGGTTCTCAAGGTTCTCTGTGAAAGTAATCCTCCTAAGGCACCGTTTACATCTCAAGACCAATTTTCTCCAGCTCAATAGAATTTTCTCAAAATGTATCTGCTTGTATTTTCTGAACATCAATAGTAAGTGACACCACTCAGTCTGGTCCACAGTGCAATACTACCACTACTAACATCACTTGGAGAATGGCTTCTTCTAATGCAATGAATGGCATTAAGGATTGTCAAGTGATAAACTAAATTATTACTTACCAAGTAATGCTGTGGTTTCACCTGCGTCCTCTTTTAAACTGGTACATTGCAATACAGATTCATTAGTGGAGGAAGCCGACAATTCGCTTACTTCATTTCTGTCATCATCTTGTAAAGCAATACTCAGACTTCCAACTGAAACACTGCCACTTATTGATTCAGGTATTGGAACTTCAAGTACATCTTCAGGGTCCCCCTTTAAAAATTAAATATATTTAACCGACACTTTTGTCTACCATTAGGCATCAACATTCCTCCACGTTACTGCTTTGTAACCTCACCTTATTGGAAAAAAGACCATTTTTTTGGCCTATTACCTATGCGCTCATGGGTACAGTGTTGAGCAGTGTCTACTTTCAACGTTACTGTCTGACTGCAAAGAAACAAAGCTAAGCAAAAGAAAAGCCACTTTCTGAAAGACGCTCCAAAGCCAAGAGCAGCAATGGCAGGAGTCAACCCAGCCAGCCTTTTGGATGGAATATTTCAACACTGTAGCAACAGTATTCCTGCAGTCTGGTTAGGAGCAGACTCAGCACATACAGAGTCTGTGCTGAGCAAACCTATTGATCCTTTACGAGTTTATGGAAGCCGCTGCTTTTCATGATAGAGTTGGGCAAGCTTGGAGTTTTTTTTTTTTTACTGGGATGAGCAAACATTTGACATCAGAACAAACTTCCCTCCTCCTCTACCTCCAGCCTAACTTTATTCTGTTCCAAAAATGCAAATATGCTGGCTTGTCACTTTGCAGGAACAAAACATCTGCAGCACAGGGAAAGGAATTTATTTCACCTATTGTATAGCATGAGCTATTTCTGATCCATTCTGAAAGTTAATTACAAGTCCTACATGCACGATTCTGTTCCTAAAATTAAACAGACTACCTTCATTACGCTATTGCTATTGATATACTGGCATTATTTATACATAAGCAAGTATACTGCAGTATAAGTGTGGGCTTCAGTGAGTATTTTTCCCCTCCTCAAACAATTAGCAAAGGCCCATCTTAAGATTTAAGAAATTCTAGGCTGATCCTTTCTTTAGCACCAGAGCAACGTATTTAAAAATGTACTGAATTTTAATAAGCTATAGCACTGCTACCATTGAACACAAGACGCATGTGATATTAATCTCTAGGTGGGGGGCATTAATGATTTTGGTTTCCAAAACTTAGGCAGTTAAATAAGCACTAAAACTACAAGACTCAACAATGCTCTAAATCAGTCAGACATGTTGAACTCCAGTTTTCTTGTAAGAAACAGCATAATGCAGAATTAGACTGCTGAAGTCTGCTCTTTACAAAACAAAAGCCAGGTAATAGGACTTAGTGCCTTCTTTCTACTTTGAGCCTTTAAAAAATTTACGGAAAACAAATACTTCAGATGCTTCAAAACTGAATTGAGCCTTCAGCCTCTTTGCAGAAGGTTTAGTAGATTTCTATAATAAGGCTGCACATTCTTGTCTGCAGTTATGTCACTCAGCAAGCACACTGCTGAACGAAGCTGCCTTGCTCTTCGCACTTTTTTTTTTCTCCTCACATCAGTAAAAAATTCACACAATCACTCTACAAACTAGATTGGGCAACCTGGATCAGGCTGAAAACTAAGCCAGAAAAAAAATACTGAATGATTTCCCACATTACCAGCTTCAGTGGGACTTGAATGATCGATGCATAAGGAAGACACATTTCCCCCATTCTATTAGAAAAAAAGAACTGGGCTTCTGTATTTAATATAATCCCATTCAACCTGATTTCCAACATTCATTTTGCCTAACAAGTAGAGGAGGTATTACTCCTCCTGATTAGGCTTGGTATCAGTATCCTCTGCAACAGCATGCATTCAGGGAATAAAAGTGTTCTGAAGGTTCTAATATTTCAGTTTTCAGACTGTATACAAAAGGATATATCCTTCTGCAAGTTACATCAACTCCAGGAATTGAAAGGGAGCAAGAAATAAGCTGCTAACATAACAATATTACAGTAATAATAGCTATTTCACATGACAAAGATTGCAACCCTTGGGTGAAGTCTGACTTAATACACAGAAGTGCCACAATCTGGTGTATATATACATACATATAACATAGGCAAGAGTATTGTCACCTTTGACAAAACAAGAAAGTAATTTATGAAAGTCTTCCACAGATCTGCTAAGTTTCTGCAACAAAATAAGACGAAAGCTAGTCAAAACGCAGACCTAGTCTATGAAAGGAAGGTCCCTGCAACCAAGGAACACCCCTATTTTCTAAATATCTCTACAGATCAGTAGAAGAGAACTACATTCACGCCTATGGCATTTTAGTGGAACTCAAAACTATTTATCAACAGTGACCGAGTAACCTACCGCATGTGTCTTCATCTCTCTTTTCTGGTGCTGTCAGAAAGAAATGAGAGCACATCATTTTCTCCACTTAACCAATTTCTGGTGAATGTCTTTAGGAAGGTTCTAAGTACTGGCTCATTTACAGGGATAAAACACTGGGCATATGTGGAAGTACACAAACACTTGATACAGAAAAAATTAACATCTTCCTTTGAATCGCAGTTCTCAACAAGATCAAATATATGCTCTAGATCTACTGAATTAAGTTATATTTTTGCAGGTTGGGCAAACTGCCTCACCTCTGCTTCAACTGCCTTACTATCAACAGCTGGAGATAGAAAAAATTGGTTGTCACAGAAGAGTATACAGACGACTCGTAAGCTGCTCGATACACTGTTTAAGCTCTTACTCATAGAATTCCTTTAATTTTTCTGGTTCTCACTCAATTACTCTTGCATCTTTGCCCAGCTTCTTCAGTCTTGTCAAGTAACAACTGCTCTCATTCTGAACAGTACATGAGGTCTTGCCTCCTGCACTGTACTTCTACCTTGAAGATTAAAGTAAGTGTGCAACATACCCAGTATCCCAAAGCTTTGATAACATCTAGTTTACACATTGGACAAGTTCGGTGGTCCAAAAGCCAAGGGTCAATGCACGTTCTATGGAAGATGTGCCTAAAGAAAAGAAATGCCCTTTAGAACATATCATGAAAGCCACATGCTACTCCTTCAAACAAGGTGCAAGTTACTAGAGTAAAAAATAAACCCATTCCTTTGTAACCTTGACAATTAGGTACTGCTTAATTTACTAGGACAGACATAGTTCTGGAAGCATCTTCTTTCATGCTAGCTTTCTGAAATAAGAGATTTTACTAACCACAAGGTGACCACAGAGCTACTAGGTCCACAGTGTACAGTTCTAACTTAATACTAAGAAAGCTCTACTTCACTCCTACACTTCTCCCAATTGCTCCGTCTTCCTGCATAGATATGAAGTGCTACAAGGTCTTCCAGCGCCCTTCAACATGTAACAGGCCATACAAATGGCACAGCTTCAGCTCTGCCACCAGAGTTTCAGAAGAGATTCTAGAAAGCTCATCGCTTATTTCTTAGGGAAGACACGCTAAAGAGGAAACAATAATTATGGCAACTTACTTGCACGGCAGAATTCGGACAGTGTCTTTCAGTTTATAGTTCTCAATGCACACAGCACAGTTTTCCACATCCACATCTAAACCCTAAAGATGACAACACATTTAAATGCATTACATCCATATTTCATTACAGAACAAGCTTTGTGTAATAGCTAGCATCACGGAATGTAACACATATAAAATGGTTTAGCAAATAGCATCTCCCTCATTTAATTCAAGATTCCATCAAGAGGTGATTTGATCATGTGATACCAAATATTGAAAGCAGCCAAACTCTGATTTTCTAAATTAAATAGCTACATATGGTACCTTAAGTAATTTGTTAAGTCTCAAACATTGGCTTTGCTCACAGGAACACAGTAAAATTTCAGTTTAAATTAACTATAGAATAAAGAAATTTTAAAAGACCTCGGCTTAGATGAAAGTGCACAATCTAATTCTTAACTGATGGTCCCGAACACTTGCAAGCGCTTAAGTAGGATGAGACTCTTGGGGTTGAATACTGCAAATCTCTTCTTCCCCAATTTTTTTCTTTTTTCTACCACATCCTAGCAGATATCCCTTGGTAGCTAGAAGAGAACTGAAGCATGCAATTTGAGATGGTTTTTAGAACTCCTCTCCAAGCTCACACCAGAGAGACAGTCAAAACACAGTATTTCCCCACTTGAATTTGTTTCTTTCTAAGGCTTAAATATCTTTCCTAACAGGTCTTACTGCCTTCTTGAAGCCGTGCTTATAGTTGCAGTACAATTATGATGCATATCTCCAGATACAAGAGAAATAACTCAATGTTAATTGGGTTGTGTAAAACATAAGTATCAGAAGAACAGACAGTGGGCCAACTTCTTCCCTTTCATCCCCCACAAAGTATTTTGTGTTTACTGCTTACTGAAGCACTTCAATTTCATTACCACAAACACTGAAATGAATTAGTACTGCAAGCAAACTTTCAAGTTCAAGGCAAGTTTTTCCCTCCTATACATGCTATCAATTTACATAATTAATAATTTGATTTACTTGGAAATTTAAGGTAAGACTTTTTTTACATAAGCAAAGTTAAGACAAGTATTTATTCTATAAGAAATATTTTTTATTCTGTACAAGAGGCAAAGTCCAAGCATACCATATGTAGCACATACTCAAATGAGTGTCCATTTTACAATAATCCCATAAGCTTCTCAGGAAAGATCTACACGATAGCAAATACACTTTTAAAATATTGACCTATTTTTAGTGAAATACCTCAACCCCAAGTGAAGTGATAATGAAAGACTGTACCGTGTCACAATAAAAGAAATTACTCTTTTAATCATAATGGCTGAATGGAAATATTTAAAGAAAAAAAATGTACATTTACAGAGTAGAGGGGACTGTATTTCCAGCTAAATTTACATTAGTTCGTCGAAGTACCTCTGCATCATTAAGTTACATAAATTTGCTGATAGGAGGCTGATTCAAATCAAATTAGAAGACATGTTTTACCAAGCAGAAAACCTCTATTTTAATAGAGATATTTTAATCTAATCTCATTCTACTTTGCTTAATATGGCATTCATAGTTATAACCAGCATGCTACATAACAGCTTAACTAAATTCGCCCATTTTATTTATTTTAGTCAAGGGTATATTGATGGGAAGGAACTAACTGCTCCACTGCAAAAATCCCATCATACAAATCCCTTCTAGAGGTTTAGTGAACATCAACTTAAAAGCAGTTAACAGCTTTCTTGTGGTGGTCACCATAGGTTTCATCATGACCCCTTTTACATCCATTTCTTCCTATGCTGATGTTATGTTTTGATACTGCTTTACACAAGTTTTGGTTCAATTTCATCTTTCTTGATCTCTGATCTCACCATTGCATGAACAGAAGTATGAACATCCCTCTGTTCACAGCTTGAAATAGATTACTTTTTGATGGAATTCAGAATATAATTAAAAGTAACAAACACTCGTAAAATGCTACTTAAACATGCTGAATGCATAAGAGGAAAAGAGGCAAGTTCAAAGACAGCTGGGTTTTTTTCATTTCATAACTGATTTACCAAATGAAGGACATATTCTCTGTAGCATGTGACCTGAGCTGAACAGCTTCTGTTGAACCACAGCTTTTAAAGTTCTTACACATAAATGTCCTTTCTCACCTTAATTTTATTCATGGATTAAAAAACTAATCCTTGTTTTTCATCTCTTAGCAAATCAATCCTTAAGTAAAAAATAATCAAATAAGACAAATAAGGGTGGGGAAAAAATGTCTAGTAGTAGAAGTCTAGTCAAAGTAATTTAGCATCTAGGATCAGAGCTGCCTGAAACTGACTAAAATATTTTCTTCCAAAAGCTTGGCTTTTTCTACTGCAGTTATTCTAATACAGCTATGAGTTTAGGCCGCATGCTGTCAGAGCTAACTTTTTGAAAGCTGTTTTAAAATAAAGTTATTCTAAAAATTAATACATAGAAATGTACTTCTAAAAAATTTATGCTTCAAGTAAGTCTATACAGCTCCATAATGTATTTATGTCAAAAGATGAAACAAGCGTTTCATTTTTCAAAGCTTTAGATTTCTAAGGCCTTCTGATCAATAAGAAGATGGATGTTCTTTTAAGAAAACAAAACATTACATCATCTGTAAGAACTGTGCAATCAATAGGTCCTAGGTAGTATTTCGCAATCCACCTGATGTTTTCAAGTGCTGATGAGATATTAGTGTTTCCTCATCTTTACAGTATCAGCCCTGTAGTCTCCTGCAACATCCTGTATAACCAGATATTATTTGCAGGAAAACAGCCTTACATTTCAGAAGCAGTTCAATTCAAGATTCTTCAATTACATTGCGAGAATTTTAGTTTAAATTCTATACAGGCATTACAACAGTTTTTAAATTATACAGCAATAACCAGAGCCACTGAATTACCTTTTCTCCACGTTTCACAGTATGCAGCTGAAGCTGGCTGATTGCTTTCTTGGTTTCTTTCCTATGTCCCTTGAATAAAGATTTTAAATATTAATACAGAAGTTAGTTTTAAGAGTTACATTTCAAAGTTTTTAAATACTTCCCATGTGGATTACCAAGTCTCCTGAACGCATTTAAAGATTCATCTCTGGCTAGCCAATTTGTTTACAAAATACCTCCAACCAGCAGATGTTGAAGAACTGCAAGTTTTGCATTCTCAGGGCACAGCAACAAACATTACCTATAAGCATAGTGCTCTTAAAATGAACTCAACCAGTGCAGAACTACGTGGACCAGGTTAACATACATACATAGCATCGCATTGTGAGTGCCTGCATCAAGGGCCTAACCCCGCACAGGAAAATTGACACTAATTTAGGCCTCAGAGGCATCAGAGCTGAAACAACAGCCCTATAACCAGACCTTCTCGTTAGGCAAGCCCATGAGCAAGCATACCGTACGTTTTGCACAAGCTTGAGAGAAGGCGGAATCCTGCCGGGCAGCCTACAGCTGCCACCAGGTCAAAAGGCTGCTTGTAGCTATTAATGCTTCCCCTCAGTTAAACACTGTCTCACACATTATACAAAGCTTTGCACTGAAAGGACACATTATGCAAAGGAGATGACAAGAAAGGCTTAACAGACATGAGACACCATACTGGACTTCTATACAGTAACAGTCCTAATTATGCTTAGAGGGGAAGCAAGAAAGCAGTACTGTATTCCAAGACAAAGTGCTAGCTACTGCTAGAAATTGAGAAACTGAACGCTCCCAATTAACAGATGTTGATCTGTCTAGCAGCAGCCCTCACTGATGAAATACCATAAAGGAATCAATAAAACATAGCGGCAGCTTTTCTCTGTAATGATAATTACAATGATTTATATAATTTTACAAACTTATGGTATTAAAATTGGGATTTTTTAATTTTTTTTAGGGTGTTAAAGAATTAGTCTGAAAGTTCCCTCAGAAATGGACAGACAACCAGCAGCAGCAGTCTATTCCACTTGCTGTATCAGCTCAGGCTTTTCTGCGCAGTCCTGTTTCATCTTCAATAGCAAGGAGGTCTTCCAAAGATTTACTGCTACTGATGTTAGAATAAATCTTAAGACACCTGGCTTCACCTTCACTTAGCAGCTACACAGTAACTTGCTTTAAACCCTGGCATACTTAACTCCAAGTTTTAATTATACTGGAGTCAATAAGCCAACCAAAATAGCATCTGGGTTAGAATAGTGGCTTTTTGTTTCCAAAATTCTTTTAAGACTTCTAATAATCTATCTTGACCAAGATATTCAGAACATTTTCAAACTTTGCATAGTTTTATAAATTTTTTGTTTCAATGGCCATTTTAAAAGGAGGAGAATTGAGGAAAGTGGCATAACCTACTAATGCTACACTATTTCATTTAAGCAGCATTTATACGACAAGCCCAATGGCAAAATCTATTAAGAGCTTGTGGTACATATTTCTGGGAAACATCACATTCAACCTAAAAAACACTCTTAAAACTACTTATGAAGCATCTGAACTTCCCTTTGTGTGAACTATCCTAAAGCCAACATAACAGGAAGAAGCAACTTTCTTCATCAGACAACTGTTACAACACAAAAACACACCCCTTTTTCTATAAATACTTCAAAACTTTTGTTTTCTTGGAAGTATTCTCAGAATGTAAGTTCTAAGACTTAAAGCTTCGTAAAAAAGGCTCTAGGGAACCAACATTTCAAGTAGACCGCAATTTTAACCAATACAGAAGTCCCATGTGTTATCCTCAGTTACTGAAAAGAAATAAAGCATTTTCCTAGAAAAGTCCTGTAGGTCCTAATCAGAGCTCAGACTCCTGAAGGCAAACAAAAATTCCCTTCCCTCCTCCCCCAAAGCTAGAATCTGTGTGTTGAAACAGAAGGCAGGGAAAGTCCACATGATAAGCAGTCATTTGAAACAATTTTTTTTTTTATTCTGAACTGAGGATAGGAAAAAAACCCCACCAAAACAGAGAACTGCTTGCAAAGAAAAACAAGTGCAACTTTCTTTTTTACTGTTAGTGGAGAACTGTGGTAGAGCTCCTGACGACCATGGAAGGAACCTAACCTATTTGCAAGAGTTGAAGAGCACAGGGAAGTGCCATCCTAAGATATTTCAAAAACTCAGCTGAACTAGATCCTCAACAGCTCCATGTAAGTTGCTCTCTTGAGCGCGGGGGTTTGAACCAGAGGTCCATTCCAACCTATATTATTCTATGATTAATTACTTCCCTCATGGGGAAAAAAGTAAAGCTGACTTTTTTTTTTTAAGCTTATCAAAGAAGAATAGGGATTTGGTAGGGGGAAATTAAGGAGCAAAGTTATTCCTTCCTGATCTTCCTAGTACTCCCACCACTCTCAGCACTTCAGATAGCCCAGAAGAGCTGCATCTCACCATAGATGCTCTTTCTAGTCTGCTGCCATTCAGTACTCTACAGTGGAGTAGTAGGATTACAAGTATCAAAAGCAGTTTTCATAAAGCTTGAGAACCAAAATTTTAGCCCTAATTACTCGTGCGTCTTAAGAAAAAGAAATTAACCTGGTCCCCCCCCTCCATTGTAAAAAAAAAAAATCTAGTTCGGAAAATTAGTACTTTCAGAATGAAAATTACTGAGGAATGAAAATAATTTTTAATGTCAAAAGGAAGGAAGTTAAGTTAGGTGACAAATCACAGAAGCAGCTGCCTTTACTCAGTTGTTGACAAGTGGCTAAATATATTTCCCACAACTTCATACAGGTATCTAATAATTACAACTAGCCAAACTTGTGATGCCAATTAGCACACTGCTTATTAGCCTCACTAACCATTACTGAGTAGCATTCACAGCTAGTAAAGTAGCAAGAAGGCACAGATCTTCAAGAATGCTTCAATAAACAGGCAAAGTTAGGCACCTGATTTGACATGAGAAGATGGTAAATACTCTAAAGCATCATCATCTCCAATTACCTGGTTTCCAAACTGTGATCCTGTATACAGGAAACGTTGTATATAGTAAAATATGAGCCAAGCGAGCGATATAATCATCATGGTGATGAAGGCAATGGCTACAAACACAACTGACTGACCACTAATATATTCCTGCACGTGTCGTGTGCCAACAACAATAGTCATTTTTACTGGAATCCCTCTTCGTACTGGCTCCAATATCTCTATTCCTTTTGGATAGCCAACCATTATCACCACTGTATTTCCTGTTCCTGTTGGAGGGGGAAAAAGAAAACAAAAAAGTCAGTCATCACAGTAAGAATTTAGGCATTCTGGCTTGATGGTAATTTGGGCCTTTTCAGTTAAGATCAGTGAGCAAAGTTATAGGAAAACCGCAGGTTTTTTCCAGGCATAGCAGACGATATCAAGTTTACTAGTAAAGAACCCTTTATTTACTTGATGAAACTCTCAAACACAAGACAAACTTCAACAGATGCTTCTTTACTGTTCGAGGTCCTACACTCCTCATTCCACACAGTGAGGCAGGATGTGGATGCCGTGCAAAAAACACAGGCAAGTTATACACATCTCATCTTGAAGTTGCTGAAGCTCTAACATGCAACTCAGGAACAGCTGGTCTTTTATTTGTCAGTGTGGGAATTTTAGCTGCAGCTGGAGATAGTATGTGAATACCATGGAGAGACACATTCAATTAAGTTTGAATCTGAATCCATAGCATAATTACACTGGATATGTGAACAAAAAGAGAAAAAAATATTCAGATATTTAATATTAAATTACATTAACATTGAAATACTTAAAGATTCTTCAATACTAAATATTCAAAGTGTAATGAGACTTCACGACAAGAACTTGTGAAGAAATACTTCGGGACTCTCTTGGGAGCATAGAGCCAAAGGATTTTTCTATTATATTAGAACTAAAAAGCACTCAATCCATGAGAAAAAGCACCTAATTAAAAAAACCAAACCTTTAAGCACCATACTGCCACCAAAACCAATAAGATACTGTCAAGACCAACTAGCAGAAACCAAAAGATCTTCTGTGACTAGAGTTTTACTCCATTTTGTCTGGAAGCATCTCCAGTATTGTCTCAGAAACACCTAACCTAAGTATTACAAAATAAATTACAAACAAATGTACTTGTAAAAAATGTCACCTTTTCACTGGTCTATGCTATTTTTATTTGAATAGTTCTTACTTCGTGCGTACCAACGCTGCTATACACCCTTGATAAGTCACAACTTTATAGCTTACTTTGCACTCCTACCTCTGAGAAAAAGTGAAACTAAGCTTGATTCAGAGAGAAAGCAGAACAAGAGAGGGGGTTTCTGAGCCAGAAAGCTAAAGCTGTAATGTCATAGCTATCTTTTTAGATTCACGAGATTACCTACCTGCAACAAGACCTCCCACTAAAGACTTAAAGCCTTTTTCCCTCCCGGCTGTGTCAGATTCACTACTGAGAAGCTATGTCAAAAGAAATGGTCGCCTAATACATGACATTACATCAAGTGGGGATTTTCAAAACTCAAAGCAGCATTCCGGACTCACTCACCTCTCTGCCTACCAAAAGAAAGAGTTGTTTGCCTGAAATATTTAAAACAAACTCCTTCAGTTGAGACAGTTCTGGCTGTGACACCTCGTCAACCTGGCCACCTCGCTACCATGCCAAGGGGAATTTGCAGACATTTCACTTCTGTACATTGCAGCTCCTCCCCCCGTGAGGTGCAGACGGTCTGCTGTGCATGAAACACTAAAGGTTCCAATTATTAGCTGAATCTCCTATCTCAATGCCAGTTACCCTTTTTCAGCTTCCCCTTACGCAATCATCCCACTTCTGGTCACCTACTGTAAGAACCATTATACCTGTCTGCCAGATCCAGGCCCAGCAAGATAGACGATTTTCCAAACAGGGCTACATTTCTGGAAGTTTTGAGGATGGTGCGGAGAGACAAAGATGCTATGGGGAAAGGCCCTACTTGTGCCTCCCCCCCAGGCAGGCAGCAGCACCCACCCGGCTCCCGGCACGCGTTGCCTCGCCTGGTGGGTGCATTAGGAGACACGACGCAATGAAGCTGAAGACCAACAGGACAAATCCACAAGCAACTAGGCTCCGCTAATTAGTTCTACTCACCAACAACGTGCCGACCCACATGATACCACAAGTCCAAGCATACTAAGAATTGGTTAATTAATATTATTCTCCTCTCTGAACCAGCACGAAAGCTTTACCAGAAGGACTCATGCATCTTGTAGAGAAGAGTGCGTGAAACACTCCTTGCTTTCTGACCCTGCGCAACCCCACAGGGAGTTAACAAGAAGAGAACGTATGAAGGAAGAAATTTAACTCACATTGCTGGGAACTGTTATCCACATACCTAAAACAGGAGATTAGGTCCTACGTCCTTCATCAACCGTAAGAGTTACAAATAACAGAAGGGGTGACTAAGGATGGCTAGTGAACAGTACAGGAGTACTGGAAAGATTTATGTGGTTTCACTCAGGCTTGGGGAAGAAAAGAAAGTTTCAAGATTAGAGGCAGCCTGGATTTTTCAATCAATAAAGGTGGTCTCCTCAATCCCAAAATCTTATTTCAGTTTAATCCTGCTATCTAGTTCTCTGCATGATTTCTAATAAAGAAGTATTTGAAAACCCCACAACAATCGTAATGCCTTTCTCTGTTTTGTCACTAGCACGTCCAACTATCAGCAGTTATTTCCTTGAAATGGAAGTCAGGATACTTTTGTGCAATGGCTGCTAGACACTGTGACACCTTCTAGTTTTAGAACTAACATAAGTGTGCCATACATTTTTAAATAAATGCCCATTAAACGCATTTTAACAGTTTTAAAGACTTGGTGATGAACCTGCTATTAAAAATACATGCAAGTAAACACGATGGCCTTGAAGGTCATGAGACAGAAGGAGGGGGGGGGGGAAATAATTACGATCCACTATTACAAAAGGAACAAGAGTAGCCTCAGAGAAGCAGTTGCCCTGAGCAGCCTGTAAGACTAAGGGCTTTAACTCATTCCTCACTAATTTTAGACTTCTGTTCTGAAACACATTATTCAAAGACTGAAATGCTGTTGAGTCATTCCATCAGCTTCTTCAACTGCAACACAACTCAGAGACCTCAAATCACATTTATAAAAGAACTCCAAGTGTCACATGCACATATCTACCGAGAGCATATTTTCTTGGCTTTACCTTTCTATAACTGTCTAATTTCGCAATAAATAACCACGTTTTCACTCTGCTAGAGTAAATTTGCTGGCAGATCCTTAGGATACGTGGAAAGGAGGGCAAGTTTGGAACTCTGAAGATGAAGGTTTGTTTCCTGCCAGTGTGCCAAGCTCAGTTTTACTGCGAGTATTGCTAGTCTTCTCTCAAAAGGAAAACAGCACTCTCCTGATGAGGAAAAAGTAGTACAGATACAGATCTTGATTCCAGGCATCCCAAATTATCACATTTATTTCCATTCATGCCTACAGATAACAAAGATAATTTGCTATCATCTGGAAACCAACTGCAGATATAGTCTAGCTTTCGTCCCCATGAGAAACACCAGAAAGCTCCCAGAGTTTGAGCACCTTGGTAAAAATGTTTTAGGTCAGTCCTTAGATCTATTTACGCATAGTCACCCTACTAATATTGCCACAATTAACACTGAATGTTCTCTTTAGCTCCTGGTCCAAACGACTGTCTCTGATCTTTACCAAGCGGATAACAGTACACCAACAATCTGACAACAAGCTTTGTCTCGACCATCTACCCCAGCCTCATCTCACCAAATCCCTGGTGCCTGTTGTGTTTTCACCTGCCTCAAGAAGGGGGATGCGTAACCAGAAGAGTCAAGTAGTCAAGCAATCAACACTGGTACACATTCCTCTTTCCACATGGGTTTCCGACACGTATGCACTCTTACATATAAAATAGGTATAAGCATTTCGAAGTTACTCCTGCTTCTTCAGAACAACAGAGCAGCTCGACATCATACAGTCACTGTCTGAGTTAAGCAAGCCACTGATTTCAGTTCTGTCCCTTCAGCAGTATAGTACCAGAAGCTTTAGGTAGAAAGGATCAGTAATACAGAAGTTATGCACCACTTGAGAATCCTGAGTAGTGCTGAAAGCAACGTAGCAAAGAGCTGAAGTACATGCCAAAATAACCCTAAACTCTGCTGCTTTGGAGCTAGCACAAGCTTTTAAAATCATGAGTACAGAGTCATTCGCATCTGTTTTGTTCAATATGCCTGCATAAAAACCCATGACAATGAAGCAAAAGAACTAGTTGGGTGTATTTTGGCAAATCAAACACCATATTTACACCAAATCAAAGACCATTTTCTTTACGTAGCCGAAGTCATATATTCAAGCTAAGTCCCAAGCTTCCCTTAAACCCACAAGCCATGCACCAAAGCTCCACTCCAGATCTATCTTCAAATTACTATGGCCAGTTGCCCTTCCCCCACAACACTGCATGGCTGATCACGCACAATCATATGTTATTCCATAGTCTTCAAGGTATCAAACTGTGGTCTTGGATCAGGATCACCAAATCCTAGCATGAGAGAGGATTCCAAGATGGCTGGATGCCCAGCATGAAGTATAACAGAAAAATACAGCATCAGAAGACCCTTTTTTTCTTTCCACTGCACCAGCTCTAAGCCTCTAACTCTCCTTAGTCTGCTCTCCACAATAATCCACACCTTGCTTCTCCAGACTCCTCTCCAGCCCACTCCCAGCTAATATTTACATACAATATTTATTTTGGTTTTGGAAAGGAATTTGAAGCCTCTATATTATATTAAGTTTACCACCACCACCAAAAATGAACAGAATTAAGACTGCCTCCAAAGTCTATATTTGTGTAAAACTGAAGTTTGAGTTTATACTGTTCAGATTCAATAACTGAAGTACAACTCCTTGAGCCATTTGGGTAAAATTAATATCTTCCACTGGAAAAAAACCTCCTCAGCCACACGTGAAGTTGTTTCACTATTACTTCCCTCGAGGAGGGAAGTTATCACCATTTGGAAGAACGTAATTCAGGCAGAGAGCAAAGGCCTGAAAAACACGAGACACATCAGTAAAGTCATATTTGAAGAACCTTCCTTTGGAAGGAGGGACAGGATTGCAAGGCTACATATTCAAACCCTGGGCTCTGCTGTTCCAAAACTTTAATTAAAATCCTACTTGCTGCACTCATGAAGCACACAAGGTATCCATGAAACGAAAAACTGAACTGCAGAATATTTGGAATATTCGTCCATTATCAAATGCTTTAACACCAGCTAGAGCAAATCACTTCTTTGCCTAATCAACAATCTATCTCTTTACTCAAATTGGAATAAGTCTAAAAACAACAACAAAAGGACACACACATCACACACACCAGGAAGTTCAAAGGCCAGTTTTTTTAGTAGGATGAAAAGATGAAACTTGGAGATCAGAAAAGTTACCCATTTATCACCCTCACATAATTCAGGCTGCGCCTGTCAGCCATAACCATTGTTCCGTCTCACATCATTTTCAGTGCCACTAACTGCAAATCCATTAAGTGGATGTTCCTTATGCATATAACTCCACTCCTTAGTTACAGCACCACACATTTCCCAGAGTATTTGTTCTCAGCACTCCTCCCAGAAGCAGGGTTTGTTTCCTCGTCTGTCAATCCACAAATCCCTTCACAGCAATGGCAAACTTGGATCCTGTAAAATACAGCTCTACATTCTGTGTTTTCCCTTGCCTGTCTTCCACAGACTTCCCTCCCCCCCCCGCTTCAAAAAATCCAAGATTTAAAACACTAATTCTTCCCTATATTCCCAAAGTGCACTGAAAAATTTAAACATTTACATGTTTGAAAGTTCCAACCATGAAACAAAGATTTGTTACTCCAGCAGAGCTAGTGATTATATTGTGATATATAATTATATTTCTGCCCCATCCAAACCATCATGCGGTCCAACCTGCATCTGTGAAGTCAGTATGAATAACTACAAATATATTATTGTATATATGCACTATACTAAATCATGCTCTTTACATAGGCAGAGCTTTTATCAGCAACATTCTGCCAGTTTAAGAAGGAAAAAACAATCAGCAGTCAGGGAGCACTTCTCTTTCTACCACTGACAGATGTAACTATACCAGCAAGTCCAAACACAGGCATAAGCCCAAGAAGGTCTTCCGCAGCATAGAGATGACAGCAGAAAAGAGAAAAATAATAAAAAATTGATAAAATAAGCAAGATGAGAAAAGGAGGAAGAGACTCCACAAAAGAGCAAGTAATATTTATGAGAGGCTATGACATGGCATGGAGAGGAACGTGAGGTAATTCCCACAGGGAGGAACGAAAATTTTGTACTGATTGGCCAATACTGAGTGACAGCCACAAAAAGCAACTGAGAGCTGGTAAGGAGGAAAGAGTTATTACCCAACAAAGTCCCTTAATTCCCGTATCGGATCAAAATCAAAGGTGCATCTTACCTAGCATCCCACCTCCACTTTCACAGCAGATTAAGAACACAAGAGACGGGCCAGGCTGATCTACCCAAGCAAGCAGCAGGCTAAGAGGAACGGTAATCACACCTCCAACCCCCAAGTCGGTGCCACTTGGTATTCCAAGACAAGAGACTTGTTTTCTGCCTGATATATCATACGTGCTATGAAGCAACAGCTCCCTAACTGAGATTTTTGGCTCACCATATTCAAGAAAGTAAGATTGTTTTCTTTAGAAATGCATTATGGTTCTACTTCAACCAATTCCCTGGTTTTCTGCCTCCTCACCACCAGGAAGGATGGCCTGGGCATCAACAAACTCACTGTACCAGGACTATGTGAAACACACATTTGCAGTATTTTTCACTCAGTTTCATTTGTCTTTATATCCTCCTGTGAAGACCTTCCAATTCCTCAGAAGTCTACAAATGCAAACAGATTTTACAGCACAGCTTTGAGGGTTTTTTCCCCTTTGATTTAAGCATTCGATGTTTGTCATCTTCATAAAAATCCAGCAAGACTTGAGTGTCATAGCTTGAGCAGAGACTGCAGCGACAGAACATCTGGGTTCTTATCTCAGCAAAAATCACAGGTCCCTTCTGTAGGCTACAGACCATCAGCACGCTCAGACAAGCCAAGTCAACATCCTTCTCTGAGCTTCGGTTTTCCTACCGCATTCGCGTTTAAGAATTACCTGATGCTTGTATCTCTCTCTCCTGTCCCCTGCAGACCTGCGCAGGAGAGGACGATGAAGCTATTACAATAAAGCCTGTACCAACATCTAGCTTCAAATCGCTACGGCTCTGCCTTCAAAGGCACCAGAAGGCATCTTCAGGATACCTGGCGCGTTTCCTTCTGCATGGCCTGCGGAAAGCAGCCTACCCGTCACCCCTGCAGCCCTTCTGCCAGGGGGTGCAAAGCAAAAAGGCAGCTCGAAACGAAACCGTGCCCCCCGGTCCGCCACGGGGCTGCCCGCGGCCATGGCCTCGCCGCAGCTTCTCCCGACCCCCGGGCTGTAACTCGGCGGACAGAAGCTGCTCCCGGCGTTTCCCCCGCGCCGTTCCAAGGAAGGGGGAAGAGGCCACCAACACCCGGCTCTCTGCACCGTTTTTGGGGGGATTCCGCCCCCCAGCCCCGGCCGCGCTCCCGCGCCGCCCAGGCGGGCCGGCCCGGACAAAGCCGCCACCCCTCGCCCCCCCCCCGGTCCCTCCGCAGGCGCGGGGAGCGCCCGGCCCGGCCCCGCTCACCCAGGTGGGACATGGAGACGGTGCTGTTGCCGAAGCGGGCCTCGTTGTAGATGACCACGGCGGCCGCCCGCTTCCGCGCCGCGTTGGTGACCTTGTCCTTGAAGGTGCAGCCGCCGCGGGCCACCAGCGCGATCCAGGGCGGCGGGTCGCCCTCGGGGGGCCCGCGGCCGCCGGGCGGCAGCGGCACGTCGTAGTCGGTGTCGGTGGCGCAGCCCTCCATGTGCCGGGGCGAGGCGCCGCGGGGGATGCCCACCAGGCCCTGGGCGCTCTCCTTGGGCGAGCTGTCCCCGTAGCGGCCGCTCTCCGTGTTGCCCCGCACCGTGCGGTTGCTGAGGGGCTCCACGTAGGCCGTGCTCACCCACGCCGTGTACCACTCCAGGGCCCGGGCGCCCTGGCCCACCGGCGCCCCCAGCGCCACCAGCGCCGCCGCCACCAGCGCCAGCCGGGCGCGCCGCACCATGGCCCGGCCGCCGCCGCGACGCGGCCCGCCGCGACCAGGAGGAGCGGGAGGAGACCGCTCCGCCGCCGCCTCCGCGCCTCAGCTCTGCCCCGCGGCCGCGCCGCGCAGGTAAGCCCGCACCGCCCGCTGCCCGCCCCGGGCGGAGCCGCCGCCGCCGCGGCTAATGGCGAAGCGGAGGCCGGGCCGCCCCGCCCCGCCCGAGCGGCCGCGCACGCGCGGCTCCGCCCCCGCCCCCTCGCTCAGCCTCCGCGCCGGCGGGGGGGGCGGGGAGGGGGGGGGCGCCGGGCCGGGCCGGGGGGCGCAGGCTGAGGGGAGGGGACCGGTGCCCGCGGGGGATCGACCTAAAGCGCCTCCTGCGCGGAGGGTGGCCCTGGCGGCTTTCCCCGCAGCCGCCTCGCCCCGCAGGCGAGGCCTTGGACGTGGCTTGGCCTGTCACCCCCGCGGTGGGGCGCGGTTTGGGGTGCAGGCCGCCCGCCCGGCCGCTGCCACGGGCCTGCGTTTGCGTCCGTCGCTGCTCCGCCCTGCCGGGCACGCCGCGCCCGCGCGCGAGGCTGAGGGGCGTCCTCCCGAGGGGCGGGCGGCCGGGGCGCGGGAAGCCGGAGGGGACGGCGAGCAGGGGTGGCCGGCAGCCGGCCCGGGGCGGCGAGCAGGGGTGGCCGGCAGCCGGCCGGGGACGGAGCCGCGTGGGCAGCGCAGGGGAGAGGGGGCAAAGCCGCTCAAAGCTCGGATGCGAAAGGTGCCTGTGCTGTTGTACTGAGGGGAGCTCCTTTCAGAAGGGTGAAGAATGGTAAGAGGGTCAGTACCATGTAAAAACAAATGGGGAGAAATGTATTGACATAAGAGATGAAGGTGCTGAATAAACGCGATCCTTTTATGGATTCATTTTGCGTTAAATAGAAATATTTGATACTTACCTCTTCTCAAATAAACACATTTAAAGTCTCACCTGTTTTTCCATACAAGACACCTGCACCTTTTTCCAGCTTCTGAAACAGATCGCTTGTTTTCACCAGCCACCCGTCTTTTTTGAATGGTCTCATACACCCCTGTTTCCTTCCGAAGTCAACAGTTGTGTCATCATACATTGTTAGCCCAAACAACGTTGTCAAACTTAGGTAACGTCCTCTTCTTCCTAACTGTGATTATATGTTGCGGCTGCTGACGCAGGCAGGGTCTAGTAGAGCCTGGAATAGGTTGTGCGGAAGGTGAACTGCCCTACTCTGTGTCGGCACCAAGGCCATTATGTTCCCATTCCTGTTCCAGAGTCAGTGTTTAAGTAAATACATACATACATACATACATAAACTTACTTCAAACTGAAAGTATTCTTTAAAGTAACTCTCTAGCATTCTCCCAAAATACTTGGCAGCGTTAGGACTCGAGCATTTTGAGGACAAGATTAAAGTAGCAAAATCAAGAAGACAGCTAAGACCGAGCAGACAAAGTAACGTGGAAGGCGCTGTGGAGAAGGAATTAGAAGTTGAGGGAAGAACACAGAAAAACGAGAGTTAATGAAGAAAAAAGATTAGGAAAAAGAGGGTAAGGCAACAGAGGAGGAGGAGAATGTTAGATGGGAGAGGGCACATGGAGGTGGTGGCAGACTAGAGGCAGCTAAAGGGTGGGCGAGCCGTGTTGAAGGACAGCAAGTGACAGACAATTCGGAAGGAGCACAAATCCAGTGCTTGGCAAAAAGCAGATCAAAAAAAAGTGGCAGTACTTTAGCGAGTCCAAAAATGTTGTTCAAACGAGAATTCCTTGGTAAAAAAGTGAAAGACACTTAGGGCAATCAGAATAGACATCACTCCGGAAAGGCGAGAAAAGTAAAAAGAGTCAGTATGAAGGGAAAGAACAGCTGCAGGAAATGTTCTTTTAAGAATATGGAGTTACTGGAAATAGGAAACTGATGTTGACTGTGGTTTGTACAGGTTAGGAAACTGTTGTTACGGTCCTCGCAGCGAAGGCAGTCCAACCAGTGGCAAGACAAAGACTGTAAGGCGTAAATAGGCTGTTTCCTATAACCTTTATCAGATGTGAAGTGGGAATTTTAGTGGGAGAGTTTGAATTTCGTTGAAAGGAGATGGTGCGGGGAAGCAAGATGAAAAGGTAAATTGTCAGCCTTGCCTTAAGAAAACGTGCCAGAGGGAAGCAGGCAGCGGAGAACAAGCTGTAGCAAGAACTTGTAAGAGCAAGGCTAGCAAGGGAAGAAATAGCACCGAGGAGATGTCCAAAACACCATTAACGCACACCTGAGAGGTGAGTGCTCAGTCCCCACGTGCAGAAAAGAAGAGAAAACGTTGTTGAGAGTGACATTTAACTGCCATGGTGAAAGCAAAGCTGACAGTAATGAGAAGACGAAGAAAAGATGAAAGGTGCTTGGCTAGACTTTTCTCCCCAGAGAAAAGTGAGGCTGTACCAACGCAGATCTGAGTCTCAATTCCCAGAAGTATTTTGAGAGAAATTAGACTGGCTCACGAAAACTGGCGAAAAAAAAAAAAGCAGATGTTCAGATCAGATAGAAAGCCTAACGGCTGTCAGCAAAAGGTCAGTTACTCTGGCTAACGCTGTACTGCAGACTCAAGAATATTCTAACTGCACTTTCCACTTTGCAATTTGTTTTATTTGCATTTCTTCTCGATAGGCATTTTGTTAACAACATTCAGTATCTTTAGAAATCAAAATACATTGCAAATTGCAACACACATCCAGAAACGAGACAGGTTGCATTCCATCCACCGAAGTGATCAAAATTTCATCAGAAACGGAGCATTCTTTGGTTAAATAAGAACAGCCGTTCAAACTAGCTGTGCTTCAATCCTGTACATGCATTACGTTTGCACGAATGACCAAAAAGTGAGAACCCAAGTTTAGAACTTTGTCTTCCTTTTTTCAGCAAGTATACAGACATGACTAAATGCATCTCTTAAATATTGCAAAACCACAGTTAAAGTTTTAAATAATACACATTGCACAACAAGCTTTTTGGGGGAAGCTACAGAAATAACTAAAATACAGAACACATGGAAATAAATTACACATCAGCTAGCTGAAATGCTTAATAAATTCATAAGGGCTTATCAAGACCTTTTATAAAATCCTTATTTGACCTAGTAATTAAAGCACAACAAATAAATATGATTTTTGCTATTGACTTGAACTGAAGCAAGATCAGACCCTTTACAGTCTCAAGGAACTATGATTTTATTATGGTATCTCAATAACTCTCTTCGGGTTAAAAGCTTTAACAAACATCACTTACCACGTGATGCCCAATATCACTTGAGACATTTATCAGTTTAAACAAAAATTGGAACTAGTGTATAATTAATAATGTAAAGCCCAATTCAGCAAACCACCATCTGCTCCCCTTTTTCTGCTCCAGAAAATTCCATTCAAAACCTGCAGGTCATATTTTTGAGTAATTTCTACAGACTTTCAAGGACTTTTATGGTAGCTGTTCCTTGGGAGAAGGAAGCGTGACATGAGAACAGGTGATTTAAGACGGTATTTCTTCATGATGCCCTTTTTGTCACTTTACATGCTATTGCCGTTTCATGTTCTGAGGTTCTGTCAAGAGCCTCACTGCAGGTCCATATAGAAAAGCTTCTTGATGAATGTGTCAATTTACAATACAAAAGCTACTCCGATTAATCTAGGTGTGCAGGGAGTCAGCCTATAGCAAGTAGGGTATTGTAAATTCAACCCCTTTCTTAGCACACGCTAACTTCTTACACAGTTAAAGCTCTACTGAACATCGTTGATACAATCCCTTACTGCTTTAAGGCAAGAGTGTTAATCAGTTAAGGGATAGGACATAGGACCGTGTCACTGTTACCCGGCTGTCTAAGGATGTAAGTGAAATTAAGAGTATAGTAACAGCAGCATTTCTAAAATTGTTCTTCTCTTCTTCAGCTTGTTTAAACATTAAGCTTGTACACTGGATTTGCTTAATCTGTGTGCGTGTGTGTGTTTAGGGCCGGGGAGAGAATAGGCAGTTCAGGTTTCTCTGGGCATAGTAGTGAACTGAGATAACGAAACATGTAATTGAAGTTGCACAGAAATGTTAGACCTGTGGAGATGCCCTTACAGGGTCTAGTGCTCTGCCTGTTGAACTCAGTTTTGAAAGTCCCATTAATCCTAACGGGCAAAGTATCAAATCCATAATGGACAAAGCTCTCCGTGGCAAAATGATAAGAATCAAGGAGGATTTTACTTGGTGGTATTCTATAAATCTGCACAGGATGGGCCATTTTGCTTCAGTACTACACAGTGCAAGATTTGGGGGCAAACTCAAATGGGAAAATGCTGCTTGTCTGCCAAGAAAAAAAAAGGAAATGGCTTCAGGCAGGACACTTCTTTTGCAAAACTACCTCTGCAAAAGATCTGCGCTGCTAACAGAGTCTCTGGCAATGAGACAAGGAAAAAAAAATGCTTCTAAGTGTCTAAACAAAGTTTTTCCCCTGTGTCTGTCTTTGATTTTTACGGAATATCAGGAATGGTAGTCATGCCTGGAGCCTTGAACTTGCCCAAGGGCTAAGTGGCCCCTGGTAGTTAAACCAGCATGGCGCCCAGCTCTGCTCCGGGAATGACTCCCTCTCTCCATGCCTGAACCAAAATAAGCTCAGCTACACTTAATTGGCTTCCAGCTGGTCATAGCTCACGCAGCTGCCTCTGAGCTCTGCCTGGGGATTCAGCGGTACAAGCTCAGGTCGCTCGCCCAGGGACCCCGGCTCCTCCTCAGCCCAGCCATGGTGCGGGCTGCTGTCCAGAGCTCGGGTGTCCCCCCAGGGGTGCTGGAAGACCTGCCCCGCAGGCACAGAAACCCCATCTCAATCTGTCTCTTTCTTAATGTACGAGGGAGAACAGCCGTATAATTTGCAAACTGTGTAATGACTTGGCTGGTTAGCCGTAGGACGTTTCTTTCTGTGATACCCTTAGGAACTGCCGAATAAGTTTACCAGGACATCTAGAGAAAGGGTTCAAGGTGAATAAAATACCTTTGAACTCTTTTAGTATTATCACATGAGATGCCTATTCATAATGTGTTTGCAACAAAGTTTCCACTTTCCGTCCTAGGAAAATGAGTTTTTCATGGCCTGAAATATCTACCTATCTTTAGGCTTCTTTGAAAAATAAATTAATGAGCAAGCCCTTTAAAACGTGGTGAGGAAACAGAGTTAAGGGATTGGCTCCACCCCTCGGTGAGTTAGTGATGGTTTACAAAAATCAGTTGCACAAATGAGTTAAAGCAGGGGCTGGAGAAGGGATGCAAAAAAATTGGGACTACAAGCTATTAAAAATACTTCTCCTGTCTCATAACAGGGACAGGCTAGCTCAGCTAGTAACATTTACTTAAATTCTTCTTATGAGAATGCTTATACTTGTATTGGGATAATCCTTGTGGGGCTCATTTGGTTTGGGCCCTTAACGTGTTTAACCAGCTTTGTGTCAGTGAGAGACAAGTTATGCCACGTTGTCTGAGGTGCTTGCATTTTTTCTACTAAAAGAGACAATTTCTTGCTTGCATTTTTTCTACTGAAAGAGAGAATTTCTACTCAATTTCCAAGTGAAATATCAAATTAGATAACTAGGGAAAAGCACATGTAGAAAATGTAAGTTAGCAAATGAAGACAGCTTTAGCAAAATATTTTTTTTAAAACTTAAGTATCTACATTTGCAGCTTTTATCTTAGAGTACTTACAAATCAAGGGAGACCAAGCAGCAGTAATACCTCCACAATGCACAGAGGGTTCTGAGTAGGCAATTTGCTTTTTCTGTAAATCAGAACATTATATTTAGCACACACTGTAGTCTCCCTGTGGGTGCACAGCAATAAAAGTCAAAACAAACAGATACAAAGCATTTTTAAACAGCAGTCAAGATGATGCATTGCCTGTTTGAAATGACACATTTGTACATTGCAGGGCAGGGCTAGTATCCACCTCTCCTTTATAATTTGAAAGTCTGTGTTAGTTTATTTTCACTCTGCTCTATTTTGAAGCCTTTTGGGGAAAAAAAAACACCACTGTAAAGTAACCATCCAGCATAAAATTTTAAAAGTGTTTGGAAAGGAAACTCAGAAGATCTCTATCTCGAAGCCCATTCAATCATCCTTTACTTGGAACTGCTTTTAAATACTCTTCTACTGCAATGGCAGAAACTTCTCCATACCAGCTTTGAAGCCAGATGTGCTCAATGTTCATTTTCATGAAGAACCACTCATAGCTGCGAGGCCACTTTCTTACCACCGGGTGCCTGGAAGGACAAATAAAAGAAAAAGAAATTTAAAAGATCTGCCAAAGCATACGCATACTCTGCTTTTTCATTCAGCCTAGTGTGCTGAGCCAGAGTGAAACCTGAGCTCTGAAAACCACCACCATTCACCTTTTCTGCCCTCCCTTGCAGTGAGGTTTATGACCATCCACACCCCAGTCTGCTGAGAACTGCAATGAAGGCAGCCAGCAAACATCACCTTCCCCCACTGCAGAGCCCCATCTCTAAAGGCAGATGTTGTTTGGTCTCTAAGTAAGTGAAAAATAGTTAGATGAGATTCTCTGAATGTGTGTCAGGGTTGTGCTTGTATCTGTTCAAAGGAAACCGTGTTCTGAAAATACTGTCTTTGGTAGCACTTGTTGTGGTATGGCAGGAGAGCTAATAAAACTGGCTAGCAGGCAGAGCACAGCCTCTTGGAGCTGTTGCCTGCTAGAGCCTTCTCATCCTCTATTACTGTCTCATTTCTTGGGCCTGCCCTTACAGCTAGCTCGAACAGACCCTCCCCGCCAGCAATCCTGGGTGCGGACGTCTGGTCCCCAAGCCCCTGCGAGAGCATCTGCAGAGGATGCTGGGGGACGCTCGGCAGCAGTGCACAGAGCGGCTACAACAGCTCGAGCCGCAGCGTTCACGGGAGCATGGGGGGAAGCGGTGCAAGTCGGGGCAGGGTTGGCCCTGGTGCCCCTCTGCCCCCGCAGAGGACCCTGCAGAGGAGATGGTTGGTTTGGCAACCTCTGGGTTGAGCTGGGGTTTCCACCATTTTCTGAGTTGTCCCTTTGAGCACCCACAACTGTGGCATTGGGAAGTGGCTCCAGCTGCTGCCGGCGTTGGATGGGGTGAGCCCTGGCAGCCCTCACCGTGTCGGTCTGGCTTTTGCTCCCTGACAGCGGAGCATCTGCTGCCACGGTGCTCATGGACTCTGGCTCGCGTAGGAATCCGATTTCTGCAAAGTTTGTAAAAAAGGCTTGTGTGCCAATATAGCCCCCGTCTGCCCCTGGTCCCATTTTTGCTATTGATGGGACACCTGCTGACAGGGTCCTGCCCTAACCCCTTCCAGCGGGGCAGAGAGAATGTCACCTCTGGGCTGTTTTGGATCCCAGCTTATCCCAGTTTCCCAGCAGTATTTGACTGACCAGGCAGGGCATGCCTGGAGGACCATCCCTGGCAGCCTGTGTGGGAGGTGCACGCCCCAGCTAAGGTTCAGGCTTGTCACACCTGTTATTCTGAAGACCCAGTGGAGGGCACAGGGGCACACCCTGGTATGTGTGTATGTGTCAGGGTTGTGCTTACATCTGGTCAAAGGACGCTGTTCTCTCAGTATTACGGCTTTGGCAGCAGTTGTCATGGTATGTCAGGAGATGTAATAAAACCCATAAGCTCCACTCTGCAAACAGGCTCGAGCCCAAAGGCACCAGAGCTCTGCTCCGCCTCTGAGTAGGGGGCTGCGGCTGAAGAGCACTACCTGTCCTAAGGTGGGGAGGAATCATTAAAGGTAACAAATACACCCTGGATTGATGGAATCTCTCCTTGGAGCCAAGTGAGATATTTTCATAATCCCCAGATTATAAACCACGTGCCCTACCAAAGTCCAACACTGACTAATTGCATTTCCATATTTCGTTACCTCAAGAGTTAAAAGGTCACACAGCTCTGCCTGTCATTCCAAGCCACACAGGAGCCAACGTGCTTCGTGGCCCCAAAGTAAAGATCAGGCTTGTTACTTCTCAGATTTTCCGTACCAAACGGCCACATCAGTATATTTGTCTCAAACCTGTGGGTTGCACTCTACTATGTGCTGTTACTTACAGACCTGGAAAACATTGCTTGCTTGGCAAATTCCACTTCCTCTGGAGGCACCGTGACCATCTGTCCCGTGAGAGTCAGCCTGGCGCACCTTGGATCCTCTGGATCAATTACATTTTTTCTGTGCACAGAGAAAAATGCTTATGTGTAACAGCTTGGTTTCTTTGTTAAGGGTTTTGGAGAAATATGAATTCCTGCTCGCATATAAAAAGCTTTCGTCATGGCATGATATTTCGTCAAGCCTTGCAGGTCTTTTCTATACCCAGCTGTAACATTTGGGGAGGGGCTCTTGAAGGAATAGTCACCTGAAAGAGATCTCTGCTGTAGAAGTTTACTTAACCTTAATTTATGCTCTTAAAAACTGGATTAATATATGTTAGATTGTACAAAATGTGAAAATGGCAGTTTTGAAGAGACCTAGTGAGATGGTTAGTCTGTGCCTATGCCTATAAAATAAGCATGCAGATGTGTATTTGTGTGTAAAACGTAATGTCTTTTCCCTGTGCCTATTCTAGAAACTCAATCCTTGTTCCTTTTTACCCATTTTTCAACGCTTTACACCAAAGAGACAAGTAAGATCTATCAAAAAAAATTCTCCAACTGTCTTCATCCTTCAGGCCGGGACAGGAAAGGTACTTACTTGTTGCTTTTTGGCTCTTTCTATACAGTAATAATAAATAACTCCCATTAGTAGCTGCAGGACAATTGCTGACTGACGTATACAATACAAGGATATAAATCATAAGTAACTTGACCAATCGCAAAAAAAAAGTTGCATGAAATGACAGCAAAGGCCTGATTCTGGCAAGTGCTGAGCAGCCCCAAGTCCCACTGCCAGCACTTTGAGACCGCTCAGCATCTCACAGGAATGTCTCCCCACATAACAACATAAGCCTGAAAAACTACATTAGGAAACGAAGACTGCATTTCTTCTTCTCTGTGTTTTAATCGGAAGCAGCAAATCACAGTAAATTACATCTCATCTGTGTGTGATTTTACTTAAAGATCTTGGCTTGAGCCCTTTAGCCTTAACTGCGTGCAATCTGCAGTGTTGGGTTTTTTTGGTTATAATTCTCAATATGTGCCTATTGCATGCAGGAAACATATGGGCATCATCCTGCAGCTAATTTAACACCTGCAGATTCCCCGCAGATGGTTATGAAAGACCGTGTAGCTCACTGGATAAGATATCTGCTGTTATAGATAGGGCCATGAACAGAGATAGGAAAGGCAGTATAGCGGGCTGATTGATACTCAGCTATGCCCAGTAAGCACTTGGCACCGTCTGTAGCCTGAGCTCCAAAGAGCCATTTGCAGTCACGTCATCTCTGGGATGTTTTTTCAGCATCCTCTTCAGTCTGGAGCAGCAGTTGTCTGAAGGGGGTGTTCAGCTTAATGACCTCTGGACAAACTCTACGCGTACTCTTTTTCCTCCGCTGTGCTTTCTGCACGGGATGAAGGGCAGCTGCCAAAGATCAAGCTCAAACTTTCTGTTCACATCAATAAATAATGGTCTAATTTTCTCTAGTACATTTTTTTTTTTAATTATGAAGTAATAAATGAATGGTGTTCTGAGTACCTGAAAATCTGCATTCCCTACCCTGGCACTGGGTTTATTTCTGTCAGAGTACAAACGTGTCTCCATGGTCACCTTGGCATGCCGTAGATCCTCAGCGCTAACTCCTGCGGCATGCTGAAGGTGCCGTTTCCCAGCTGGCTTACAGCGGCCTGAGAGCATCCTCAACAGCACAGCTCCATGCCCTGGGAGCACCTGTAGCTCTTGGCATTTCTTTCGCATAGCCTTCAGGTGTTGTGTGGCCGTTCAGCGTCCAGGGTCCAACGAGAAGCTCGCCCACCAAAACAGGAATAAATGTAGGCGAATACAGTGTATCCAGCTGTAGGGAGAGGAGCTGAATCCCACCGACAGAAGGTGTCAGCCGAGGGCCTGCGTGTCCCGCAGCCAGGGCGGTGCAGATCCACGCTCTTCCAACCGCTGGCCCTGGATAGCAGAGTCTTGAAGTCCATTTGAAGTGATCTCCTGATCCGTTGTTATTTTTTGCACTTAATCTCAGTACTGTATCAACACCCTCTACATACCTGTATATATTTAACTAGATGATCCTTAAAGATATGGAAGGGAAGGCACTTGTCACTAGCAAAATTTCAGTTCAGAAGATTGCTTTACACTAGTAACTGCACCTGTGCGTATGAAACCATTTCCTCCACAGCCGAACGGTATCGTAAAACAACTGAAGAGCTGGGAAAAGCACGCGTATTTGCAAGTGCCTTTCTTGGGTATAGCTCCTAGGTAAGACGCTGTTAATTACTTTCAGAGAGGAATTAGAAGGGGAGATTGTTATTAAAGGATGTCTGCATTTCACAGAGTGGATCAAGGTGATAGATTTGGGCAGGAGCAGGAGCAGGAGCAGTGAGAGGTTTTGGTCTGACACCTCAGATTATAATTTCTTATTATTTCTTACAATATATATTATTTCTTATAATTGTATATTATATATATAATTTCTTCTTTTTATGCAAGTACATGTTTATTCTAAAAGTGTACTTGCTGATTATGAGTAGGCAACAGACCTGACGTTGCTGTGGTTAAGCAGTGAATCCTGCCTGCCTTTGCTGAGATGGTTTTGCCTGGTAGGACTAGCGTCAGATGTGACTCTTCCCCGATTTACAGGAAAAAAAACTGCTCTCCATATATTTGGCTGACAACAAAACCCACACACTGTACATCCATATCTGGAATGGTTTTAGTTCTGTTTTTTTCCCTGGCTCCTTCTTCTGTTTGCAGTTTTCTCTATGTTCTTGTGAGCCAGGGTGTTACACTGATCAACACACACAATACTATCTTCCCAGTAAAAGTTACTCAAACTGCATTTTGCACATTGGAATAATATTCTGGAGGGTCAGTTTGTTTTTCTGGGAAATGACACAAACAAATTATTTGTTGAGATTATGTTAGATGAAGTTTTGGAAGAGCCGAACAGGACAATGATACATTTGAGTTCAGTACACTGTGTTATTACTTTGTTGGCTTTGCTTTTAGCACTGCCTCTTATCATAGGTTTTCTGTTTCAGAATAGGAACCTTGTATTCTAATCTTACCTTAGCATTAGTATTTTCTTTATCAAAGGAGCCCTTCATATTCTGAAGTAAATCTGTTTCTGCATCGTTTTTGGCATAGTATTTCCCTAATAATGTGTGATTACTTTTATACTTTTTAAACCATCAAAAATCCCTAAACTTACAGCTACCGCTTCTAACTCCATTGTGAACAGGTCTTGCATTTTCAGTGGTGTTACCAGTGCAACTAATGTAAATGCAGGCTTTGCTTCCTAGGAGTCAAGGGATATATCCAGGGATATATCTCATCTTTTTACTGAAGATAATAAAGGGATATGAGGGATAAATAGGTATATTTACTAAAATATTCCTCCCTCACATCTATAGAGGTCTAATCATGCATTCACTAGTCACTTCTTGCCTTCTGTATAAACAAACACCTATTCAGGCCTCAGTCCTTGGGTTCCTTTTATCTTTGTTGGCACAAGAACAAGTAGGTGCGGAGGAGCGGCTCTGTGTAACGTTTGTGCGCTGCTGACTGGGGGTGAGGGGGAGGCAGAGCCAGGGGGACAGGCGGCATGCTGGTGACACTGTCTCGCTGTCGAGGAAACCCGAGGTGGCTTCGCAGGCTCTGTCTTTACCAGAATCAGGTCCTCTGTCTCCCTGGACAGGATTTCATGAAGGCTATGATAAAATATGAACTGAAGAGAAGAGAAAGCAGGGAACTGTGGAAGGAGACCAAGCAATAGGGAAGATATTTATTTTTTTATGCTTATGTAAAATACATACACCTTGTTGCAGAAATTGAGGGAAGCCAGATTAAAATGGACGAAGATTCAGTTTATGCATTTTATAAGAACACAGTGCGTTAAGAGAGATTATCTTAATTATTCATCTGATTTGTGGAGAGAAAAGAATTTATTGTCTCTGTTCTTCTGCGTACCGTGAGCAAGCTAGGTATGCAGAGTTTGAGCCGGTCCAGGCAGTTGTCTCTTCCAAGCATGTGAGATGAGCCATGAGCTGCATCCACTTACAAAGGTGCCAGCTTTACTGAGCTTAAGGAGAAGTCTGTGTCCAAGTGAAATCTGTTTCCCAACAATGATGCAATGCTGCGAAGCGCACTGCTGATGAACACGTCCCACTTATTTTACTGCGTACCACTAACGCGCTTTCTGGGTCACGGTTCAAGAGTGGTTCAGAGTAAAGAGTGCCACCTACTCATTAAACTGTTTACTACACTAGCCATCTCTTGGATTTTAATTAGAAGGTTCCAATACAACAGCTAGCTAAGTCCAGATCTGATGAACCCATAGTTCTGGCTGATGCGGTTATATGGGCACACAAGGGGATGAGGTCGGGACTTTGTTAGGATTCCCTTTTGCAGTTGAGATCTCTGCTTCGACTGACGATGCTCTGTCTCCTGGTTTTTGACCAAAAGTATCCCCGAGTATTATCCTCATTCTCAGCCCCTGCAGTCCGTTAGTGAGGTGAAACAGATCTGGCACAGATCAGCAGTAAAGGCAAAACAGGAGTTTGGGAGGCACTTGGGCAGGAGAGCCGGGTGACCCCCAGAAGGAATCGGTAGGAGGAAGGTGGCAGGGTTCAGTAATGCTCCAGGGACTGGTGGAGGAAGCAGGGGTCTATGGAGGGGAATCTCTCTTTTTCTTCTTCCCCAGCCTCCTTTTCCCACAGAGGAGCTGCCCTCCTTCTCCTCCACGCCCCTGAGGAGACAGGACCTTCCATCCTCCCTGTCAGGATCCATAAATCCTCCCCATCTGCCCTGCACGCAGTTCTCCCTGCCCTGTGAGAAAGCACTGCTTTTACGCCTCTATTTCTTGAGCAGAATGGAAGAGAAAAGAAGTTGGGAAAGAGCTTTCTCCTGTTGCAGAAAAGGAGAGCCAGAGAGCCAAGAAGAAAGACCCAGAGAACAGTTTTCCTACATTTTTTTCCACTTCAGAGCATGCAGCTCATGTGTGGCACAAGGGCAATGACTGTCTCCACACATCCTAACCTCCCTATAGCCGCAGCAGCAGCAGCCATACAAACCCATGCAATTAGGAGGTGGGGACCAGCTGCTGGCACAGCGCATCCCTGTCCCCTCCCAGGGACACAAGGTAGGCACCCTCTCACCCTGCGCAGGGCTCCTGCTTGCCTAGCCCCAAACTGGGCACAAGGAGTTATTTTCTAGTATATACAATACATCATAGGAATTTTTGTCCCCTAAAATCTACAGAAAGGAAGGGAGGAAATGCTGTGTCCTCAGAGAATTATTGTAAAGTGCTTATAATTTTTAGTCATAAATGTGATTAATTTTGAAAAGCAAGTTATCCTCCTCATACATTTCATTTGCTTACCACTAACTACCCAGAGTCTCTGAAGCAGAAACAATGTATTGGTGCTGTTAATCTGCGTGGCATGAACGTCAAACAAAATCTCTGCTGAAAGCAATTTCATAATCTGAAAAGCTGTTGCTGGCCTTCAGCTGGATATGGCTGGGCAGTTTTGCTCTGCCCTGCTCTGATTTTGACAAGATTTTCTTTATCAGCCATGTCTGAGAGCCAGCAAAGACATCTTTTTTGCTTTTGGAAGAGCAGTCTTCTGTTCTGAATCTGAAGTGAGGCTTGGGAGCTGAAGAGTATTGGTACAATGGCTATTTTGCATCTAAGTGAGCCTGTATTCATAGTATCCCTGTTCTCATCTTTTAAATAATTTCACTCTTCCTAGAAGATAATCCTTCCTAAAATGTTTTAATTAGAATTTGTTAAGTGAAGTCAGTCTGTTTGTCTGTCTTCATTGACAATAACAACTCATTTCTTTCGCTGAACTCTTATGTTTCAGACAGGAAACTTTTATATAGTTCAACCATAGACAATTCACAGGGAAAAAAAAAAGAATCACAGCATCAACTATTTCTGTAAACGGAGTCAGAGAAACACACATTACTTCACTAGAAAGGGATTTTGGGAAGTTGGTTATTTAAGAATACAGGAAAAAAAATAGTAATTTAGAGCTATATTGTGTGCATTGGGTCATGATGATAGTAGGTTTTGTATTTGACTTTCTAATTTGGTATCTTCCTGATTTTTTTTAAATACAGATTTTTCAGGAACAGCTACTGACATAATTATTTGCATATGACTAAAAAAGGCCAATATAAATACCAGAACTGGAAATGTGTCCGTGCCACAGAACCAGGAGGTGGATCTCAAAAATTGAGGGATGTCTGGATTCAGCCTTTGTCTTCTGCGTGTGTCGTTTCTCTTTGTGCGCAGGCGCGGTGCCAAATTTCTTTGCTACATTCATCCTCGTATTAACAGACAGTGACTCTAGAAACCCAGAGGCAGCTATATGTTGGATGGCCAACTGACACCTCAAGAGTTGGGTCTGCCACCCCTGGCAGGCCTATCGTCTCTCGGGATTGCCCAGGAATGAAGTCAGCAGTTTATGCATGGTGCTGATCCACCATGCAGCAGGGCCCATAACCCATCGAATCACTCTCCTCTTCCCGTGGCCTGGTGGTATCCAGAAGTGCTGGAGATGCTCAGCGCTTCCCGTCAGCCTTTTCAATGCGGAGTTTAGGAAACCTACGGAGCCAGCTTATATCCACTGAAGATGTCTGCCCGGTCTTGCCAATCTGCTACCTCAAGCAGTAGATGAGCATGGTGGGTAAAATGGCTCTGATGGAGCTACCCCTGATGCAGGTCGTAAACCAGGAGAGGAATCCGAGTCCCTCAAAATCACTCGCAGTCTGCAGTGTGGATTTGAAACACCATCCTCCAAACTAACAGCAAAGGAAAACCAACTGGTGGGCTGACCCCAAAGCTCGTTGCTTTTCTTTCTTTTTCCCTTGTGTGAAAACTAGTTCATGGCAGCCACGTAACCGCTCCTTCTCTAAGAAAGCTGCCGTTGGTCCCTACGAATGTGCTGAACCTGATGTCAAGGAGGCGACACGTGTTTAAAATTAATTGCCTGTTTTCCAGACTGCAGCTGTAACGAGGCAGGCCCAGGAGCTTACTTGGAAAGGGAGATCCTCTGAGCAGCCTGTGTGCTGGGAGATGCGTTCAGAACAATAGCTGCTCTATTCTCTGATGTCGGGCTCGGTCTTGCTCCCTCTGAAAGCTATAAGAAGGGGACTCAATCTTTTCAGCTTGTCTGTGGCATAGACATGCCAGCTTAGTCTATTTATAGCCCTGAACCATTTAATTTTTCTTGCCTCTATTACCCATTTATCAGCCTTCAGATAGGATGCAGTGTAGCTACTAACGAATGCTTTCTGTAGCCTGGCCATCAGAGAGCCTTCTCAGAGAAGCGCAGCCCGCCTCCCTCTGGGAAATGGCAATCTCTGGGTCAGAGATGAGGAATCCAGACTGTAGCTGCAACATTGTAATGTCTTGCAATTAGTGCCTATTCAGATGCATCGCAGCTCGCTTTCTTTCATTATTAAATGTTATTTCTCTTATTAGTTTAGGCTTTTCAAATTTTCCCTCCAGCTGATTAAATATTAAGGCTGGAGCACCAAAAAGGCCACTCTGTATTCCTCACATCCCTGAAAGTGAAAATATTTATTGTCAAGGTTTGAAACTTGAGTCTGTTCAGAAACAAATTAAATTTGCTACTAAATAAATTTAATATCAAACTGATGTACACACACACAAGTCACTTGAAACTCATTAGATACAAGAAGACTACTGAAATGTCAGCTATGTTTTCTTTCTAAAGGCCAGAGATTTCTTTTGCGTGCAGTAGGTCAGAAGCATTTTTCAGAAGAGTGCCAAATACTCCCAGGAGCATTGACTACAGGCATCGACCATCTTTCACATTTATTTTAATTCTTACACCTCAGAGTAGTTTAATAATGAAATTCTAATAAAATTCCACATGAAAACAAGCTACAGATCTCTGCTGGCGTGCAAGGGCATGAACTTTCTCGTGTAGAGCATTATTCATTTAGCTATTTTGTATAATTATTTTGAAGCCAAAACAATTAATGATGCCCTTGACCGAGAGAACTTCTGGTGTTAAAACCATCTATAAATGACACCTTCCTTTGCAAAGAAAACCTCACAGATACCGTTTTAATACTAGCAGGACCTGAGGTTTCTCAGAGTAAAAGGTCTTGCCTCTCATACAGCGTGAGTAAAGCAGTGGAAGAAACCTGCCATGCAAAGCCTGAGCTGCCCCATAAAGCTCTGCACGAAGGATGCGATGCGCCGTTTGCATGGCACGGCCTGGCTATCTCAGCAGGGAGAGCGCACCCCGAAAGGGACGCTTGGGCTGCCCGCGGCAGAGCTCGCACGCTGGCTGTGTTACCGGCAGCCCCGGGGACAGGCAGCCCCCAGCACTGGCAGGGGGGCCTGGACACGCTTCTTGTTTTCTTCACTGTTGCACTGCCCACAGAAGCCCTTTCTCCGGAGTAATGGTACGATGCTGTACAGGGCTGCAGTTTAAGATGTTGCTAGTTTAAAATGTAAAAATCACTGACGGATTGCTAGTTTAAAATGTAAATTCATTTCTGACCCTGGTTACAGAGGGAAGGGAAAGAAGAAAGTTAAAGTCTCAGTGCCCACATGCGTCCTGGCTGTGAGACAGCCCCAAAGCTTGCTCACATTTTCCTAGCTATCATCAAAAGCACAAACTGCAGCTCAACAAATGCCCCGGCTTTTCATTCTCCCTATCGCTTGTTCTTTGCGCTAATGCCAGCCAACATCTGTTCCAGATGAGAACTCCAGAAATAATGAAAAACAAAGTGAATGTAAGAACAAAATAAATAATGTAAGGAGCAGTGATCAGACTCTGAATCTGTGTACTCAGTTCAGTAGTAAGCTCAATATTTAGAGTATGGTTACATGCTAAAATGAGGATGTCCTATTTTCCTCCACCTTCTCCTTTCCCCTCCTCTGGCTCTTGGGGAGCTGATTCAACTTACTAACCCAGTAGAAATCTAATCCAGCAAAAAAAAGGGAAGCGGTTTCTGCTCGGTTACTGAGCTAAAATAGGTCCACCATATGGTCAGCTGAAGGGAGGGGGTGGGATTGCATGGCCAGGAGCGGCAGCGGCCACAGGAAGAAAAGAAGGACTGGCAGAAAACCTTATTCTCATCGTCAGGTTAATTTTCTTCAGATTTATGTTTCAACTTGGGGTAAGGCAAAGCCGAAAGCTGACGTGAGAGAGAGGGACGGGGGGACACTATGCGACTGGTGGTATGGAGGGAGAGTACCAATGTGGCCACTGGTAATTAGTTCTCCCTAAGCTGTCTTGGAAATCCAGGTTTAGCTCCTTGGCGGTGCCCAGAGTGCTCTTCTCGCCAGAGAGCACGGTCTCAGGCTGCGGAGGGAACTAGAGAGTCAAGTGGCAGAATCCAGGTTGCCCTGGCTGCAAGACAAAGAGGAGCACATGCTGGCACACGGAACAAAAGGGTTTGGGTTGGAAATTAACAGTTACTTAACAGAAAGAGAGTAAATAAATATTCTTGAAGGGTTGTGATGTATATGAATTCCGTATTTCTATAAATCATGCAGCATTTCTCTTTTGTTGGTGGATTGGCACTTTCCAAACAGGTAAATCGGGCGGTGATGTTGCTAAAACATAAAAGGCAAAGACTTTCAAGAGTGGATGTTTAAAGTCGGGGATGAAAGGCCACACTTAAGTGCCTAAACGGGTGTGTAGTTTTCAGAAGTGCTCAACACCAGCATTTATCATCAATGGAAGCTGCTCTGAGTCTCAAGCCTCTGAAAATAGGGCATTGGGTAGGTGCTAGGACATCAGGCTTAACATACATTTTTAAGCACTTGGTCTAGATATTCAGCTCACTATTTGATTGAATGAAAACACTTAGAAAGCTGCAGTCAGTTCCATTAGCCTGTTACGAAATAACTGGTACATTTACTTAAATTTGAAATTATTAATTTAAAATATTTAATGAAATAATTTTAAGGAACAAGCAGAACCATTCTGGTCTTAACTTCACCACTCTGTTGACCTTCTCAAGCATTCAAAGCTGAATTACCTTAACAAATGTTGTGATAGAAGGTTCCTATTAGGTGTTTGACGTTGCAAGCAGAAGCCATGATTTCCATTCCTTGGGAATGGGATGTCAGCCTGAAACCACTTGCACTGCTTAGGACTAAGAAACATTTCATTTTGCCACCATATAACTCTTAAGAAAACAGGCATGTTCTGGAGGCAAATACAGACAAGTGCAACAGTAACGTGCTTCGTATTTGCCATTCACTGCTTTTTCCAGTGTTGGTTCTCAGCTGGTGGGCTTGAGAGGTGGGATGATACCCAAGGCAATCCCCAGCTGGGGAAATCTGGGATCCAGTTCTTAAGATAAACCTCTCCTCCCCCAAAAAGGACCTTAAGTTGGGGTAAAAACTTTCAATCCTGTTTCTTTCTGAAGCAGCCTGTAATTTTCAGTTCTCTCTCTCTCCTTGGAATATCAGCTAAGATCTGCTTTGGTAACGGAGTCCTGTCTGACACAATTTTGGTGTCATGTACCTCGTCACGTAAAGAGGCCTTTGGAAATAACACTTCACACACAGGTGACCCAGCCAAGTTTGCCACATGTTTGACTATAAACAAACATATGGCAGAGATACGTCTTTTTCAAGGAGACAAGCATGGAGGGGAAACCGGAATCATCTTTGAGTTTACCGACATACATTTTACACACCTAAAGCTTCAGTGATCTGGAGTTATTCATTGTACGCATGATTAGGAAGGAAGAAGTCAACTCACCGCTCTCTCTGGAAAGACGAACCTGGGGCCAGCTGTCGATCGGTAAATCTCAGACCTGGCTTCCTTTATGTGGGGGATCATTTGCCAAATGTCCATGATACACAAAGCGCGAAAAATTGGCGACGATATCATATTCAATCGTACCCTCTGAAGAGGTGGAAATTAGACTGAGTGGCATGGTCCTGAGTGTGTAACTTGTGAACTAAGAGCTTGAGATCCCCTTGCAGACCCCGGAGAGCTAGAGCCCCGTCAACACAATCAATCAGCAAGGCCTCCAGAGCTGTTCAGAAGAGCAGGGGTGTCTGCTTTACTGTGACTTGGATAGCCCTCGAAACTCTATGGACTTTATTGACTAGATCACCATGGCCTATAATGGGATCTTGAACACCTAGATTTTATCTAGCACCTCCAAGAAGAGATTAAAATTTAGGAATGTTAAGGTGCGAGCTGAGAGCCACTGCAGCTGTTGATGCTACACTATAGTTCAATGACACTTCTGCTTTTCTTTACCATGCTTTACTGGGGCAACTTACTGCAAAACAAAGCTAAGGAGGAGCTTGTAGCGGATGGTGAGAGCCAAAAATAAATGCGGGACACTGAAGGTGGGAACCTAGCATTTTGTTCTAATGTCTCTGTTCCCACTGAAGGTAGTAGTAGGCGGATAAACTTCTGTTACCTGCAGAAATTTCCATCTGCCTCTGGCAGGGTCAGAGAAGCCACGGGATTCTTCAGGAGATCTGCCACAGTGTTATCCTTCGGCGTCACATAAAAGAAAGGGATTCCAGTGCTGTTATTGACGGGACCGTCACTGAGAAGTAAACAGTTCCCATAGGGCATACCTTGGATCTGCAAAATCCAAATAAGCGTCTGGTTACATCTTTGCACATAGACGGCTTACAATGTCGGGGATTCCCTCAAGGGCTCTAGCAGAGAGGAGAGCAACCCCCAATTGCTCAGTCTCCCACTCTCTCATCGTGAGACAGACCTTCTAAACTAGATCTGTCATGCTTCTATGAAAACAGATCTCTCCTCTATTTCTTCTTTCCTGTCCTGTCCATGACACTATAGAGAACATTTTCTCTTCCACTGAGCTTAAAGGAACTACCAAATTAAAAATGTTTAAGTGCATTAAAATCAATGCTATCAGCGTCAAGAAATGTTTACTCTAAAACAGTGCTGATACCTTTTCTCAAACCCAAAAGGATATAGAGCCTAATTTAGCCTTGATTCAGCCTCCTTTTTACGCTAATTTTGCCTCCCCTTTCAGCCTTGATTTGCAACGTGATTGCATCCTTTTGCCAAGAGAGAGGGAAAGGCGTTTTAGCTGGAGTTGTCTTTAGAGTCAAGCTGGACGTCAGCGCAGCTGCCTGGGCCGCAACCTCAGCTATGGGGGGGTCCCCAGCCCGCAGCCAGCCAGAGCAAACCCTCCGCCCGTGGCAGAGGAGGGGCACCAGGGAGCCAAGTTTTCAAAAAGTTTTCTCCCACACACTGACCTGCGCACACACAGCGGATATAACGCATGCAAAAATATCCTTGCCCAGTAGTGACACACGTTAATATTCTCCATAATGATTCATACTCCTACTATGCTTTTCATCCCATTATAAATTGCAATGACAGACACTTAATGAATTACTATTTTTTCATGTCTCCAGATATTTCTCTCCTCATGGTCAATTAGATGTTAAATGGTAAAATTATCAGTCAACACATTAATTCAATGTAACTGGTAAATCCTTCACAGCAAAATCAAATTAAGTTTGAACAGTTAATAAGAAAACCCCGGATGATGTTATTACCTGGACTGCATGCTTTCTGATTTTTAATGTTTATATGCCTTTAAAATTTTAATGCTTATAGTGCTTATAAATGGTCCTTGTTAGCATTCCTTAGAAGGAATGCTTTAATGAAGCTACATAACTTAGAAACTAAAAATACTTGTTTATTATTAAGAGTTACAATGTAAAAAAACCAGTAGCTGTCAGTAATATTGCAGGACATGTTTCCACTGCGTAAAATGCTCTTTCTGTCATGCATGGTTAACGTTACAGTGGATTCTCAAAAAGAATTGGGATCACAGGCAGCGTAACTCAGCATTCAGAGCAGCAACACCCCCCTCATCAATTCCAAATTTTATTATGAATCCAATTTTTCTGTATTACTTCTGTGTTGTAACTAGAGACAGCTAACTGCAGCCTATATTACGGCTGTAATTCCACCGAGGGTTTCTAGCGAGACCATAAACCAGAAGAGTTAAGATCATATGATTTAATAGGATTTCTGACAAACTGATGTAGAATTACAGGCCTCTCGTGTGTACGTATATATTTATTTAATGGTACCTTTTTTTAACCTGTTGCTTTGTATTTCACAGTAACATAAACTGCTGCTAACTCAGCCAAGCTTTCTGAAGATTAACGTGCTTCTAACTTTGTTGTTTAAACTGTATGTTAATCAATCTGTGGATACTTACAAGAAAAAGTTAAAGCTCTCTTTTCCTTTTTTTTTTTTTTTTTTTTTTTTCTTTTGCCTGAGCGGTATTGGATGCTGTGTCTAACTCCAACCTTTAAAAAAGGGAAATAATTTAAAGCTGGAAAAAATAATGACCCCGGTTCTCCGGTGCAGCCCAGCTATTTTGCTTAACGCTCCCGACAGCGAAATCGCCCTTGAAGCTGGTGTAGCTGGACCCCTGCCGGACGGACAGATTTTGTGGTAGCCCAGCAGGCTCCCCTCCTCCTCCTCCTCCTCCTCCCCCTCCTCCTCCTCCTCCCCCCCCCTCCCTCCTGCTCGCCGGGCGACAGCCGGAGCCCCGGGGCGGCGGAGGGGCCGGGGCCGGGGCCGGGGCCGGGCTGAGGGTGCTGCCGGGAAGGACAAAGCCCCTCTCCGCACCCAGCGTTGCAGCTCTGCTTCTGGCTTAAAGACTGTGTTTCTCCTGTGCCGCTCCGGTTCGGTTTTTCGGCCTGCCGCCCTGGCTGTGCTCCAAACGTGATTCCTCTTCCCGGGAAGAGCTGTCACTGTTTTCTCCGCGCGTGTGGTGGCTGCTGGCACCGGGGGGCACCGTACCTTGCCTTGGGCGGCCCGCGTAGCCACGAAGCCCCAGGTGTTGTAGCGGGCGAGGAAGCGGGCGGTCCCGGCGCGGCCCGCCGCCCCGCCGCCCTCCCGTCGGTAGGAGAACATCCTGGAGGGGGCGGCCCCCTGCCCCGGCCGCCGCGCCGCCGGCCCGGGGCCCAGGCCCGCGTCCTCCCGGTAAGCCGAGGCCGGGTAGCTCTGCTTCCAGAGGCCGCCCGCCTCCTCCAGCAGCGCGGGGAGGGCCTCCTCGGTGGAGGAGCTGTGCAGCTCGTCCGCCGCCGCCCCCGCCTCGGGCAGCGGCCAGGAGACCGAGCTGACCACCACGTAGCCCCCCGCGCCGCCCCACAGCAGCGCCGGCAGCCACCACCACCACCACCGCCACCAGCGCCGCCGGGCCGGCAGCCACCGCCCCGCCGACATCTTCTGCGGCAGCGCCCGCTCCCGCAGCACCCTCCCGCGGCCGCCGCCCGCCCCGCAGCGCCCCCCCGCCCCCCTCCGCCCCAATATTTGCAGCAGCAGCAGCCGCCGCCGTTCGGCCGGGCGCCAGGCGTCCCGGTCCCCCCTCCCCGCCCGCCTGCGGCGAGGGTCACGGTAGCGGTGGCTCTGCCCACGCCTGCCGCTGACACCCGTGCGACAGCCGCCCCGCGGCGTGGGCTCCCGGAGGGCGGAACCCGGCCCCTCTGGGCTCGCCGGCCAGGCAGGGCAGAGCCCGCGACGTGGGGCTTTTCCCTGCGTTCTCACGTCACTTGCCGCGGACTCGCGAGGCTGCGGGACCGTGGGGGGCAGGCGCGCAGCCGGGCCGGTGTCCGGGAGGGAATTCCCTCTCCGCGCTTCGTGTGCGAAACCCGGCGTGAGGCCGCCTGGGCCGCGATCCCGGTGCCATCCCATCTCTCCCTTCGTTAGGAAAGAGAGAACCCGCGGCCCCGTGAACGCTGCCGCCGCAGGGACGGCGGGGTCAAGCAACAGCACGACCCCACGTCCGAGGAAGGCAGGCGTCATTAGTTGCGGTGCTCGTGAAATTCGTTCTGACGTGGAAGTACCCGGAGCTGCTATTAAATTGTATGTTTCCCGGGCAAGGTCTTAATTAGGCAAAGATTTGAATGTGTATTTGGGTTTATATCAATGGCCTCATTTAGTAAAGGCGCTTTTGCATCCTGCTCCTTTTCTGTTCTTGGCAGTAGGCCCTTTCAATACGGCAGTGCAAGCTTACAAGTCATTTAAATATATGCTTGTAAACTTGCGTTGCATTCGTGCAAATTATTTAAGGAGTACAGGCTCAATAGGAGACAGGGAGAAATGAATCTCACGGGAGCCCTTGCCTTTCAGAAGGTTCTCAGATACGTCTGGTAGACCTTTCCTTTCCATAGCTGTGAAGAACAGATCACAAGGTCGGCCTGCTGTTACAACTTCTGCTTAATTGCTCCATGAGAATGTGCTGCGTATCTAATCTAGAACATAAACTTTTATAAATAAAAATGGACTGAAAGACTGAGTACTTTTAGCTTATATTTTTCCTAGACCCTCTGTTCTGTTTTTTATCTTCATGGTAAAAAACCTGAAAGAATGGTGAAAATGGGTGTAATGGGACTTAGGGCCCAAATAAATTTCTCAGACTGTGAAGATGCTTCCCCAGAGTATGTAATTTCGCCACTGAACTCCTAATCTTATCAGCAAAATCAAATACACGACTACCTTTTCCTTTAGCACATGGCCCTGTCTACATCTGCTGCAATACCGCCCTTTTGAATATTAATTCCCACTTCACTACTTGAGCTGACAGAAGAATGTAGATGCAAGTGGAAAATAAATGTAGATTTCCAAAACCAAAATGAGTGAAAGGTTGCTAAGCTCCTGACAAGTTCCTTTCTCTAGTTCAGGAAATGTCCCTTCTTAAAATAACGAAGCAGTTGCCGCTTCTTGAAATAATGACCAGGCCCAGCCAACTCCCTGCAGACAAGCTCTTCACAAATATTTAAAAACCCAGTTCCCTGGTGTTTCAGGGAATTTCCTCATGCAATCTGATGCATGCGAGATTCAAATTTCATACTCTGCATTTACTATTTAATACAAGATTTATTCCAGGGTGGCTCTTTATAGAGTCTTTGCTTGTACTTTGCTTATAGAACAAGTTCAAACAACCTAGTTTCTGACATAAACAAACCAATAACATTATATACGACCTATTATATTTCAGTTAATAGAATTATATGTGAGATATTTGAGTTTTGTATCCTGCAGAAATGGGAAACAAAGCAGGACTTTTTCAAGATATAGGAATTAGTGCTAAGTTCTATATGCAATAAATACCAATGTTAAATTACACACCGTCGACACAAAGCAGCATTAACACAGAGTCATTCATCCATTCTGCAGCTTCTGGATGAATTTACCACAATGACTTCAGGTAGGTCTTCAGCTTTACTGATGACAAAAAAGACAAGAAATAGATAAAAACAAGCCACAAAGATTTCACCTTTTTGTTCTGAAGATTTATTCAAATAAAGTCAAACAACCAAATCACATGAGAACTTAAAATAACTGTGTTGCTAGCACAGTTTTGCATTTAGTATTTCCAGAAAAAGATCTTAAAATTTAAGAGAATGAAACCAGTATTTCTTAAAGTTGTATCAAAAAGTAAGAATAGTCTAGCGTAATGAATTTTCAAGTCAGGCTGGTTTGCTCTGAAGATTTGCTGTTCATCAGAGGCAAAAGTAAAGCGTGTCTGTCCATCTTTTTGAGTAAGAAGTGCTTCCCTTCCAAAGATCCAACTTAGTAAAAGTTTTGGTAATTCCCTCTTCCAAAATGACCTGGATGAGCTGAAAATTAGAAAAGAAACATGGCAATGTTTTGACTGTAGGGACTGCAAATCATTGTTTCTCCCTTCATTGAATAAAAAAAGTATTCTCTGTTCTTTCCTGCTGAACCCGAGGTATTTTGCAGATACCCAACCTTATTTTACATCAATTAACCCAACAAGAGGAGCGACACATTGGGTTTCTTCATAGGGTGGCAAAGGTCTGATAGAAGGCCCCATGTGCTTTTTAATACATCATTCACACTTCATGTGTCTGCTGTAAACCCTTCTGTTCTTTTTCAAAACAAATAGTCTCAGTCCTCTCTCTCCCCTTGACGGGGACTGCTTTTTCATGCTGAAATCCTGACTTTCTTAAAATCAGCAGAAGTTTTGCCACTGAATTTAAGCTGGGTCAAGATTTTACTCTCATTTTTTGATCATTTTAGTTAACGATTTCACTTGATCTCTGTATCCTGGATTATACAGACCACTCAGATGAACACTCATCGTTCCTTCAAGTGAAGTAGTTAGAACTATGTCCTTATTTTTTCTCCCTTTTTAACAAATCAAAGTGTTTGATTTGCTCTCTGCCAACAGAGCTACGAACAGCATAACCTCCGTCTCTCCGCACCCTGATTTGCAGTATATTGTGTGTTACAGAGGTGTGGAATTGGATTAAAAGCTACAGCACGGTGCTCTGCAGATAAACGCACTGCAGGTGTGCAGTTTAATAGGATTTTAATTTGGTAACGAGTGAAAAAAGAGAGGAAGCCTAGAATGGGATTTTCTAGATGAAAAGATGCTATTCGTGCTGAGAGAAAGCAACTGCAAGCTCTGTGATAAGGAATAAAGATCGGGCCAATGCTCTCTGAGCTGCACTATTATAGATTATGGCTCACTCAGAGCATCTTCGTTCCTGCCACCGGTTTCAACAATTCTTAGTTCATACTACGTGCGTTTGGCTATATAGCATTTCATCTGCCACACTCCCCGTTAAGCCAGTGTGTTCAAATCTTGTATTGTCTCACTCCCCGCCCTCTACATTTTTTCATATAAAAATAATGTTCTCCTTGGGAGATGTCACCAACTTGGAATGTATTCTGTTTTCAAGATTATTATTAACAATTATTTCCATGCTTCAAATTAGATATAAAAAAAAAGATTCAGAAATGTGCTGCGCTGTTCAAAATAAATGGGAAAACATGGTCTCTTTGCCGAGGAGTGTAATTTATATTCAGCATGAACTGGGAATGGAGAACCAAAAACAGATGGGGAAGGAAGAAGAAGAATGAAGGTGACAACTAAAAGATCATGAAGGGATCTGCTAAGCCACAGATTGATGCTGCTGATATCAGGGCAAGGTTCGGAGATTCTTTTCTGATTTTTGTTACCAGTCCTCCCTCTCGTTTTTCCAGGGTTTCATAGCAAAACTGAGTTTTTAGCACTAATTTCAATGAGATGAGGGTGGAGGTGCGATGAACAGATTTTTTTCCCGAGTATAACAGGCTGTAGAGAAGGCATAGAAATGCCTTGTGGGACAAGATGAAAAAGATACGGAGGTTGGTGTTGTTGGCAGAGGACGGAGTGGAGGATGGGAACTGACGAAAGACACTGGGTCGCAGAGAGCTGCCGAGGCTGCACGAGGTAAAGGCGTTAAAAGGAAAAATTATGAAATATACCTGTGATGCACAGAGCGATATGTCAGGCAGCAGAAATACAGTGAAGGAAACGGCAGCATGGCTGGTGGATGCCGCTAAGGCTGCTGAGGGTTTAGATACCCCGCAGAACGGGTTGTGGCCAAAGGGGGATTAGTCAGGAGCAGGGACAGATGGTTGCTTGGGAACAGGATGATGATTTCTGGTGATCAAAAGTCACTGAACACAAATCCTTATGCAATGGGAATCTATTCAGAGGATCTACAGAGATGGCGATACAAAGTGATGGGTGATGGAGATGCTTTTGGCAGCTGTGTTTTTCAGCAACCTGTGGAAGTAGTATTGACACCCAAAAAGAAGGAGCCTGCGATGGCTGAGGTGGGAGCTACCACCCGTTTGAAGGACACAAGTAGGCAGAAGTGCTTACTGACTCTGTCACAGCTCCTGAAACTCTTCTGAGCTGCAGGTTCAAGTGTTTCAGCTCCCGCACAAACTGCAAACACTTGAACCACAGCATCAGCAGGCTCTTACTAGAATCTCTTTTTCATCCCACCATTATCAGCGTCTTGCATGTGGACTGGTAGAATCCATCAGCTGTTGGGATCTTTAATCTCTAAGCTCTTTCTACACTCTCCCAATCCTTCATTCAATTCCTTCCTCCATACCTTCTCTCAAGTCATCATACTCCCCATTTCACGTTTTATACCCTTCCTCTCTGACACCCCTCGTCCCTCACTCTAATCAGCCTTGCTCTGTTCTTGAGATCATGGACAAAATATGCAAAACTGAGAGACATATTTGTAGGCATATCACTTACACAGACAAAACCTGGGTCAAAGCCTTGCCTGCTGACACCCGCATAAGAGCATTGCAATGGGCATAGTGGGCCATCCAAAAGCCCATAAGGGCAGCACAGTGAAAGAGCATAGGAAGCAGGGCAGATATTGAATAAGATTTCTACTGGCTTATCTCCTAATTTCTGGCCATCAGTGGTTTAGAGATTTCTTGCTTGTAGCCTGCACCCAGCTCAGTTTGGTTTTTGACATTAAGGTGGTATGGCAGGATGGGTCATTATATTACATTTGAAAAATAATGAAAGCTGTCGAACATGTCCATCACATGTATAAATCATTCTTGGTTTGTTACCTTTGTGCCTTCTTTCCCCCCTTCAATTTTCATTGCTGAGCTAGTTTTAGCATATTTTATATTTAAAAAACAAAGGTCCACCAAGAGTCTTTGTAACTAGTAAAGATGTTTTTAAAATAGTCCATTTCCAGTCCCGCTCCTAGTTTACGGAAGCTGAATACATCTTGGGAGTAAAATAACTATAGCAGGATCACCCCAAAAATGTAATTTTGGTCGTGAATCTCGGTGCCATTAACATTTGTTCAGCACTGTTTTCTGGAAAACACAATGTTCTCTGAGATTTAAGACAAGTGCTGTTACTGCATGGAAGAGAAATCTGAAAACAGCTGAATGTCTAGTTCATCACTTGTATTAAGTACAGAGGCTTGATCCATGTTCCCGTATGTCCTTATATATTTAGCCTTGTTTCCTAGGAAGACTTAGAGTCTATCTCATTTTCTACCTGTATGTCATCCCTTATGCTAGTAATTTTGAAGCAGTGGACTGACTGCAAGAAAGTCTGGTGGAGCAGAAAGGTCTCAAGGATTTCATACTTCTGCATCTTTTGGTAAAACTCACAGGTAGGTGGAGTAACGAGAGCCTCTCAGTGCTTCCAGCAGCGAGAAAAGACCACACCTTGTGCTCTCTCTTCTGATCAGTAAATACCTGCAGCCTGTTTGTCAGCTAGCCCACAGGCTGCTCCCAACCCACCAGAACAACGCTGCTCTTGCTTAGACAACACTCGGCAGATCTGAAGGAGTGCCAAAGGTCTGCTGGAAACCTAAGGAAAGAGTCAGGGAGCTGCAGTGATGGGGAGGCGGGTGGTGTGGAGACTGCAATCCCTTGGTAGGATCGTGGGGTGGGGGTGGGACGTGGGGGATGCTTTGTGGCTTGAGGTTTCAGTGACACTGGACGCAGCTCCATGCAAACCTAGATTTCATTAGTTCTACTGTACACACATAAAAACCCCAACCAACCACACCCCTCCCGATCCCTCCCAATTTACACAATTTATAACTTGGGGGGAGGGGGGGTAGGGGCATTTTCTTTAAAGTTAATGTTTACTTCACCTTGCTGCCAGTGGCTGTGTCCACCGAACAACTCAGAACTCTGGAAAAACGTTGCTTAATCCGAAGTTACTCTGGCTCTGCATCAAAGTTATGAGAGCTGTCTGTGGAGCATTGGCTTGAAGTTGCTCCTCTGCAAAATAGCCCCAGAGATGGCTGGGCTCGTAAACCCACAGAACAGGGGACTCATTTTGCTTTGCGACCCAGAAACTTTCATCTCCCTCCTCCTCTATATAGGACAGGAAAATGTGAGCCACAAAATCCATGAGTAGCAAATTAAACAAATGCCAGGATCCTAGGTTTAAAGAAAAACAAAAATCATTTTAACAACATCTTTATTTGCTTATCTTCATGATGTGTTCTTTTTTGAAGTGCTTCGTTATAGTAATCATAGAACCATCGACTCACAGAATGGTTTGGGTTGGAAGGGACCTTAAAGATCATCTGGTTCCAACCCCCTGCCATGGGCAGGGACACCTTCCAGTAGACCAGGTTGCTCAAAGCCCCATCCAGCCTGGCCTTGAACACTACCAGGGAGGGGGCATCCACAGCTTCTCTGGGCAACCTGTTCCAGTGCCTCACCACCCTCATGGTGAAGAAAATGGGCTAGACAAAGTAACAGACTAGCACTCATCAAATAGTACTTACAAAATCATGTACTTCCAAATACACAACAAAATAGTCGCCAACTGCAGATTTTAAACATAAGCAAAAGCCTTTTCCCCTTATTTTAGCTGGAGAGGAAAGTATGCTTGTCTTTATTTGCTTTCCTGTTCAAGTTCTTCCCCCACATTCACTGCTACTACAAGGGTTATCAACAACCACATATCATCCCCATTCTCCCCTTGGACAGATAAATCATTCCACCTCTTCCCAAGCAAACCCTCTTACAGACGTCTGTATGTCTTGTATCTATGATATTCAATGGCCTACCTTGCAGCTTGGGGCATAACTGCTAAAAGCCAAGTGAGACTCACTGAGGCCATTGACTTTTGAATCATACCTTGGTTGAAAGCCTGTACAGTAAAGGGCAGGTCTTATTCCATGCCATAAATCTGCATAGGAATTCATCAAGCAATTCATAACCTCTGCATCCCACAAACATGTTCATACGGACATCAACAAGGAGATACCATGATTTATATGAACTACCAAGGTTTACAGAGCTTTAAAAATGAAAAATACTGCCTCTTTTGATGTTATGTGTGTTTGAGAAGCCGCTGCTTCTGTTGTTTGTCCCTTTGCGCATCTTTACATTATAGCAAAGTGGAAGTACTTGTTTATCTACGGGACGAGGAATGGGACTTTTATACTTGGAGTTCAAACTGTACAGACCTGACACTAGTAGTCCATGAGTGTTTCAAACAGTCTTACAGGTGTTTTCAATATATTCAATAAGAGTAAGCGTGCAACAAAAGCTACCACTCCAGTTGCCCCTTGGGATAATACAGAGGGACACAGTTTTGAAGGGGAGTAGGTTGAAGCAGCTTGCTTGCAGAAGAGGAATGCACAGGTCAGTGTCCAGCCAGCATGGCTCAGCAATACATCCCTGAATGCCTCGGAAGGGAGACCGGTAAGGAAACGGAGGTGTACCAGCTGACGTGAAGCTCGGTGATGGAGATATGTAGAGGCACATTTGCTGGAGAGGAGGTGAAGCTGAAAGAGCTGTAGAGGTCCCATTAGCCCTGCTGCTGTAGCACGCTTGCTCCTTGCTGCCTTACAGCAGGGGTAACTGCACAGTTCCTCCGATCACACCTGGGCATCACCCATGTGGAGGCTGGGCTGGAAAAGGGTAGAAGTCAATCCTAAATTCAGAGGTGTGAGTGCGCCAGTATATTACGTGTGCCAGATGTGCCAAGCTCCGAGGCAAGAGCCCCAGACAGAAGTAAGTTTGGTTTTGGTTACTGGTATGTGGTTTATTTTGGGGGGAGGCACACTGCATTAACATGACACTCACACATTTCCCTAAGTAATTGTGTTTCCTCAGTGTGGATGCTACATATTTCGACTTGCAGGATGCCCTCCATTCCTGCAAGAAATGCTGAGATTTAAGAAATTTCTGAAAAGCAATGACCCTGAGTACAGAACTTTTACACCAGATGGCTTGTTAACATAACAGCTTCAGCCTTGTCCACTAAAACTTGAAATCCTACTGGAATAGAAACATGGGAAAGAAGGGACATTGATAGGTCATGTAGCTCAACATCTTAAAGAACCAAGGGTATTAAGAAAGAAAATAATAATGATGAAATTAATTGGAGCATCACAGAGAAAGATTAAAAGACATTTTTAAACTCTCTCATATGTGAGAATAAATTCAATCTTAGCATTACTGAAGTATAGTAGGAAGACTGTCATAAGGGGGATGAAAATATCATTTGTAACTAGTTTAGGGAAGGCTCAGCAGAGGAAGGGATGCTCTCCATCAGTTGCGCCCCCAGCCACTGGCAACTGCAGAACAGGGAGGCAATTCATTAAACTCTTCTTGTGGTGGAGCGAGGGAAGAAGATTTCATCATTGTGGGGTATTTCAATAAACATTATGCTTCCAGTGCTGTTCTTGGAATTCATTCCTAATTTCCTCATTGCCCAAAATATTGCATGTAACATTGGAGAGTTTTGTGCAGTACTCCTCTGGAGAGAGAGAAAGGAATGATTAGTTTATTATTACTGTAATGCAGCAGCTGATGGACAAGGGACCCTACTGTGCTATGTTCCCCGCAGACACAGAACAAAACTGTGATCCTGCTCCAGAGAGTTTGCAATCTAAATATAAGGCAAAAGGTAGCAGCTAGATGTGGCAAAGGGGTGCACGCATACACACACAGCCATTAGCGGGGGAAGAATACTAAAGAATACAAAAGGCAACAACCTTAACATACCCCTTTGTTATGTCTTCGTAGGAAACACATGAAAGTACTGTTTTGAAGGGGAATTTCAAAGAAGATAATGCGGTTTTCTTTGGCTATTTGTGTGAAGCCCCATCCAACAGAACAGGAAAAAATACGAAGGTGATCCTTTGAAAATCTAAAAAGCGGTTCATACAGTTTGGGATCAGATGCTGCTCACAGGAGATGGTGCATTTCTGCAGAATGAATAACAGAGAGAGCGCCTCTGAAATGAAAGGCAGGTGGGGTTGATGCAATATAGGAATGGAAGAGACTGAACTGATTCAAGACACGGTTGTACCACTTCAAGCCACTTGGAGTGAATGTGACTCCACAGTCCCTTCGCTTCTCTTGCCTTGCACTGGTGTGGGATGGATTGGATGCTTGACAGCTCAGAGCCCTAAAACAGATAGAAAACTAAGCCAGCTAAAGGAGTGGCTAGTTTTCAGTCAGTTTAACACCTTAAACAGGCTTGCTGCTGGCTAGGCAAGCACTTACGTCAGTGTAAGGCATAAGGAAAAGGAGCATATAGCTGTTGTCAGAGGAACTAACTGCCTTTTTGGCAAGTAGTTATCGCAGTGGCTCTGCCCTGGCTGTGTTATACGGAAAGAACCTGAAGGACTGGGAGCTGTCACCTGAGAGATCTGGAGTTTTTATGGTTTGGGATATTAGTGGCCCCAGCTCTCCATCACACCCTTCTGCTGGGGTGTGCAGCTCTTGTAGGGAGGGAGAGCAGAGGCTCACACCTCAGGCTGCTGTTCCCCATCCTTCCACAGACAAATGATGGCTTCTGCAGAAAGAGAGAGTCCTGCCCTTCCCACCATCACCAGCTGCATGCTCCTACTTTCCTCCTTCTGCTCATCCTAGAGTTTAGATCAGAAAACAAATCTGGTTGAAAATTAACCGTTTCATTTCCCTGACCTGGCTAGCTACACCACCAGGTGAATGGTGCTGCTTGATGCAAGGAAGGGAGTAGGAAGAAGTGATGCCCCTATTGACTGCAGTGTGAATTTATGTCAGTTAAAATGATCTGGTGCCTCTCCCATCTCAGGGCAGAAAGGGGCGTATCAGATGAGAGTCACAAAGGTCCTACTTACCAAAACTGTCTGCATAGTTGAGGGTCATAGCCTTGCTTACTGCACTCAGTAGGAAGTTCCATCTCAACTGGAAATCTGATGCCAGTTTTCTAAACTCCTCTTTACTCCTGCTTGGCTGCAGATAGAGTAAAAAATTGCTTTATGATAAAGTTGGTTGAAATAATTCCTTATTGCATTGCAGAGTCTTTCCCTGTACAAACTGCACACAAAGGTGGAACAAGCAGGTTTTTTGTTAGGATCCTAAAATAACTTAGGTTGAAAGGGATCTTTAGACATCATCTAATCCAGTCTCTTGCTCAAAGCATGGCCAGTTTAGTTCAGGCCTTGTCCAGCCAAGTTCTGAATATCTTCAGGATGGAGATTCCACAGCATTTGTAACTCTTCCCATGCTTAACTCCTCTCATGGTAATTTTTTTTTCTTTTTATCTATTGGAAATTTTCTTTGCTGCAACTTGTGTCTATTGCCTTATGCCCTATAACTGTCAACCCCCAGGAGAAGTTCTGCTCCATCTTCTCTATACCACCCCATGAGGTAGCTGAGGGTTCTATGAGATGAATGCACCAAAGAACTGCAAAGTACTAGTCTTAATGGAAAAAAAAAAAAAGGAAATAATCAAGCTAAAGAAGGACAGTTTACCCTGCTTCTTCAGAAAGGGGAAGAAAAAAAAAAAGACTTTAACCACTGCCCAGAGCGAAATTAATTGATCCGGCAACCAACCAAATGCAGTGGTGCTGTCAAGCTACTGCTAATTCTGACTCAGTGATGGAACAGGGACGGTAGAGTTGGTAACCTCTGGGAAGGTGCATATGCGAGGATGATCATACTTGAATCTTTCACAAGAGCTAGAGACATTGTACTAGAAATTATCACTCTCCTACCACCTGCTAAAAGTCGACAGTTTCATGAATCAATGATTTCAGGAATCATTAAGTGTTCTCTTCATTTTTACTAACATTTTTCTTTTGAATTTTGGTTTATTAGGGACTGTTACAATATGTGTCTACAAAAAGAGAGCAGATACTGAAACCGCCCGAGTGGATATATGCGCAGAAATATGCTTGTAGTTGTTTGCACAGATTGAATTTTTGTATGACAATTAATTCTCTCTTTTTCTGCAGCATGCATACATTGTATTTATGCAAATCTGCAGTCTGGTCAGGTTGCTAGTGTACAATGTAGCTCCTGCAGACTAGTGACAGTCAGCATGTAGCAGGATAAATGATGTGATCGCTCTTTCTTTTCTGAAATTATTAAATTAATTTTATACCTGAATGACAAAAGCCTCAAGATTTGAAGACATACAGTTCAGGAGAACCCGAATATCTGTGGAAGGTGCCAGCAAAGACATTAAGTCGTTCAAGCCTATGAAATATAGAAGGAAGATCATTACTTGAAGTGATTGGCTTGCTTTCTGGTTTGTTTCTTCAGTTTTTAGCTTTTTTTCTTTTCTCTTTAGCTTAAAATATATTAAGACATCTGTTTATAGCATTATGATTAATAATTCCTCCTTTAGTGGGGAATAGTACCCTACTTTGAAATCAGCCAGAGTTCATATTTATGTCCATTTCCACCAGATCTACACTGACCTAGTCATCATGGCGAGAATAAACACTTCAAATGCGAATGCTGGAACTTGGTTATATGCAATACCAACTTACTTATCTGAGATTTCATGTGGTTGAGAAAAAAAAATCGTTTTATCTGTTGAGGGGGAGAAAACAGTTTTAAAACAATAACAGAAAATACAGAATATTCTGTAGACCATCAGAAATGTAAATTATATTGCCAAATACCAATGCAGCTGTTCCCCTAAAAGCTTGGAACCTACCACCCAGTGCCAGACGGTACAACACTATTGCACATCTCTGAATTTATACCCTTCCAACTGAGACGTCTTCCTTCAAGAATGCATATCGACAGGATCTGTGAAACCTTGCTTATTATAAATAACAATTTGGAACAGCAACAAAAACAGAGAATGCAATAAATCCCCCTTGGAAAGAATACGACCATCATTAATATAACGAGCAAATGTAATAAAAGCATTCTGCGCAGTGTTTTTGATTTTAAGCTGTATATAAATATTATTTAAATGGTTCTCCTGATGGTTCTGTGAAGAAGGCAAATTATTATTCCTACTGAAAGCAGTCACGGAAAGGCTGTGGTGCATCCCTTGTCAGCGAGCGAGTCGGTGGCAGGCCAGGAACAAAGAGCTGAGGTTTCCCCCCGTCAGTTCTATGCACAGCCTTGTCCAACTTGCCCGTCTCTTGCTAATAATTTAAATGGCAGCCCATTAATCTAAAAATTAAGTTGCCATTATGTTCCCATCCTTTTTCATTAAGCTGGCAAATGCATTATGTCATGGCTGCATACAAACTGTGTATTTTATTGGTTGCAGCAGCACATCGATCCCACAGGCCGCCATACAGTGAAAGGGCATGAAAGCTGAAAGGCCAATAGTCCTCATCCACTTCAGCATACAATATTTTAAAATCTGGCCACAAGAAATGATTTTGTGTACTTCGATTCATAACAGAGGAAAATGAGAAATACAACTCTTGGAAACTTCTTCTTGTCCAAGAAAACAATAAAAAATTAATATCCTTGCTTGTCAACCTTCTTCTAGAAGATACATCATTTACTAACAAACCCCACTCCTGCTGCCACAGAAAGCTTTAAGAGAGAGTCAGAATGGAAAGCCTTTCATTCTTAACGTTTAAAGTTAAAAGGATAATATTACATGCTGCATTCTCATTTTTATTGGCACTTTTCCAGTACTTTGGGTTACAGCAAGACTGTAATTCCCCTTAGTGCAGATGCCATGAATAAACAAGAGGAAATGCTGGAGCTTTAACAATGGCAAGCAAGAGCTTCAGTGGATAGACAAAATATAGCAAAAAAATATTACATTTGAGCTCTATGTCATTCTGCAGCTCCTCCGGATTCCTAAACTTCTTTTGAAAGAGGTTTCCAGGCACATCCAGAAATCCCTGATCGATGACAGCATGCAAGTCTGATCGCAGAACAGTGACTTTGCTGTTGCTGTTCAAGACTGTTCTCATTGTCTATAGAGAATAAGAAAACAGTTAATGCCTTTCATTTTCTCAAGCCCTTAACTCAGTCAAAAAGCTTCCCTTATTCAATACTAGACTTTATATAACCAGTCTCCAAACTGGGTGTGTGTGTGTGTGTGTGTGTGTGAAATCAAAGGAGATGAATCTTAAGTTGTCTTCAAGAGTTTTTTGTTCTGGGAGATATTCTTTTCAATGACACTCTGTGTTGTTGTCTGTGATGGAGCAGACAAGGCATTACATGCTTGAAGTATCTGGGCAATTGCCTGGGCAATTGGTTTTTCCTAGAGTTATTATAGTTACGCCAAATAATGGTATTTTGTCTCAAACATGGAATGGTGTATCAGGGCCGACTTTCCCTCAATGTTACCTGTCCTTAGTACATGTTTCAATTAAATTCAAAGGCAAGTTTTCTCAAGTTGCCCAAACCTTTGAGAAGGTAAAAATAACATTAGAAATATGGTATTAGTTAAAATAATATTAGCTGGGATTTTATCCCATTTATCTGCTTATGAGTCATTTGTGAATGAATCTGGCTTCATATTTGTCCCAAAAAGTATTACTCACATAGATATTGCAAACAATTTTCAGCATAACATTTGATCCTTATCTCTTCACTTTTTTTTTTTTAATTAATTGCTAATATCACAGAGTATTGCTTCAGATTCTTGATGAAATGATGAAAACAGTGAAGGAAATTAAACCTGAATCTGTTAAAATTTGTTAATCCATACATTTACTCTCTCACTTCTGTACTGAAATCAGTAAGATCCTAAAACCTTTGTTGAATTTTGGGCTTCTATATGAATAATCCATGTCCAGTTGGGCCTTCCAGAGGAAAAATATTTTTTCAGAAAAACTTTAGGATTCCTAAACGTTTTAACAAATCCCATTCACCAGGTGCTTACCATGACCCCGCAAGCAGCAGTGGATGCAGCTGACCATTTGTTTGCAAACATCATTCCCAATCTAGCAATTTTTCTTTCTCATCATTCTGCTAGCTTTACTGAAATACCAAAGGCAGTCTGCTTCTCACTCGGTAATCCCCTTCATCTAAGTCAAAGACAAAGTCTTTTTTCTTATTTTACTTGGAGTTTCCAGTGTCAGAAGAAGAGCTGCTGCTTGCAACAAGAACACACAACCCAAAGGCTGGGAATTACCAGGGGCAGTATCTTCAGTGCGCTGCTAGCACCCGACTCCATGCCCCAGTGTTTTAGACTGGTCCGTTTAGCCATTGCACTTCACTATACTAAATATAATTCTCTAAATGACTGAGAGCCAGCTCTGACAACACTTAAACACAGCTTACCAGAGGCAGGAATCAGCCCCAGGAAATGACAAGCATCATATTCACATTCTTTTCTCGAGGGAATTTGCAGCTTTTTATGCTCTAATTACTTCTGCATGTCCAGGTAGTAGCAGCTGTCAGCCTGCTTTATCTACACATGATGGGAAAGTTACTTTTTTTTTTCTTTTGAATGCTGACCCTGCCAAAATTGTTCCTGTTTTCTCACCAGGTGGTTAAATTATTGCAAAGTAGTCTACAAGGGATGGTGTGGTTACACCGTTCAGAGGCTGCAGCTGCACAGCTCCTCCCTAGTACTTCTCATTAGGACTGCTCTCACCTGCTTTGACCATCAGTCTCTAGTTGAAATTCCAGGTGCATTTTAGACAGAGAAAACTGAGAAGGATGATTAGAAATATCAAATAACTCCTATGTGAGAAGATGAGATAAACTTCAGCTTCAGATAGAAATAACTGAGGAAGGATGTGATGGAGGTTTGTAGGGAGAACTGCATGAAGAAGGGTAGAAATTTTAGAATAATAAAAGAAAACATTTTTTCACACAACAAATAATCAAACCCTGGAACTCACTGCCCCAAGAAGTTGTGGATGCCAAAATCAAGCTATTAAACACCAAGATGCAGATATAACCTTCATCTCAGATTGCTGGAAGCCAGGAGAGTACAATGGAGGAGGAGCAAGGTATCACTTGCTCTGCTCATACCCACTTTGCATGAGCATCTGATGAGGCCCACCAGGGAAAATGGGATATGAGTCCACACAAGCCTAGGATCGGGTCTGACTGACTAAACCACTCAGTGGTCCTTTCTGAGGGACGTCCACCTCCCCATGAAGCATCTGCATGTTTCTCACAAGCCGAAAATCTTAAACACCCGTGGTGTTCAGCTAACTATTTTCTGGTGTGCGTTGGACATTTATTTCCTACGCTGTTTTGCTGGAGCCCAGTAGCCATGGCTTTGGCAAGATCTCTAACAGAAGCTGTAATAGAGGCTATGTAACTGCTGAAAGACTATGGGGATGCTCTTTTACAAGACTTACATAATTTCACTTCTTGAAACTATTGTTTTTAAATTGTGCGGGACTAACCATCAGGTACACTGGAACACCTTTGCCCTTCCCTTGTATTTTAAAGAGGCTCTAGAGAAGGTGGAAACATCATTCACTTGTGAGAACAGTGCCAAGAGCTCATTAGCATGAAGAAAAACCAGGCTCAGAATGTGCTCGGCTGTAAGTGCAGATCTGACCCAGCTCCTCAGGTCTGTGAGGTTCACTTTGTGCTGGTTAAACAGCGTAAAGGGGACATAGAGCAGCCAGAGGCTGCCACTAGAAAATTCCCCCCAACTAGGCTGAAATTCTCTTGCCCTCAATCTTGAGGGTGTAAATTCAATGTTGACTCTGCAGCTTTTCTGTACATTAGGAATAGGCAGGGAAGAAGCAAAAAGCTACAACCAGCCCCTTGACATCATGGCTCAAGCACAAGAAGAATGATGGTAAAGTCTGAGTGCGCAAATCAAATGCAAATGACTGGGAATAGCTGGCACTTGCAGTCTTGCTGGATCACATTCTTCGATGCATAAGAAGCACTGTTTAGAAGCACATGAAGCTGAGCTTTTCAAGTGTTTAGTATCTCCAAGGGCTGCTGCAGTAAATGGGATCTGCAAGTGCTCAGCACCTCAGAGAAGTCAACCTTTTGCCTGTGTTAGTGCACCTATGCATGTTTGTGCATTATTATTATTTTTAAAAACTTTTTAAAGTAAGTGAGGTGTGTCTTTTGTATGTTGCTGGTGACGAAGTTTTCCCATAAAGAAAAGCTACATTTACTAAGGAAGAACATGACACTGCTGTGCAGTCCAAGAAGCCCCAGTTCCCTTCCTTCCTCCCCTTTACTTTGGGGACACAGCGTAGTGATTTAAGCCAGGCGGCATGTTGGGAAAACCTTGTACTTGCTGGTTGAAGAAGAGGAGACAACATATCACCTGTTCTCTTCTGCTTTGTTCTCCATTCGTGACCTATCTGTTCTGTCATGGCCCAGACCACCTCAAAACCCAAGGTTTTGGAAACATCCAAGGAGACCAACAGAAGGAAGGCTGCAGGGAGGGTACAGCCCTTCATAATAACGCAGCACTGAATAAGTGCAGGCTAATGAAACAATTTACTTTGTGGTGTTCAAAGGGTTAAAAATGCAGCTCCTGGATGCATCTCCTTTGTCACTGTAGCTGAGAAGAATGATACTGTAGAGCAAAAAGCAGGCAGAGATATTAATTGTTATAGAGATTTTTGTCTCTTTCTTCCTGAGGAAAAAAGCCAGTCTGAGTGATGACCCTGAGGAGGAAAGTTCAGAGGAAAGTTCCCTACAGCACTCCTTCCAACACTGTCTGGTCAGAGGATGGAGAAGATTTTGCCAGCTGATCCCTGGGATCCATGAAAAAGGTGAGGGTCTTGTGCCCTTACAGACCTCACACCCTGCTCCCTGACCATGCAGCTTCTCTGCAGCCGGCATATTAGTGATTGCCCTTGTGCAGGCTGCTGCAGTGCTCGTCAGAGAGGGTGGTCAGGACGCTGCATAAAACCAATTTTAGAATAACTCCAGCATGTGCTATCTGACTGGCTTTGGCATGGCTGAGCGAAGATACTGGAAACTGTCGTCTGAATCCTTCTAGCTACTATGTTCTCCTCTCCACGAGGGACCATTGACCATATGTCAGAGGCTTTCACGAATCCATAGGGAGGACAAGGCCCCCTCAGCATACTTACAGTGTGGGAAGAGATGGGTAGGAGGGTGAGCATGATTTGGACCATGGTCAGTATGCAGCTAAGAACACCTGTGCTGCTGCTGTTGTCCTACAGTGAAGCAATAGTCCAAACTGCAGATGGGCTTCTTGAGTGAATGAGATGCCCAGTTTTTTTGTTTCATGGATTCTGGAACATACCTTGGCCATGTTAGAAAGGTCTGTCTTTCTCCTGAGTCTTTTTATAAACACTGCAACTTCTGTTAAAGAAAAAGAGGCGGGTGTTTCGTATCATTAATATTTTACAGTCTAAAAGAAGTTAATGAAGACAGATCTTTTAAGTTAGACAGTAGATCCCTAGGGGAGCAACAGGTGAACGGAGGGCACAGCGGGGGCATGGAGCCAGCATTATGGGCTGGACTGGGCTGGGGACCCTCGCAGTTTAAAGCTTGAAAGCAGAAGCTGATTCGTAGTTACAGGAAAATCGAGTATAAAGCAACTTACAAACTTCTGTAGACAGGCAATGGTTTTCAAGGGAAAATTTCCGTTTCTCTGAAGTTTGTACAAACCAGAAAGACCAGGATGCATATACAAAGGGTCACAGCTGAATAATTACATATACTTCCATGCACACACATGTTAAAAACACATTACTAAGTTTGCTCTGTCAAGCATTCAAATGTAAGAAATGCCAGAATTAAGACTGTCTGCAAGCCTTCCTTGAGCATATGAATGCTAATACAATTTTTTGTCTATGCAGGAGCCCTGCTTTGCCACTGAGGAGTTGTTCTTCACTCAATGAGCAACTGAGCAACATTATGTTTTAGCCAGAATCTTCAGCATCCTATATAAATATATGCATGTATGTACATATTTACAAACACACACATACACACACACCTTTGTGTAGTACAGATTTTTTCAAATCCTCCTCTAATGACAGAGTCATAGTTTCCCTATGGGACTATGGCTTTTTTTCCTTTTATATTGAACTGTGCTATAGCCTTTAATTAATTTATCTGCATAAAACAACTTGCAAGGTGAAGAGACAGAGCAATACCTAAATTTCAGAGGGGAGACTGCATATTATTCAGTCATCTGCACAGCCAAAGCAATCATGGCAAGAGACAGATCTTTAAAAAGATTCAGGTACACTTTAATTTACCATGAATTGGGAACAATTTTGGCTTAAATTTGTTCTTACACATTATCGGAGACTATTTTTAACTGTATCCCAACTAACTCTATTCCTCACTACTATCGAAGTTACATCAGCTAAAAAAGCTTTTAAAATAATTTCTTTAGAAGTCAACGTAACACAATCTTCTCTGCAGTTTAAGCAAAGATTGTTTTATGAAAATCTCTCTATTACTCAAACATACCTTTAGATTTGGATGTTTGCAGCAGTAAGGGAAACTCTTGCAAAGCATTAAGCAGCCAAAGTTCAACATTTTTACTGAACAATCTGATTGACTTCATGTGTTGCACAGGCACTTCCTCCAGGAAATCGTGAAGTAGGATGTTCTCCATTTCCTAGAATACAAATTCATGGAGCTGCACATGATTGGTGTACTACGGGTATTTACAGCAGCATGAAACAAAATTGTATTGACAGTTTAAGTGTAAAGGTAAAGAAGCCCATTTTTTTCTTCCAATTAAGCAATAGCTAAGCTACATTTATTAGCAGAAGGAAAAAGATGCTAACAATGAATGTAGTTTCCTGAATTAATTACTAGACACTACTTAATGACCTGCTGTAAATAAGAAGCAAATTATTTTGATCAGAAAACTCCATATTTCTATGTGGAATGTCACCGAGAAACGCAGTAGTGTTCTCAAAGAAAAATAATTCTCGTAATTTGGAAAACAGTTATGAGTCGAAATTTCAGTCACATAACCTCATGCCAGAACCACAGACCGCATTTATAACAGCATACGCTATTGATATTAGGGACTTTCAAAGGAATATATAGCAGCAAAATGGAAGTTATCTCAAATTCCACTGGCTCCTTTCAAAATCCATACTGTGCTGTCTCAGAAGAAGCCAAAGAACAGACTTGAGGTACAAACAAAAATCCCATTGTACAGCACAGAAGAAACAGCTGTCCCTTCTCCTCAGGTAGAACTACCAAAAAGGCACAAACACATAATAACATAATTACAACAACAAGTGTGCCTACAGTACCTTGAATAGCTGCCTATCATAGCTTTTGAACAGCTGGCATACATCTGGCAAGGACATAAGTGCTATTCTTTCAGGCTGCAGAGACCTCCAGAATGACATGATACAGTCTTCCACCTGTCGCACAAAGTCCTTTGTGAATTTTCACTGATTTTACACTTGTGAAATGTGAAGCGTAATTCCGTAAAACAACACACGTAAGCGCAGAAGCAGAAGAATGACTGTGGAGCTGGGCTCCTTGCCTGGCCCCGTCCTGGCCGGGCTCCAACATAAAGTGGAAGCATCCTGGGGCAAGAAGCTGAACCTCCCAAGGCAGCGTAAGAAAGAGGAAAGAATTGTCCCATGGATATACGGATATAATGAAAGATATGGGTCCATGGCCTTGTGTTTTGTGCTGGGCTCAGACCTGTTGATATGCCAGGAGTGCTTAGGATATGCCTACAAACTCAGATTGTCGGAGCATAGCATGTTCATTAAGAACTCCTGAATAATTTGACTGAATGCTCCTTTTGTCTATAAGTGATATCTACCTTAGATCAAACCATCACGTAAATAAGCTACACAGAAACACTTTTATCCTCAGAGTTGTTTGCTGTCGTCAGAATGAGTGTTATTAAAGCAAAGGCATACCTTGTCAAGCTCGCTCTCTCTCACCATGTGTAAAATATCTCGACAATGGCTGTAGTACTCATTGGCAAGCAGTACAATCTGGAGAAGGTGACCAAAAAGAGGGTACAAAAAGATCACACAGGCAAAGAGCTAACTCATTTGATGACCGAATACTTGAACGTACCATTTCGTAGGGGTATTTCTTCCCTAGCTCTTGCTCCCAAAGATAGAATCTGCTGAATTCTGGCCAAGGGTACTGAAATCTCTCTTGTTCAGTCTTCAGATAAATGACAGATGGAGAACAGTGCAAATTCTTGCTCTCAATGCATCAGAATTTATTTTGAACAATATAAAAAAAAAGATCACAATTATCTTGTCAGTTCTGTTAAAGGTATTAAGCACTTTCTTGAAATTGTATAACATGATTTTTTAATACAATGTATTTTTTCAGAGGAATGCTTGTCCTTTTTTTTAGAAAGTAGGGGTGGATGAAAGAAACAAGCATGACTGACTAAATATTTAAATCCTAAACAGTACATGAATTTCTTTTCAAAACCAGTGAATATGTAATGCTATACATATCTTCCACATATATTTTCTATAGCACTCATGTCACAGTTGTAACCTTCTAAATAAGGGTGCAGATAGTCGGCTCTGCTGCCGGGGTGACAGCACATTTCTCATCAGCCGTCATTACATCCACTTCAGAGCACTCATTACTGCACCCGAGTGCTGTGTAAAAATAAGGCAGACATCCAGTCTCTCCTTTTTTTCCTCGCTTTGGTCCGTATAAGTTTGCTGCTCATGCTCTGCTGGCTGGCTTCCAACAACGCCAGTGTCAAGCCGTCCCATGACAGCACGTTCATGGGAGAACTGCCACAGGTTAGCCTCGCATCTGCCCTTTTCAGCGAGCAGGGGTTGCGCTCTTTTTCCTTAATCATTTCCTAGTATTTAAACACTTATCATGCCAATAAACTCTGAGCACATTGAAAAGACACCGGCTCAGCAGCATGAGGGTCTGTTACTGTGGGCCTCAGGCAAGGAAGGTTGTGCCCTGCTAACTCCCTTAATATTCAAAACCTGGGCTGTCAGCCACAATTTCCACTCTCAGCACAGATAAAATTATTTGAGCTGACATTAAGACAACAAAAATATTTAGCTACCAGGTGAAATAGATACCAGCTACCAGGAGTGGGGGAAGTAAGCATTTAGTGAGATTACACAAAGATTATTTTGAAGAAGATGATGGGTTAACTGTATTTCGTCAGAACATATTATATAGCAGTTCTAATTAAACACACAGATAGACATTTTCTTATAAGTCTAATGCATCCGAAACTCACTGTTCTTTTTTTTTGGCTATTGCTCTTGTAACCAGCTGCATTTCCATAACTGCAGGCGTTTCCACTGTGGTAAAATATACAACAGAAAAAAACCTTTTAAAAAGCTCACCAATTTATTCTGTATTTAGTAAGAAAATGAGCTCAGACTGGATAGAGTGCACTAGGTTGGAGCATTGTGTCTGGGAAACAAACCCTGCTCTCTTTCCTGTCATCCAGTAGCCCCATGATTTTCTAATGAGTCTGAAGACCGATTTCTTAGTTTTAAGATAAAACCGAACCGTTCATTACAATGACGGCAAGGTGTTAGCCATTTAACCGTGCAATGTCTTCCAACTGCTTGCACCAAAATTGTGGGTTTGTATTTGTAGTTGGAGTTCATTCAGAATGATAACAGTAATTATAAACATGCAAATAATGAAAGCACAATCAGCCTTGTGCTTTGATTTCACAGTAATTACATTTTCTGCACCCTATATCTGTCTAGATGGCATTTTGTTTCTGGCTTTCCCCCATTTACTTTGCCAGCCTGCTGTGATGGTCCACACAGTCAGAATTCACCTGGACCTGCGAAGGCTTGACCACCGGCTTTCGGCTGCAAAGCCAGCGATGCAGGCACAACAGGCTACTTGCTTTCTTTACCATCTCCTACCTCTCTCCCTGCCTGTTTTGCTGAGGCTAATCCTACAGGAGGGAGAGGCAATGTTGCTAGTGAAAGGGACGTGCTGTGAGAGTTGGATTCCTCCAGTCAAGCCCCCATCTGCTGCTGACACCTGCTCACTGTCTGTGAAGGCATTTCAAACTCCAGGGTCCTTTTGGCCTCGGCTATTTTGAAGGGTGACAGGCAGGGGCTTTGTAGAAAATGTGCTTCCACTGGTGACTGCCAACACTCAGGCTATCTAATCAGATCCTGGCTGCTGGCTTTCACTGCTGTGATGTATTATAAACCAGGGTACCACTGTACGTCCTGAAGGGACAGAGGACAAAATGTAAGAGTTTATCTGCTTGGAAACTCACGCCATGGAAAATGCCTCCTCTCGCTTCACTGCTGACCACAGGACTGACCCTTGCCACCTGAAAAATTACCTTTCCCTCTGCCACTGCTCTCTGCCATGAAGGCGGTGCTCCAGTGAAACAACCAAACCGGCTGCTGAAGACAGGGCACAACATTCATGTTGGGTATGTTTGGTAACGCTATTGACTCTTTCTCCCAGACATTTTAGAGTTGGTGGCTGGACAAAGGGAAGAATGTGCAAGTAAAGATGTTTCATAACACTTTTCTCAAACGTGTCCTTCCTGCAGATTTCTAAAGACTGTGAAACAAAATTAATGAATATTTTCCAGCTCCTGCTCTTTCTGAGAAGGCGGTCAGCTGTATCTTCTGCTGCTGCTGCTATGGCAACGCATATCAGCATTGCTCTCCTCCGGTGGGCTGCCTCCCTGGCAGGCTGGCTCCCCGCTCCCCCCACGCAGGGAGGGCGAGGTGCGACAAGGGGGGCTGCGTGGGTCCTCCCGCGCCCCAGCAGCCAGCCGGGAGGGACCTCCGTGACGATTAAGTGCAACTACCTACGGAAAGCTAACATCTATGTGCTCCCGCTGTTAGCAAAGGGGGTTCAGACTCACCCGGTGCCCGCAGAGGTGCTTGGCTGCCAGGCAGAGCTGCTCGCTTCCCCTGGAAAGTGGTGCCTGGGTAAAGACAGGACACACAAAAAGAGGAGGTGGGTGGGAGAAGGGGAAAACGGGTGACAGCAAAATCACAAGGAGTTTCGCCATGTCTCTTGCAGAGTTTGCATGATGCTATGGGGTGGGAACTAGAGCTAAAATGGGAAATACAATGGTGGGGATGACAAAAAGACTAGCAGAGGAGGCGAACGGGAAGGACAAAGGAGAAATGAAAGGAGGGAGGGTGGTGAATGTGTGTGCTGTTGATTGTCAGATTACACTGAGATTAGAAAAGCTAATTTGCTAGAATCATATCAGATTTTTTTTTATTAAAAAATCATGGGTTTGCTTCACTAGAAAGTCAGAAGCCCAAACCTTCCCTATTACTAGAACCATAAAGTAACTCTTATGAAGCCAGAACTCACCGGCATTTTTTTAACGCTGCTGTACTCCAGTACTTGATCTGCCAGAGCAAGTACCATTGTAGGAAGAGCTTGTCCTCAAAGCTCCCATTCCTAGAGGTTACCTTATTGTAACACAAATCAGTAAAATACCAGATTCACTTAAATCTCCGTAATATATTTGGAGACCTCACTGGGTGCAGTTGTGTTTATTTTTGCTACTGCCACACCACCATCATCAGAGTTGCAGTACACATATCTTCAAAAAATCCAAGATTTCTAAACGAACCAACTCACAGGTGCTGTATAAGAGCATCCTCATCACTCCAACTCAGCCAACAGACACATCTGAGGCCCTGCTAACTATCAAAATGCAAATGCCTTCTTTGTAGTCAAAGGCAAACCGTTAAAATCTTACTGCCATTTCTATTGCACCAGCAAGCAAAGCTCCCAACCTGCCAGAGCCTTCACGGGTCCAGTTCCTCACTACCAGCGCCATGTCAACTGCCGACTACCTTAATATGGTGAAGAGATAGTCTTTTCAGTAATTAGAGAGAGGGGCATTGTAGTTTTGAAACCGTCCCTTTCTTCACCAGCCCGCAGGTTGGGTGGATGTGTTGGTCTCTCAGCTGGGCTCCCGGCTCCATCTTCCCCTCAAGTAGATGCACCAGAAGAAGCATCTGCCTGTTGGACTCTGTTCAGGCATGGGAGGGAGCAATAGTTATTTAGGACACATTCCCTACTCGAACAGACATCCCCTGTCTCTGCCAGAGGGAAGTGGCAACAAGCCAGAGAGAAGTATATCCCATTAGCTGGGTCTGGTCCACAGACCAGTATTTGGACTGCATTGAAATGGTATATTAAAAATCTTCTTTGCTATAATTTGGAAATTTCCACACCAACACACTCTCAAAAATTGAGATGTTATGGGTCAAATACCCCTGCTGCAATTATACGATTACCTCTGCAAGACCAAAATTTGTTCTTGCAGGCAGAAAAGTCTTCAAGTTTTCATTACTCTTTCTAAATTTCAATTTTCTATTTAACAAATAAATCTAGAATTTGCCATTTCTGGTTTTATCAACTTCATTGGATGATGAAAAACTAGTTCTGATTTCAAAAAATACTGAAGCCTACTGAGAAGACAGTAAAGATGAGGTATTTCCTTGATGTGTTCCTATTTATTTGCAAAGAATGTACAAAACTCTGAAAACAGATGGAAACAAACTCGCTTATTTGGTCAAAGCTGCTGCTTATTTTGTATATGTGGCCTAATTATTTTTTTTAGAGTTGTGCTACTCATGCTTCTCTGGCTTTGTTTTGTGCTTTTTTACTGCTTTCTCTCCATTTTTTGCTGCTGTCCTTTATCAGACACTAAGAAGCAACTGTGACACCCGGCCGCCCAGGTGTTGCGGGTGTGCACGTTGGCTCGGGACAGGGACGTGTGGCTGCATTTAGAGTGGAAGCTGTTCTAATTTCAGCTGTCGGTCTTCACACAACAGCTTAGTGACTTCTTATAACTGTCTTAAATGAAGGAAGCATCAGACAAGATAATTTTGTAGTTGAGACTTTTCTGTTGCAACTAGAAAGATGATCTTTGTCTTAACATGATCTTTATATTTTGATTTTTTTTTTAAATCTGAAAAGTTATCCCAAGAAACTATATCAAGATCACTAGATGGTTGGTTGATGTCAGCCCTTTCCCTGGAATACACCTCCTTTTCCTTGGTTTGACCAAATTAAATATAGTTTTCTAAAAGTAGGTGTCTGAACAGGCACCTCTGGCAGCTGGTGGAGAAGGAGAGGGAGGCTTGCAGCCAGTGCAGTGGCTCCCCTACGGTTAAGCATGGGCTGTAGTGTGTTCCCGAACCGGTCAGGGAACATGGCTTGTTTCCATGAAATGGGCTGAGGACACAAGCTATGCTGGCCTACGTGGTGCTCCTGGCTCCTAGCAGTGGCTAAAGGCTTTGTTTCTGCACCTGGCCTGGACTTAGCCAACATCGCTTCTTTGGTTCCTCCTACTTCTTGTAATTTTTCAGCATGTTTCTACACTGGGAGGAAAAAGAGCAACTGTTCAAATTGTCCTGTTCTCTCTCTTATCCCTTCCATGACCAGGACTAGCAGCTCTCCTACTATGCCCAGTGAGGCTGCTCTTTTCAAGTGATGCTGCAGGGAAACACCTTTCTTTCCCTGAAGAAGAAATACCAGCAGAGAGGCAGCCACAGACCTGCAATGTGCCTTGAACAGTGTCCAAGACCTTTCCTCGTTACAGATGTCAAATCTTAGGCCTCTTCTGGTTATACTGGGTGCACAGGTAGTGAGGGATATCACTTCAGTAAGGGTCTTATGGGAAACGAGCCTCAAGTTGCCTATGAATAATTTCTTTGGTCTCACAGCAACTGATTGCCACTTGATCATCTGCAGAACCTGATCCTCTGCCCTGTCCCATTCTTTACTGGTGTCACTCTATGGCCTTCTGCAGCATTACTCTGCTGTAAAACCTGTGGAGAAGGGCAATAAACCTATGGGTATAATCTTCCCGTTCTCTCACAGAGCATGCATTCAATTAAGTAACTATCATCATGTGAAATATCACAGGCACTGAAACAGCTTTCGTCATCACCAGAATACCTGGAGGCTTTATAGGCTGACTTGCATCCCTCTAACATTCATGCTATAGAAAAATTCTGTATCTCCATTTTAAAGAATGAAAACCAAAGTACAGAATTTATCCATATACACCTTAAAGTCATGTACAAGTCTGTAAGAGAGTGAGGATGTGAGCTTGGTCTCCAAAGTCCAAGGCATAGGCTGCCCCTATTTTTCTTCTGTGCATTTAAAAGGAGTGTAAAACTGCTCAGGGGTGGCAGCATTTCCCTTCCTTTTTTCTGGGGAGAAAGGCAAGCCTGTGGTTTGTTTATCTCAACCATGAGCTTAACCACGAGAACTCTTCCTCGCCTGCCTCCAGCTGGAACGTGCTCATGTCTACAGTTTAGTCTGCCAAAGTATCTTACATTCGTCAATTATTTTCAGACTTTTAATTTTTGCAATCAACTTATACTCGTCTTACACATTTTCTCATTGTTGTTTCCGTACAAGAGGTGATTTTAAAAACTGAAATTTTAAAACAAAGTGAAGGCAGTATTTTCAAAGTAACATGCCTCATTGTTTCAAGTAGTAAAAAAACCCAGATAACATGATTGCGTGTAGGACTCTTCAAAACAGTGCATTTATACTTTAATACATATCTCTTCAGCCTACTGTTTAACACGGAAGGTGCTATGATGGCATGAAGCAATTGTCAATATGTTTATTTGAGCTCCCATTTAGGGTCTCAGTATATTAAGCTCCTCTTTTAGCTTTGGCACGAGTTCCTACTCTTAAGATCTACGTGGCTAAAACGTCCAATTCAAGGAAGTCTGATTAGGCAGGGCATGTTTTCAAAATGGAGCTTCTCTATTAGGGCACAGCACTTAAGGACACAGCACTTTTACAGTGTGTATAATAATAAGAAAAATATAATACTGTTGTCAATGTTCAACAGATGATTTACAGACTTTTAGATGCAGAAAATATATAGACTGTCATGTGACATTTTATGATTAAAACATTTAAAAAAACAAACCTGTGATAATTTTTTTCAGACAGAAGAGAGTAATAACGTGCATAAAAGGAAGAGTTCTTCTTGATAGCTATTCCATCATAATGATACCTAGAAAATAAAAAAAAAATGAACCAACAAACATGATTTTCAACAAGTCAGCAAATAATTCATATTCCTCCTTTGAAAGCAGATGATCATCCTATATAAACAAGAAAAGACCAAGTAAAATAGCTACATTGTTTTTTTTAAATTCTGTTGAAAATGTATTTTTCCCAACAGAAAACAATTGAACAAACTGTTTATTAACTCTTTTTAACAGTTTTTGCAGTGGAATGATACCTTCTTCTAAACAAACACACATAAGCTAGTGCATGGAGTGCAACAGATTTGTACAGGACCCTTAGTGAAGTCAGGGACCAGAGTCCCAGCTGACAGAGGACCCCATATCCCCATGGTAGTTGAAAGATTTAGTGCAGTTGTTCCGCAGCCATTCATGGTAGTTTAGGGACCGGGTGGTCCATCGGTGGTCATGGCAAGCTAAAACCCAAGAAACCCACCAGACCTCCTCTAAGGTTTATCCCAACCTTGGTGAGCAGCAGAGTCGCCATCCCTGCTACCCAGGTGCTACCAGCTGGCTCTTCCCCAGGTCACTGGGAAGCCAGGGGAGCAGCGCAGTGGTTTTGGGCCACCAGCTGCCAGCAGAGAGAGCCATCATCTCTTTTGCTGATGGGAAGAGAGAGCATGGAGGCTGGGGGCTATCACGCACCCATCCCAAATCCTGCCAGCTATGAGGAGAAGCCTGGGAGTGTCTGCGGTAAGGCACTCCCAAAATAAAGAATCTCACTGGATCAAACTGATAGCAAGTCCAGACTAGTGGAGAAAAGTCGTAGATCAAGTAAGGGCATGTCAGCCTCAAAGCCAGTACTTGACAGCTATTCAAAATGTTTGTAAAATTGCTGTGTCTCAATGCCCTTAAAACATCCCTTTTTCCAGTCTGGATGTTCAGAGTGTGATTATAAGTTTGGACATTGAATCGATGAAAGAGTATCAGACTCTCTGTGCTCTAGAAGAGAGGGAAGGGAAAAGAAAGGACATGCAGGAGGAGGATCTGAAGTGGTCCAATTTAAGTGGTTTCAAACTGTTTACAACATTTCCATTGACCACCAGTACATGCTGGGTCACTCCACAGATATGTACAGGGATGAAAAGCACAACACAGACATTAATCACAGCTGCCACCCCCGTGCATCCCGGAGCCAGGCTTTCCTGACCCAGTGTCTCAAGAGCTCTGAGTAAGATTGTGATGTCTGGCAGATGCCTCATGCAAGCCATGCTGTAAAAGGTATTACAACTCAAAGCACTGATTTTTTAAAAACCAGTCTGATCTGGAATTCATGCGCTACCAAAGCAGCTCTGATGTGGTGATTTTCATGGAATTAACTCTATTTTAATGTACTTGGTGACATCACGAATCACTCTGGATCTTGCGATGTGTTACAGACTTGCAACCAACAATTCAGCTGCTGTATTACAGTGCTGGAGCTGAACATTCAGCCATTTTAAAATTTTATTAGAACAGTTACAAATAACATTTTCAAACAAAGGTAGCAACACCAATACCTGGTATTCCCTCTTGTGCCCAGCCTTCTCGTCCCCAGACCTGGGAAAACTAACCGAATAAGCTAAAAAAACAAACAGAAAATTAGAGATATTTGGTAAATTAATTCTAAAACGCAAAAACATATCTGCCACATTTTTTTCTCCTTAATCACTTCTTTTGCTTTCCATCATTTGCAAGCTAATACCTGTTCTTACATACCTCTCAAAGGGTAACTGTTGAAATGAACTCAATCAGGCTTTTGCGGATCGAAATCTAAGTACTTTAAGGGATTACTTCCCTCAGGTAGGAAATTTTAGACTAGTCTGGTTTACCTTGCACTGACACACAGTCAGTGCACACAGCAAGAGACCACCCGCAGTCAGGTGGGGTATATCTGCTCGGGGAACTCAAAGGTGCCGTGATTCTCCAGTACTCTGCCAGACCTGCAAGCCTTACTTGTTTGCGCAGGACTTACACAAGGGACTTTGCCTACCCACTCACTCTTGCAAGGAGTTCTTGCAGGATAGGGCCTGACTTACCGTTTTTAAAGGGACCTGAATTATCAAGCTGCAAACAACCTTTTGACCACCATGGTGGTAAATGTGAACTGAGGTCACGCAGCATCTGTCAGGGTTAGGTCCTACAGAGTAATAAGATACTGTCAGGGTAATAATCCACTTCACTCTGATTATTCTGCATGAGCTGTCCTGTGAAGACAGAGACTAACCCAGGACAGCTGGAGCTGACATTCCCTATATAGCAGGAACAGAGGATCGAGTACTCAACATTAGTGAGGAGTGAGGAGAGCCTCCACTCAGCAGTGCAAAGTTTGGAGTCTGCAAAGTGCGGTTTGCCGGTCCAAAGGCCTGCTCAAGGACAAATTTCCCCAACTCACACTAACATGCACCTCCAGTTTTAACAGTGTTAGAGTGGTCCTGTTCTTTGCACGTTTCTGCGTGCACCCACCCCAGCTGCTCCCTTTCTCAAGCTGGTATTTTACCATAATCCCATTTTCCTAAAAGAACAGCCTATGAAACTGGGGCTTCTGTGGCATGAGACACATCATTACTTCTTCCCACTGCCTCTTCTACAGGGACAGCAGTGTATTTGGGCAGAGGGATAGGGCAGATGAGATTAGTAGTGTCTTAAATCATCAGTTTGATTCACACGGGGCTTAACTCCGAAAGTCCTTACAGTCCACACACATGTAGTGCATCCAGGCTACTACAGCTTGATGAATTATTAATAGCTCAGCCCATTAGCTAGGCTGTGGTAACCAATTACATGTGCACCTTTAGTTTAAACCAGGTTGCTGCAGTTCCTGCCCTCCTCAGCCTCTTGCTGCACAGTCCCGCCTCCTGCTGCAGAAGGACAGACCATTTCAAGCCACTGGGGAGCTGCACCCCAGCTTGCTCACTTGGGATGTGTTAACTTGCACCGTAATGCACTGGGTCGGTTAAGGCTGTGAGCAAACAGTCGCAAGCACCAACCTATAGCAGCTATGGCTCATCAGTTAAGCTCTTCTGCGTGACCAGACTCATGCTTCATCCACGCCTGTCCCAGCTTAAAAGTCAAATGCATTAACTTAAACCTCAGGAAGGCTTAGCTTACAGGTGGTAACTCGGTCATGCTGGAGCACCTGAAAGTGTGCAGACAGGATGGGATTCATCTTACCTACATGGTTACAAGGTAGAGATGTCTAAGCCAGTCACTGCAGACTCTGTAGTCAATGGAGAAAAACAGGCAGTTCCGAGGCACATTTCATCTGAGGCGCCTGAGATGACTCATTTAGGGTGAGAGGAATCATATGTAACTACTTATTTCTCTCCATTGACCACCAAGAGATTTTAAGGTGACTAGCTTCATGGCAGACATCTAACGTGAGCCAGGCAAATTCTACCTATGGGCTTGGCTGATGGGTGATGATCCATTAAGCTATGGTAATAAATCACACTGGATCACTCACTCAAATCTTAATTGTAAGTAAAAGTGATTTAACTTACCCAGTAAAAAAAATTAGATTCAACTGAATTGAGAGAAATGATTCGTAAAACGAGGTTATCCGCACAAATGAAATTGATTTCAGACATAACTTTTGCTTAAATTATTTTGGGTTTGTGTTAAAAAAATGCTTAGTAGCTCCTACCATGGGCATTAATAGAATAACATTAGCAATAAAAATAGGAAATACTGAACAAAAAGTCTTCAGCAACAAATAATCACAAGGTGTTCTATCTTCCTTAATTTGTTAAATGAAGTTGAATAGCTATGAGTGTTTGTTGCAATTGGGATTTCTAAGCGGTAATTGCTCTGTAGGTTGTATCAACCTCCATATATTAGAAGAGTGGAACTGTTTAAAGGAGATTGGGTTTCACATCTGCATTTGTTTTGCTTGGATGGTTCTATGACAACTTTTTTAGGGTGTGTTTGGAGCAAAATCTTCCCAAGTATACTTAAAAAGGGAAGTATAAAACTATGTAACAACCAAAAGGATCTTTTAAGGACAGAAGAATCAGGTCCTCAGCATGAGGTCATTAACCTTGCGCCGTTTACCCTGATAAAGCTTTCTAAAATATATTGGCAAAACAAATCTTTGCTAGTATAACATACACCAGTTCCCTGAAGAAAATAAACTGCATCACAGACAACACTCTTTTCTCCAGCGTAACTGCGTCTACATGAGGGCTTACCAGAAATATATTAGAAAAGACACAAGCATAATACGTTACATATTCATTCTTCTCTGTTATTTAATCTCTTTTGATATGCAGCGTGTACATTTGATCATCAGATTTTCTGTTTACGTATCTCTGCTTCTAATCTTATATACCCTATCTACTCTGTACCTTTCCAAAGGTGGCTGAATTTACTTGATACTTGGAATTTGGACTGCAGCTTTCCATATACAATTCATATACGAGCCAACGGGGTACAGTGCATCCTTCACACAAAGAGAAATTATCAGCTATCCTTTAAAACAAGAACATCAATTGGTTTCTGTCAGAATTAGAAGAAAGAATTGTTAGTTTGTGATTTTAATAGCTCATCAGGTTTACCGTGAACTCCGTAATAGTTACTCCAACTTCATAGAAGCGTAAAATCAAAAAGAGAGCTACTACTATTACGTTAATCTGTATTCTGGGAAAAAAATGATGTATCTTCATATATATACATATATATATTCTGTGTTTGCTTTTTACTTTTTTAGTTCTACTTTCCTTGTTTCCAAAGTATATGAGAGGTCATGTGAGACTCTGCTAAGAAATTAACTAGATCTCATTGTTTTTAATAAAAAAATGCAACTTAGTAATATCGTTATAGCATTACCAATACAGAAAGTATTAGCATCTCTCATATGGTAACTGTTGTTACATCAAAGGATGTAACTTCAAACTTCTAATTATAAAGGTCTCCACTATACCAAAGGTGGTAATATGAGCATTTTTCCATCTAAAATGTGCAATACAGTGTTTTGGGATGGAGAGTGCACAAACTATGAAGGACTAAATTCTGTTCTTATACAACCTCACTGAATTTAGCACAAGTTTAGTAAGAGAATGGAATTTTAATTTACAGTTACTATGTGACAGAACTGCCAGGACTGAAACTGGTTAAGGTGTTTAAATCCTCATTCTTTGGCCAACTCCCTTACTCATCCTACTTATCAGAGTGGTCATAGCCAAGTAAATGCAACTACTTGTGTGAATAAGGTGAGGAAGACGTAGACTTAGTTACTTATTAGCCTAAAGTATTACCTTCACCAGAAAAAAAAAGACCTTTAATTATGAGATAATGCCAATGGTTTCGATGTCAGAAGATAATAGCCTCCTGCAGTACAAACACAGGAGCGAAGCTGGAGCAAAGAAGCAGAGAGATTAATTTTCAAAGCATGACACACTGATCATATGACAGTGTTTTCTCACTGCTTCCGTTATACCAAATGATTTATGCATATTTAATGAAGTTATCAGCTGAACGCTAGTGCAGCACAGTGCCAGTTACTCACTGTGCCTTTACCGATAATCAGGTTGGTTGGGAAAGCAGGCTTTTCATAATCACCAGGTGAGATAAGCCAGCTGGATTTTAAATCAGCTTCCTCTCTTTTATTAGTAGCCTGGTTTCAGGTGACCCAGTGTTTATCTTTCTGTATTAGCTGCATTGGCAGTAGGTAGTGAAGAAGGTCTTCAGCAAACAGGCTTGCTAGAACAGACAGAGCAAGATGATTGCTGTGCAGTCTGACCATGTCTACCTCACCTTTCATTCACGCCTCCTCCCCTTTCTCCCGGGAAGAAGGCTGCCTGCCTCCCCCAGCTTTCCCTTTCCCTAGCAAAAGGCCCCAAAATGCCTGGCTTTTACCTCCTCGGAGCCCATCTTCTCACCGACCAACCCAAGAGGCTGGGGCTGCCAGGCGCCGGGGCTGAGCTGTGCTGGGCTCCCTGCCAGCTCCTCACCACCTCCAGCCCCACCACCCGACAGCAAACGCTTCACAGCTAGAAGTGAGCAGGAACTTGCACCGAAGATAGGGGATCTGCTGCGTTAATGGGGTATTTCCCATCATGGGGCTGAAAGGTAAATGAAATTTATTCTAGGTAAGAGTCCTGACTGAGCTCTGCCTCTCAGCAGGCAGAAATGCTTGTTTCTTCCAGAGCAACCATCTCAAAACCCTTCGTAATTGAGCAGTCCCAGAGGAGATTAAACCCAAGTCCAAATTCATCCTTAATATAATGCCACAAGAGTCATTGGAAGTGCAGCAGAAATTAATTCATGCTTCAGTAGCTGGTTTCTGCCAATAGTTCTGCCTCAGCATTTAACTATTTAGTGACAAAATATTTGGGAACTTCATTTTGTGAATTTATCATCTATTAAACTGCCAGCCTTTTTCAAATAACAAGTCAAACATGTTCTTAGTGCTGACACATAATAAAAAAATACTGTCTATCAGGCAAAAAAAAAACCACAAAGAGCACTGCGCTCCTCTTCTTGCCTGTTAGCCCCGAGGTTCTCAAAACCCGAGCATTTATGGCATGCATCAAAACAAAACCATTAATGAAGACAACAAAATCAAAAGGAAAGAGTGGCAAGGGAGGAAGATGGAGGATAAAGAAAAAGCACAGGGGGAAAGACGTCCTCCACGCATCTACTACTTTCTGTCCACACTTTCCGTTGGGTTCGTTATCTGAATGGTTCTAGGACCTCAAATTGCCTCCAGGTTTTGGGGTTTGCCACCTGATATATGTGAACCCTTGGCAGCCAGGCCATTATACAGGTGTGCAAGTCTGCTGTTAAACCATCTCTGGACCAAAATCTCGTTTACTATTGTCAATGCACCAACCATAAAATGAAGCTAAATATTTAAAAATTTTCAAAACTTGAAAAGGTGATTCAGAAGGTTGTTGCGATGAAAAAAATCCTTTCAAGGATTGTTTATGACTCAGTTTTTTGCAGTGCCTCAAACTTGTTGGATGACCTTGGATGAATCTCTTCCTTCAGTCCTTGTAAAATGGGACTAGTGGTATCTATATCACAGCAAAAGAGACAAACGCCCGCTGCTCAGGTGTTACTGAGAGGGAGAATAAAAAGATTGAAGATTAGTTGCTGTCAAGTTAGAAGTTCACTTGTATGTGTTGTTACTGTTCCACACAAATTTTCAACACTGTTTACTAGCTGGACACAGCTGTGCCTGGGGAAAGAAGGGCAGTAACCCGCGTTTCTCTCTCACTGTCACACGGCAGATGATGCTCTTCTCAAAGCACAAGAAACTGACGGTGACAGCCTTGCTCCACCACAGAAAGCATCTCAGTGAGGTGTTCAACCGTTACCTTCACCTCAAGGACACATAACCTCGGAGAACGTCAGCCACTCAGCATCACCCCGAATGCCAGCGTGCCACCGGCTGTGCAGCCTCGCAGCCGCCCACGGCGCGGGGTAAAAGCGGGCCAGCCACGAGTGGTCCAGCCAGGGACGGTCCTCGCCATCTGCACTGCAGCATCACGTCAAGTGGATGGCAGCCCGGCGGCCAGATCCCCGTGAGTGGGTAAGCTGAGACACAATCCCATTTCCCCCATGTCAAACCACCTCCACGTCAGTAAGACTTGCGGGAGATGGAAATTTCCCTGCTTTCATGGCGCCGTTTATGCGCCGCCATGATGATGGGGCCTCTGCAGCAAACCAGACTTCTGTCCTATGAACTGCGGCAGGTGTTAAGAGTCGGATTCCTGCCCTCCCCGCACCGAGCCCACCGGCCGGGTCCTGCGAGACCCGCGGCGAGGCGGGGGAGACCAGCCCCGCCACCCCCCCCCCCCCGCCGCCGGCCCTCCCCCCGGCCGCCCCGCCGCTGGGCGCCCGGGGCAGCACGCACCAGCGGATGATGGAGAGGTGCAGGAGGGAGGTGGGGCTGCCCTCGGCCATCCCGGCCGCCGCCGGCCGCTGCCGGGCCGTTGGGTACCGGCCGGCGGGGCGGCGGGTGGCCGCGCGCCGCCTCCGCCCTCGGAGCCCGTTGCCGGTGCGAGGCTCCCGGGCGCGGCCTCACCGGCTCCTCACCGGTTCCCGGGCGCGGCCTCACCGCCTCCCGCTGCCGGGCTGCAGAGGGGCCGGCGGGGCCCGGCGGCCTGGGTCGGGAGCCCGCCCGCCCACGCGTGGGCGCCCGGCTGAGCGCCGGGGGCGGCCCGGGGCCGGCTGCGGCTCGGGGGCGAGCGGCAGGCGCGATGCAGCCCTGCCCGGCACCGGGTCCTCGGCGGCCAGGCGGGAATTGTGTGGGCACTGCAGGTGAGAAAATGAACTGTATGTAAATCGGGAGGGACACAGAGGCGTAAATGAACACTTGCGTAGCCTAAGCGCTGTCATAATAGCTTTTGCACCTGTCGTAGAATCATTTCGGTTGGAGAAGACCCATCTCTAAAACGTTATTTTCAGAGTTTTCGACAAGAATGCTGTAAACTCTCCTAATTGTTTAATTTCTCTTTGATATAGGTAGATGAAAGGGCTGTCTGCTCCACTGAAACCCTGGAAGCGCTTTTCCATTGCAAGTGGCCATTATGCAAAATGAGCTTTACTGCCATGTGACTGGCAAAAATAAATTATGCATGGCTGGAGCCTCGGAAAGCTTCCTAGTGGATGGCATTGGGTTACATCAGAGCTCAGCTTATCAGTAACTCCCATGGCTGCCTCATGTTAGTTAGCTGCTGGAAGCCCACCTATGACACAGGCGGGCTTGCTTGCTTTGTTATGGCAAGGTGACCAAAGCTAAGGTGTCGGTAGACGGCAATAAGAAAGGCGGGGGGAGACAGGGGACCAGGAAAGAGGGATTTGTGGTGGAAGGCTGCTGGTTTTCTAGTCCCTCAATGTAGCTCGCTTTTGAGGAGCAGTGCACACAGATGTCATGTATAATACATGTAAGCTGTAAAGCCTCGTGCTGTGTTGAGACCCCCAGGGGAAGATGCTATTCACTCACAGGGCCCCAAACCAAAGCCTTGAAAATGATGTCTGCCCAAAACGCAGGTTAGTATACACATTGTAACCAGTACAATCTGCCGTCAATAATTGTACTTAATAACCTGTTGCAGAAGCTTCCCTCAGTTACAGTTCTTGGTTCATGTCTGATTTTGTGTCTCCATAGCCTACTGACCTCCAGCTTACACAGCAAATACTCCTGCAAATACCGCGGAGTGAAAGCTTATTCGAGTTGCTTTAAAACAGCTGTCATAAGAACCATCAGCAATCGTATTGCAGCAACCATAAGACCTGTGTGGTTTTGCCGTGTAAGTACTTGCAGAGCTTCTGAGGTGGGTTTTCCAGCAGATGCTGAAGTCTGCGCTGTCCCTGCCAGACTGCAGCTGTGCCCGTGCCGGGCGCAGTCACTGCTGGCTCGGGCGTGCCTGTCCACACCGCAGCCATGGCTCTGCCTTCCACTTGATGTACCTGGGGAAGAGGAAACCTCATCTCCAGTTTCCAACAACTGGCTTGCTTACATGTCTGCATGTGCCTCAGTCTTGGTCGTAGTTCTCAAGGTTCATGGCCAACAGCTGGCTTTCTGGGCCTGTCTGAAACTGCACAAAGTTCGTGTAGGTCCATAGGCCCAAAGATGCCTTAGCAGGAAAAAAACATTTGCAACTTATCTAAAACTGAAAAATGATAAATGGACTATTTCTGTGGTGACAGACTGAAAGCAAAGGGAGTCACACAGATCAGAAAGTCCCTGGACAACACCTACTACTCAGAAAAGTTTTGATGAGGGGAAGCAAATGCTGCCCAAAGAAACTGTCCAGGTACTGTCCATAGCTTGAGAAATATGAAGTAGGTCACAGAATTTCTCTTGCCCAATTTCCAGATCACGATAACGAGATAGACGGATCTGTGTGCTGTTCAGATCTTGACACTACTACTATTCGATTAGGGTTTTTCCAGTTTTTCAGAAAATGTCTATTTAAATGTCTATTTAACCTTTCTAATAATAATAAATCTAACACTTTTAGGGGGGTGGGAGAGAAGGGGGATTCTGATTTTAAATACCAGGCTGCTAGTAGAATTTGACTGAAAACCTGAAATCTGCTCCTTCAATTTAATCCAGTCAGAGAGGACTGGGTGGATGTACACTAGGTCAAGCTGTAGTAAGTCTTTATTCTTGCATAAGCTGAAAGTTGCAAAGCTGTTTATTGCTGTCATGGACATCCTCCTTGCATAAAATGAAAGAGTATTTAATGAACATGCACTTTGACTGAACAAAATTTTGACCAAAAATTAGGAGGGGCATCTATGGTATTTATTTCATTCGTTCTCCTGTAGAAAGAGATGGGTAAAAGAGGTTGAAAAGTAAAAACAAAACCCCAAATCCCTCCCTGCCACCCACCAAACCAAGGCCCTGGAGCAACATACTATCAAATTTTCAATATGAAAAGTTAAAAGAATTTGGTCAGTGTTGGAGTAAGAGTCCTGGTGGACAACGGTAAATATCCTGCTTTGAGAAATCAATCGGTACATTGTGTTGGTTTTTTTACCTCTACTAGTTGACCTACCAGGGACGAAATGACATCTGTGCAAAAATTTACTGAATTTTCCTTTGATATCTGAATAATGCCAATGATCAGGCATTACCTCAATCTGATCAGTTTACTGTGAAGGGAGATCTTCCGACTCGTAGCTACCTTTCAAACTTAGTTTAAAATAAATCAACTTGACAGAATTCAGAAAATACAAAAGATTATATCTGGTTGTGTCATGAGATTTGGAGCAGCAGCAAAACCAAAACAGGATTGCAACCACCTTCTCCTTGAATATAATGCTTTGACGTTGTAGAAAACTCTGTGACCTTCACAAGGCACACACTTCAACATGAATGCAAATGAGGAAGGCTCCTCTCCTAAGTGCCTATGGCAAGCGAACTCTTGTGCATGAAAACCCAGTTCAGCAAAGCATGTCAGCATGTCTGTAAGACCGCTTAATTTCAGCAAAGCATTTAAGAATGTGCTTAACTTTAAATACGTACTTAGCTGAATCGTTTTGCTGAGTGGGGATTGATGGCTGAATTAAGGCGTTAAACATTAATGACAGAGCTGGGAACACAAAATAGTATGTAAATCAGGATGTGTTGGGACTAGAATGAACTGATTCAAACAATGCAATCATGGCATGATTATGATCTCTTGAAAGATGTGAAGACATTAGAAAGCCTCAGGGTCTGGTGACTTGAGTTGGGGGACAATCACTGGCAATCGCTCCAGTCCTTACACCATTTCAGATCACCCAGTTTTGGAGTGTCTGGTGGGGAGACTGGGTGGAAATCTCTTCCACACAGTAACTGAAGCACTTAAGTCTCTGTTGGTGCAATGTTAATCCTAGATGTTGCCCAGGGCAGTGTAGGCTACTGATCTACTTTTGACTAGGATGAAGAACGAGGGTACCATGACAGCATTTTCAGGTGTCTCCATGTTCTTTGACTGCTTTTGGTCCTGCCACGAGTGGTAGCAGGGTCTATCTGAGCAGCTCTGTCCCTCTCGTCCTGAGGGACTCTGGTGTGAATGCTTCCCATAGGGCTCTGCCCTTTGTGCTCCCTGTATACGCAGTGCTTCTGGAGGGGTGACTATGGAGCTGAGGACTGTGGTTTCCACCATGTGCTGGTGACACCTGCTCTTTATACTTCTCCCTCTTTAGACCCGCTCAGGGCAGCCAAACAATTTATACAGTGACTCATGAAGATGGAGATACGGATAAAAGCCTATCTGTCCAGAAGTGGCTGAGGTAATGCTTGCAGGAGAAAGCAACTGCTTCATTTCTGCTTGGCAGAAGATGCTGTGTTTGCTCCTCCAAGTCTAAGTAGTATTTTATTGTGCTTCCCACATTCATTCTTTTTGTGCTTTTTGTTTTGGTTTCTACATCCTGGATGTATACTGGAGTTAACTTTCTGTTTAATAGGGCAATCTATTATTAATGGCTGTGCTGTAAACTCTGAAATAGTGATGCTGGTTTTGCATGTTACAGTAATTTGAACAGAAACAAAATATTTTTTTCTTTATGGTAAAAGCAGTGGTGAGTCATACAGAAAAGCTTAATCCATCTCAGAGGCTGGTGGATCAAACAGCAGCTCTGACATTAGCTCCTGTGCCTGATTTGCAGAGCACAGGCAAACGACCCTTGACTGTCTTTGTGCATCAGGAATGTTTATACAGTGAATCAATTAGTTTTGAAAGAAGGAATGGCATTAAGGGCAGCTTTGAAATATGCTCAAGGTAAAGCCCAGCTACAAAAGTTTTGAAAAGAGAGAAAATATCTCCCTCCTCCACCAGAATAAATACAGACTTTACTGTGAAGAGAGATGCTTGCTTTTTTTTTTTTTTAAATTAAAAATGACAGGTAAAAGTGTTTCACTTAAATAGCTAGATTAAGTAATAATTTTCTTGAAAGTGTTTGTTAAAAGCTTCAACATAATAAGTTTGACATAATTAAATGACGATGCAGTTAACAGTTAATCTCCTCTAAGAATGACTTTTATTATAACAAATAAAACCCCTGCCTCAATAGTTCTTTGAAGGTAAAGCATGTATTACATGAGTGATGTAGTTTTATCTTCCCACCTTTTGAATGTCTTAGACCAAAGTGGCACATCAAAGAAATATTATGTGCATGTAGCGTCAGTGGTGATATGATTAAAACTGTATACAGTTGTATAACTGTTCTCCAAATTTCACATTTGCAAGCCCTATATTCCTATTATTCTTTTAGAAATCTTGTTTTATCCTTCAGACTAGAAAATGTAGCAGGAGATATAGCATGATTTATGCCTTGCTTATAGTTACATAAATGATATTTTCATTTAATACTTGTATCTACCAATAAATTTGAGAGAGAGAGAAAACACCCTAACAGACTTAATAAGCATTACCACATAGCCACTGTAGGAATAACGAAACCTGTAAGTCCCAGGACCCGAGTTGTTCAGATCCACCAGGACCCCGCTTTGGGCAGGGAGGTGAACTAGAAAACCTCCAGACCTCTCTGGCAATCTAAATTATTCCATGATTGCTGCATGGTCTCTTTCTTAATTGCATCCGAAGCATTTGTGACTTGCCTATGTTTGGCTTTTGTTCAAATAAGCAGAACATTCATTTACGTTGCTAGTAGCAGCATTGCTGTAGCTGCAGCAGTGTAAAGATATAGCCAAGATAAACTTTATAAAGAGAAATAGTATCTTTTCCTTAGGCCGGTTGAAGCAGCTAGAATAGATATAGATAGTGTGGGCCCACGCACATCGTGTTGGATCTGAAGCAAACAGCAAACATGAAGTTGAATAAAGGTTGGGAACCATTGCTCTGGTAGAGTAAGAGTATGCCTCTTTTTCCCAATTTAGCAAATTAGAGTAGACTGATATGGATTAGGATGAGAAGATGCCTTCTATATTAATTTATACTTTCTGTTTCCATTGGAATAAATTACAAAATCAGCCTTCGTGAAACATTTGATACGAAATCTCCCTTTGAGCAGCTTGTATGTTTATGCTCTGACTCCATAGCTTTTTCTACAGTTGTGCACCGACATGAAGGAGCTCTGGGAGGGGCTGGAGTATGAGCAGCCGTGGTGGGTCTCTGGACCGGTTGACATCCTTGATTTATGGGCCTGATTTGTGGTCCTGATCTTGAGCTACACTCCATCATTCCTGACACTTACAAATACATTCCTTAGTGTTAAGCATTTCTCAGATGGCTTACCTAAAACATTTCCACCACTGCAAACTTCTTATTTCAACTATGTGCTATTTCTGACATGGAACTGGCCCTCTGATTAGTACTGATGGAGTTTTGCATGAGCAAGGACTAGAGTGTATTCACTTGAGTGAATACGTACCCTAAATATTCATTTGCATTCAAAAGGGAACTTATATTTAACTGTGGTTGTAATCCTTTCATATTTATTTTCTATGAATATGTGACCATGCGAGATTTACTAGCATAATACTTGTCTGTGAGAATTCCCATGTGACTTACTCATGGGAAGCAAGCATTTAATTCAACTGTTGGGTCACCAAAAGGCAGTTCAGAACTTTCTATTGACTCTGTTTTCATTACTTATTCCAATTAATATTACGATCCTTGCGGATAAAGCAAAGCAAAACTTGGCAATATTACAATCAGTGGGACAATTAACATTCACACTCTACTTGTTAATTTAAAAAACTGCATCAATGTAGATCAAAAGATGTATGGGGCATAAATTAACATTTCCTGATTTACTGCAGAAGATACATTCCCATTTGAAAATTTCAATCATCTGGATTACAAAATTCAGACCTACAATTATTCACTGAAGTAATTCATTCACAATTTTATAACAAGCACATTTCAGACATGAACTGCAGATCTACAAGTGATTCAAGGTAAAATTTGCCGAAGAAAATCCTGTGGTGAGATCAGTGCAATGTGAGTTAGAGATGCAGGATGGGGTTGCTTAGTTACTAAGCAGGAGTCCATCTGGAGAGCACAGTGCCTCTGCACTTCAAAGTGTGGAGATGGGTTTTGCCCTTTACTTTTGAATGACAATACTGCTGAATGTTAAAATCTAAAATATGGAACCAGACAACTTTAACGAACAGTCACTCTGCTCCAGCAGCCTCATTGCAATGGCAGCCAGTGGTAGTGTGACCATCCTTCCAGCATGGAAGATAGAATCAGAGTAGTAATAATAGACAAAACTTCATTTTAAGAGGCATTTTAGAAAATGTACCTCATATTTTTCTCTCAAATGTACTCCTACTGCCCTCAGATAGACAATTCACAGTGCTTTATTATCTGTGTAGCATTAACAAGTTTCTGCAATTTGCCATGATTTGTTTGTAAAAAAAATATACTTTCTACTGCTGCTTTTGAGTTCAGACGAGGTTTAGTAACTGTGAAACTGGGAAAAAGCTGGGATGTGAGGATGGGACTTCAGACTATTCTTAATAAAATACTTTCTGGGAATGTGGGATGGCTCTTCAGAATTTTTTGGTCTACAGTATTCCTCATGCAAGCGATAGAGGTTCAGCCTTTCAACATGTTTCAGACCCACAGTAATGTTTACTGTTTCCCCCAAAGGCAACCTTTTTCTATTGAGAAAATAACTGAATCATGTTTGGTGAAATAAAATTGTGGAGGTTGTTGAAACCTGCCTGGAAATTTCCAGGGACCTCCAGTAAGGGTTCTCCTGAGCAACTTCTGTAAGCGGTGGGCTACCCTGCTCAGTCGGGACACTGAAGAATCACAACAAAACACACACAAAAGACATTGGCAATGCTTTGTAGGGTTCTTCCTTGTACATCATTTCTTTAGTTGGGTTAAAAGTGTACAAGTGATGGCTGGAATAACGTCATATTTTAACAGGCAAAAACCAAAGCCACATCTACAGCTTTGATTCAAGGTGAGCAATTTAGTGCAGTCTTAGAACTACATAAAAAGACAAGTTGTTTTTTTAATGCTGTGATTAATTATTATTGAAATGCTAACTTTCTTTGGGCTGAATTCTACTTTGAAAACGAGATTTAATCAAGAGTTACTGTGGGTAGTGTTGCTCTGCACAGGTTTGATTGATTGATTCAGTTTTGTTCTTGCTCATGCAAAAATGAATGCAGTAAGACATGACTCTTAAATTAAAGAGTGGATTATCACCTTCAGGGAGAAATCAAAGGAATTAGGAAGAACCTCAAATAAGGGATGGATGAACACATTAATGACAGAGGGGTTAGTATTCACTGTCTGCTAGTTTGAAAGAAAGGAAGATCGTTTGAGCGTGTGTATGACAAAGCTTTTTCAGTCTCCCGAAGCCCAATTTGTTAACTATTAGTGCATGCTAAAAACCCTTAGCTCTTTGATAAAAGGTTGGGAAATAAGCTGTGCATGGTTAAAGCTAAAGTAATTTTTCATTATTAGTAATGTTATTAAATGCGGCATTTTGCACTGTCTGTTTTTGTTGGGTAGGTAGCCGCTCATGTTCTGCAAGTTAATCCTGTTCTTTTGTGTATTTTAATTATAAAACACCTAATAATGTAGATGACTGCTTCTAAGAAATTAAAAATATCTGGATAAATAGAGAGGTGGTGTTGTCTATTAGGTGCAATATCCAGGTTTGGTTAACAACAGGAAAGTCTGCTTGAGCTCTTAAAGCAGAAAGACTTTTCTGCAGCTTAACACAGATGTAAAAGACTTGCTCTCAACTCTAGCAGAGATGTCTGAAGCATAAGGGCCTGGAAAGTTTTGTTCAAGGACAGAAATAATCAGTGCACACATCAGGTTTTGTCTGTTCGGCCCTCCTCGTAAATACTGTTGCTAATTCTACATGTGACAGTGAAAAGCATTTTGCAGGCTTGTGAGATTTTTACATTTTCAGCTCAGTATGGTTTAACCACAAGCTTTGTAGCTTGGAGAAAAACAATGTATTTGTGCATTTCCCCGAAAGCAATGGTTCATATGCCTCTGAAGCAGAGAGGATAAAATGCCTGTGCTGTGGCCAGTTTCAATGCTTGCCTCATCAGTGCTGCTGCTAGTCCTCCTGCAAAGCCCATGTAGCTTTTAATCACAGCCGCTTACACTAACTTCTGATAGTCTAAAACAACTGGGACTTGCCTTGTTTTTTTAATCAGGCCCTTATAGTTGCCTGTCGCTTAGTACACAGAACTCGGCAACTCTTAGAGACTGTGTTTACCCAGCATTTCTGGGTGAGGTCTCGGCAAAATTGGGATTGTTTCATGTATGAGCCCATATGGAACCTGAGCTCTTTGGGAAGCCTCATCATCTCTAAGTGCGACTTTATCGTTCTACATCAGCGTAGGTACCTTTCTGGGGACCTCACCATGGGTGAAAGTACTGAGCTGAGGAGAAAAAAGGATCAGGAGAAAATGTACTTCAGTAACCCCTTTTTAATGAATGAATACATACTCATGCATACTTCAGCTATCTGCTTTGATATCCAAATACAATAGAGCTATAGACTAGGCCCAGAATTTGACCTTCAGTATCTTACCACCAGGGCATTTATTCGTCATCTGGTTTCTTTAGTCTTAGGTTGTTTTCCTAATCTGTGCTAAGTAGTGAAGAAGCCTGGTAACCCCTGCTGTGCCGGAGGAGATTGTCCCCGTCCAGTGATGGTAGGATAAGACTGGCAAACTTGAGCCCAACACGTAACGACATTTCCTGCCAATCCTTCTTCATCAACAGAATCCAAGCTTTACTAAACAGCTTTAGTGATGGGATAGTGTTTACTTCTGTCTGTCAAGGCCTCCTTTTCCATGGAGGTACAGGAGGGATCTGAATAAAATCTAGCCCCTCTTGGTCATGAAATATTATATTATGTAGTGAAGCACACACAGGCTGTACAGCTGAGAGCATAACAATTTGTGGACAGAACTACCCCTGGAAGAGCGATTTCTGCTGCTCTTCTGCATGTCTCTATCTGCCTTTTATGTCACTGTTTACCTTTTATATTATGAAATATATCTTTCTGCATGGTGGTCATAGTTCAAAGATTATTTGAAAAGAATGACGCTTGACTGCCGTTTTGCTTGCTCAGGCCTTTGGAGTTCTTGAAATGCAAAGATTTATGGTTTTGGCTCTGTTTGTCCTTCACATATATACATATCTATATAACTATATATCTATATATATCAAATGGGCTGATTAAAGTAACTAGTACGGAGGAATCCCCATCCTAAGAACAGTATCTTCAGCTACGCTCCTGGCTTCAGTCAACATTTGTCTTTTGACACCGTGGAGGAAAATTACACAATACAAACACAGAATCAAGGAGCAGGAAGCATTTTTTTTCTTTGATCAAAAATTATGCTGACCTTCATTCCTTTGCTACATATTGAAGGCCCACCCACCTTTAGGATGTGATACTACAGCTTTGAGTAGGGGAAATTAGTTCATCAAACACGGGGCCCTGATGACTCTATGATCACATCTCAGAACTGACCCTTTGCCTTTAATAGTAGGGATAATATGAGGATGTATTTTGGGAGTCTCCATAGGACTGGGCCAGATATCCAGGGTTTTAGAAAGAGAAAAGAGCACTTCCCTTTTAGGTAACAATCTAAAACTGTTTTAACATGCGTTCTCCTTCCTGCTCAAACAATTTTTAGATTGTAAGTAAGTGGTTACCTTTGCTTGTGCCTTTTGGTCACAGCTGCGTTGACGTATGCAGGAGCACATGTGAAAAAAGGTTTGTCACCACACTTCAACATTACAAGTATTTGAATCTGGATCAGAATATCCAGGATCTAAATCAGAAAGGTTGCTACCACTTGTGAAGAAAGGCAGTTAACACCACACTTTTACCTGCTTTTAATCCACTGAGAGGCTGCTGGATACTGGAGGTCTGCTGACTTCTGACTGCCTGAGCCCTGCTTGGAACAACACCGGCCGCTGCTAAGGTTCGCTTTCCACGTGGATAGGGCTGCTGTGCATTTACCTACAGCAGATGGGGGATGAGAGGACCCACCAAAATAATTGTTCGACCTTCAAGCATTCTCATATCAAGCTCATGAGAGACAATGTGATAACCACGAATGCTTATAAACAACAAAATCTAGGCTCTTATCAACAGCAAGGCATAGGCTGTGCGGGCACCCCCTGTGCTCTCTAGTGAGTTTTACTGAGCGAGCAGTTTGGTAGTTATGGGCTTTCCAGCCACACGCTGAACATCATGACAACCGTACCACGAGTGATGTGCTTTATCTCCTGTCCCTTCCCCAAGGTGCAAGTTACACCTGCAGTGCACTACTTTGTTTTGGCAGGAGTTTTGTTTTAAATGCACGTGCATTTGTGTACAGTAGAAAAAGTGAGGCTTAAAGCAGAGGTCTTGCACTTGGCACAAAAGATGCAGGCTTGTACGGTTCATAGTTTCTGGGGGAGCTCATTCCCCGTAAGATGAGGCTTGTCATTGCGGGAAGTTCTCTTTCAAGTGAGAGGCAAAGCTGGTCGTCAACAGTCTTCACACAGGAACTTTAGGTGAATTTGGGACCCAGGCCACTGAGTGCTTTGGAGACAAGAGGCTTGGACTGGTCTCAGGATTATGTGAAAACACTAAAAGAGGGTACTTGTCCTACTCTGTGCTGGTGAGAAGGAGTGTCGCAGCCTTCTGTACTTGCTGGAATTTCCTAAGGGCTCATGACTTCATGCTCATATACATGGCATTGCTTTAGTCTAGACCAGAGTTGACAAAAACTTGTATAATGGGGAACAGGTCATCATCTGTCAGAATAGGGAGGAAGTGTCCTGGAACTGGCAGCGGTGGGGTGTGGTAGGAAGCGAGAGCTTGGCATCTGTCAGGAGCCCCTGGAGCTCTTGCAAGCAGCTGACCCAGTGTGCCAGTTGTGGTTTCGTAACTTCAACCAAAGTCTACAGCGAACTCCCTGCAGTTCTTCCCTTCACACAACACCATAACGTCTTTCTGTTGTAGGACTCACTTGTAACTATCTCCATCTGCTCTTCTGAAGACTCAGGAATAAGCTGATGGCAATGACACTGTTGTAGAGAGTTAGAATTATTTTATGTAAACATGCTGCTGGCATACAAGTCCAGTTTGGTAGTATGCACATATGGAGCTGGATAAAGCTGTAAAGTGCACTGGCTTTTGGGGAAACGCAAAAAAATGGAGGGCCAAATGACAGAAGTGTGGTTTCACACCGATATGCAGTTGATGCATCTCACAGGGAACAGCATACACTGTTTTGGTGCAACCAGGACTCTTGCTGCTTCCCTAAGTTAGAGTAACAGCATCTCATTGCTGACAGTATCAGCATGGACTCCCAGAGGAGGGGGATGGATGTCTGCCTGAAAGGCACTGTTGGAAACCGATTTATCTAAGCCGGAGTGGCCAGCCTGTGACTCTTGTGAACGCCCTGACACTGTTCCCATGCTGGGCTATATCATATGACAGACCAACTCTGTGCCAGCGTAAGGCTGCTGAGTAATTGACTCCTCAGCTGCAGGAGGAATGGTGCTAGCTGAGGCTTCTTAGGTTATGCTGACTTAAAATCTAAGCTGTTTCTATCTTATGTCTTGTCCTGAATCCAGATTGGGACACAGTTAGGATCCAACTTCTATTAGATGAGCCTCTAGATGGCTTCTGACTAACTTCTTTAATTTGTTCAGCTGTGAAAATCTTGACGCTCTGCATTAGCTGGATAGAAAGGATGGACCCAGAGCTGACTACGCTACTATGTGCCTGAAGGGCAAAGGCAAGATTTCTTCTCCAATACCGCATTGCCAGTCCTGGTTGTCAGTAATGGCAGTTCTCCTTCACACATGGGAAGAAGAGACAGGGAGAAGGACCAAAGCTTTGCAAAACTGCCAGGCTGCACTACTCCTTCCAGTGGGGCTGGTGGTGTGCAAGGCTGGCTGGAATCAGTTCCCATAGCTCCAGTACCCCAGGGAGCAGGGGAAGAGAAAAGCTGGCCCTAAAAAGTGGTCACACAAAGAGAGCAAATCAGTAGGAACCACACAGTGCCTGCTACTGTGGAGTGAAAGCAAACTTCAGCAGGCTTGTTGTCCCTGGGAGCTATCCTTGAGGGAAAAAACACATTCACACATCATATTGGACATTTTCAAGCTGGATTTGTCACTGCACACATGAAGTGGCACTACTTGTCGAACATGTCCCTCCCCTTCCCCACACATAAGAAATAAAATGCATAAGCAATCAAAACTCATGCAGCATACAGAAAAGTGCATTAGTTAAGCCGTGCTTTCTGAAGGAATCAAATGATCATGTGGTTCACAACACGAGGGTGTAATCAAAGGGGTACAATGGTGGTACTGCTTACACAGCCATCTTCAAAGAGAGTTTTTTTGGCTGCGATTTCAACCTCAGTCTCCACTTGTTATTTCTTCCCAAAAGGGATGACAACTAGCAGCAGCACTGCAGGATGCTGAGTGATCTCCTGTGACCATTAGATGACATTATTTTTTCTGATAGTTATAATAAATAACATTTACTATTAAAACACATGACAAAAACTCTATTATATTTTTTGCTCTGTTTTGAAATAAATGCATTTCTATAATTCATGATCAAATCTGGCTAAAAGATTCTGGAATGGAGCTTTTGTGATCAGGCTGTTTTGCTGTAAATATTGGAAAAGAAAAAGAAGTATCATCTTCTTTGTCAAGGAGGTTTAAATTTGCCACAATCAAAAGTCAAAACTTCCACATAATCTGAAATGGCCAAGAATATTTTTACAATGTAATGTCTGGTGACAAAAACACTTCAGAAAAGTCATGTCACCAGACAATTCAAAAGGGATCACATCATCATTTTTCTTTTATTCTAGATGTCAGCATCTCTCATAAATAAACAAATATGTAACTTGCTGGATGAATAGACCAAGTCCTGCAGTTCTAAAAATAGGCAGTAATTCAATAAAGATTTTTTAAAAAGAAATACAATATTTGGCTGACACTGTGAAATTTGCCCCTCTGCTTCAGTCCTCACCTGCACCACCACACCTCAGCTCACCACCCTCTCGGGTGTGCCATCACACGTGCTTATTAAGATTGGCGCTGGTCACTGAAATGATCCAATTTAGCCCCCAAATCATGTAAGCAATTGCACTGGTGCAGAGGAGAGGGCGCTAACCTGCAAGGAAGGGATAAGAACTAGCCCTATGCATGTATATAACGCTGTATAACGTCCCAGCCCAGTGCACAGATGAGGCCGGTGTTTTGTGGAATTACCCCCTCCTCCTGTATTAATTAGACGGTGACAAGGACATTTGCAGCTGCTGGCCCCTGTTCGTCAACACTGCTCATTTGTTAAACAGTGCCTGATGTGGGGATTTGGCCTGGGGTGACGCTCTTCCAGTGGATTTGGGAGCTAGCACAGTCGAGGTCAGCTTCCCAGTAGATACCCTGTTTTAGAAGTAAAGGGAGTTGAATATAATGGGTGTGGGCTGCTCCATCTCAGCTGGCCTTACTGACAGAGAATGGTCTTGGGTGGTGCTCATTTGTGAGGATGCCTGCATACATACTTGTTCATCCATCTATTACCCATACCACATGATTTATAAAGGCAAAATTATTATCCACTGGCCCTCTGCAAATTCTCACTGGAGCTTAATCACCTCTGGAGGGGACATGGAGGCCCACAGCAGCCCTGCTAGGCTTAAGTTTGGTCAGTCTTCAGCATCAGGCTGAATTTGACCCTCAGTCATTGAATGCAATTGAAATGGAAGCTGCAAAATAATCGGTTCTGGGGCTGGGAAAAGATTTTCTGAGTAATGTTTCTGAATCGTCTGGATGTAGTACTGCCATCTTTCTTACTTAATACTGCTTTATGCAATGAAACTGCTTTGCTTTGGGTAGAACTCAGAACTTCTCTGCTTTCTTAGAAAAAAAAAATGTGCTGATTTGTGTTTTTTCCTTATGCAGGCTGCATTTGTTTGCACACAAGATGTGAGTAATGAAGGAGTCTACAAAATTCAGTTGGCGAAATTCTATCAGAGTTTGCAAGAAACAAAACAAACACAAAAACAGCCCATCAAGTAAAAATGGCTGATTGATGCAAAAGGCAACACAGATGGAGGTAATGGGGTTTCAAAAGAGGAATTAGAGAAGATCTGAACAGAGGCTCAGAAATCTGCAGCAATTCAGCTTTGCCAAGAATTGCTGTGGGAAATCCTCATTACAGGAGATATTTCTGCACTGTACTCACCCGTGAGAGCTTTGCTAGGGCAACCATGGGGAAAGCATGATCTAGTGGTGGCTGCAAGACCCGGCAATCAGCATTCCTGAGCCCTGCCAGGCTGCGCTGCTGACTCACGAGGCGGCCTTGAGTTAGTCACTCATTGCCAGATGCTTTGACCTGACCTTGTCAAGGCGCCGCAAACAAGGAAGCAAAACAGACCAACAGACCTACCTTTGGCAACTCTGCCAAACAGGTTTTATCGTGCCATACCTCAGCTTCCCCCATGCCCCCAGAAGAGCAGCGTGGCCAAGGAGGAAGCTTTGGGCCAAGCCAGGCCATTTTTGGGGCTGGGGGCTGTTGCCCTGGTGTGGCAGAGCCACAAAGGAGTTGTTTGTAGCAGAGGAGGATGAGGAAGGCTCTATGGTCGCAAAGGAAGCATGAGGGGTGGCGGAAAGCTCTTTGTACGTAGGAAGTGGAGAACCTGGTTGGTGGCAAGCTCTTTGTATGTAGGCAGCAGAGAAGCTGGTGGCTCAGCAGATCCCATGGGAAAGACCAGTGAGAGAGGAGGATGCAGAGCTCCAGGGATGGCGAGACGTGGATGTACGAAATAGCCTCGAAATAGCTCAGCCGAAGGACTTCTCTCCCTCTGGCTAGAGGCTGGCCTTAAGTCTTCCACCAAATGGGAAAAAGATCACCTGTCCCAACAGTGGGCTGATGAATCTGAGAGGGCTGCAAAATTTGGGGATTTTTCTGTCTTATTCCACCAGTTTCTCACCAGAGGGCACATCACATTGCTAGTCTGGGAAGGGCCATCCTTGGTGTGACAGCCTCTCTGTCTCGAGGCAGTTGCTGTGATATCTTCTTTCCCTGCTATGGGATCAGATGTGAGGTGTCTGATTATGTTAGAAAAAGATCATCAGGAGTTTCTGAAACACTTCACTCAGGGTTGGGTTTTTCCTGAGGGTTTCTCTCTGTAGTGCCTCTCTGTAGCACCTCTTGTACCACCACACCTGACTACTAACTCTGGGCTGGACTAACAGAGATTTGCCTTAAACCTGACTGGCAAAGCCTAAAAAAAGAGCTGAGACCTGACTGGTGCTTGGTCAGACCTGCAAGCTCAGGGGAGAAGGAGCTGTAATGGCCCTTCTCCCTGCCCGAGCTTCAGCTCCCCTCACCTCCCAGCGCTGGCTCTGGACCAAACTTTCCTGTTTCATCACAGAAGATAACTTTGTCATTAATCACATTGCTGCATCCAGTATTTATACATAGAAAATTCAACCTGTATTCCAGATTATTGAAAATCCCTCCTAAGTGCCAGCAGAGGGTTAGTTTTTGGCTGCAGCTGCCCGGATCCCATTACCAGGATTATTATCCCATTAACAATCCTTACCTGTTGGCTGCGGGGGAAGATTTTCAAGGAGGGGCAAATGAGAGGCTACGCTGCAGAGCTGTAGTCCGGGGTTTGGAGTCAGCCCACATCTCGTACAGAGCCATACATGAGTACCATTAAAGTCAGTCCAGGAGCTCCTGCTGCAGTAGGCAGCTTAGACACGAGCACAGGCGACAAGCCCCCCTGTCCTGAGCCCCCCTCCAGCTCCCCAGGGGCTCTGTGAGGGCTGTGAAATGCTGGAGGGTTTGGGGTTGGTCTCAGCTCTGCTCTTCTGGGCTGAGGAGGGTAAGCCATTGTGAGTAAGCCATATGGTCCCTATTTTCTGTTACTGTGACCCTTCAGTGACATCCGAAAAGCTTGAGGGAGTGATTCATAAAACCGCATTTACAACACGTTAGCTGTGCTAATGGGGCTGTAGGAAGAGGTGGTTAGAAATCTTTGTAGGTGCGGGCTAAGCCTGGCTACATACCCCAGGCAACGCAGAAAGCTGTCCTTGTACTAACCGACAAGTCGGGTTTTATTTTAGGAGGTAGGTCTCTACCAGACTGTAGGGCCGCCTCGGCACTCCGGCAGTCACCCAGCAAGGTGGTGGACATCCCAGTGCGTGAGGTCTCACCCTGGCACCACGAAGCGCTCTGTGAGGAGCAAGCCACCATTCAGGGAGGAAGACACTTCTGCAGTAAATGCCTCTTATGTCTGCTCTGTGACTCTGTTGGAAAGCCAGGCTAGTGAAACACGTTTGCCAATTTTAATCCCCGGATAGCACAGAGAAGTCTTATGTCCTTTGTGCTGCTTCCAGCTACAGCACTGCTTTGCTAAACATATTAAGTGTTAGAATTTTTGTACTCTCTTGGTAGAAACAGATAAAAATAATACTTAGGCTGGAGCTGGCCCATTGGAGTTAGTGAAATGTTGAAAACTCCCAGTTGTCTTTGAATAGATACATTTCAAAGTATTGCCCAAATACTTTGGAACAATATTAAAACCACGGTTTGTTTGTGAAATGTTTTATTTGACGTTTGCAAAATATTTGATATCTGCAAGCTATTGGATTTGACTCTCAGCTCATGTTGAGTGCTAGGCAACATGTTTCGCGACTGTAGGACTAAAGCTTCCCTGCCGACAAACGGTGACTTGTGCACCACTGTGCTGCTTTTTTGACTTTTCTGCAGGTAATTCATGCTAAATTCAGGAAGCATTTGCAGAATGGCTCCTAATCACCAATAGATAAGCCATTATGTTATCCTAGAAGTTGCGGTAAATGAAATTACACAGTTTTATTTGCTGTGCACCTAAATGTTTTATTTGCTCTTTGAAAAGAGTTATAAGCTAAATTCCTCTTTCTGAAACTATTAATGGGCATATTTTCTGTCACAGACAGAGTTGCATATGTACTACGTGAGAAGCTGTCATGTTAAAGTCCTTTGAGCAAATCTTCATTCAGTGCTGTACATGCAAATTCTTCCAGAGCCAGTGGGAGCGGTGAGTGCCTATCGAAGAGCTGCATTTCGGCTGTTGAACCAAACTGCCCAGACCGTCAGATGGCCAAAGGGGATGAGGGGAAAGATGCGAGCAATAAATTGCAGTATGCTGGAAGGATATCGAGGGACATGCCTTTCTGGACCCATAACCACTTTCCAGCGATGGGGAAAGCTGGAGAAAGCGAGAACATTTGAGAAGCCGGGAAAGAGATGTAGCAACTGAAGCTAGTGGGAGAGCATGACTGTACCCACTGTCAGAGTTTCAGCGCACCAAAGCCACGGTGCCTCACCCCGTAATGACACAGCTAAATGGAAAGATTTTGTTTCTTTTGTGTCTCCACCCAGTTAGATAAAGTTATAGCTAATGAAAGCCAGGTCACACCTGTCTACTGGCACCTTTTCCTCTCTCATTATGTGTGTTACCTTCACGGATAGATTTATCTCGGAATAGAGATAAAGGGAGTTCTTTTTGTTTGTTTTCTGTTTTCTTTTGAATTTTAGAGGAAGCGTTTCATGCCTGAAAGGTACAAATTACAGCTGCTTTGACTTACTCTAAGCTTAAGTCAGGCCGGATGGGAGCTGCGGAATCTGTTATGCTTGATCCGCTAGAAAATAAACATGTAAATAAAAAGTTGGGGCAGCACAGATTATAGCCCTCTGCCAATAGTCCATTAAAAGCCAGGAAGTAAAACCAGGGATATCTTAAGTAATTTCATGGAATGAAAAAGATTTATGGCTTTGTTCTTAATATTTTCACATATCTTTTTATCTTTTTGCATATTATGATTTGAAGGAATTGTGATTCACCTCAAAATACCTGGTAGTGCAATGGAAACACTTCAATGTCTAGTGCAGTTGGTTCTAGACCTGCATCTTTCATCAGTATCTTCTCTGGGGAAATCCTCCTTATTTCTAATAGATGACTCAAATCAGGATAACAGAATTTGACCTACAATGAATTAGGGATGGAGACATGGCTCAGCTGAGAAAGCACAGGTTTCAGTTAATCACGGAATTATCTGTCCTGAAGCAAAAATCCTTCTTGAATGTACTGTGTGTTCAGGTGATAGAATATTTTTTTCAACTTCAAGCCTCTAGCAGAATGATAGAAGTCCTCATGTTGAAACTTTTACAGGTGCTTCACGCAACGTTGAGTAAATTACTCCGGAGTGAGTTTGGCTGGGGAGAAGTGACAGTACTTTTATTCATTGCACAAGCACCTCAGGCAGGCTGTCTGCCCAGGTTTCTGGAAACCTCTGTGGTCTGATTCACTATTTCCTTACTGTTTGTTCTGGGACTGGGAGTAACTATGTAAACATGCTGTTGATGTAATATTGTAGGGAGTATCTAGGCTAATCCCTGCATTCAACTTCTGAACATGTTTGTTGAGAGCAAGGGGTTGGATTCCTTACTGACTTCTATCCTGTGCTGTCTGGAAGCCTATGGAGCTATAGCCGCACAAAGAGTTTTACACTTATTTTCTAACTGTAAATCACCATGCACAAGCCAGTGAAAGAGATGATAATTTCTCGTATACAGTAGACGTGTTCTGACAGTTGGCATAAGGACATAGCTAGCACAAGAAACGTATTATCACACTCAAAAAACCTTTTCACAAATTGTCAGTTTCTGAGAAATCTTTGTCTTCAAAATCATCTAAGGTAGTCAAGCTAACACCTTGGTTTTGGTATTAATGGCTAGGCACTTTCAGGGAAGAATTAGAATTTGCTTCCCTCCAGATTTGTTCTAATATGGCCAAAGATTCAGTTGTTCTACCAGGACTCTTGTGGTGACTCAGAGTTTAGCTGGAGGGCCAGTATAGGAGCCAGGAACACGTTTTTGGAGATCTGTGCCACTTTTTAATACGCATTTCGTGCAGCATCTATATCTCAACTAACACTGGGCACCTTCAGTGTAGACATCGACATCTGAGCTGGTCCGCTATGTACCATTCCAGTAACTGTGAGAGGAAAGGTAGGAAAGCCTGCTTCTCTCCGTCAACTGTGAAGGGATCCATGCAATGCGCTCAGATGTAGAAGTCTGCAGCTAGTTTGGCCATGGGACATCCCACCCTTTGTGGCTGAGCAAGAAGCAGGATTTGGTAGAAGTAGTAGCTTATTTACAGTAGAGGAATGTGTGAAGGAAGAAAAACCAGTAGACCTTCCAGACCCGCTTTCCAGTTCCTGATTTTCCAGGGAGTGTTGTGTTGTTTTTGGAGATGTTTATGAGGGAGGAGGGTTTAATATTGCCTTTAAGGACTGCAAAGTTTCTAAGACCAGGGTGGATGGTGGTTGCAAGCCTTTTTAGGAAAGAAAAGGTTGACTTCTGTCTCTCTGCAGACACTGCCACTTTTAGTTGCAAAGCAGTGGTATGGAGATCAGAAAGGTTTTCTGTTTAATCTTCCAGGCCAGAACTACAAAGATATGAAAGATTCTCTAGGAAAACACAGCTAGAAGATTGCATTTCCTGGCACTGGCTGTTCAACATCCAATTGTAGGTGGATGTGGTGTTTTGGTATTGTAAAATGTATGTGGTCTGAAGACAGGCAGGACAGAAGTCCACGGGACTTGTTGGGATGCATCCGAGGGTGCTGAGGGAGACAGCCATGGCTTTCTGTCATCTTTGAAAGGTTGTGGTCATCGAGGAAGGTCTCCGACGACTGGAAAAAGGCAAATGTCACACCTGAAGGGTGAGAAAGGATCCAGGGAACTGCATGCTGGTTGGCCTAACCTCAGTCCCTGCAAAGATTATGAGCATATCTTCTGGAAGCTGTGACTGGACACATGAAGAACAAACAGGTAACTGGGAACAGACAGCACGGGCTTGGCAAGGACGAATCATGCCTGGCCACCTTGCCTGCCTTCTGTGCTGAGATGAGTGGCGCTGTGAACAAGGGGAGAGCAATGCTCATTAACAAAGATGTTAAATGGCACTGGCCCCAGTACTGACCCCTGAGGGAGGCCACTAGCAACGAGCTGCCAGCTGGACTTTGTACGCTGACCACAAACCTCTGAGCCCAGCGATCCAGCCAGCTTTCCACCCACCGTACAGTCCACTCATCCGTTTCAGCAGTTTGGCTCTGAAGACACTATGAGACACTACAGCGAAGGCCAAGTTCAAGTCAAGAGGCAACTGGCACAAGTTGCAACAAAGGCAATCTTGCTCAGATAAAAGGGAAACCAAACCTCACGGGGGGGTTGATTGCCTGGTGGGACCATGGAACCCACATCCTTGGAGGTGCTCACAACACAGCGACCCAAGGCCCTGAGCAACCTGATCTGAAAGAGCCCTGTTCTAGTGAAGGGATGGACCAGAGGGGTGAAAGGCACCTAGATAGGTCCCTTCCAAACTGAATTATTTTGTGATCTATTCTGTGGTGTATGTGTGTATACGTAGGTGTGCAAGAGACTTTCAGCACCATCTCTGGCCTTGTGTGGGAGGCTGTTTTGAACCTTAATTCAAAACAGTCATGTCTAGCTTTCTCCAAGAGGAGAGACAACTTTCTGAGAGCTGATATTTTCGTTTCCACTTCTGTTATGGAGGTGTCAGGATCACCAAAGCTACCACTGTGTGCAGGACTAATTACCACCTATTTGAGAAAAGGAATATGGGGCTGTATTGCCCTCTTACAAGGTCAGGTGTGGAAGCTGTCTGGGCAACGGGAGGGGGCCAGTGCTCTCCGACAGAGGAAGGGCTCCAGGACAGAGCTGTCAGTCTGCTGCTTATCACCCCCAATACATCTCCATTTTGCGTGTTTGTTGTTTTTTCCCCCCTGCTCTAAAATTAAAGGTATTAGAACTCTGTAACAGCATTTCAACATGGCCTTGCCACACAGAGGCAGCTAAAGAGGAAGAGCAGCAAGGCTGGACCCATGGGGAACAGCAGTGAGGGGAAGTGCATACCTTCTCTGTCCTCCAGATAGGGAATGGAATAACCTTTAAGGACTCAGCCAACAGTAAACATTTTCATGACATCATAAGCGTTTAATCTAAGAAATTTATGGTAATATTGCCTCCGATATCATGATAGAGATAATGCATGTGAATGGCATATTATGGGGCTACATCCGTGTATACTTATTGCCATCTGTGCCCATTCTGGATCTTCTTAAAGGTACATCAGGCAGGGCTCATCTCACTCCTTTTACAGCAAACCCATCTACACCAAAATTCCCTTTGTGGTCAGAGGAGAGATATAGGTATTTCCAGGGTGTAATTTCTCTCTTTCGGTAGCATACCATCAGAGCAGATGATACAGCTTCCTGGCAGCACCTGCTTCTTTCCAGCTACCAGAAAGGAAGTGTGGGTGATGGGCTCAAATGCAGATATCTGCACTGTAAACATCGAGGGTGAGGACTCAGCTTACCCTGATTTTAGGGTGTTAGGGTCCTGTGTGCCCTATAGGGGGTTTTAATTGCCCTGACCAGCCTCCCACAGGACCCCCAGACACGCACCCTCTACCCCTTGTGCCAGAGGCTGCGTGTGAGCTCAGACCCTGGTGCCCAGTCCTCGCCCCAGCTATGTTGTAGGGTGTACCTGTGCCCTCGCCCCCCATCGCCTGCTGATCCTGACTTGCTCCCTGGACTCCCCACCTGACTCCTTCCTGCTGCTCCCCTCTGAAGGGCTTGATTCAGTCACCTCAGCTCTGGTGCCATTTGCTGGTGGATATCCTGCTTGGTTTTGAGCTGCTGCTCCAGTAGTTTTCCACAAGTCCTCCACCAGCCCCGTGGGGATGTCACAGCCACCTAAAGGGGCCTGAAACGGTGTCAGACACCGATGGGCAGGCAGCTGGGCTGTGCCTCGGGTGTCTGAAGTGTGTCTTCATGGGAGCAAGGTGTCTAAGCTCTTGGTACAGTCAGTAAGGATCTAGACCATACAGTTAGCAGAGTCTGGAGAGCAAGCTGGCTGACCAAGTGTTGGGGTTTACCTCAGGAGGAGGAGAGTATCTTGCTAGGCTCCACTGACCATATGGGCTTAGTCTTCCTTGGCTGCCGTGGGAGTTTAGGCTGTATCTCACATCCAGGCACTATAATTTAGGGAAGCTAAATCCCACCCATGGTGACTAAAAAGAGAAGAAATAAATACATTTATGAGAAAAATATGAAAATGATCACTCTTTGTGTTAAACATTATGATTTTCATCTGAGGAGTATAGAAAGGCAAAGGCTTTGTGGATATTTAAGGTTCAGTCTCTGTGTCTGTACATGCAATCACACACTCCCAGTATATTATACTGTATTATATACACCCTCACAAAACACATCCTTTGTTTATAGTCATATGGATTTACAAACACTCCCTGGAAGAACAAGGATACACTTATTGTATACAAGATATTTTTTGCTTCTGTAAACTATGAATGTGGAAATATAAATAATAATTTTGGATATTTTGTGTACGGTTTTCTGCATTTTGTGATTCTATCTCTACAACGAGTAAATGAAAATATTGGTAGTGTATAATGATGATCTTTTTTGCCCAGTCTCCTCTGCTCAGTTCTACGGTATTGTTATATCCTCCTCTGTTGCCATAGAAATGATTGATATGTCCAATCACAGCATTCTTGCCATACCCTCGCCTCTACATATTATGTATCTTGCTCTTTAAACCAGACTCTCACTTGGCTTTTTGATATTTTGGGTTATGTTCTGCAGAGAGAAAAAAATATGAAAGGAAACTTTGGCTTCCAGAAGGCTGAAACTAATCCAAAAGACAAAGTAACATATATTAATATTGTGAATCTTTATGATTTCACTGTAAGTCTTGTGACATTTGGAGCTTTTATTAACCCCTGACTCTGGCAAGCAATGACTTTCTGAGACTCTCAGCATCTTCTCACGCAAAACAAGTATTTGCATTGTTTAAAGCTTCATAGCCATGGAACTTGAAAAGGCAAAATCAAATTTAAAGAGCTGCCTTTTTTGGTGCATGCTGATTTTAGGGGGAATGAATTACGATTTTTGCAGATTTCGGTTTCCCTCTCAAGAAAGCAGGAGAGAAAAATAACTACTCAAGCTATTCTTTGACATGACGCAATGAGTGGCGGTCAGATTGACCAATTTAATTTTGCTTCACATGTTTCAAAACTTAGTAATGCAGGCTGGCTACTTCCAGACTAGGATGTTCATTCCACAGCAGTTTATCACCCTAAGAAATACCCTGGGGCCACCTGGGCTTCCTTTCCGCTGGCCTCACCTTCCCCCCCAGCAGTGCCTGGAGGGATACGGCACCAGACAGACCTCCCTTTCCCCCGCCTCTGGACAATAAGCCTTTCCCCCCGCCCCACTCCTTTGCCCAGAGCCCCATGAAGGCCCCTACACAGTCCCCCATACATCCTCTATACAGGAGAGAGGGCTTTCTGTTCATCTAAGGCATTCACAACATGTGAGTGCTTTCAGCTCGGAGCAAAAGAAACCAACACAAGCTGGGTCCTGAGAAAGGGGCTGCATGGCTTTGCACCCCCTGGTACCTCCTATTAAGATACTCAGCATTTGGTCCATGCCCCGAAGGACGCTCTAGGAACAAGGTGCCCCAGCCAGCAACAAAAAGGGCTTTCAGTGCAATTTACGGGAGACATGGATGGACCACAGAGCTGCCACTAAACCTCTTTCCCAACCTCTTGCCTTTTTCTTGGGGGTCGTAGCCTGACGTTGCCTGTAATATCTATGTCTAGCAAATGCCACTAGGTGGCTCAAGATTGAATCCGCTACAGGCAACAGCTTTCAGTAGGATGTGCGTGTGTGGGGAGGAGGAATTTGGGAATTATCCTTGGGCGATGAGCACCACCCTCATCGCTTCTGTAATTTTCAGATCTTGGTTGCAGATGCTGGAGGAGGGAAAGGGGCATCCCAGCAAACCCTCTGAAATGGGAACAAGCTCATTCTCATTTCTCACGTGAAATGAAACACCAGGAGTTTTCTCTTGATTTATTCCTTGAGAATCGGGACAAGTGATAGCCTGGAGCCTAGCAGTCCTCCCTGGAGTACCAGTCACGCCCCCCCCCCCCCCCCCCCCCCCCCCGCAAAGAAATAAATATGTGTTATTCTTGTCTTTTAAGCTCTATCAAAGGCAATTGTTACCATCATTAAGGGCTTATTTTGACCTGAGTTTGCCTTGAGAACACACTATGGATGAGAGGCCTGAGTCCAATGTACTGGGGGAGAGAAGAGCTTTCACAGGCCCAGCACATGAGAAGGGTGATCCCTACAAGGATCACTTTTATGCCTGCCACCCTTCTGACCTCTTCCAAGGGTGCCCTGAGGGAGTTGATTACTCCCCGTTTCTCACTTCCCTCCGCACTAAACCTCTGTGTTTTGCTCCCATTCCTGTTTGCCCTTATTCCAGGCTGCTCCTTGGGTTGCCCTTCTTTCTGCCTGCAGGGCTCTATGTGTTTTCCCGTAGCAGGAGCTCTGCAGGCATCTCTTTTCCTCCTCTCCCAGAGAGTGCAATTCCACGTCCCAGGAGGGCTGTGGGCCCTCTTCCCTTTCCCTCACCGATATTTGCCTGGGTATCAAATCTGCGGTTTGGCGCACACCCCCTGTCGTGGTGGCGGCAGCCCGGGCATCTCCCACCACTCTGCCCTGCCTGGGGGAGGCATGGGAGAGGATGCTTTGGGCAAGAGCTGGGAGGAGCAGGGAAACTGGGATGCACAGCCCAACCCTCCCTGGAAAACCTCGCCCTGCTCCCTGGGGAGGCCAGGGCTGAGTTTGTCAGGGTGTCAACACCTCAAAGGCAAGGAGGAGGAGGGGGAGAGAGGAGATAGAGGCATTGTTGAGCAAGAAGGTGCAAGTGGGTGCCATCAGCCAGTTGTTTGAACCAGAAACAATCGCAGAGATGCTGGAAGCTGTAGCTATGCTGAACAGTTGGCCCATCCCCCTCCTGTGGTGTTTCCATTCCCCTTTCCCTCCCCCACAGTCAACAGGGTTTTGGCCAGCGATACCTTCCCTGACATTTTGGATTTGATTAGAAAGCTACGTATATCCTGTGACACACAGGCGAGCACAGAAACACTATCAAGTCAAGCGCGTGGTCTCACAAGCCCTGACAGCAAGTCAAATATCCCCCTCACCCCTTTATGGGCCTTAAAAATTCCTCATTTAGGGCCTGAGACAGCAAAGGTGAGTAACAGCAAAGCACTCGCCCAGCTCTGTGGTCCACCGCATGGGGAGATTTCATTTGGCTTCTGCACGGCAGCTACCAGAGCTCCCGCTAACCATCAACAAATTGGATGCTTGTTTTAAAGTGTAAAAATATACTTCTTCTGAACTTTGCTTTTATTGAGCGAAAAAGGATGAAAAACGAAATCATAAGCCCCACCTAAAGCCTCTTCCCCAGAGTTGGCTCTGCCTCAGCTTCTCTCCACGCAAACACCGCTCGCCTCCCCCCAGAGGCCTCCTCCTGTCTTCCTCATTTTTAGGGTGGAGGCTAATAAGCCTCCCCAGCCCTGGTAAGTCAGGATTAATTAATCTGCAGATCCCTGCAGGCTTCCAACACCTGCTAACTGAGAGAATCCAGCCAGTCTCTCACGGTGCTTTTTTAGCACACAGCAAGCTTTAGCACCTGGAATAAGGGAAGGCTGCAAGCTCTGGCTTTGCCTGGGTGCTTTACAACGAAGGGGGAAAAAAATATTTTGTAGGGTCTGTTTTCTTTCTTTTTTTTCCTCCTTTTTTTTTTTTTTTTAATTTAGACCAGCAACCTTTTTTGCATGGGAGGGGCATCTGCTAGCAAGCAGCTCTGTTTCATGCCATTACCACCTTTCTGAAGCTGGGGGAGGCACTTTTAGCTGAGTTCTGCCTCTCTGCTAATGGGCACCCCTCTCTCCTGGCTGGTGGCTTCCATCTGTGGCAAATGTTGTAAAGCATGTAGTCAGTCACTGTGGGATGCAGTTATCTGATGCAACGGCTCTCTAGGGACTGATTTAGGACCACTACAGTAAGGACAGTTGGAGCTAATTGGATTTTTTTTTTCCCCCAGCCTGGATTTCCAGATGTGACAGGGCAGCATTGCTTTATTAACCCAGCCGTGTTCATCCACGCGCCCTGTTACAGAGGAAGGGATTTCTTTTTTTTTTTCTCTTGGTGTTGAATCACAGCTTAGTGGGGGTTGTTTCCTGCTGGTTCCTGAACAAGAGCCAAGCGGCCTTCCTTGCCTGCTGGAATTTTACAGCACGCACTGAGCAGGGGTGCCACCCTGCTGAACGCTGGCATTTTTTTATTCCAATGAACACTTTTCGTTATCTCCACTAGAACTGACTCATTTCAGTGGACTGGGCAAACCAGGAAAATAAAAAAAGTTCCCAGGCAACATTCTTCAGTGACTCATTCAGGTGGATAAAGCTTTTACAAATGTCCCCTCGGAGCTAACAGGACACTGGCAAATGGCTTGTGTGCAGAAGAATTAAGGTGGTGTTTTGTTGGCTCCCCTCCCACAAAAGCCTTGGCCACTCTGCCTGTGAATTGCCACCACCCAGCCCTTCCCTGCCCGGGCATTTGGCTCTGTCTCGGTGCCAGGTTTGGTGCTCTCTGGGTCCTCACCGCAGCCATTTCATCACCCTAAACGGATGAAAACACTGAGCTGTTTTCTGCTAGTGCTTTGGCCCCACACCTACCAGGCCATGAGGGAGGAGGTGGGCCCACCTGCTTGGGAAGATGTTAGATTGCTGTGGAGCAGCAGCCGTGGTTCATCTGCCAGTGCCGCTCACTGGCCACACGTTCTTTTTCACAGTGCCTTTCTCAGAGAGATGAGAAATAAAGGCCCAAGAGATGAAATGACCTGCTGAAGGTCATAATACAACAAACCTAGCTTCTCTCACAAGTTTTGCTGGAGTGTTGTACCAAAACACCCCAAAAATGACCTGTATGCTATATTTGTTTAGATAATCCTATGCTTTAGATAATGGACAGCTTGGCGCCTCTGCACTGTGATCCGCTCATAGGGCAAAGGAGTGTATTTCAGAAAGCAGAAATTCTTTTCTGTCATGGCCATCGATCCTTTGTATTCTGCAGTTTTCCCCTGAGAATGTCCGCAGGAGTAAGTGCTCCATCTTTATCTGTCCTGAAGATCATTAAGAGAGGCTGAAGGCTTGCTACTACCATGCACAATATCACTTCAAAGCCAGAATGGAGAGGACCCTTCAGATCAGCATGGTAAATCTGTGTTCTTCACAGTCCAGGAAAGGGTGGCAGGAGCCCCTTCCAACCCAAGTGCCTCCCGCAGGATCCTATGCTTGAATGGACTCTCCAGCCACCTGCAAACAACCATGGCAGCGGCCTTGATAAATGTGGCTCTGGGTCAAGAAGGACCATGGGCAAAGCCATCTGCATGTCAGAGGCTTCATGCCCTTGGAGACCCTATACCTGTGGACACACCTGCTTGTGCCTGGCCACCACTTTCTCCCCTCTTCACACCTTACCTCTTCTTTTTTCTACCCCACCTGCCAGCAACAGGGCCAATCTCCTTTTGTATGGAGAGCAGCTGCCCCTTCCTTACCACCCACCCATCAACCACAAGATCTTTTCCAACCTAATTCCGTGATTCTATACAGCTCTTCTTTCAGTAGCAACCGAAGGCTAGGACCACCAGAATAGTGGTCCTCCTCACAAACTCCCTACCTGCCATCCCACACATACAGTTTTCCTGTGAAGTGTCCTCCCTAGCATGCTGTACTTGGCTTGCCTAAAGGCTGTAGCTCTTTAACTAGAAGCTATGCGTCTGACGTTCCTGGGAAGCGAATTACAGTCATGCTGGCAGCTGCCCTCTGCCCTTGTCTATTGCAATAGCTCAAGATGATGCCAGCAGCCCCTGGGCTGCATTAGGAAGAGGGTTGCCAGCAGGTCGAGGGAAGTGATTATTCACATCTGTTCAGCACTGGTAGACACATCAGGGGTGCTGGGCCCAGTTCTGGGCTCCCCATTACAACACAGACAGGAACTTACTGCAGCAAGTCAGCGAAGGGCCATGAAGATGATGAAGGGACTGGAGCATCTGACATATGAGGAGAGGCTGAGAGAGCTGGGATTGTTCAGCCTGGAGAAGAGAAGGCTCAAGGGGGGATCTGATCCATGTTTATGAATACCCAGCGGGGCGACTAAAGAAGATGAAGTCAGACTCTTAAGTGGTGCCCAGTAAAAGGACAAGAGGCAACTGGCATAAATGGAAATAAAAGAAATACCATTTCAACATTAAAACATTCCACACTTATTTACTAAAAGGGTGACCACCCAGACGTGTTGTGGAGTCTCCATCCTTGGAGATACTCAAAACCCAACTGTATGCTGTCCTGAGCAACCCGCACTAGCTGACCCTGCTCTGAGCAGGGGTCGGACTAGACAATTCCCAGAGGTGCCTCCCAGCCTTAACCATTCTGTGATCCTGCTTGCTGATCCTCATGTCCTGCAGTCAAGTCCCACTACCCTTACTTGTATTTTCCCTCAACCATCTTGATGGAGTGGTGTTTGGCACTCCTGGGTGAAGGGACAAATTAGCTCTTCTGCAGCAGATACTCAGAGACACCCGAGCAGCTGACAAATGCACACCTGATATGGGAGCAGATAAGGAAAAAAGTCTTTCCATAGCGTGTTAAGTCCAGACAAGGCATGTGGGATTCATCCCATCCAACTCTGGACATTTCCAGTATAACCATTTACGCCCGAGTTATGTATCTAGACTCCCTTCAGAGTCAATACGGAGAAATAGGCATTTCTAGAAAGTGATTCATGTGACCTATTTTACATGAGATTAATCATGCCCAAGAAGTGCCTTTCTTTCTCTGCTGACTATTATGAAGAGAGAGATGTGAAGAGGTCAAGTCTGGACTTCTACGCTGTAGACATCTTACGGCATTTAGGATGATTCCCACCTCTGATACTTGTGCAGAAGTCTACCTGTTATTGCCTAGAGTAAATTTTTACACACCATAAAATGCAGACTTGATGACCGTCTCTTCACCTACAAACAGGACTAAACAACAGACAACTGAAAAGGACAGACAAACCCCAGAGCGCTGGAGATTAAAAATTCATACAAGCAATCTAGGGGCAGCTTTATTATTCCAACAGTGAGTATTTTAGGGGTACAGCTCAAGGGCACTTTGAGTAATGGGACCTCATCTACTATACTGGGCCAAAGTCAAGGGCCCCAAACCCTACAGATTCCTTGTGTGGCTGGGCTCCTCAGCCCTGAGTCCAGGGGAGTCTAAGGAACTGGTTACTTGATCAGTCCGTGCTACCGTCTCTGGGGTGAACAGAGGAGAGCTGTGGAAAACTGCAGCCAGGACAAGATGGCTCAGTAAGGAGATATCTTAGATCCTCCTTTGCAATTGCTAGTCCAGATTCCTTTGCAGACGTCCATCAACAGGATCTTACTGGGGCAGAAGGCCTTCACCTCACCACACTGTTGATTGAACTTTTTTACTCATAAAATACCCTTGGTCTGCGATGACAAGCAGCAAGGAGGTAATGTACGTCCTTGGCAGTGATAGGCCCTGTGCTGGAGTGTCAAATGCTCGAAGAGTACTGCAAGATGACACAAGCTGTCTTGTTTTGTCTTTTGAAATATGAGGAAGCAACATAGCGTAAAGCTGTTACCCCTTTTTGCACTGGCTGGCACGCACCTGGACAGCATCTGGACAGAAGACTGATCGAACTTGGCAGAGGTGGTTTGGCTATGCAGCCTGATGCCTGCACATGCTATAGGAAGCCAGACTGCATAAACACACTGTGATGCAGGGAGAAGGTTGATATTTAAATATAATTTTACACTTTGCCAGTGTAAAATTCCATCATCAAAAAATCATAGTGTGTTTCCGTCCTACGTTATTTTGGTGGCGAAAGGAAAGTGACTAACTGTGACAAAATGCTTGGAATGCCTGACGCTACGATAACTGACCCTTATTTAAAACTCAGTAATTTCACCCCCTTGGTATTGCATTTTCAATGGTATGAAAATATACTTACATGTTATTTCCCAGCAGAGCTGAGTGAACACCAAGACCAGGCCTTTTTTATTCTGCTGCACAACTGTCCTCCTTGGTGGAGATGCATGATCTCCACTGCTCCTTGCGCTGGAGTGATTCCATGGAGGTCAGGAGCGTTCTAGCTGCAGAGGTTTTCACCCCCAACCTTGTCAAGATTCAAGTGCAAGGGAAAACTAGTTGGGTGAGCTCACATTCATCCTCAGTGAGAAGAATTTCAGATCCTGACACTAGTGAAAAGTTATCTTTTCTCTCCTGGAGAAAATCAAGGACTTAATCAGCAAGGGAACCGCAGACAGGGTTTGAGTACATCTGGCAGTGTCCTGGGGAACTCTGCAAAGTGCTCTTGCCAAGTACTTAGGATCTGATCTGGGGGAACGCCCTTATTCAGAAGCACCCTTTTGCATGCCGTTAGCGTCCCACCGCCTTCAGTACTTAAGCTGTCTTCTGAACTGGGACTTTATCCTGTGGCGTACGCCTTCATCTCATCATTTGTCCCTGTGTGTTTACACCTAGCCCAAGTAACGGCTCCAGTCTGGGCTTGTGAGAGGAGGGAACAATAACGATCAAAGCAGCAGCAGAAATTTTCAAGTGCTGTTGGGAAATCATGTGCTGTTTTTCTGTTCTTTGTATAAATTTTCCTGCTTTTTCCATTTCAGAGCTAATTGAGCTAAGGGCAAATTGCCTATTAACCATTGCCTAACAGCATACTTGTTTCTGATGATGACTGCTTATAGTAAATACACTAGTCTTAAATGGGAGAAGTTGGTCAACAGAGCTTCAGTGCAGTTTCACAAGAGCTACGCTAATTCACAGCAGTTAAATATCTGTCCCTTTGACTTCACTTTGCTAGTCAAATGGATAAACAACTTCCAAAGCATGCAGGACTGCACAGCTGAAAATCTTAAAAACTGGCATTGCATGAAAGAGCATTGACCGGTTGCATGGGATTCATTGTACCAGATGTCTTCAGCGCAGGCTTCAGCATCCAAACTCACCGTGCCTTCTTCGTAGTCAGTGCTAAGATCCCATTCCTCTGGGCCACTTTAGCTGTTTCAGGGTGAGATGAACTGTACTCTGGAGCTGCGTACTTCTTTGTGTCAACTGTTAAAGGAAGCTTAGGTGATCAGCTTAGATATAGGCATACCAAATGGACAGGTGAATCCCACATGTTTTATCTGGAGATGATAGCTCTCTGTAGACCCCCTTTATTCAGTGTTTCTGTGATGACCAGAAGACCCCTACGGGCCTCCACATTTCAGAAGATAAAATAATTGTATTGATTAGGATGTTCTTCACTAACAGTTACAATGAGGAGCTTTACCAAACTGCTGTGTCACAGCATCCCTGATAATCGGCTTACTTAAAACCAGATCACAGAGGGTAAATGTATCATACAGAAGAGCTACCTGGTAAATCAACAAGATCTAGAAAAACAGAAAAAGATGGAAAATGCCCTTTCAAGCCAAACTGTAGCTAAAATACTTTGCCTCACATCAAAACCCAGCACTGCCCCGTAACATTCAACCTTTTACTATATTTTGATGACAACATTTTGTTTAAAAAAAACAGTACCTGGAGGATTACATTGTGTCAATGACTGGCCCAAGGGTGACTAATACTTTTCATTTCAACCATCTATTATGACCAGTGGGTGTCTTTTGTTAAATTATACGCTGCATGCTGATGCCTAAAGGTTTTGTCTCTTCCCACAGACCTTTCCCTGGCATTTCTATGGACATGTCAGCAGAAGCTCCATGAGATCTTGGCTTTGCTGGCAGAGCTAACTTAAGAAGTTACCAATGCCATTTCACCATTTCAGTCTCCGACGTGCTCCTCTTTGCCGTCATGGCCTCCTCGGTGATGCCACTGCAGCTATCTGTGGGGTCACGCCCAAAATCAGAACTGATTCACTCTAAAAATCCCTTCTTCTGAGGGAGTGTTATTTTGAAGCCGGTGTGCAGCTCAGCCCTGCAAACCCTTGTCCTGGCAACAGGAGCTGCCCACGGAGAGGGCAGTGCTCTGCGGTGTGAAGCCAGGTACGAGGCGCCAGGGCAGGGAAGAGAGGGAACATTTTAGGTTAGCTTCACTGACAAAGCCAGAGTTTCACGAAATTATGGCCTCTGTGCACTTCATGCTGTATAAAATGAAAGGGAAACTTAAACCAATTAGGCCCCTGTATTAAATGTGGAAATCCTTATGTGGTGTCATTTTTGTTCTAAGTTACCTTCAACAGCACTGGAGTTTTTAATTTTTCATTTGAAAGGTCAGTTAACTCTCACCTATGCTTTTTTCCCCTTTCTTTTGCATTTTGGTGATAATTCACTCTTCATTTTTAGAGTTACTTTCACAACATAACTCCCTACTCATTGTAAAATATAACACAAAATGAAAATCCCTTCAAAATTCAAATAAAAGTCACTTGGAAACTGAAGAAGAAAGCTTTCAAAGGGCAGGCTTCAGTAGCCTTAATGTTTGTTTAAAATATATGCTTTACACTTTAATTTCTATTTCTATAATTTACCTCACTTAAGCTACAGTCCTCAAAGATTTATGAATTCACAGGGAGTTTGCACAATGCATGAAGTTCAACATGGGGATAAATTCGTAGGATTAAAGGCAGCTGTACTTGAACCAGGGACTATGGGAATTTATGGTCTCCCAGCTTCCTTGCAGAATCTCACTCTTGGTAGAACTGCATTGGCTTCATTCTGGTAATGTGATGACTTCTGTACCAACTCAGGCTGTGGTTACACGTTGGTTATTACCAGACCTGTGGGCTTTTGGGGATCAGCTTGCTCTGGATCAAATGTAAGCACACAACAATCTTCATTCCATTCAGTTAGCCCAAGGATACAGAAATATTTCTGTGCCAGCTTTTTGCTTTTTTTACCAGGTTTAAGCTGGCTATAGGGGGACTGACAGTACCTGCTCTGTCGGAAGATGTTCTGGGACAAAACGGCTCCTTCAGAATTTTCTTAATACATTTGAATTGACAGGGTAAATGCATACAGGTTCAGGGCTTTGCATCCTGCCACTGTGGCATTTCTGATTCAGTACAGGGCACATCAAGACTATGTTCAGGGCCATGCCAAAACAAGACCTAAGTTCTTGAGAAGTAATCCCCACCTATCTCCTCAAGAGCCTGGTAGGCTTGCAGACTCAACTTGAACTGCATTTATATAAGCTGGAGGCTTATGAAAGAGCAACCCAACTACCTCCATGCTCTCTGTTTTGCTTGTTTCTGCTCTTTCGCCACACTGTGAGCATAACTGAGCTGGATAAAACAAACCAAAATCTGAAAACAAGGGCTGTTTCCAGTTCTGATCTGTTTGATCACATGGCTCTGCAAGTAAAGGCACCAGCACAACCACAAGGACAGCACAGTGACAAGAACCGAAGACTGGGAGGAAAAGCATGGGACACATGCACGTGTGCTCGGTGAAGAAGGGTTGGGAGGTCCTTACACAGGCACTGCCTGTAGAGAAACACCTGCAGAGCCACAGCTGCCATCATGTTGGTAGAGCAGCTTTTCTTATTCCAGGGCACAAATGTGGCGTGAGCAGGTTGGCTCTCTGCCTTGCTCGTCACCCCGACCCCTCAGAAACTCCGGGTGAGCATCCCCAGGTGCCCCTAGGTGAGATAAGGCACATCAAGACAAACGTGAGGAGGGACAATACTCCCCAAGGAGTTCTGACTCAGACGGGGAGGAAAAAGTTTGGCCATAGCCACTGCAGATATGGCTCAGGGCCCTGTATAAGAGGTGAAATAAGTGTCACAGCTGGGTCATGGGAAGATAACTACAAACCAGCTTAGCTGCAAGCAGAGATAGCCTGTGACAGCCAGCCACACTCGGTAATTGCATGCTTTGTGTGACAGATAGCAGGACCAGAAACAGCTAGCTTGTTACAACTTAGCACACGAGCAGTGTCCAAAAATATACCCAGGATCCTCTCAATTAGCCCAAACATGCAACAGTATTTTTTATGCCAGGTTTATAGCCAGCTTTATGCCTGGCTGCAGGACTGCCGCTTCCCAGTCTGATGTGAAGTGTGAGACCCTGGGCTGTGCTGCAAATTCCGTCTGGGAAGATCAATTAGGGATGTGGAGTCAGCAAAAGACCACGGCAGCATGAAATCACCCCTCCTTGTCCTGTTCTGTTCCAGGGGTGGGAGCAGCCTCCCCGCGGAGTCTGTGGCTCCACAGATGTAAATCCTGTGTGGGCACGTTCAGAACCAGATTCAAAATGCCCCAGCTAGGTGATGCAAATTGCTGAACTTTACTCTGCCGGTTCAGATTTGTTCACGGATTTCTCTGGGAGCACATTGTCCTGGCAAACTTCGTACCATTTCAGCTATCCGCTTCTCATGTCCTACAGCTTTAGATGGATCAGGTACCATCTTTCTTCACCACAACCAGCGTAAAAGCATAAAGATGCAATAAACACCGTATCATGTTATTTTCATAAGAACATAGTCATGTGTTTATTCGTGATCTGGATCAAGTTAGAACTGCCAGGTGCTCCAGTACTGCACAGGTGTGATATTTATTATTACAGGACTAAGGTTAAATTGTCTCCCTAGGCTATACTGCAATGCCATTTCAGGTAATTCGTTCACCCATCTTTAGGACTCTTTCAAACTTAGGAACTCTTTCAAACAACTTTCAGGACATAGTTTCATGATAGCTAGATTTCCGTGCAATAACAACTTGAGGAATTCCTGCTCTCACATTACTGCCCACCACTGCTTCAAAGCAGGGCGTTAACAAGAGGTAAAGCAAAGCCTGCAAAAAATAAAGAAAAAAGGTGTTTTCTTTTTTGCTGAGGTCAGCCCAGCTATCTGACCACAATGCAGGGGAGCTGTACCAACACAGCTGAAAGAACAGCACAGATGTGGAGCCTGGCAGGGGATGGGGAAAGGTGGACGCCTCTAAAGTGCTGAGAGTGCTGATAGTACTGTGCCTTCCCGCCCCGTACGGAGGAGTGGTGGAAGGTGCCCTGTCCTCCTTTGCCACTCTCCCTGTGCTGGCGGGATTGCTATATTTAGGCAGCCCCCGTGTTTCAGGAGTCCTTTCATTCCAGTCCCCCATCTGCTAACAGGGGGAGCCAGGGGGTGGAGGGTGCTGGCCTCAAAGCGTGCAGCCGGTGGAAAGCTGCTCCTTTTGGGCCCTGCGCAACTTGGTGTCACCTACAGCAACATCCATGCATGCTTCCCTGCGCTCAGGTCCAGCTCCACGCCTGAGCCTTGCCTGCATGTCAAGGTGAGGGTAGCCCACGGGTCCAGGAGGCAGCGTGCTGGCCTGGGCAGGGGGGAAGCAGCAGGATGTCACCAGCAGCAGTGCATGCACAACTGGGCAACCAGAGCTGCAGGAACTCGTTCACCTGTATGACATTCAGATGCAGCATATAAGAGCCTGGGTGTGCTGGCAGCGCTCGCGCGGAGCAGCCCTCACATGGAGGTGTGAGGGAGCGGTTGTGGACGCAGCAGAGGAGGAGAGGAGCGTAAGGTGGAGGAAGGCTGATTGTGGGGCGTGCTTCTGTATACGATCTGCTCCCAGCACGTGTTGTATTCACCAGCACGAGGAGAACTCATCAGCACGAGGACAGCAGGCAGTCCTCAAAGCCTCGCAACCTCCCTCTGGTCTTGGGAGCCACGAGATCTGGACTGTGCAAAGCCTCACTCAGCCTTGCTCGCTGCTCTGTGCTCTGGTATCCCTCACCCTAGCTTGGGCCTCCCTCGTGGACTTTTCCTGGCCAAGGTGAGAACCATTTCCCTAAACAGTACAAGGGGGCACATGTCTAACACTTCGCACTATCAAGTAGGTCAAAATCACTCCCATTTTCCACACAGGGAACAGGAGCGGAGGCAGGAAATGAGATGCCCCAAGGCTACGGGATGAATCAGTAGGAAAAACAAAATGAAAATTCAGAACTTCCTGTCTCTTTACTCATCTCCTTGAATACTGTTGATGATTAAGCTCTTAAAAAGTTAGTGCAGTTGATGACCTCTACATCTCTGGTCAGTGATTAGGGCCGCAGCGTATTAAATGCGGAAAAGACTAAAACAATGACAATTTCAAAGAACTGGGGGGGAAAAAAAAAACAGACGGCAAGGAATTTCTTTTGTGGCCAGAACATAAATGTTGGGTTCCCATTACTCCCACAGTGCCTCTTCCAGTAAGGAAGGAAGTTTCTCTAGTTCTACCCCTACGGGTCCACCGAGAGTTGAAATTGGCTTAAGCCACAGCTACCACCAAGAGGCAATGCTATGGTTACACTTCCTCCCCTGCACGCAGTTTCTGTTGTCGTCCCCCCACCCCCCCCCAGCACAACTTCTCAAGCAGGCGCGCGATGAACCAGCCCGGGGAACTGATCAATAATAACATTAAAAATTCTTTTCCTTTCCTAGGCTGGCTTTGCTATGAGTAAGTCCTGGCTCACTGCACAGCTGTACGAACGCTTATGCCGACACACGGGACGTGGTGCCAGAGGATAGGAACAAATGGCCGGAGAAAGGGAGGCTCGGCCTCCCTCTTCCAGGGATGCTGAAACTGCTCAGGAAACTACAGCTCCTCCATTCCTCCGCTGCTGCGGACACGGGGAGCAGGAACGGGTGCAACTGTGTCTGAGGGTGACAGAGCACGCTGGCCCCGCGGCTTTCTTCCGCTTTGTTCCCGAACAGATGGAGCTGACTCAGATTTTTTGATGCTTGTACTTAGTTTGTCATTAGAAGACACAGTCATTTACTGCTCTGCGTGTGGGGTGACTATCCACAGGGCTGAAATTGCCTTTCCTTGCATTTCATCTGCATTATGATTTTCAATGGCCGTCTGACTTTGTCTGCTTTGGGGGTGCTGGTTTCACTCTGTGAGGAAGAGTTAAAACAGACCGCTCATCTTCTTTACAGTGGTTTTAGGTTTGGTCTTTTAACCTTCAGACTTTCCAAACTGAGCAAGTACGCTCTGCTGGTGAAGAGCATGATGAACATGTGAACAGAGTGGTTTTGGCCGCAGCCGGAGAGACTTCTTCCTCAAGAAAGCAACCCTTTCATACTGCCGCTTGTGTAGGAAGGAAAAGGACGGTGAGGCGGTGCGGTGCTTCACCCTGGGAACTAGCAGGAGAAGTTCTCCTGTGGCATTTACTGCTTTATGAAAACTATCTTTTTCCCTAAAGTCAGGGGATGCACCAGTTTTCAAGGATTCACAATCTTGTCGTTAGCACTTTTGCTTCTTTAGCGGTCTTCTGGTATAATACTAAAACAAACCAAAGAACAAAACTCACTCTAATAAAATACAAGCTCAGAGCAGAGAGGGGACACTATGGTGGAGCCACATCAGAGCTATAATGGTGAAAATGTATATTTGGGCCTCAGAGCCTCAGCCCTAAAAAACTCAGACTGTATTTTTCAGGGGCATAACAAAGGTGTTACATATTGGGTTTGGAAAACTTGCAGTTCAGAGTTTGGGCTTGAAAATCTTTGCAACATCCAGAAGTACACAGCAACAGTCCCTGAGGCAGTATTACCACTATGGAAAGGGATCGTGGAGTTACAACAGACATGTTCCACAGAAATGTCATTTTCATACTCAACAACAGTGAAAAAAGGGAGTATCAGGAGAGGACTGATACCACCCTGATGCTGCATGGGGAACCCATCGTGAACACGGTATGGAAATCCATTCCCCTGTCTTAAAAAAGAAGGCATTAGAAGCAGAAATGGTTCAATGAAGGGCAGGTATGGAATGGCTTCCATTCGTGGTATCACTAAAAAGACCAGAACTTGCTAGCTGGCAAAAACGGAGGGGGAACACAACAGAAGTCTGTAAAAAAAAAAGAAAAAAAAAGAACGTAATGGCGAAAATGAGTAGGAGATGATTGTTGTCTCTTCCAACACAAGAACCAAGAGGGGGCTGTTGCAAACGAGCAGATGGTGGTTCAAAGCCAATGAACAAAGGTGGTCGTCACATAACAAGCAGCAAGTTCAGCTGTGGAACTCCCTGCCAGGGGACACCGTAAGAGCCACAAGCATGTACAAATCCATAAAGTAAATGGGCAACCTAGTGGAAGGAAAAAATCATCGGAGAATATGAAACGTGGTGACACCACACGCTGCCAAAGAACTCCTTGAGCTGCAGAGAGCTGGGAGGATGCCCCAGGGAAGTATCACTGGATGGTTAAAGGATCCCTGTGCTCCTCCCTCAGCATTCACCACTGGCAACATCTGGAGACCGGACGCTGGGCTAGACGGGCAATGGGTTTGACCTACCAAGGCTGCTCTTACGCATAGAAAGGCAGTTAAATAAGCCATGTAATGCGAACCAGGCTGCTGATAATAAATCTTTGTGGAAATCCACTTTTCACAACTTACTGCATCTCTAGACCTGATCCTACTACTGTGTGCAAGCGCTCAGACGGACCCAGCATCGAGCCCATTTGAAATCATTTGCCTTCTTATTACTGCAGGTTCCTGTAGAGAGAAAAACAGTGGCCCGGTCCAGGCCTGAGTTTCCTCTCTTTGTTACTACACTTTAAGTGAAAATGAAGTACACCATTAAACTGTTATGGTAATTTATCCTTACACTTTCTGCTCAACAGGTTTGTTTTGTTTTAAAAGTATGTTTCTGCGATACTTATAGCTACGTATATGTAATTTTGTGGTTAGAGTAGAAGAGACAGGAAAACCTTGGTTCCCACAGGAAACGTAACTCGACCTCTTGCAAGCAGGTAACATTTTTGCCGTGTCGGCGTGATAAAGAACTTCAATGAGAGACAAATCCTGCCAAGGTTTACACCTGCGTGCAACTGCCTGATGCGACTGGCTCGAGAGAGGTTAATGAGATTTTTCTATGCGATTCAGATTCTGCTGGGCGGGAACGGGGCCTGAGACAGTTCCGGCTGTCAGTAAATGATGCGTTAAAATGCCCTCGTATGAGTTTGTTGGATCTGGTTCAGGGGGCCAGGATTTGTCTCTGTGCCTGCAGAGGTCTCCGATGGGGCAGGAACGTTTTCCCTGGGGGGGGAAAGACGAAACGAGAGATTTTGCCGGTCTTCTCACCGGGGAGGGAGGGAAGGGACAATACCACCACCGCCCACCCCCGGGGCAGTGGGGTAGCTCCAACAACCCTTGCGCACCTTTTCTATTCTTATTTCCAACGAGTGCCTCGCGATACCGGTCGTGACCGCCTCACGCTGACCGTGCCCGTGTCCCCCAAGGGACTGCCGCTGCCCTTGCCCTTGCCCTTGCCCCTGCCCCTGCCCCTGCCCGGCGGCGCAGCAGAGCCCCCCCGCCCCGCCCCGCCGCGCAGCACCACGGCCCTGCCGCGGACACGCGTGGGCCCCGCCGCCGGCCAGGCCGGGGCGTTGCTGCGGCGGGGCGGGGGCCGCCCCCCCGGCGGGGCTATTGTGGGGCGGCGGGCAGCGGCGGCGGGGCCGCTCCCCTCCCTCCCTCCCTCCCTCCCTCTCCACGCGAGTTTACCCAGCAGTGCTTTGGTGCGGGCGCGTTTCCGCCGGTTTTTCCTGTTGGAGAAGGGAAGGGGGAGCTCTTTTCTCTCTCTCTCTCCCCGCTCACAGTATATTTTGTATCCCTTTTCTCCTCCTCCTTCTCCTCCTCCTCCTCCTCCTCCTCCTCCCCGGCTATCTTTGTCTGGCTCGCAGCACCCCGCTCCAGCCCCGCGCCCCTGCCCCGCCGCCGCCGCCGCCGGGACGCGCAGCCCCTGCTCGCCGGTGCCCGGCGCCGTTTCATGCGAGGGCAGCGCCGCGGGGAGGGCTCGGAGGCGGCGGGGGCTCCGCCGCGGCGCTGGGCGTGAGCCCCCCATGCGAGAGCGGGGCCGCGGCTGCCGCTGCTGCCGCTGCTGCCGGCTCCCGGCGTGAGCGCCGCCCCGCCGCCGGCCGGGCCGGGCCGGGCCGTGCCATGCCCGGGCGCGGGGCTCGCCGTGAGGCTGCCAGAGGCTGCCGGCCCCGGCGCCGCTCCTGCCGCCGCCGCCGCGACATGGTGTGAGCCCGCTGCCGCCGGGGACGCGCGGGCACCCACTGACCCACCCACCCACCGACCGACCGACCGACCCGCCGCCCGGCCGGGGCACCGCCGCTCGCCTCGGGGGGACCCGGCCCCGCACCGCGCCGCGCCGCGCCGCGGGGGGAGAGACGGACCGCAGCACCCCCTCTCCGCCCTCCTTCCCTTCCTTCACCCACCTCCCCCCCCCCCCCCCCCAATCCATCTATCCATCCATCCATCCATCCATCCATCCATCATCCCCCCCGCCAACCCCTCCCAATGCTGAGGAGTTTCAGCCCGGCGGGGCTGGAGTGAAGAAGGGAAGGGCGGCAGGGAGGAGAGGAGCCGAGCCGAGCTCCGCGCACTTCACAGCTGCTCCGGGGAGCGGGGAGGGGGGGCGGCCTCGCTATTATTTAACAGAGAAGAAAAAATAAAAAGGAAAAAAAAAAAAAAAAGAAAGAGACGGGAAAATGGCGAACGATTCTCCTGCAAAAAGTCTGGTGGATATCGACCTTTCCTCCCTGCGGGTGAGTGCCGGGGCGGGGGGCCGGGGCGGCGGGGCGGGGGCCCCCCCGGGGCCGGCGGGGCGGGGGTCGGCGCGCCCCTTGCCGGGGCAGCCGGGCCGGCGGGGGTGGGAGCGGCCGGGGCCGGGGCCGGGGCCGGTGGCGGGGCGCGGGGGTCCGGCGGCCGCGTGGGGGGAGCCCCGCGGGGGCGGGCGGGGGGAGCGCGGCCCTGGGCTGCTTTTCCTTTGTTTGCATGTATTGGCATGTGCGTGGAAAAACAGGGCGCAACAGCTGCACGCCGCCAGCGGCCGGGCTGGCTGGCTGGGCTCTGCCAGCGGCCATCGCCTGACGAAAATGTAACCCCGCTTCTCTTCTCCCCCCCGCCCCCTCTCGCCCCTTCCTCCCCGCCCCAGGACCCCGCTGGGATTTTTGAGCTGGTGGAAGTGGTTGGCAATGGCACGTACGGGCAAGTCTACAAGGTTTGTGGCAGAATTTCTTCTCCTTTTATTATTGTCATTTTTCTGGAGGGTAGCCGGTGTCTCCGCCGGGCTGAGCCCACGGCTGATGGCGAGCCACCCGCTGTGGCAAGCGGAGCGGTTAGAGATGATAAAAATGTTGTCCTTGTCATTGTTGCTGCCCGTGACAAGTTTGTCAGCCTCTTGGCTTCTGCTTTCCCAGAGCGGCACAAATGACTCTCCCAAGTACCCATCCTGAAACGATGAAATTGCCCGTTATTGCCCTTATTCCCCTCTGGCCCCCTCCCAGAGAAACAACCAAACCGAGTGGACGCTGTCAAGAGTGCGTCTGGGCTATACAGATAGGTCCATGGGCTTATTCAGAATTGCTGCTGAAGTCCTCATGGAAGTTCCTGCTGCTGCTGTGGAGACTTTAGACAAAGGCATTGGCCTTCAGCACAGTTGTCACCCGGTTTCCTTGTTGGAAGCCCTTCAAAGTGCTGAAGCTGTCGAGTCGAGGGTGAACGGTGCCGCATCCGATCCCGCTGGGCTGGGCTGTGCAGTGACGGGGGGGCAGAGCGACAACAATAAGCCATCGAAACAGGGAAGCCTATTTTGTGAAAATCAGAATTCCCAGAATAACCTGTTTGACAAGTGTATGACTTTAAAAAATAGAAATTGGAGAGTGCCCATGTGGGTGTGAAACTAGCCTACTTTCCCCCCCCCCCCCCCCCAGTCAGTGGAACAAACAAATCTCGAGATTGCATGACTTTGCAGTGAATGCTAGCTGCCAGGATGACTAATTATTCACACAGTCTTAATACTTGGCTAAAGACAGAAGGCTCTAGCCTTATATTGTATCGAAATGCAAGGCACATTTGCAGAGGAAAGGAGAGATAACTGAAAGTAACCGAGTATGCCTAGCTGCTCGGTTGTTTGGTTTTTTGGTTTTTTTTTTGCTTATAAACAAGGCAGTATAATTGCTGAGTTTCCCTGATGGCAAGATACTGCTGCTTGCAGCTCCAGTAACTAAATAAAGCACTTTGGTGCCTCTTCTGCAAATGAAACACATGTCAGTTTGTTTTGAGGGCGTGAACCTCAGCTTTCCTGATGGAGAAGGGGCCTGCCTGCGCGGCGTGTGAGTTGCATTTTAGGGCTGGGAGTGGAATAACCAGGCTGCTGCTCTTGGCAGAAAGCTGGAAAAAAGGATGTGGCTCAAAAGGCCAGAAGAGAGGGGGGAGATGGGTGAAAAGCTGCCCTTCGACACCACCTTGACCATTTAGGTTTTTTCTGACATTTTTTTCTGACAGATGAAATGACACCATTTAATTTTCTTCTGTAATCCTTCTGCTCCCGGAGCTTGCATCACCTGAACCTTTCTTGCAAACAAACAAACAAAAAAAAAAGAGTAGGGCATGAATGTGTGACTTGAAACTCTCCTGTTAATTATTGCGATTCGGTGCATTGTTTCTCGGCTTACTTGTTAACGCTTTGACTTAATGAGTGAAGTCCTCGGTGGTTTAACAGTCTTGACAACAGAATTTCTAAATTTTGTTTTCCTTCAGTATGCTAGAACTCTGCTGGCGTAGTTAGCATTAGCAATGAAACTGAGCACGTGCATTTATTGACTTGGAAGAGTGAATGAACACCTGAGGTCTAAGGGCATCAGTGTCACTCGGATAACAGGGGGGGCGGTGGTGGTTTCTGTCAGGGCGCTAGCTTTAGGCTGTGTCTGATGAGATTTCCCTGCCCTTCCTTGCTGGTTAGATGACGGTGGCAATGTTTCCTCTTGCCTGGTAACCGAGGGCATGGTGATTTGGTGCCAGGAGTAAAGGAAATAGGTAAATAGTGCTTTGCTTTAGAGCCTTTCAGACAGTAGTGGATTGACAGGTGTGTAAGTTTGGATTTGCATTGCTACTTCTTAGGCATTTGTCCGCATTTGTGTAGGGTAGTCTTAAAATGTGGACACCTAACAGGGTTGTATGTAAACAAAAAATACCAAACCAAAAAGCTTCCTTGCTGTGATTAAACCTTGGCTTTCTTCTTAAAAGAATGCAGTTATGTAAAAAAAATCAGTGCAATACTATTTAACTTTTCTCTGTTTTGTTAGGAAAAATGCTCCAGGGGCACCCAAAGATGAAACTGTGTGTGTATGCTTGCAGGGCTTTCGGAGGAACTGCATAACCAAGGGAAAAACGTGGTTACGCTGTGTTTGCTTGTTGCCTTCCGCTTTCCTCCTACCCAGCAACCCCTCCTCGAAATCCCGCTTCCCGAGTGGTTTTCTTTTAACTGGCCCGTCATCCCAAGGGGCTGGTGGCGGGTAGGTTGGCTTTGAGGAGCCGTGCCCCGAGATCTCTGGGGCAGCGCTAGTTTGATGTACTTCCACATTTGTGTATCGGCATCAGCGATGATGTCACCCGGGTGCGGGGAGCGGGATTGGCTGGCTACCTGCCACTGCGGGGAGGACGGAGGGAGCGGGAGAGGGCATGACGTTATCTCTTTGTCTAGCTCATACACCCCGGCGATGATACCGAAGGTCGTTTGCCTTGCTGGGGAGTCTCCTCTCCAGCAGTGGGAAGGAGACTGCGCCGACCTGTTGAAAAGCAGAAAATAGTCCTGATTTTCTCCTCTTTGCCTTAGCTGAGCCTGCTGGAAATAGCTCGGATCTATCTATCTAGCCATATTTCTATAGATAGTTCTACCGTAGCTAGTTATTTAGCTATATATAGGTGTATAGATGTGTATATGGGCATGAAATACGAGGGCAGCCCTGGGTTGTTTGGCACCTAAATGCAAGTGGAGTTACTCCCTGTCACAGAGCCGTGTGGATCCTCCTGGGATCTTGTGCCATTAAATGGGTTGGCTTATGTGGAGTGCACTGTGGGCCTGCAACCTCGGCGGTCAGGTATTAAAAAAATGCTAAGTTTTCAGCTGCTCTGCTTGAAGTCTGTAGAGTTTACGTTATTTCCATCTTCGTAACCTTGCTTACACCTCTCCTGTGTGAAGGAGCCCTGTGTTTCAAGAAGAGCTTGTTACACAGTGGTGAATTGGCAGGGGAAGAAATGAGCCTGAGGTTCCCCGGCACCCAAACGGGATGTTTTTGGGAGGTCTTTGCCCAGGGATGTTTTTGGGAAGGCTTTGCCCAGCACAGGGGAAGGGGCAGCAGCGGGGGTGGCTCGTTGGTCCTGGGGCAGAGCAGAGCTCCTCTGCTGATCATCTGAAGTCCTGGGGAATGAAAGGCCGGCCTGGAAGTTGGTTGCCCTTTCATATTTCAAAATCCAAGAGTGATGGCACGGAAGGAAGAGGGACGCTTTTGCAAGTTAGAAAGCAAAGGGTTAAATGTTGCGAAGTAGAGCAGCAGAGTTCCCTCCCAGCTGATGCAGAAATGACTGCCTGCAGGACCCCCGGAGTCTGTAGCTTAACACTTGTAAGGAGCCCCAAGGCCTCTGCGGGAGTTGAGAGAGAGGAGTTTCCCTTCAACAGGTCGGTACCAGCTGATGGGAGCTGAGGCGGGCGTGTGCCGGCTTGTCGGGAGCAGCGCCCTGCCTGCCCGCAGCTGGCAGAGCTGGCAGGGCAGCACCCCCACCTGCGGCTCAGCCCCCCCAAGCCCTCTTTTAAGCAACAAGAGTAGCCACGCACCACCTTTAGCTAGCGAGGTGCAAGCAAGGAATGATGTGAGCGGCACAGAATTCGGCAGAAAAACGGTGTTAGCCTGTCATTGTGCTTTTTGTGCGTGCCGCTGGGATGGCCGTGCCTCCGGACTCCTTTCCTCCTGAAGTCAGTCCTGCTTTATCGGAGCGCTTCGGTGTCGCTGGAACTCGTAGCCGGCTTGCCAAACGATGAGCTGCCTTACGGACTTTTTTTGATCTTTTGCAAATAGCGGAGAAGCATTTTTAGCATCGCTGCGGTTAGATTTTAGTTTTTCTCATCCAGTAGTGAGCTTAATTTGAAGTTTGCCTTGCACAAAATGAAGATGCTCCTGATATTTGCCCCGAGATAAGATCCGAACTGGGTGTTTGCTTCCCTTTTTTAATGCAAAAATGACCTGTGAACTTAAGGCATTGGTTAATATTTTGCACATTTTAAAATCTTTACTATCTGATCCTTCATAGAGGCATAAGGCTGATTAGTTTTGCTATTGAGACTGAACTGTGTTAACTTGCTGTGTCACTTTCTCTTTGGTTTTTTTTGTGTGTGTGTGTATGTGTTTTTAAAGACAGCTAACACTTGAAAATAGCTGTTGTGAGCGCGCTGTTAGGGCTCACAGATAGACATCGTAATTCTCGTGTAACAGCAATGACTGGGGGGAAGGATGTTTCTGTGCGAGTTCTGAGAGCGCACCAGAAAGATGAGAATTAGGAATGATACTCCTAATTGCCCTCCGCGCAGGCTGGTGTGGCTTTCTAAGAGCCTTGTAATAGTTAATTCACAGTGAAGGCTTCTTTTGTTGATTTATATTGCAGCCTTCCAAAACTGCATGTAAATGATGTGTATTGTCTAACTGCTGGCTCATAAAAGGAAATGATGTAAGATGTGATCGTTTAAATGCTGATTTGAAAATAAATTAAAACTTGGATAAATGTTTTCCCACGCTAAGGATACTCTATTTTTGTCTTAATGGACTTTCTATCTTACAAGGTGACTGTGTTGAGGGTTAGGAAGAGGAGACAGTGCTGGGTATTCTCTACTAACTCAGCTGATTTTTTTTTTTTTCCCTTTCTCCCCTTTCTTTCTCTCGCTGCTAAAGGGACATCATTGTGGATTCAAATGATTTTGTTAAACATGAATACAATTCCAGCCTTATCGCTATAAAGACAAACTGTACTGAGGATCAGCGAGGTCACTGGCTTTCAGGAACTGGTCCAGACCAGCTCTCTTAAGTATGAACTGCTCTTCTTCCCTTCCTCCTCTGACTTTTCGTGGATTGTGTTGCAAAGGGAGAGTTTGCCGTTGGAGAAATCGGGAAGGGCCAGGCAGCGGCTGGAATACCGGCATTTCTCTGGGTCCTGCGGCTAGATGTAGCCCTTAGCGTTGTTCGCCCCCGCTCCTGCCCCCGCCAGCCTCCCCCAAATTGGCTGAACTTTTGACCAGTTCTCCATCACCCAAATCCTCCTTAATTAAATATACAAAAGCTAGGCAGGTGGCCAGTGGGGATTACTGATATTTATTTTTATTAAAAAAAAAAAAAAAAAAAAAGAAAAAGAGAAAAGAAAGCAACCTGCCACTTGTGGGTAACCACATGTCCCTCTCATTCTTCCTCCCCCAGTCCATCTGTCTGTTTGTCAGAACGTCTTCTTTTTGTGTCTTGTCTTAAATCAAATTGCAGGCTCCTGGGGCAGGGGCTCCCTATTCCTGGAGTAATTAGAAGAGGGCCTGGCGCTCTGGGACCTGGGTGTGTGCAGGGCTTCGAGGCAATGGATGTAACAAAATACAGCCCAGAGTCTTAATGCTGACTCCTAGGAAATTTTTTCAGCTTTCTGTAGGAAGATTTTTCAAGGGATGCGGGTACAGTTTCAGTTGAAATTGTCTCATACAATTGTCTCTCCTTGCTTTTTGTGTGCGTGTGCTCTCTCCCCATCGGCAATGGTAGGGGTCATTTCCCCAGGCTTGCCAAGGTAGGTGGTTTTCCCCATGAAGGTCTCTGCACCTCGCTCCAGCCATGGGGAAGGTGAACTTTATTCATAAGGCCCAGGATAGGGATTTTTGTTAATTTAGGGATATTAAAGAAAGAAGGGGGGAAAACCAGAAACGTACCCCTTCCCTTTCCTCGCTTTATTTTTGCTCTCTCCTGGTAATGGAAATTTTGGCGACATGTTATCACTTCCAGGCACCAGAGCCTCGGCAGTAGTGTGCAGAGATGCTTTTTTTGGCCTGTGTGATGGTGGCAGGTCTGTGCCTCCCACCCTAGGGGATGATGTGGAGGAATGTCCCCAAAGGGAATCCAGCATTACAAGAGGTGTTCACCCATTGCATTTCCCTGCCTTCAGCATATACATTTTTTAGTATAAATTTTTGGACTAGAATGTTAGCTGACTTTTCTCATGTGGTCTAGCGTGTGTTTGTGTATACACATTATGTTCTAGTCATCTTCTTTTCAAGTGGTACTTTCTGTTGCAAGCATGATTTCAGCGGGGTAGGTTGTGTACCTACCTTCTTGAGATCTGTTTTCCTTGGAGGAAAGTGGTGTTTTTGTTTTTCCCGTTTTACATTTCTGACTGTACACTCTGGCCCTGCCAGAAGTATTTCTCCCTGCCTTTGGATGACGTTGATATTTAAGCTCAATAGCATTGACTTGCACAATGTGAGCTTGACTGTAGTCAAAAGTTACAGTAAGATCCTTATCGGCGGCGTTATTTTAGGTCCCAGTCCAACTCCCACTGGAGCTGGTGGAAAGAATTCCACTTGCTTGAATGAGAGGTGGATTTGGGAGGGGATCGCATAGCTTTGCACAAGAGTTTTCTTATCAAATACCTTGTGTTTGTAGCAGTATGGGTCCCTGATTGTTTCTCAGGTTGGCACAGGCTCAAGAAAAGGTACTGTTGTCTCTAAAATCAGGCAACTGGGGGAAGGGGGAGGAAAAAGCCTACAACTGTGCATGCTTCTTGGGAACCTCGAGGGAGCTTTGAATGTAGAGGACTTGGAGATTTTGACATTGCATCTCAGTATTACTTCCAAAGTGTATTTTCTGCCTTGGATGTGGTGTGGAACAGGGGCACAAAACATGACACTGATTACAAACTGCGGAGTGCTGCCAAATGGTCAATGTGCTGTTGTGAAGTTCGTGACGCCTCCACCTAACCCTCGTTTCTGGTCCTCTGTCCTGTCCCAAGCAAGGCTTGACACATCTCCTCCTGGGTGACCACAGGACTCGGCGGTCCTAACTTCTTTGATATCTATTTCAATGTTAGAAAAAGGAGGGAGCAGCTCTCTGAAAGAGAAGCAAGTACAGACTGGAGACAGGGTAGTCCTGCAGGCAGAGCAGTCCCTCGCTCTGCTGGGCTTTGCCATCCTGCAACAGGGTGAAATCTGCTGTTCTGAATTTAATGAATAATTACAATTTGATGTCAGTGGTGTTGGTTTTAGTTGCTGCTGATGGGGAAACCTGTGAGAAGCACCACTGAAGAAGGATGAAATCCCAGAGACTAAGAAGTGGAGATGCCCACACTTACAGAGGACTGGCACTTCCAAAGCGTATAGGGATCAAGTGGGCGTATGGATGGAGTGGGCTTCTGTCCACTTTATTTAGAAATTGGTGCTACTAACTCCTATCTCAAGTGCCCTGTGCAACTCACTGTAGCAGGCATGAAGGGTGTTGACGCCTTCTCCCTGGGATTTTCCCATGCCCTCCTCCTGCTTGATCTTGCATCATACTGACAAGTGAAGGACCAAATCTATGGGAAGATGTGGAGTTAGGAAGAAATAGTGGCACAGCTCAGAGAGAAGCAGCCTTGTGAAAGTGAATTTAGAGGGAATCGGAGGGTGAAGAAGGAGAACCTGGCTTAAATGCTGAGAATTAATTAGTGCATGATTCATAGTTGTGGGAAGCAAAAAGTAGTGTGGAGTCAGGGAAGTGCTTAATATAAGAAAAAGTAAGGGACAGCTTAATTTTCAGTAGAAATACATCGGCATATGTAATTTATATAAAATATGTATTTATTTATGTATTCTGAAAGATATTAGCCTTTACCCATGGCAGTTCACTAGCTTTCAGTAGCCAGCCAGGCCTTGGGCTTATGCACACCAGAGCAAAGCATATTGACACAGAAAGGGTTTGTGCTGATTTCAGCATGGTCTGGGCTGACGAGACCTCCCTCAGCCCACCTAGCTGTGTTGTGACCGTGTGCCAGAATAAGCGATGTCTTTTGGGGGACATTGTTTCAACGCTCCTGGCAAAATGCTTCTTTCCCACCGAAGCTGCGCCTCCCTGGGTTGCTCTGCCACTGTAGCTGTCATTATCGCTATACAAACAGGACACTGCAAGTGCCAACAGGTCCTGATCAGCCTGTCTAGTAATAAAACAGCTAATGTGGTAAAACTCCTAACATGGATGCAGTTATACTGGTATTGTAGTGCTTATCTGGTACGTCTCCGTCGCCTCCCTTTGGAGCTGTCCCATGGCACGTTGATAAGAGCTGCTCTCCGTGCAGGGATCGCAGTGACTCACGGATTTGTACCTGTGGCTGAAGGAGCTGCATGGGCTGTAGGCACACGCTTCCCAGAGCAAGGTAGCACTGCCCCTGGAGAAGGTCTGCTGCGGGCTGCGATCAGCAACGCGGCTGCTGGGGCTGTTGGTGGTGCGCCATGGCTGCTCGTCTGCTTCCTCCCCTGCCCCTGTGTGCCTCGAGTGCCCCATTAACTCCCTGGCTCTGGGGCTGCTGGCGAGGTCTGCTTACTTCATCCTTTTCCCACCACACTGGCCGGAGAAGTCCTAAAAGGTCCCTCTGGGCCCCTTGCATTTGCAGCTTTGGAGGCGTGGGTGCTGCCTCACTCCTTATCTGCCTCCAAAGGCTTTCCTTCGTCTAGTGCCGCTCTCCGCTGGTCCTCACGTCCATCCGTAACACCCCTCTGCCTGGTCTTTGGCTCCTTACTCTGTGTTGTATTATCCCCAAAAGTGGCTTTTCTTTTTGGTGTGCCTGTTCGGTTCCCCTTAGCTTCACTGGACATTTTAGGGCTCTGAAAATTGGGCTGGTTTTAGGTTTGAATGTTTGGGCTACCATCTTTTTATGTTGTACCAGTCCATGGTTTTGACTTGGTGGCTCTGGTTCCTGGACTTGGCAGCTTCACCAGAGGGCAGAGGGTGAAATGGGAGGACTTGGCTTCGGTAGGTAAAAGAATGGCAGCAGCTTGACATATTCGGTTGCACCAAATCTGAGTTTTATTAACTTCCTGAGGGCTTCCAAGGCAATAGTTTACTCCTGCTGGTTTACCTCAAAGCTGATGCACTTTGTTTGGGATTTTTGCATTTGGTACTGTTAAAAACATTGAGTCAATTGCAGTTAAGCTCTGGTAGTTTCAATTGCTTCTTCCCAGGATTTTGTGAGAGTAGCTCTAGGGGATGACAGTGGGCAAGAGTTCATGATTCTAATTTAAATAGTAAGCTCAAACCAAAATAAACTTGTCTCAAAATCTGCCCCCTACACTTGGAGCTATCTAATGGTATTGGGTTGTTTTGTTTTTTGAAACCCAGGAAAGAAAAGCTTAAGGTCAATAGGCCTTAATGTGTTATGGTAAATTGTACGATGCTGTACTTGGTTTTATGTATCTTAAAAACAGAGACCCCCCAACATCATTGCAATTCATTATTTTTCTTCATTTTTGTGCTTCACAAGGAAAATTCTGTAGAATATCTAAAAGGAAGCATAACTGTGCCATCTTGCAAGGCAGTCGTCAAGAGGGAATACTTGTAGCTGAGTTATAAACCCCTGCGGGTAGGGGTATGAAAAGCTGATGGACCCTTAGCTGTAGTGCCACTAGCATGTGCTACTGCAATAATCAAAACAATTCTTGGGAGAACTGGTGCAGCAGTGTTTGCATATAATGATGAGGTATTTGCTGACTGGAAGCCCTAATTGAGTTTATTTTGTGCTTCTCCAAAAAACTGATAGCGCTGTGTATCTCCAGTTATTTTATGGTGGCCTGAGAGGTGAAAAATGCATTTTGTAGTGAGAGCTGCAGATATGCACGTCTGGTCAGTAATTTACAGCTTGTTTCTGTGCAGTGGGCTTGGATGGTACTTTTGAAAGGTGCTTAAGTAGATGGGCTGCCTGCTGTCCTTTCGCTGTCTAAGTCTGAGCTGTGTGCTCAGGGGAGCTCACTCACAGTGGAGAGAAATAGGACAGGGGAATGGCCTCCGGAGATAACTACCTTAGGATGAGATAAATTGCTCTTTACCTGAGTCTTTGTCTGTTAATTATAATGGGAACTTAGGATGAGTATCTCAGTTGTGTGTCTTCTAGATGTCTAAGGTCGGACAGGTTGACCCCACTCTGTACCATGCATGTAGTAGCTCCTACAGTCCATCGTCTTTGTGGGCTATATAGTAGGAGTGAAGATGCCTTTGTGAGCGGATGTGTGAAAATGAATGACACGTAAAACCTCTGTTGCCCATCACTGGGAGGGAAGCATCCCTTTTCTCAAAAGGCTTCTAAATAAGTGACCTGTTTTTGCATGCATTCACCAAGAGGTGAATGTGCTTGCCCTCAGTTGGTATCTCTGCACTCTTATATGAAGGCTGGGAACTTAAATTTAGACAGGTTTATTTCTGCAGAACTTCTGAGAGATCTGGTTGAGAAGAACTATCAGTGTGAAAAGCAGTCAGTGCCTCGTGTCTCCTCTCTGTGCCCTCAGCAGTAAGCTCTGGGGTCTTTTCTGTTCAGAGAAATTATATTTCTACAGAGAATGCATTTATTCTAGGTTACTGTTTTTCAGGAGAGAATTATAGAAATACTTTAACTCTTTTGATGATGTCGATAAGGGTTGTAATTAAGTGCCTGACAGTCAAGCTCTTTTTTCAGGTGTGCTTCTCTGGTTCCCCCCCGCCCCCCCCCCCCCCGCCATGTCATCGTATTGCTTCTCCATAGCTGTAAGCTCAGCTAGTAGAATTCAATCTGGTTGTGAATCTTATTTTTAAATCTCAATCTGTTGTAAATCCAAGTATCTTTTCTCTAATTAACACTTGGGGTTTTTTTGAGGCAATATACTGCATGTTCCTTCGGCAGCTACAGCGGACATTCCTGAAGTACTTGAAGTTTCATATTCTGCACCATTTGTTAAACCGAACTATCAATTGCATGGTAATCTCCCGTATAAACACAGAAGGAAGCAGAGCTCTCATGTGCTGCTTCTCTGGTACCCAAGTTATCCACCGTGCTTTACTTTGGAGCAAGGATGTGGGAAGGAAGTACAGCGGGGAACCGATTTAGTTTATTCCCAGCCACCCAGGAAATCTGTGACAGAGGTACAATCCCAGTCTGCGGAGTTCTGTGCTTTAATCAAAAGAGATCCCGTCTTTGCCTTAGTGATGGCTGGGATCAGCTTTCACCCTTACCCAAGCCAAAGAAAGGGAAGACTTTGTGTGTTGTCCCTCTAGTCTCTTAAGAGCCACCCAGAGGAAGGGGCTAAATGTTCTTGGGTGACTGGGCAGGTGGATCTCGTCGGGCGAGCCTCCTGGTACCCCTGCTTGCTTGACTTGCGTTTGCGGGGGAATTGTTCTGTACTGTCTTGCAGTTGGTGAGGTTTCTGTGTTTAAATGAGTTTTGCAGAAAGCCCTGAACTGAATTGCTTACGCTTAACTGTATTGCTCTCTGTAAAGGAGGTGGGGCAGGTATTAGGATATTTTACTGTGACTAAACAGCAGTGTTAATACCTTTAAAATTGGTATATTGACGTTTATGAGCAGATATCGCATTACAGCGATAGCTTCAGGGGCCTTCTGCTGCGTATGAGAGTTCTTGGTTGATTTAGAAAGCAAATAAATAACATTTTAAAGCCACCCTAACACAATGAAGCATGTTACACCAAAAATGCAAGGTGATGCTATATCCTTAGCTTATCCTGCAATCCGCTGTTATTTTGGCAGATTAAGTTAATGATGTACTGCTGCAGGAGAAGGAACAAAAAACGCCGCACCGAGAACTACGGGGACGTCTTGGATACAAAGGACCTCCCTGATTTCATGGCAGGTGGTGTGTACACCAGAGCCGTACCTCGCACCCGACGTCCTCGCCCAGGGATGCGCTCGGAGGAGTCCCTGCGCCACAGGGGTTGGGGCTTTGGCAGAGCTGGCGCGCTTCCAGGCTCCCTTAAATTGTCGCCTTCGCCTGTGTTTCTGGTGTGGTCTTGCGGGGGAAGAAAGAATGTCAGCCTATTAATAGTGACGGCGCAGGCTTTCTCCTCTTCATCTGTTAAAAATCGCTGGAATGCTTTGAATAACAAATTACTGAAAAATCTTTTTTTTTAATCTGAGTGTTGGGAAGGGTGAGCTCTGCTCCTTCCTTCCCCCCGTGTGAAACGCAATGAAATTCTCTGATCTGACTTGTCCTTGGGGGCTATGGAGAACGCGTTACGCAGCTCCCCCTGTGCGTTTTAGGTTCTCGCCAAGAGTTAAATTCTGGAGCGATGACAAGTGAATATGGAGAAAGTGTTCCAAGTCATGTGAAAGAAATGTTACTTGCTAAATAACTTCAGTGTTAAAAGAAGGGACGGGAAAAGTTTTTCTTAGCCTTTGTGGAAGTCTTACATGGCAAGGAATGAAAATCTTTAATATTGACCTAATTTTATTTGTATTTAAGACCAAAGAGGTCTTGCGAATGAATTGCCTGTCTTATATGTCACTGGCTTTATGGTTTTCTGAATGGCTTGAGGCAGTAAATCACTCCTGAGTAATGCTACCTTTCCTTAGGTTTCCTCTGAGGTAATGGAAGAGCGCTCTGGTTTCCTCTTCAGGAATAAAAATATATTAGTTCTTGAGCAGACTTCTTTCTGGCTAAGCGACTGTGTTTGGAGGTGCCTCCTCATGGACCGAGTGTTGTGGCAGTGCTTGCATTGGGTTTTGGGAAAGGAAGAGAGAAACGGGCAATGAAACCGCTGTTGTTGACGCTGCCGCTTTGGTTGCAGATCAAGTCCTTGCTGCGATTGGGCTTTGACTTTGGAGAGTCCTCTTCTGCTGCAGCTCCGCACCTCTTAGCTTTCTGATAACAAAGCGTGTAGTCAGCGTGTGCTGCTGTTGTAAGGAAATATGTTTTGTATACACACGGTGTGGTTGCGCTGGGCTGTACGGGAAAGGGGAAGGTTTTATTTTGTGCTCCCCACCAGTAGGGTTTCCTGTTGCAGAAAGGAGAAGGGAAGGTTAGGCAGATGGCTGAAACGCCCTGGGTGGTATCTGGTTACTTTACTCCAGCAGGGAGAGGGATCCTGCTTGGTTAGACGGTACAGAGCTGTGCTGAAAGCACCGGGTCTTGGAGATACCTTGACTTGCTGGAGAATCTGCTGACCCAGTAGCACCATAACGCAGGTTTTAATCTTTCTCTGTAACTGAGATAGGAGAAGATGGGAAAAGGAAATGCGAACGTCATTTCAAATCTGTAAAGATGGCATCAACTTAGTTTGTAGATTCTTGGGAGTTTGGAAACAAAGCCGGTAGCCTTGGGTATTAAGGTGTTGTGTTCCTGTTCCCTTCACCCTGCGGGGTCAATACGCTTAGGAGAAGAGGAGTTGAAATTCTTTTTCCAGGTGCCATCGTCTGAACTGTTGACTGATGTGAAATGGCACATGTGCATGAAAACCCACTGAAGAGGGTGTGGGTGGTACAGTACCTCTGAGGCAGTAGTTTGGGCTGCTGAGCTTTGGCTGCTTGTCAGCCTGTGTCAGAGCCTCTTCCCGCCTCCCCTGCTCGGAGCTGGTGCTCGTTGTGAGAGTGAGAGGTGCCCAGTAAATGGGGAATCTCGTAAAGCCCCTTGCGTTACTGAACTTTACCAAAAAACCTGGCTTTTTGTCAAGGTTAGCTGAAAAGTTGGGAGTGCGTTTTCCTTCCAAGAACTCTTGGTTTAAAGCTCCATTAATTGTATGTCAGTTACCATATGTGTTATGATAATAACCAAGAGTGGAAAGGACTAGATTTATTTTGGTAAACATTTCACCTAGTAAAAATTTAATAGCTTGTCCTCCTTCAAAGGCCATTCCTTTTTTTCCTGCGGAGATTGTGCACCCAGCAGCAGTACAGAGTGTTTCCCTGAGAGCTGTGTTTATAACCTGACCTTGAGATGCTGCTCTTCCCCAGGGACGGACGGGGCTGTTCCAAGGATGCTCAGTCCTGAGTTTCTTCACAAGGCGCAGATTGGGTTTGCCTCTGCTGCGCTGAATTCTGTGGGCTTCTTTTAGCAGTGACTACGGGCAGCTTTGAAAGATGGTAAAAACAGCACGCTGCAATGACTAGAGACGTGTATCTGAATCACAACCGGCAGCAAAACCACCTAGTTTTGGGAACCATTCTGCGTGACGGCAGAAAAAGCCTTGTGAGCGTCCAAGCCAAACTTCTCTTCAACAAATACGTGATTTCATGATTTGAATGTTCTGAGGGAAATGTTTTGAACGTCTTTGCTGTCTTAGGCCAGCAGGAATAATATCCTTAACAGATTATGCAGACCGCCTGTGTGTGTATAATTTAAGAGGCGTAAATGTCATTTGAGAGAAAAGAAAGTGTGGTGGAATAAGAGCATGGTAGAGGTAGCCCTTCTTACTGCAGTGTTCAGGTGGATATTGGTTTAGTTTAGGTTATTTTTCTAAAGCTGGAAGTACTTTGGCTGTCCGGGATCAGGCCCCATCTGCTGAGGTTGGTGGAAGGAAACTGGGTCTCAGCTGGGCTCTGCAGCTTGGGGTTAGAGCCAGGGGCAAAGGCTTGCACGTTTTTGGTTCGAGACAATGATGTTCCCTCATCAGACTTGAGAGAAAAGAGTATTCTTTCTAGAAGTATCACTTTTTGGAAGTGCCTCCTGTCTTAAACAACTTTGACTTATTAATCTTTTCTCGTAAAATCAATTTTCCATTTTTGCCCTTTTTTAGTGGTGGCAGGTTTCTCTCTCTGTGGTTTGTTTTGCCCTTCTCACTCTCTTCCCTCATACTCATCTGATGTGGGTGAATTCCTCCTGCCTCTCTCCCTTCCTCTAAACTCTACGCTCATCATCCTTTGCCTTTCTTCCTCTAGGCTTGTCTGTGGCTTTTTTCTTTTTTTTGGTATAAAAGTAACTAACAAATAGAAAGGATATGGTTAAATCCGCGTGACCTCTGGTATTGGCTGTAGTTCTGCCAAGATGAGTGAGGTTTGTTTGTTTTTTCATTAATGTGTTTCTCCACAGGCATTCTGTACCTTCTTTAGATCTTTTTTTGTGGTCTCTCTACCCTGGCTTTCTGAAGAAATGAGGCTCTGTCCGTTTTACCCTGTCCTCAACACTTTTTCAACCTCAGGGCTGACTTCAGCTGTGTTTTGGTTTGGGGTATGGGTCTAAAATCCTTACAGGGTTCACAAAAAATAGATGACTAGGTAGATGGGAGCGAGAGAGCCTGTTCGCTCTTCTCCTACCCCCTGCTTCCCCATGGAGAAAGCCTGTTACAGTCCCTCTTCATTGGGCATTGGGAAGATCTGGGCCCAAGGTGAAGGCTTCAGGCTTAGCTCTGCTTGCAGTGCTGTTTGCCTGCGAGGTGGAGGTGGGGGGGTCACAGTCGTTACCTGTCAGCTGAGCGAAAAAGAGAAGGAAAATGGTCTCTGGTCTGTCTTTTGCTGCACTGGGGTAAGATGGCAGGTGGCTATCACAGAATTTATTTTCTTTCTCCCTGTCTTTCGGGCAAAAGTGTGGTGCCGTCTCCTGAAGTTAGGGGGTTCCCCGCCGGCAGAGGAGGCAGTCAGAGGAGCTGTGTGGGGATGCTCTCTCCCAGGGCTCCTCTCTCTGCCAGGATTGAAGGTGTGAGGTTTGTATATGCTAACTAAAGTGCATTGAAAGGCTTTGTCTAGCCAAGGCACGCTGCCCTTGACACATGCTAAGTCCATATAGTTAAAGCCTGGGGTACTTAGTGCGTGCTAACCTCGGGCGGTAAATCCAGGGCCAGAGAAGCCCTCTGAGGAGGTGGTGGACAAGGTGGGGATTTCTTTGCATTAGTCTTCACTGCAGCGTCAGCCGGTGCCTGAATGCAAAACTGCTAATAAACAGTCGTAAACCATGGATGCTTTTTCTCTTGTCAGCTCCTGTCTGAATAGGGGCTTTTTTGTGACACATGCTTGTTTGCTCGTGTTTCTCTTTTAAGGAAAGCGGTTAAACTAGGCAATAACCACCAGTAATTCAGTGCTCCGTTAAGCATGTAATAAACCAAGCCCCAGATCCCTCAGCCGTTACAGACTGCCGCCCTTTGTTTCTCTCTTTTGGGGGAGGCGGGAAGAAATGGGGCACAGCTGACTTGTTCAGTGCGGGCAGGACAAGGGGGTGGCCGGACAGAGGAGAGGCAGGACAGTGCAGGGCTCCCAGGACGGGCATCGCCATCCTTCCCAAAAAGCACAGGAGCAAAACCTGGCCTTTGCTCTGTGCCCGTGATGGCAAGCGGTCCTGGTGTCTGCTGCGAATATGTTTAAAAAAGGGTTGCAGCTCCGTGTGGTTGGTGCCGGACAAAGCACCGGGTCTCAGCTCATCCTCCTGAGCAAAGCGGGCACCTCTCATTGACTACAAGGCTCGCTATCGTTTTCTGACTTTTTTAAATCCAGGTGTGGCCCAGCTGTGGGATAGGCGGTAGCAGATTCAATTCTTCACTGTTTGCATCTGTTGCTGACATACAGCCTTCTACTGAGTTACCAAGTAGACTTTGTTGGGATTTTTTTTTTGTTGTTTGGGACTGGGTTTTCTTACAAAGCTACTTGGTGCAAGTGTTGGTGCAGAGCGGAAACAAAGCAAAGTCTTTAACCAATTTGTGGATAAATGTTTAGGACAGATATCTAACAGAGTTCTGGGAACCTCTTCATGTAAAAACAAAATTGAAGTGCCTTCTTATCTCTGAATTGCCCCTTTAAGCCTCAAACCCAGCCTCTGCAAATCAGTTTGCTCTTTTACAAAGAGAATGGCTTCATGCTACTTCTTTGCGTGATTTTACAAAATGCATTTCCAGAGGGGAGCTTTCTTACACATATGCCAAACAAATCTTAGCAAAAGATTTCACTTTCTTCTGTCTTCGGACTTACGAAAATGAACTCCGTCATGATTTTTCAAAGTGTGGGTTTAAGCAAAAGCTCTCGCAGCATTTCAGTGCTCATTCTGATGCAGCTGTTAGTTTAAGGAATCTCTTTTTAAACTGAAGGTGGCTGTTAATTATATTCAGGCGAGCAAAATGCAGTATTGAGCTGGATAAACTGTGGTTTAGCTGATGCTTATTTTGAGGTTGGGTGTGGCTGGTGAAAAAGACATTCTGTCAGAAAGATAAAAGGAGAAGGACTGGTTTAAAATTTAATACAACTAATTTTTAACAACCTTCTCTAACGTTTTCTCCTTCTGCAACATATTTTACCAGCAATGCCATCCGGGAGAGCACCACTGCTTCGACTGCTCTGTTTTAAACCATTGCAACGCTTCTGGCTTTCCAAAATTTGATGAGACTTTTCGATGCTCAGTGCAATTCACTGTAGGACATGTAGTATACATGAATTTTGTTTCCTGATCCTTTAGGTATAAGGAGGTGCCTAGTGGCTCTGTAAACGCTGAATGGCAGTGTGTAAGACTGTAAGTGTTAGGCAACTGGTAGAGAGGGAGCGGGGGAATGGAGGGAGGAGAGCAGGTTGTCCCTGTGGGTCTTTGGCTTGCAGCTTCCACGTGGACCGTCACCGCATCCCGTCTCTGGTTCTGCGGGTTAGCCTGTGCGAGCGTCCCCCTGAGACTGTGTGGGCATCATGGCCTTACGAAATGGTTCATTTAATTCCTTGGGATGATAATAACATTTGGTGGGAGAGCTTTAAATGTGGAGTGGCTGACCGTCCTTTGAGCCTGGAGCTTAGTCACTGTTTTCCTTGCCAGTTGCACTTCTCCTTCCCGAATGGGGCCGGGGCCATCCGCTCCCTGCATAGGAGTGATGCTCTCCCCTTGGGAGCCGCCTGCCCCTCTGCTTTGGCTCGGACCATACTGCCTGGGAACTGCTTTCCTGCCCTCCCTGGGCGCAGAGCGGGTGGGAGAGTTGCGGGACATGTCAGGCTTATTATATTCAGTTTCCCAGCCTGCCAGGTTTACCAGGTGAAGTAAAATTAGTTATCTATTCAGATTTTTCTCACCTTGTGGATGAATTGAGGCGTGTGTAAGGGTGTCTGTGGCCTTATGCCATATTCTGAGCAGCGGGGGATGAAGAAGAAGCTGACGTACATCTCCTCTCCAGCATTACGCACGCTGGTTGCCGCTGTATCCTTATTCAGTCTTTCAGGTGCTGTATAATAATACAGTGGTCTTTCTGGTTGCGGCAGGCAGCACATTATAAAGATCAAAACTCTCCCACTTGGATATCTGCAATTTTGAATGTACCCACATAGCCTTTTTTCCAGGACAGCCACAATCGCATCTATTGCTCAAGCTGTTTTTTAAGATTCCTTCCTCCTCCCCCCCCCCAGCTCTCTTGATCTGCAAGGAGGTGACAGTTGTGGTAGGATTGAGCCAAGTCTGTTTTTTAGGTATTAGGAGGTACTTAGAGGAGTTTCTGCTGAGACCACCATCTGGACAGAGATTCATTTGCTGAGGAGCTGTGCCGATTTCAGGGGAAAACTGTTCAGATGTGGTGTGTACATGTACAGTACTAACAGGCTGAAAAGGCATTAAGGGGAGGTATAGGCTGCTATACGGTTACTTTAGGACTGTGTGTTTCTTGAAGATTTAACTGGACGAAAAATAGCAGGAAGTCCGGGCAAATGGGCAGATGTGTTTCTTAGAGGGGCTGGTGCTGACCTCTGTAATGCACTGGGTAGGCAAAAGGCTCCAATCGTTGTTAGTTGCTCCTATATGGCAAATTCAATAATAACACAGGTGCCTGAGTCCTTGGGAATTGCTTGCTTCCCTCCATTGATCTGGACCCGTCCCGTGCAGGAATTACTGAAAGTGGGTTACGTTCTTGGGAAGAGTTTAAATTGCAGCAGATTTCCAACTTGACCCCTTGAAGTGTTTGGATTGCTAGAACAAACTGAGGAGAGAGGTGCTCTTGCCCGCAGACACGGATCCTGTTTGTCCAGCTCTGCTGAATTTAACCTGTTGTGTTTCATGCTCTCCGTGCTGGGATTGACTGAAGATTAGAGCCAGGGTGGGGGGACGACACACACGTCCCGCTCTGGGGGGCATTGCGCTGCTGGAGCTTCACATTTGGGCACCAGAAGGATTAAAGGGCGCGCTTTGAAAAGATACTCCTTCATCTCACTGATAAGCGGTGCTGAACAGGCGGACGGAGAGGAGGTTGATGCCCCTTTTACCCGGGGTCTGTTTAAAGAAAGGCAGTCGTTTAGCTAAAATATACATCCACAGTTCACTTTTGTTTAAACTGAAATTACTGGGTAAAGAAAGGCATCCTGGGAACAGATTAAGCCATATGCTAGGAAAGGAGCACATTTCTCTCAAGCTCAGTTGACAGCAGCACGCTTAAGCGTTTTCTGTATTAAATATTTGATAAATCTGTAGTAGACTTGAATTCTGCGTGGTTTTAATTACTTTTGATTTTTTAAGCCTGCAGGATTCTGACATTTTTCTTCATCTTCCCTTTTTTCTGCCCCTCCCGCCCCCACGATGGTCCTGTTTCGTCGTGGAATGAGCACTTGGGTATAATCGGCTATAGTCATGTCCTGGTGATGCGCAGAGCGATCCCCGCAGAGCTGGCCACGAGGCTATGTTTCCAACTCTGGGAGGTCCAGAAAGCTCTGGTCCTGAAATTTGTTGCTTCAGAAATAGTTGATTAACTTTATTGTATTAGCATGAGGTTGGTTTTATGGCTACTTCCTATACTTTCTTAAAAATCTATTATTACAAGTGCAAGCATGCATATTTGCTTCTAATGACCCCTTTCTTTCTCTGCTATTGGCAGCAATTTGCTAGGGTGTTGTTAGTAGCCAGTGCATCCAGGGATGGTAGGGCTGGGAGGGAGGAGTGGTAGGAGGGCATTTGCCCCTCCCCTTTTCTTTGAGATATTTTATTTTATTTTATTTTATTTTATTTTATTTTATTTTATTTTATTTTATTTTATTTTATTTTATTTTATTTTATTTTATTTTATTTTATTTTATTTTATTTTATTTTATTTTATTTTAATTTTTCATCATTGGTCAGAAAATATTTAGGGTTTTTTTGGGGGGGGGGGCTGGAGAGAAGCTGATTCTCCCTGTGCATTTTAAAGCACGGTTCCAGATCTTCCTCTCCTGTCAAGTTATATTTGGAGGATATTTGCTCGTCTGCGGGCTGTGAGCATGTAGGTGCCACTGGCCACCTTGCCTGTCTGCTTTCTCCCCCCGCCCAGCTCCTTGCTGAGCAAAGGTCGGACCTTTCACCTGCTCCTTCCTTTGCATTTCCAGCGTTTGGATAAACTTGTCTTGCTGGGCAGCCACGGGCACAGGCGATTTCTGCTGAGCAGATGCACCCGCGTTATCTCCCCGTGTGATTTATGTCAGGCAGTGCAGTGGTGTTCCCAAACCACTGAATGGAGAGGGAGGTCAAGGGGAAAAAAAGACCCCATCCATAAGCAGTTGCTTGTAGCTGTTTCAGACAATCTATTCTTGCTGCCGCTTTATCACTCACGTGCTTTGGGCTGGCAGACTCTGGACTGCAGAGGGTAAAAAATAAACTAAATAAACAAACCCACTCCAGGGAGAACTTGGTTTGCTTATTCACAGTGCAGGTATCTTTCCTAGCAAGAACACAGATTTTTAAGGGAAAAGCACTGATCCCATGTGAGCAATTGTGGTATTTTGTTGTGAGGAATCAACACGTTCCCATGCAAAGCAGGGCTGCTAAAATGCTTTCAGCTGCGTGAAGGTTGCAGGCTGGTGGTTGAGTTGACAGTCTTTCTCTCCTTATTTTGCCCAGGTCTGCAGTTTGTCTCTTGAGAGACCCTTTCTGGCGATGTTTTCTGTGATTTTTTTTTTTTTTTTTTTTCTCCTCCTCTAATGGTATCTTCTTGGTCTCTGAGTTTTGTGTTCTCCATCCTTCAGAATATTCAATACTTGGCAAATTAATCTTTCTTCAGTCTGTTTTCCATACAGTTGTAGGTATTTAAGAAATGCTGGAGATGGCTAAAACAAAAGACCTTCCCAGAGAAAAAAAATATAATACAAGCCACCTGAGTAGCTTGGTCTTCTGCAGCCGCCTGCTAGCAACCCGCCTTTTCCCTCAGCCCTAGGGCCTCCGTGAAGTCTCTCCCCTCTGGATTTGCCAAGCGCGCAGTGGCATGTTAATCGCCAGTAATAAAAAACCAAGCTTAAGATCAGACAAGTGTCTAACGACGCTTGTCAAAACTAAATGTCTCCTCAGCCTCTGCAGCTCTTTCCAACAGTGAGTGTTGGATGGATGCGGCTGGGCGGGCGGCTCACCTGTGGGCACTGGCCCGGCCCTGTCCCTCTTACCTCCCGCCTCGGGCAAAGAGGGGTATCGGGCAGATCCTCATTTCTCAGGAAGCATCAGGGAGGTTGTGTATGGTTGGGTAGAGGGTGTGTCTGCTGCGTGCAAAACACTGGTGAAACTCCTACTGAAGGGCTCTGGCTCCTTACTCTGAGACCAGATGTGTTTTAAGAGGACTCTGCTACGATGGACAACCATGGTAAAGACTCCCAGCATGGGTGCGGGTTGTAGGGGCATGGTCACATAGCTGATGAGGCTGTAACTGCTTCAGGGCTTATGCTGGCCAGGAATGACCCTCTGGCTGACTGCAGGTTTGAAAGCTTAAGCTGGGGTGGGAGAGGCTGGTGGTGCCATCTTCCTCCATCGCCTGCCTCTGCTCCTTAGCACCTTGGTGTTGCCCAGTGCCAGTTTAACTCCTTGTCAATTCATCTCTGTTATACAAGTCATCTGCTGACAAAACAAAGATCTGGGTCACTGATCTTAAAATAGATTCAGCATTAAGCAAATTACTCAAGCAAGCTCTCCTTTCCTCTGAGAAGGCAATGTCAACCCAACCTCATAGGGATACCCCTAACAAGCACAGCATCCTTCCGCAGAGGCCCTGTCAATTTAGCGATGCTTGCCTAACACACTTTTAAAAGGCAATGTCCAGCTGTTTGCACAATGTTTGACTTGTGACTGAGGGAGTAAGGGTGTTTTTTTTTCTTTATATTAATGCAGATATATACATCAATATGAACTGTTTTATTGAGGTGGTCTTTGCAAATCTTCTCTTTCTTTGTGCTTCGGTGCCTAGAAGTGTGATTGGCATGTTTAACTTTCATCCATAAAAGCCATGATAAATGATATCTGTAGAAGCTGATTGTTGCCCTTGCTTACAGGCAGAGTTTAGAGGTGCCAGTTTCATCTTGATAATAGTCATCCGATAACTGCTTTGCACACACTGTGCCAAGCACACGTATGGGCGCGCAACCAGTCAAGGTTGAATTAACTCATGAAATCCATTTTTAAGGTCACAGCCGGGCCACAGCCGGGCCTCTGCGGACTCTGGTCCCGAGTTTATAGGACTTCCCACATCATGTGCCCTTCTGCCAAAGTCCTGCGGGCTTCCTGGGCCTGGGCTGCAAAGCGTGCTGCCTGGCGGTTTCTTCGGCTTGTCCGGGGGATTTCTTCTACTCTGCAGAGGGCTACCGTCACTGGGAGTGGGGCTGGAAAATACACTGTTTGAAAAAGGGGAACTGGAAAGTAGGCTGTTGGTTCTTCTGGCTCATTGGAGTCCACCTCTCTCTGTGTGTATTGACGTTACTGTGGGCATGGAAAGCACGGTAGCCAGTGATCTGATAAATTGGGAAGTCCGGGTGGAATTTCCAGTTATGAGGCAAATGGAGTGAAATACGGTTTGGTGTCCCATGAATGAGTTCCCTGCTTGACCCCATGCCAACCTGGGCTGGCAGTAGCAGAAAAGTCCCTCTAATGGGAGGAGAGGTGGCAGTTTTCTACTAATTGTGCCATAAAAACCACAGTATGTTTTTGAGGGAGGGGTGGTTGGGCAGCGTAAGCCCTCATAATTCTTTCCCCACCCTTTTCCTAATGTTATGTTCATAATATCTGCTCCATTTCTGGGTTATACCCTAAGTAGACTCCAGGCAAGGTTGCGGACAGTGCCTTGCTGTCGTGTGAAACCATCAGTACAAATTGTACACAAATTGTGCACCCCCCCAAGGCTCTGGGGGAGTAGATGCCTGAAAGACGTATTTAACAAAACCAGCCTGCTGACCAGAGCGCTGTGTATGCAAGCAAGTAAAATGCTGGTGAGAATTGTGTGCAACAGGGTTGTACCTGGAGTTTAAGACTTGTCTTTGGGCTACAGAAAATCATTCTCTGTGCGAGGACTCTGCAGCCCTGAAAGCAGCGATGTGAGCACTCACAAAACAGAGGGAATGCTGGTGGTGCTTCCGTACTGCGTTAGCAAGAGCACTTGGCTAGCTGGGAATTGGGATGCAAGCTCTTCCTCTGGGATGTGATCCCTTAGCTCCTGACCCCTGAAGGCTACTTCAGCTGCTGTGCTATAGGAAAGTCTTGGTAGAATTGATTCCGCTTTCTTAGTGAAATTTTTATACTTCGCATGAATAAATGTGTGATTGGTTTGGGAAGGAGATGGTGTGATCCATACAGCTTTGTGTGATATGTCATCACATACAGTGTTTTCTAAGAAGTCCCAAATCTGCACATCTAAGAACACCGAAATACTGTTCGGGTGAAAGAGAGGGTAAGGGTTAGTTGTTCATGGTAGTTCTTCCACCTGGAGGAAGGGAGATGGGGATGCTAGTACCTACTTTCAAGAAAAAAGAGCACCTTAGCACTGCCGAGGGGGGAGGCTGAACACGGGAGCTGCTGTTGATCGGTACCAGTTTTACCCCCCGTGAGGGACCGAGGAACAGAGGGAGGCGAATACTTCTGTAGATACTGTGCTCGATGGGAACAGAAGGCTCCCTCCTTTATCAGGCCTGTTTGTCTCCGGTGGTTTGTAAGTCCAAACCATCTCTTGCCTATCAGCTGAGAACAAACCATTTCCTTTCACAGACTAGAGGAAAAATCAAGGAACGCTGTGGTAACTATTAATAATGTTTCCCTACTTTCTTGTGATGAAGTGTTGCTTTGTTTCTTTTTTCCTTGCTGATGAGAAAACAGAAGTACCAGGCGGTGACTTTAACCTGCCTGCGCCAAGGGAGACTGCTGCTTTGGAAATTAACTCCTTTACCTTGCTGTGCTGCTCTTGGGGTTAATCCTGACCTGGAGCCTAGCGATTGCCTTTTCGTCTCGGATTCTTCCCACTCCCAAATCGCAAATCTAATCAACTTAAACAGAAATTAAAGATGCTAAGCTGGGAGAAGGCTTTGTAACTGTTCTCCTAAGCAGGCTGCTTGGTGCTCGCCCTGGCTTGGCCTTTGTCAGTGATGCGTTGGGAGCAGAAAACTCTGTTCGTTGTTGTTTGCCCCAGATCATTAAGTCAGGAAGGTGGACTGAATGAGGACCAAAAATTGTTTCAGGTTATTGTCACTCTCAAGTTTTGCTGTACTGAGCCCAGCGCTAAACCAGAGTGACCTTCAGCTGCTGCTGAACCTTGACTTTATGCTTGAACATTTGGTTCAGAAAGGTCGAGTTCGGACAGAGAAGGGTTTGCTGGCAGGTGGGTGTACTTATAAGATCAGGTCCACAGTCACTCAAATGACAATATCGAAGTACTACAATGCACCGAGTAGGGTTTTTCAGCAGGGTGATGCTTGGTTGCTGTGCACTTCAGTTGCTTGCTCTACCTTTAGAAAACAGTTATCTCTGTTCAGTATTCCTTTTATAAAATTACAGTAAATTGGGCTCAAAACTGTTTCTTTCTAAATCTGGGAGTGAAATATTCATGTGGGCTAGAAAGTAGCAAGAAGTAAATAAAAGTTTGCTGGAATGGTCTTGTTGCTTGTGCTGTGCTTTTAGCTATTCTCTTTGCTGGAAATGCTGAGCAAAATCTTCACCAGGGTTTGAACAGTGAAATCACGTGAAGTGCTAATTTTGACTCAAACTTTGTCTCTCCCCAAAAGGTAAGACAACAAAAGGAAGACAAAAAGAACAGAAAGCTGGACGTAATGCAAAGAGGTTGAATTATTATGTTGAATTAAAGCCATATGTGGAATATTCCTATTCAAGCGTTTCATGCAGCTTCTGACTAAGAGCTCTCACTGTGGTGGTGTTGCTTGGTCTCCTCCGTGTCATTACCATGAATTTTTCAGTGTATGAGAGAGCTGTGTGCGTACTGCACATCAGAATAATATAAATCATGCATGTTAACATACTAAAGAGATAACGCTAACTGCTCTGGCAGGCTGCTAGCTTCTTTAAAATCAGGTTTTCTAAATCAATGCCCTCCCCTCAGTGTATGGAGCTGTGACAGCTGTCCCTTGGACACATATGTACATATATTCATTTTCATTTCCTATATCAATCAGTAGCTTTATGCAAGGCTCGATTGGGTTGTTAAAAAGCAAAAGAGGCAAAAGAGCTGTCTAATACAGCTTATGGTGAAAGTGGCACAGTAAGTTCCTCCTGCATGAACAGCAGTCCCCTGGTGTATCAAGGAGACCTGATTATACAACAGGACTAATCAGCTCTGGATGCTGCCATGAATTATGGGTTGGTTTAAGTGCTGCGATACACATGTCTGCCTTAAATTGACGGTACAAGCAAAACAGAAAACCAGAACAGAAAGCCCAAATGTTGACAAGGCTTATCTTGTTTAGGTCTCTATCAGGGTTAAAGAAGAGGTTTCTTAATGTCATTATAACCTGTCTCTTCTATCCAGGCTGGCAAGACTAAACCAGGTTACATTGGAACTTTACTGCCTAATGTTACACAACCGTGCTTATTTAAATGTGGCTATTTTTGTAATGTGCCCTGTGCCTTAATGGGGGTAATGGATAAAGAGTGTTGACCCGCTGAAACATAGCTGAATATAGAGGTACAACGTTTATGGAAGTTACAGTGAAATTTGGCAATTTTCCAATGTGTTTGCACTTAAGGCAGAAAGGAAGGTGGAAAAATAATGAATGTTGAAAAAAAAAAAATTGTATCTGCCTGATGTGTTTGTATGCCTTTTCATGCTATGAAGAGCCAGTGAATTATTTCCCCCTCCCTTTCTTTCTTTGACTGCTTTCCATTTTTATTTAGCTAAATACAGTGGTGTAATTTTGGCACCTTACGCACAGAGCCTCCTCACTTTTGAATTTTGGACACCTGCAATTAATGTCTAAGGCTTACCTATTTACTCAGACTTGGTTGCATCTATGGTTGAGAGAGGACTAGGTGCTTCCAGGTGATTCATCTGACCTGTCTTAGACCTGATCAAAAGGTGAGGAGCTGAAGTTAGATGCCCTAAATTAGGACAAATGTGTTCCCTCCCTCCACCCCCATAATTTCCTCAGCTCAGGTCGCTTTGTGAAGAGGATGAGGAGGGTGGCTTTGGTCTACCCTCAGTAATTCCCGAACCCAGTCCACAGCTGTTAGGTGAGTTCAGAACGGAACTGTGCTTGGGAGGTGGTGGTTCAGACCAAGTGGCTTTTGGAAATAGGGTACAATACTGGCTCTCGAGTACTCAGCTGTTTCTTAGATATGCAAATCTGCTCCCTCTGATTTGGCTGGGAGAGCTGGGTGTCTGCGTCTCCTCATGATGAGATTGTTTGTTTGTTTATCTGTATGGGGTTTTCAACATTATAAATTCTGAGTATACTTATAATAATAGATGGCATGGTTATTTCACAAACAGTGTGCCCTCTGCTGTGTTCAGCTATGGCATTTGAGAGCCTACGTGCCCGTCCACGGCTTCCAGCCCTCTCACCATCCTTGTATTCCAGTTGTTCCAGCTTTCCCCTCCTTGAAAACAGCAGTTTTCAAACGTTTAAAAAAGAAAATAAAGGAATGCTAAGAACATGATCTAGTAAGGAGGAAATTATTAACGCATTTGTAAGAAGCAGCACTCTTGCCTTATTTTTGTGCAGGCTGGGAGTAGAGAGTGACACAGCCCCTGTGACATGCTAGGTGCGCCTGTGGAGGAAAGCTGGCACTTACCTTGCAAGTAATTACAGTCTAGGCAAGCTTAGGAAAGGGGCGGAGCGCGGGGAATAATTCAGTTTGTGAGGGATTTATTGTACAATGAGGTCGGTTTCACTTGGGTTCACGTTTAGTTTTTCTTCTAGGGTCTTACCCTTGCAGGATTCAAGTCACAAAGTAAGGGGACACTGCCGCTCTTACGCTCTTCTTTGGAGGGGAGTCTCAAAATTTAAAATCCAAAATTTAAACGCAGCTGTTTCTCAGGCATTTCTCTCAGCAGAAGCGTCGGTGGGGAGAGCTTGGCCCTTCTCCACCACCGTCCCCTCAGCCAGGCTGGTACAGCCCTGGCAGCAAACGGAATTGCAGTCCCGGTGCAGAAGCGGCACCAGCCAGAGCGGCGGGGAGGGAGGAGGGCAGGGAGGGAGGAGGGCTGCTGGGCTTGGCCCCGCTGTTGAAACGAGCTCTTGGGAAACTGTGGCTGGAGATTGACGGTTTGTGAAAGCTGGTTTTAGGGCCTTTTAATGCCCGGTCCAAGGTGCTGAATCCTCGCAACACAAACTCACTCTGCTGGTTCAAATCTATTCGCGTTCATATTTTTTTTTTTTTGAACAGGTTATCTTCCCGCTGACGGGGCTTTATGCTGGTTTGGGTATCTCTCCTCCCGCAGCCAGCGGAAAGCTGGCAGGGAGTCTGAGCTCTGGCTAATGAAAGAGAAACGTGGCCGGACGGCCACCAGCTTCTTGCTGGCGTTTTGGGTTGGGGAGGCGGCAGGCTTTTCTCCTGCTTTGGGGAAAGGTATGGTCCCGGGTTGGCACGGGCACACTGGCACAGCCTCTGCAAGGCAGTGCTGCTTGCACGGGCCGCCTCACCCGCGGACAGCTGTGATGGCACGTACCCATCTGAAAGAGGGTTTTGCCCACCTCTAAGGGCATGTTGGGCATGCAGCATGTTGGGCTGGCTGCCCTGGCTAAACGCTGCTCATGTGGATGAGGCCCCCATTGCCCTTGCTGGGGTTCCGGGTCAGCTGGAAACTGTTAGCTTTGGAGTCAGGGTGCTTGCAAATACAGAAAAACCTGGATTAAAAATGTCCGGCTGGAGTGTTGAAGGGAGGTCCTTCAAGTCTCACCTACGCCATGAAGACAAACATCTAGGCCTCTTTCCCTGGAGGACAGCTCAGCCCGAATAAGTGGTTCTTAATATTGCGGATCAGGAACACCCCGCAGCCATCTCGTCTCCCTCGAGTCGGCTCACGGGGCTGCGCTCACAGACGCTTCCAGCTTTGTCTTGAAAAGTTTCAGCTGTATGCTACTGCTCCTGAAGAAATCTCACATGGGCCCTGCGAGAGTGAGGCGAAACCAAAATCCTACTTAGCTGATACGTTCTGTAGCCCCGGCCCCCAAAAGCAGTAGGAAAACCTGTGCCCCTTCTCTTCCCTCCTCCTCCCGGTCCCTGTGGGACAGCGGATGTACTGGCCAGTGCAATACCAAATTAACTTTTTTTTTGTTATTGTTGTTGTTTCTTGGTGGGAGATTAAATCAAGATGCAAACCCCACATCAGAAAACTGGTATATCGTTTAGTTTTACCCCAAGGCTGTAGTAAGGGTGTGCAACTTTCTCGATAGGTTTTTCCCTGAGATTGTATTTTGGTTGCGCAGCCCTTTTATTTATTTGAACCAGGGATGCTCTCTCCTTCTGTTTACTGTTTTTCCCCTCTGCAAGCCAAACATCCCTCAGGTGCGCAGCTGAGCCAGCCTCGGGTGGGTGGGACTGAAGGCAAGAGGAGGACAAGCGTATGCAGGAAGAGACATATTCTGGATTCCTGCTGTGGAGATGAGTAATCGCTGGAGGTTAAAGCAAAACAGGAGAGTTACAGATACAGTTCTGTCTTTTCCTTTTCCCCATCCGAGAGCTAGGTACCTTTTCATGATTAAGGTCTAAACAGCTGAGCCCCAGGGTTGCAGAAAAAGATGTGGGCTGTGTTTCCAATACCATCAAAAAACCCCTTGCTAATTATCTTACTATTTTTCTCTTTTTACTGTGAACTTTGAAAAGATGATGTATAGCCAAATGCCAGATCCTGCCTTATCTATGAAAGGCACTGTATAATTGATACACAGGATGTGAGGGTACTTGTGTGCCATCTGGGTAGGAGGATATCAAAAAATCATAATTTGTTTTTGTGGGACTAAGTTTGCCTATGTAGTGCCTTGGGGAACACAAGGCAGAACTGGAGCCTACCAGCACAGTCGCCCAGCCTGGCAGTGGTAAAGGTTTTGTGTACGAGGCCATGAACAATGGCTCTAAATGTGATGCTATTGATTTTCTTCCCTGCAGTGTTTCATAAATACTGTGCAGTTTAACTCAGCTTTTAACCTTGCATGCAGGTTGAAGCGTGAGGCTTCTCACCTGGCGTCAGATGGCTCACCCAGTGAAAAATAACAACCGCCTACAGCCCAAATCCCCTCAGTACGTCAAAACATGCCCGTTTTGCCGTCCGATTCCCAGCGAAAGCGCCTGAGTGGTGGCAGCCCTCCAGGGTGGTCCCTGGGAGGTCTCGCACAGCTCACCGAGAGGAGGACGGGCGCTGCAGGCTCGGCGCTGCCTGGAGCCTCAGGCTGCGATCTTAAATGCCTTCGTTTCTCGCCTGGATCGGTATAGCATCTGTTTGGCCCTAATAGGGCTTTGTAGCATGGCCTGACTCTGCTCGCTGAGTTTTAGACTGCATGTGGTACCCAGCACTCGCCTTGAAAAGGTGGCCATAGAGTGCTCTGAATAGAAATCTTACAGCTAACTGAGAGTTGTTTTTCACCAAATGGTTACTATTTCGCTGAATATTGCATTGCATATTCATTAAAAAAAGTTCGGTGGGGGAGCTTCATACTTTTTTCATATTTTTTTAGTGCTCCCGTTTTTCTGGATGCACAGGTGTGTCTCATTTACATTCCTAGAAACACAGCCTTCGTGCTTTCTTTAAAGTCAAGGTTTCTGATCTGTTGTACTTTGTTGGCTTAAGGCATCCTTGGCATCGCTCAGAGCCACCTTTGAGAGGGGATTGTTTCACAATGCAGTAACTGCCGGTGGTGATGTCATGGTGATACGAGCAAAAGAAAAACGATCGGAAGTGTCACCATGTGAGCTGGGTTTCTCCTGTGCTGTGTCATCCGTGAATGTATTTTCTTGTATGTTGAGTTTCTGTCGCAGCGTGTCTTGATTCGCGCCCACGTCTTGTACTGCGCCTCTCGTACGGCCAACCTTTTGTGGAGGTTCCTGTGCAGTTCCCGCTCCTGGTTGCACAGGTCTGGATTTGGTTAGTGCTACACTCCCCTATCTGACTTATTAATTGCTGTTTCATCTGGTGGATCAGCGAATACTGTTAAAAGATGTGCTTGGTAGCAATAGTAGGAGAAAAGCCAGCACTGATCTTGTCTGTAGGTGGAGTGACTACCCCTTGTAAATAAGGTGATTAACACACATGCACACACCAGAAGAAAATCCCCAACAACAACAAAAAAAGTCTTGAAATGTTCCCTTTTTCCTTTACACATCACTCTTGACTTGCTTGAGGCGATCACCCTGCGCTGCGAGTCTCAGACGGGTGACTCAGAAGGAGAGCTGAAGACAAAACACCTGCTTGGAGTTTCTGGTTACCAGGCGAGCATCCCAGCCCCTTCTCGCCTGCGCCTCCCCTGCTTAGCCGTCCGGCAGCTGGAGATGCTACCTGTGACGCTTGCCTGTATCTGCGCTAATAAAGGGCCTAAAGTTACCCCAAAAATGAATTATATGCTGGACAAGCAGTGGAAATGTAAACATAGTTTTTGTTTCCCGGAGTAGCCCTCTTTAAACTTTAGTGAAGAAAAAAGAGTAGTGGAAAAGGGACTGGAGGCTCTCACAGAGGTGATACAGGGAAGGTTTCACTGTAGGATCAGCTAAAGGGAAGGTCTGACCCATAGCTGGTTGAAATGAGTGTTGGCTAAAATTAATGGCTGGAGGTTTGCTTTGCTGTGTTTGCTAATAACTCTCCCCAATGCAACATTGGAAGAGAGAGCGTTTCTTAAAGAAATGCTTGGGGTTGCTGAATCCTGGGCTAATCTGTAATTAGAGGTATCTCAGAATGGTGCACCTCAAAGTGTAATCAGTGTGTATGTGTGGGGGCAGTTGGGACATATGGGACCTGTGCGCTCTGTGGATTGACCCACGTAAAGCAACTACAGAAAAATCCACAATGGGGAATTTTATGTCTTTGTGTTTTATGCCTCTGCCTGTTTATACTTGTGCTTAAGCTCAAGTTATCAACAAAAGTGTCTAACTGCAGGCATTGCTAAAAGACTCTGATATTGAATGTGGCTTTTAATGTTGAGCTCTTCCAGGAACCAAATTCTTTCATTTTATGGTGGAAAGATTTTGCACAAGGGCAAGTGCTAGGCATCTCTGTGTCTTTTTTTAGGGAGCATTAAAAAAAAAAAAATCAGTGCTCGGGTAAGTTAATTGCAGCCGTTAGGATGCTGGTAGGTTGCTCCTGTGCTTCAGACAGCGTTGCCGTGGTCCAGCCATCACACTTGAATTCTTTGCATTCTGGCAGCACTTGCAGGTTAGCTGTTGGGATCCTTTGGTGTGCAGAAATCCCCGTGGCGGGAAGGCACACACGCGGCCTCTCTGCTGAAAAATCATTTGATTGACCCCCCTCCCCGTGGAAAAGTACAAACATGTGCGTATACTTTCAATGGCTATTTATTTGCCTTGCAGAGGGTCGACTGCAAAACCCTTTCTGAAATTTTGCTCTTTGAAAGCCTTCTGAAGAATGGTGAGCTCAAGCCAGAAAGGTCTTGTTTTACAGCCCTGCTGCCATGAAAGAAATCTAAGTGTAGAAAAAATACAGCTTAAATGCCTCAGGTATTTATTTTGACCTTTCATTATATGAGCCTCCCCTCCCTCCTTACACTGGGAGGTCAGGGCACACGTGTGTGTGGGGCTGTGCTTTAGGGGGGAACCCTGCTGCACAGGCACTTGTGGGCCTCCTCTGGGCTCTGGCCCCCTTATTGTTTTGACAATTAATCTTTCACCCGTTCATAATTTAAAACACTAATAAATACACCCTTCTCTCCCCCCAAATTGTCAGGAATCTCTGCAGTCTCCTGCTTGATTACATATCTCCGAGCTTGCACAAATAAGTCCTCCAGTGGTATCTAGCCAAACGAAACCTTGGAGGGACGTGTTTGACCTTGGTTTGTGCAGCAACTGTACCTCACGCACTTGTTGTGAAGACAGAGAAGAATGTTGACGTTCACAATGTGAAAATAAATATTTGAAGATAGGTTTTGGTCTGCTCAATTTCCTCCGTCAGCATAAACAAAATCTTTCTCTTGTTTGAGTTTTAAGGGTCCGTATTGTAGCCTTCACAATACTAGCCTGTATGATCTGAAAGCCTTTCATAGGAGGCATTTTAAATTGGAAGTTAAAACCAGAAAACAAACCAGAAGTGAAACTCCTGCATTCCTGTTATTGCTTATATTCCTTTCTTCCTCCTAAATTCCATATATATTTTTTCCTTTTATGTTTTTGCATATCCCCACAATGAATGGGGTGTTTGCTACCTTGCTTGGTAGCTCAAACCCATGCCCCAGCCCTTGCTTTCTTGGGAGGCCTTAATTTGAAACCAAATTCCAGCAGTTCTGTAGGCTGCTAAAGAAAAGTTGGAAGGCTTGCTTCATGTTAGAGCTCCCACCTTCCTTCTTAGCTTTGGAAATAAGTGGAAGACTTGTTTTGGTGACCTGACATATTTGCCTGAACACCTTCTTTTTCACTGATGGATGGAGGGACTGGCTTGTAGCTCTGCATAATGGTGAGCCATAGGAACCCTGCTTCCCACAGCAGGACTTGTAGTGGTGGGAAAGGAATGAAAGCCCAAAATACCTACTTTTACTTCCGTGTGTGTGCATCTGCTCTTGGAAACTTCAAGATGGGAAAAATTTGAGATTCAAGGAAACCTTGTTGTTAGTTTTGTTCTTGCGTGATCCTAGGCGTGGTTCAGCCTTCCTCTCCTTTCTTTCTCTGTGGTGTTGAAAAAGTGTAAACCCTTGTCTTGAACCATTCCCCCATCCATTAGGACCACCTAAGAAAGTAAGGAGTGGCATGTTGAATTCGGACTGGGCCAGGTTTGTTTGCCTTACACCAAATAGGGAATCATGTAGTGGGCTCTAGAGGAGTAACCTCTTGCAAAGAACACGGTTCCTCAAAGGGTGGTGCTAATTTCCCAAAATGTAGCTTGCAGGAGACAAGGATGTCTATACTGCTGAGATGTGGTGTCCTGGGAGAGGTGTGCCGACGGGAATGGGCTCCTACTGGTAGAGATGTGACAGCGCCTCCAAAAACTCTCCAACTAATATTGCAAAATTTCTTCTGGAGTTTTGCTTTAAAGACTACAAGGGACCAGAAACATTTGGCATTGGGTCAAAATGCTGAGATCATTGTTCTCCTGCTTGCTTTGCTTTTATATTTCTAAAGCCAAGGCGAGATTGGTAGTGATCAGTAGTATGTTTTCGCTTGTTTTTGAGGTAGTTCCACAGGTAGTGTGCCTGCTAGCACTGTTGCAGACCATTGAGATTTTGTTAGCTCCAGAGAAGACCATAGAAGAGCAATTGTTGGGATCCATTTCTGCACTGAGAGTTCTCTGACAGCCTGTGATGCATGGAGTGACCAGATCTGGTTTTGATCTGATTAGCTTGATTACAGCTTGAGGTAGAGGAGCTGAAAACTGCCTAGAAGCCACTTTACTATCCTTGTTTTCCCTGCCTGCTTCAAAATACTGTTGCTTTTTCTTGGAGTTTCTCTCCTTAATGGGCACCCTTTCCTGTCCCATTTAAAAGGGACTGCTGCATTTGGTGCAGGATTTGTAGAAAATCTAATGTTGACAGGCAGTAATATATTTACACAACTTTCCTTGAAACCTCTTTGTCATCATTGGACTTTCTGGCAGGCTGATTGTATTCTGCAGAGCAGAGATGTGGAGTCAGATTTCATGTTTTGGTTAATTTGCAGGTCATTTAGCGCTAAGGGTATTGCAGGGAGAAGACAGCAGAGCTGTATGAAAAACATGGGGTTTGTCACTTGCATATTTTTTTTTTTAGCTTATCCAGAGGACTTAGTTTTCCTGCCCGTACAGTTCATGCCCTAAAAATCACTGAACTTTCAATGAAGAGGTAAACTTGAAGTCAACAGATTGGCTTCCTTGTTTGTGTTTTTTTGTTTGAAAGTAAGTTTTAATTTTTTTAAGGTTTAAGAGGTGGAAGTGTGACCAACCCTCACCAGTGATACTTCCAGCTCTTCACCAGCGCCCTTTGCCCAGTGGCGTCCTACCGGGAGATGGTGCCCTGATGGGACTGAGACCTTGGCAGTGGTCCTTAAGATGAAGAAAACTGTATAGGGCTACATCTGTCCTAGAGCTTTTGTGGTCTCTGCTGGAGCTCTGCTCTGGCAATACTAAATGACAAATGTGATTCTTGATGGTGTGGGAGGCCAAAGAGGGCACCAGCTACTTTCTGTTCAGAGTATAGATCACCTAGCTTCTGAGGTATATATGCCTTCAAATGGTAACTCCTTAAACTCACACCTTGTCTTTTTTGCTTATTCTTCTCACTGTTGAGGTGGAAGTAAGGCACAAAAAGTAAGCATCGAGTAAAGTTACAGTTGTGATTCAGGAGAGGTTCTTTGTTCCTTCCAGTGCAATATTAACCTTGTAATGGTCTTTCGGGTAAACAAGTGCTGGGAACGGTTCAGGAGTCTGAAGTCTGATCGCTTTAGCCAAATCCGTAGTTGGAAACAGTGACAGACAAGAGGACAGAGCTGGGGCTTGCTAATCTGCTTTGCTTTCCTGGAGAACGATGCCTGGTTAATCTGTCACTGCTGTGGGGTGCCTGGGTGTCCCCCAGCGGGACCGCGGACGAGGTGCAGAGAGTTGGCGTGGATTGCCAGGCAGCAGGGCTAAAGCAGGAGGGGTCCGAGGCAGAAAAGTGCCAGCTCGGTACAGACAGCTTCTGAAACGGTGACATCAGGGTGTCAGTGCCTGGTCAGAGCCGCAGCGGTATCTTACTGACGTAGAATGTGCTCCCGTTGAGAAGGGGCAAGGGGAGGCTTACGTGACAGAGCACTGGAGGCAGCCATTAAGAAGGAAAGACTGACAAGTTTGCCTTTAGTCAGCCAACGGGGGGGAAAACCCCTCATTAATTAACAGAGAGAGAAGCAACCGGTTCCGAACTGTGTCCGTGGTGTAGACCTTTTCTCAGGCACTGGGAGATTGCGTCTCACTTCAACACTGATGGAGAGCAATCCGTTTTCCTGCGACTCTTGGGTACTGGTGTGGCAGGCAGAACCTGGGAGAAGTTGAAAACCAGTTGTTGGCCTGTGAAGTCTTACTGGTGCCATTTGTGCTAGTGGCTTTTGTCTGCACGGGTTTTGGGGCTCTGATTAGATCTGGGGAAGACTAATTGAATCGGTCTGTGTGTCACTTAAAGCGCTTTTGTGCGCGGTTGTATTTGCTTTACCAGAAGAATAAGTGTTTGTCCTTTTTAGCCTACTAATTTTTTTCCTTGAGTATAGTGATGGCCCGAGTTTTCCGGAACTAGTCCACTGAGAGGAAAAAAAATGGATGCGTTTAGGCAAATGAAGGCTTCAGCAGCTTAGTGCTTGTCTACATGGGGAAGTTAGTGCGCGGTAAGCTAGGGTGTGAATTTACAGCACGCTAGCTGCTCTGCACTAACTCCCCCTGTGGATGCTGAGTGTGCACTAAGAGCGCCTGTTGTGCAAGTTAATTTAGTCCACTGAAAGAAAGTGTGCTGAAAATTCACACTGTCGCTTCCTTCACCCTGACTTTCCCATGTAGACAAGCCCTTAGTAAGTCTAGGATAAAAAGTCATTGTTCAGAGGTCTGGCTTAAATTCTTTCTTGTTCTTTCCTCCTTGTTCTTTCTCCCTCCCTTCCCTCCCTTTCTTTTCTCCCTTTTCTCTCTTTCCTCCTTTTTCTCTCTTTTCTCTCTTCAGTGCAGAATAAATGTTACTGGGGCTTTGTCATCCTGGTGAAGACGGTCTGTACGTGCAAATTTGGGGGGAAGGAGGGAATGACTTCAGAGGGAGGCCTGAAGGTGCATGACATGCAAGTGTAAAATGCTTCTGGATCAGATGCAGAAAGGGGCATGTCCTCCAAAGCATAAGGCGGGTTTGACTCAGCCTAAACAGCGTAACCAAAAGCTAGAAGAACATCGTGATTTGGAGGAATGTACTTCCCCTTGCTTAGAAGATGAGGAGCTATTTATACATGAAACTGTAGGTTTTGTAGATGTATTATTAAATATGTTTAATCTTCAACAGTTAAGGACCCTGTAAAAAAAAAAATTCTTGAACAAGTAGAGGCAGTAATTCTCTTACTGATTCCTGAGATCTCAGGGAAGATTAGTGTTGTGGAAATTATGGAAACAAATTAATTTTTTTATAGGTTGTACTCACTGATGGTTATTTCCCTCATCACATCTCACTGCCTATTATCTCTGTTTATTTCCTCTTGGGAGGTAGGAAATGTGAGAAGGAAAATTGATCTGGTACAAAATGTAGAGCACTCAGTCATTTTGGTTTTAGATATGGTCTAGCATATGAAAATTTGGCTGTGTCTTCCTGATTTTTTCAATCTAGATTTTGGCGAAATAGATGGTTCTGGTGACTTATGTCAAGTGATGGAACAAAAAGTTGCATTTCTTCCTCTTAATTGGGAGGGTGAGAAGGCATGGTTACATATGTGTGTGAAAATGAACAACTCTTTTTTTCAGCTCATCTCATTGTGCTAAAATAAGCCCAGTCAAATGGGTGAAATGGGTCAGGTGCAGCGTTACGCCATACTGGCTCTTCGGACGTGTATCCTGGTTCACGGCGGAGTTTCACAGAAAGCTTTTCCAACTTGCCTGCCCCAACCCTGACGAGGAGGGAGATACAGGCTCTTCCCTCTTTTCTCTCCCCAGTACGCGTGCGCTCGCATACAATTCATGCGTGTGTGGTTATGCTGGATGCAGTCCATTTCATCCAGTGTTTCCAAATGTGAAGGAGGATGAGCAATTTGGGGGTAAAAGAGTAACTCCAGGGCTGTCCTGATGTAGCGATCTTGTTTTAAGGATGCGCACAAACACTCGCTGAACTATAGAAAACATAGGCCGGGTTCAGGGCTTGGTGGTGTGTTACAGATCCTCCCCATAGGCCCCGTCTATGCTGTCTTAATGGTCCACCGCTGTCTTAATGGTCCACCGTTGTAATGGCTTAGAGGCACCACCACAGGGGATGGGGGATTTGTGTTACTCATCTTCCCCATCCCTGTTTGTGCAGTGCTTAAAATCAAAGCAATTCTATCATCCTCCTCTTTTCAACGGAGTGGGTGGTGGTGTTGATGTAGTTTGTCCTTAAAGCACAGAAATTACAGTGGTGGCTTCTGCTCGGTGTCCTGGCTGATGTGACAGTGAGTTTCTGAAACGTGCTTTGGCCTCCTGTAGCAGAGATCATGGGCAGTAAACGCGGATATGCCACTGCTTTGGGGTGTTTTGACTTAATTTTTCCTATTGCTGTTTCTTGTCCGTTGCAGTATATCAGCCGGTAGTTTGTCAGCCTGTAAACATATATTTCTTTATTTTATAGAGAGTTTATAAAACACAGGAAAAAGTTCCTGTAGGGTTCGGGAAGAATAAATAAACCCCCAATGTATCTGTGCAAAGGAGCAGTTGTGCCTTATATTATAATTGTAACATATTGTTGATGGATGTCTTTTATTTAAACAAGCTAAAAAAAAAAAAAAAGAACCAACCCTGCAGCCTCGTGGGTGCTCTTGCTGCAGTTTCCCTTCCAAATTAAACTGATCTGTGCCCTTTTTGTCTTGCCTGGTGTAACCTCGCTTAAATTGCTTTGAGCAATTTTTTTTTTTTTCTTTTTTTTAATCTGTCTGGTCATTTCCTTTCTTTTCTGGCATCCGTGGTGGGAATATGTCTCTGTTTAGCCGCTCCTCCCTTCCTTTCCATTTTTGGGAGACCCTGCTCCTATAAATGTTCCTGGTGCCGGCCTCCCTGGGCCGCCGCTCCTGGCCGTGCCAAGCAGCGAACAAAGCTGAACTTTAGCGGTCTCTTGGCTTTCCAGTCGCCTGCCAACTTCTGAATAGCGGCCGGGGAGACTGACGAGGCACTGTTCGACTCCCGCTTTGCTGCTCTTTGGCAAGGCAAGGCTGGCCACTGGGACCGTGCCCTCGCGGGCTTATGAAGACATTACTCGCCTTCTTTTAGCCCGGGTTTGAGTTTGAGTGACTCCCTTCATAGCTAGCGTGGCACAGAGGTGGGATTGTGCTGCGGCTGAAAGCTCGGGCTCTGCTGAGGTTGGGGCGCTTGCACCGTGGCCCTTCCTGTTTTTTGTGAGCGAGAAGAGTCATTCAGAGCATCGCTTTGCCCCTTTGAGCATCAAACGCCTGAACACAATTAAGCAGGGCCAGAAAAAGGGACCCTGCGCCTCCACGGCTCTCCTGCCTGGAGCTGGGAGGCGCAGGGGATGCGGTGCAGCAGGAGCCGTGGCAAAGCCTTGCTGGGCGGGGGGCGGCCATCTCGGCACGCCGGCCGGCTGGCGCGCCCAGGAGGACTCGAAGGTGACAGAGATAAGGCTTGGAGCCTAGTAACCTGACTAATAAAAGACTTATTCCAGCCTTAATAAGCTCCTTGGACAGATGGATTCTGTTGGACAGATGGATTTAATCTGGGAAAATGATTACACGGCTTTTGTACTCATTAGTATGTTTGGTCTTGGGATTTATGCATTAATATTCTTGGGGTAGGTTGGTGAAAAAAGGGTTATGTAAACCTGCACTGCTTTCTGCTTGCAGCAGTGGGGCAAGATACCTTTACGCTTCCCTCCTCACCCAGTACATGGTGAACACGTGTGCTTGTCTAGGTAGGCTCTATATATTCCCTGGATTCTTGCATGACTGAGGTGCAGACTTTTATTTTGATATGGCTGTGAAACCCTGTGTCCCCTGAAGGTGCGGCTGTAAGTGATTTTTCCAAGCAGGAATATTCTACCCGCAGCTCTTGTGCAGCCACCTTTTTGAAGGAGACTTGGCAGCTCTTCCAGATAGTGAGGGAGATCAAAGTTGGGACTGTCAGGTTGTCCTCATGCCCCCGGTAACATAATAGACAGCGGGGTGGACCAGAGGGTAGCTAAATAGCTTCACAGTCTTCATATAACAGAGGAAAGCACTTGCGCCGGAGCGGATGCATAATAGGAGATGGTTTGAGAATAGTTAATGTGAGGACAGAGGACGCTAGTAAGCATCACCTCTCCCTAACGTTTGTTGAAAGCAAGAAGCTATAGAAGCACAGAGTGAGAAAGAACGTGCCAAACATTTTGTGTTTGGACTTTTTATTTTCATTGACCTAAGTGAGATGTACTTAATTTTAAGCACTTAATTTTCCCGTGTCATTTGCAGCTCTGGACTGGCTGAGAATGTTTGAAATAGCTGGAGCATGATGAAATTTTAAATGAAGTCAGAAACCAAAACTTACAGTGGAAATTTTCTTCATATATTTAATTTAGTACCTCCAGAGCTAGTGGAAAAGGGCTGGAGGCAGAGGGAAAGGGAAGAATGATATTCATGAATTGTTCTGCGAGTGTGTGAGTGGGTGTTTTAATGGAAAAAAAAAACAAACAAAAATGTTAATTTCACAGGGTTTATAAACCTACTCTGCTATAAACTGAAGTGGTGTTTGCCAAATATTTATTTTCTTCCTCCTCAGCACTTCATTTTCCTTTAAGTGCTTTACCAACGCTACCTCTCCTGGAGGATTAGCTCGGCGGTTGTGACCGCCATTTCGCAGGCTTTGGAGGAAGGGCCGTTCTCGGCAGGAGGCAGTGGTGGTGGGGAGGTGGCACGTTTCGTGACCCGCTGTGGAAATCTGGGCCGAGTGGCTGAGCGCGAGGGTGCGGGGTTGAGTGGTGCCCACCCTGTCGCCTCCCTGATGGAGGGTTACCCTGCGGGATGGGCGGCCTCCCGCTTCTGGCCTTGTCTGGGGGGGATCCCCTTCGAAATACCCTGCCCTGTGGAGGTGTCTGTGCTTTTTGTTTCTGTACAGAGCGTGCTAAGGCTAAAGTATTAGTATTTAAAATGTTTCCGTGCTTTCTCAGATGTAGCGTGCCCCTTATCTTTTCCTGCGAGTAGACCGGAATAGGTGAGCTGGCTTCTGTTTCTGTTGGTGCCTGCAAACCCCAGGTAGGGGTGTCAGAGGTCCCTCCCTCAGCCCTTTCCTCACGCTCCCTGCAAGCCGTGGGGTGCAACGTGGTAAGCAAAGACGGGGCTCCAGCAGCGCCGGGTGCGTGGCCTGGCAGAGCCAGGTGCTCTGCAGCTGAAGCACAGGGTGCAGGTTGTGCTGGTGCTTGCATGGCTTCCCTGCCCCTCCTCATCACGCTAATGCGGATTAGTTTTAAAATAACACAGACTTTTGGGTGGAAGGTGTGCATATTCGATGCTCTGATTTTTTTTGGGTGTCTCTGATGACTTGTTCAGCACTTATATGTCTAGACATCCTTGATGCTGGGAAAAAAAACAGAATAAAAGACTCAAAAAATGATGTGCTCATGTTTCAGGGACCTCAGGGCTGTTGTGGCGAGATGCGCAAGCCCTGGTTGCTGTGAGAGGGGGATGGGGTTGTCAAGCAAAGAGCAATTAAAGAGTTCTTCAGGGAACAGATGATCCCAGCTCTGTCATTAAAAATAGTGGCCTGCTGCTGTCAGTGCTGTTTGGGTTTGCAGTTAGATGCAGAGCCGAGGAGGGCAGCAGGCTGCTGCCTCTCCCAGAGCCTGGCTGTGGGATGCAAAGGCCTGGGTGCTCAGTCCTTCCCTCTGGTACCCTCCTTCCCCCCTGCCTTCCAGGTACACCCACGGGGAAGCCCTCCCGATCAAGGGAGCAAGGGCCAGTGCCGATTGCCGTGCATGCAGTGGGATGCTTGTTTCCGTGCAGCCTGCTTCAAAGCACCAGGTGTCCCCGTGCGTTGAAAAACTGGTTCTCTCCATGTTCGACTAGATGCTTCATGAGTTTCTCTGGAAAAAAGTGCTAACACAAGTCTTTAGTTACAAACAAAAAACAACGGTAAAAACAACGGCTGTGGAGCAGCATCATTTATACTGGCCAGCAGTGAGTCTTAGAAATCAATTTCTCCCCAAGTTATGGAGTTTATTTTACTTTTTTGCTTCTTTTGTTCACTGCTGTGGGACTGTCCACCATGCAAGTGGTTTTCCAGTATGGTGTACTGCGTTATATATTGCGTTAATAAAGCACCTCCTAGATAAATCCCTTTATTTAGGGGAACTGTCCCCTTGGCTTCTCTCCTTTATCTTTTTAATGATGGTTTCGCTCTGTTTTCTGACTGGTGCCATGAATCATGAGGGTGTTAATAGATCTCTGTCAAGGTCTACTTGCTCACAAGATTCAGAAGGGGAACAAATGATTAGGCATCTCCTAGATGAAGAACTGTGGTAGCTGTATTACAGGTTGAAAACAAAACAAAAAAAACCCCCATACCTGCTAGCATGAGGTTATTTTTCTGTGAGGAAAGGTGATGGAAAAGACAATAGAAAAGCAAGTCTGGCATAACTGCGGCCCTCCAATTCTTTTAGTCTCGTCCAAGTGTGCAAAGGAATGCAGATGGCATTGGCCTTTTTGACCAACCTTTTCTTTTCTTGCTTGTTATGGTTCTTCAAGGCTGTTTGCATCCTTTGCCTGCAGCAAACCAGAATTTGCTTTTCTGGTGAGATTTGAATGACACAAGGGAATTTCTGCCATAGTTTTATTTAAATTCAAAACACCTTCCAATTAATTGCATGAAGAGGGATCATGTGGCCAATATCCTCTGTTTTGGTAGGAAAATTAATGTGCTTCCCATATTCAGCTCGCAAAGAGCAGTTGCTGGTTTGTTGAGCTGCTGGTACTCAGCTGTGATGGATGGTTCAGGGCTGCAGGATCAAGACCTTTGGAGTCCTGACTAAATTCCTGCGCTCAACGCGTTGGCAAAGCGACTAACCAAGCTAGCATTTGTGATTGCCTTTTTAATTCACTTATGATGCACGAGCAAACTGAAATAGGAGGGGACAGCCAGGCACCTCTGTGAATGCTTGCAGATGAGCCCTGAGGGATGTTGCTGCACTGCTGGAAGCACTTTCTTGTCGGCAGCTGGGAAGAGGGGAAGGAGTGCCTGCCCCACAGTGCTCCAGGTTTTATTATCACACAGTTGTGGACAGAGGCAGCTGGAGCTCAGATGCTGCTCTGATGTGGAGCAGGCGAAGCATGCATGTAGGTGGGCTTCAGTAGGTGAGTTTTGCTGCAGAGGCAGGGATGGACGGCGGACACCTAGGATGAGGGAGACCTTCAGCTACCACAGCACGACCAGCTAGAGATCATCTGTCTGGGCTCTGTTAATAAATGTGTTTAGGTAACGTTGATGGAAATGAGAAATTATCCTCCACCCCACAAAAATACACAAAACCCAAGTTAGTATGTTGGGTTTCTTTGCTCAGAAGTTATGAAACGGTAGACAGACAGTTAGCCTTGCAACAGCTCCTTTTTTGCTTCCTCCCTTTGTGTAGCCTAAAACACGGGCAAGTGGAGTGTGATGGTACCTTATCAAAATGCCAATTTACAGGGAGACTGAAAGAAGGCTTGCGTGGATAAAAGAATAGTCTCAGTGGGGCCAAAATTTGGGTCCAAGTATTGAATAGCTCCAGCACAAAGGAAAAAGCTGCTGCTGTGGGTTGGGGCGGGGGGGAGGCGGGTTTGAGGTTTTTTCATTTTTCAGCATCTGTAAATCTGTCTGGCTTTGGCATTCCTTGAAAAGTACTGTTCTTTCACAGCATAGCTGTCATACGGTTCTATTTTCTTCTGGTCTTTTAGAAATAATAATTCTTTAGGCTAATCTAGCTCTGAAGGGTAGGTATGCATTTACTATCCAACTCTGCTCTGGACCATACTGGCCAAATCCCAAATAATTCCCAGATTTAGTGAGATCAGAATCCCAGCCCTGGGATTCAGCAGTGGGTTACAGGTCATGTGTGAACGTGCCATGTATTGGATGGAGCTGGAAGCTGCTCTTTTTGAGATGTCTGTGCTTAACGTTAGTAAGCTCTTTGCCCCCCGACCCCTGTTCGCTGTTTCGGGGATGACTGTACATTATCACTTTCCTTGGAGATTATTTACAGTGGTTTAAGCTATGCTGATTGCCACAAGTTGAGGCTGTCAGTAAAGTGTATTCTTTGGAGTGCCTTTGTAGCTTAAAAATAAATAAAAATAAATATTTTTATCCTAGCCTGTATTCTTGGGAACTGCATGGATACATTAACCAGTCCTTGGAAACACCTTCTTGTGGCAGGCACTACTGAGTAAATACTATAATCTCTGTTAAAAAGTGGCAATTTTAGTCCCTCATTCCTTCTCCCTTATATTTCTCCTCCCAATGTTTGTTCAGCTTGATTGCTCTGGAGCATGCCTTTAGGCTGGTGTATGTAGAAGGCTGCTGTATGAAGAGTTATCTTTAGTTTTGGATGGATGTGCTAGGGCATTGATACTGAGGCAAATACAGGCGTGCTCTCAGGTTTATGTTCACAAATCTTTTCATTGACTAGGGGCCTAAAGGGACAAATTTATTCCAATTTATTCATTATATTTTTGTAATCCTAAAATTGAAGAGTTTCCTGTTTGAATTAGATGCATCTCAAATGGCAGAAACCTGCATCTAGTTTATTTTACGTACCAAAGAACTAGAAATGGTTGGATTTGGATTAATTAGAGCTAGCAGTAATAAATTGTTTTACCCATAGCTCTCGGACTTCATCTTGAAGAGCAGATTCGTCCCTGTAATTGGAGGTGACGTGAGAACTGAGTCATGGATTCAGCCCCATCCAACACTTGCATATAATACATTTTAATTACTGTTAAATTTGTAACGAAAGCCCATCTCATGAAGACCCTCATTTTATGCTAAGAGCATGTTTTGTGTTTCTGTAGTAAGACTGCAAAATTTTGGGTGATTGCTGCATGGCATTTTAAGATAGTTTTTCATGAGGATTTTTTTCTATAGAAGCTTTGCTTTATATTTTTATTAAAAAAATTTGACATCTTTTACTTGTAGACTAACCTAAGAAATATTAGACTGAGAGATAATTTGCCTTGTCTTTTTTATGCGGTGTTCTTATGCCCTATCTTGGTTTTGAACAATGTTACCTTTGGGTACACGATGAAGTCGATGACAGGTCGACGAAGTATGACGACAAAGTCAAGCTTAATTTTAGTATGTTTTACACTGAAAAAGTTCATGAAGTTCTTTTACAGTCCAATTTGAATGTGTCTGTGAGTTGCTTAACCCATGTTTGAAGTGGAAGTTAGAAACTTTTCAGCAGGGCAGAACGTGTAATCATGGAAAGTGAATAACAGCTTGTGATTATGGAATTGAAACTACTGGTGAGAATTTTTATAGTGGCATGTAGTTTATATAACTAACCGAATTAAAATTTAACCATATGTGAATATCTTTCCTCTTATGGAATACGTTTACTTAAAAAAAAAAAAAAGAAAACGAAAACAAACCCCAGAGGAATCCAGCAATTACATGGAGTGCATTGCATTTGATCTCTTACCAATCTTTCGCTAACAGTATTTTAAAATATGAATTTAATCTTAATGCATACATAATTCTCTCCTATTTCCACTTGTTTAATTTGGACTGCGAGAACAGACCAGCAGCTAATATCTCTGTTTATCAGTACCTGCTTGCACATCGCCACCTCCTCGGGGGAGAGCTTTTACTTTCAGAGCAGTGTTTCCAAAGAACCTTTCTAAGCTCAGAGCTGAGCTCTGCTCCCAGAAGCTGGCAGGCTGGCTCCTCCTGAGGGGGTGGAGGACCGTTTTAATTTACCTGCTGCTACTTCCATAAGGAAGACGACATCTGAAAAGGGGAGGGGAGCAGGGAAAAAAAAAAACAACCTGCTTTTCCCATTGAGCTCTACAGCTCCACTTAGCCAACTCAATATTAAATCTCGATAAAGAGAAAACAGGAACTTTCTCCTTTGCTTAGTTGCTTTATGTGAGCATTATATCTTCTTAGCTGCACTTAGTGCTGGGTCCTACTTTTTAAGATGCCAATGAGCTGCCACTCATGAGGTAAAAGCCTGTTTCCAAGAACTCACGCTTTTTCTACACAAAAATCTAAGTATACTTGGACTAGCCTAAGAGCTTCCATGTGGGATCAGACTACAGGTCTGTAATGCCTAGGCTGCTGTCTCTAATACTCGGCAGTGATGGAGAAAAGGATTAAAAATACATATATATGTATATACACACACAGAGAGAAAGAGAGAGACCTCCCATAGGATATACCAGCCTTTGGCAGCTGATGGTGGGAGTGCGGGGTGGGCGTTTTCTTTTTTTTTTTTTTTTTTTTTTTTTCCAACGAAGGTTGCACCCAGTTCATCCATGCTTAATAGCCCTTATGGTATAAACCGTATTTCCACCTTTGGCTTTGCTGGCATCCTGCGGCAATGAGTCTGGCTGTGTGTGAAAATGTACTGGTTGAACTTGCTACCCAGTAAACAGTGGTAGAAGCAGAGCGGTGTGGCTCTTCTGGGTGGATTTCTCTGCCTGGGGAGGAGCACCCAAGAGCCGTCTGCAACTGGCACAGCCTCATCTTTCCTGCCGTTCATCTCCTCTCATTTTAAGATAACAAAGTTACACCTACACCTCGGCAGCCTGACGACCTGTGGGTCGTGTTGCAGGTGCTTGCAGCCCGCGTCCATCTGCCAGGTGTAATTAATGATACGTGTGTGTCCATCTATTAGAGTATCAGGCTAGTGTAAACAGTCCTTTTTCGTTTGGAAACATGGCTGCTCAGAAGCATGCTATCACCAAATTGGTATTTGTTTTAATCTACAAGTTGGAAAAATATGTTTTTCTGATTTATTAAGCTGTCATGAGGGCTCTGTAAGTCAGGCCTGAAGCTTGCCGTCTTCTGCAATCTCAGCTGGGACTCCCTTCCAAAACTGCTATGAATCCCATTTTTGCTGAAACACTTATATGTGTTCTGCAGTTAGAAGAAGCGTACTTCAGATGAAAATTTGTCTGTTAACAGCGAGTTCGGGGCTTAAGTAAATAAGTTATTTCAGCTTTAAAAATGTTCTTTTTAGCTGTGAAAGAGATCTTCTTACTGAATTTCTGCAGTTCCTTTCACACTTCTCAGTAAAATACAGGATGAGTTTTAGGAAGAATCGAAGCAAGTTTTAGGCATTGCTTGCCACGTAGTGTTTAATGGGTATAGTTTCTCAGCTGTAAGGTTTATCTGCTGTAGTTTTCTAATTTGGCTCTCCAGCCTGTATTCTAAGTGTATGGATTTGCTTGCAGATGTGCTTTCAAAATTTCATGTATGGAGTTTAGTGCTTTAAACTGTTCTTACCCTTTGTGTTGTATATAGAAGGAGGGAAGAACAAAGCAAAAATTGCCCAAATAAACATTTCATGGTATATTCTTATGTATGCAAGCTCAGATGTTCATCAGATCAGTAGGGAGCAGGACTTAGTTTCTAATTATGGTGTCCACCAAGAAACAGCTCAGCAAGTCTGAATAGCCCAGGAAGACAGGAACAAAGGGATGTGACTCATGCAGTGTATGTCTTCCAGGGAGACCAATGAAAATGTGAAGAAAGACACTGAAATTTTGTGTATGTTGTTCTTGGCATCTGTTTGGACCTGCAAAAAAACTCCCATTTTTTATAAGGAAAAATGCTTTTGGGTATCCGTTTCTGCCTTCTAAATATTTTCAGCAGCTTCAGAAGCCAGCATTTTGCTGAAAAAAAGTTTGGGTTTTGATTCCTTTGCTCTTTGTTAGTAGAGAGCAAAAAATTATTATGATTTACTGTAATAAATATTTTCAGAATATAATAATCTGAAATGAAATATGGGATGCATTGACGGTTTCCCAAAATATGGATTACATTTTTCATATTTTTCAGAGAGTGCGTAATCTTATTCTTTTTTCCAGGATGGAGATTATTAAAAAAAGGCTTTTTTTTTCCACACCAGCAGTTGGTGACATAGTTTGCCGAGCATGCAGTATATAAACAGATGAAAGCTATTTTTGATGTGTCATTGTCTCAGCAAGATGGGAATTGGCAGCACCGATGAAATGACAAGTACTTGGCGATGTCGACTTTACCACATGGCTGTCAGTCTAGCGATTAAAAAGAACTGGCAGGCGAGGATTGCTGTGGTTTAAGCACAGGAGCTGATTTTCTACTTTAGAGCCTGATTCTGCACATTTTGACTCATTTTGTAGTTCTGAAATCAGGTGACTTGGCTCAAGTGAGGCAGGGCTTGCTTGAGCATCTTGCAGGATTGAGCTCCTCAGAACCAGATCTGCTCCTCTGCAGACCCTCCTGTTGTGCTGCGGGGCTTGCTAGCACACACGCATGCATGGACACATGGACAGATGTGTGCACACTGGCTGGCAGGGTGTTGCATTTTGAGCCAGAAGGGTTCAGGCCTTGTATTGATCCCTGTGCAAAAATCCTCCGTGCACCTTTCAGCTCTGATCTCTGGGCTGAACTTGTATTTGCTTTCTAAAGCAGTGCTTCTAGTTAGCATTGGACTAAGGAGAGGATAAGTTGTTTTTTACTGCTTTCTTTGAAATGGGGATCTAAAATAACTGACTGTCCTCTTCAAGGTACCATGGAGGAGAGATTTCACCTCTTAAATTAGTAAGTTAGCTGAACACCGTTAATGAAGAACTTGATCTGTTGATTGATACAGGGGGGCAGACAACATGCCTACATTTAGGAATTTTCTCTCCCGGTGGGTGGGGGGGTGTATGTGCCCCAGCCATGTCACTTTTTGTGGCATGGTGAAGGGGTAACATTGTTGCATAAAAGGTTTTTTTATTTTAGTGTCACAGTTTAAAGGCTAATTGGAAGGATACTTGTAGGCTGTGCCGAAATGCTTAAAGGGCTCCTTGTGGACGGCCCAGCAAAGGCCCTTTGTTCAGCGTGCAGACTCTGGCTCGGCTCACGTGACAGCAGCAAGGGGATAAATAACTACAAGACATGTGCAAAGCAAAGGATTTACTTATCTTTACGGCCCCCCCCTCACCCCGCTGCGGGCCCTTGGCTAATTTTTTTTGTTGAGCACGATCCAGTTCTCTCTTCTGCGGTTAACTTTGGCGCAGGGCAGGGGGGGAGAAGGAGGACGGGGAAATCTCCATCCGAGTTAAGATGAAGTTGCCAATGACTTAATGCTGCACAAAGGGCAGTTCTCCAGACGTCTTCAGGATTTTAATGAGCGTAGCTGATGGTTTGGTTAGGGCTTTTCTTTCCTTTTTTGACAGATTGCTGATACCCATCCAGGAAACGTAAATGCAAAAATCATTTGTGGCAGCACCGTTGTCCTCCTCCTCTGTTTCCCCAGGTCCAGATGCGCTCGCTGTGGCAGCAGCCACGGGTGGGCTGTCGGCAGAGGTCGGTGGGAGCCGGGTTTTCTGTCCTGGCAAGGTGCTGCACGCCGGTCCTGGTCACAGCCCCGATTTCTGCTGGTGGGGATCTACCTCTGCCAGCAGATACCTGGGTGATCGATGCTGGTGCCTGGGTTTGAGAGGAGCCTGCTCCTACCAACCCTCTGCATGAGCCATCTGTCTTTAATGACCTCTCCAGCGGGGTTGTTGGTTTTTTCGTTTTTTTTTTTTTTTTTTCTTTTCCCTTCTCTCTCAGCAGACAGGAAAATTTTCAGTATTATGCCTGGTGGTTTCACGTTACAAATCCTCTCAGCTGGCTTCTCATTTTATTGGCCATTTTTCTGACCACCTTGTACCGGCTGCAAGGAAGGGGGGAAAGCCACTCTCGGGAGCTGAGGCTTGACTGCTGCCCCTGTGTTTTTAGCCTTTCCTACTTCTCCTGATTTTCAAGCTCAGTTTTAAGTCTCAGTTGCCAAATGCATTAAATGAGATGGCTAGACCTATTCAAACCTGAACTCACTTTAATGTTTTAAACTTATCAGAACTGAATTAAGGGATTTAAAGCCGCATGGCCATTTCAGAAGTGCAGCAGGTATTAATTCCCTGAGCTCCCTCATTAATCTTTATGAAGCTGGACCACTGCACATTTTTGACCTATGTTCACTATATCTGATCAAAGGAAGAGGAGGTAAAATACAACTTAACAGTTGTTTTGTGCAGGTCTTCTTTTGCTTTGTTTTGTGGGGGCGTCAGGGAAGAAATGGGGGGTGGCACAGAGTTACCTGAAGCTTTTGAACTCTTTTGGAGGCCGGGAACACTATGTATGTGAAGGGAGTGTGAATTCTTGGCATCGCTGGTCTCAGGCTGGCGATCGGCAGAGCTTACAGCAGGTTCAGAAAGCTGTGAAAATACATGCTTTAGGTTATGCATGGGGTTTTTTTGTGGTTTTTTGGGTTTTTTTTTGTTTTTTTTTTTTTTAATCCTTTTTCTAGGAATTTAGGACACGTCTTTGCTTTGTTTTAAGGAAAAAGTGAGTAGGCATTAGTGATTAGCCTTTCCCGTGTTGCATACTTAACCAGATATTATGTAAAGCTCCTAGTTACTGTCTTTTCATTCAAATGTGAGATCCACCCTCTCCTCCTACCCCTGGCCTACAAGTTTTCCAGACGTTTGAAAGGTAGCAAGGTACAAGTTGGACTTACTGCCGTGCTTCCTCGTGGAGTATCATGGTTATTTTGCTCAGCACATCCATCTTCTTCTCTGGGTGGCCAGGCTTCAGGGAGGTCTTGAGCTTGCACAGCTCTGCGGATCCTCACAGCGGGTTAGGCCTGCCACGGGTTTTGAACAAAACAGGCCTCTTTGACAGCTTTTTATACTAAAGTTTAGTCAGAACTTCTTGCAACTTATGTTTTCAAAGCTTTTGGTTCTTATGGGAAGGTTTATGTTTTGGGGAAGAAAGCAGGCTACCGACCCTGGATGTTTTATAAGAGTGCCATCAGAAGAGAAAATCCTCTGTAATCATTAGCGTCTGATATTGCCAGTTGTTACAAATGCGGTATTACACATTATTATCCCTTGGTGCCCTGTAGTTGTTACTGAAAGCGCCACTTTTCAGTCCGTGACGCTGTGGGGGGGCTTGAAATAGCTCCTGGTGGTCCTCTTTTTTTCCCCTCCACCTATTGCCCCCGTCACCCAGCACTGCCGAGTTCGGCAGCTGCCGGCACCCTGCGTCCGGAGGAGGCTTGGGGAGGCGGCCGTGTCCGGGGCCGAACCCTGAGGGGTAGGAGCAAGCTGCGTTTTCTCCTCCTCCGGCTGCCCCAAGCCGGTGTTAGGGAGACCTTGGCTCTCATTGTGGGTAAGTTGCATTAAATGTGCTCTTTTCACTGCTGCCCTCGTGTTGTTAGAGGAGCACATTTGTGCCTGATAAAATAGCTGGTTTTGGAGGGGCGTGGAGGAGGCAGACTGAAGGAAGGATTTTTTTTGTCTGTGTGCGTGGCTTGGACAAGAAATCTTTGAGTCTCTCAGGTAGGTTTCTAAATTAATGCCCGGGGGCGTGGGGCCTGCAGCTCAAACTTTCAGATGTGAGAAGTGTGACTATTCACGTGCCCTCATTTTTTGGGAGGGCTTAAAGAAGCTTGTCTTTTTGGAGTGCGCGCAGTATCTGACTTCTGAAAATCACTGACCGCTTCTTTCTCCCCCTCCCTTTTTTTTTTTTTTTTTTTTTTTACCTTTGAGGTAACATTGACTGTTACTATTTAATCTTCCGCAGTGCTGATGCTGGCAAAAGGCCGTTGCTAGCATGATACCATTTCCACTGCTGCACGCAGAGGCAACGAAGTTTTGGAGGGCCCTCGAGGTGAGGGCAGCAGCTCGCTCTCTCAGTTTCCCACCCTTCCCGCTGTGCTCTGGCTGGGCAACGTGGCTTGTCCTTCTGGGCTTTACTCCTCCTGCCATGGAGAGGCCCCTTCGGTCCAGGCCTTTAGGGAGATGAAGCTGGTGGAGCTTTTGGGATGCCCTGAAGGGCAGCAGAAGCCCAGAGGGGTGGGTAGCTCAAAGCAGACACACAGGGTTCGCCCCTGGGTACCCACCCGGTAGTCCCAAGGCCCTGATGTTCTGCAAGGCTCTGGCGTCGCCTCCAGCAAGGTTGCTGATGGTACTGTGGTATCAACGCATCTCCCATTGCGCTCGCAGTCACTGCTCCATCTTGGAAATACCAGACTTCCCCTCCTGACTTGAGCAAATGTCAGGCCTTGTTATTAATCATTTTTTTCTGCCCCTCCCCTCCCACCCCTTCCTGTGAGAAGTCCCTGTGCTAGCCTTAAGAAGTGGATCAACGCTTGAATTTTCATTCCTGTAAACATGGTACTCCCGTGTACTGACTTACAAATCCCATTGAAGCTCCTTGTGCTGTTACTTGGTTTTGAAATATTTCAGATAGGCTCTCATTGTCTGTGGCAGCATGGTTATTTATTTACTTATTTATCTGGGGTGCCCTTTGGCCAGCTGAAGGGCTTCAGTCATTTTTGGCTGCACTTTGGTAGGTCTTTTAAGTGTGGTTAGCAAGCATACTTAAGCACGGTTTAAAATTCTTATGGCTGAGCAAAATTACAGCGTGCTTTTGCCAGCGTTGTGGTGGGAGCCAACTGGTGTCGGAGCCGTCTGAAAAAACATGCTTTGAGACGAGGGAGAGCTGCGGTGCAGATAGGGACGCTCGGCCGGGCTGACCTGTGTTACAGCCTGGGTGGACCACAGCAATATCTGAGCTCCGCTCGAGCCTGCTGGCCTTCTGCGCCATCGATAGCTGCCGAGAGCTGCCCTGCCTCCCTTCAGGGAGAAGGAGGCTTTGGAGAGGAGACGTGAGTTGATGGAGGTTGATGGTCGATGGAGGAGAGGCAGGAGCAAGGAGCAGAGGGGCTTCGGCATCACAGAGTGTGGTTCACTGCGCCAGGCGCAAGCAGGCTTGCTCAAGCTGGCTGGCAGGAGGCATCTGTATTTGTCTGTGTCATCCTGGCTTTCGGTAGGCACTTTCCATAAGTGTTTTTTATAATAGCAGGTTAACCTTCCTGAGGGGAAAAAAATTGCCTAGCGGTTTAAGAGTAAAAGTCTGGCTATTGTAAAAGAAAATATGTTTGTAGCGCAAATGGGTAATTATCTCCCAGAGTGTGGTCTTATCTATTCTCTATTCTCACAGGATCTGATGATACCATCTCAGTGGCATTTCCTCAGGAAAGTTTGTAGCTCAGATCCCCGACGCCACCCTGGCCCTGCTGGTAACGCAAGCCCCCGGCCGCTGGGAAGGGAAGGGCTGGGGGGAGAAGGGAGCACAAAACGGGCATGTTTTCTGAGGGGGACGGGAGACACCACAGGATTCATTGCCTCCTTCGCCTCCGCCTCGCTCCCCAGTGCCACGTTGGGCCCATCAGGCGTCGTAGGGTATAAGCAGAGGTTTGCGCACACGTCCTCCTTGGGCGCCTTTGCCGGGGCACCACGAGCTCTCGCGTTCACGCGTGGCCAGTGTGCTAATCTCATGCATGTGATCGCGTCTCCTTTCGGTGTCTGGCCTAAGTTACTTAACAACGAGCAGATTAACCTTGGGAAGATTTCCTCTGGCTTAAGGAGGAAGCCCGTTCTTTTCTCCCTGAACAGAGGACTCAAGCCTTATTTAAGAGACCAAAGGTTTTTACCACCGTTCTTAGGTATGGAATGCATGGCACGGTCTTGTGTTGCTGGGCTTTTTAAAAGTGTAAGTCATTGGAAGGGGTTTTGGACTTTTTTTTTCTTTTTCTCCCAGGCAAGATTGGTCAGCTGCAAACTGTATTAAGGAAATTATGCATGACATCTTCCCTTGCCCCCAAATCAACAATTTATGTGTACGTGTTTGTGTGAGTATATATATATGTACACATATATGCATGTACAGATGTACAATCCATTCATATAAATCAATTCATTCATATAAAAGTAGGGCTAGAAAGAGTCTCAGGAGATCATCCAGTCCTTCCCTGTGCCCCAAGACTGGATCACTTTGGTCTGCCTGGCTGTTCCTGATGGGTATTCTGTGTAGCCTGTGGTCTCATGGTGCCGCATCCTCAGGCAACCTATTCCCGTGTCCCACTAGCTCTCGCTGTTGAGGGTTTTCCTAGTGCCAAACCTGAATCTCTCCTGGTCAGTCCCTGATTTCTGGAGTTACCTGTCGTCAATAGGGAGGATCCCGTAGCCTGTGGCAGCATTTATCTAGCTGATAAATGAAAACAAGCAGGAGTTTGTGTCTTATCCTCAGAAGAGACACCGGTTTTGCTAGGAATGCCGCCCCAGTTCTCCCCCTCTTTTCAGAAAGCCCTGATCCTGCCTGCTTGCTTGCAGACAGCAAGTGCTCAGCCTCCCAGCACAGCAGCACCAGTTTTACCTCTGAGCAATGGATGTTCATTTTCTTTTTCTTCACCTGCTCCTTGAGACTCCAGAGAAGCGACTGGAGTTTTCTACTGGTTTAGCTCTCTGAACCGGCTGCTGCTGCTGCTGCTGCTGCTGTGCCTGAGCCTGGGGGCTGGAGGTGTGGGGAGGGGAGCCATCAGGCCACTGCTCCTGGCAGCAGCAGCTTGCCCTTAGATCAGTTTTTAGCCATATCCTTAAGTCACACCCGCAGACATCTGCTCGGGTCTCGTCTGAGTGAGGTGTGAACCGCTGGCGCACTGGTGCTGGGGCGAAACGCGGCTACGAGCTGTGACTTGCAGCAGCATGGTCTGCCCAAGGTAGACTTATTTTGACAGTGGGGGACTCGCGAGGTGTTGGTGCGCATACGTGGACTTCCCGTCCCCACTGCTTCCACACCCTGCTTTCTACTTGTGTTCTCAGATGCTTTCTTACCCTTGGCTTTTGCCCATTTTTTGCCTGTTCCCTCTTGCTCACATAGCGGCTTCCTTGCTTTGCCTCCCTTACCTCCAAACAAGGACGGGAACTAACTTCATGCAGCTTGGCTGAAGCTGCAAACAAAACAGCCTTCTCCTAAACACCCACTTTTTTTTGGCGGGCGAGGCAGTAAATCGCTTTGAAAGAACATTTTCACCACTCTTGCTTTCCTCTCTGGGGATCAATACTTCTTTTTTTTTTCCCAATCTGCTTTTGACAATTACTGAAAGTGATCAAATCACCCGTGACTTTTTGCAAGTGATCCTGTACGTTTAGAGAAGTAACTCCTGCCAAACTAGACCTTTTGGTTTTCTTATGCATTAAAAAAGGTGACTTGCTCTGCCCATAAACTGTACCAACCTTTCTATTTCCCCAGCTTTAGCTGAAAGGATGAAATCAAGCTAGGAAAAATAGCCCTACATTCATCTGGCTAACGTGAGGGACCCTGCTTTCATAGAGGCATGTTTTGAAAAGGCTTAAGTTACTCTTATGTTGTCCTCAAAAAACAGAATTTGTTTTCATAGCTGAGGACAGAATAAATGGATTTCTTTAAATGACAGTATTTTTAGTAAAAATGTGGGGAGTAGAGTAGTAATAAAATTGTCTGCAGCTGAGATAACATTTTATTTTATTTACTTCTCTGGTTTTTTTTACTGGTGGAGAGCTAGCACAAGGCATTGTCATTGCATGAGCACAGCAAAGAGGCGAGGTGCTAATTGCTGTTCTCCAACAAAGAGACAAGATCTGGAGAAGCTCCGCTTGGCTGGTGAACTCCTGGTCTTTATTCGCAGCGTGTGATTTAATCTGCTCGCTCTTCTTGATGACATGGCTTTCTTCCTCCTTACCATGTTACAAGATTGTCTGGCCAGCTGTCCATCCATCCATCCATCCATCCATCCATCCATAGATCCATCTTTGAAGTCCATAGATGTGGTAATGGAAGCAAAAGTCATGGGACCTGGAGTCTGCCTCAGCCTTTCCAAATTACTTCTCAGTTCCTTGGCACCTCAGTGAATACCCCCACCCCCCACCCCGAGACATGCCTGGGGAAAGGTAGACATTTCTCCCCTCCTGACAGGGTTTATCACAGCTCCAGTCACACAGCACAGTGGTAGTGAATTGTGAAGCCATGCTGAAAGTGATGTCCTTGGCAGCAGTAGGTTTTTCTTGTTGAACTCATTGGCATGGAAGTGGCTTTTAGCAACCCAGTACTCATGATCCTACTTCCTTAATTTATGAATATTAAATTAGAAGAATTAAATGTCTTCTGATTTTAGTCTTTGAGCTAATGAAAGTGAAGTAAATCATGGTTATGGATGAACTGCTATGTAAACTTGCCGCTGTAAAATACCCTGCCAAGTAAGATGCTATAACAAAGTAAATCCTATAAGCCCAAAGCTTAATTATTGATTTGATTTAAGCATATATACAAATACTAAGAAAATACTATAAATTTGGATTCTAGTGTAAGTTGTAATTCAAGTTGTAAAACAGTTTCCATTATGAGCCTCAGACTGGAGACCCACAAACTAACTGATTTTTTTTTTTTTTTTCCTTCCCTGTTTTGGCCGAAAGTTTGCATCTGGCTCGTTCTCCCTAGAGATTGCCTTGAATGTTTGAACTCTGTGGTTTTGTTTGGGCCTTGGAAATCAGGAGGGAGATGGGAAGAATTAGTTCCCCTCATCTGATTAAATTCTATCCTTTCTTTAATAGTGGACTATAGCAAACATTTTAAACTAGAGGAGAAACTGGCGTTAGGGAGATTTTGACTGCTCTTGAGACATGGAAGTATTCATGTATTCATAGAGCAGTCCTTCAGTGGAAGGGTGCCCTGTGAAACTGCCTCCGACAGAACCTCACAATATTTTCTTAAAATCAGGAGTGTAAATAGTATCACAGACCCTATAGGTTGGAACTGTGGCAATCCTGACAAAATTACATTTATAGGGACACACAGTTAATAAAGGTGGTCAAAATTCTGGATGTGGAAAACCTCCTTTGAGCCTTGAAACAGGAGGAGCAAACTTCAGGCTAAATAGAAGTTGAGTTGTTCCAATATAAGTTTCTGTCTAATAAGTGGGTTTTTTTTGTTTTTAGTGTTTTTTTTGGTGGGAGGATTGTTTTGTTTTGTTTTTAATATGTTTTTAAATTACATGGCCTCTTTTTGAATACCACAGCTGCATTTTGACTGCTTTACGGAACTTTTCACTAATCCTTAGCAGCACCCTAGTGTTTTCCCTTCCAGCTTACCAAGCGGCTGGGAACTTGCGGGACCTGAGCGTTGGACACAACGCAGCCAGGTGAAAGAGCTCAATTTGCTGCAACAGTTGTTCAGGCCAGGCCTTTTCCAGGCTGGCATTTCTGCGCTAATCGGGGCAGGATTTAACTCTCAGAGTATTTGCTGTCCGGGATAGCTTGATAGCTTGGGTGCACATGCTTTCCTGAATGAGGACATCAGCTCGTAAGCTGTTTGGGCTTAAGCGGTTTGTCTATGTGGGTGGCTGAACGGTATCTAACACAATGCCGCTTTGGTCATGATTTGAGGCCACCGAGTGGTACTGCAGTATAAATAAAGAAATAAATTGTCGCCGAGCTGCACTCCCACGCTGAGCCTGTGTAAATCCATTCAGTCCCAACAGGCTGTTGTTCCAACTTTAATTAGCATTCGAAGTGAGCTTCCCCCTAGTACCCAGACCACATCGGTAGCTGGTGGAGAGGCTGCAGCCTTACCTCTTCCCGCTTTCTTTGCAGAATTAGCTCTCCAGTTCCCTCGTGCTCCTAATTGAAGGGTTCCCGTTGAGGTCCCATTGCATTTGGTCCCTGTGTGCTCCCTGCCACGCATTGGTGTACGCCTGTCCGAGCTCTGGGGACGCCGTGAGCTCCTCTCATCCATCTGGAGTGTGGCTCCTTAGGGAAGGGCTTCAGCTTCCTGTGCTTCACGCCGGGTCGGGTCCTCAGGACGTGGCTGGTAGGGAAGTTGTGTGGGCTGCGGGCTTCCTTCTTCCCCGCTCTCTGGATGACACCATCCCTGTCCGGTCTCGGCTGTTTCCCCTTGGGAGCTGGTGACATCATGTGTATTTTTGGTGATGCAGAAAGACTGTCTGGCAAACACAGCCTTGTTCATTTATTCCTATGGACGGCTTGTACTTTGAAAATAACCTGCAGAACATCTGCATGCAGGGGTGTATTTACTCATGCTATAGGCACCAGCTGTGAAGTTTCTCCAATCTGTGCCTCTCCCTAGACAGCTTAATTTAATTTCTGGCTTGCTCCAGCTGTACCTGCGGATGTGGGAGTCGTCAGTTCTACCCATAGACCCAGGGCAGGCTCTTGCTCAACCTCTGCTCCTTTTCCTAGCATTTTTTTGAGGTTTAGGATCCTCTTTGATCCTTGACTTGCCTAGGAAAGAGTGAACTGTGTAAACCTAAAAGTAGCTAGTTGTTCTACTCAACAAAAAGACCTCTCTGTTTTTTTTTTCTTTTTAAAAGTAGCTTTATTTTTGCCATGAGTTTTCCCCTTGCTCTGCTTTAACTGTTGGCATTTGGACATATTAATATCAAACAGATAGCCTGGGGGCTATAAAATAGTTAGTTATAAATACTGCACATGTAACTTCCGCATTCTCTACAACGTCTTGCTGTAAGCTCAGTCTTCTTTTAAAATGCAGGAAACTTAATAGTTTAAGAGAAAGGGGAATAAAGCAGGTGGTTGGTATCAAACCCAGCTTCGGAAAGAGACGGGAGGAGGAGTGCGGGGAGGAATTGCACTCGGACTTCACATTTGCGTGTGTCGTGAGGTCAGGTATGCATTTGCGCTGGATGGTGCTTTGGTGACCTTCCTCATTCTGTTGAATGACTAATCAAATAGATAGTTAAATGCCTTCCAGTCCAAGTTGTTAGTCCTCCTTTCCCAACAAAGAGAAGAATAACACAATTTTAGCCCACTGTGCTGCTCCCTGCTGTGCTATAGTGTTGGCCTCACAGCGGGCTTCATTTGAAACTTGGCGCAGGGAGAAGATAATTGGATTGTTGCTCTTTTTTTTTTACTGTTCTGTTAAATTCATGATGCACTTCCCTCTAACCGATGCTTATTATATGTAATCTTGTGAACTGTCCTGCTAACGGCATGATTATCTCCAGTTATACCTTAGTAATATTCTAATGAATCAGAGGCCCACAAAGCACCAGGCAGAGGGTGAGTTTAGGGCCTAATTAATGATGTGCTGAATGTCTGCTGCTCCTAGAGGAGGTGGGGAGGAGGGTGACAAGTCCTCCGTGTTGGACGCATGGTGCAGTTTCTTTAAATAGCTGTAACTCTTGCAGCTGAGCGGGGAAGGAGGACGAGGAAGTCTGCCTACTGAGGGGTCACGGGAGTGGTCGGCTACACCAAAGTGCTTGGTGGTCCTTCATCACAACATGGAATAAATCGCGACCCAGGGATTTTGAGGATCTTTTACTTCGGAGTAGTTCCTCGGGGTCCCACCCTGCCCTGCAAAAATTGTCATTTAAGAGAAGGGTTTAAACCTGTGGTGAATGCTGAGTGGGTTGTGGGGCGCAGGAGAGGGACCCCGCGCACAGAGGGTGCTGCATGGCCTTGGGCTGCTCCTCGTTTCTGGAACCTTCTTCCTTGGATTTGCAGAATTTTAAAATAATTTGGCTTAGAGTGAGCCATCGGTTTAGAAGTGTGGGAGGAGTTGGCCTGCGTTAAAGGCAGTCTTTTCTCACCACCCCTGAAACGCGGAGCCTTCAGAGGATCTAGTGACTTTTAAATTTGGAAACAAGAACACCTTAGGTTTGAAAGTACACCAACAGCTCCAGCTCTGAGCCGGGCAAGGTGCAGAAGTGACAGTGCTGAAGCAGTGGAGTTTTGTCCTGAAGGACAAAATGTCTTCTGCAGAGAGGGAATTCAGAAATTTATTTCATTTTGCTTTGCTTTCAGGCTTATAGATAAAGATCTGCATTTCCTCTACATCAGCAAATCTCGGATTTACGGTCTCTTGAAGATGTCCAAATAATGCTTTTAATGTTTATTCAACAGATCTTTCTTTAGTAAAATATCTACTTCTAGAGACTGTCTTAACCTGCTCAGTCCCTTTTGCTGTCCTGAAGAGCAGTGAAAGAATTAACAATAATCCTTCCCGTAACCCCTTTCTGCCTTTCCAGATTTAACATGGAAAGCATTTAATATTCGGAAGCTGAAAGTTATCATGCATATACTCCTCGAACAAATCGCACCGCCTTTGCAGGAATAGGAGATTTTTTTTTTTTTTAAATTGGAGTAAGAGTGAAAAATTAAAAAAGGTGGAGGGATCTCATCTCACGTGAAGAAATAGTAAACGGTGGCCTTATTGAATAGGTACTCTTTTTTTTTTTTTTTTCATCCCGCCTGCCAAATTGCGGCATTGTTTGCGGCATGCCTTTTTGCGAAGGCCGGGAAGCCATGCCTGCTGTTAAGCTGCTTGTGCGTGCTTTGCTCCAGCCATGCGGAGGCACTTCCTCAAAACCAAAGGGATTCCTCCCGCTTCCAGGGGCCATGGCAGCCCAGCTGCCTTCAAAACCTGGGTGCAGCCAGCTGGGACACTGCCTTCGAGCTGCTGGACCAGGGGACGGCTGGTGGTGGCATCGCACCTCGTGGGCAGCGGGATGGGACCCGTGTCCCACTCTCCTTCACTCTGCTCTTGTCCCCTCTGCTCCTCTCGGCCAAGGAGAGGTGTGCTGGAACATCATGCCTAGCCGCCACCATCTGCTCCAAAAGGACATAGATCTCTGATAGGTCTTGTGCTGTTTTCTGCCTGCCCCGGGGTGTCCCACAAGGCATCCGTCACCCATATTTAGACTGCACGAATTGAACCGCAGGATGCCGGCAGTCCGGGCTCGGTCACTCGCTGGAGGAAGGGGAAGTCTGACTGTTTCCTCAGTTTTCCCTCAGCACCCATGATCTTGTTGCTTTGCTTTTGTGGTGTCGGCCGCGCTCCTCCGTCTCTGGCGAGGCACCAAATGTGCCTGACGCTTCTGCTGGAAGCGCCCGCTGCTGTTTCCTGGTCTCTAAATGGCGGCTCAGCACAGAGGAACTGCAAATACTTGTGTAAGGCACCAGTCCTGGTAATGTTCAGCTGTTCCTTAGTATGTGATCTATCTGTAGTGGCTTTTACCCAGGAACATCAAAGCACTTCTTTTAGTAAACATTAATGAATTACGCCTGACAACACAACCATAAAGTTAGTTAGTATTTTTATAGATTGCAAAAAAAAAACCCAGAGGAAATTGAGTTACATGTTCAAAATTGCACAGGAAGTCTATGGCTGGAGTGGAAATGTGTCATCTCCTTCCAGACCTCTCTTCTTGACATGCTTTCTTCCACCTCACAGTATCTCATGGTGACAAATATCCCAAATTTGTGTGTTCATGTATCTCCTTCACGGTGCCTCAAGTTCCTCAGGATATCAATCTCCTTGTGCACTTTTCTTCCCTAATGGTTTTGAGGCTTCTGATAGTTTTCATGGCAAAGCTGGAAAACTAGATTTGGGGGTGGGGGATCAACGTCTGGAGTTTCTCCTGGGAATCACCTCTCTTAGATCCTGGCAGTGTTCCCATCTCCGCATTGGCTTCCAACCCCAAACCCATTGTCCATGGGCGGACCTTTCTGGTGCTTCTGTGTTCTCTTGTAAGCAGAGGGTTAGAGCTACCTACTGGGTTTAACAGGAAAAAGAGATGGCTGGCATATTTTATCTTTCAGAGCAAAGACAAGGTGCAAGTGCATGCTCTTTATCTACTGGGCGCTGAGTCTGTTTCCTCTGAGGAAGTGGAAGGCGGTACAAGAAAGCCATCGCTTAATTTCTGCAGTAGCAGACTTTGCAGGATATGGCTTGAAAAGAGTAGAAGGAAACATTTGCAAACTGAGAAGATTTAGGGAAGTGGTCATAAGGGTAGAAATACAGATGCTGTGTGGGTCAGACTGTTACTGCATGCATGAATTGAAGGAAAAATGGTAGCAATGCTAACATCTAAATGCATATAGAAGTTTCTCCACAAATAATTTATATGTGCAGAGGTCCTCTGGCACAGCTGCTAGTTTCGGAAGTAGTTTGGCTGAGAGCTTACGGTCTGCTAAAGAATTTTGCAAAAAATCTTTAATAGATATTTGTTGCTTAAGTTTTAAAATTTTTGTTATTGTACCTTTTCATTTCAGGGACTTTAACTATCTCAGTTTTGTAGATTTGGGAAGCACCTTGCATGTTTCGGGTATTGCAGCAGACAAACAATACAGAAATTTGGTTTTTTTCCCTGTCTTTGAACATCAGGCCATTTTTTTACCACACCGAATTTGAGGTACCTGTATTTGAATGTTGACCTTTTAGTCACAGCTGAAGCGGTGGGAAGGACAAGTATAATCCAGTCCTGGAAGTGCCCATGTCTAACTGTGGTGGAAAGAAGCGTCGTTAACTCTCATTAACGACATCATTAAATGGATAAGCCTTCTTTAAGTCTCGCTTTGAGGAACCAAATAATCTTATATTGGTAATAAGTCACTGACACTGTTGAGGCAACTTTTTTTTCTTTTTTCCATTGGGAATGAAATTTGGTGCTCTGAAGAGAGACTCTCGTGTGTAAAGAGCACATAGGCGGGTTGCAGTGGTAGCTGGGATTGCTAAATGCTGAAATTCCCTCATCCTTATAAAATTTTGTGTGCACCCTTGTTACCTGGGCTTGTCTGCTGTAGCGGCCTGCTGTCACCTGTTGGCTTCCTTGTAGTGGCTAGTCAGGGATCTTCTGTGAGGGCTCATGGTGCTGGAAGCATCCCCCCCACTTCTTCTTTTTCGTTGGTCTCCCTTGCCTCGCAGTTGGTTTTTGATTGCTCGTCATTCTTGCCTGGGCCGTAGCCGTGTGAGTGTCACATGCGGTCCAGTATCAGGTAATCTTGATTGAAGAAAGAAAGGCTTTGCTCATCATTCACGAGGTGATTCTAGCTGGGGAAAATGAAATGCTAACGATACTTGAATTTATTAGGTATTCTCGCTTGAGATTGTGTTTTCTGAGATGAATGGAGTCATCATCACTGGGAGTGCTGAAGATCTGATGTGGAGGAAGAGATGAAAGATAAGGCTGTACTTGCACCTACACGCCATATCTTCAGCTCCCTTGCCATTGACCCATCCACCAGTAAAAATACTCTCTCTTGTTTGTTTGCAGTCGTTACCTTCCATCTCCCAGGGCTCTGACAGAGCCGTAGCACGGCACGGTTCCCCAGGGCGGCCACCGCAAGCTGGACGTGCAGGCCTCCATCCTGGCTCCTTGCTGGGGCTCGTCTGTCCTCTCTGCCGTGCCTCTGACCTGCTGTCTCTCGGGTCTCTTCCACAGGGCAGCCTGGAGAAACATAGCCTGAAGGCCTCCTTTTTAAGTGAATTTCCTTGAAGAAATCAGACTTGGTTTAAGCGTATCATGAATCTTGTAGTTTGTTTGCTTGGAACATATTGACGCAGACTCGCCTATGCTTTGAATGATTTCTGTCTCGAGGCAGAGCTAAAACTTGTCATTAGAAAGTGTGTACTTATCGCTGAGTGTGTGACACATTCATGGGAGTCATAAAAATAAAACACATGAACTTCTGCCTGCAATGAACATGAAATGACTGGAAAGCTGGAGTGATCTACTTTGAATTCACACTAGCAGGTTTTACTGATCATTTTCAATTGCTTTTACTGAAGCTAAGGATGGATCTTGAAGATTTTCATGTAGCAGTTAACTAGACTGTTTGCTTTTTCTCGCTTGCTGCTTCTTGTTGAATTTCACCCACTGATTTCAATGCTAACTATAAGTGCAAGTGGCAAACAGTATAATTAAGTAGATTAAATCTCTCTTAGCTACAGGCTTATTCACATAATGGAGAAATGTTCGTTTTCTTCTTTTTTTTTTTTCCTTTTGCTTTGGAATAGTGTCTCCTGAAATTCTTAAACTAATGAGCAGACTAAATCGAAGCTGTGCGTTATCTGTTTTTAAATGTGTACGGAAGATGGCTTGTAAGCTACTGAAGAAAAAAAAAAAAAAGCAGAATCATCAAAATCTATTAAAATAAAATTAAGCACATGCTAATTTTGCTAAAACGGAGTGCTGGCACTTGCCGGTAACTTGCATTTGCCGCTGTAGACAGAGTCAGGCAGAGGTGAGTGCTGATGGAAAATGTGTTTCGGAGTGTACATGCATGGCTGTGTGTGAGTTTTTCACCTTCAGGGGTAGCGGAGCAGCATTTCAGCACAACTTGGCTGGAGGTGGGGCTGCCAGGGGTCACACAGGGCTGCGCCTTGGTGGCTGCCCCCAGCCCCCCTTCCCTTGACGCCCTGTAGTACCTGGATGGGGCTGCCCCACACTTGGCATAAATATGCATCTGTGCATGTGCGTGCCTTCAAACACGGCCCATAATTGACAGCGTGTTGCACTGAATCTTGTCTTGTATGTGCTTCTCCTGGTGATCCATTGATTCAGTGAAATTGCTTTAAGTGTTAAGTATTACTCTCTCTCGTGTTTTGAAAGACAAGCCCTTGGACTTATTATGAATTTTACTTTGACAGCATTTGCAATAGCTGTGCATTGTATAATTGAGCAATCAATTCTAGCATGCTATATTGATGTTTTCAGTGCAGACACATAATTATAATAAACTGTAATGCTCTTTCAGTAATTAGACAAGTGGCTGTAAATTTAAAAGGCAAACTTTAAAAGCATTGGAACTTTTGGAAATCCAGTTTTATTACAATTTAAAAAATAATTACTTTGTTTTAGCTCTCCTCAGAGTGCTGTAATTTGGGACAGGCACAGCTGGCCTATGTAGAGCCCTCCCCAGCATCTCGGAAATCCACTCCTGCTGGTGATGCAGCATTCAGACTGGTGGAAAGGATTTTGTTTTCTTTCCCTGATGTGGGGAGAAGGGAGTAGAAGTAGTAGGGCAGCATCACAGCTGATTTAATTTTGTTTTCAGTGCATGACACTTAATTGGAAGATTGCTTAATTCTAGGAACTGCTGTTTGCACCACCATACCACATAATGTATTTAGGTCATGACTGTAGCGTTTGGTCAGAGTACCTGACTGTGTTTAACACGACTGTTTTCCAGATTTAAGTGGTGATTTGTGTAAACGGTGGGTAGCTTTTGAGGCAGCGTTGCTCAAACTTTCCTCTGTAGGTAGGTTTGCATACATTTTAGGAAAGCGTGATGGAGCAAATACCTTAAAACAAGTAGAAGGCTTCTACTTTTTTAAAAATTTATTTATTTCCAGTCCCCTTCTCCACTCCTTTCAGTAAGGCTGGAAGCGGTGGAAAGGAATGGTAAGAGATTAAATTTGGCTACAACTTTAGCATTATGTGTATCTGTGTTTGTAGGATTACAAGTGTTTGAGTTTAAATTCTGAGTACGATTATGCAGTGTTCTCACTTGTGAATCCCTAACCAGAAACTGCTTCCTCTTACTGGAGGGTTCTGGGTTGTTCCCCACCTGGGTCCGTCTCAGAGCCACAGTGGCTGAGGCAACCAGTTATTTTGCAAAGACCCACGTGGCAGGAGGCAGTGTGCTGGCTCCAGCTGTGCTGCAAACCAGATGTGGCTGGGTGCATCCCTCGCAGTCAGCTGCGTCTGCTCTTGGAGACACCAGAGTATGGGCAGATATGTAGGATCTTTCACAACTGCCTCTTGGGAAAACACCCAGCCAAGGATGGAAACTTTGGGCGTGTAGGGCGCTCCTGAGTTGGGGCTGAATGATTGCTGGAGCAGGTTTTTTTTTGGTTTGCCAGGGGCTGGGACTTCAGTCCGTACTGTTTACAGGCTCCCATTTCCATATCTGTATTTAGGGAAGACGAGCTGATGGGTCAGGAGATGGTCAGCCTGCTGTAGTCATCGGGAGGGTTGGCCCGTTCCCTGCTGCCTTTATGTTGTGCGTCTGCCCTCAGCAAGATGGGACCCTGTCCAGGCCCATGCTGCATCCCTGCTGCATCTCCCCCCCGACGTGAGCATGGCTGCAGGGATGCCTGCAGGGCCAGAAGGACGGCCTTGCTGCCTGTGCTGGGGGGTCGTTTGGGGTTGAGGTGCCACCACCCCTTTCTTCCTTCCCCTTCGCTGCCTGGGAACGGTGCAGCGTTAGAGAGGTTGGATGGATGGTGATGCTGAAATAAGATGCCTGGCTATAACTGATTACAAAATGTATTAGTCGTCCTCCACAGCTGAATTTTGGTCCTCACTCCTCTTCTGCAGTCTGGGGCAATACCGAGTTGTCCTCTTTGTTCCAGTTTGCTGAATGATTTACAACCAAAAGCTTGGCCTTTCCGACTAACAATTTTTGTATTACATCTAACAACAGTTGTGCTCCAGAGTAGTGACTTGTGGTCTGCAGGAATAGCTGGTATTGGACTGTGAGCTGAATAAAACTTTTGTGTAGTGCCCTGAGAAAAGATGTTTTTTTTTCCCCCCAAGTGCAATTGTTATTAGAAATACTAAAAAAAAAATCTGCAATGTATATCCTACCTATAGTTACAGAAGGCATGTGCATTTGGGGCTAAAAGCTCACAGATCCTTTTGCACCGAAATAACTTTTGCTTAATCTGCATTGTATTTGTACCCTGAGCAGACTGCAGAGCGGGCGGGGACCGGCTGCAATGGCAGCAGCACCATGGGCTTGCTTTACAAGTCCTCCTGAGGAATTTCTTTCCCTTTTTGTTTGCCACAAGTTGGTCTGTGAAGGCCCATAGTGTGTTATTTAAGAGCGGTGAACGTGTTTTGACTAGTTTTTGTGAGGCACTTGGTGTGTTCTTGAGTACTCGGTAAAAAGTAATAATCGGAGAACGTGCAGGCTCCATGTCCTTAATGAATGCCGTTCTTTTCCGTGGATTAACCTGTGAGCCGAGTGTGTTGCATAATGGCTTTTCTGTCGTGTGGCCCTTTCAAATAATAAACACGGTGGCCACAGGCTTTGGGAATGCAACTTAAATATTACCCAGGTAACAAGTGAGAGGAAATTGTGTTCATTTTGGTCCTTCTTTTGCTAAATAAATAAATGAAGGGCCCCGCGACCTCTGAGATTGGGGTTTTGTTGTTGGCAAGTCTGGTACAGAAAGGGTTGTTAGTACAGGCTTGGATTTCTGAGTCAGGCTCCCGTGCTGACAAAGCAGAAATACTTTGAGGTCTGAAAATACTGCCTGAGTATTTGAAAATAGTTCGTGTGGACACAAAGCTGTTTACAGATCACTCGCTGGCCACGTGCCAGTTTCTCAAGGACAAGGTGTTGTGTTTTTTTTTTTTTTTTGCCTTTTTTTGCTTTAGAATCACAGATGTATTTGGCAGGCTATCAGAAGATAAAAATGCTGGAAGGAGTCTTCTGGTGCGAGTCCGTGTTTAATTAAAATACATATAACTTTAGGCTAAATGTGTGTTTTGCATCTTGCAAACTAGTTGGGAAAGTATTTTTTAATTTGCTCTTACGTACAGGGTCACAGTATAAAACACAGTCCTTGTTCGTGTGGCTCCTACGCTGGCTGGTGTGATCCTTTTTAAGAATGCCTTCTCTCGTAGTACTCCCCCAGCATAGCTGGTGCCCTCGAAGACGTATTTTTAGTTCCAGTGGTTGCTGCCTAGTAAATTATGGCTCCCTAGTCTGTAATGGCGAGGAGATGGGACTAAATGGGCATTGATGAAGTTTGTAATGGCTAAAGGAAAGAGATGCCAGCCAGTGTCTGCTCGCAGCAGGAAAAGCAAAAAGCCCTAAAACACACAGTTCCAGCCCTTCCTTGTTGTGTGTTACAGCACTGGAAGGGTACTGACAGTTGGACTGGAATTTCATTTTACATATATACATATATATATTTCATATATTTAAGGGTTCATTAACTTTTCTTCCTTACTGCTAATGTTGGGGAGTTTTTTAAATGTCATGGATGTGAAAACTTTTCGTTTTAACCATGTTGAACTAAAACTCCTTGCACAGCTGCCTTTCCCTGCTCTGCTTGGCTGTATTGTTCCACTGGGATGGTATAAATGAAAATAGTTCTCCTTGCCCTTGCCCCACATTAATATTAGGCTGCCCAGCCATAGCTTCAGATCTTCCCCACGCAGTGTGTTTGTTGGCATCTTGTGGTGCAGCTAGACAAAAGGCGGGACTCCGTCGCTGGGGACGGCTGGACGTGGCAGTGTATAGGTTGGGCTACTCCTTGTCCAGCGGGCTGAATCAACAACAGCAAACCCAAAAACATATTGAAAAGGGAAATAAAAGCGGTGGAGCCAATCGTTCTCCCTTTTCCCTTCCTCTCCCACCATGTCTTTTGCATTTACAGTGAGGTTTTGTACCTTCCGGAGTAATTCCCCCATCTGTTTAGCGTACCTGAAATTAAAGAAGTTGATTTCTATTTAATACCCCTCCTAGTGCTCACTGGGAGGGAGGCTGCTGGACCTTGCGGGACGATGCCTTGGGCAGGCAGGCCCCCAAAGCGGCATAGCCGAATGCATGCTGTCTGTGCCTGCTGGATGCCACCCGGTGAGCGACACCGTCCCCTCACTGCCTGGGATGGCCGTCACCTCTTTCTTGGTTGGTGTTGGTTACAGAGCCACGTGCAGCTCTGCGGCCCTTTCCACCACTGTTTTTGGCAGCAGACTGAATGCAGCAAGGCTGGTAGGGGGTGTGTGGCCTTGGTTTTCCTTCTCTCATGGCGTATGACCTCTGACAACGTCGCCCAAGAGAGTGCAGGCTGCTTACAACAGCGTTGGTGCATGGCGGGGCGAGGACTAACTATGGTTTGGGTCTTTTTTTCTTAAAGAAAAGTATGTCTTTTGTGGCATTTCTATGTACCTAATGCTTAAATACTTAAATTCATTGGGGGCATCTCACCTCGTGCTTCAGAAGGCATGTGCCCAGCACTGAGGTGGTTTCTCAGCAGCTTCTTGGCAGTGAGCAGAGTGAAATGGGCCCGGGCTTGCCTGGGTTTGCAGAATGCCTTGGTCACAAGGTGTAAATCGCTCCATTCGGTCGGAAAGCTCACATTTGCACGTCCAGGGGTGATGAGTTAAATGTCAATGTGAATTCATTTAAAAAGCAAACAAAGCAAAGTGGCCCTGGGCTCTTTTAATCCGGGGTTATTTTGATGTCACTCTGAGGACTCTGCCCTTTGCCTTCTGTATCGCTCAGCTAAGGAGGCGCCCGCGTTGCTTCGAAGCCCCCGTCGGCCCGCGCAGGGACCCCGGTGGGTCAGTTTGGGCCGCGCTTTGTCTGAGGTAGAAGCAGTGCGTGGTGCGCGACGTCCCTCTGGAGCGATGGCACTGGGTGGTTGTGACAGTGGGGTGGCACCTAGCGAGCGCAGGGCTTGCTCTGGAGACCCGTGGTGGTCCCCTTCAGCCTGATTAACGCCGGCCCTGCTGCAGGGACTTGCTGTGGCCGTGCCACCAAACCAGGCCTGCCTCTCCTTCAGTCGGTGGCCGAGATCCAACGGAGAGTTTTTGGTGATGAAAGTGGCTGCTGAGGTGTAAAATGAGAAATCATCTGTATCTGTAGCCCATGTAGTTTTGTATCTACAAGCATATGTTTTGTCATTTTGGTCTAAATTCTTCTCCTGATGCTTTCCATCTGGCTTGTTTTTAATTAGACTTGCCAGAAAGAAATTGTTCTGCATAAAAGAGAGCATTGCAGGGGGTCTGAGGAGACAGATCAGTGTTAGGAAGGGTGGGTTTAGTGACTGGTAAAGCCGTTAAGGTAGGGTGAAGAGAGCTGGCCACAGCAGATTGTAGCCAATGTTTCCAGAGGAAGCCGAATGTACTCTGAGCCAACCGTGTCCACATGGGAGGTATGCCTCTACTCTGCTTTCATTCTTTTCTTTTGTTTTATTTTTTTTTTCCCCCCATGTCTTTCAGTAATGTCCCAACTGAATTACCTAGGTAAGTTTAAAACCAGAAAAAAGTACAAGCAATAATAGGGTTAGAGGCAACTCTTGTGTTTTTGGAGAGGGCTGAGGGCGGGGAGTCCATTATAAGAGAAAATGAGTGATAGTGTGTTTAGTGAAGATCACTAGATCTGGACGTAGCCTGGCGGTGGCTGGAATGGTGGGATGATGACTTTGAGGATGGCCCTTGAAGAAGGTGTTTTCCAGGCTGGGGCCTCAAGCCGGTTAGCTGAAGTGTCCCTGTAGAAGAAGCATCGAATCCGGGGCAGGACGGTCTGGGTGGCCACCTACAGAGCAGCAAAGCTTGATCCAGCAGCCAGGGTGCTGGGAGTAGGCAGAGATGCGTCATAACTCTGAGCTCTGCCGTTGACCTGTGGCGATCCTGGGAAGGTTTGATTGTGGCTCTCTGCCATGGTTTTCCCACCATCTTTTTTTTTTTTCTTTTCTTTTTTTTTCTTCCCCCCCCCTGCTTTTCTTTCCTTTTCCCTATTTAGGCCATGAGCTGTTTGGGAGAAGGAAATGCCTCTGAGTAATGTATATCCAGCATCTTTTGGAGTGGGAAAGCTACCACAAAACTAGCAATCGAAGTAAAAAATCAGTGCATACAACTTTCTTTTTCCTTACTAACCGGTAATATCTTTTCATTCTGTCCCTGGAAGTACAGGACTGATAATATAACTGTGCATCTTTCATACTTCACAGAATGCAGTACTATGCATGAGTAAATTGTCATTAGTGTTTCTTCAATAGACAGAATGTCAAGGTAGAATGTCAAGAGTTAGGCAGAGGGAAAACACAGAACCCTGTCCTGTCTTTGACTTAAATACTGGGAGTCTTTAATAGCTTCTGGTTGGTTTGGGTTTAGAAATCATCTAACAGGAAGAAAGAACATTGATGTTGGCCTTTTTTTCTTCTCGTGCGTTTCTGTGGTGATTTGCCAGGCTTTTGTACTGAGGTTGTTTGCTGATTTTTATTCTAGAAGGAGCTTCCGTGCCAGATAAACATTATCCCTTTTTTACAAATTTATCTCCATCACTGGAACCCGTGATTATTTAGCTTACAGAATGCTGAATCAGTAGGTACAGGATTATTTTGGTTACAAATGCAACTGGGTAGACTTTCACTTAAGAACATCTTATATTTTATTATTTGTTTTTAACTGGGGAGGTTGCTTTCGCTTTGTGCCATTCTGTCTTTTTGCCTGTCAAAAATGCATGTTCTGTTTCTTCCACAAGCATTCCTCCCATCGCTTTTCACAGGGTAGACCTAGTTTTTCTGAGGAGTGGGAAGAAACGTCTTGTAGAGTCCAAGTGTTCGCAATGCAAAGTTGGTTGGTCTGCAGCTTTCTGTGTTGGCGAGTGACAAAAACAGCTGATGGTAAACATGCATTGGAATAATAAGGTATCATTTATTGCACTGGTACGTGCAACCTAATCGCAGATTATTGTTCTATGGCGTATTGCCTCAGGCTGGTAGGAGTTTAGAGTCAACTAAATGAGAAGCAAATTGAAAAGCTAATTTTGGCATGGGGGCATTGTACAGCACTAAGAGGTGGTGCCGTGGTGAGTTTTCACTTGATAGCATGTTTAAATCTAGCCCATACCTGCGCAGGTACGTTGTAGCAACTGAAATGTGAATTAGTAGATTTTTTTTCTAGATTAGTAGATTTTTTCCAACTTAGTTACTCTTCTTTCCACAACTGTCGGCATAGGATACTGGGAGGTTGGAGAAGTTTTCCAAAGACTTAATTGTGTACAGCGCACAGGATAATCCAGGCTTGCAAGTCATGAGTCACGCATGCTGCCTTCCTTCCTTAATGTGTGACATTGCCCCATATTCTACTTCCATGCCGTTTAGCTGGGGAGCAAGCTTCCAAGCTTTGTGCCCCAAAAGGCCCATTAACACACAGGCCAGAAACTGTGTTAGTAGGAGGATTGCATTCCTGCGGAATACCTATCTTGGGTAATTGGGGGGGGGGGGGTAGGAGGTAAATGAGCTGATAGGATTTCTTTTGCATTTAATTTGCATAGTTCTTTCATAACATTAAGGCATCTTAGGGGGGAAAAAAGCACACAAAAACCAGCACATAACATCGCTTGCCTTTGAACCTTTCCAAAACAAAAATTTTACAATAATAATGTGTGCAGAAGAAGGAAGAGGCAAGAAGTAGGTGTATTAACTGACGTGGAGACTGTGGGTAGGCTTGAAATTTATACTGTTCTGCAGATCTTGGCAGCCTGCCAAGGATTCCCCTTGTCCCCTCTGCTTTTCAACATGCATAAAGCCCACTGAGATGAGAAATAAACAGCATATTGCTATCAGACATGACTGGGAATATGCTTAAGTAGTGGATTCAGTTTAAGATCTGGTTAAATGCTGCAGTGTTGCTGTGTTGATGAGAAGAGCTGTGTTTTAAAACCCTCCATATGTAAATGAACTTTCAGTCATCCGCATGAGAAGAAACAGGACAAGATTTGGGGTCAGCAGGCTCAACTCTATTGAGTTGCTCATCCCAACAGGCCATTTAAAAATAGAGTGGTGCAGTAGTGATCTTAAAAATATTCTTACATTCCTTCCTTGGGAGGATAAACAAGTGCTTCAGTATGAATTTCCCTCATGAAAAGAGGGAAAGAAAGGCGAGAAGGATGTGTAAGAAACAACAAGGAGTTCGGAAATTTTGGTCAATAAACATCTTAACATGGTCTAAATTAAGGGAATAGGTTGGTGGGCTCTTTCCCGCGGGGGTGGGAGCCAGGCTCAGCTGACAGCGCTGACGTTTTGTCGTGGCCCCCACCCCGAGACGTAGTAAGGGGCGAACTGTCGCTCCTGGGGTGGTGTCACCTCTACTGCCTGTTGCTGCTGCGCAGCGCAACCGCTGCAGCCTCCTCAGTCCGTTGGCTCTGCAGACAGTCACCTTACGCTTAACAAGGTGCATCTAGGTTGCTGTCATCTTCATTGCGCGTTTCCTATCTGTACTTAACTTTCTGGCCAGGGGGCAGTTATCCTGTGATCCCCAGCCTCTGATATTTGGTATCTAACGCTATTTTAAGAAACTACTGTTTTCAGTTAGCATTGCGTTTTGCAATCTCGCAGCATTTTTCAGATACTGGGATGGTCATTGCTGGCAATTTGCTGGGAGAAACAAAGCTGCAAGAACCAGCACGCGCCCTGCGCCCTGGGGATGAGGGAGCCTGGGATGCCCCGAGGGGCCGTGACTCCAGACAGCAGTGAGAAAGGGACCTCCTTCTGCAAGAAAAATGCTGTCCCACCGGAGTGTTAACTGGTGGTGGTGCTGAGAATGGTGTCTGGATGGGGCCTTAATGGTTACCACATTTATGAAGTGTCCTGGGAGAATAAACTTTAATCCCAGGAGATTGAGTTCAGAGGGTTTCTCCCATCTACTACTTCTGCAGTTCTTTCATCACATTCAGCCACTTGGCGATTTTATTATTGTTATTTTTAACGCAGATAAATTTTTCCAAAGCAAAAGCTGGCTATGAAAATCTGAAGATCAGTTTCCGAAACAGGAATGCTTAGCCCATTTCATGTTGCAAGCAAAATTATACCAGCATGCTAATAGTTTGACAAGTCTGTTCTTGAGCAGAGCTGTTAAGCAGATAAACAAACAAACAAAAACTCTGCTCATGCTTATATGTTGTGCTTGTGATGTTTGCTTTTTGCCTCCCTCTAAAAATGTTTTTAATGAAAAGAATGTGGTTTCAAAATGTCCTTTTACTTCTCTCATATAAATCAATGTCATGCAGTCCCCCCCATATATGTTATGGACGCTTAGAATACGAACACTCCATACGTTATGAAAAGGGTATCTGGAGTAATTTTTAACAATATTCTGAAATGACCAGGGTTTAAATTTGGCCTGGGATACTGAGCGGCTCATACTTCCCACAGTCTGCAGTTCCCTTGCTTTCCAGTCCCTTAGGAGGATTATGGAGAAGCTTTTCCCATCCCCACTGCAGAAGCAGCAAAGCAAACCACGAGCAGTCGCTGTGCTCTGCTGTAGCTGTCGCAGCCCAGGTTTTCATAGGGACGAGCGGAGGCACCAGCCAGATCCCGTGAAGCTGCAGGGGAAGGATGGTTGGGCTGGTGCACGTTAGTCATCCCGAGTGGGCCAGTCTCACAGGGAGGAACGTCGTCTTGAGAAAAGCCGTGAAGCTGAGCCGTGGGAAATGTCAGGCTTCTCTCTGGAAATAGCAAGCCCACCAGTAGCTTGTAGATTTAAAAAGACGAACAGAGCGAACTTTCCATAAAATACGTGGCATCCCGTGGATGTCTCGCAACTTCGCTCTTCTGTGTGCCACTTTTTCTGCTTGGAGTTTGTTCTGCCGCCATTTTAGCATCCCGGCTTTGCTGCAGAATGAATGGTGAACCGTATTTCACTGGTTTTTTTTAAAAAGTTTCTTCTTCCTCAACCCTCCTTAGTGTTGTAAGCTTTTTTCCTCTGAGATGTCCTTGTTCCTCTCTTATCTTTAGTATATTCTTCTTGTACCTCAAACTGTGCTCCCCCACATCCTTGGGCCTTTTAGTTCTTTCTACAGGGCTGTGGAACATAGGGGCAGAGCTGAGAGGAGGCGTTTTTCTACCTCAGTGTAAAATATTTTCCCCTCCTCCCTTGGTGGGATGCTAAGTCTTGAGGAGAAGACCACAGGCTTTTGTCATTAGGCAGAGGTCCAGGGTGGGAAATTGGAGTCGCATCTCGCCTGGGCTTGCTGAAAGGCTTTGGTTCAAGAAGTAGTAAGGTCAAGGTGAGGTCAGTCTTGGCCACTGCACACATGTTATGACCCTAACTTTGTTTCAAAATCGAAACCAGCTTGAGACCAAGCTGTAAAAAGAAATGCATGCAATAAAGTGAGTTTACAGAGGCGGCAGAAGCCTGAGTACAGTAATTTATTCATAGAAAGCATGTGGATTGGTTAATAAAGGGAGAGCGCAGCACAATAAGAGTTGTGAAGGAAAGTGGAGGCTATGAATTCTGCAGCATTTCGTCCTTTCTAATGCCCCAGCAATGCCTGGCCATCACCTCCATGGAGGGCATCATAAGCTGTGAAGGGGTCAAGATTCCTCCAAAGAGACGGGTGGTTTGGGAAGCTTCAGTTCTGGGGTGCCAGTCTCGAAAGAATCGGTAAAGAGATTAAGAAGTTAGTCCAGGAAGAAAATATGCTATTGATGTCCATCAGCTGTAGTGGATGCTACGTACAGGTTTCTGCCTAAGAAACTTAAAGTTGGTGAGGAGAAAAATAAAGGAACTGTGACTTTAGTGAAATGTTTTGTTGCAGTTTTTATCATTATTTGTGATAAAAGTGAAGAAGTGTAGTGGGCACACCGCTTGCTGGAGAGCTTGACTGATTCAGAGAAGAGCCTTTGGGGATGATGCTCGGGAGAGGCGTTGGGAGACCAGGCTGTTTGACTGGAAGTCTCTGGGCAGGCTGCTGGGTGTTACAGTGGAGAGCTGGAAAATGCCAATACTAGGACCATTTCTAAGTGCTTATTTAGAAAAAAAAATATGGAACCGCTCACTGATACAGCCCCACCTCCTGTAAAAATATGCTGGAGAAAAAGGTTTTTGTCAGAAGTCAGCTGAGGCAAGTTAGAGCCCTCCGCGGCTGGAGGGGCCGTGGTGCTGCCTGCCTCCCAGCCGTGCGATCCGCCTCCTGCCAGCTCTGGCTCTGCTCTGACTGCAGAGCAAACCAGTTTAATTTCCTGATCTGCCATCCCCCGCCCCACCCCGCAGTTTGCTTTATCTGTGTTAACTTTCTGCCATTTTAGTGATCTCAATCAGCTTATCGTATGATCCGATGAGTGCCAGAAGGAGCCCGGTGCTCCGGGGAGAAATATGCGACAGGAGGCTGGAGGGAGGCAGGGGAAGGAAGGGTAGGAGCTCCCCGCTGCAGGAGCTGGGATCTATTAATTCAGCTCCAGCTGTACTGAGAAACCATACCCTTATGGTGGCGTGGCTGAAGGGAGACAACGTCTTGTTCTTGTCTAGCTATCTTGAGACAGGCAAAGTGAGCTGTTGCAGGTCTGATACATCGCTTCAAGAAACCTCACCTTTTTTTACTGATGAAGACCAAAACAAAGAGGAATGTCCTTTTACAACCCCCTAAGCATGCTTGCATTTACCTAGTAATATGTCACCCAGATACCAGGCACTGGAGCTTAGAAATAAAGTATGCAATACGTGGAGTTTAACTATTCTGTCATGTTAATAAACTATAATTACTGACTATGAGCTTTGCTAAAGTAAACGGAAGGGAAGCTGTGAATGTAATCTGTCTGTGCTTAATCTTGGTAATCATCCTTTTAACGTGGAGAAAAAGAAACGGTTTCTAAGATTTGTGTAAGAATATTTTAAAAAGAAACTTTTCTTTTTTTAGCCATCTAGAATACTTGTTTTTTCTTATGAAGTATCAGAAGGGTCCAGCACAGCTGGGGAAAACCCAGCAGCTGGAGCTCTCATCTGAATGTTTTGCTCTGTGTATGCTGAAGGGATGGGTGAGATGCTGGTGTTGACAGTTCTCTCTCTTCTTCAGGGCCGGCATGTCAAAACGGGTCAACTGGCAGCCATCAAAGTCATGGACGTTACTGAGGTGAGTAGAGGAACATTCTGCTTTATTAGCAATATGGGTAAAATTTAATAACGAGAGATGGCACATGGCTTACCTTGTAGTTGTGTTGAAGGGCATGGTCTTTGCATGCGAACGTTTGCTTTCTGTTTGCAGGACCTGACCTCTCGAGCCCATCTGCCCTTTACGAGATTTCTGTGTGCTTTGTGTACTGGGGCCTCTGGCCTTCACAGATTGCTTTGGCTGGTCCCAGGATGCGTGAGCACGTGTAGCACTCCCTTTTCAGAAATTTCTCAGGAGAGGGGAAAAAAGCCGATTTCCCTGCTTCCCACTTTTTTTCTCTTCAATGTAGCATCTTGCTTTTACCCAAAAAGAAGGTGAGGAGGCTGCTTGACGTAGAGGACAGTAGTTTCCCTGGTACATTTGCAGCCTAAAAAGGGTATACATTTATTCAAAGGAAATGGGTCCAATAAAGTTCCCAGAAGCCTGAAAGCAGAAACAGCTGCAGGAACGATGAGCAGATTGCTGGCAGAATTCAGCAGTGTAAAGTAGTAGTTGTAACTGACCCAGGGGGATTTACTGTGGAGCTTTAGATGGGAAAGATGGGAAATTAACCCAGCCAAAGAAATAAAAAATATATGCCCATATTTGAATCCTTAGATGCCTTGCAGTTTATGCTGTTCAAAAAGCAATCAGTTTAAATTAAGTCTTCAAAACAGATCAGGAAAAGCATGGGTTTTTCCCTGTTGATTCCATTTGTGTTTTATAGAGTTACATCTGCAAATTAACACAACAGCTTCAGATTTAAAATCGAATGAGATCCTTGACGGATATGGTACTTATGAGGAGAGGTTGCGCCTCTTCAAACCAAGTGTCTTATTTTTCTGAACTCCTCAATCTTATATAGGTATTAGGGGAAAAATTACGTTAACGTGTACATTGTACAAAGCAAGGGGTCTTTGGCAAGCTAGTTATATTAAGAAAAACTCCTACAAGTGTGTTGCTGCAAAATGTTTTATATTTTGGTGTGTGTATAGGTGCCAACAAGTAAAAATGGCCTTGGACACAAGCTCCCAGGAGAGCGGCTGGGGTGTAATGGTAAACAGGCAGGAGAGGGAGGAAAACAAGAAGGCAGGGTTAGGTCAACTGATAGGACTTCAGTCATATCTCTAAATCTCCTTGTGATCGATGGGCAGTGTGACTGCCGCTCTCTGGCTGAAGCTGTTGTGTCTGCCAAGAGCTAGCGCAACATTCTTGCTTTGGAAGATGGCCTGATAAAAATCAATTTTCAGCTGGAGATTTTCAAAGGCTGCCTTCATGAGGAGGCCATGTTATTTTGCTGCAGTTAACAAGCAGACAAACCAGAGAAGAACGAAGGTGCGTTGACATACAGTGAATGTTCTTTGCACAGCAAACGTTTCCATTTGTGCAGCAGTTTTACACAGGGAAGCTTGCTGGACTGTGCACGACGAAGGCTTCTTCCGTAACATTAAGATTGGCTGTACTGCACACTCCCTCTTAATAGCATATATTAATCACAAACAGTTGTAATGGAGAGGTTGCACAGCAAAAGGAAAACAATTGAAAAGTGCTGTCTGTAGTATGGCTGAGCTCATGTTGCGGGAGATGGCTTATATTTTGAAACTTTCTGTGATTTTTGGCTGGTTTTGAAACGCTAGTTGTATATTGGCACTGTCTATCTTTTATCTCACAAGCTCATGCTTTTTTAGGGGATGAAGGGCAGTCAGAGGGAGGAGTTTGGAGAGGTTAGCCCCATGCAGCTTAAAAGTGTTGTCATTCCTACCAGTGGAGCTCATGTGTTTTTGCTTCAAAGTAATGAGCCTGCGGAGGCTAAAAATGTGGTGTAAATTCTTCCAAGTCGTGCTAAGTCAGCTCCACTTTTTAACACCATGCGTGGATGATACTCTTGCTAACACCAGGCATGGGTGATACCGTTGCATGTACCGTTTTCTCAGTGACAGATGTGGCTGTAGGATATTCCTGTCCACTCTTGCTTGCTGGTTCCTCACCTGTCTCCCAACACTTGTGCCGGCACAACTGCCCCAGGGCCAGATGGTGACCTGGATCAGTGAACAGGACCCGGTTCCAGGTTAAAAATACCCTCATTCCTCTCTTTCCCCCAGTTATTTATAACCTGGATCGGTTCGTTGATCTAGTTTAGCACATGACATTACAAACAGTTGTGCTGTCGCTGTGAAGAAGGTGGCATGAGATTGGAAAAGAGCTGCTGATGGCCATGGGGGAGAACGGGCAGTAGCTCAAATTGATGTTGCTGCCAGAGGTGGCCATATCATCAAGCCATGGCTTCAGTTCCTCAAGGGATGGTTTCAGGAACGCCTCCTTTTGCTGGCGGACTGTGCAGCTCCATCCTGGTTCCAGCTCACCACGGCTTACGGGGAGGGTGGGAGGAGAGCACGTGGGGACAGAGGGGGCAGTGACTGCCACCCTCAGCACTGCCCCGAAAGAAATGCTGAAGGAACCACAGGTCAAATTTACCTTCTCTGCCTGCTTCCAGGACTACGGTTAGATGAACTGCTCTTGTAGGCTAATGGTAACACTGACTGTGTCCATGCCCATGGGGAAAGGGGCTTGAGCAGAAATTTCACAAAACTGAAATCGTGATTTTTTGATGAGTGGCTACTGAAGCTCTAGGTGATTTGTGCCTCTGTGCATGTTTTACTGGCAGCGTTATGCCCTTCTGCTTAAATACAAGCAGTGCTGTGGAGGCTATCTGATTATTTTGTCTAACCTGCATTGAGAACAGACACAAGACTGACTTTCTTCTGGGATACCTCTGATCCAGTGCTTGCTTTGCCAAATGCTTAACAAATTAGAAAGCCTAATGTGTTGGCACACTCTGTGGGCACACCCCAGATTTTCAGTTTTCAAGGCCCCAATTCTGCAGTTCACATATTGCTCAGGATCGGCGAGGTTACATCAGTTCTGGGCAGTAAAGCTTTGATCACCCGAACGGGAGGCTTGTCAAAGTCAGAGTGAAGGCTTTCCTTAAAAAGTTTTGGTTGGCACGAAGAAAACGAGGTAGTGTAACCTCTGACTAGAGAGGTTGGAAGAAACATTACAGCTCTGTAATGTGCATGGCACTGTGGAAGTGCTCTTCATCCTTCTCAGCTTTTCTTGTGGTTTTCTCTTCAGATTTTAATTTTGAAAAGAATGGTGGCAAGGATGAGAAAAGAGGAGGTGGGCTGAAGATATCAGCTTGATCTTTGAATATATTATGACTAGTTAGTACTGCTGCCTGAAACGTTGGGGGGGTGTTGATGTGCATAAAACTTTCCTGTCTCTTCCACTTTCCTCCTCTCTAAACAAATTAAGAAAAGGCTTAGAAGATTGTGTGGATTGTTACAGATCTTTAGATCTACAGCTCTAAAGCAAGCACTAAAGCATCTGTAAGATCTGAAGTTCTAGAAGTCTTCCTGCAGAACGGTGCATATACAGGTCCTATTTCCACTTTCTGAGGGTGAACCTAGAGCACGTGTAGGGTGAAAAAAATTTCACTGGAGCACAGAACAAATAAAAACAAAAAACCACCAGTCCTCATCAATTGAAAGCTATTCTGTTGTTGGAATGAGCCCAATGACTGTAAAAGGGGAACAATACGAACTATCAGCGTATACACGCTTTAAAAGTTATTTTCCAAAATGTACATATTTAGGATGACTCTCGGGCTGCACGCGTGTTGGGGGGGAACGACACATTATTTGAGAGATTCCTGTAGTCTGTCTTTAATCTTTTCATGGTAGGGTCTCTGCTCCTTTTGGGGCGTTGTTTTGGAGAAGGCAGTGTTCAGTCCCTGTTGACCCCTTCCACTCACTAACCATGCTGTGAGGTTCGCGTGAGCTCCTTGCTGCGTGCTGGTGTGCGGCACCGTAGCATACCAAGTGAGCCGTGACTGATGTTATCAGATGCAACACAAGTACACTGTAAGATTTGGCAGTCGCTGTTTAGTTAGAAGAATCCATTTTCTTGTGAAGCAAATAACATTTAAAACCTTAGCAAAGCTTACTTGGCAAATCTGCCTGCATCTAAGCTGTGAACTTGCATTACACCCTAAACAGACGGCTTGACTTTGCTTAACTCTTTTGGAGGCTTTCTTTGCAGCTGCACAGTTGTTTCCCACGTCACTCCTGTGTTCCCCTTCCAGCGATGCTTTTCTCTTTGAAAGGTTTAGTAACTGATTTTGAGGGAAAAGCACAATCGCTTCTTTTCTGTTTGTTATAACCCCTGATGCTGCTGCTTCTTCCTCCTACCTCTTCCCACACACACTCTTGGCATCCCTTGGGAAAGTTTTCCGCATGCCTTTTTAATAGCAGCATTTCTCAGCTCTTGTGCCCAGTGTTTCATGACTTGTCCAGTCTAGTCTGTGTAAAATTATGCTAAGTAAACAACTGGATACTGTATCCTGCTGATTTATGAAAGAAGCTGGATTGCTTTTAGCGCTTGCCTGTCTTGCCCTTTCTGTACGTGCTCTGCAGAAAAATTAACAACCCCAAACCAAAACCTCCAGGCTTGCAGAGAAACGTGGCACATCTCCCGTACCTAGACAGGAAAGGTTACCCGAATTATTCATTGCCATCTTCCCGACTCTGCTGACTGCTTTTTTCTGTTGCAGTAGGCAAGTCACTTTGATTCTTGTGAGTCTATATCTTATGGCCTACGTGGTGTTATAAACTGCGATCATGTGGATGATCTATCCATCGTCTGTAAGACATACCAAAAGCAGTCTGCAGAAAGACTGCAGATAAATAAAAATGTGTGTGTTCCCACACATGCAGGCAGACAAAATGAGGGGAGAAGAAAAAATAATAAACACCAAAAGTTTGCCCTAACTTCTATGTGCGTTTTTTTTCATGAAAACCCAAAGACGGTCTGTGGATTTTGGTCTGTTTGGAGGCAAAAAAATTAAGAAGTTGATGCCTCACTTCAGAAGACTGGGAAATGCAGGTCCTCACGGCACTGTGCAACAGAACTGCGTCAAGCCAGTCTGGAGAAGCTGAATATGGGCTGGCCTTTTAGTGTGGAGACATGAATGCACTGCTTTGCCTGGCTTTACCTGGCTTAGTGCAGCTGCCTGATAAAGTACTTCTATACCAGTCCATGGCTGTACTTGCTGCAAAGTTAACCAAAGCAAACCTGAAGCCAGTAGAGTTACCAAAAGCCTTTGCTGTGTCCCTTCCTCTTGATGTCAATTGGGGAAAATGGATCAGGGACCCAAAAATTCGGATTGTTTCCATGGGGAGTACTGGCAGCCTGCTTGCTTGTCCCTCAGACGTGAGGTTGCTTACTACTAGTCTGTACAAAATTTTGTAGTCTTTGGTTAAACAGTTACCTGGCAAAACAAAGAATCATTCTGTGGAAAAGGAATAAATAGGAAAGGTATTTACAGTGTGGACAGCCCTGCTGTCCAGTCTCTCCTGAAGCTGATTAACCTCCTATGTATTCCAGGAATTACGTGAAAAAAAAAGAGGGGGAAAAAGGCGGGGGGGGGGGGCGGCTGGGAACTTTCTGTTTCAGAGGAAAACAGAGCTGGACAGAGTGGTCTTTTGAGCTCTAACATCTGGTTTGGGAGGAGGTCAGAAAGAGGTACAATAGTCTTGAAGCCAGCGGGGAAGCCTTTTTTGAGCTGCAGAGCATTTGTATAATTGTTTCCCTCCTTAATTTGAGGTCCTGCACCTACCTCTGCTGCATGCCCTCACCCAGCAGCTTGGCACAGTTCTTCCCCCTGCTTTACCACAGCCCTGATGCTGGGAGGCTCAGCCCTGCGGTGCTGGCTGATGTCTGTGTGGGGCTCTGCTGCAGCGCCCATCAGCTCCGTGCTACCCGTTTTTCTGCAAGGCCTCTGTTTCAGTCGGGCAGAGGTGGTCCTGTCCGTCTTCAGGGTGAGAGCTGTGCCCAGCGCCTTGCAGGGGGGCTCACGGTGTCAGACACGTCGCCAACACCCCTGTCCTCGGGTGGCAGAGCAGTGCTTAGCCTGCCAGCTCATCATCCTAACAGAGTAGAGCGACATTTAATTCTGGAGAGCCTTTTGTCCTTACAGTCATACACGGAGCAGTGACTTTATCTCCCAGCAAGGCAAATACATCCAACACCCGGCCTGAGTCAGCTCTGGATGTGATCCAAGAAACTCTCCTGGAGCAGTGCTGGCACCAGTTTGGATAAAGGGCAAACTTTCACTCTCTTCATCTGAGTCCTGGGGTGGTTAGCAAGACTGTTGGGATGGAGAAGCTTATTTGGGAAGGGGAGGATGTCAGGTTTGATGCGGCTGCAAGAGGGAGGTTGAATAGGGAGCTCCACATGCGGTTTGAGGTCGGGGCAGAAAGCTGTGGCTGTTATCAAGCAGCTCGGGAAATGATACGCAACATGGATTGACTGGAGAGAGCTGGTGCTGAGCATGAAGGCTCTGCGTTGCTGTGTCCCAGCAAAGAGCGACATCACACTGATACTGTGTGGTTGGGGGAAAAATTGGCAAGGGGGGGGGGGGGGGGGAAGAGGTGTAAAACATTCATATGTGCTTGTTTCTCTATCTGCTTTTTTCGGCATACGGTTTCTTCCTAGTGCAAGATTTCCACCTGAGTGGAAGACTGTTTGCATGCACAGCCTATTGTCAGTTGTCCTTGCGGGTATATCGCTCTATGTATTTTAACATGCTTGTTTTGGAGCCTGACTGTTTCAAGGCTGGAAGAAACAGATGTTTTCCTTTGGCCATGACAATCCTTGAGGGCACCGTTGCTGCCTCACCAGCATCTATTATCTGTCAACAGCAAAAGAGCTTTGAGTGTGAAGGCTTCACGGTGCTCGTTTAGTAGTATTCCTGTTGCATGGCTTTCAGCTGAGGCCAGGAGATGGCTTCATACTCAAGGTTGATCGTGGATCACTGTGTTAAGAAAGTGCAAAGAAAGCTGCGTTGCCTCTGCCTTCTCCTCATCTGTATGCTTATGACAGGTCTTATGTGCAAGGTTTTTGTCTTATCTAGCAGAAAACGTTTTGCCAGTGCTCTGTAAATTGCAGTGTAGTTTAGATCACACAAACTGGATTTATGGCCACATAAAGGGAACTTTGCTGTAGTTTGGAGCGCAGAAGAATCTCCCTGTTTTAGGGAGACAGCTTTAAAATTTTGCCTACCTGGCTGTAAGAGAACCAGGTGATGCCCTGCTGTAGCACAACAGCTGATGCTCAGGATATACTCCTCAGCTGTGGCATCGAGATCTGTTACTGCTCGTCAGTATGTGAGAGCACATGTTTTGTACTGGTGCATAATGGAAACTGGAAGGCTACAGCTGACTTCCATTGGTGGAAGGGCAGGATTGCGTATTAAGAAGATTTTTCTGCAAGTCTTGAGCTCTTTGGACAAGTCTGGACTTTTTCTTTAAAAATGTCTTTCCTTTGGTCTGATGGTGCAACTGCATTGACACACTCCGAAGGAAAGGATAAGTCATCTAGGTAAGCTACTGACGTCTGTTACCATCGTAATGAGTAGGACAGGTGCTTGAATTCCAGCTTTCAGGCACTGTTTATCAGTCCAAGTGGGCAATAATCATGCATTTAACTGTAATCCTCTGCCTGTTTTTCTTCAGTCCTTAGGCTTAGTACCTGCAGTCATCTGGAGGCCTGCTGTTAGCATTGACAAGGAAGTCCCTAATGACAATGTGATTTTATATGTATATGAATGACTGCTAGCATCTGTCTATGTTAGGGAAATCTGAACCCTAATACTAGCAGCGGTGAAGTCTCAGTATGGGTAGCGTGCGGATTCTTTCACAATCGTGATATTTAACCTACCGGTCATACCTGCACTGACATGAATTTGAGCAATAATAGCCTGCACAAGTTCTAGGGATGGAGCATTTCTTCCGAGCCTTGACACGGGCGTTTCGCCGCTGCCTTCCCGAGCGCTGAGCTCTGTTTGTTCGAGCTGTCTGAGGAGATTCGAGTTCTGATGGGAAACAGAAATGTTTTGTGTGCAGATAATAGCAAAAAGTATGGGGCTGCATTTTGTATCATTTCTGTCAGACACACAGCACAGCTCAATTTACCCCCAGTGAATCAGACATACTGTCTACTCAAGGAAAACAAGGCAACCCTGTCAATACAGTGTTAGAGCATGTGTGCTCTTGCCAGTTTGGGCAGAGAAAAACCAACGAGGGTTGTGACAGAGCATTGTGCTTTCATTTTAGCAAGTATCTAGGCTGAACCCAGGTCTGTGGCGTGTTCCTCCTGCCTGAATAGGCAAGCAAGAGATCCCAGGTCCAGTGCGAGCTGCTGTCTTTCAGAGGTGTACTTTAAAATCTAGTTTGGTCATTAGGATCAAAGACAGGAGAATTAATTTGTTGTTTATATTAAAGGGGATATATCTGCTTGAAATGTAATCTTTCTTGACTGTGTTTAATTGTAGTGTCATAAACCCCACCTGCCTGTGGGCTCCTCCTGTTTTTGCTGTGACATTCCATATTTTTATCTTGACTTCCTAAGGAAATGAGGCTTGTCAGTGATAGTGCGTGTGTCCTGCCTTCTTTTCCACCAAATACCTTTTGGATCTGCTGGCCAACTTTGGCCAAGTTTAATGAGGAGGAGAAATTCCAAAGCTACGAAGTCCCGACAAGTTATGCGAAAACTGGCAGGCTGTGTGGAGAAGAGAGAGGCTGAAATTTATAGCCTCTGCTTTGGGAATGGTAGGCAGACCTCAGCCACTGTCCGTTATCAGTCAGTTGGCCACTGTTTTGTAGTAAATCAGGAGGAGGACGTAGATTACTTTATTTTTTTAAAAAGAAAAGGTTCTGGTGCTTGGCTTTCAAGTGAGTGCTGCAGCTGTAGGAAAGTGTGGAGGGTAGTGCGTGCAAACTACTTTTAAGCATTTTAAAATCTCCCCCTGGTTCTTTCTTTAGTTTATGGGTCCACGAATAGTATCGTACATTTGAGATTATCCTGCATGATCTCTCTCCCCCTCTTTCTCTTTCTTAACACATGCATATGTATATATACATATAAAATAGCAATGTTAATCTCCAACATTTTACGAGACAAAGATGTTTGCTGTAATTCCCTCGACAGTGCTGCTTTTGCAAGGCGCAGTTTGAGTGATTGTGTAGGGAGTTGTTGGCTAAAATACAGTCTTAAAGCCCAGCTCCTAAAACTAGAGATTATGGCAGCAAGTGCTAATGCTCAAGGACCTGGGAATTCATTGTACTCTAAGCTGACTTGTAACCATGATGAACTCTCCCCTTGTGCCTAACAGAAAAGGGTTCTTCTCCCCCTATGCCCAGTCTCTTAAATGTGCAATGGGAAGCACACAGCTGAGCTAAGTGTTAAAAGAGCCATGAAGATGCTGCGCAAGCTAGTTCAGTTGATCAACGTAGGAGAAGATGCTGTTTGTCTCCTGAGCCTAGAAACGTCTCAAGTCCTTTCCAACAAGGGGCCTGTGTACATTCCTCTAGATAGGTTTAATTTGAAAGGGATTAAAGCCCACTGAGTGTGCTTTGTGTAGCCTCTCTGGCAGAGAACATTTTCTGCTGCTAAATAAAAGTGCAAAGGTGTTGTCATTAAATTGCAAAAATTGGTGCTTCATAATAAACGCACGGTTTAATTTTGCTTTCATGTCTGTCCTTGCCATCTCTCTTAGTAAGACCCTGCTTCAAGCAGGAATAGACCTGTGGGAGTCTGGCCAAGGAGGCATCTTTTTATTCTGACGATTCCTTGGTGTTTTTTTTTCATGTCAAGCTTTCTCTCTCGAATGTTTTGATCCGAAAGGGGTGTCTGCGAGAAGTGAGCGAGCTAGCCGCAGAAGCCGCTACTGTTCCTGTCTGTTCCATTGCTGTTGTGTTTTGCCTCACATTCACCAGGCAAAACGGTAGTTTCTTTACCCAGCACATCACTGGTGCAAGAGGCGTGGTGAGAGTTCAACAGTCTCCTTTCTTTTGCACCTGGTTTTGTAGGATGATGGGGGCCTTCACAAATGCCTCTCTCTCCGCCTAGTAGAGAGGTCAGTTCCAGAAATGAACTTTCAGGTTTTTTGCATGTCGGTTGATGTATGAGGTGTTTTTGCAGTGTTTCACTAGAGCAGGGATATTTTCCGCTGTAGCTCCTTCTTCCTGAACTGAATTTTAGTGCTTGCTTCTAGAGTTGGTGGAAGAGTAAGTGGAAATCCTAGTGTAAATGCAGCAGCCCACGGACCTTCAGATAGCTGTTACCGGCCTGGCAAAGCACCTTGGCTCTGCGTGCGAGAGCAAGAAAGGAGAGTGTCCGTGATTCCTGAAAATTGGTTTCTTATGTGGAATATTTTACCAAATGGAAATGTAATTGGGCAAAGAGACCACAGGCAACAGGGAGAGCGAGCATCCCAGTGGCTGGCTGGCTGCTTGGCTCCCCCTGTGCTAACCTGTCCTCCCGGCCGGGGCTGCGGGCGGCCAGGCAGCCGTCAGCTACTGCTGTGGAAACAGTGATGCAAAGGCAGCCCCGTTAAGGAGGGTTTTATTTGTCTCTTGCATATTTCACCTCAGCAGCCTTTTCTCTAGCATTTATTGGTGTTTCCTCTCTTTGAGCCTGTGAGACAAATCTGTTTCTACATACGTCAGTCGTTTTTCACTCTGAATTTTTCTTTTTACCTCTCTTGCGACACCACTTTGCAACAAGTTGTTTAAATGTAAAGCCTTGAGTCGATTATAAAATGATGGAGCTGCACTGATTTATAGATCAGAGGGGGCTGTATCGTCAAACAAGTCTCTGCTCAAATTCAAGTCCCTGAGGAATTGCTGCTGCTCCTCAATTCTGGTTAAAAGAGTTTCGGAAATGTACCTAGCCTAGTCTTGATTTGCAACACAAATTGTTAAGAGTTTGCACTGTTCTTGTAAAAATGGATGGCTCTGCATGTAAATGCAAACTCATTATCTTTCCCATGCCTATAAATGTAAACAAACAAACACACACACATGTAAATTCAGGAAAGGATTGCTCCCACTGCAGGAAAGAAAGGAGGAACAGTTGCATTTTCTATTTGTAAATGTTCAGATGGTATCCTGTTGTGATAGCAGTGCTTCCTCCTGACATAGGTGTCTATGGGTTTACTTCTCCCTCAAGATGTGCTTTTACAATACAGCAAAACCAATTTGATGTCTGGCTGCTCCTGCAGGGGCAGCCGTACCTCTCTTCCCCCCTTTTCCCAGCTCCCCTTGTACCAGCAAAGAAGTATTTTCCTTTTTTTTTTTTTTTTTTTTTTAATACAGATTGGCTTTCTACTGTTTTTGCCCCAGCAAAAGCTGGCCATGGGGTGGGTGAGAGGGCTCGAGGCAGAGCAGGGAGTGGGGGAGACTGCAGCCGGGAGCTGGCCCGCAGCAGCAGCAGCATCTCAGGGTCACAGCCGTGAGGCTGCCTGGGGAACGGCAGCCCCTCAGCCATCGCCTGGAGAACCGCAGCCATCCCTCTGCAGCGTGAACCCGGGAGGAAAGCCGGCTGCGACGCCTTCCCGACAGCCTGGCGGCATCTTCCCTGGCCACCTGCGACGGCCGCTGAGGGGCTGTTTGTAGTGCTCCACACCTGCAGATTTAGGAATAAAGAACAGAGTGTAAAGGTCTTCTGCAGGGATTCCCCCACCCTCTGATTCTTTCCACTGTGCAACAGGCTATTTTTAGTCTGCTTGCTTGCCTCAGAAATTACTTCACTTTCTGCTTTGGACCATTTCCATAACATTTATTGTGATTCTGAATTCCAGTGTTCAGGATAATGTCAGAGCAAAGAATCGCTGGGTGGGGAGCTCGGTTCCAATGCTGGAGCCAAAAACCCTGTGCTGAGGATTGTGTGATGCCAGCCCCCTCTGGTCTGGTGACCCGTGGGAGACTGGCTTAGGTGAACCTCATTTTGGACCATGCCCTGTATTTGCAGGCAAAGAACCTTGTTAATCCTGAGTTTAAGGGTGCTTTGGTTAGTGAATGGCAAAAGAAAACAACCCTTTAGTGGACTAATCCAGGTAGCCAAAGTAGATCTACCTCTGAATGACATCTGTTTGCTTTAAGTGAAGTCCGAAATCAAAAGCCCAGCCTGCCCTTGCTGTGTATGCTTGTGTGGTACCATTGCTAATACACTGGGTATTGCTCTTTCTTCCTCCACATATTAGTTAGGTATGATTTAAATCAGCAGTTTCTTTGGCAATAAAGTGGTCTTAAGATATATAAGGTGTTGGAGCAGACTTTACTGTGGGAAACAATGCTCACTTTAACATTGTTGCATATGATGCATCTAATTATTTGCGACTTTGAGATATAAGAAATATATAGCTAGTTCCGTAATAGGCAAATTTCATACAGCTGGATGATAAAGCAGAAGAATGCAAATCAGTGCGTTTGGGCAGAGTGTTGTAGTTTCATAGGAAAGATCTGACATAGTAGCAGCCCTGAGGCAGTGCTGGATCCAGAGGGGGACGAAGACTGGCTGGCAGTTAATAGGAATTTTTCTTAGAAAAAAAATGAAGATGTTTCTTCTGCTGGTCTTCTCTGCAGGTCAGTAATGCATGGGATGACTGTAGTTGTGGAAACTCATGTATTCAGGAGCTGTATATTCAGTGGACAGCAGAGATTGTGCCTATTGCTAAGGCACAATATAGATTAAAAAGTTGGATTTGTTTGAGTGTTTGAGATTGGAAAAAAAAAATTAGTATCAAGCCTACATTCTTGTGAATTTTCCACATTTTTTTTTCTGGGTCTTAATTAAGAACCACTCATGATGGATTGATGCCTGTTTTGGGTTAGGGGTCTAATCCATGATTGTTCACAAAGCACCCATATTCATCAGCCTTTGGGGGACACATAGCTACTTGGAGTGTGGATAAACAGTCGCAAATGCTCTGCTTAGCATGGCTCCACAAGCTGTTACGTGCTCCTTGAGACACGGCCATCTTGACCTGGTGTGGCTGACCAGCAGTGATCTCTTGCGCAAGGGTTTGTCTAAATTTTTCCTCCTGGTTGCGCTCAAAGCGAGTAATTGTGTGAGTGCTGTGCTTTTGGCTATCACTAGAGGGCTTCAGAGTGAGAAACCTGCTTGCCTTCCACATGATGCCACGAGCCAGAAGTTTCTTCTGAAACCTGATACGCAGCAACATAACCGAGACCTTTTGAGTTAATGCTAGTAGGAGCTTACTGGTGTTCAGTGGTTTTTTGCATCTTCCATTCAGAGAACTTTTTTCATCGTTCTTTTTTTTTTAACCTTCTCTTTTTAATCATCTTTATAAGGTGAATGGTAAAACAGGGCCTTATCTGGCCCTCCAGGTGTACCAGCAGGTAGGGCTGGTGGGCAGCTAGCAGCAGATAAAGGGTTTTGCAGCGTCCTGCACTTCCCCGAAGGGAAGAGGACGGGATGTGCAGGTTGTCGGTGGGCAGGGGCGCATGCCCACTGTCCAGGCCAGCGCCGCGGTGGCAGCACTGGGGAGAGGTGGCCAAAACTGGGTTGTGACTGTTGCATAGCCGTACGTGCTACAGCTCCTGGGGAAAAGCGTCTACTCGTGAACCAAAGGCGTGAGGGAATAAGGACTGTATTGTATGAAAAAAAAACCTTAGCTGGATGTCTTGCTTTGAAGAGGTTTGCCAGTGAGTTGGAGAGTTGCCCTCAGCCAAGCCTGCTTTCAGTGAGGAAGTTTTATAGGTCATGAAAAGCAGCAATGTCCTTTTTTTACACTGTGCCTTGCCTTTATATGCAGCAGCACACATGCACTGCCATCATCCCTTGTGCTTTGGATCGGCGGCTCGGCGTTAGCCCAGGGAGAATTGCGAGCGCCTCCGATTTCTCTCCGTGGTGTGGGAACGCTGGAGCGCATAATGGCTGTGATTCAAAGACAAATGCTAGCTCTTTGCTACTGATCACTTTGGCAGAAACCCCCAGATGCTCGGAGACTACAGATGGAGCTGATTTGGGGAGACCTGTCAAAAAAAAAAAAAAAAAAAGCACCCACAACCTTAGAACTTTCTTTTTTTAAAAAAAAATTATGTTTTGCTATCTTTATAACAGCCTCCCTGTTCTTCCTTTTCCTATTCTGCACCCCCCGCCCCTCACTTTTTAATTCATGCCAGCCAGAGCGCAGCTAAAGGCTTTTCCTAGTGGAGTGTCATTTGTTAGTAAACCGGCAAAGACAAGCTTAACCAATTTAACCAACATTTTCTGTGAGGCTTTCCTTTTTGACTGGGCTTTGGGATTTCTCCATGCGCCCGTTGGAGGGACGAGGCTGCAGGAAACCGCAGGAGAGGAGCCTCCAGCCGTGACGGCCTTTGTTCAGATGCCTGTAGTCTGGCAGAAGCTGACCTCCACAACACATGGTCTTTCACTTAGCTGCCTCTCTCCAGCTATTGAAGAGGTCCGATTTGCTGTGTGTGGGATTTCTGCTGCTTCCATGCTGCTTAGTAATGTTTCCAGACCGACCGGCGGATCCTTGGCTTGGTGGTGGAGCTGGAGCTGTCACGGTTGCTGCAAGCCTGTCCCTTTGTGCTTGGCTTCATTGTCACACAGCTCCGCTTTGAGCAAATCCGGTGCCTTAAAGCAGATCCTCCTGAATTTTGAAGCTCTCCAAACAATCCAGGTTTCCTCCTTGGGATGTAAATGCGCCCCCCGCCCCTTGGCTGGGCTAATTGCTCTTTGTTTGGTTTCAAATCCGTGTGATTAAGGGAGGATTTTGCAGACTGTCGCTTCATCATGTTACGGGACTAGCATAGTAAAAAGTTGTAATATCTGTTGGGGTGAGTACCCTGAGCACAGAACTACAGGCCTTTTCCTGCTCGTGAATCATCTTCCCCTGAGACCCTGTAGTGATAGCATTACTTTTGTTTTAAGGGAAAAGTCCCTGAGAAGGAGACCATCTATTTATCTGGACAAGAGAGGCTGTCTGTTTTTGTTTGTTTGGTTGGTTGGTTGGTTTTTTTTAAACACGTAACTTTTGAATTTATCGTTAAGGAAGGCGCTGCTCCGGGCGTTGGAGCTGAGCGCAGCTCCCATGCAGATGCTGGCTGGCGGGCGTAGCTGGGCAGGCTGGGGCCGCGTTTGGCACAGGAGATGCAGTGGCTGCTGGAGGCTGGGGAAACAGAAGCGATGCTCTTTCTGAGGGAGATTGGATTATTCCTGTATAGGAGGATTTCAGTAAAAGTAAAAAGCACGTGTTTATTTTACCATCAAGTTGCTGAGTGTCGCTTTTTAACAGCGGCTTGCGGTACAGGAGCGGGCTGCGCCTGTCTGAGCTGCCTGTCTGAGAAGCGAGACCCCAGAGCAGCCCCTGGATGGGGAGGCGGGTGTGCTTCCACCTCTTCCCTGCCTGGGGCAGGGTTTCTTCTTTTTGGGTGAGGTGCCCTGGCCTCTAAGGTTCCTCTTTGTGGTTGATTTAGGGTGGGCCTGTCAAGGGAGAGTTTTGGAGTGAGTAAACCTCATTTTCTTCTTATCAGCACCCGGCTGTCTGTGCTTGGCTCCCTTGTTGCTGTTCGGACTGCTTTCTGCCTCCTGTGCATACGCATCCACCGGTTTAAGCAGCTGTCTGACGATTTATTATTTCTGCCTCTGTAGCCCCTGTGGGTCCCCTCTGCTAGTCACAGTGCAGTCACAAAAGGCAGGGCAAGGCCGGCAGGCGGGGGGCTGGCGGGAGCCCCTGCTTTGCAGCACGGGGGCCAGCAGGGTGAAGGGCAGCCGAGCCTCACCGGGAGCCGGTGTCGGGAAGTGGGCTCCTGTCCCCAAACTCTGACCAGGGCTCTCAGGGTTTCAGCTCAAGAGCGAGAGACTTGTGCTGGGATCTGAGCTGTTTGTTTTTAAACTGGAGAGTGAGATGCCATAGCGGCTCTGATTTTTGAGGTGAAATACCGTTTAATAAATGCAAGCCTGTTCACAGCCCAGCAGCAAAACCAAACGTACTGTAGTATTATTTTCCCCAGTCCTATTTTCTTGGCTGTTAATCGTCATCTCTTTGTCACCTGCCCAGCTAAGGGTAAACGCAGCTGGGATGTAATATTTTCTGCAAGTATTTGTTGCTTTTATTTATCCTGATGGAGGCAGAAGGGCTTTTCCTCTCGGGCAGGTAAATAATTAGCTGGCTATCGGCAGCTTCCTTGCTTGGAGAGGGGGAGGGAAGGTGGAGAGGGGGCCACGACGCCCCGTCTGATAGATGGACACGCGCATCTTGTGGCTCTGTTCATTGTTAATTCACTCCTGCAGCACCGCTCAGCTGTGAGGTTTCCAGGCGTGCTTGGCAGCGCCGACAACAAAAACATCTGGTCCAAGAATATAGTTCCCTTCTGCTGGCAGCTGCATGAAAATGATTTTGTACATAGTGGCGTAACGCCAAATGCACTTACTTGTACACTAAAGTGCACAGCCTTTATAGAGCTTTGGCAGCGCAGGGCCATTTTAAATGCTGTGCATAAGTCAGCATTAATCTACCAAAGAAAATCAAAACCTCAGCAACCGATTTTATAAAGAACTCACTTATCACGCGTGCCCAGACGCGGCCGTACCTTTGTACCTGTCTAACAGCTGTTCCTGTCTGCATGCAAAGGAAAAGCCTTTTGGTCGCAGCCCTGGTTGTCGTCTGTCCTCCGGAGGGGCTTGGCACAAACAGGGAGGGAAATTTGCCCCTCGCAGACTTCTCTGAATTCCTCTCGTCAGCAGCCGCGTTTGTCTGTTACTGATAGAGGTTGTCTGTCTCCTCTCTTCTTTTAGGAAGGACCTAGTGTGTGCTGAAGAAAATGTTAGCTGTGAATCAAGTAGTTTGTGTGTCTGCTGGTAAATTGTAATTTGAGTGATTGGACCTGATAATTAGAGAGTCATCCTCATCATCTTGTCAGTCAGTTGTAAATCATCTGTAATGGATTTCCTTTTTAAAAAAGAGCTGTATTTCTGAGCACAAGTGTGTTTTAGAGGTAAAATAGAATATCCTTATTCCTTCCTGCTTTGAAAACCCTTAGGGTTATAAGCGTGGATCTCATTCATACGTGAACAAGCAGATTGAAGAGAGGTCTTTGCTCTAGGAAAGTTGCTATCAGCCCATATATTTCTAGCTATTTGTTTTCTGTTCGTTCCCACAGAGTAGCTGAGCTTGGTGGTGCTTTTTCACCCCCAGATCTGCAGCTGGGTTGGTTGTAGGTTTCGGGAATGCTGCAGAAGAGCGTGGAGGAGCAGAAACCCTGGGTCTGGTCTGGCATCGGTCATGGGCCTGGGTTTGCCCTTTGCAGAAGGAGCCCGTTCCTCCCCTCAAAGAAGCAGGTGGTTTGAGGGCTTGGACAGGTATTTCTGCAGATGTTTGTAGGGCTGGCTGTCACAGCTACTGACCTGATGCTGATCCTCTGCTCTGTCGCTGCTGGGAAAAGCAGTTCTCACCAAACCAGGGAGAGAAAGAAGAGAAGGTGGAGACGGTGGCAAAGGGAGGAGGAGCAAGCTTCCTCCTGCCAGCTTTCAAAGAGGTCTTTGCTTGCAATGGCAGTGAAAGAAACTGAAGGTATTTCCTGGGGTATTTTTAAAATTGAAAATGGAATTTGACAAGCCTGTAGGGCTTGGTCAGGTCTCCTCCCTTCTCCTCGCCTCAGCCACCCACCATCTGCGCGGGTGGTATATATTCAGTCTGTTTCTCAAGCAGACGACGGTGGGCTGGTGTTGCAGCTTCCTTTGCCATCCCTTCTGCCCCTCGCCTGGTGGGAGGAACGGGCCTTTGAACCTCTTGGGCCCTCCCTGCTTGCGCCTGGCATTTTGCGTTTGCAGTACTTCCGTTGCGTAAGGCAGGGGAGAAGGTTGAGGGTTGCCGACGGAGGTTGAGCGGTGACTAATATTGGACAAGAGGAGCTAAAGTGTTTAACCTTTAGGCAAAGATTACCTGAAATTAAAACTTGTAAGGACTTGTGCACTCGCACTGTGTCATTCAGTTGTGTTTGTAAGACACATGTACAGATCGGACGATTCCTTTTATTCCTGGGTAATTTACATATTTTGGCTGCTTCACAAAAGAAACCTTGTTTTGAATAAGTCAGATCATGATCTCACACTAGTCCTTGCTTACAAGGAGTTTTTTGGAGGCTGTAGTGTAGCCCAGAATTTGAAGTTTTCCTTTTGTGGGTATAAAACAGAGCATAGGTTACCAGCAGCACATACAACGGGCATTAAACACGGGTGTTTGGGGATGTAATGGCTGTTAGATGTTGTTTCATCTGGCAGGTGTACCTCAGACAGAGGTACGCCACTTCAGAAATGAAATGTTAAATCTCTTTCTTCATAGTAATGGGCTAAGTGAAGTATGTCACTTTATGTAAGTGGATTGGTGGGCTACAAAGAAAATGCAGTAATTTTGTTTTCAGGGCTTTTCTTAGTACTCATTTTCTGACAAAATGCGGGGCTTTGTTAGTGTTGCAGACAGAGTTTTAAATATTTGGAAGGAAAAACTGCAGCACTCGCAACATTTTAATGAGGAGGGTTTGCTTAATTAAAGCCCAAGAAGACTTAGGGAATGCGGACAGCTGAGGGATTAGCAATGTGTTAGAAACTTCTTCTTCCACCTACCATTTGATTTGGGTTCAAAAGCCAAAGTTGGCAATGAAACTTGTAGTCTTCCAGCGGCTGTTCGCTGGCCTTGGCCATTGATGCTACCAGCGACCAAATCCTGGATTCATTCTGTCTCATTTAAGGCACATAGTGGTTGTGCTGAAGCCTGGAGCGTAGCTGCCCTGGGCGCCTGCAATTTAGCATGGTGGGGGGGAAAGGTGCCCGTAAGGGGACGGGTCTGTCCACCTGAGGTGGGACTCGTCCCACAGAGGGGTGAAGGTCACCAGTGGGACTGTTGTCTCCTGGAAGTGCGAGGTGCTTGCTTTGTGGCTGCCAGCTGCTCGCTGCTGACAATTGTGGTGGTGCTTGTTCGTGCTCCTCCACATTTTTTAAAATTTTGTATTTTATTTTTTAACGTATGATTGATTTTGGAGTACCATTGCCAGCCTGCTCCCTCTGCTTCTCAAATCTGTGTGTTTGCTTTTGGCCTACATCATGTCACATACCGAGCGGTGCCGAGCCCTCCATCACTGTCAGGCAAAGAAACGGCGGCATGTGATGGAGCTTCTGAGTTTCTCTTGTCAGCTACTTCTCCAGCCCCATCTCTTTTTAATAAAGGATCCTATGTGAAACAGCCCCGAGGAAATGCCAAAGGGGAATTACTTTTCCTTCCTCTCCTTTGTTCTGTTCCCATTCTGGTGTGCGTGGTGACAGCTTTTGGGTTCATGATCGTGAGCTGTTGGGGTATTTTGTTTGTGTTTTAACATTTGGGTTTCATTCAGTGTACAAAATGAAAGGGGGGTTGTTAATAAATCCCTCTTCGCTGTTCATCTACAGGACTTGTTGGTCAGTGTGGGTGTGAGGCTGTGTACTGAACGGATCTGTCCTGTAAGGGCATCAGTGTCTTCACGTAATTATAGGTTCTCATGACGTATGTACTAGAAGAACATCCGTGTTATGCTGGAACTGCCGTTTTTACTATATTTTACCTTCCCAACTTAAATTTCTGCTCATATAGCTTCTGTGTGGCATTTGGTACATAGGAAATCTACTTTCAGTCATTTCTGCCTTTCATTTTCTCTCTTCTCTCAGATGTCTGCTTTCTGCCCACGTCCCTCAAAGTTAAAGTTTAGTTTCAAACTAGAACTTCAGTTTCTCATTGAATCTCTCCAGCTGCCTCAAACCTGCAGGACTCGGAAGCCTTTTCCATCTCCCAGGTCCAAACTATGGCCCAGCAGTGTCTGGGCTGCACATGCAGAGAGGGACCCACGTGTCAGTCCCCTTTGGGAAGGAGATCTGCCCTCCAGGTGGGAGTGGTGGCATCCTTGGGCTTCACACTGCCTGGGGGGAACAGGGGCCAAGCAATGGGCAAATGCCTCCCCTGGCTCTGTCACCCCCAGAAATACTGCTTTCCTTGACATCAAATGCACACTGAGATTGGAAGTAGAAAAGCTGTGCAACTTTTTGGCTTTGTGCGTAAGCCTGTTTTCTCTCCAGCATCTATGTCTCTTCTTATTGTCTGAGCCTGGAGCTTTGCATAAAGGAAATTGTTTTAATTTCTTTCCTTCGCACACAGACTTATTTTTCATACCTGCTAGCAAGGGCTTGTTCTGATCACAAAAAAAACCTGAGACTGGATGTGGAATTGTATAGCAACAAGCGTTTTTAGTGTGAATAATAGCAATGGAAGTAGGGTACTAAACCTTACCTCTTTTATGAGAGCTCTGAAGATGTCAGTACAAGGCTAGCTTGTTGCATAACTTGTAAATAATTTAGGCTTGATGAGGATGGACAGTTGAATTGTATAGCTGGGATAAACATGCAATCTGAGCAGGAAACTCTTTTAAGTAATCATGACCAGGATCAAGGGACTAGCCTTGGAAGTGGTTGAAGGGATTTGCCCTTAGGAGGTTTCTCTCTTGGCTGTCTTCAGGAAAGACCGTGGCGTCCTGGGGTTTTAATGGGGGAGCTCAGCAGCGGTGCAGTCTCTCTGCCTTCAGCGCAGCTCATTCAGTGACCAGCAAAGGCACCAGGGGCACATCAGGCAAGAGGGAAAATATTGTTGTCGGAGTGATTGGCAGAGGAGGTGGTTTGGGGGGAGACAACAGACAAGTATTGTCTTCACGTGGTTTTTGGCTCCTTCCTGCCTGCACGTGATTCCGTCTCCTGTGCCTGCACAATGCTGCTACACAGGCTCCTTCGGGCAGTGCTGGGACCCTGTTTGAGAGCTAGCCATCCCTCATGCTTTTTTGTCCAGTTAATTTAATTGTTGCTTTATGGCTGCAGCCTCAGCGATGGCACTGTTGAGAACAATTTGGCTCATTTTCTCCCTTGTTTCAGACGGTGCCTTTAGCATGCAGTAGAGTGAGTGTTGTGCCAAGGGGAGACAAAGCAGCCACTGTTTTGCATGTGTTGGGAAGTGTGTTTCTAACCTGCTTGATGAAATCTTGCGGCTGAAGGTAACCAAATGTGGTCATAAGGATAGCCCTGTTCTCCCAGCCAGTTCTGACAAAACTAAGATTTTTTTGACCCTTGAAAAAGCATCACAGCCGTCTTCTGCGATCGCTCTGCCTGAGCAGAGCGTTGCTGGTCTGCTGCTTCTGGCAGTGCGGCTCTGTGCCGGTGGTGGAAGCGGCTCGGAGGCTGGTGGGCAGCTCACAGCGATGAGATGGGCTCCAGAAAGCTTGAAGATGGTAAAGCCTGTGAAGGGCTTCCTCTGCATGGGCTGCATACATGGACAAGGGGCAAACTCTGAGAGGCACCCTCACAGCGATGGTGGGGCAATGCTCACCACCCACGCTATTGCTTTCTGGATATCTAGTGCTCCTTCAGTGTCACTGAGTGTGTGGTGTGATGGACGCATTTTCTTAAGGGTGAAGAGCCTGGAGGCCTTCGAACAAGTGCTTGTTTGGGAAGGAGTTGAAGGACGTTGCAGAGAAATGAACGTGCTGATGCCAAGGTGGGAAGAGTCTGTGGGTAAGGGGTCCGTGAAAGAGAGGCCTTGCACGTGAAGTGGGACAGGCACAGTGACTGCTGGGGGTGAGAAGGTAACAGAGGAGAGAGACAGAAGGGAAATAAACTTGCATGAGGTCTTTAGCTTGAGGGTAACAAAGCTCAAAGGCTCCATAAAAGACTCTCAAGAAAGTCAGGATGTAATAAGAAAGTTGGATGTTAAGATTTAGGAGGGACTGTATATGGAGTTGTTAAATGTTTACTGCATGTCTTGATTAAAGTCTTTTCTTTTAAACAGTTTAGGCTTTCCCTCCCAAGAAGCCTGTGTTTGCTATTTTCTTTTAAGAACTATTTAATACCATATTCCCAATTCTGACACTCTGTTGTGGTGTTGGAGAGGATGGCGTTTCTCCACGTTGCGCTCTCGGGAGCGCTAGCTGCTCTGCTTTATATGAACTTCCTACCTTGGCAGGCGCTGCCAGGGACTTGCCCGGCGCTCGGAGTCTCATTGCTCTTGTGGTTAGGTTCCTCCCAAAATTACAATCTCCTTCCCGGCTTGGAGGCAGCGCCACAGCCCCCAGTTCAAATACTGCACTGTGTGCAGTACTGCCCCAACTCTTCTTGCCAAAATGTCTCCCTCGTGTGTGAGAACTTTATTAACGAGTGTGTATATTATGGATTCCAGCACCAGAAAAGGTCACCTATTGTGCTCGGCACTATTCAGACTTTCCCTGTCCTGTACAGATTCAGCTCTGAATGGATGCTGGCCAGGTCTGGGGTGCAGGGAGGAGCGAGGATGTGACACACAAGCAGAACTGTGGTTTGCAAAAGCTGGTGTCGTGATTTATCCAGGAAGATTTTTGTTGCGTTTGGTGCCTTTTAGGACTTGACTTTTTTTTTTTAATGTGGCTGGAGAGCAGAAATGAAAAGCGAGAGGAAGCGGAAAGGAAAATAAACTCAGTTTCTTGTGGGCTTCTCCTGTTTTTCTTCAACTTGCCTGTTGGGGGAAGACAGTGAAAAAGAGGCCGAGTCGCCGTGGTTCCAGTGCCTCTTCAGGCAAACCAGTTTCCTCTCCACCACTCTGGGCATCCGTGGGTTAGCGCTCCCTTTCCCCCATCACGGGCTGAGGCTGCTGTCTGTCCCTTCACCCAGATCCCAACTCTCCTGTGATTTAAAGATTCCCAAATCCCGCAAGCCACCGTTGGAGCTCGTGATCCTCAGCAGCTCAGCTTACTCTGAATCCCCAGGTAGAGCATTGCCAGCCACCCTTCTCCAGGCAGTGCAGGTCCCTGGGTATAGGCAGGCAGAGCTTCGGGGGCAGCGTGGGGGAAAGCAAAGGAAAGGAGAGTTGGAAGCGTCCCTTCTCCCATCCCCCTTTGCCTGTGCGTTTGGCTTTCCACTGTTGGGGAGTGGTGTTAATTCGTAAAACGCTTGGTTGTAGCTTAAAATCACTGGATGCCATTTGTGCAGGGAGAGCTGAGGTTTGTCACTGTCTCATTTCTTAATTGAAAAGAAAAGTTACTGAAGGGACCAATTTGTATTCCTCTGCAAACTGATTTAGGGCAGCATATAAATCATCTGGTGGGATAGGTAAACTTGCTCTTACCTTCATCACAGAAGATTGTCTTGCTTTATCCTTGCTTGGCTGTCTTTCCTCATTCACATTTCCCCTCATCGTGCTACTAGGGTAAACAAAATCTTCTGAAATTGTCCTGAGTTTCCCCTCCCCGACCTGTGCCATCCCTTGAGAGGGCAGAATCAACAGCTAGCAAAGAGCAGTGCTCAGGCAGCTCTTCCACCCAGAGGAGTGTGGATGGAAAGTCATTACTTAGATGCGCTGGGATACTTCCTTGCTGTGCCTTTAGGTTTTTTTTGTTGGTGGTGGTTGGTTGGTTTGTTTGTTTGTTAAATTCAGCTCCTGAAATAATTTCCTTGTACTATAGAGCTTGGAATACACTGTTACTCCCCCCTTCCTCCCTCAGGTCTCTTTCTCAGAGATAGATTCTTGTAGGGGTCTTGTACCAGTTGCAGTGCTGGGGCAGGCCTGGAGTGTTTTGCTTGGTCTCCTGAGGCACCTAGACAACGATGTTTAGGGAACTCTATAAAAATGGGGCAGGCATGGAGTGATTTTTCTTTCCCTTTGGTTATATCCTCCCTGCTTCTGGCATTTCTAGAGCTGCAGTTCCCTTCTTCTCCCTCCCTACCATGATGTCCGGCAGAGTGCTTCTGAATCCCTCATCTAAGAATTTGTATAAATAAGCAGGATTTTCTTGCAATAATGATGCAGGGTGGGGGGTACCTTTGGAAAATGTGCTGCAATTACATAATTGAGCTGTCCAGATTAATATTGCTTACATGGATTTGCTCTAGTAGCTTTTATTTGACTGGGAGTTACTCCAGTGGCAACCATGGTCAGACACTTAAATCATTTAGATACTTAAGTCATCACAGTTTTGGAAATGGTGATGTAATGAAAATAACAAGTCATTGATTTGCCGTCTGCGTGGAAAAAAAAAAATATCTGATATTTAGCGTGCAATGATGAATGGAAGAGCGAGCGGTGTGGAGATGTTGTGCTACAGCCATAAGCAAGCTGATCGGGCGCCACGAGGTGGCATGCTGAGAGGTAACACGCCTGGTTTTAATTTTTAATGTGCTAATTCAAATGGTTAGAAGTGATCTTTGTGTATATAGGTGGATTTCTGCGTGGGTGTTGTATGCAGTTTTTAATCTTACAGGCAAAGTCATTTTGATAAAACAGCGTTGCGGTTAGAAATCCCCAGAGATGCTGACATGTCCATTTAATCTCTGAAGGGAAACGTATGGAAAGCGAGAGGAAAGCCGCTCCAAGCTTGATTTAATCACATGAGTCTTGCAAAAGTATAGCTTACTGCAAAAATTACTGGTAATCAGACATGCTGTCACAAACAGACAGCGAATGTATAAGTATAAAACACTTGCACCAGCCCCATCACAGGCCAGACAAAGAAGGTTTCAATGGGAGTTTGTATCCACAGATAATGGCTTAAAGTGGTAATTGATGCCAGCTGCATAAAATCACTAGGAAGGGCTCACCAGCTGCCTCTCTCCTCCAAGAAAAAAGGATGTACTTTTGTATTCCTTCATGAGAATGACAGTCTCTTGCCTCAATCGGTTTTAATTTTCCCCTTTTGTGATCCTGGCACCTCTGCAAACGGAGGGACTGTTAGTGGTGGTGGTGCAGTGTGTGTGTTGTCTGGAGGAGGTGAGGGACCTTCCATCCCTGAGGCCGGCTCACGTGTCCAAATCCCGGCTCACGTGTCCAAATCCTGGGACGGCCACTGAAACACCTCCCTCTGCACAGGAGGATCCCTGCCCTCCCTGCAGCGCGTCTGTCCGTAAGGGACCTGTGCGGAAATGGCCTTATCCGGTGAGATTTTTGGGTGGGATTCATCTCACCCTGATGAGAGACATCTGCAAGATTGGTGTCTGGATCTTGGCTAATGACCTCATCCTCCTTTTGTAGTTAGCGGGGAGAAGTAAACACTGGTAGGGCGCGCATTGTTTGGCCTCTTTCAGATGGCCACATTGGGATGAAATCAATTGTACCCTGGAAAAAAAAAGGTTCCTGAATCTGGAACAGAACAATTTTGGTCTGGCCACGTTTTTTTTTAATAATTTCTTTTTTTTTTTTAATCTTACACCAGTTGCTGTACCACAGCGGTACTGCAGCCTTCTCCATGCTGATTAATCCTCATGATAGTTCCTGTCGCCACAAAGTCTTCAGGACTCAGTGCTAGGGAGTTATCGATCCACACTAAGTAAGTGGAGACCTCCAAAGCCTGGCAAGAATTACTGAATCATTTATTTTTGTAGGCTGGAATTTGGACTGGCTTGAGCTGTAGGTGAGATGCTATTTGTGTTGTGGACAAATGCTCAATGACAGCTGAAATAGGAGTTTAGGACCATTATTAGCCTTAGTTAAGGGAGATGCTTGGGGTTGCTGCAGGCCGTTGAGCAGGTGCTTTGACACAGCCACAGGAAAACCTGAAAGAGCAGTAACTGCCTGCAGCCTGCGGGGTCTGGGTGCGCCGTTTTTTGTTGTTGTTTGTTCTTTGGGGTTTTTTTGGGGGGTGGGTTTTTTTCTTATTTTGTTTTTTTCAGAAATAGATCCTGTCTAAGCACTGTCATTTTGGCTGTTGTTACGATACATAAACGTGAACAACCTTTAGGACATCCTGCCCGTTGTATTGTAAAAGCTATTGAGTTCATGTGCTGAGGGTAGGAAATAATTCTTACATAAAAAGTCAGTACAAAATAGCAGATTAATCCAATTATACATATTAACCTATCAGTGATTAAGTCCCAAACCATTAAGTTTAACAAAGGTCCTATTACAGTTTCTTTGTCTAAATTCAAAGTTCAAAGTGGTAGTTTCTAGTATAAGTATGTGTTCTTCTTCTTGTGGTTGTTTTGGGTGGGGTTTTTTTGGTGGTTTTTTTTGTTTGTTTTTTTTTTTTTTTTTGCATACGGTCTAAATAAATAAAAAAATCACACAACAGCAAGGACAACAGAAGCAGCTGAGGAAGCACCGAGTTAGCTTTTGGCTCAAAAAGCTGCTGTGATAACGCTTTCTCCCAGGGCTACTGTCACTGGGAACCTTTATTTACAAGATTATTTTACTATTTTGTTCAGTGTTCCAGAAATACACAGTATTTTACTTTAAAGATGTGTCATGAGAAGATTTCAGAATAGTTTATCCCTGGTGCATTTTGGGAATTCTCTCACAATAATTTAGGAGGAAGCACTGCATCTCACTGTTAGTGTAATTGAAATAATTGTTTGCTTTGTAGCATAGGGTGGTTTCTTTTGCTAAAGCCATGCGTATCAGTGTGTATAAATAGTTAACGTGTACTTAGTATTAACATCTGCATATGTCATGAATAGGATATTTGATTGCTAGCGTGGTACAAATTGCAAGGAAGTTTAAGGCTTAAAATTTTCTCGTGTAATCAGCTTTGACATTACAAGATAATCAAAATATGTGCTACCGTTTCCATCAGCCAGCCACCCTAGGGAACAGAGGTTTCAGTTTCTTCCTGGAATCAATTTAAGGCAGACATTTTCCCCCTGGATATCTAAGGCTAGAAGCTTGTGGAGCGAATAAAGATTGTGCCTAAAGGGGTGAACCAGCTGCCTTTTCATTCGTTGCCTTGAGAGGTGCTAGATGAAGGCTCCCACTGTCTAGGTGTGGTAAGGGAGCGCTGCGGGTGGGATGGTGTCTGCTCCTTCTTCTCCGGTATCTGCTGGCTGCCTGCTCAGACATCACCTCAAAGCGTGCGCGGATCCTTCATGCAGCGCATCCTCCTGTCGCTTCACGAACGGATTGTGGGTGTTTTTAAGGAGTGGTTGTGTAGTGTTACCCATTTCAGCTCTTGGAAGGGATGACCTCCCTTCACCTGAGCTGCTCTCTGCTTGGCACCTCGCTGAGGCGGGGGGAGCCGGGGGAAATCCTTCCTCTGCCTTTGTGTCCCAGCATCCTGTTTACCGCCCGGGCTCCCAGCCCTCTCTTCCTGATGCACTTGCTCTTCCTGCACGGAGGCAGATGGAGGAGGAGGAGGAAACTTGTGCACGAGGCGAACGCCTTGTCCGTGCAGCGAGGGGAATTCCTGATCTCCACCTCTGCTTTCCTGCGCCAGCCCCGTGCTGGCATCGAGGGGGGACCCTGTGGTCCCCACCGTGGGGGGACCCACCTCGGAGGGCCCGCTTTGGCAGCCGGCTGTGCGGAGCCCCTGTCTGGCATTTAAATAGAACTGGTCGCAATTTTCAAAATTAAAGGAAAGAAAATGAGGAAGATGATGGAAATAATGCTCCTCTATCGTAAATTCACAGATTTTTCTGGTTTTCCAGTTCTCTGGGTTACGTAGAATAAAAGCCTGCTAGCTGTGTATTTGCTTAAGGTATTACAACCATAGGGTTTTTAAACAGATCCTGTCCCGCTTCATCATTGGAGCAAGTCCAGTGCATCCTTCGTTGGCTTTTTTGCACTACTGAAAACTTGAGAAAGTAAGGGTCTCTTTTAGACAGGATTTTGATGGCATGAATATAAGATGTTTTTACTGAGCATGATGCTGGTATAAATTGAACTTTTTAAAAATCTACTTGTGTGAAAGAGAAGAGGAAATAAATAATGCACGTGGTGTATCAAACATATGTTTTTTTCATTTTTTTTTTCCAAAGGACGAAGAAGAAGAAATCAAACTGGAGATTAATATGCTAAAGAAATATTCTCATCATAGAAATATTGCAACTTACTATGGTGCTTTCATTAAGAAAAGTCCTCCAGGTCATGATGACCAACTGTGGGTAAGCAGATATTTCTCAAGCATGTTCATAAGTCTTTCCATTTTGGATATAGTTTGAGGATGACAGAAATATCACATTATGGAAAGGCAAACTAATAGAATTTGGTGCTTGCCTGAACAGATAGATAAGTGAATCACACGGGCTAATCATGCATCCTTAAGAGGATGGCTGAACCAAGATTTGCTATTAGCAATGGATTTGCTCTTTAAGTAACTTTTTTCCCCCCATTTCCCAGATGGATAGTGTAACATGTTTCGTGGGAACAAAGCAGATGAGCTGAGCAATAAGAATGTGCGGCTTTAAAAAGAAAGCTGCACTTGAGATTTGTACCCATTACATTTCTCATCCCACCTCATCTACACCCTCTAGAGGACTGAAGTTTGGGTTTGAAATGGCAGGGTACAGACATCAGTGTATGTTCTTCCATAAATAAATGGGAGGTAAAAAATAAGATGTGTTGCAATGGTATATCAGTTTGATTCTTTCAGCATTGGATGTGCTCTCACTCCTGTTGCTGCTAATGCATTTTGCATAGCTGAGCAAATCCAGATTCCTGGCATTAAATTACAGTGATTAAATCAGTCCTTGAAAATGTGGTAACTAATGTGAGACATATTCCATATATGTCTGACACACATTGGAGACATTTGGTTTGAATCCATTTTCCAGGCAGAGATGTAAAATAAATGATATTCTCTGCTTCACGAGGGTTTCCCAAATCAATGCTGCAACCTGATTATTTTGCTCCACTAGACAGCTGGGAACTGTGTTTAATGTTGGTTGTATGCTGATATTTGTTTTGCAGCTTGTTATGGAGTTTTGTGGAGCAGGCTCTATCACAGACCTTGTGAAGAACACGAAAGGGAATACTCTGAAAGAAGACTGGATAGCATATATCTCCAGAGAGATTCTCCGGGTAAGGAAAATTGTCTGCTCCACTTGAAAACACAGAAACAGTCTTACAGAGATGTAGCCTAGCTTGAGGTTCTGCAAGAAGCTGTTTCTGATCAATCCCATTAGCCATGTCATCGCTTGGAGAGTGCGTAGGAGCAGATAGATGTCTGCTCCACATCATTTAACTCGGTGTGAGTTGTACTGTATTGTAACAGCAGCCTTGCAGAAAATAGCAGTTTTTAGTCATGAGAAGCCAGCGGAAGAACCAGTGACCTTACCTATTGTAGAAGCTGTGAAACAGTGTCCGTAAGACACTTTTGAGAATCCTGAGGTTGTAACAGCGTCCTACCACAATAGGGTGCGGAATGGGCTTTTCCAAATGTGCTTGCAGCCGTCTTTCTCTGCTCCTAATCAAGTCTGTGGAGGAAGGGAGTTGTTGGCTCAGGCCAGCAGTCAGGACTTCTGTGCTGTGATGTGCTCGCATATTGTATATTCCTGCAGTCTATCTAGAGCAAGCAGCTACGTCGTATGTGGCTGTGCGCTGTAGAGTGCTGGCAGACGGTGCTGCAAAAGTTTCTTAGGAAGAGGGATGCTGCTTACCAGTTTTTCTAAAACTGAAGCTTTAACTAATTACTCTTCATATTTAATTTCCAGTTGGTACAGTTTAAGTGCTTTTTGAATTGGCATTTGTTTGCTGCGCTAAGTAAATCTGGTATGGTTTTCCTCGTGCTTCTTTGTAAAACAAATTGCCTCCTACCCATACCACTACACAGTATGTTTGTTCAATTGCCTCATCAGAAATGAAGTTCTGAAGGGCTTTATGTTAAAGGAAACCACCACTGGCTCTTGCATAAATCAGTGCTGCTGTTGTCTGTGTTACACATTTGCTCTGCCTTGGTGATTTTTAAGATGGGGAGGGAGGGAGATGTATGATTCTGGTCTCCCGCTCTAATGCCAAATGCTAGGAGAGAGTCCGGCTGCTGGCATTTCGGCTGGCACATTTTAAGTTGTTTACAAGGGAGAAGAAAAGTTGAATACCCGCTGATGGTTGTATTTCAAATCAAATGTATAGCATGCTTTAATATGAGGAAGGCTAACTTCTGCAGGACTGATCTTATGCTTGATTTGAGAACTGTGTGACCTTGGAGGTATTGCATGCTATGTTGCATTCATCCTAGGTTCTCCTTAGGTAAAGCAGTCACGCTCGCTGAGAAGAGGAAGAAAATGATTTACCTCAGAAAAGAGTTAGGCGAAAGCTATTTTGTCATTCCTGTGAGAGATTTGCAAAAGGAGCCTTAATTGCTTGCTAGCAGGAACTGGAATATCTGGAAAAAGGGAATGCTAAACTCACATTGCTATGAGACATTGCGAAACCTGATTTGACACCGAGCTTGTCAGAGACGGAGGAGAGAGGTTGTGTCACAGAAAGTTAAAATGAGCTAAAGTGCCAAAGATGGGCGCAGGTGGAGGCGCAGGTGAGGGTCGACCCAGTGGATCCCTCCGTGGTTGGAGGGGCCTGGGGACTGCAGGAGAATGGAGACGTGCCCCTCTCTCTCTGCCCAGCCCTTCGCAAACCCAGATGTCTTTTTTCAGTAAGGTTAGATGGTACTCTGGAGAGAACAGACAATTATCTCTCTCTCTGGCTGGGTCAGCGTAGCAGAAGGCTTTAAAAAGTATCCTGTGTGAAGCCATGGAAAAGACTTCATTCCTGTGGAAAATAAGACCACACTTAGCATTAGCAGCCAGTGAAGGGTCTCGGGGACATCAGCCGTTCACTTGATTCGCTTGTGACATGTGTGGGGAGGAGCTGTGGATGGTGGGTTTTTTTTGTCATGCTCATTAACTGTTTTTAAAAAAGAAAATAGCCCAATGGTTATGTAGGCAAACTGGTAAATGATCATTTAATGAAGAACATGTGTTAGGAAATATTTCTCTACAGCAACCACTACTCTCTTAACCTCTTGCAGCTGTAAAGGTTCTATTTCTTTATTTTTCATAAAACATTAAAAGCCTATGAGGGCAACACGAACAGGCAAGACAATCCCACCGGAGACTACAATTTTCCAAGCAGAGAGCTGAGGAGAAACCAAAATACAGGCAGTTGCTAAGAGGGTTGCCTGTTGTTCTCCCAATTACATTAGAGAGTAAAATGCAACATATGTCTTCCTCAGCCCTCCCTCCACATGGCTAACGCTTTGGGGCATGCATCCAGGTGCTGTCTCAACAAAAAGCACCGTATGCCAGGAGGTTTTGTTTCCTTTGGAAAGTATAATGCTCGTGCTTTCTTTTTTGCCTTTTTTTTTTTTTTGCATTTTTTTTTTCCAGAGGAACAATTATCTGGCTTCATATTTATGGAGGCTGGAGAAGAGAGCTGCAGCTTTGCAGCAGAGCTTTTGTTTGTCGTCAGTCGTCCCTCACCCTCAAACATAACTGCCAGTCCATCACCCTCCCACCCCCTTCTCGGGGGTGCATATATGCATGCTGATGCTGCCACCTTCGTCCCTCCACTCCCCTTCCCCAGACTAAATTCTGGGTGACCCTGTGTGTGTCAGATGTCCATGATGTACACCGACGCTGATGTCGTTTACAGTGTCATGGCATGGAGACTTCCTGGGAGCTGAACTTTCTTCATGTGACAGCTGAGAGGTGTTTGTACAGTGCAGATGTTGGGCTGTATTTAGGTACAGCGTGTGCATGACCTGGGGCCTGTGTCTCTGCTCGATTACCAAAAATTGTGCGGGTGGTGTGCTGCCAGAAGGCTCCCGCGGGTCCCATTGCACCCAGCTGCTGAGCAAGAGCCCGAGATGCAGTGGTATGGGCTTTGGGCGTGCTGAGTATGGGTAGCCTGTTGCTAAGCCAAAAGCCTAACTCTGAATGTCCTCTCCTTCCTCTCCTTAATGCAGGGGTTGGCACATCTTCATGCCCACCATGTGATTCACCGGGATATCAAAGGGCAAAATGTTTTGTTAACAGAGAACGCAGAAGTGAAACTCGGTAAGTAGACGCGCACGTACACTTCCTCATTCATTCAGCCTTTGTTTTCTGATGTTCCCAAACTGATTTTATCCTCCAAGAGCCCTGCGACATGTTCTGTAGCATGTGCACGCTGTCACTGCTCCCATGTGAATCGAGGCCCTGCACGTATTTCCTCCTGCTTTGGGAGGATGGCATGCATTTCATTAGAAGATGTTGGCTTTCATGCCGGAGTCAGCAAGGGGACTTTTTTTTGCCCCCCACCGAGCAGCGCGTGACTTGAGTTGGTTCTGATTCCCTTTATTCTGGACTCAGGAAGTGACGGGAGTCACTCTTTTATTTGGCTTTAATTAAAATAGCACCTGCTGTGCAGATTCTGGACACAAAACTACGATCTGGACGGCACACTCGAGGGAGCTGTGGCATCAAGTTCAAAATGTAGTTCCAGCTCTGGCATGCCTGCCGAAAACCATGCTCATCCCTGGCCTCTTCTCTCCCTTCCAAGTGGACAAACTCTTTTTTTCCTTCCCTCTAATCTGTCTCTTCCAGTTATTGCACACTTTAACCTTCTGTGTTTGTATCACGCTACATTCACCACCTTTTTTTGGTTAAATATAGAGCCATGCTGAAGCCCTCCCACCCAGCCCACATCCCTTCTGTTTTGCATTACACCTTCCTGCAGCACGAGGCATGGGAAGATGTCCCGGCTGCTGGAGGAGGAAGCTCTCAAGAGAGCTTTCCTCCTTTTGGTCCGAAGTGGAGCATGGTAGCTCCCAAACCATTGCTCCCACCAAGCTCATCTACACCAGTTCGTCAGCATCACTCAGATGATGGATGCAGTGAAGCTGACACAGCCCTCCTAGAGCAGTTGCAGTTACTGGTATAGAAAGGCATATGTCACTGTTGTGAGCGGGAGAACTGAAGGGAGGACAACACCCTTGTAATGTAATTGCCCTGTAATGGAATAGGCATCTCTTTTGCAACCTGTGTGCGTATGTGCTCAAAGTTGGCACATCTTGAATAATCCTCATCTTTTGCTCCTATGGACGCATCTGCTCTGTGCATTAGAGCAGAGAGCAATTTGCTGAGCAACAGATTATTGTTGCTGTCTGATTTTAGAGCAGTAGACAGCTGAAAAGGCGACATGTTTGCGCATGTGGTTTTCCCATAGCATAAGAGGTACCTTTGGGAAGCAACTCCCTGTCTATAAGCAAGGGTGCTTGGCTTCACCATTTGGGAAGGATATAGCCCTTCCTCAACCTCCCAGGCAGTATTTTTGCAGGTGTACGCTCCCTTCTGTACAGGCAGGCCGGTGAGAGGTGCAGGAGAAGTGGTTTTATGCTGCCGTGTCTCTTGATGCTTGTGGCCCAAGCCCGTTGCATGTGAACCACGAGGGCCCGGCTGCCTCAGTATTAATCATCATATTTCTCCTCAACATGGTCCTCCCACGTGGAACATTGACAGGGTTTTATTTCCAAATCACTTTAAAGAAGTAATCACTGCATTATTTTTCCCCTCTTACTTTATTTTACTCTTTTCCCACCCGCAGTGGATTTCGGTGTGAGCGCTCAGCTGGACAGGACAGTTGGCAGGAGAAACACTTTTATTGGAACTCCATACTGGATGGCTCCAGAAGTTATTGCCTGTGATGAAAATCCAGATGCTACGTATGATTACAGAGTAAGAGACTCCTGTTCACAGAAAAAAAACACCCCAACATACAAAAACCCTTACACTTGCAGTATGAACGTCCATGAACGATGGCAGTTTTTGAGACTTCTTATGTTTTGTAGGAGTAATATTATTTTGTGTAGGTACATTCTTATTACAGGAGTACAAGGTGTGGGTCACTGCCAAATTGTGACCTTAAACAGTTGCTGTTACTTGTATTATCATAGCTTCGAGACATAAGAAGTAGGACTTCAGTGTGCTGTCGGTGCTCAGAGAAGGCAAAAAAGAGTTTAACTGGAAACGCTCGTGTTCTCAATTTGTATAATGATTGTACTTTAAATTGTGTTAGACTATGTCCCGGTTATTGTAGTAACCCAGAACAATGCATTTTAGGTGTTGCCTTAAATAGAACCACCGTCTGGAGAGCCAGTGAAGTACAGAAGGAGCTCTTTAAACCATGCCTATTCCCGATGTCAAGATACATATACTTGTTGATAAAAATTTACCGAACACAACATTTCTCAACAAAAATAATTTTTTACATAGTTTGCTGTAAACCAAAGATTTAATTACTGCAAAACTACCCTTAAGAATATTATGTATGTGTATTTAAAGTTAGATTTCTCTAGTGAAAGCATCCTGTAATCTTAAAAGTTGTTCTCAGCTTGCTTTAATGAAAGCACAAGGAAAGAAAAAATGTGAAAATGTGCTTTTTAAAAAATCTTCACTTACCCTAATGTAGTTGTTCCGACTTTTAACCAAGAAGGGCAACAAAGATATCAGAAAACCTGTGATTAAGGCCTTACAATGAATTTTAGAGCCGAATATCAATTATATCAATTTGCTGAGATTGATAGTGGTGTTATCTACCAGTATGTTTGTGTATGTCTACATCTATTTAAAAAACCCAGATTATTTGAATTGGTGGTTTTGTACCTTTTGACTAAGATTGATCAGATTGATCCTATTTCTCGTGATTTAATTGCTTTTTACATCCATCAGCTCATTGTACTAAAGGTGTAATGCTTTATATCTTTGCAGATGGAGTTATTAGGAAGGAAGGGTGGCTATTAAGTGATCTAATAAAGGACAAAAACTCTCTGCAATATTTGTTAATGCAGTAGTGATGTGAAAAATAACTCTTTCTGCCTCTGAAGACACCTGTTTATGGTTCCTGGTGGAGGCCGTAGAGCTCTCTCCCCCAGAAAATTCATGGTTGAAAGATTTTGTAAGATTGTGAGGCTGTGCAGTTTAGCTTAAATGGCTGGATTGGACCAAGAGAAAAGATTGCTTTGCTGGGTCTGAAAAGGCAATCGTTAGAAGGGCTTCTCTGGTTGTAGTACAAGAAGAGCTTATTTGCTCATTAGTTTTGACTAATTTTTTTTAAAAAGTCATTATTGTGACCAGAAACCAAGACTGCTTTGCTCAAGAGCAGCTCTCTTTCAGCAGCCTCCTCCAGTGTTTTGCCACTTAAGCTGCAGCAGTCTCTGGAATTGGTTCCTCGCTAGGACGCTTCCAGCTCCTGACTCTCGCCCAGGCTCTCCCTAGTCAGGGGCACTGGCCAGAGCGGCTCCCACTGAAGGACTCTTGTTCCATACAGTTTCAAGCAAAGCTAAGATGGTAGGGAAGGAACATTTGCTTTTGCTCCAAGCAATGTATGCAGCAGAGGCTTCTTGAAAGTTTAGCAGTGATGGCTATTTCCCTAGATAAAACTATTATTTGATTACTGGGACTAGAAAAAAGTTCAGGACTGGGTATATTTCACTAATCTGTATTTGTTTGTTTATTGTCTGGTTTAGACACTGAAAAAGACCTGCCAGGTTTGGGTTTTTTTACCCTGCAGTCATACCTCCATCTCTTGTTTGGGGGAATGGGTACAGCATTTTCTGTGAATCTACTCTAGGGAAATGTTCGGTCCTTTGTAAACAAGGATTGAAAGTTGTTGTTTCATAGACTTAGCTTTGGGGCCAATGTATTTTTCATTGTCCTAATGTGAATATGGTTTTGTGTGTTATTAGAAAGGGTTGTTTGCATACTCTGTATGAATACGTGCGTGCATTTATGTATATATATGTATTATATGACAAGTAGGATTTTATGATACTGTTACAAAAAAAAAGTAGCTTATATTATTTAAATAGCCTTGATATTTGGTTTCAGTCTCACCTACAGGGCCTCTGTAAATAGTACTGTCTTACTGTCTGAATGGGTAAATCCACCTACTAACATATGGTCTCTCTCTTTTTATGCAGAGTGACCTTTGGTCATGCGGCATTACAGCCATAGAGATGGCAGAAGGAGCTCCCCGTAAGTGATACATGTGCTTCTCCAGTGGGCTGATTAAGACTGAAACGTATACTTGGGAGATGCTGGTTGTAATCTAAGCCTAGTTTTGAGGTTTCTGAAAGTATCCTCATGTTATTTCTGTTCTCTTTGGTTTTGCCTGCCCTATAAATATAAAATCCCATAAATAGCAATGCTTTTGATAAAGATAGGATTGTGTTTAAGCACTACAGTGCAGACTGCAGTAATTTAATTTCTATAGCAGGAATATTTGGAAGCTAATCGAGCAGCAGACTTCCTTCCTATGGGTAGTATATTGTGTTTTGGAGTTGTGTCCCAATTTGTGTATGGCCTGGCCTGGGATGCTGAAACCTCAACCGGGGAGAGGTGCAGTGGGGCCTCGAGAAATCTGACCTTGATGAAAAAAGCGTCTGTAGCAATTATTTTTGTGTCGGCTTTCCGTCAGTCTGGGTAATGCTAACATTGCTTCTCCTTTTGTTTCCCCTCATTGGTGGGCGGTGTTGATCTTCCTTAGCAGTGGCATGACTTAAACTGTAAATCCGTTTTCAGCTCAGAATATTGAACTTAATGCTCCCTGCTTGAGAATGCTCATCAGTTGATATGGGTATTTTTGAGACAGAAACCTGGAAACCAAAAACGCACAGCTTTTTTATATCTTATTTTCCCCTCACATATTTATTCTTTTTGAATATCAAGGCAGACAGCATATATGTGCGAGGAAGACAGGATTTAAAAAGAAAAGAAATTAGGCATGATGTTTTGGCTTTCAATGGTAATTTTTGTGAAAATCCTTATTGAACTAGCAAATGTGCTTACCCCCAACCCCAACTGGAGCTCTGTATTTAAAAAATAACAGCCTAAGGTACCTAAGAGTGAGTTATTTTTTTTACATGTAAACAACCACCACACCACAGCCCAGCTTGGAAGTTCTGTCTTTGAAATAATCTGTTGAAATGAAGTATTGATATTTTCCTAGCTAAAAAATGGTCATTTCATAATAGCCGCTGCCTGATTTTTTTGTTGTTGTTGTTAATGTAAAATTTATAAGTCGAAGAACAACGCTCTTGTTTTGATTCATGTTTTAAGAGGTCTTATGGTTTGGTTTTGTTTTTTTTTTTTCTTCCTAATTGCACATTTGCATGAATGCCTGTGTGAGAGCTGCTCCCAGGACACCTCAGCCAGCGCTGTATTAACAGCGTTTGAGCTACCACTTGACCTCCTTTTTGCTGTACCTTTTTGCTCAGTGCATTGGGTTGCCTGGGTGGCTCTCAATTAAAAGCGGTCTCTGTGGGTTTTGTAAGCCTGGAATTAGACAATAATATTTTTTCATTTCCAAACCGAAGCAGAGCTTAGCCTCTCTTTTTGTAAAAGCACAAGAGGGGTATTTGAGCAGTAAGCAAAGATCCAATGTAAATGCTGAACAGCTCTTGCCTTGCTCCGTCCCCTGGCATGTGGGCTCTGCCTCCTCCTTCAGCGATGGCAGAAGGGTCCATCTCTAAGCTTGGTGGTCTGATGGGATCCACAGGCATCCAAGGGCCTTTTCTGCTGAGGTTGTGGTCCCTTATTTCTGCATCCAGAGTCCTCTTCACATCAGTCTGTTTCTCCTGAATTTCTGCTGTGTTGAAAACGTTAGCTCTTACTGCAGCGATCATTCAGGCTGAGACTGATGGTGCAAGACGTCAACCATAGGACGATGGTAAAAACAGAGGATTTGCTTCTAATATCCTTTTTTGGACAGCCTCCCTCCCAGCTCTCATTTCCCTCCGTTGGCTTTGCCGTGGTGCTTTTGCTCCAGAGCAGGAGGAAAATCTGTCCTTAATGGACTCCCACTAAGTGTTCGCCAAAACCAAGTGTACTTCTTTTGACAAAAGCCGTAGGTTTGCATTTTGGTTCCGCAGGGAATCCTTTTTTCGATACAGACCCTCTCATGCTTCAAAAACATCAGGCCTTGGCATAGAGAAAAGCTCCAAGTTGGGAGGAAAAAAAAAAAAGAAGCATCCTACCTTAGTTGCCTGCATAGTGGGAGAGGAGGGCAGGTGGAGCGAAGTTTGTTTGAAACAGTAACTGTGTCATTCTTCCCTTCTGCCATCATCTTCTCCCAATATTTTATTGACTGGAACATAAGTTATATGACATGGGGCTGGAGCAGGGCTGCGCGCAGATGTTCCCATCGTGGTTGAGTCTGAAGGTTAATGAATGCCTTGATCTCTTTCTCTTTTTGGGGCCACCCTTGGCACATTGAGCTGTGGAATTGTTGTCATTTCAGGCTAATTCCATTTAGTTGTGTTGCTGTCTGCATCTGCTGCATGTGCAGTCGGGAGGGTGGGAATGGTTGGGGAAGCTGAAGCGGCGATATTGACAGAGAGCAACTAAGCCAACACATGTATGTTCCTGTTGGGTTTTGTTTTCTTTCCTTCAGCGCTTTGTGACATGCATCCCATGAGGGCACTCTTTCTGATACCCAGGAACCCTCCCCCACGGTTAAAATCCAAGAAATGGTATGTATTAGTTGTATCTTGTTTGTAGCCCTTTTTGTAGCCTGATGCTTTCTTGTGTCTCATCACATGCTGTTTTGTTACCGCTTCCACAGAACTGTAAAGCAATTTAAGTTAGCAAAACTCACTCTGTTGTTATCTTCTGTGCCACTGAATCAAAGTATGAAATAAAAAGTGTGCGTTGTTTATTTAGTTCTCTTTGTCCCAGAGAAGTTTTATCTTGAATTGTGTGAAAATAAAAAACAAGCTTTTTTTCTTATAAAGCAGCATCTGTATTAAGGTGACAAATGGATCCATATTTTAAAAAATAAACTCCCGCAGCACTCTTAATATGCAGTATGTTTTCTCAGATGTATCATAACACAGAAACAGAACAGTACTATAGTGTTCTAGTTGCTAAGTTGAAAGGAGCTATTAAAACTAATGAAGGCTTTTACTATAATTATTGTAAACGATTGGAATTGAGTGTGCACTTCTTGCCAGCTGAGAAGAATCCATTAGTATTGGAGGATTTCCTCTCAGTTACTGGTTACAACTGGCACATATGAAGCAAAAATACTCTCTAGAAAGAGGTTTCATATAGATTGAATGTGATCAAAGGATGCTGTGATCCTGTCAAAATAATGAAGTGATTTGACTGCCTATTCAATGTCACTGTAATATAAGCTTGGCCTGCTTGCTGGGTTTGGTCTTTGCCTGGATTGACTTATTTATGCACTTGTACTGTCAAGGCATCCCTCTCCCTCTCTAATACTTGCTTTCTGCATGTTAAAGGAATAGAGGTGCATATATAGTATTTGCATAGGCCTTTCATTGACCTTTTTATTTAGAATAATAACACTTAAGGCATGAGGAATTAAAAAAAAACCAACACAAAAAACAGCAAAGTTACCTTGAATTCAGCCTCTTCGATTACAGTAGGAAAGTGAAGCGATGGATGGAAACCGTTGTCATTTTTACGCTTAACTGTGTAGTGGAGGTGTTTGCCACCCAAGCACGGGGACAGGTTGAGAGCACCTAGCAATCAAAAAGTGGCGCTGGCCAAAGCCAGAGCTGCTGTGACTCAGTTGTTTTGATAGTGTGCTCAGTAGCAGGTTATGAGAAAATAGGCCAAATGATGAAAAATCCGGTTTTGAATATTTCCATTATTGGCATTTTGCAAGGCTGCTTGTTCGGTGCCTTCTCTCTGGAGAGGTCCTCTTTCAGGTGTTCAAATGAAGTGCAAATTTAGGAAGGTGGTGCTCCAGCTTAGCTAACTCCCATAGCCTGTCACTTCATGTGGTGTGCAGGAGGAGCTCAGTTCAGTTCATGCCCTTAAATTGTGTCAGTGAGAATTTGACCCCAAGTGCCTGTGTTGAACATACAGCCCTGTTCGACACCTGCCCGTTGTTCTACGAGGATTTTTTTTGTGTGTGGCTCTTCAGGTAAAAAAGAAAATAATCTTAAATTCTCGCAGACCTATTTCAGGGAGCCCAGGTGCATACAAAAGCAGTGCGGTGCTGCTTCTGTTGGGAATGTTGGCTGCAGTTCTTGCAGCTTTTGGTACGGCTGTTCTGAAGCAGACGTGCCCTTAGATAGCATGGGCAGGTGGAGACACACCAGAGCTGCCCTGCCTGTGCTCCAAGCAAGCTGGATGCTACCCAGCTCTGGTCCAGAAGTAGCAGAGCTGGGTTTGCATGATTTGCGTTCACTAATAGATCCTGCCTTTCAGAGCAATTATGCCTGTGAAAGAGGGCACATTACTGTGAGGTTGTGCCTAAGCACTGCAGGTATGTTGGTACTGTCCTGTGTCCATCCAGCCCTGTGTCCATCCAGCCCAGTGCTCAGCTGGAGCATGCTAAGCTCTGTTTAGGAGGCACATTTGCAGACAGCACCTGTACCATCCTCTGGGATGTGATGCTTTTTGAGGAAAGGAATTAGACTTTGAGGAAGAACAGAAAAAATGTTTGAGTTAAGTTTTACCTGTGATCTTGTTTTGGTTTTTTTTCCCCTCTCTGCTTTCTCAGGTCAAAAAAGTTTTTCAGCTTTATAGAAGGTTGTCTAGTGAAGAATTACATGCAGCGACCTTCTACAGAACAACTCTTGAAACATCCCTTTATACGTGACCAACCGAATGAAAGGCAAGTCCGAATCCAGCTTAAGGACCATATAGACAGGACCAGGAAGAAGAGAGGAGAGAAAGGTATGCAGCTTCTAAAAATCAAGTATTGCAGCTTGTTAAAAATACATATTTTTGTCCTGCTTTGCATTCTAAATCCCCACCCCTAGAAAAGGTCCAAACACCTGAAACCCTTGAAAGGTTCTTTTTTAATTCATGTTTTGACTATCAGCAGGCTTCTAGGTTTTTTTTCTGTCCTCTACAGTGAAAGTATCAATTTCAAGTCTTATTTTCAGATAAGTTAAATTTACTCGCTTCTGGGCCGCTGCCTCTTCCATACAAATGTTAAACAGGATTTTGGAGGATATTGGCATATATATATGCCTTTCCCTTTTTTGGTCTGTGGTAGGTTCATTCCTGGAATGGTGCCATAAATCAGGCTCGCAGGAAATAACCCATCACAAGAGCTATGAAGCAAATGTCTTGAGCAGCCTGTTCTCTTTATTCAGGTGGTGCTGAGGTTCTCCAGGTGTCTTATCTTACATATAAAACCTGGTGTCATTCGGGAAATTTGCTGAAAGTCTGCTGCAAAGCACTGTTCCGCTTTGCAAGTGTGGGAAGATGGGCTTGTATATGTAGAAATGAGTTCTAGGGTCTGTGATAGATCTTCTCACTGAAGAGGATAAGAACATGTTCAGTAAGGCGCTACTGCAACTCCCCGCTGTCCTAAAATTAAAGATAAGCACTATCTAGGCCTTTGTTTCTTTCCCATTAGATGAAACAGAGTACGAATATAGTGGAAGTGAGGAAGAAGAGGAGGAAGTGCCTGAACAAGAAGGAGAGCCAAGGTAATAATTGCTTTTGGGAGGGCTTTGGGTAGTCCATGCCAAGTAAGTCTAAAGGTCTGTGACTATAAATCAGGAGCATGCTAAATTTCTGTCTCTTATTAAGTTCACGCACAAGCCACACAAACCACCCAAAGGGTTTCAGTATCTATTCTCTGACTGCTAAAGGTTTTAGAGTTCCCTCTCATGCGGCTTAGAGCCAGCAATCTCTGGATGGAGGGAGATTTATGGCAAATATGATTGGTCAGGGGCTCCACAATGTCAGACCTGGCCCTTATTTTGCTTGGCCTCATTTCACGCCTTGCACTGAGAGGGTGTATTTGACATGCATCCAGTGTCTTTGCTCCGAAAGAAACAAGATTAAAATTTAACATCATACTATATTTTATTAATGTTCCCCTGCTTTGGAAAAGGTATTTAATGGCCCATCAGGCTTTATGGTACGGGAGGCTTTAACTTCCTCTTGTTGCAGTTCCATTGTCAATGTGCCTGGAGAATCAACCCTCCGACGTGATTTCCTGAGACTACAGCAGGAAAACAAGGAACGGTCCGAGGCCCTTCGGAGACAGCAGCTGCTGCAGGAGCAGCAGCTCCGCGAGCAGGAGGAGTACAAGAGGCAGCTGCTGGCAGAGAGGCAGAAGCGCATCGAGCAGCAGAAGGAGCAAAGGAGGCGGCTAGAAGAGGTAGAGACAGGAGGCTGGAGCTTGGGGGACAAAACAGCCCCTCTTCTGTTTCTGTTTCCCATTCCCATATCCATTTAAAAGGAGTTCCCTGTAGCCCCAGCACATCTCAGGAAAGAAAACAACGTTTGCAAGTCCACTGGCAAACGTAGAGCAAAGCACTTAAATCCATGTCTGGCTACTTGAGTATGAGCTGTCTTCCAAAGCATTTGAATATCCAGCAGCTCCTATGGAGGCAACAGGAGCCAAAGCTGGGTTGTTTGAAGGTATATGGGGGGAGGCTGTGTCTTGGTCTCTGTTCCAAAGAAGAGGCAACATGTCTAGACTTTAGGTAGCTGTAGAGAAGGGGAGACATTAATTATTCCCAGATGGATTTTTTTCCTCAAGATTACTTTTTTTGGGGCCATGACATGCTTCAAATTTCCCTTTAAAGCTTTCTCAAACATCTGTGTTTGGCACTCATTCATGGTAGGTAGAAGCCCATTTTTTTTATGTATTACTCTCTCATGCATAGTAGCATGATGACTAAAAGCCTCCTAGATTTATAAATATGATATATAAATCAGTGTTAAAATTATATTTTTGCAAAAATTACAAATATGCAAATCATACTTTTGTGATATGGGAAGTATGCAATTTGCATACACTACCTGAAGATAAAAGAAAATGAATGTACATGTACAATATTGTTCTGTCATACTTTTGACTCCTAAAATCTTGTGTGCGTTTATATGTATGTAGATGGGATATGCTGTGTGAGCTTCAGAGGTAGGAGGATTTCAAAACAGTTCTTCAGGCCAGAGCTGGATATGACACAGAGCTGAAGTGAAACCAATCCTCTGGCTCCTTAGGAAGTGCAGGGTCAAATTCCAGTCATCCTTAAATGACCTCTCGCTTGAGTCACTGTTTCAACTGTTCACTTAGCAGTGATGGAAAAACTACACCCAGTCTGGTTTTCCAAATCCTGGTAATGTTTAACGAGGGCGCAACCAGGACCAAATGTTGATTTGCATCCCATGATGCGTTGACATAACAAATAATACAAAATTCCAAATGGCTTTCCAGGTCACATTATGCTCCTTATCCCTCTTTTTCAACGTGCAAGTGAGTTTAGTGCTGCTGTAAGGAGGGATTGGTAGCAAAGACTCAGCCACGCATGAAGCCAGGAAGAAGGGACAAGGGGGAGGCATATAAACTCCATTTCTCTTCTGTTTCTTCCCCACCCTTCTGAGATTGCCAATATAAACGTCGTAGCTCTTCCAACTGTTTTTAGACTCCGGCTCTATAGTGATTTTGCGGGGGAAGCACATAATAAAAAGAGGCTAGGAAAATATGGAAATAAAATGTTTTATTGATATTGTCAAAGGTGGACAAAAGTTGAGGTACTGCTTAGCCTCTAAAATTTTTCTTAGTATGGTAGTGAATGAATTCTTTTAAACGCCCCTTTAATCTCTAAGGTTCTGCAGGCAGCACTTTTTTGGTGAGGAAGGGGGTTACGATTAAATTATCTAGGTCGTTTAACTTTAGTAATCAGTGCAACCTTTAAAATCTGGAATTTCTTTTTATAATGAAGGAGATGCTGCTGCTAGTAATGGAAGCAAAGCAATACACCTCTTTGCTGCACAGGTTGAACTTTTTGGGGGTGTTGCAGAAATCATAATTTAATGAGCAATTAAAAAGAAAAGGCAGTTACCTGAAAGTTATGTTTAATCAGTCCTGCTTTTTAAAATACAAAGCAGAACCAACAACTTCAGCAACCACAAGACGGCATGTAATGTAGGTTGATGTATTACTGAATAAGGTTACACAGTAAACCATGTAAAATTTGTAAGAGAAAAGCTTTTACCGTTTATTGAGTCTATAACCTCAGCCTAGTTCCCTTAGAAACATAAATATGAATGATGAGCTATAAAGGTTTCCTTTTGCAGGTGATGGGGCAGGCATATTGTTCTTAAAGTGAACTAAAAAAAGGGCTCACATTGAGTTTTCAAAAAAACCTACTTAGTTTGTTGGATCTTGTGTTGGAAAAATACATGATCCCAAGTGATTTTTAACAAAACAGCGAAAACAAGCTCTTTAAGATGGGGGAAGGGTGGTAGACACATATTTAGATAAACATCAGTGTTGTGACACAATTGAAGGCCAAAATATTGAAATGTTGTCACTTTGTCCTTAACTCACCCCCCTGTTTTCATGTAGCCAGTAAACAATGCAAAACTTGGTAATAGGAGTTAAGATTAGTGTCAGGCATTGAATCTCTGGGCTTGCATCAGTTTATTGACATTTTTACCAAGTCTTACTTTCTTGTAATTTTTCCTTGTGTAGAGTAAGGTATGTGTGTTGGGGTATACCTGTCTGACGTTCTTCAGGAAGAATTTAACGCAGTAGATAATCTCCCTGGACAAGTTGCTTATTCTCTCCCCGCGCGCGCCCCCCCCCCCCCCCTCCCCCCCCGCTTCCTAAATGAAAATTGAGGGCTTGTTCTTACAATGCTGGCACAGAGCCTAGACAGTTTTGACCGAGACTGCAACAGGAACGGTGTTTAGGACATCTGCCAAAAACTGTAATTCTCAGCAGTATTAGAGGAAAGATTACTTTTTAAAAGGCATATAGGTGACTTCTAAAACTCGTTGTTGCAGGATCCTTATAATTTTTATATTACTTAGGAGATGGAAATGACATGTGGATGACATGTGGTCAAAGTGCAGAAAATTACCTGAAACATTTTGGGAAGGGGATTACTTGTCCTTCCCCCCACCCCCCCTTTAAAAATTGCATAAAGATTAGTTGCATAAATATCAGCTATATGTCATATAAATGTTTAGATGGTTAAAACAAGAAATCTGAGCTCTTCCAGGCTGTTCTAACATGGGTCTTATCTTTCTGTTCAGCAGCAACGTGGAGACACCAGTGCTCAGTGTGACTGGTATGGAAAGGCATTTGAATTTGTACTTTGCAAAACTGAGTCTGGTTTGGGAAATTCAGAATTAGCCATGCTGGAATCCCATTCTATGTGGACCTCCACAGTTCAGGATAACTTCATTAAATGATGTCTCTGTCCCTGGTTATGAGAACCTAAGATGGATGTTTTTGAAGTGGTAGGTTATAGCTCCGTTGGCAAGTAGTACAGTCCAGTAGAAACAGATTTATGGAGCACAATAATTAAAGTGCTGAGGACCCAAAGACTTCACTCCATGTGTTTGAAGACAGGAGGAGTTCCTTTGGATTAGCTGAGGTCTAGACTGCGTGCCTGCTTGTGGTTGGGGTGCATCTGCCTTTTTAATTTCATCCAAAAGGAGTGGTTGGCACTCCAAGACATCTTCAAAATATGAAACAAAACCTGGTAAGTGGAGATGATTGGATGATTCACTTCAAAAGAGCACTCCTGATCTGAAGCAAGATGCTAATGTAGGTGTACCTGCAGGCGATTTTTGCCAGGGCTTTGTTTCTTTTACAGAAGGGGAGATTATTCGTATCTACTTAATTTGTATTGCTTGCAGCTTGGATTGGTACTGAGTAAGAAGTTCTACTTCTGCTTTATCTCTAGTGTGGGCAAAGCAGAAGTCTTTTTATTAATCTTTCCAATCCTCTTCCTAAGCTGATACCAGGCTACCTAATTCTTTGTGAAAGAAATTAATAATATATGTATTTATCAACCTTCATCTTAGTATAAGACAGAGTAATAATATTTTATGAATATAAAATTAGAGGATCTATATTTATTTTCAGCATTTCACTGTATGAAGGAGGTCCTGAATTCGTTGGTATACACCAACTGCATGTGTAGTTGCATTGCCCCCTCCTGGTAATTCATGCTCTACTGCATGGTCTTCCAGTTTGGAGATGTTGGGTACCATTATGAGATCATCAATGCATCCTAAAACCGGACAAGGAGCCAGAGTATTGACGCTGTATTTTCTGTATGTTTTTTATTGTTGTTGCGGTAGTAAATGCCAATTTTGTGAAATGCAGAAATTTGAGGCAGTACGGGCTCTGTCAAAATTCTGGTTTGGCATCTCTGAAATTTCTTTGAAGAGTTCCTGCCCTTACCTTCTGGTTAACAGTCAGCTCCTTGAAAATAAGCTTTTCATCTGACGTGCAAAAAAGTTGGTAATACCATATCCAACTAAAAAAGATCTGGATATGCATCCAGAGTTTCAGGGAATCCAGGTCTATATCTGGTATGTATTGGGCATGTACAGGAACAGTGTTTTACGTCAGACCTTTTCTGTAGTGTGTGGTAAGAATTATAATATCTAGCAATCACACTTATTAAATTCAGAAGTTGAAGTTTTAGAAACAGAACACAGTGACCAGGACTTTAGTGTGTCCTTGTGGGAGAGTTGCTACAGGCGGTCAGGAAGGTGACCTTGTGCCGACAGAAAGATGGTAGGAGGTCAGCTAGAGGGCTGCTTCTGAAGCCAGCTTGCGTCAACGACGACTTGCCACCAACCAGCTTCGCCATCGCTTTCACAAGATGTAGACTAGGACCCGAGATGCTTGTCACTGTAGGTTTCCTTTCCCTGGGCTTGTTAAAAGTAAATTCCACTTCGTCAGCAGCCAGTAGTTTGATGCTCAGGTTTCGAAGGCCATGTGCAAAGGGAGCGAAACCTTTCTCTTATGGCTAGGGCTGGGAATAAGCGGATCGTGCCGGGGTGTTTCTGCAGGTTCTTGTGGTGCTGGGTGTCTCCCTTCCCACCCGCCTGGCGAGATGCTGAAGTGGTGTCTGATGGGAAGGCGGAAACGATGCCGAGAAACACCGTTTCTCTGTGTACTTTGGCACGTAGACAATAGCACATTTGTGCTTTGGAGATTTGACTTAAAAGCACACTGGTGGCAGAGAATCCTTTTTTTTTTCCCCCCTCTTTTGCTGGGTTATAGATATCTACTATCAGTGCTGCGCTAGCAATCTGGCTGTCTTTTAACAGCTGATTTTGTTTATTTCATGATGCCATGGAAAATTTTGTAAATTTCTAACTTATTTTTCTCATATTAAGTTCAGTTATTTATAATTATTGCTGAATACTTCTCCATTGATTCAAGAAGCAATGAATTTGTTTCATCCGAAAGACCTAAGCTCTGCCCATCTTCCTTGCAGTGAGAATGATGCCATCCCAAGATCCACTTAACAATGTCAACACAATATTGTTAAACAGACAGGCTTCATATGTTTAAGAAGTGTTTTGAGTTGATAAATGTGCATATTAACCAGTCAGCAGTGTGCTGTCTCTTGCATCCTCAGGGCAACAGAATTATTGTACTTCACATCTTAGTTTTCTTAAACAAAGAGCCTGTCAGACTTGATTAGCCAAGAGGCCAAGAGGCACCTGAATATATTGCCTTAAATATAGAAACTGTTTGACATAGATGCGTATGTTCAGAAATAAAAGTGCCTGCTTAATCCTTTTACAGTGCTTAAAAAATGAAGGAGGGGAAGCAGTGAAACCTATGAAATGCACCACGTGTCATAGCTGCCTTGCAGCACTTCTGCTATTTTTGTATCTACATTCATTGAAGAGAGCTTGCTTAAGCAAGAGAGAAAAGGCTGGTAGATGCATTTAGTTAGGAGAGGAGATGCAATAGCAAGGCAGCTGTGTTTCTGAGAAGACACAGAAAATGTGGGGGAGAAAAGAGCTTATGTCTTGTGGCACAGGAAGCCGGTAGTGAACTCAGGATGATGCTATGGGCCAGGAAGGAAGACGTCATAGTTACGGAGTGGGTGTGTTTGAACAGTGGTCTTCCAGAAAGCTGCATCTTTCCCAAAACTGCAGCTAGTTACAGAATAGGAAAGCAGCCTGTTTTATTTAAGTAGTACTAATTCTTAACCATCTTTTTTTTCCACAATATTTCTTCTCCACTGTCATGTCAGTATCGATTCCAGAAGATGGAAAAGGCTGTTGAGCTTTCAGTTACTTCATAGTCATGCTCATCCTGTGAAGTAACACAGGGAGTGTAGATTGGCCTTTGCTTGTTCAATTGAGCACAACTATGAAACGCACACCAGCAACTGGATTTGTGAACACAAATAAAAGCTTAGTCTGAGCGCTCTTGCAAGACTATTTGTAGTGCCTTAAGACTGGCAAATCTGTGGCAGCTTTGCTTCAACAGAAATTGGTGATAGTATTAACCTAAATGTGAAAAGGAATAACTAATGTAGGCTTTCATTTTGTTCTTGGGGTTAAATTTGAGTGTGCTTTTTTTAGTTTAGATTTCTTCTATAATTTTTTAGCATATTATAGAAATCTATAATGGAAGTAAATGTTGTGGAGATATTCCCAGTTGATGGTTGAACAGGAGACAGCTGGGTCTTCTGACACTTCGGCAGTTGTGGGAGGCTGCCTGGGATTTCGAGGTAGGTGGAGTAACTGGATGCTTCTGTGGAAGTGCAGGAAGAGTTGGTCACGACTGTATGGGCATTTAAAATGTCTCCTCTGAAGTCATACATGGTGCTCTATAGACATAAATGAGTCAGTTCATGCTTTCTAAAGCTGTTTTCCAGGTTCTTTTCAGACTTGAGCAGACTTATCAGCACCAGTTTGTATTTGGGTCATGTGTGAAGGCTTATCTATGTAAGTGTAAAAGCTTAGCTCAGCTGTTTTTCCTCTTTTACATATAGGTGCTTTTGATGTTCTGGGAGGGGCTGAGGTGCTGTTGGTCAGCCTTCCTTCTCTCTTAGGCAAAGTTTTGGGCAGTGCATTAAATCAACCTTGGTTGTTGGGCCAACACCACCAAATTCTTAGCAGACCATGAACTGTGTTAAGAGAGGAGCTGCTTACTAAAAGCTCAGATAGTCGTCATCTGAGTTTTAGTTGATTCAGTGAGTCTGATAATTCCCTTTGGCAACATTTAGATAATGTGTTGAAGTAAAGAAAATTGTCACTCTGATTAAGATTTGAGTTCAACAGTTGTTCGAAGATTGAGATTTCAGTGTGAGCCTCTCTTGAAGAGCAGCAGGGAGCTTCCACACCTCGGTTGTCAGGAATATGGTATGTGACTTTGTGTGTGTGCATGAAGAAACCAGAGAGAGTAACCAAGGCTGCTTTTAGGGATAGTTGTGTGCTGGGTATGAGTTAGTTTCCTGGTGGAACACTTGCATAAAATGTTTTGTCACTCAGTTGCAGAGCTTGCCAGTCCTGGTAAATCCCTGTCTTCCCAGTAGTAGAAAACAACCCCACCTCTTTCTTTGATAACAACAAAAGTAAAACTTTGTGGTTTCTTTTCCCTTTTTGTAGCAACAAAGAAGAGAACGGGAAGCTCGTAGGCAACAAGAGCGTGAGCAAAGGCGGAGGGAACAGGAAGAAAAGAGACGTCTGGAAGAAATGGAGAGGAGGCGTAAGGAAGAGGAAGAGAGAAGAAGAGCAGAGGAGGAAAAGAGGAGAGTAGAAAGGGAGCAGGTGAGTCCATGATACAGATATATGTGCAATAGGTTTGTTTCTTCTAAATTCTAATTTAATTTTTTAAAAATTAGTAAGCCTAAAGCAGCTTAGAGGCAATGTAACGCTGACCCTTTCATCTTTGTTGTCTCTGACAGCAAACACACTAACATGGATCGCAGGGCTTTATGGAAAATTCTGGCAGCCTCAACATTCTCTCAAAAAAAGAAATCTTGTTGCGATACTCATTCTAAATTCAGCTCATGCCCCTGGGCTTGACTAAAATCCATCAGAATTGGCGAAATCATCACTGGGGCTGAAAATCGTTTCTAGGCTTGTCTTGCTGGATCAGTGGTTCTTGCAGGACACGGCCCTGTTCAGAAGACCTCCCAGACAAGGGCAGCTCTGTTGCGTGTCAGGTTCTGGCACCCAGAATTGGTCAGGGGCTCGTCATAAACTTTGAATATTCTGAATTTGAGATGGAACCTTTGAGCTGCAGAGGGTTTTCCTTCCTAAAACTTAAATATGCCATCTCTCTCTCTTACTCTGTCTATTTAAAATCAGCTCTAATAATGTATGCCAGTTCAGGCAGCAAGCATATCTTAAGTTGTGTCAGTATGCCCTTAATACATTGAAAGTACAGGTGAGAAACCTTTTAAACTGTGAAATTTAGCTGCTGTATTTATGCATGAAATCTGCATGTTTTAAAATCCTTTAAAAACTTTAATCAGGGTGAAAATCAGGGTAATAATTACTGTGCATGTACTGCAAAATTCTGATCCCAAATAAAGGGCCAAAGCTACTGTCCTAGAGGCTGATTGTAAATTTCCCATTAACTTCATGAATGCTGGTTTTGGTCTGATATACCTTAATTTTTTTCTTACATAAAGTCACTGTATTTGAGATCATTGATGATCGTGTTACTGGGGTATTTTATTGTGTTTGTATATATTTCAAAGATTTTTTGAGTCAAAAGGAGAGAAGACTAACCAATAGGAATAAATATATGGAAAATCTCTGATTACAGCACAGCAATTTGCTTTTGGGCAGACACCGGGTATTCCCCCAGCTGCTTTTTAAACTGTTGAAATGCTAATTACGCATAGTGCCAATAATGACAAATGGTTAATTGATGTGGCCAAGCTGAACCACTCTGAATTTTTTTTTTTTTCTTAGAAGACATGCCCCCTCTTAGAATTTTTGTTAACCTGAACTATGGCTCAGCCAATGTGCGTAACAACAGTATAGTGTATCTCATCAGTCTGTCACAAGACTTTCTATAGCTCCCATCACTGTATCACTGATCCATTAATTTCTTTATGCATACACATATGTAAATGTGTGCGTGTGCTTGTGTGTGTGCGCATGCACATGTTACATACTTCCATTAATTGCATGATAGGATGTTACCAGCTTGGGTTTGGTGCTTCAGAGTTTGAGTTTTTCTAGAGGGTCAGGCGAAGCAGCGGGTAAACCTCTCGACCTGTTGAGGCTGCAGGTGAAGAAATGGCTAGATCGCAAGGGCAAGCGAGTTTGGTCTAATATCTGTTTCCTGGTGGATGTTTGTTTGTGTCATAACCATCGCATAATTCAGCAAGGCTGGCAGTGTCTGCTCAGGAGAAGCTTCTGGTGAGGGCGGCAGGGGAGACGGCAGGGCAGGTCCCAACTGCACTTGGCAGAGCCCCTCTCGGGGAGCTTGCTCCAGGTCTGCCTACACTAAGCCTGGCTCTAGCTGTTGCTAACAGTTCATTGCACCAGTGCAACAAACTAATGTTTAATACAACTTGCATGTGACTTTGTGTTGGCTGTGTTGAGTCAGACTTGCTGTGTTTTAACTTCCCAAAACCTTCAAGTGCATTTTGCTGCTTCTTGAAACCACTTCCAAAATACGTAAACGAGCTCTGGCCTGTGCCGGCAACATTTGCAGGAGTCCAAATTTCAGAATGGAAGGGGCCAAAATCCGATGCTCAGGAGGCAGGGCTTCCTAAATGGTTCTGCAGGCACTAATCCATCCTGAAGTGCGTTTCTCGTTAAAGCTGAACTGGGGAAGTAGCGTGTGGTGTTCCACCCAGGGGGTTCTGATGCATTCCTTTTGAATAAATTTATTGCTGGGTAATTTCTATGTGACAGGAGTATATCAGGCGACAGCTAGAAGAGGAGCAGCGGCACTTGGAAATTCTACAGCAGCAGCTGCTCCAGGAGCAGGCCATGTTACTGGTAAAGCACTGTATCTGTTTTGTTCAGTAGCTATAGGATCCATTTCTCCGGCCAGTCCTAGGCTTCCCTCAGTCGGGCACAGCTGCACTGACAGTATGACAACAAAGGAGCTTGATTAAAAGGCCATTTATGCTAGCGTCGTGGGCTGACAGGCACATATGAGAAGTGCTGTATGGTCACACTGCTTTCTGGGCAGTAAGAGGAGGCTTTATGTTAAAGTGGAACAGTTCTGGTGTGGTGGTCGAGTTTCTGAACAGACCTTGGCATTCAGTGAAGAACTAGAGTGCTTATGTTGCAGATCAAAAGCACACATGATATGTAAATCCACCCCGGGATACAATGGCCTAGTGTTGGTCTAAATCATTGTTTTATGAACTTTACACTGGATTTAGTATAAATAACTTTTTTTTTTTTTCCCCCTTTAATAAAAGTCAGTTTTGACATAACTCTCCAATCATGTCAAGCTTAGCGGTACACTCTCAACTTTCCCAACACGAGACACATGTCATATTGGTCTAACGTAGCTCTTGGTTACACTTTAACAATGAAATAAACCAAAAAAAAAAAAAAAAAAAGGCAACAACAACCAGAAAGGTACATTTTTAATGGGATGGATAGGGACACATCCACCATACAGTCAATGTCATATCTTGAATTATTCACGCGTTCTCTCAAAGGAATACAGATGGCGAGAGATGGAGGAACACCGACAGGCGGAGCGACTCCAGCGCCAGTTGCAGCAGGAGCAAGCCTATCTCCTGTCGCTGCAGCATGATCACAGGCGGCAGCAGCAACAGCAACAGCAGCAACAGCAGCAGCAGCAAGAAAGAAATAAACAAAGCTATCATACCCCTGAGCCAAAATCCCACTATGAGCCTGCTGAAAGAGCGCGTGAGGTAAGTCCTGCTTGTGGGCTCAGAATCTGCTACCTGCTCCTCTGCCCCTGCCTGTTGACCTCATCATGACTGTGATTCTGCTATAGTACAGTTGGAGGCCAAAGCGTCGCTCATAAAGGGTAGGCTATTTTAAAAAGTTGGCCGCTGGTTTCCAAACCTGAGGGATACTTCTGAGTACTTCTGCTGCAATCACTGGAGTTCAGAGTTTCGATGTATAAAGAGTGGAAAGAAATTCTGGAAGGCTGCAGACTGAGGGGACCTGATTTTGGAAGCATCATGTCAGCAAGTTAATCTCATTTGCACTTCATCAGACATATTTTCATAGGAAGCATTGGTGCAGTTGGTGATCTGTGTCTCTGGCAAGTACTGGCAATTTGAAATTGGGAGGCAACTGGAAAGCACGAACCTATGAGGGATGCTTGCACACAGCATCTGTTTACACATTTGGTGTTTTAGCCCATGCTGTTGGAAATACCCTTCTCATGAACACAAACCTGAATTTCATTAGTTTCAATTTTGAAGTGTTACGTATTCTCTTCTGAGATCACGTCCTGCTCTTATGAAACTCTGGTGCTGCCTTCTTGGACTTTGGGCACTCGCCAGTCAATCTGAAATCGTCAGAGTGCTGTTTGTTTCAGTGAGTGGTCCCCTGTCTTCACTGGTCCATGGGTAACATGGCTAAGCAAGTAATTGCCTCTTTGATGCGTACTTGGCTCTCTTTCAGCGGTCTTGTTTTTATGTTTCCCTTGAGCACCATACTGCCCACAAACCACCAGACTGGGCAATACTGGTCAAAGCCCTTAATGGCATTCATCACCAGCATGTGGGAACTAGGTAAATACATTTTGGAACAAGAACAAAAAAATCCTTGGGGCTGTTGAACATGATAAAATAACTTTCAGTTCACCTTCGTCCAGTAGCTCTTTTTTGCCTTTGAAGTATTGCTGTTTGGGCTTGGTGAGCACAAACTCATTTTCTTGTAGATGCTATTGTCCAAGTTCTTCATAAACCGTGTTTGTGCTATCTCATCCATTCCTCTGGGTGACTGAAGTATCTGGTATGTCTCTCTCTCCTGGAAGAAGTTCAGACTTGTCTGATGTGTGGTGGTGAAGGCATGGAACCAGCCCTCCTGTCCTTGTTCCTGGCCCGCCTCAGTGAAAGCACAGTGCCAGTCCAGCGCTCCTGTCCAACCTGAAGGCTAGCTTTGGAGGGATGCAGAATCGTCTCTGTTCCTTGTCTCCCATTTTCCTTTCAGAGTTGAAAAGGAGAGAAACTCCTGAAGATCCAAAATATTACATCCTTTAGCAGAACCACTGACTCAGCTGTTTTTCTGTCGTGGTCTTTTTCTTTTCTGATTGCTCTAGCTAGAAGGAGTAAAGTGAAGGCACAGAAGAATTGTGTTGGTAGTCAGATCTTCCCAGAGATTGCTGTGTACGTGTGGTAGCAGTACAGCCATGATATCTTGGTGCCTGGCACCGGGAGCAACACCAGTTCATCATAAAAGCAGGCATTAACTCTAATGTCATTCTTGACATTGGAGTTGGAGAGCGAATAGTCTGTGCCTCATACTTTCAGGTATGCTGCTCTTTGGAGAAAGTCTCCATCTCTGGAGGTGCTGACCATCAGGATGGTAAGCCAAAGTGGGCTAACTTTCCTGTTCTGGCAAAGTCTAATGGGGATTAGGAGTTTTTCCCCTATTCCAGTGGCAATAAGAATATAAGGAAAAGCACTTCTAAGATTGGCTCTGGGAAACGGGGCGGGGGAGGGGGGGTTAGAGCAAGAAATGAGGCTTAATACTGTTTTCTGATCCAGACAGTAAGATGACTGGAACAGGGCCTGTTTCTGTCCAGGGATGCACTGGCTATCTTCTTCCCACCTCTTGCCTGATTTTAAGGACATGTGGCTCATGCCGTTTGTGTGCTTTGTGGAGGAAAACTCCTATCATCTACAGCGAGAGACGTGAAAGCCTGTTCCTTCAGACAGAAAGACTTGGGGCTTTTCCTTGTTCTATTCATAACAAGGAGTCTGGCTTTTAAACTCTAAAGGATGGCTCTGTGAAGTTGAGTATGGTGGTGAAAATGATTGTATGGTGAAAATGCTTGCCTCCATTATTCTTGTATTTCCTAAGACATGGTGTATTTTGTGTAGACCTGGCAGAAGCTTGTCTGCTTGTTCCCATAGGCATTGTTACTGTCCTTAAATTTTGGAAAGCAGAGGCAGGTTGGGTTTGTAAAGCAGCCCAGCTAAGGAGTCCTGGAGACTTGCCTCTGTCTTCTGACATGGATATATGAACAGCCAGTCTCTCCAGACCATCAGTGCTAGGGACCAATTAGGAAACCACCCCAATACTGGTTTTGTGCTCCAGGCACAAGGGTTAAAGCAAATCTTGTGAGTAGAATCTCAACAAATGAAATCAGCCCAAGCTGCCCATTTGATCTTTGTTCAACGCTTTGATAAAATGCTGGGAGTTTAACGTTCCTCAGCGGCAGGTCCCCTGGCAGAAACGCACACGCTGCCCTGATTCCAGCAACAGACCGTCTTAGGAAATGGGAGGATGTTTCCTTTCTGCCTGGAGCCTCCCTCCATCTCTTGCCCTTCCTACCTCTCGCTTTGTTCACAATGCTGCAGCCTTGGAAGGGGCCATGTTTCTGCATGGGGACCTCACTTGATGTTCTTTTGAGGACTGAGCACTTTCTGACTTAGTCTTCCCCTCAACAAGTTCTTGAGGTTAGTGTACGATCACTGGTGCACCTCCCTGAGAACCAGAAACAAGCTGGTGGGGCTGTTCTCTGCAGCCTGTGAGGTCATGTTGGGACTATCTGATAAAAGAGAGGATGACCAGTCCTACAATTTCTTACCTAAAACCGAACAGCCTCCAGTATTACCGGATAGAGAAGCATATCCTATCTCTTCTTGAATTGCCAAAGAGACAAGCACAGGAAAGCAGATAATCAAATAACATTGGTTGAGTAAGGTAGGTAACTACAGTAAGGGACAGCAATGGGAAAAGTACTTTTATATTGTAAAGTTGTTTCTGTTTTCATATATCCTTTGTACTGTCTGTGAGGAAAATATTGATGGATAGTAACTAGCCTAGGCAGAAAGAAGGCCCATAATGGTCTTTCATTGTATCACTTCACATCTTACTGCCTGCTGTATCCTCTCTTCCTAGTACAGATTTTCCAAATTGGCATACTTGCCACTTTGGTGTAGTTCACTCTGTGTTTTACAGTGCTGGTGAAAGCAGTAAGGAAAAAATCCTTCCAAGCCCCAAATGTATTTGGTTTCTTTATGGTAAAGGAAAGGTGGTACTCACCTTCATATTTCTACTGTAAGTTGGTTTTATTGACTCCAGGCTTAACCTCCATTTATTTTGTCTTAGGTGGAGGAGAGATTTAGAAAAACTAATCAGGGTTCCCCTGAAGCACAGTCTAAGCAGATGGGCAAAGTGTTGGAGCCACCAGTGCCTTCAAGATCAGAGTCCTTTTCCAATGGAAACTCAGAACCTGCTCAGCCTGCCCTGCAGAGGCCGATGGAGCCCCAGGTAAGTGCCCAGGAAAATCTTTGTGAGCCTGGAGGAAATTCAGAAGTCCCAACATGTTTCCTTCAAATTTGCAGATCTTGGCACTTAGAAAGTCTTATGTAAAGGGTAGCACTGTTATACAAAGCAGCTTATTCAGTAGATTTGCTCTTCATCTATTTTTGCTTATTTTATTGATAAACTGATATGTGGTTTTGGTGGTGTTTGTTTTGGTTTGGTTTTTTTTTTTTTTAATATTAGAGCTAGAGGAGAACTGTTGCATTCCTTTATTATCTGTGCAAGAGTGGAATGGTGAGCTAAACACTGGTGACAGTTGCAGTACACTTTTATAATTCTCAATTTGATCTGTGCAAGATATTTACTACCAAAAAGGATGCTCAGGAAAGAAGTGAGCTTGTTTGGTTTTTTTAATTCTTGCAGAAAAAGCTAACTAAACAAGTGGCTTTTAATAGTAAGAGCACTGCTTCAAAGAGGTTTACAAAACATGACTAAGAAAAGCAAGTTTGTTGTCAGTAGGCTTACAGTTGCTAAGTAGAGCTCTGTACCACCCCTGGAAAATCAAAAAGAGGTTGAAACCATTGAGCTGCGTGGCTGCCATCATTCTGTTGTTTTCTAATGAAGAGCCTCTGAATCTTGGTATCCGTATCTCATAGGAATTACAGCATGAATTAAAAAAGTAACCTTTGTCTAAAACTTAGACATAGCCCATAAATTCTGAGTGATTTAGATATGCTAAATTAAACAGTGTAGTTCTGTATACAGTTCCTCTGTTTCCATGCAGAATTTTCTTCTCCCAAATTAAGTCTGTTGATGACAGTGCAAGCTAAAACCGTCCCTGATTGTGAGTAGGTATTGCAACTCTTTTGGGCAACAGGAGAATTTGAACAGACGGGAGAGTGGGAGAAATCAGGCCAGAACTTAATCTCTTACTCATTAATTCCTGGCTTTTATTCAAACCTCTATGACTATTTCAAAATATTGGACTTGTATCTTCATGCTTTCTGTGCCAGTTAGTTTTAAAGTCTGGGTCTTCCACTCATATTAAGGATAATTGGGCTCTTCAACAGCTGTGTGTATTAAAATTGAGGAAATAATAATAATCTAAAAACAAATACAACCAGCCTACTGAAACTGGAGTTGAAAGCAAAATTTTGCTTAATTATTAGGTGTGAAAATGGTGTGTTCCTCAGTTATGACCTTTCCTCCTCCTTAATTTCAGAAATTAACTCTGAACCGCAGGTTTGTGCACAAGGAGGGAGTAGGCTGAAGGGTCAATATGGATTTAAATGGAAATCCCAATGGAGCTCTAACTCTGGAGTCACTGTTGTGCCTTCTTAGAATGTGTAATTGAATATGCGTGTGTGTACATGTGTGCTTAGTTTGTGTATAAATATGTATATATGTACAGTATATGGTACATATATGATGTAAGTATAATATGCATTGTACATATGTATACTATATACAATATATATTATGGAGTTTTTATATATATTGCAATGAATGTAAAGGAATAAAGGCTTTTGTGTTATGGTCTTTCTCCAAAAGTTTGGAACTGTATCTAGTTCCTAAATTTGTTAGGTAACGTAAATGTGTGTCGGTTTGCACATTTTACAGCATTCTTTAATTTTGTACATTTCTTCAATTGGATATCTGCTTCAAATTTCCCAACCCACCAGTGCTTCCATGAGACCTGACCAAAGCCCACTGAAGACTGGGGAATGGCAGGCGACTTCTGTCTTGAGTGGCCTTTGGACTCAGGCTCATGGTGCAGATATTAAGTCCCCTTTTCTTCTCAGCACCAGTGTATGTGTATGTGGAGAGCGTATCTCACAAAAAATGCATATGTGCTATATTTTCAGTCTGTTATGTTCTTTGGGCGCTTGCCTTGCTTTTAAGTGCATTGATTCCACCCCACGCTTACCTAATGCCATAACCAATTTGTCTCTGCCTGCCCCACCTGCCTTTATTCTGTGTTAATTGGAAAGCCAGTTATACTGAGCGCATTGAATGTTTTATGTTTTGTTTTCTTGTAAGGTACAGTGGTCCCATCTGGCATCTCTCAAGAACAATGTTTCCCCTGTCTCGCGATCCCATTCCTTCAGTGACCCTTCTCCCAAATTTGCTCATCACCATCTTCGTTCCCAGGACCCATATCCACCTTCACGCAGTGAAGTGCTAAATCAGAGTTCTGACTCTAAGTCGGAGGTACCCGACCCCACCCAAAAGGCTTGGGCTAGATCAGACAGTGACGAGGTGCCTCCAAGGGTAAGGAGTAGAAAGACAGATGTGTGCTATTTTTTTTTTTATTATTAATTATTATTTTTTTAAGGATGTGATACCCTGGGCACTGGGAAGACCGTGCCTTTGTGCCAGCATTGGTAACAGTATTTTAGACGGCAGATTGTAATAGAGGTGTTCAGTCAATGGGTTAATGATAATCAACCTCAAGTACAATATTGAAGCTTCATATAAAATTGGCAATTATTTATAGAATGCAGCTATTTCAGAGAGATAATTTATTATGCAAAGTTAAAAAATCATTACCATATTCAGGAAAGAATTTAAAATATCCCTGAGGTTATTGCTCAGAGTTAATTTTCCTCTTCATCTGTTAGCAACCCAAACTATGAATCATACACGTATTTAAAACTGAGATGGAACTGAACAAAAAGGAAACATTCAATATACTTCCTCCCCCTCTCCCTCTCCTACCACCCCCCCCCCCCCCATCCACTGGGATTTGCTTCTTCTGAGTATATTCTTGCTCCCCCACCAGTCTTTGCCTTCTGCTGATCCATTCCTGGGCATTTGTTTGGTTCCCCTGAGCTTATTCTCCTAATTCTCATGCTGTTTCAGCAAATTGCTTTGTGCCTCCCCTGCTTCAGTGAAAATGCCATATTCTTTTTAAATGTCTCAGTAGTTGGAGTGTAGCGGGGTGCGTATGTGTTCGTGTGGTAACTATTAAACACTAGTTAATGTTAAGACTAAACTTTGAGTTCTCTTCAAAAGCAGAACAGCATCCCAACTAAGGCTCTTGGTTTTGTGGGTGTTTGTTTATTGCTTTTGGTCACTGATGCTAGCTTGGACTTAGAATTAAGTGTTGTTAAAATCTTAAGAATATATTCTGTAGCAGGAGAGGTTTAATCTTCCTCTTCTCTCTCTCCTCTTCATGGATTTAACATAACCTTTTTTCTCCCAAGGTACCTGTGAGAACAACGTCCCGATCACCAGTCCTGTCCCGCCGTGATTCTCCACTGCAGGGTAGCGGCCAGCAAAATAACCAAGCAGGTCAAAGAAACTCAACGAGGTTTGTAAGCCTACATGTCCTCGCCTTTCTTGCATTGGAAGGAAAAGCCTCATGGGAAGTCAGGCGTTTCCAGAGAACTTTTGGCATTATCTGTTGGATGTGAAAGGAGAATGAATTTGGATACATTTTCAGTAGTGATTAATATTAATTTCCCGTGGCGTAGCATGTGTGCCAACAAACACTGGCAAAATTTCTTCTTCCCTCTCCTCCTTTGAGTTGCCTGCCCTGTAACTTTTGCAATAATTTCAAAATATCCTTAAGATTACTGAAAAAAATGTGGCCATTCATGAACATCTTGCCTTTTGGTGCAACAGGTCATCTTGGGCGTGCTATGGGGATTACTGGCAGCAGAAGTGTTTGTTACATCTAAAGTGAAGAGATCTCAGAAACTTTCTGGCCTCTCAGCCAGGAACAGACTTTAAGAGGGGGAGAAGCATCCATGAGCTGTGACACAGAGCATCTGGGGTCAGGAAGGGGGAGAGGAAGGGGCTGCCTCCAGAGCTCAGCAAAGCACTGTGGACAAGCCACCCTGGAATTAGCTCACTGGACAGGGATGAGGGTATTCTGAGAGGGACAGGCAGTGCTGGCTTTTTGGCTTGTGCTTGGGTGGCCAGGGCACTTCTGAGCCAATTTCAAACCTTCTGCATGCAGGCTGAGAGAACTGTCCACTTTAGATTAGATATGTAAGAATGGCAGGTAGCCAGTTCCAAATAAAAAGAATAGCTTACACCCACATTTTTTTTTTTTAACCATTCTAAATAAGGTATTAGGCATTTCAAAGGGAGCCAGTGCTTGGGTTGTGAAGCATCACTGATGCCCTTAGCTCAATGTTGAGTGCTCTTTCAGATGAGTTATTAGCAGAACACTGAGGAAGAGTGATGTTTGAGTTTAGAAATGGGAATCTGAAACTGAAGTGTGTGACAAAGACTGTCCTCCCTCCCCTGATACAGCAATATAGAGCCTCGTCTGCTGTGGGAAAGGGTGGAGAAGCTCGTACCAAGACCGGGCAGTGGCAGTTCTTCAGGTTCAAGCAACTCCGGCTCACAGCCTGGCTCCCACCCTGGCTCTCAGAGCGGGTCTGGAGAGCGGTTCCGGATGAGATGTAAGTCCTTCCCCCACCCTTTGTAACGCTGTGTTTATAAATTTATTGAGTCGTGCAACAGTCAATAATGAACGATGATAACCCTCATTGGGAAAGACCTTTGAGCATGCACTATCAAAGATGGGTTAGCTTCCAGTAACCCCCTTGTCTGTATGTCCTTGCTTGGGAAAGACAGTGGGTGCAGAAGTTGTTGTGAAAGTGTTTCAGCCTTCTCTGATTCACATTCAGTCACGGCTGCATTTTCCCATGTGCAAACAGGCCAGTCTCCATGCTCTTGTAGCTCCCTTCCTCCTATGTGCAAGGGCACCTTTTGATGCTTGTTGCCTATCACCTCGGTGGTTGCTGAAGCGGTGCAGGCTGCTATGGATAGGTCTCAGCTGGGGTACGTTGGATGCTGGTACAGGTTTTCCAGCTTGTGGCCACACTTGAGTTACCCTCTTTGATTTACAGCTGTGCGACAGTTTACTTTGGCTTCAGTTATAGGTCAGCTGCACCTATACAGATCACAGCTTATGATGGTTTTTGTATAGTTCTTCAGGGACAATGTAATAGTGAACCAGTGAAACTTATGTCTTGCTGTCGGGGACCACCTGATAGCCTTTTCACCTCCCTTCCCCACTTCAAAGTGAAGTAAGAAAACATATTTTATCTCTCTGCTTAATCTGTTTTGTTCTGTGTTCCTTTTGGGATCTTGACACATGCAGCATCATCCAAATCAGAGGGTTCGCCATCTCAGCGTCATGAAAGCGCACCTAAAAAGCCTGAAGAGAAAAAGGAGGTCTTCAGACCTATCAAGCCTGCTGTAAGTTGCATCCACTTTCCCCTGTCCCCCATCTCTTTCAGGTAGGCCCACAAAAAGTACAGGGTGAGCTTCCATTCGTGATGCCATTGGGGGTGAACTTCAGCTTGAGTTAGAGTTAGTATCTGTGGGCCCAGCAGCATGTCCTGGGTTCTGCAATTGCCTGCACACATCACAGTACTTTAAACATTAGAATTTGCTCTGCTTCTGGAATTGATTTCTACTCTCTCATCTTCTTCCTTCCTAACCTTTGCCTTTCTCTCTTTCAATCCTGTGCTTCCTTCCTGGGGCTGGACCAATGATCATGCATTTGACCTGAATGTGCCAATGCTGGGCTGAATGGTGCAGGGAGAAGTGGTAAGACCTTAAATGGTTGCTATTTTCTGTGAAAGATTTCTGACGTTTTCTTTATCTGCCTGCGGTTACAGTTGATTACAGCTCTGTGTCCAGTTGTATCTGGGGGGGGTCACAGTGGGTTTTCACGGTATTTCCAACTTTCTTGAAAACTTTTTCTCCTGCCGTTATGATACTGCACTAGCACCCAGATCTGTCAGTTAAAGCTGCTTTCTTAAAGAAACATAGGGGTTGTTCCTTCACTTCTGATAGTATAATGTGTGAAGTATTTGCCATAAACTGTATTCAGCTAAATAAAGCACAGCTACACAATTGAGAGCAGATTGCACTGACTGCAAACCTGGTTTACCCACACTCCGAGCTGCAGACAGAAAAGCAGCTTATGTCCCATAGTCTTTGACAGTCGCATGCGACTGAGCTGGTGCTAATGAATCTGACTTCTCAGGTGAACTCCTTAGTGTGGATCCATGCAACTGGAAATAGATCAAAAGGTTTCAAGGAGATCAGCTCTCTGCGACTGTGCCTTGGGTGGCTCAATAAGTCTTAGGATCTTTCTGCTACCTTGCTGCCTAGATTTCTTGTGGTAGATGCTATTAATCTGCAAAGTTTCGGAAAATGAACTGCGACAGTCAACCACTGTGTGAGAGTGGCTCCGGGTGCTTACGTATGTCCTTCAGGTGATATAATGGGATAAACTGAAATCATAATCAGGATAGTTTGGATTCAGAGTATACACATTTTTCTATAATATGGCAAGACCTCCTTAGGTGGAGTCTTTTGGTCTTTAATTTATCAGAAAGTGAGTTTTGGTAACTATCAGGAATGAATAAATCAAAGGAAACAATACTGCTGGGGCTATGGAAACACAGCAGTGGACAAGTGAGCAAACTCAGGCACTAATCCAGTGGGGTAGTCTTGCAAACAATTCTCCTCTCTTTCTTGCAACACCATTTTTTTCGTCCCTCTCCTATCAGGATTTAACTGCATTGGCAAAGGAATTGCGAGCGGTAGAGGATGTGCGACCTCCACATAAAGTGACGGATTATTCATCCTCAAGTGAGGAGTCAGGGACGACAGATGAAGAAGATGATGATATGGAACAAGAAGGAGCAGATGAATCTACTTCTGGACCAGATGATGTCCGAGCAGTGTTAGTTCTTCTGTGTTTTGCTTCTGTTTTCCTTCTTAGGGGGCTGATGGAAAAGGATGTTGGGTATTTTGGCTTGTGTGTTAGTTCTTTCATACATTTCAAGACATAGCAGCCATGTATGTTCATGTTTTCAAACACTGAGGGTAATCGTTTCAGAAAGTAGACTTAATAAATTATGTCCTTTCCCTCTTCTCCCTTTGATTTGTTATAAAACAAGAAGCGGTGTTTAACAAACTCCTGACTTTTTTTTTTTTTTTAAATAGAGAAGCCTTTCTAGGCAGGTTATGTAAATATTCCACTCTGGTCACAATATAAATTAACTTTGAGCGTGCATTGGTGTGGGGCAGCAAAAGCTAGGGCACAAATGCTGTTATTTCACTCCAGTTATTTCTTGTCCGGCAAATAGGTCAACATTGAACTTGAGCAATGGTGAAACAGAGTCAGTGAAAACCATGATTGTCCATGACGATGTGGAGAGTGAACCTGCCTTGACTCCTTCTAAGGAGGGCACCTTAATTGTCCGACAGGTATTGCTTTTCCTTCCCTGTGCAGTGCTGCACCTTTTCTGTGCTCATTAACCCACTCGCTCATTCACCCATGCTGTTTCTACATTATATTTGTTGTTCGTATTATCAAGACACAGCTGTAGTGGATTTCAGATGAGCAAGATGTTTGATGCATGCAAAGAGGAGAGTAGCCCTTCACCCCTTGCCACTGTTTTGCATGCTTTCCAGTGACACCCATGGCAGCACCATGCAGTGTACCTCAAAGTCTGCGGGAGAGAAGGGTAGAAAAGCTGCAGGTGTGTGGAGCAAGTACCTGGAGCAAGAACTTCATTTAGTTTTACCATAGAACCAAACGTGTCTCTCAGGAGTGGGGCTGGGAGGGAGGCTGGGGGGGAGCATTCAGGGTTTTTTTAAAATTGTTTTGAACCTGTAGTTGAGGGTGTACAGACCACCCAGATAACACACACACACACACACACACACACACACACACACACACGCACATACAAATTCATGCAACAGTTAGCCTGGGGGAACGGAGAAGCAAAATAGGTGGCGAGGCAGAGAATGTGGACAGAGCTAGAGCACTGTGTTGTTGCCTTTGATTCTGAAAATACTGCATTCTTGTGCCTCTGAAAGATAACGATTCCCTACTTTTAAATGAGCTTGTGTGTTAATGAGCGTGCTAGCTTATAGGAGGTTCCTCGGTAATCGCATTTCTGAATTTCACAACTGAATGCCAATTTCTTAATTGAGCCCTCTGGTTTGAAAATCAAGATTTCATGCTTATTGTTTTAAATAGTTAGCTGAAGGCATTCACCAGACGGTCCAAGCTTGTATCTGTAGAGGATTGAAGTTAGCTTCAAACAAAACAATAGGGGAAGAAATCCTCCCGCCACCCCCAAAAATGTGCTTGTCCATGTTGTGGTGGAAGACTTACCGGTGCAGTTACTCTTCTGTTAATTAGTGGAACTGGCTGTGCAAGTCAACCACATGAACTAAGCTTTTGCTTGCCAGAAGAGGTGGGAATTTGCTGAATTCTAGTAGCTCTGCCCACTTTCCATCCAGGCATCAAGGCATGGATTATCAGCTTATTTTTTTTTAAATAAATAAATAAATAAATAAATAAAATGTAAAAAGGTAGGAAGCGAGTGAGGGAGAGGAGAGAGGTTGTTAGGGATATAGACCTTTAAGCAGCACTTGAGCAAGACAAGTGTGCCTGTTTTTTCTACAGAGTACAGTTGACAAAAAGCGTGCCAGCCATCATGAGAGCAATGGCTTTGCCGGTCGCATTCACCTCTTGCCAGATCTCTTACAGCAAAGCCATTCCTCCTCCACTTCCTCCACCTCCTCCTCCCCATCCTCCAGCCAGCCGACACCCACCATGTCCCCACAGACACCCCAGGACAAGCTAACTACTAATGAGGTATGTCTTACACCACAGCTGGCTGCTTTCGTAGGGTTATAGCAGCATTGCCTAGTAGCTAGTTTGCAAAGGAACTCCAGCCAATCTCCCCTGCTTTTTTTTTTTCTGTCACCCTTGTTCCCACCCCCCAAATAACACATTTCAGTTCTGTGTAAGAAGCCCTTAACTCTAGAGCAGTCCCACGCCAAACTTGCCAGTTTACTATTTTTGCTTCCTCTTAGTGAGTCATTAATTGCATGGCGTTCGTTTTAAACTAAACTTGACTACTGCATTTTCAAGCCAATACTCTTTTATTTTTTAATTCTGTTTTATTCCGGGAGCAAGCTAATTGCAAGCAGTGCGCCTCTTAAAAATTAGCGGTTAATTTTGGCTTTGTCAGTAAAGGCTGGGCTAGTAACTCCGCACGTATGAGGAGCTGCTTGGGGAAACTCACCCTTTGGGAGAGGAAGCGGCAGCGGCCGTGGAGGGATTTTGCTCTTAAAAGCTTACCACCACATGGGCTGGGTGAATAAATCAGGTGTTGCCCGGGAGGGTTGTAAAAGCCTGGGGTATTGTTGTTTTGGAATAATGAATGGGGGAAAATCTTTGGGTTTTTTCCAAGTACGTGTGTACTCTGAAAAGCAGCTGTGTAAAGATGACTGTTCTCCACCAGTGCTGGTTGTGCCCAGGTGGAGAAGCAAGGCTTCACCGTGAGGGAAGCTCCCTCTTGCTGTCCTGGGCTGATCCCGGGATGGTGCCTTTCCTTACTCACCAAGCACTGGTGGACAAGCCCAGTCCTTCACATGTGCGTAACCCCTTGCCTCAGAGGAAACACACGCATGTGAACGAAGGGCATCATTCGCCCCTTACCAACCCTAGCAGTAAGTGAGGAACCCGGTGTGGCGGCTCCACTCCCGGCTGGGTGGCCAGCCTGGCTCTCGGGGAGAGCCTCTTTCTGTATGCAAGCGGGAGTGGTACAGGGGGAGCAAAACTCAGTGAAAAGAAGCTGCTGCTTCTCAGGGTAGAGCCATCCTGCCATGTGGGCATGCAAGTGGTGTGACGAGAAGGAGAGGTTGCGGTGAGCTGGGTAGGCTGATGGCAATATACGTGTATACCACAGGATCAAAAATGCTTCTGAACCACGCAGCAGGAGGGTGGGTGGGAGGGTTTCCTCCTGGAAATTCGGTTAGCATAATACTTAATTTTCAGCTATGCTTCATTGGTCTTTGATCTTTCTAAAAGCACACTCTTGTAGGCTATAGAGATCAGTTGATTGATCCAGAGATATGCTTGCTCGTTACTTTGATCTAAGCAATAAATAAGCAGGGTTCAGTTAACTCAGCTCGGGAGGTGGAGGCTGTGGCAGTGGCTGGTGGCGAAGGAGCCTTTCGGTATTGAGCTGTGCAGGAGAGTGATACACTCCTCAGACCCATTGGTATTTTTTCTGCAGAGAGTAGAGGCTTAGAAAGATCAGAGGTTGAAGATTAGTTGATAATAAAGAAGCGTCTCTAACTATGTTTGCATACAGCTGAGCAAAAACCCAGTACTGCTTGGTATAACTTACCCACATGCACCCCCTTTATATATATACTTTTGTTTTTTTTCACTTGTTCCATTCTGCTTCAGAATGCAATGTTGTCACTATAATACTAAACTGGCAAGGGTTTTTAAGTCGTTCCATTTCCACTTTTAACAGTTCATTGTTTCACTTGTCTTCTTCCTTTCTTTATGTTTTTTCATGTTTAGACCATGTAACTCAGCAAGCACTAGTGATTTTATCCACCACATATTCATAGCTTCATATCACCGTTTGCTACACCTTCCACACTAATGAGCCCCTTTGTTCGATACAGGTTTAATATGTTGCTTTGTCAAATAAAGGTGGAAGAACCTGCTGCAGCTTTCTGGCAAGAGGCTCAGGTTAAACAAAATAGGGAGAACGAACAGTAGTGGACATTGAAACATAATCCATCGTAGAAATGAACGCTTGATCCCAGATGGTTCTGATTTCGTTGCACAAACCAAGAGATCAAACTTTATAATTCATTAAACTAGCTCACTTTAGGAGATGCTTCATAAACTCAAAAGTTGTAGGCAGTGGACAGCTTGCAGATAAGATAGTATACATCCATTTAAGCAGATTTTTTAAAAAAAGAGACATTCCCTCGCTTTATGCCTGATTGTAGTGGCCAGTCCTAAAAATCTTCGCTAGCAGCTGAGGTGACAGGGATGACAATTTAGCTAATTACATTTTGCTGTAGTGTGTGCAGTGTGCATATGTATGTAGCTCAGGTGTGGTGCCTGCAGTGTGTTGTGTATCTATAAAGCAAGTATAAAAGCTTGGGGAGGCTCTGTAGCATAATTCTGTAGTGACTTGAAAATGTTGGTTGTTGTTATCCATGCTTTTTATTGTCATTAATATTAATAAAGTTGAAATTTACATTGCAGACTCAGTCCGCTAGTAACACACTCCAGAAACACAAATCTTCCTCCTCCTTTACACCTTTTATAGACCCCAGATTACTACAGATTTCTCCATCTAGCGGGACAACTGTGACTTCTGTGGGTAAGTAAAGTAGCTGAAGACAACAATTGAAAAAGGGTTCAGTGACTTCAGTGGCTCTTTAAAGTACTTACGAATGTTACCATCATGCTTTTTATTTGATTTGCAATGGATTGCATAGTTTATTTCTTTTTCCATTTACATTTCTTACAAAAAGAAAGACTTGCTCAATATTCTCAGTTACTGATTTGGGTTGTTTGGCGTAAAGAAAATACGGCCAGAATTTAGCACTTAAGGGTTATTACATGCACTTTACTTTTCTTTTTTCCAGTAGGATTTTCTAGTGAAGCAATGAGATCAGAGGCAATAAGGCAAGACCCTACACGGAAAGGATCAGTTGTCAATGTGAATCCCACGAATACACGGCCACAGAGTGATACCCCAGAGATTCGCAAATACAAGAAGAGATTCAATTCTGAGATACTGTGTGCTGCCTTATGGGGTAATGCAAACCTGTTCCTCCCTTGCCTCCTGCACTTCTGAAGTGCAGACGTGCCAGTATGAGCTTACGGTCTTTGAGAACGTACCTCTGAAACCTTAGCTGTTTCTCTGCATTTATTCAATGCTTGTTTACGTCCTTTTGTTGCAAGACCTGATTATTATTATCCTGCTTCTGCTTTGATATAGTTTCCCACTGCTGTGTATATGCTTCTGATGACACAGTTCAGACTTTGTTCAGCTGATGGCATGTCTTTTTCTCTCTAGCCCCTGTTAGTACATCTCTTGCAACATTTGGAAACTTGTGGTCATCTTTGCATTGTACACCTGGTGCACACAGGATATTCCATTTGAAAAATAATCATCTTCTTGAGCCTCTTGCTAACGTATTGTTGGGGAGCTTGATTAAGATGTGTTTCGTAAGACAAATTTCCACCTCAGTCATCAGTTTATGTAGGAAGGAAGAGGGAAAAGAGAAGGGTAGGAGGGACATTTTCCAGTGTGAGACTGTGGCTTGGTTTCGTTAAGAGTGGTTAGTGCAGAGGGAAGCAGGGTATGGGATGTCAGCTGACCAAGTGTGTCTGGCCGTCTTGTCACAAGGGATAAGTTATGTTGGTGTCAGGCAATTAGTCAGGATCCCACACTGGTGAAAGAATTAGAGCAGTGCTTGTTGCCTGCTACAATGTGGAATCACTGCTGCAATACCCAGCGAAAGCTTTTCTCTGCTGTGTCGTTTCTTTTTTGGCCAGAATCTATGGGGCAACCTGAATTTTTTCATTATCTAGATGTTAGTAGATGATGCTTGTATATATTACGTACATATTTATCTAGTATCCCTAAACTTAACAGAGTGTAAATGCACATGCATGTCATTTTAAAAGCTATGAGGAAGAGAGTTGGCCATTCCCCTGAGTCACACGATAATTATATAGGTAACACAGTGCACTTTTCTTGTTTACATTTTCACAGCTCTTTCCAAGGCTTTAGTTCTCTTTTGGGGTTATTTCCAGCATTTCTTGTTTCTCAGAACAGCACTGTTGTCCTATCCTTCTTGCCTGCAAAGTCATGTCAATTAACTAGCTCTCCCAACACCTTATCTTCCTATCTGCTGTTTTCTTTATTTCCAGAATTTACTGGTAACAGTGTTTACCCCAATGCTATTTCTGCATGTATTCATATGAATAATTCTCTGATAAAATGAAGACTTTTGCAAATGTAAACTTTCGGGCTGTGATAGGGTGAAGGCAGAGAGAAATCTTATAGGATCGGTAAAGATGACTCATAATTTCTCTGATCTGCCTTGTTTTGCCAGTAGCAATTTGTGTTAATGGTTTTATATTTCTTTGATCTATGTATCTGACTGTTATGGTGATTTGAAGTATAGGTGTAAAATCCTAGAGGTGTTTTACAGCTGTAACAAAGCACTTCCTTGCTGAACATTTAGGGCCAAACTGATGGTGATGCAAGCTGGTACAGATGCTTATTTCCTGATAAGGTTTAGCTTCCTTTACCCTTAAGCAAATTAAGCTATTTCATGGTGATGTTTCTTATTCAAAAAGAGAGCGGCTTGCTTTGCTTTGCTTTCCTTTGCTTTTTTACCAGTAGTAATGCTGTAGTATCTGGCAGGTTGCTGATTGCATTAGGTCTGTGATGCTGTTTCTTCTAGTTCCGAGTGGTGAAAGTCAATCTTAATGACATGGATGCAGTAGCATAGATTTTTACACCCAGCCTCCACAGGGAGCCTGTACTTTTTCAGGATGCATTTCCATTTGTTTGAAAAAAACAGAACTGCTTAATTGTAGGGTGGCAGTAGAAAAGTTCTGCTGGCTGTGAATAACGACAGTGCCTGCATTTTAAAGTACAGGCACCGCTTGCCACCAGCGTAGTACCTCATTAGTTTCATGTCGAAATGCATATAGCTAAGGGAGGAGGTTGGGGACGGGCGCGCATGTGAACTCGAAGCAGAAACAACTGCACCGCAAAGGCAGCAGAGGAAGAGAGGAGGGTGGAGGCGGGAGCCATCGGGCCCTGATGCACAGAGGGGAAGGGACCCTGAGGGAGCAGTTCGCATGTGGCTTGCTTTGAATTGTAATCCACGCTGGAAAAAATACAAAAATATCTGTCGAAGCTGAATCACTTACAGCTTTAGTCAATGGGTCCTGGAGCTGCAGGAAGGAGGCTGACTGCTGGGCGCTTCCTTGGCTGGTATGGTGCTGCTGCAGCCTGTGCCGAGCCCTGACTCGGTGCGTGCCTCGCTCTCCCTGCTTCCTTCTGCTGCTTCCCAGTTTGAGGATGTCTCCCAGTATAGGAGATGTTGATGTGAAATGCCCCTGGGGCCTGTGGGACGGGAGCCAGCAGGTGCGGACCCACGTGGGGGATGCAGAGGCGGAGGAGGGCAGGAAGGGGACGGAGGAGGCCTCAGCAGCTGAAGGAGAGTCCAGGAGGGCTGCGGGTCGCCTCCCAAGATGGGCTCTGCGCCTGCCAGCGTCCCTGGGCTCTCCTGCCTGGAGGAGGCAGAGGAGTAGCAGAGCAGCAAATCTGAGCAAAGAGAGGAGATGGTTTGTGGGGACTGCTGGGACCTCTGAAGTTTCCTTATTGAAAAGGCAAGAGAGAGGAAAATGGAGATGCTTGATGGTTTCTGACCTCTCCATGGGCTACAGCTGTTTTTCTCATCCAGCCAGAGGGTTTTCAGATTGCCCCACCACCAGCAGCTTAGGCCCCTTCCACATCATTACCGCCTCCTGGCTGCAGCTCTGCTCCCCTCCCCTCTAACACCCTGTCCCCTTTGGGAGACACCTCGTGCCAGGGTGAACATGCTTTCCTTTTTGCAAACTGCTCCCATGTCTGGTAGCCAGGGTGTTGTTTAGGTAGCTTTCCTCGTCCTTGTGAGCAATACCTTTTTTCAATACTGTGAGAAGGCATGTTACTGCTATAGATGCAGACCGCACCAAGATACAGACTCCTGTGTATTGGGCCCACATGCTGCATTAGAAGAGGTTTGTTACGGGATCATCCTGGATGATACATCCATTGGCACCAGTATAATTATATCTGGGGATTAATTGTCTGACTAGGGATTAAGGCCGTTAAGCAATATAACTATGATCACCTTGTGTGAGTTTCGCTTTTCTTATTTCATGACTTTATTATGCTTAAGGATGAGAAGTTTTACATTGGGATTGCAACATAGAAGTCTAATAAAGCGAGTCATGCATTTGGTTTGTTTTCCATTCCCTGTACTATATCTGACCTGCCTCTGCACAATTTGTGGGGTCCTAGACTGAAACACTATTGCAAATAAATAGCTATGAAATTTTAAGAGTGATAATAGATTTTTTTAAACCTAGTCTTACATATATATATTTATTACTAAAAAAAATGTAATTGATTTTAAATACTAAGGTTTTGTGGACTCTTGGTAAGTGTTCCAGTGGATGTATGGAGCTTTGTAGAAAGAAACTGGCCTGCTGACTTGTTCTCATCTGTATTTGCTTGATCTTCAGGAGAAATCTGTGGAAACACGAGATTACTGTAGTTCCTCTAGTTTTAACATTCAGATGAAAAAGATTGTTGGGAAGCTGAGGACCGACCCTGTGCCTATCCTTTTACAGGAGGGCTGCATCACAGTCTGTTTCTCCCAGTGGGTACCACGCCCCTACCACTGCTTTTTTGCAATGTCCTTGTCAAGAGCATCCTGTTACCAGTGCCCCTACCAACAGCTAATACATCTTTGGAATACATAAGCTTGGGTACCACTTTGTGGCTCACTCCTCCTCCAACATTAGCGTGCCTTTTTGTTTGGGAACTGGTGTTCTAGAAAGCTCTCCATGGTCTACCAGTCTCTCACTCTCTTGAACACTGCGATTTGGTGTCAGTAGTCACTGTGGGCAGGTGATGTAGGCAGCCTCTACATCATGAGATCTTTTAGGCTGCAGGCAAGTGGGACCCAACCAGCTTTGGTTAGACCTGCTTGGAACAAGAGAGTTGCTGTATCAAGCATCAGTTCATCAGAATATGTGGAAAATCTGCCTACTAACTTGGATCTCTGTTTTTGTTTCTTCTAGGAGTGAACTTGTTAGTGGGCACTGAAAGTGGTCTGATGCTGCTAGACAGAAGTGGTCAGGGGAAGGTTTATCCGCTCATTAATCGAAGACGATTCCAGCAGATGGATGTACTTGAAGGGCTGAATGTCTTGGTGACAATTTCTGGTAAAGTTAACTTTTCAACATGATTTTTTCCTCCTTCTGGCACAGCATGGCAGAATGCTTTTCTTGGCAGCCTGTGTGTTGAGGGGGAAGTCCTGACTTGACTGAAGTCAGTGGATTTTCCATCGTTTCACCTCTCAGTCTACAGTTTGTTTCTGCAAGTGAATCACTTTCCACACAACACCCTGTGCCTGCTTGCCCCCTGTCCTTCCTCCCGCGGGGTGACCTTTAAAAGTGCTGCATGAGTTTGGGGGAAACGTCTGGCTTTGTTTGTTTGTTCAGTGTTTGGGAGCTTTAAGTTAATGTTTTGTGAAGTTTGTAAAAATGGCATTCTTTCCCTCTGTCGTGATTACTTTCAACCTGGCCTCTTGCTAACCAAAACATGGTTTGCTACTTGGGTTTAAAGATATCTTGTGTGTTAAAATCTGTAGAAATGCTCTTGTGAAGTAGGGAAATAAGAGTGATGTGCAGCGAGTGTGTGCGTGTGTGTGTGTGAGAGAGAGAGGGGAGTACAATGTGTACGTGATATGGAAATTACCAGTATGAGAAGGCAGATCGGTGCAGCTTTTGGTCTTGTCTCTCACTGGATGCAACTGCAGACGGCAAAGCAACGGGAGATGAAGGGTGGTGGTGATTGTTGTGTTTGTTTTGTGTGCGCCGATGAAAAATGTGTTTTATGAAGCATGAGGTTCCAGACTCTTTGGCTCCAGAGAGGTATTGCATAAGGTTATCCTGCTATTAAGCAACTTGATGTGGTTCACTGTTAATCTTTATTCACAGGTGTCGTTCAGCCATTTACCTTTCCTTTTGTTTTAGTTTGTTTGTGAAATCAGCCTTTGCTACGCTGCACATGTGTGACAGGGAGAGGATGTTAAATGAATTTTTGCACAGTGGCCCCTGTGGTGTTGTTCAGAGTCACCAAAAATTTTGCTGAGGCTCCAGAGCTCCTCTGACTCCCCTGTAGAAGCTCTCTGGCTCTCCCAAGACTTGTGCAAAAGGACACACATCTAGACAATTTAATGCGATTGAATGCATTAGCGGTGTTATACCACTGCAGGTCCAACGAACCGTGCCTGTGCTGGTGTTGTGAACATGGGACTTTGTTTCTGTCTAGAACAACCATGTTTTATTGGCTTGTTGCTTGCTGCATTCTCAACTACAGCTATGCTGTGAAATCTTTAAAAAGAAAAGATGAATCAAGGAGGATTTAAAAAAACACAACTTGCTGTGTGTCCTTTTGATGTCTAACACTGTACTTTAAAATGTAAGCTGTTCGAAAAGCACCATTTGATAGAGTTTATTCTATAGTAGACCTTACAAACAAAAATATTGTATAAACCAACTTGTGTAAAATCTGTTGGTTTGAAGCATATCCTACACAGATGACAAGTGTCTGTGATTCAGTCTTGTGTGTAATTGTTTTAGATTTGTTTACGTTTACATCAGTCACGATCGGAGTACCCTGACACGTCCGTTTTCTTTGTTTCCTTCAAAACTATTGCTTCCTCTGTGGAGACACGCTACATTAACCCTTAAGAAATCGGCTGATCTTTGGCTGGTTTATGCCTTCGTCTCTCTCCCATCCCCTGCATTTTATGGGAGGTTACTGGAGTACGAGGCAGGAAAGAGGCACCCCTGCCCAGCGAGAGGCAGGGCAGGGGGAGCACACTTGGTGAGACCGTGATGCTTTTATGCTCAGGCCCCCCTTACCTTCCTGTTCTGGCTTCTGCACTTCAGTGCTCAATTTAAGCTACCCTCATGCTGGACTTCTCTTAGTGTCTTTTTATTTATAGTGAGTTGCCTCACCTCTCCAGGCAAGCTGGGAACTCTGACACGAGGATGTGTTTCTGCAAATGGTGTGTTTTGGCAGCTTGGTTACGGAGCTGCCTTCAAGCTTTGTCCCAGGACTCCTACTGCTCTGCTGGGAGCATTGCTCAGCTCCCTACGGCACTCTCGGCCGTATGTTCCCTTGGCTTTTTCGGGAAGTGATGTGAGGTTTCAAAAGTGTCACCACATGGTGCAAAGAAGTTGTGGTGCCTTAGGATTTTGAGGGGATTGTCACCTAAAATTGCTTTTAATATACACTCTTTTGAGCCTGGAAACCTGAAATCAATTCTTCCCCCAATGTATATCTCAAATATAAAACTTAGACAACAAAGATTTGATATTGAGATAATGAGCTGCTACAGCTGGTACAGGAAAGCTTTGCAGGTCAAAGCAGAATAGTTAATCGGTTCTTCAGTTCATACTGTTGGGAGGCAAAACCATAATTTCAGCTGCTCAGGTAGTACAATGCTGAGAGTCATAAAATCACTGGAAGAGAGAGCAACGACGTGCATACAGAACATGCTCCGCTTGTGGCTCCCTGAGGGTTTTGCCAGCCCAACTGGCTGATGGTGGCACTTAGGAAGGTAGGAAGGGATGACAGAGTAGAAGAACTGGTTAGAATCTGCCTGCTTAATAATTAAAAACCACAGCGACAATAAAAACAAAAACTCAATATAGGAGAAGGGATTTTGCATTTGAAACTACGTCTGTGGGAGAACCAGAGCTGGGAGATCTCATCAAAGTCACTGGCTGATCAGTTCATTTGATGGCTGGAGCAGAGTTTTCTTTCTTATTTCGTGGCCATAACAATTAGACCAAAAAAAAAAAACCCAAACCCAAAAGACAAGATTTTTGAGAGCTTTTTAAACTGACTGGTAGAGATTTACAAGCAGAAGGATCTAATCCCCCCACTCCCAATCCGAACATTAAGAGCAGCATAACTTGTTGAAATACGGGCACAGCCATGTTTATATAACCAACCGGTCCTGCTCTTTTCACGTCAGGTTGCTGAAAGGCAGAGGAATTTCCTGTCTTGTGCCTTTCCTTGTGGTCTAGACACTAAAACACAATAGGAACACACTTAAGATATTTCTCTGTTGTTGTTTTGGAAAATGTTTTTGGTTGGAGAGAAATACCCTGATGTACATCATGTGAACCAGAAGAAAAAAAAAAATTAGCCACGTGCTGGGAAATTCCCGTGTGTACTGTTTGTTCTGAGTCTTCAAGTTTGACTAAGCTACTGGGGAAGCTAAAGCCATGGAAATATCTGAGAGGGAATTTGTCTCCCAGGGGCTTGTAATGGTTTTAAAAACATTCGGTGCCTTGTACTGATCTTCAGCTTTGTGCCCTGTGAGCTCTTCCTCACCCAGAACTGCGGTGCCTTCTGGTCCAGACTGTGTTCCCTATTTCAGTGTTTCTAGAAGAGCCCTTGTGGCTATCGTTTGCAGTATTTTCATGGGAGGACCTTGCCTTGGTCAGATGTGGGACTTCTGGGAATACTGTTTCCTGCTCTGGTCCCTTTTCCAAATCTTACAGAGCTATGGAAGTGGTGGGGCTTTATCCCTTTATGAAACTTGGCTTAATAAATATGAAGTCAGGCAATAAATCAGGGTGCTCTCTTACTGCCAAATCTGCTGTCACATTTGTAGTAGGGATAAACAAAGGACAGTGCAGTGTTACTTCATGTTTTATTCGGTGCTGTCAGAGCAGAGGGGCTTTTAAAATTAAACAGCAGGTCCAGTATTTGAAAATGGGTCTCCCAATTCGACTTTAAATTTAAGCTCAGTGAGCAGATTTTTCACTTTGGAACTGCCTCCTCCTGCCCTTCCCCATTCAAGTAATCATAAAAAGATCTTTTAGGCTGTGTGTCTTCATAACAGAAAAACTTGTGGCACTGGAGTCTATGGAGCAGCCTGTTTGCAAGCTGTGCGTTCCCATGTGCTGCCCCAGCCCCTGCAGCTGCTTTTCCCAAGGAGCCCGGCTCTGTTAGGGAATCCCCTGCCATCAGGGTAGGTGCTCTGCCCCAGCTCCAGGACCCCAGTGGTGGAGCTGGCTAGGAACAGTAGGATGGTCTCAATGCTTGGGCTTGACGTCCTGCTGTAACTGGTATCCTCTGATGCTGTACGCCCATCCCCTTCTCCGAAATGAGGAGCCATCCGTGAATTGATTCATCGGTAGGCATCATGTGAAAACTTAAAAGACAAATTAAAGATGTTAGCTAAACCCTATAGCTGGATCTGGCTGGCAGGCTGCCAGGTGGACCATCCTGACAGGTCGTGGCTTTCTGCAGCGTAGACCCGCACTGTGTCACTTGGCCAGCCCAGCACTGACTGCAGTACAGGTCAGCTGTCTCCTCTCAGCTCCAAGGGCCGTGAAACACTGTCCACAGTCACACAGCTTCCTCATCGTGGCTGGTGAAGCATTAGCGTGGAGCTACTCCACTGACAAGTTGGGTCCCTGAGAGCATCTCCTATTTCCTTTCCTTGTGCAGAGACCTCATGGAGCCTTATTAAATGGCTCCTAGTCAAAGCAGAGACCACCTCTCTTCTTTGTCTCCAGTTTCACCTGTAGGACTGTGACGACTTCAGGCAGCAAAGCAGCTAGAGGAAGGACAGTGCAAGCTTTGAGTATGTGCATTAGGGCCACCTTCTTGCTAGTTCATCAGATGCTTTGTACGCCATTAGTTGTTAAAGAATCACTGATAAAGTTTACCATGAACCTTGCTGTGCATTCAAGGAGGCCTGCGCATATTGAGAGTTAGAGTCTGAGCTGTATTTTGATGACCGTGGCAGATGCATTGTCAGTTGAAGATAGGGCAGCCTGGGCAAGTAGGTTCTCTCACCTGTGGAGAAGAAACACCTCTTGCAGTTTCTGTGTGCAGCCTGATAAGTACTACACCCCTTGCAGCACAAGGGAAGGGCTGCTGACAAAGCAGTCGTCAGCTTTTAGCAAGCGGATGAAGTTTGTATGGGTTGTGTGAAATTCTCTCGCTGTAATGTCATATATTGTATGTTTTTCCTCACAACAGAACTGGTGTGAAGTGGTTCAGTAATGAAGTTGTTTAGTGCTGTTATTTCATGTACTTTTCCACTGGGGGAATAATGAACAATCTTAATAAAACTTGACCAGTTTGTATCTCCAAGGATGATACAAAAGATGGAAATGTCCTGGTCACTAACAGGGAAGAATTTTGTAAAATATGTTTCATCACCATACTCTTCTTCCCTTTTGCTTCCTCCTTTCAAACCAGTCCTATGCTCTTCTGACAGCTGTATAGATAATTTCAGGCCTCAAATTCCGTCCTGCTGCTCTTCTACAGTTTTGCGCGAAAAAGAGCCATTCTGACTCGGCTATGTATTTCTTTCATCTCGGTGCATGACTCTTCGGTGCTTTTGTTGTGTTTTTCTAATAAAAGTTGTTTGTGTCCTAAGAACCAGACAACCAAAGAGCTGTTCCCTTGAGTTTGTCATTTTATGTTCCTGTGGTATTGCCATGTGTCTCTGCTGTTGATTATCAGGAAAGTGTGTGATTGGGTGGAGTCTGGAGTAAAGCTGTTGTGGATGTAAAAACTGAGGGAGATCTCTTGTGGTTGCAGCAGTTTCTCTTTCATTGTCATTTTGGTTTGCTCTCTGGGACTTTCTGTTTGCTTGGGCAGGGTTTTTTTGCACTTATCTTCCTATGGAGATAAACGAACCGTTTTCATTTTGTGGCCAGGTAAGAAGAACAAGTTGCGAGTCTACTATTTGTCCTGGTTAAGAAATAAAATCCTTCACAATGACCCTGAAGTAGAAAAGAAACAGGGCTGGACAACGGTGGGCGACTTGGAAGGCTGTGTGCACTATAAAGTTGGTGAGTAGTGAAGGCGGTAGTCAAATCATTGGGCTAAAAGCCGCTGAGAGAGGGAACTGCAGTGCATGTAGCTGCTGGGCTTAAGATTTGGTTTTATTTCTCGATGTCTTCCCTGTCCCTCAGGGAGAACTTTTCTGGCAAAGTGCCAGAGTAGGTGGCAAGTTACTGGGTTAAACTGAATGTGGGAGAGAGTATTCAGCAGGAAGCTGGGCTGTGAACTGGAGCGGGCGCAAATCCCCATCTATCTCCTTCCCATGGCAGATGTGGGTCCAGGAGAGTGCTAATATGGACGATGAGGGCTGGTAACCTTTTGCCACCTCTGTTAGACCCTTTAGGTAACAGAGGGACTGTTGTCAACCAGCAGCTGTTCTCTTCACTAACAGGTCGGCCTGATTTACCGTGATGAAATCACTTGCTGGAATGGAATGGAAAAAGTCTCCTCTTTAATGTAGATTTTAAAAACTGGGGGAAAAAAAAAGAAAAGGAAAAGAGAGTGGGAGGAGAAAGCAAGCCCAGCGAGTGCATGAGTTTTGGGGAGGCATCCAGGAACAGAAGCATATGTTTAACTTCAAGATGATTCATTGATCCCCCTTAGCTCATGAAATTTCCTAATGCCATCTCAGATCCACTGCAGTACAGTTATGAGATGAAATGTGTTTTCACTAGGCAGGTGCCTTTGAGTGGTTTTAAGTCGTTTAAATGAATTCGGCATAGAAACTTTCACCAAAACTAGTGAGAGACATGTAGCATTCACTGTCAGCAGAGTATGCAGTGAGCCTGCTGCCCTGCAGGTGGGGATATGAACCAAGAGCTCTTTCTCCTGCTTCAGTCTCATGATGCATCTTAATGAGCCCTGGATGTTGCCTTTGATTTGTTTTTTTTCCTAAGAGCCAGCTCCGTTCCTTTCCAGCTGTGTCAGTCAATGCGGAGCAGCAGCAGTCGAACTGAGCTCAGTCTCCTCCTCTCATGCCTGTGCTCTTGGAAAAACCTGCTAGTGGGGTGTAATCAGTAATGATGGCAGTAAGTGACTGCTGAACCAGGAGCTTGACCCCAAAAACAATTAATAATGTATTTCTCTGGTATCATACCCCAGGGTGTCAGCAGCATAATGAAGTGGCCTGTTAACAATACATTAACAGCTATTGAAAGGAGGCTTTCCAGCAGGGAAGCGTGTGAAACAAAGAGCATTCTCTTCCAGATGAAGAGGGGTTTGTTACCCTGGGCTGCAGCCTGGCACTGAACTTCCCTCTGAACCATAGATGACTTCTTCAGGTAGTGAGAGGCCTCTTTGACAGCTGCGCTTCAGTTCCCAAGAAGGATGAGCTCTGCCAATAGTTGGGCTCGCGGTCTGGAGGCTGCTACCGAGGCAGCTGGCACTGATCATTTCCTTGTCTCTTTGATGCAACAGGGGTCTCGGACACCAGGGTGAAGTGGTATTTATGGATCTCAGTTGCTTCAGGCAATTTTTGGCTCCTCTAAATGATAAATGCTCTTTTGAAACTTAAGATTTGGGTGAATTCCCAGTTAGCACCCAGAGCAAAGAATGAGGATTATCAAAGGTCCCCTTTCACAGATAAGGTGGTTTTGTTTGACACCCCCCCTCTTCCCTGAGAAAAAATTCCAAAAAGTCTTGTAAGCTAGACAAGACTGAACAAAAGCTCTGTTTTTCAGTCGGTACAGCTGTGGAGGTTGAGAGGCTTTTTTTTGTCTGTTGAAAAAGTGTCAAGTCCTTTAACACTTACAGTTCAGTAGTCTTGCTTCCCTGCAGAGTAAAAATGGAGCAAGTAGTAGCTTTGTCTCCCTGTTACTTACTAAGAGATAACAACTGCAGGTTTGTACAGTAGTAAGATATCTAAAAGGCATTAAAATAGTGTTTATTAAAGAAGTGTTCTTCTCACAAACCTGAGATTTTCACTCCTGCCATGTTTCAAAATCAGTTTTAGTTGGGAAATATAATGGCAGAAGGTGAAGGTGCACAGAATTACTCATTGTTTTGGAAAAGTGTTGCATTCCCTTAAAACTTGGAGTAAAGAGGTAGCAGAAACTTCCTGAGGTTTCTCAGTGTCATCCAAATAATGCTTAGTTTTTTTTCTTCTCCCCCAAAAAGAGTGCTGGAAAGAAGTTAACAAACCTCAACATTCGGAAGTCCCCATGATCTGTTCCTTCCCAAATCCAGATGGCAGCTGGGAGTGCAGATCCAGCAACACTTCTTGAATGGCCATTTCTAGACTTTATCAGTCCCCTCCTGAAAACAGAAGTAGTGAACAGAGCTTTTTTTTGATGGTTAGTTTAGCCAGCTGTTTGAATGTGGGAACAGAGATATATTAGAGAATTTGTGGATCAGCTATGTCATGACACTTTATTTCTGATAAATTCTGTGGATTTTTTTTTTTTTTTTTCCAAATGAGTTATCTCAGGCTTTAGGGACAAAGTGCTCCGCTATCAAACTTGCCTTTTGCTTTTGAAATGGACTTGTTTCTTAACTTTTCATTTCAGTTCCCTTTTTCCCTCCTTTCCCCTGGAGAATTTTGCCATCAGCTCAAAATGCCAGTGTCAGTGCTGTGACTGGAACTGCCAATACGTTCTGCCACAGTCATAGGCTTCTTTTATTGGAAATGTCCCTGTCTGAAAACCAATTTTCTTGTCTTGATGAGTAAGCACTGTCTAATGTGGGGGAAAAAAAAAAGTATAAATAAGTGTGTACCAACTAAGTAATTCAAAACGTGGCAACGGGTTCAGTTACTGATAAGAGTAATGATTTTTGTGGCATAAATGTGTCAAAATACTTAATTACATAGAATTAGCAATCCTAAAATGCAGTGTTACAAGAAACCTCCAAATGTATGTAAGTATGGAGAAATATTGTCCTTGTCTGCTTTCCTGAAGTAACTGGAATGACTTTGGAATTACGGCTGAATTCTTTTGTTTTGTTTTAATTTCAGTAAAATATGAAAGAATCAAGTTCTTGGTAATTGCATTGAAGAGTTCTGTGGAAGTCTATGCATGGGCACCAAAGCCATACCATAAATTTATGGCCTTTAAGGTAACAGTATATTTCGGCCGTATATAGGATTTTCATATATCCACTTGCAGTTACCCCTTTTACAAAAATGCTCTGACATTTTATCATGGTCGTCTTAAAAGTTCTTTGGTAAATCTGCCATGAACTTGATATTATATTTTAATTTAAGAGCTTTTTTAGCTCTTAGAGGCAGTAGACTTAAAGTTCTAAATTGTAACTGAGCATAAACTAATAATCAAAGTAACACAATATCACAACTGTTTGTTTCATCTCTCTGTAAATAAAACATGAGGCAGAGGGAAGTGAGCTGAGTCTAAACATCTTCATCTGAGCAGCACAAGTCATTAAGTGATACTCAGCATTGTTATTTATTTGAATGCAGCATGAATGAAGTTAGCTGGCTTGGTATAATTACCAGACTGATTTGCAGACAATCAGTTACTGTTGGTTGTGCAGATTAAAGTAAACACTACGGGAGTGTCAAATTGCCCTGAACTTTGCGGAAAACAATTCTTACTAAAAAAACAAACAGACCAACTAAAGTAAACCCCACAGAAAATAACTTACAATTATGTGATTGAAATGCAACAGGTTGCAGAGTAATCTGTCCTTGTCCATGAGTGACATGTTAGCCTGACTGGTCTGATGGATGGGGGCCAGAGGGACGTGGGAGGAATAAACCCATAATATGTGCATTAGAGCATGTTTTTATAAAACCCACTGTGGTTCTAAGCAGTAAAGTGAGTCTCACTGATGTTGTCTTACAGTCATTTGGAGAATTGGTACATAAGCCATTGCTGGTGGATCTAACCGTAGAAGAGGGTCAGAGACTAAAAGTGATCTATGGCTCCTGCGCTGGCTTCCATGCCGTTGATGTGGATTCAGGATCGGTCTATGATATATATCTACCAACACATGTAAGAGCTGCTGCTGGGGTCGGGTTTTTTCTTTCTTCCTGGTTTCCCCCCTTCCTCCTTTCCTCAGATGGCCAACATGCCAGGCTGTTCCTGTGGATAACTGCCAGATGCTGGCAGTGGTAAATTGGCTGGAGGGGTCCAAACAGATGCGCCCACCTGTGCTTAGGGGCTTGTGCCTCGCTGTCTGTCCTCACCTCACGGTCAATATGTCTCCATGGTTGGGAGCTGCCCACTCAGATCTCATGTGGGCGAACATGACTGTTTCAGGGGTAGCAGCTAAATGGCCAGGTGCATTGCAAATGCCCAGCAGAGGCTGTAGGGAAGGTGGCAGTACAAATGACATGACAGTCCACTGGTAAGATTCAACAGGGTTGGCAAAGGCCAAGTGACCTTAGCTACCAATGTTTCCTGTTGTTCGTTGCACACCGAGGTGTCAGATGGGCCTGCAGCTTGCAGTGTACCTCCCCAAGCACTGTTCACTACAGTGCAGAGGTCTGAGGTCTGCATCTGGGCTGCTTGCCCCAGGCTCCCTTTCTGCCCATGGGAAAGAAGGTTTTAGTGTCTGCCTTAAGATGGGAGCATTTGTGCCCCAAAGGTTTCCCGGTCTTTGTTGTCACTCTGTAGGGTGTCTAGCTTGGGCAGAGCAGAGCTAGCACTTCTAAAGTGAGGGAATCCCCGATGTGCTGCCAGCCAAACCCAAAAATCACCCAACCCTTTCTCCCAGTGCAAGCTCTGTGGCATGAAAACAAAAGGCTTCCTCTTCTCTTCCATCTCTGTAGATCCAGAGTAGTATCCAACCTCACGCAATCATCATTCTCCCAAACACGGATGGGATGGAGCTACTGGTCTGCTACGAGGATGAAGGAGTTTATGTCAACACGTATGGAAGGATCACCAAGGATGTGGTTCTGCAGTGGGGAGAAATGCCAACTTCAGTTGGTAAGTGCCTCAGCAGAGTCAAATACAATGTGCCATAAGGGAGTGCGAGTGTGTGCATGCGGGCAGAAGATAGGTGCATCAGGTTTGACTTCAGATTCAGAAGCAGCGATGCTGTAGTATTCCTGGAAAACAGCTGCGCAAAGTGGAGAGTAATCATATGGATCTGGTTTGTGCTGAGTTTTTAAGAACAAAATCCAAACAAACAAGTTGTGGAGTTCAGGAATGAAAAACACACTTAATAAACAGCAGGGCCTCAGTGGGCAGCTACAGAATGTTTGCTAGACAGCCACAAAGTTGTGGAAACCTTTCAGTCTAAAGACGTGAGGTGGCAGATGGGTAAGATATTATTATGGGTAATTCTATGTTGATAATGGCTGTATATCTGATGTGTTTACTTTAATTCACCTGCAGATTGCTCATCTATCCTAGCATGATAATTCTCCCAAATCTCTCCAGTTCAAAATAAGGTAGCTTTGAGAGTGAGAGCAATGAGTGTAGTAAAATGGGCACAGATTTGTTACGGACACAAGTACGCACCAGGATCCCTCTTACTGCCTGTGCTGCCATATTTCAGTGCTGAGCGTAGCATGGGCTGTGGTCACACCTTCCTTTTGTTGGGCAAGCCCATTGATTTTTACGTGCTTTGGAATGGATGCGTGTATTGGGAGACGGCTGCTGATAGCTGTTCGAGCAACATGAACAATAATGGAGGAGGAAATTTAAAGAAGTTTCATGCACAGCATGTTCACTCCTGCAGAGACTAACTCCTGACTACATCTAAAAGCAAGCAGCATTTATCAGCTGGCAAATTGCAGAGCCTTTGGGGACTGGAGTGCCTGTGAAGTAAATGGCACTGAGGCATCCGACACCATCTGAACATCTCATCTGACAATTTTTAGATGCTGTTTGGCCCAGTTACCACTAGTGACATATTTAAAAATAAGTGAATTTCCATCATGATGGTATATGCAATGTTATAGGTGTACATTATACTGTAGTAGATAATGTGATTTAATTTCACTGAAAAGTAATATGAGAAAAATTCTATAAAATGGAAGTACTACAAAATTAAATATTTTTTAGTTTTGCTTGTTAAGAGCTATTGTTCTTCATTTTATTTTTCTGTTAAGTATGCATGCAAATCAGAGGCAACAGCTTATTCTTCATTAAGTTCCCATATGTTATTTTTGGCAGCGTTCCTAAGACTATCCATCAAATTGCTTTTTGAATATACCTTTTCATAATGCTGGTGACTTTCTCCTTTATTTGATTTTTTTTACTGCTTGCAAGAACAGATTTTTTTCCTCATGCTACTACTAATCTGTTTTCCCCAGTGACACTCTTAAGGAAAAATGCTTGATTTTTTGCTTTATTTGTGCACAAAGGAAAGCGGTATGAGAAATAGCAGTATTTCCACTTGGAGAGCTTAATATGAACGTCTTTTAAGATATGTAGAATACTTTTCAGAACAATTGGCTTTCTCAAGAAGGAGAGCAGGTTTTTGAAGTATTACTCCTATTAAAGGAGGCTAGTTCATTTTTTTCTAACTTTCCCTTTCCCTCTCCCCTTTTTTTGTTTTTGCTGACAAACTCCTTCAAGGAGGGAAAATAACACTGTAAGACACAGAGCTGGCGCTGGGGACATAGAGGAGTGGATGGGTTTAGTCTGTTTAAACCTTGGGTTCTGCTTTCTCCTTGTCAACACCTAATTAGCCTGTCTCTTTGCCAAACTTGGGAGAAAAAGCCTGTGTAAAAACACGATGCTCCTTCCATTTAGTTGAAGGTTGGAAGGTTCCCATTGTGTCATAAATGCTCAGGCAAGACATATATTGCTAATGTGGAAAACCCACGGGGAAATAAAAAAAAAAAAAAGTATTTTTAGGCATCATGAAGATGCTGAAGACAGAAATAGCACTCTGAACATGTGTGTAGTTATAATAAGTACATGCAGGTCATTCTTAACTCGAGTGCATGAGTATATTCCTCTGCTTTTCCAGTTCCTCTGTGTTGCCCTTTACCTCTCCTAATGGGCTGTGTGCTGTGTTTTCTTTCCAAAGCATACATCCGATCCAACCAGATTATGGGCTGGGGAGAAAAAGCTATCGAAATACGATCGGTGGAAACTGGACACTTGGATGGTGTGTTCATGCACAAAAGGGCACAAAGACTCAAGTTCTTATGCGAACGCAATGACAAGGTATAATTCTTCCCCCTCCTTGGTTTCTTGCCAAGATGGTAAACATGTACTTTAACCGGGTACTTGTGGTGGGTTGACCCCGACCAGCAGCCAAACACCCACCCAGCCTCTCGCTCACTCCCCTCTCCCGTGGGATGGGAATAAAATAGAAGGAAGGCGAAAAGACTCATGGATCAAGATAAAGACACTTCAATAAGGACAGCAAAAGCTGCGCATGCAAGCTAGGCAAATAAGGAATTAATTCACAGCCTCCCATTGGCAGGCAGATGTTGTGCCGCTTCCCGAGGAGCAGTGCTTCAGCACGCGTAACGCTTGCTTGGGAAGACGAATCTCATCACCACAATGTCCTCCCCGTCCTCTCCCTTTCCCTGATCTTTTATTCCTTTCCCTGAGCTTTTATTGCTGAGCATGATGTCATACGTTGTGGGGTATCCCTTTGGTCAGTTTGGGTCGGCTGTCCCAGCATTGTCCCCTCCCAGCCTATTGCCCATCCCCAGCCTACGGGCCTTTGAGGGGCGAGGGGGCCAGAGAGAAAGCCTTGATGCTGTGCAAGCGTTGTTCAGCAGTAGCCAAAACACCAGTGTGTTAACAACACTGTTTAGCCACAAATGCAAAGCCCAGCACCACACGGGCTGCTACGAAGAAATTCAACTCCATCCCCGCCAGACCCAGCACAGCACTGCAATTGCACGGTAAATATCAGGGGCAGTAAAGGCTCATTAGAGCCTCTGCTGTCCTACCTGTTGAATTTACCAATCTCTTTTCTTTGCAGGTTTTCTTTGCCTCCGTACGGTCGGGTGGAAGCAGTCAAGTCTATTTCATGACCCTTGGCAGGACTTCTCTTCTGAGCTGGTAGAAGCAGTGGGATTTGGCGAGGAATTGCTGACATCCAGAGTCTGAGATCTTCATAACTCGGAATTATTTTCAACTGGAGTACAGACCTGCACTAATGCAGCACTCTGTGTAAATGTGTGTGCAGGCATCACTGGTGTTAGGTTTCTTTTTGTTTTTCAACTGAGGCTGCGACGCAGCTGGTGCTGTAAAGATATTGCCATCAGGTGCTACAATGTCTTTGAGATTTGGGATCACGCTAGAAAGCTACAGGTCTTCTTTTCCCTTCAGCTCCAGGATTCCTAGGCTTTGAAGGAGTCTGTTTCTTAGTGTTAAAACAGAGACGGGGAAAAAAAAGGAAAAAAAAAAAAACGAGACTTACCATGAACATGCTGTTGAGTGGACAGGAGGCAGGCAAGAGAAGGTGAGAAGTGGTGTAGAGAGTCAGACTGGCTGAAACAGAGGGCAGATCTAGTCTAGTAATGTTAACAATGTATTTAATTGACATTTCTTTTTTGTAATGTGACAATATGTGGACAAAGAGGAAGGTGGAGGTTTTAAGAAGTTAATATTTATAAAATGTGAAAGACACAGTGACTAGGATAACTTCTTTTTGGGGACAGGGAGGGTGGGAAGGGGCTTGGGGTGGAGTTCTTGGGGTTTTTTTGTTTCTGCAGTTTTATTTTTGGCCTGGCCAATAACTTTAGTCATTTTCTGTGTACCAGGTATTGCCTGAAACATGTGCAGATGATAAAAAAGAAAAAAAAAAAAAGAAAAAAAGGGAAAAAAAACAAAAGAAAAAAAATTCATTTTCTATAATGATTCTGTGTTAGGCCAGAACTTGGTTATGTCACAGTATTAGCACTGCCTCAGTTAAAGGTTTAATTTTTGTTTAAACCTAGAAGTGCAACAACAGTTTTACCACAGTCTGCACTCACAGAACTTAAAAAAAAAAATAAAAAAAAAAAAAAAGAAAGAAAATCCAAACTACATATGTTTATTTTTTGTGCCTACCTCATTGTTTTTAATGCATAAAATAAAAGAGGTGGTTTAGTTTATACGTTTTTAGATGGAAACCATTAATGTCTAATTTAATCTTAATACCAAAACTACCAGATTGAAAGGTTTCTGACTGTTATTGCGTAGCAAGTTTCAGCAGGAGGAGAGAGTGGTCCGTTGGGGCAATAGTGGTAGCAAGATGGCAGTGAGACACTGATTAATGTAATTTGCTTACAAAATTTGGTAAAGCAAGCATTTTTTTAAACCAGTTTCATCCTTGATAGAAGACTGAATTTAGCCTAAAACCAGAGATTTCACTCTTCTAACACGTGGGCTTAGTAACAGGCAGGTAAAAATAACTAGGCTAGTTCTATAAACTGTTAAATGTTGTAGGAACCATTTTGGGGCGGTGATGTTTTTCTTTTTTAAGAATGCAATGCACTAAAACTCTTTTAAGAATGTAGTTAATACTGCTTATTCATAAAAACAGCGTATACCTGTGTTTAGATGTAAGATCCCAGCTCTGGCTTTTTTTCTTTCTTTTTGTTTTTTTTTTTTTTTTGTTCGTTTGTTTTTGTTTTTTTTTAAGTCAGTTTTATTTTATGAATAAGTTCTGACATTTGTAATAAATGTCTTGAGAGTAATAATTTGTTTAATGGCTACATGTTCATTACTTGAGAAACCTTGAGTGTATAATAATCTGTTGGTGTTGTAATAATGCACAGTGTCATGATTCAGCCATTTTCCTTTTTGTTTTCACTTTTTTTTTTTTTTTTTTTTTTAATTCCTTTGGTGGGGTACTTTGTTGACAGCTGCCTTAAGCTGTTCATTCAGTGAACAGGCTCTCAGTGTTTCATGGGCTTTGTCTTCTGCTGCGGTTAACTTTCCTTCATGGCATGACAGGTAGGGCTTTTTAAACACGTACTCTTCCATTCAGTCAAGTCGATGGCTCAAGCGACTGGTCACACAATCAATTAAGAGCCAAGAGCACCGAGGGTGCAAAGCTCAGACTCGACAGACCCTTCTTTTGGTGTCAAATCTGACTGCTGTAAATCCTTCAACCCCAGTCAGCGTTGCTGCTGAAGACTCTCCTTTGAACATCGTAGACGGTTGAAAAGCGAGCGGTAAATGCGTACCGCCAGCGCACGCGCGTGCACACACACCCCACACACCCCCAAAAAGAATAAAAACTCAAGAAAGCCTTACATTTGCTGGCGGAGGAATACCTAGAACTATTTTTTTTTTTTTAATTGTATGACTTTTGGATAGCGTTGAAGGTGAAGGATGTGTTCTTTTCAGGCCCGGTGTGGCCAGCCAGAAGAACGATCAACCTTTTGTACTATAATGAACTAAAGGGGACTCGGAAACGCAACGTGATGGTAGATGTGGGTGTAATCACACAGCTGCCCTGTAGTGTAGTTTGCCGAAGCTGATTCGATCGAATGTCAGTCTGCGTGATTTAAATCTTCCAGCGCTATGTGGTCAAAAATTAATCTAGTCCTTCAAAGCTGATGCTATTCACCTAGAGGAAGATGCTCCAGTACTGTAGGGATGCCCAGGTCATGGATATGTGCTGTTGAAGTTTTGAGGCTCCGGGGGGGGAATCTCCTTCCTTCGGTGGGGCTGCCCGCCTGGCAGCTTCTGCCTCCACAGAAGTGCCAACACGGCAAGGTAAAAACAGTATTACAAAACCACTACGTATACCAACATGGAACTCTTCAAGCAGTGCTTTTGTAAGCAAAGAAGAAAAGAAAAGCTCCTAGGTTTAGTTTTAAGCTTTAATAAGTAATAATTTTCTGTATCTTTAAGTCAAAGTAACCCTAACTTGTATGACTGCAGTGTTTTTATTTTTTATCTTATGCACATGTTATGTTGGAGAAAATGTTTACAAAAATGGTTTTGTTACACTAATGTGCATCACATATTTATGGTTTATTTGAAAGTGATTTTTGTGGGTTTTTTAGTTTTTCATAGTAGTAGTAGTACACTTTTTGTGATTTATAACCCCAAACTCTGCTGATTATAAAGATGCTAAACAATAATACAAAATGACAAACTGCATTAAAATTACTAATCGTAGAGCTGCAAAGCAGACTGGTGACAAGTAAAACACTCAGCCTTTTTTTTGCAGTGCTATCTAACTTGTCTTCTGTGTATTATGGAAATTACTGTTTTTTCCCCGTTTTTCCTTAAATAAAGTCAAATTGACACTTATTGTATGTGGAACGTATTTTGAATATCTGCTGGCTGCAGAAATCAAGCTGCATGTTGCCTAGTTGCATGTGTTCGTAAGAACAAAAGCCTTATTGTCAAATCTCATGATTTTAGAGACTTTGGCAATAAACGTGGGCTTTTGAGGGCTTTTTCGTTGTTGGTTTTTTGGTTTTTTTTTTCCTCTTAAAGCCCTATCTCCTGGTGCAGTTGCTCTTTGGAAAATTACAACTTCCCTTTACAAAATGAAAGGTGAAAAGCTCAGAAACATTCGCAAGTGCCCGGTGGTTCAGAAAGAAGAAGTTGCACAAAGGAGAGCCTGGGTGCGTTGTGAACGTGCCCTCCCACCACACCGCTTTCAGGCGTGTGGTTTTTGCAAGCTGGCATTACTTATTGCTGGGAGAGTGCGATGAATGGGAATCCTGAGCCAGATTCTCACACCCCATAAAAGCATGGCTCCAAAAAACTCAAGTCGCAAGCCGTGAGTACTGAGGAGGTTTGATGCAAAGCCGCTGTTTGCGCCCCCAGGGTTCTTGTTGGCCTCTGCCCATGTTTTTCCACCATGGGCTGTGTCTGTTTTCTGAAGTGAAGATAAGCAGTAGAAGTTTCCTTCCGACTAGGCTGGTCTCCGCGAGAGGAGGAGGAAGTCTGTGCTCCCAGGCTCCTGCCTTTCCTCGCACTTTCATCTGCAGAAGGCAAGGGATGTGGTGTAAGTTGAAAAATGTTTCAGGGTTTCACTTGCTTCCTATGGCCAAAGGTATCTGAAATCCTCAAGCCCTGCAGCTTTTCCGCTTCTGCAAGTGTAGATACTGACTGAGCTTAAAAAAACTAGCAGGACCAGCCAGCTGCTGGTCAGGCTCCTGCCAGCTCCACTCCAGTTGCTGCTCCAGAGCTGCTGGTTTTCTTCAGTTGTTCTTGACCTGTTGGAGACTTCCCTAAGTTAAACATATTTAGCATAGTCGAGCACCTTAGCTAGTTGTGAAGACAGCGCCTCAGACTGTGCCAAGGGAGGTTTAGGTTGAATATTAGGAAAAACTTCTTCACCGAAAGGGCAGTCAGGCACTGGACCAGGCTGCCCCGAGAAGTGGTTGAGTCCCCATCCCTGGAGGTATTTAAAAGATGGGTAGATGTGGTGCTTAAGGACATGGTTTAGTGGTGGACTTAGCAGTGATAGGTTAATGGTTGGACTCGATGATCTTAAGGGTCTTTTACAACCTTAACAATTCTATGATTCCATGACAGATACGAGCTGTTGCTCATTACAGTATGCAGTAAGTAACTGAAAGCAACAGCCCCAGGTGTGAGCTCCACTGTGGGCACTGGCAGAGCCAACAGAGAACATGCTGAACCTTCACGCTCCTGTGAAGAAAGACAGAATTGCAGTGATTTACAGGAATAAGGAAATTAAAAAACGAGAGCATTGGAAACCGAGCAGGAGATCTTGTTCCTCTATGGGACTTGTGTACGTAGCGGTGTTGAGACGGGCCCAGATTTGTACCTTGTGAGGGGAGGAGGGATGTACACAGGACAGAAGAGAACAAATTGCGCAGCAAAAGAACATGTGCGTCTTCAAAAGTTAACACCTGTAATGGTCAAACCCCTGAAAGAAATGATCAAACATCAAAAGGAGCATTTGAAACAATTTTTTTTACAAAGCTTTTAAATATGCAAGTTAAATGTTGGTAATGAAAAGTGCAGAACACTTATCCATGAGATTAAAGTCAAAACCCTGCCAATTAGAAAAGATACAAAGAGCAACCCTCCCTCTTCAGGGGGTTGCTTTGCTGAAACACACATGCTGGAGCATTAGGATTGTATAGGACCTTATATGAAAGGGGGAAAGTAGTTTTTGCTGCCTCATGTGCAGAGAGCTTGTTAATTCTTTGGCTTGTATCTATATCATGGTCTGGGATGAAGACTGTAATATTAATAGAGATTGAAGTTGTTGGAGAAACATCTTCAAATGCAAGAAAAGAGCCTATGGGGGAGAGGAGACCGCACCGTGCATTCAACACGGGACTCTGCTGTATCAAAATGGTCCAAGGCAATAAATTTGCTGATAGTAATGCAAATGCATTTCCACCTTAGTGTCCAGTGCCCTGTTACCCACCTGTGAGCTGCAGCATCTCGGCTCAGAGCTGTTTCTGTCTTCTTCCAGCATCACTGAAGAAAAAGGAGCTTGTGCAGTATCCCACGTGTCATGGCCAGCCTGTTGTACTTGCTGCTGGCTTTTACTTTGCCTTAAAATCACAGGCAGTCCAGCAGAGAAGCAATCCTGGGAACTTAACTGTGAGAAGGCTTGTTTTGCCACATGAGAAGCATGCCTTACGGCCAGGATTTCAGCTGCACGTGAGGGGTGTCCCTTGCCTGCTGGGCTATTTGGGTGCATGTAAGGGACGCAAGTTCAAAGACCTGTGTGCGCCGAGCAGCTGTAAAGACGTTGGCTGCAGCTCTCTTCCAGTACGTGCAGATTCATTCCTGAGCTCCAGCACACGGATGTTGGCCTATTTCCAACCCATTAAAGCCGTGAAAGCTGGTAGCAACTGTCTTCTTTTGACTTAACCTCCTTTTTTAAGAGTTTTTTTAACATGTTGCGGTGTTGGCGCTGCTCGGGGAGGTGTGGAAACGCAAGGTCAGGCGCCAGTGTTGCTGCATGGATTGCTGTGGAAGTTACTGGTTGGGGGAATTAAAGGAGAGCATCAGGTAATTGCAGTCACTTCATTTTCACTCCGTGATGGTGTGGCTCCACGCAGCATGTGCTCCGATAAAGGGTAAAATCTCTGCTCTAGAAATACCAACCGTCTTACTCCTTCTCCTTATCTCCCTGATTTATCCCACTCTTGTTCTAAACAATAACAAACTAGGGAGAGAAGTAGGGAGGAAGGTGTTCTGTTGTTTAAGAAAATAAATCCCTGACTCAATAGAAGTATGCCCGTTCCAGCTGAGGAAACGACAAGGTTTTTTTCCTTTGTTAAATTATAACAGGAAACTCACTTTAACGTTTCATTCTCAGGCTCCTGTGGTGCTATGGGGTAAATATGTGGCATGGGAAAGTCAGATTAATTTGTTCCAACTGCTGTACACAGCTCAGATTTTACTTGCCCTCTGTGTGAAATTTTTATTGCACAACCTCATATTTGTCATTCAGCGTAATTTGTCCATTAAAAGGCATTGCCACACTTCCATTTTTATTTTAAAATTTTCATCTCCCAAGCAATTTTGCTCACGCCATGTTAGCCATGGAAAAAATGCTTTTCTGGCTGTGAAACAACTGTTGGAGTGAAGGGATTGTAAAATACTGTGCCTCAGCTCTTGTCATGGGGAGATTACGGACAAGTTTCCATAGAGTCCCATCGGTATCGTTAGCAAGACTCTAGTCTTACAAACAGGCAAAGCTGAAAGACTGAAGAGGGTAAATGACACATTTGGGAGCTTTTAGTGAGTCAGAGGGAGAGTCAGAGGGAGAGTAAGAAAACTGAGATTTTAGTTTGAGATCTTTCACCTCAGCCATTAAACCATCTTAAGCCCCTGGGGGTCCTGCTGTCTCCCTTGGTGGTTGATGAAGGCAATAGAGCGTAACCCACAGGGTCGCTTTCCTGGGCCAGATATTCATATTTACTAACCTTTGCAATTCAGACAGAAAGCCATTAGCAAGGCTAGACCTGTGAGAAAGCAAAGCATAGAGGGAATTCACATTTCCCTCTTCTGTTTTGTTGCAATGATTTTACCAAATTTTTCACCATACTAAAGCATACTCGTGCATATAGATAGCATAGAGCATGCTTACTTGCAGCAAGGAGGGGTCCTGGCTTTTGGCAACCCTGTGTCTCCTACTGGTGGTGCCATGAGGCAGAAAGTGGACCTGGGGCATCCTAGAAGAGCCTTGTCAAGAGCCTTGTCAACCCCACTGCAGGCTTAAGCATTTGTTTAACTTCAAACATAACATAGACGCAATCTAACCTCTGTTCTCCCAAAGCACTTTGTTGTGTCCTAACCTCCACCTGATGCTTAAATGTCGTCCCAAACCTGAATATGGACTTCCTATCAAGGGATCCTACCGTGCTGCAGAGACTACGCAGAGCAGCTGGCAGAGCCGGACTTGTGTGCACGTACAGATGCTCTGACCTAAGAACTGGCTCGCTGGGCTTCATTAAGTCCCAAACCTACCCAAATCAAATCACAAGCACTTCTGGAAAATTCATATGGAAATTTTCTCGATGTTTCGGTAATGAAATTAACTGAAAGATAAGAAGAGAGCACAAACTGGCATAGAATGTTAAAATGCAAAGTATGTAATTATAGACTCCCAGTTGTAATGACTCTAATGGATATCAGAGACAGGTATAAAAGGAGAATAAATTATTTCAGGGCATGAAGAATCTGTTATGGCTAATTAAGCTGCCATTATCATTACTGTGCTGCTATGATAGGTTTTTTTAAAACTAATTTTTCTAAAACGGAATAATGCAAGTTAAGCATGAATTCATCTATTATCTGCCATTCAGATAAAAACATTTTTCTAGTGCTTTTCAAAATGTGCCAGTGGGACAGATCTCAGTTTTACACTAGTGAAAACACCAGGGATTTTTATGAAGTGATTTATTCCACGTCACACAGCTGTTTAGTGGCATCGTTTAAACTCAGGCTCAGTGACGTGCATAAACCCATGCCTACTGCCAATCGTGTAAGCCAGCAATCAGGTTCAACAGAGTTCTTCATGTGCTTAAGATGAAGTGATTTGGTAAACTGGTAATCCCGGGCTTTAATTCAGAGCAAGGATGGCGCAGTTTAGAGCAGCCAACAGCGTTCTTGGTTCAATCCACAGTGCTGAGATGGTTGAACCTGGAAATCAGCTGTTGAAAAGTTTCAGTTTATAATATTGAGATGAACGGTCATGGATGTCACCTTGCCTGAAAAGGGCACTTGTAAAATGTGGCAGGTGAGCAGCTGATCCATGAGCAGGTGTGGTGTGTGAAGGACCAGTAGTCCTGCTCATGAAATCGAAGATCTGAGACGGCAGTGGCGTTACAAACGATGAGCCAGAAAGGCAGCAGGCCACCTTCGCTCCATCTTCAGGCACTGAAGACTTTGCAGCTGGAGAGTATCTCCATACCGGTACCAATGTACAACAACTCAGATGTTACAAGTGACAACACAAAATTCAGACGGAGGTTGGCTTTGCCTATATTGCATGGTAACCCACACAAAGGAGCAAAGAAATGAATTCTAGGTTTGCTCCTAGCACTGTCTCTCTATGAATGACCCAAGGTAGTTAGGGGTATTTACAGAGGGATTACTCCGGCTGCCTAAAACCTGGATGCTGCTAAAGAAGTGTTGTGGTTCCCAGGGCAATGGGGTTGTCTCAGATACCTTGGACATCTGGAAGGGAACTCCACGCTTGGGTTTAGGTAGCTTAATCCCATCAGAGGTTTTAAGACGTTTGTCATGACGCTGAACTACCCAGTACCAGGCTTGTCATCCATTGCGTGTTTGTGTACCGCCTTGCGCAACTTAACCAGTTGATGCTGTAATACAAACCTTTAGGAAAAGGATTTTTTTTAAAAAAAGCTGAAAAATTAGAAAATACCAGGGTTTAATGTTCCTAACTTAAAATTAACACAGACATCTCTTACTACTGCTCAGCATTTAATTACATTTGTAGACCTTTCTTGAAGTGCCGCACTCACTCTACAACAGATGGTCCTCATGGGAGGGATAAGTGTTCAAAAAATCTCTTTATCCTCATTAATTAGTGTGGAGCCTTATGTATGTCTTACTTGGTGTCATCCAAAGTGCTCGTTTTCTCATAAATTATATCAACTTAGTATGGTTCACAAATACTAATGAACTTCTCTACATTCCTGTAAAGTGAGGGAGGGTTATCAATAGAAGCATTTTTATTTTTTTTCTGTTATCCTAACTTGAAATAACGAACAAAAGGTTGGATTTTTTTATGGAAGAGAATTTAAAAAACATTTTGTTTCAGAAAAGTCAAAGTGAAACATTGCAGTATTTGGTCAAAACTAATTTCTTCACTTCTAATAACTGTAATATTTTGCTTGCTGTAATAACCACCAGCATGTCATCATGTTAACTGTAATTTGAATCTTACATATATTTCCATGTTGCTCCCTACATCCATCATCCCTATACGTGGTGCTTTTTGAATGGACAACTTCTCTCATGGTCCAGCTCACAAAGTTTGCCTCTGAAGGAAATGTGTTACATCAGGTTACATTTACATTTTTGAGGGCTTGGGTATACCTGTAATAACCAATGTGCTGGGTGAGATAAGGTGCTAATAGGTAAATGCTTTACAAATTTTATGGCACCGATTAAGTATTTCAGAGTGTATCGATTAAACAAAATATTCTGTCTCAGTCAAACTGACCTCAGACAAAATTTACCTCTCGCCTTCGTTGATCAGAGTACATGTGTTTCACAAGACTAGCATTTTTCCCATGGGAAGTATCAGTTAAATGGCAAATTAATTTTCTGATTAAAAAGGAAAAGATTCAGATAGAAAATGGATAGCCCCCTGTGATTTTTTTATATGAAGAACTGAAGCAATGTTTTGTCCAACTGGCCAGAGTTTTCACTCGTGAGCTGCCCCATGCCCTGCTATCTACCCCAGGTGAGATGCCCCTCATTGCCTTCAGGCCACGGCACCCGCAGGTCTCAGTTGCAGACTTGTGGACAAACAAGTGCCAGTCGCACATATTTTGGGTAGGTTCCTTGGAGTGATGGTTTTTGTTAGAACAACTGAGATTTGGCGGCAGGAGGGAAGCAACTGAGAGACTGCCAAGCCCGCAAGCCCTTCCTCAGGTGCACTGAACACAAGCAGAGAACAAGTCCTTTGAGTTCAGCCGGCCGTGTCTCTCACTCACTGAGGGAAAAGAGAGCTTGCGGTAGATGACTGTTAATTAGAGAGGAGATAAGCTGGTTGTTTCCTAAGGAAAAACATGTGCCCAGTAGAACAAAGGGAGGTTTAGGCTGAAAAGGAGGGAAAAGGGTGATTTTGCTATGCTGTAAAACCAGTGTCTACAATGGGGCCCTGGTTTCTTGTGCATTTCTCAAGCTTGTCTTTGGAAGATGATTTATTCACCGCCTTTAAACATGTGCTTTCTGCCTAAAAGTGCAAGGTGCATACCTTGATCTTTCTTTTGCAAAGACGGTACAAAATAGATTTTTTCCACAAATTCTGCTTGGGGGCTTTTAAAGAGCGATTCATTGCATCACTGATGACACGGGAGGTGGGCACAACTCCTCACACCGCAACATGCGGGCAAAAGGTGTAGATCACCCCCTTGTGCTCCTTGTTGCACATGTGCACATGCCTACAAATCAAACAGAGCGTTTTTCAGCACTGTTGTTCACGCTTTACCAGAGAATGTCTCACAATTGTGTTTCTTAACTGAGATCCATCCAATAGATTCATCCCCTGGGATCAGTTTGCAGCTGAGGTTCATTGCAGCAGAATATTTGCTCCTGAAAGACCAGTCAGAATGGAGGGTTTAGAGAGCAACTAACAGTTAAAATGTTCCTTTATGGGTTTTCCCCAGTCAGAAATATTGTCTAGAAGTGAAATCCATGAATCTGGATTCTGCAGGAACTTGGATGGAGTGTAAACCAGAAGAAATCTGGAAATCTCTGCTCCTCTCTAAAGTCAACCACACTGCAGGTACCTTGGGACAATGGAAGTTAATTTAGCTGAACTGTGAGGAAAAGGGCAATGGAGAGCTGCCTTCTGCTGGTAGAAGGTGGTGACGTCCATCTTCTGCTCTCTGATTTTTATGCACCCTGTGACCAGAGTACAGCCAGGGATCGCACTGCAGTTACTTCCAAACTTGTCTGAGTTCCTCTACGCACCAAGGCAAGGGAGCAGACAGCCCCCCCAGACATCCCTGTGCCTGGGATCTGCTGATTTCTGCTCCTGCAGGACAGACAAACCTCCTTCACCAGACCCTTTGGAGCCACTGCTGATGGGGAGCTGGCCAGCCCCCGGCCACAGAGTGACACCAGCAAGCCCACCTGGGCCTTTGCTGGCCCTCTTCATGGAAGACGGTAAAGTGCTCTTAGACTCCTGTGTTTCAGTGGTCTCCTTACATGCGACTGCCACAGTGGGCGACCGAGGCTGGGGTGAGGGATCTGCTTTTGCCACTTAGTGCCCTGGGGACCCCGAGGGCTGGCTGTGGTGAGCTGGGCCAGGCCTGTTCCCTCTGGCAGCTCCACCACGGAGAGCAGGAAGAAGGGCGAGAGGTCACGAAAACGAACAAAGTGAAGTTGATCTCTTTTTGCCCCACTTCTATAAATAGAACCAACCCTTTTGGTTTCAGTTTTATATCTAGTCATGGAGAGCATCGTGTTCTCATTCCCATTGCTGAAACAGCTAAAATGGCTCCTAGGTCTTCTTCCCATTCCTCTGCAGCAACAGCACCGGGTGGAGGAAGACATGACTTCCCAGTGTCTGGGAGATGTTTGCATGGCGAGGCCGCATATACAAGAGCTCAAGTTCCTCTCTCGACACCCCTAAGAGAGGGAGCAGAGATGCCAGGGACTCCACGCCAGGGAGCTGGGTTGGATGCTGCCCATGGCTGTGCCCTATAGCCGGAGGTCAGAGAGGCTGGGGAGGCTTTACACCCTGTGCTGCTGCACTTTGGGGCTTGCCAAGCTGGGTGCCACCAGCTGGGGGAAGCTCCCTGCAGCAGATCCCACTGCTCAGTGAGACCTCTCGCTTAGGATCACCCCACACCTGGCTGCATCTGCTACAGGAGAAGCAGCTTTCTTCCCTCTGGCAACCATGCCTTTAGGGCCTGCAGGACTTGTTAACTTCTCCGAAGTTTGAGAGGCATGTATTTTTGCAGCAGCTGTAAATTCAGTCTTTTTTAAAGAAATGTTATTGGCCCCATTCCCTCCTCCTTTTCTCTGCTCCCTTTTTTCTGCTGTCTGTCCTTCCTTCCTTTCTTAAGTAGGTATCATACTTCTGTTTCTGCCCAAAGCAGTGTTTGTCTCGCAATGTAATGGGTTGAAGCAACGCACTGGAGATTTTTTTCAGTGGATGCAGCTATTGCTACTTCTAGCAAAGATGCGACTGTGTGGTACTGGGATTGCATTTCTGCACTGCTGTGTGTAGCTGTGCATGTATCCCAGTGCAAACTGTCCCAAGATGGGCAGACACTCTAGCTTTTAATCAAACAGCTTTGGGCTAATATGGAAATTTGTACAAATAATAGAGTATTAGCATGAAGGGATGAAGCTGCAGAAGAGGTTTTGAACAGGCCAAATCCAAATCTTGCTTCTAAATTGGCCATCTGTTTGCAAAATGTATATCAGCAAATGCTATAATTTCACGTACGTGACTTGGTTTCAAGTTGACTGTGGTAACTCTGAGGCCTGACTAATGAAGTTTTGTAATAGCCGTCTTCACTACTTACTCTGGAAAGTGTAGTTTGTGCTGACATTTCTCAAACACCAAATGCAGAGGCCTAGAAGTTCCTTTTGGATTTGAAATACAGTGCTATTAAGCAAGCTCATTTTGCAAGTTCTAATCTCACTCCAGGAAACACCATTCTCATGAAAAGGTGACCATCATAAAAGTGCATCCAGTTTCCTTCCAGTAAGATCTGGGCTGACCTTGTATGTCTCAGCACGGATGCTGAGTGCTTGCTGGCACGCAAGATAGGTTCTTATGTGGGTTTTGTGCAATGAAAATAGATTGGGAGATGCTAAAAAAAATCTGAAGTAAATATTTTTTGGAGGTTGTAATGGGTCAGAGATAAAAAACTAAAGTGTGTCTTTGTCAGGTGAACAACATTGATGCTGTGTATGTAAATACTTCTAATCACAATGCACAAATTCTGCTTCTTGCAGTATCTTGACCACTCTGCATGTTGCAAATGTTTCACATTCTTTTTTTCACCTTTTTTTGATGAGCACATTAAGACAGCCAACCTCAAGCCACAGTCTAGAGAGGTTCACATCTCAGGCAAAGAAGAGTTCATTGCTGTTTCACAATAACAGTTTTCACACAGGCCATGGAGACTTGAGAGCTGCTTGGGGCTGGCAGTTTTGTTATCAGTGTGTATGGTGTTCGTAGCATGCAGATATGAAGAGGCTGTGAATCTCATCCTGGAAAGTTTTAATGATGACTGTATTCATTCTCAGATTCATAAGATTTTAACATTTAAGCCTACTCTGAAAAGGCCTCCAAGGAACCCAAAATTTCATTTACCCACAGTTAAAAAGGAGTTAAATTAATTCTAGCACTTGGGATTTCTGTTGTGGTTTTCCTAAAATAGGGAGGCTTTTCCTGGAAGGACCTTTGAGGTCACTGCTGTGCTGCTGCTTTGATGATTAGTTCAGGTAAACTCCTAGTAACGGATAGCAGGGAACAATCCTTTTCCTATAGAAATACAGTATATTTTAAATGTACAGTCTTAGTCCCTTAGATGGAATGTAGTCATCTCCTTACTACATGTTTTTAAAAGGTATTGTGGCAGAAAATTTCAGGGGAGTGAGCTGTTAACCATGCAAACTCACTTGGGGCTCCTTGTTATTTTCCCCTTCATACTTGTCTGAGATTGGCGGGACAACTCTGCCTGCAGAAGCTGGTGGGGAACAATCCCTAAAAGAGACATTGGGTAAGACTGGAGACATCCTCTTAATTCCTCCTTTAGATTCTTTCTGTCCCTTCAAAAAAGCCCCAAAAAACCAAAACACCAAAAATCCCAAAGGTTTTGTCTAAGTGCTATCATTTAAATGTGTTAGGAACCCATTTTGGTGTCTTCATCTGTTAAGAGATTAAAATTCTCACTTCACTGCACTTAAAAGCTTCATCCTACTTCGGCTGAGGATGATTTGAGTGTCAGAGCCATCCAGGTTGGAAAGGCATGGTGCCTGATTTTGCTGAACAGAGCAGGCAAGCTCTGGACGTATTGACTCGATGTGCTGTTCACAGCGTACTACAGCACCCAAACACGGGCTAATCCTTTCTGCTGTCGGCAGAATGCATTGCTAGTTGGATTTCTTCGTGATTTGAAAGGGACAGTTTGTAGTCCATTTTGCTATCATTTACCAGAGGGGTCCCCTTGAGCTACAATGATCTTGTATTTTGTTCTCTGCTAAGTCTCTGGTCCCCAGGTGTAGTAACTAGCATGGCTGTTATTTCTCAAGTACTGCAGAAATGCAAGTATATAATTTCACAAGTTAATCTTAAAGTAGCACAAGTGTAACCGTCAACAGTTTTTCACATAGATACATCGCACTTTTTATATTGCTTTACTTTTTATAGTTTTATATTGCTTTTTTATTGCAGGAAAATTGATATTAAGCTTACTTACGATATTTGAAAGATATTGCAGGGAAATGAAAATGCTGCCTAAATAAACTCTGTCTAGAGACCTAGACTCTTCCTCACTGAGAGAATACATCTGAATTGTTTAGGCTGCACAACAAGAGCTGGACTTGAGCAAACCCATTTGGCCATGGTTGACTGAGGTTTCCCCCCTCGGTTGGTGCAGCGCTGAGACAGGTAGTCCTGAGACAGTGTCAGATTCAGGTTTTGTCAGTCTCCAGGTTTGAGGTTGTTTAGGCCAAATGTCTCAGTTTGGGTCATCTGTATTTAACCTTTTTGCGTAAGGTTTTGTGAGTATGTGGATACGTGAATGGACTTATTTTCCCCCTCAAGTCTGTGCTGGTGTGTTGGGACTTAATTAAACTGATGGACTGAAACTTATTTATTTCATCAGTGTTGGGAATTATTTTTAAAAAGTGATGTATTTGAGACATATTTAAAGAAAGTATGGCATCCTTGAAGTGAACAGTGTGTGATATGTGAAAGGAGAGGAGGGAACAAGCAGCTAAAAACAGAGCTAGTTAAGTTAGCAGCGTAAATGCCATTGTGCACAGACAGATGGGTACCAGCTGTCTTTTTGGTAGATACTAAGATATACTGTATGAACTGTGGAAGAAGAATGTACTTTAACTGAACACTGCTAACCTTGTAGAACAAAAAAGGTCTTTAAGAACTTTCATGAAACCTAGATTTTTTTTTCTGATATATGTAGGGCCATATTTGGTGTTAAGTGTTTTTCTTTAATATTCAAATGGGGAAATTTTTCAAGTTGTTTCAGTCTCTAGTGCTGCTGAAAAACCTCTGGATACATGATAAAATGAATATTTATTGTGTATCACAGATGGGGAAGGGAACTGTTATTTTTGGAGCCAGGCAAAAATGATACATGGCTTCTTTTTGTTGAAATGTTGATTAAATCTTGCACAAAAAGAAAACTGGCAACGGACCAAAAAAGTACAAGACCACCCCTTAGAAAACATTAATTTTGTATCACATATTCAAACTTAACAAAGTGGAGAGAACAGTCCATTAAAAAACAAAAACAAAAACAAAACAAAGAAACAGAAGAAGAGTGAAGCGCCAGGGCTGAAAGGAGAGGTAAAAGTGAAATACCGACGTGACAAATCGCGCTGTGTGTCCACTTCTGCACCTGCCTTCCCTGCTGTACTGGCATTCATAACACAGATTTGGATGGATGCACAGCCACTGATTCAATATTCATAACCTTACCGGCAGGAATCACTGTAGAACAGTATATTCCTTCAACTCCAGGTGCTGGAAGGAGATGTTATATAGGAAACTCGGCGTATAATTTTTGTAAAAAAACCCAACATTCTGCCTTGATACCTTGTTATGTTGAGCAGGTCATGCTACCACCCCGCCTAGCTAACAAGAGCTCTGGGTCATATTTAGGGCAATATTGACGTGCCTGCCATTCACGTTAACCATCGTGTCGTGGCTCTCAATACTTTTGTGTGGAGGGCAGTGATGACTGAGGCCATCAAAGGGAAACACTTCCCACATCCAACAAAACTGGAGAAATGTAGCTTGGAAGCATCCCACAATGTGAAACAAATTCCTTGTCATATTTGTTAGGAGAAAAAAACGTGCAGGTAATATTGGTCGTAATAGATGTCCTGCAGAATGTCGTAATTAGTAATTTGAGCCAGGATTCCCATGGGGACTGCAGAAAAATTTGAAAATATACATCAACAGGCCACATTAAGACGTGAGTGATTATAATGGCCATTTGGCTTGGTATCTTCCAGGACGTATTTCCAGAAGTGAATCCCAATTGTTCTTGGGTACTTTCCTCTCATCTCATTCCCCAGCATTGCTGACTTGCTCCAGTTGAAAACTGGACCAGTTCAACCAGGGTGAGCTTTTTGTTGCCAAGTGAGCAGCAAACTTAGAAAAATCAAATTGGTAAAGAGGAAGCAAGTTGAAGCCTCTTGATGTGTGGCAATTCTTCCGGAACAGGGCAGGCGACGTGCAATCTGGGACGGCCCCTGGGGACAACAGATCAATGAATACTTGCACGGAGATGTTGCCTAAGTAAACAGAGTCACAGGGTCTTATTTCACAAGCATGTCTTCCTATTACTTGAGTAGTAATAGGATGCTTTTCGTAGTGCACTCTGGGTACCTTACGGCCACCTCGCTCACCTAGAAAACCTGAGATCTACAACTTCATGAGCCAGAGCGCAAAGCATGAGGTTCGGCATGAAACAAATGCAAGGGCTGAATTGTTTTCAAACATGAGGTTGCCCTTGGGGGCATATCTACATTTTCAGCTACGCATTTGTGTTGGAGCTCCATATGGTTGCGTGAGTAGTGCATGTACAGTACATTTTGTTCTGCAATCAGTGTCCATAGGTTTCATTTCACTACGTCCCGCATGAACACAGATTGCCGATAAGTGCTGTGTGTTCTGGTCAGCTGTCTCATCAAGCATTGCTTCAGTGCTGTCCTGGATGTTTTCAGGAAACCTCTGCATGCTCTGCACAGTGCTCTAGAAAGCACAGGACATCTTGGGCCCACCGGTGTCATTCCTGCAACTCCCCCACTCCTGTGAATGGGTGCCTTTTTAAAATCCTGCTTCCTTGCATGGAGAAAGCCTTGATGTACTTTGTGGTCTTTGCAGTCAGGCATATAAACAGGGGACTGGCAAGTAGCTGAATCTGAACATAATGAGAAAGATGTAAGCAATCAGCTAGTCCTACCTCTGGAGATGGGTCAACCAAAAGCAGGCACAGGAGCGCAGTGCTGGGGGTCGGAGGGATGGGATCGCAGGGAAAGACCTCCATTACATCAAAACCCACTTGCCTCGGGATGTGGGAAGAGCTTGCTGCAATGGCCTGCCAATGTGAGAACTCCTGCATGTAGACTTTGCTCTTTGCAAATTCACTGTCCGTTGTTTGCTAACCCACTTGGTAGATGATGATGATGCATGACAAGGGAATGCACAATGCCACCATAAAGCGCCTTTGCCCAGCATGAAGACTAACTGGCAAACGGGAAGTCATTCGTGACTAGACATGGCTGGACTTCTGGGACTGCATGGTGCTGGGTTCAACCAGTAGGAAGGGAATAAAGGGCACAACAGAAAATATTGTTACAGAACTTTTCAAGTTCATATTATGCATATGTGTTCTGCCTGTCCTACCCCAAGCAGTGTATAAAATTACAAAATGTACACACGTGGGCAGCAAGAATGACGGAGGACCCAAAGCTGCATCCCCTACAGCAAGGTTAGATACTTGATAGAACAGAGAAGAGCTGGCAGCTGGAGGATACGGTCAGAGGCTGGAGGTATTACAGATTCCTGGAAGCCAGGTGGTGTTGGGATCAATCCCTTCTGGAGGCTCTGAAAGACCTTAATTGCTAGTTGCCAGCAAATAAAAGGGGCAAAAGTCACACTACACGTGCCATGTTCTTATGTCTCCTTAAACATTGGCTGCAGGTTACTGCAAGACCAGATACGGGGCTATGTGGACTTTCAGTCTGACCTACTGTGGCTGCTCTGACATTCTTACTGTTTCAGATTCCCCAGCTGTCACAGATATTTCCCTGTGATGCTTATGGTTGGACTTGATGATCTTAAAGGTCTTTTCCAACCTAAATGATTCTATGATACTGTGATTCTATGATCTCTGACTGTTGAATGGCCTATGAAGGGTCATAGGGTCTTTAGAAGACCTGGAGGTGTTTTCCACTACTTTTTGGTTATTAAGAAGCTTTTTCCCATACATATACGTGTTGCTTTTTTTCCTGATGTCCCAAAGGTCCAGAACACCTTTTGTTCTTGGCTTAGCAAAAGAGTTAACTATTTCCTTAGTAAGCTGCAGTGTGTATGTAGGTGTATATATGCATACAATGTAACATGCATTTGCAGGACAGAAAAGTAAAGAGAGGGTCTTGTGGTCAAGGCTGAACGTTGCTGACAAACATTTTCATATCATGAGAGCTGCTGGCTGTGATGTGGGCAACCTTTGTGAATGAACAGGTACATGGCTGAGAGGCGTCTCTGCAGTGGTGCAAAGGTGGAGAATGATACAGCTGAATTCCTTATGGTAACAACAGCCTCTCCTGCCTTTGTACCACTCTGTGCACTGTCCGTCTTCTGTGTCCTGGCCCTACTTCTGCTCATGACCTACCTTTTACTGTGGCTGTATCAGTAGGTAACTTACTTCTGTACAAAATAAAGCCTCTTTTAATAGCAAAGGATAATAAAGTCCCCCATCTAAATATGCGATTGGGTTATAGCAGCCTGGTCATGGCTGATAAGGGTGCTGGGAGGACAGAGGTCTGCAGAGAGGTGAGGGTTATGGAGGAGAGTAGGGTAAGAGACGGACAAGAACACACGTCAGAGGCACAGCAGAACTTGGTTCAGGGTGCAGCTGACTTTGGATCCACTTTGCTGCAGGTAAACTTGCCCCCTGTCTAGAAAGATCTGTTTCTGAAAGGGGCTGGATAATGTGCATAAAATACTATAGGGTTTGCAAACCCTGCATTTTGTTTATTGAACATGAAACAGTTGAACCCAAAGCAACTTGCATTTACCCATGACAGATCCTGAGTCAGGCAAAAGCCCTGTTGAAAGCACAGCCTCTTTAGTTCATTATTCCTCCTGTGCACCAACTTCTGATGAAAACGCCTCTTACAAAAACATCAAAGTTGGCACATTAACAAAATCCTTTCCTCAAGGTGTTGTTTCTTCATCTTCTCAGAAAATGCAGCCTCAAGGAAGAGTTCAGCCGGGCACTTTTCTTCATTACAACATTACAAGGTTTTGAAACGCTCATTTAAGTAGAGTGTTAAAACCGGTGGCTGCTTACATTGTTAAGAAAACACTGCATATCTCCCTTTAGCAGACTGCAGTGCCAGAAAATGTCAGACCTTCCCTCTGTTCCACCAAGCCTTCAGAAATAAGAATCATTTCATGATTTGAGGATATACTAGAAAAATCATTCTCTTCTATTATAGCAGCGATTCTGAAAAGCGAAGAAGTAAATTTACCCTAAGATGAAGAGCCAGCTCTGGAGGGTGGCATCCTAGTTCCGATGGCTCCGTGAATGCCTGGCTGCAGGGGCCCTGCCAGAGGCTGTCAGCCTCTAATAAACACGGTATCACCAGCAAACTCATTAATGGATTTTCAACCTAAAATGACACAGCACTGCTGCTACTGAATTTTTTTAATGTTGTAGAACTGTATAAAGTAAATACTTTTTAATGCAGTCCTCAGGTTGTCACTATAAATGTAAACTTCACTAGAATCCTATTAGCTGTGTTATTAATAAGTAAACTTTTTCGGGCTGGTGTTTTGCTGTAAAATAGTTTTGAGTTTCCACAAATGTTTGCCAATTTACACTAAACAGTTTTGGCCAGATAACTCTGGTGTCCCCTGGCGAGGACAGCCAGCACGCTGTAGCTGTTCCACTTTGCATGGGGCAATGAAAAAACAGACAGCGAAGGAGGAACAGAAACCCTGCAGGGCTTTAATTTCCTCCCTTCTTTTGGGGACTTTTGCAATTGGAATACAATCCTTTCCTCTCAGCAGGGGGCAGCCTCTATATTTCTCCATGTATGGACACGTATATGTCTCATTTTTTTTTTCTTTCTCTTTGTCTCAATCTATTTATCAAAAGAGAGAGAGAGTTTCTAATGAGTCTAAAAATTAGCATTGGGGTGCCAAGGAGTGTGTGCCTTCTTTCTTATCTCTTATGTCCAGGATTTCTCTTGGATATTTTAAAATCCAGATTCTGTGACTTCTGCATGGGACATGTAATTACAACCCCCTCATATCAGGCCAGTTTCATAAAGGCATCATGAAGCAGGCAGCAGCTCTGAACCACTGAGGAGCAGCAAGATACCCTGTTGCCGAGTACCACGTCCTTGCTGTACAGAGCTGGCCAGTTGCAACTTCAAGGGAGCCAGTGATGGTTAACGGTTCCAATCAGTGCTGCCGTATCATCATGGTATTTAATGGTTAAATTCTGTTCCTCATTTTTTCTTTTGTTCCCGTAACTATGGTATCAAGCCAAGAGCCGTATCAATTATTCATACATCCTGTCGAAACCACTCTCCCTGGAAAGCCTATTCACAAGATCTTGTACATTAATCAAAATAGTAACTTGTAAAGGTCCTGAGACTTTTCAGCTTTCTGTGAAGACAAGGGGAATGGCTCAGCACTTATGAGAAGACTGGGTTTGATGAACTGTCCTTAAAGTAAGTGCAGGGCTCTCCTGGGTCCCCAGTGAAATAAATGCCCCTGAGATAACAGATCCTGAAAGCTACAGCCAGAAGGACCAACAGGGATGTCAGTTTTGTTGGGAAGGAAGCTCTCAATCCAGGGGTGTTTTGAAGGAAAAAACCACCACTTTCTTGCAATTAAAGTTACCCAAATTTTCCTGTAAATGGTAAGCCCTCATGTTTGGTTCTCCCTAGTTCCAATTGACTAAGTCCAAATGAACATTCTTCCAGCTTGTGATTAAGGAAAATTTGCAGAGCACAGCAATATTGTTGTTAAAACCCCTTCTTTTTCTTTTCAAAATAAAATTGATAGCAATGATGATTTAAACAAATAACATTAAATATTGTCTTGACTTCCCATCATGTGTAAAATCCTCCCAAACGCTTTAAAAAACAGTTGCTGAAATGATGAGTTCCCTTCTCAGCTGGTAGAGAACATCATGTGCTGGAGAAGGGCTTAGCTTAGTGCATTTGAAGGCTGAAATCCTCCTAAGATCAGTTTAGCTGCCCCAGGTGTATTTGTGCTCCTGTTATGTGGTCAGCCATTATGAATGTAACAGAACCGTCCAAGCTCAGCTGATGGGAACTGGTTTTATTAAAACAAATGTGTTCATTAACCTGAATGAAGGGTACAGAATCTTACTTTCCTCAGTGCTTCACAGTGTATGTGCACCAACTGAACAGATAAATAGAAGCTAAAAAGAAAGACTAAGCCTACCTGATCTTTATTGCAAGCAGATGTGGTCTTGCAGCATCACTTTAGGTTGCTCATGCATTTCTTCTTTAGGAGGACAACGGTGATGCTGGGATTGGCTCTTTTCCTTCTGAACCGACTTGATTTCTCCTAATTTGTGTTTTTAAATACGCTGTTTTTTCCCCCTCCATTGAGAAGCAGTATCTGTTGCATCTATTTATTTGTTATTCATTTATTTGTAACCCCCTCCTCCATTCTGTCACTGATCCAGAACAAGTCTAACTTCTCTTATTTTTTCTCAAGCAACTCTTGATGCCAGTCAGAATTGCTGACCATCATGACACTAAACCCAGGACAAGTACTAAGGAAGAACGCCAAGCACAACTGAAACTTTGGTGTCTTTTTTTCGATACTATATGCACTCTCATACATTTTGCACCGTGTCCTCCACAACTCCTGTGACAATGACTGACACATCAAGGTAGTGGAGTAGGAAAGAAATACCTTGGGTACCTGTATCCACTAAGTGTATTTCATACTCCCGCTTCTTAAAACAAGTATGTGAAGTATACTTGTGTGTCAGAAGGATAGTAAAACTAAGATAAACAAGAAGATTTACTGCCTGCATTAAATAAATGATTTAATCTTCTTGGTGAGACAAAGATTTCATTCAGGAACACGTAATAAAAAATAAATGGTTAGTATTATCCTCCCAGTACACCTACACTAATGTATGACCCATACCAGCTCAATTTTTCCCTAATCGTAGGACATACATTTGTCACTGTTTTTCATAGCTATGAAATTACTTTTTATCAATTAATTATAAGTTCAGCTAACAAAAAGCCAATCGTGAACAAAAATCTTTGTCATTTGTTTTTCTCTTTGCTTCTGGAATTTCCTGTTTGCTGGGTTGGCTGCTTAAACCAAGCACCATAACTGATTTAGGAATCTTATGTTGCCCCTGTTGTTCTGGCTCATGTAACTCTATATGACTTCATGCTCCTCAACTGGACACAGTTCCTCTCCTGTCTACTGTTACCATGGGCTTTTGTAATCACTGCTGTGTTTTTAAATCCCTCTACACTTTTCACATGCAAGACCACAGAGCACATTATGTTGCTTCATATATAAAAAGACTGATCGTGATTGCAAGCAAACACTGCGATTTTGGAAGTGGAGGGAAACAAAAAGCTACTCAGCAATTTCAGGTTTGCTTTTTTCTGGTATGTCCCTAGTGCCCCTACTGACTCACTGCCTGTGGTCTGAGAAGATGCCTTAGTTGTGGGAAATGTCTGCTCGCTGTTCTCCTCAGCATCGTTAGCTCCAGTCAGCCCCACCGGTCAGCCCTGACACGGTGAGTGACGATGTCGGTGCTGCAGCTTTGCCTAAAGCCCTGCACTGAGGCATGGTAGATAATGTCCTGGAGGTATTTAAAAGATGGGTAGATGCATGCTTAGGGACATGGTTTAGTGGTGGACTTGGCAGTGCTATGTTAACTGTTGGACTTGATGATCTTAAAGGTCTTTTCCAACCTAAATGATTCTATGATTCTACATGTGCTGCAGGCTTACTCTGAGCAGCAGGGATGGCTAGTGGCTCGGGGAAGTGCTCAGGCTGAGCTGCAAATTGTGGTCCACCTTGTCAATCATCATCTGCAGGTCTGCAAAGAAGTGCACATGCATCCATGCTTGCATTCCAGCAGTGATCCTACTGATTTCACTTGCAGCATGTAATTACCAGCATCTGAGGCTTTACACTAGTGAAGCCACTGTTTGACACACCATGAACAAAATTCAGCATATCTATACATAATTTTACCCGTGGAAGAAGGAAGGGGAGTAAGAATTTTTTTTTTTTTTCACTTTTATCGTAATTTTAGAGAGGCATTCAGATGTGGTCATGGTGAGACTGCCACTATTTAGCCATTTAGATTACCCTCTCCAGTTCAGTGTATAGGGAGACAGCACTTTATCTCTACAACTTTAAACAAACTCAGCTCTGCAACAATCCTCCTTCATTGCTTGTCCGCATTGCATCATATATCATGTAGACTGTGCCCAATGATGGTTTTCTCCCTTAAATAAAAAGCCAGCAAATCCCACTTTTTTAGGAATATTTTTTTTATTTCACCAGTCTATGGCTGCATGTCTGCGCACACACAATTTAATCTGCTGCTGGCAGTCTGTGTGCAGCACTAGTGGGCAAGGTGAAGACCTTCCAGTGTCCTAGGCAGGTATTGCAAACATGGGTGTGATGCAGTGAGAGTCCCCTTGGTCAAGCCAAACTCCATGTGTGGTGAGGGCAGGTGAGGCACTTTTTGTTGCTTGAAGTACTTCTGGTCTCATTGCTGCTGGCTCTGGGCCTTTCCAGCTCTTACTTTGTCCCTTGCAGCCTGTTGACTTCTACAATGAGGGTCTTCTCCTCCCTGCTCCTTCCAGCTCTTGACACTGTAATTATTCTTCACAGCCTGCCTGGCTTCTTTTGCAGTGAAAGGGTTTGTGGAAATCCCAGGAGCCCGTAGCAGGGAGGCAATCTGTAGCCAAGCTGTTGCTGCTCTGGCCAAATGAACACTCCCTCATGACAAAGTGTATGTATGTCTCTTGGCCCATCTCCTCCTGTTTCTCCCAGTTAGTCATATACAACTGGTGCATGACAGCACTTATTTCTCTGGATAAGCATGCAAATTCCTATATTCTTGGCATCTGTTGTGCATTGGCTAATTCCTCTGTTTAGTCTTTCTCTTTCTGTCCCATCTATTTGGTGATTCTCAGAGTTGGATAGCTTCTTTTCTTCCCTCTCCATTTCTGTGCTCCCCCAGAACCCATCTGGGAACTGTGCACAAGGACATTATAAATTATTAAAACCAGGTTTGCCCATATCAGTAAGCCCAAGAACATGTGTTGGTGCAATAGCTGTGGTTTACTTTGCATCTGCTCGCCAGTCAGATTTCAACATTCAATATTTCTTAATGCCTCGCCACCTTATTCTTATGTGAACCAGAGACATTTTCTCCTATTTTTAATTGCATGAAGCTGCCTCAGCCAAACAGAATAACAGAATAAATAGCAAAGTTCAAGTGAGTGCTGTTCCTGGATGCCAAACATCATCAGCCACAGAGCCACTTGGATGAGTTCCTCCAGGACAGACAGCAGAACCTGGGAGTCGCTAGAAAAAGCTGGCACCTTACATGTCCCTTGCAGAAATGTCTTATCAACACTCCATGATGCCTGAATTTCTATTTCCCCTTCCATGGACTAGGGATAATGAACAGACACACCTTGCTTGTGGAGGCCTTTTGAAAGCCCCTGTTGCAAGGAACTGTCAGAACACTAAATATTCCTTGAGAGTTTGTTATTTTATTGGGATGTCCTAGGAGATGAAAATCTACCCAAATGTGGCAAGGCAGCTGTGTGTAGCCCTGGTGTGGGAAATAGCAATCTAGTGAGATGAGCAACGGGTGAGACATACGGAGAGTAGCCTGGTCTTCAAGTTAGGAATTTCACAGCTATACTGCAGCATCTTGAGCTGTATAAATGAATCATCAGCACAGCGAGACCACAGAATGACACTAGCTTCCCTAAAAGAGTCTGTCTATATATATAGCTGCTAGACTTGCATATTTCTGTTTATAAATACTCAGTAATAACTGACCACAAAGTGACATGGCCTTCTCAGCAGGCACCTCCTAAAAAAAAAAATACTTGTTCTAGCTTTCATTTCTTCCTGAGTTATTTTAAAAACGGACTTTTGCACCTCCAGATACACTATTTTAAGTCCTGGTGCATGTGACCAGAACATTTTCTGGGTAAAAAGACAGCCAGGACAGAGCTCTTCTGAAGAAAGTTGATTAAAAGTGTTGATCCCTGTTAGATGTATCTCAGGCCATTACGCTCTCTGGGAACTGCACTGCTACTCTGTAGCTATTTGGTTTTAGTTTAGTTTTCTAAGGCAGGACAGCACATGTTACTGCACTATAAACTCACTTTGAATCCTTTAGCCTGCTTCATTTGTGTTTTCCAAGGGGCTGTGTTTTCAAAGAGTCTGGATTTGTAGAAGCGTGGTAAAAATTGGTCACTGGTGGTGTGTACAGATGAGAAATGCAAAGCATTGCCTCTCGGAGGGAAAGCCAGGCACAGCCCGGTCCTTTCACGTACTGATGGGCAATGACAAGCTGACCAGTTAGCGTCGGTGTAGTTGTGAGCGATCCAAAGGACGTGCTGCACCTGGCCGGGACAAACCAGTCTGGGTGAGGTGGGAGCAGAGGACATGAACTGGGGGGAAGGAAAGGGCTGGAGTGTGGTGGGGAAAGGCCCTGACGGGAGAGCTGAAGCGGCTGCCGTGGAGGGGTGCCTGTGTGTGTGCGCGCGTCAGGGCACGGGGCTCAACTCTCCAGAAAAGCAAGTGACGCTAGTTCTGCTGCTCATTGAGCAGCTTGCTGTCGAGTGGCTTCACTCAGTGAATGCAGTGAATGTGTTTGCAGCAGTTGGTAGGTACAATCTTTCCAAAGACATCAAACCTCCTTTCCTGCAGTTTTGCTCTTTTTGAGTCTGTAAATGTCTGGGTTATTTGCTGGGAACTTGCCTGGCTTTTGTGACCGGAGTTACCATTAGAGTCTCCCACCTCTGTTGTGTAAGGCACTCATATAGCAATAGCCTGAACTTAGGCTTAATACAACATAGGTCACTCAATCCGACAGCCCTTCTGTCTGTTTGCCATACAGTGAACTGGAAAAGGAAGGACTGAAATAACTTTACAATTCATGAGGTCAGATTCTCAGAATGAAGTGCAGGGGCTCCAAAAAGCAAGACCAGTGGCTTTGTAGCCCAAATGTGGGAGTTTGTCGTCAATAGAGATGAGTTCATTCTTTTCACCGAGAAGATGGAGCAGTACAGGGCAGTGGCTAACTTAGTTGCCTTATCAGCCTTTCAGGTTTATGGATAACAGGACTGCTTAAGGAAAAATGGGCAGCCGTGTGTGGGGCTGATAGCTGTAGAGATTCTTGCAACGGCTGCATTGATCAGGATGTAAAAAGTGTAAAGACCATTACAGATTGAAATACGGGGCTTTGTGATTTTTTCTTTTTGTTTATTTACTGAAGTTCCTGTAATATGGTGGATATTGCCTGCATAAAAGAATACGTGCAACCCAAGCATATGACACACCCCCAAAGATTTCGGTATATTAATAGATGTCATCATCTATACGGTTCTTGTCTCCATAGTAGATGGCAGCATGGTCTAAAAAAACTGATATGTTTTCATCTCTTAAACAATATTCTGAGGTCTCCAGTATAACTGAGGCTGATATTAGTTAAAGGAAGAGTTAATGAATTATGTTAGGGTTAAATAAAAAATTGTTCTTACATATTTACTGTGATAAACAGCTATGGTTTTTTATTACTCAGTCATTATTTGGTTAGTGAGAGCACCACAAAGCCTGAGCCTTAGGCTAGGACCCCAGTGCTCCAGACCAGGGCTGCTCAGCTGAGGTTTATGAAGTCCGGGGAGGGGAGGGCATTGTACTGAGCTCTGCTAGCTGGGACCTGTGTGCTGGCTCCAGGTCCGGCAGGTCAGTGGGACACCACGCACTGCCTTGCTAGGCTAGCAATGAGGCACTGCACGACGGCTGCTCCCCGAGGGCTCAAGAGACTTTAAGAAATGCAGGGTTGCCTGCAGGAGGCATCACATGTCAGGACAAGGCACAGGAAAAATTGGCTTGTGGTCCAGTTCCAGACTGAAGTTCTCCACTAGATTGTCCTCTTCTGAACAGGTGGAGGCCAACATTGCCACAATTCATAATCCATAACCCATACCCCTTCTGCTCATGAGCCTGGATGCCATAATCCGCTTAGATCTATTAATTCTTTGTACTCCATTGCAAAGAGAGCCTTAATGTAAGGTGTGACACTAAGATGGATGTTATGGAAGGAAAGGCGAATCAACCCATTCGTGATTCACAGACGATCTGGGAAATCACAAAAGATTTATGTTGTCCATGAAGGACTTGCTAAACCACATTATGTGAAGACTGCAATCATTTAGCTGCTGACTATGCAGCAGGACACCTTTTGTTACCCATGAGAATTTTTTATTTGAGGTAGAGCGTGAAATAGTCATGTGAAAACACGAGTGTATGCAAACTACCGTTCGTCAGAAAAAGGGAAATTTAGTCATATATTTGGCAGTCATTTCCCCTTTTTTGGGAAATCCAAATACATATTTTTTCTCTCTCTCTGTGTCTCTGTTTCTCTCATCCTCACTCTACGGAAGGAAAGAAAGGTGGTTCTAAAATGTCATTTGGTTCTGACACAAATCTGATTGGGCAACAAGAGACAAGTTTCCGCTGTGTCTTGAGCTAAACGCTATATAAGATCCTCACTAGCAATTTTCAGTCGTGTAACTTTTCATGAGAAGCTAAAGGCTAAAAGACTGCACCACAGGTAAGTGAATCTGATGGAAATTTGAGAATGAAAACCTCACCTAAGCCCTCAGATTGTGTGGGGCTTATGGAGATTGCTAGATACTAAACCAAAGGGACCGGAAAGCTCTGAATGAAGTAACCAAGTATTTTCATCAGGCGAAGGATCTAACGAGAGAGAAACTCCCCTGTTACAGGGTATTACATGTGAACCATGGGGCTTGTTAACGCCGCAGACAAAGCCCCTAGCACCTAGTCCAGGTGTAGCCCTGAGAGGGGCTACAGCTCCATGCCAATGCCCTGGAAACCCTTGCAGATCTAGCAGTAGGGGAGACGACCCGTGGTTACGGAACAGTATTATTGAGCAAGAGGTTGGCTTTGTGGTGTTGTAGAGAGGACAATAAGCTGGAAATAGTTTTTTATAGTCAAACCATCAGATGTCAGATAAATACAACTACTAGAACAGGTAGAAATTTGGATTAAAACTGCATTATAAATATGAGCATGATGGGATATTGAGAAGATGCCTGAAGGTGAGTACCTATGAATATGACTGTGTTATATTGATAGAAATATGTTTTTGCTTTTGGATAGAATTTGAAGTAGTTGTCTGGTCATTTAATATTCATCCTATGGGACAATCATAGTGTTAGGCTAATGTTAAATGCATGCAATTTACATTTCTGTATATAAAATGGAAATAGTATGTATCACGTGCATGTGTGTACTGTATTGCACATAAACACCTTACATAGAGGATAAACTGGTGCCTATATGTAGCATGTTTTATATATTTTTGCCCGTGGTACATTGAGATAACACACAATCAGTCAACTGAGTAGCAGCAGCTGAAATCTCGTGGCAGAGCAGAAAGCATTCAGTGATGTACGCAGAAGCTGCCTTGCCCATGTCAGGCCAATACAGATGACAATTCATGAATAACTGGCAGCAGATAGCTTTGTTTTCCCTTAGTGTCACCTTGCTGATTTTTAGGACAAGTTGTTCAGGGTTTTCCTCATCTTTTTTTAGCACAGATGGTAATAGTGTCCATGCTGAAAACTCACTTGCGTACCAACAGCAAGATGGGGGTGTGCACCATGGGAGTCAAAGTTTTTTGTCCCAAGGGAAACGTTTGTTGGAGACTTTGAAAGCTTGGCTCTGGTTATAGCAGGAAGTTTGCCTGCAGCCTGATCTACGCTAGCTGGCCTACTTTGGTAGCCACAGTGGGGAAGATAAAGTGACACGGGTTTTAACGAGATCCGTACTACCTTGGGAGTCACCTGAAGTGACTGCTTAAGAGAGCTAAAGTCTGTTCTGCTGCATCTTTGCTCCTGTGTTCACCCAAGCTGCTACACTACAGCTAATTGGAAGCGGCTGACCCGCACCTCAGTCATATCTTGTTGCAAAATAAGCAGAGCTAGATTTTTCCACCCGTAGCTGTTGCACTGAAAAGCCGTGGGGACAGCAGCATCTTGTGGTATGTTGTTTGCATCTCCTGGAGTGAAAGGAAAGGGACAGAAGTGATGTGTTTGTGTCACGCCAGATGCTCTTAGTCCACAAGTCAGCCTCCATAAACTGGGGATGAAGAAGCCTTTCTGCTCACGAAGCGTGAACTAAAGCTCACCAGGTCCAGAGTGAGGAAAAGGGCAGTTAACTCTGAAGTTAACGTTGAGTATTTTCATTGTATTTTCTCTCTTGTAATAAACTTCCCTGTAGATTTCAAGACACTTTACCTCGGTCTTCTCCTTCTGATTTCCTCTGGGAAAAAATGCGTGGGCTTTTCTTTGTCCTGGTGATGTACACAGCAGGCGCCTCCACTTTCAGACTCCACCAAATCAAAAGCACAGGTAAGGCCATGCTTTTTGGGTTTGTTTTTTTTTTTTCTGTCTCCCTCTCCCTTTCTTTTAATGTGCCTGTCTAACAGTAATGTAAAAATATCTTTGATTTATATAGAAAACTGCCCAGATCACACTGTGTTTTTCACACACTACTATGAACTGCATGGAGAACCCGTGGTTCTGAAATGCCCTTCCCCCAGATACAAACATTTGGATTTTTCTGCCTTGACTGCTAATATCACATGGTATAAAAATGGTTCGAACCCCATGATATCAGAAAGAGATGAAGATCCAAGAATCTGGGCAAAAGGAGATGCACTCTGGTTTTTACCAGCAATGCTAGAAGACTCAGGAGTATATATCTGCACCAGAAGGTGGGTATTTAAAAGAAACTCCAGTGCAGTAACAAGATGACTATGTCTAAAATACATTAGCTTGATTCTGAACTCCAGTTATGTTCAGAGCATGTCTGAATATGACCATTTCCTCACTGACTTTATTAGGGAAAAAAATGTGGCAAGTCAGAACTCTTAAATGCATTGTGTGTCTCCTATAGATACATATACTGAAATCTGGATAAATCGTGACACAGTATTGCCGCTCTGGCTACAGTCTCACGACGATATAGTGTACAGAGAGTTTGTTCTAGCTTATTTATGAGCCTCAGGGCTATGGCAAGCGGGGACATGCTGCAGGCAGTGGATTCTGCAGAACACAGCCCTCATGTTACAGCTCCAGAGAAGCAAATGGCCTTGTTTGCACTTCAGATTGCCTTACGAAGCATATACCAAGGCACGGTGGCTCTGCAGTGGGTTCCTTCTTCCCTCTTCCTTATCCCTGGGCTTTACTTTTCTTCTGCTTCACATTTTAAACCAGAATTTGATTGCCTTGGTATTGCTGGAAGATCTTTCATGAGACCTGATGTGTATTTACTAGACTGGTACCAGACTTGTGATATTGCAGTGGGTTGACACTTGAGCCATGGCTTTTTTTCAGCCCTATCGGTCATTTTTTTCTGAGTGTTTACAATCTGACAGCCCATTGTACAGTTTCGAAAGAGGTACCAGGGTTTGGATCTGGGGGGGACTGAGGAAGGCAAAAATGCTTGTCACCATTAGAGCCTGAACTCCAGAAGGTGTCCCAGGTCCTTGTCCCCTGCCAGCTCCTTCATCCAGTCAGCCTCCCAGTACACCCCTGGGAACTGGCACCTTGCTCTGGGGTCTATAGTGGAAAACATGTCACTACATCCCTGGAGCTGCCTGTGTAGAGCGCAGTTTCCTTGCTGGCAAGGCTCACCTCATGAGTGACGTGAGTCAGCAGTAGAAGAGATGGACAGGCAGAACTCAAGTTTATAAACCATGCTCAGCATACTGGGTTGGCCTTTCCACATGTTTCAGCAGTGATTGCAGTGGTGGGGCAGAAGAGAAGACTTTGATAGTGAGGCCAGAATAACAAAAGGTTGCAAATACTGTCCTAGAGCACAGGGTAGTTGCCTGAGACCTTCAAGGGTGTTTTTTAATCCTCTTTTTGGACTATTCTGCCTCAATTCCTCAACCTACAACACTGTGGCAGTGTTACTGACAACTATAGTAAAATGCCGTGAAACCTGTTTGAAAAAGATATGTAAGAGTGGAGTGCATAGCTTCGTCACTAACATTATTGCAGGATTAATAAAGCACTACCAAATTGTATTTCTTTTGCAAATCATGCCACAGGGAAGCCACCACATTTTTTTTTCAACACTCTGTAAAATGAGGGTAGAAGCAAACTATCCCAGATCTCTGCTTCTGCTGAGCAAGTATTTTGGATTTGGATGTCCGACCTGTATGGGACAGCCAGCCCCAGTGCCCCAGCAGCAGTGTGAGTCTGCCTGCTCGCAGCCCCCCGGGTCCCCTGGCTTTGCTGGGCCCCACAGGGGTCAGGCACTGCCCTGGGTGAAGGCATCTCTGAGGCAGGCTTTCAGAGGTCGGAAAGGATATGGTTTAAGCACCTATCATCTCCCCCAGTTTGGTCCTCCTTGAGACTGGAAGAAATTGTCACCTGGGGCCAGAAAGTTAAATATTGTAAAACTTTCAAGGCAGGAATGCCTTCTTTTCTGTGCAAAATAATGTAGGCTCACAGAACTGCTTACTGGTTGTGCAATAGTAACTGCAGATGTATTTTAATACATGCTTTAAGCTTTTTATTTCATCTTTAGGTCCCAATCATTAGGGTTTTCACAGTCAAGACCTCTTTCAAGGAAATGGTGGAGGGTTCATGACACATCTGCTACTGTTTAGGCAGACATGTTCCCCCTCCTTGCAAAATTAAAATCATGCCTTAGCCTAAGGGTGCACAGAAAAGAAAAGAAAAGAAAAGAAAAGAAAAGAAAAGAAAAGAAAAGAAAAGAAAAGAAAAGAAAAGAAAAGAAAAGAAAAGAAAAGAAAAGAAAAGAAAAGAAAAGAAAAGAAAAGAAAAGAAAAGAAAAGAAAAGAAAAGAAAAGAAAAGAAAAGAAAAGAAAAGAAAAGAAAAGAAAAGACTGAAGCTCCGAGGCAGACATGTGTCAGCAACATGTTTAGATTGCGCGAAAAAAACAGCACCAGTGATTTTCCAGATTCCCTCCTGGTATGATCTCGGTCTTGGCCTCTTAGAAACAGCTAAGGAGGGAAAGGGAGCCAGGAGGAAACCAAGGGTGTCACTCGAGTTCCCCTTGTCACTGGTGGGTGCTCACCTCTCCCCACTCTGTCTGCAGGAACTCCTCCTACTGCGCCGCGGTCTCCATCCACCTCACGGTCGTGGAGAAAACAGCTGCTCAGGAGATTGCCTATCGCCAAGTCCTCTTCACTTTCACCTCTGGAAAGATCGTTTGCCCTGACCTGTGGGATTTTACACCAAACAGGACAAGCTTGGAGCTCAAGTGGTACAAGGTAGAACTTTCACCTCTTTGTGCAAAGCCTCATCCGAACCTGTTTGTAAAGGCAGATACATCTCCGCTTTCTGCTTCTCCTGAACATGATGTTAAAGCCATGAGCACAGCATAATATACTAGGAATTTTGGGGCAGATGTATATATTTTAAGAGAGGTTCTCTGGGGTGGACTCAGCCCAGGGTGAAGTGCTCCACATGTTATATGCTCTCACAGGCAGTGTAACTATTTTTAAGGCTGGATTACCTACCCTGACTCCAGGGTTTGCCACTTCAGATTAGACCCTTCTCTTTGGTGCTATGCTTCTTTTTATGGCCCCTCTAGTGAATCCCGTAAAGTAGGGCTGCCCAGTGGTGTTTCCATCGTGTGAGCTGTTCAGGTGGGGTAGCTTTCATTAATCACTGGGACACAGCATTTGGAAATACTAGCTTCATCACACAATGCTTATGGTGTTCCCTTCCCTGACTTGCCAGTCCATGGCTTTTCAAGCAAGCAAGCCTGGTTCTGCCTGTAAGGTCAAATATCCTTCACTTGATCGTCCTCAGCTGTACAATCTCACACTGGACAGCAAGGGATTCTTATTTTTTCATAATACCTTGGTTTAGCTTTTATTTACACTCCCACTATGATCGTATGCTCTCCCTCATGCAGCAATCATTCTTACCATAGGATGCAATGCCTAGGCTGGCCTCATTCAGCAGTGCCTATGGCATGATTGGTCCCATACCAGCAAAATGTCTCTGCTCTGGACTCCCTTCAGAAGCAGGCTATAACCCACTTACTAACCTAAGTGAAAGGCTGCCGCCCTCAACATGGTTCTGGCTACAACTGTCGATAAGAGCTAGCCTGCCTTCATGGAGCAGGAACATCACTGCTCCTAGCAGGGCTCTAACCCATGTATAAACAGAGCCTTAGTTATAGAGAGCAGGAATTTATCACAGTTTATGAGATCATGTAGGGTAACTAATAGTTTTGTGAAACCTGCATGACTACTAAAATGTATTTATCTTAGAAGAATGGCTTAGAATATTACTCTTATGAGGTCATGTAAGGAAAGTAATAGTGTTGTGAAAACCTTTACGGTTACTAAAATGGTTTTGTCTTAGAAGAATGTGTTAGATGACTACTCTTAAGAGAACTCAGTAAAGAGCCTATTATATCTTTTCCATCCTAAAATGTCCATTTTATTGAAAAGCTGTACACAGATTATAGATATAGACTAAAATAGCGATTCTTCACACTTCATGTAGTGCCTCAGAGCATTTTAGAGACGGATACATGTTTGAAGAACTTGCCCTTTGGTGGGAAAGTGGAACTGCTCAGATTTCCCAGAGATAAGTGAACTTTTAATAACAGAGAGACAAGGATAAGTAATTTTGTCTGGAAGTTACACAGGGCGTAACCACACCTGTCATCTGAGCCATAACACCAGTTGCTCTCCTTCCTCCAGGGTGCTCGGCCTTTGGAAGACGACGATGAAAAATTCGTAATTCTGAGAGGTTCGACTGCTCTGATCATGACTTCTGTGCTACCAACAGACGCTGGCTATTACACCTGCAAGATGCCATTTCCATATGAAGGTGTCGTGTATGAAATCACCAGAACAATTCAGCTGGAGACTGTTGGTAAGTACTGACACCTTAAAACATTAGAGCACTGAAGGAAACCTGTTGTTTGTTAACGAAACTCGGGAGAGGAACTGATGCTTGGCCTCTCAGCGCTGCCAAGGCAGGGGGAGGCCGTGGGTGCGTCGCACTGACCGGTTTCCCGCAGCACCCCGGCGGGGGGGGGGGTCACCCCTCGCCTGACTCGCGGCAGATTTGCGGGAGGCAGAACAAGGTGTTGCGGGCACCTGTGGCCGTTAAACCGCACCATGTATGTCTTGGGGGGGGCGGGGGGGCGTGTCTCTGCAGATGACCTCAGAGGGCTTAGGAAAGCGTACGTTTAATGCTCGCTCAGGACGGGGGGAAGCCGGCATTTCGCAAACGGGTGAAACCGGTCCGCCCCGCCCAGCCGGGCGCTGCTGCGCCCAGCGGCCAGCAGGGGGCGGGCGTGCCCCGGCACCGCCCGCCCCGCCCCGCCCCTCCCCGGACCACGCCCCCAGCCCCGCCCCGCCCGCCCCCGGGGAGGTGCCGACGCGGGCCGGGGGCGAGTGCGGGGCCGGGGGCGGCCCGGGAAGGAGGCAGCCGGGGGTGCCGCTTCCACCGGCTGGGGGCTGCTGCCCGCCCGTGGAAGTGGCTTCTGAGAGATGAACGCCTGGCTGGCGTGGGAGTGCTGAGGGCGTAGTTTTCGGTCGTGCACACGGCCGTTCTCCGCTTGAGCTTGCGGCTGCGCTGTTTCTTGCAAGTATGAAATGGGGGTGCCAGCACCGCGGCGCTCACTGCTCCTAGAAAGGACCGGGCTTAGTGCCCCCCCCTTACTGTTGCTTCCAAACGGCGCTCCGCAGCCATAAATTCCTCAGGGGGCAGTACGTGACTTGCTTTCGGGATCAAGCTGTGGACTCGATCCTATCTATCCCCACAAACACAGACCTCTGGGCTTGAAATGGGAATTTCTCTCTTTGCCAGTGGGCTTAATAATCAAGTGTTTTACTAGGAGATGAAAGATGTTGAGCGACATGGCACATATGCATTTATAGTTCTGGGGCAATGCCCAGATTTTCTGTGGTGCTAGCACTGACTCCCTCTCTCTCTCCAGAACAAGAAAAGAGAATTACCCCAATAATTGTGTATCCGACACAAAAGACGACATCAGCTGCTCTCGGTAAGGCCCAGCGTTCTTTTTGGAAACATCTAATCAGAGCAAAATTAGAGCAGGTCCTCTTACAGTGTAATTTGTTGGCATAAATTGTCGTATTTCTTTTGATTTCAATTACATTAGCTGCGGGTTGCTGCTGGAGTAGTTTTTCCTTCTTATTGCCTACAACTCTCTTTCATGTAGGAGAAGCTGCAGAAATGCTGTAAGTTTTAGCCTCTGACAAAGCAAGAAAAGCATGTTTTTACCCTTAGATCAGCTGCTCAGAGGCCCCCTTCACTAAGAACTATTCGTTTTCAATATTCCCTCAAACTGATCTAGGTTGCCTGGTGGCTTTGAAAGAGCCACCTAGCTCTTTTGGGAGGAGACATTTTTCACTGCTTTTTACTGCTTGAACTAGACAGTTGTTGTTAGTTAGAAAGTACCTTGCTAGGATCTCAAATTTTCTTTGAAGATTATATTGTGACAACAAATTTCTGTTGCATTTCCTCTTCCCAGAAAATGCCAGGTATATTTTACACTAAGCTTTTTTAACTTTGGTACTATACACACAGCTGTGTCCTATGATGTCTTAGTTTTCCCTGCCACTTTTCTTTCCAGCAGCGTAGGACTACCAAGTCATTTTTTTTCCCTATCTAGCTCTGTGGAGTCTTTTATATCCCTTTTATCGCCATCTGCACAGATATAATAATGAAATTGTATGCATTATTGAGCCCTGTGTTTTCCATATAATATAGATATGCACCAGTCTGAAGGCTCTTTGTCCTCAGCTCTGAGTTACAGTAATTGTGGCAACATTTCTGAATTTTTGCACGATCACTTTGTCTCTGGGGGTCCCACCTTGAGCTGAATGTCCCTGCCCACAGCACCTCTGAGTGAAGCTACACTGATGGCTAATGCAGTTGCTCCCGAGTGGTAAATCAAACCCTGCCCTTTGGGCTGCAGTACGTCAGAAGGAGCGAGGCCACAAGAACACAGCTTTGCCTCCTGAGGAATGTGTCTAGTGCACGAGTTGCTGACTGTTGCAATGGGAAAATAATTTGGTTAGCAGCGGGAAAGACTGCCAAACTGAAGGGTCTTGCTGCCAAAGAGCAGGGGATCAAAAGCCATCTGGGGCTTAACTTCAGTTTTGAATGTAGCGGTGTTTGATGTATGGGAGCTTGATCTCCCACTGGAGACGTTGGTTTTCACCAAGAGAAAGAGTAGTTCTCTATATGTAACCAAATGTTTTTTTTAAACTTTCTTTTACCACCAGGCTCCAAGATGACTCTCCCATGCAAAGTGTTTGTTGGCCTGAGCAGCCATGTCCATACCGACGTGGAATGGCTAGCAAATGACACCACCGTCGACGTGGTTTACAAGCGAAGCAGAATTACAGAGGGGGAACGACAGTAAGTCTGGCTGAAAGTGTTTCCTTGTGCTTGTTGTTTTAACCTGCAGTGTTAACAGCGGCTCTCTGTGCAGCTGAATACCAGGTAATGAAATGGGATATGGACAGATCTGAAGTGAAGGGGAGAGCTGAGAAAAAAACAGGCAGGCAAGCAAAAAAACCCCAACCCAGGCAGTGTTAAATCAATTCTTTATCTCTGGTTTTTATTCATGGTATGCTGCAAATGAGCCAACTTCAAGGTTTAAACTTGAAGCACATTTTCATGGGCAGCTGAGCTGATGTAAGAGCTGATTGCAGTGGAAAGCAATGGGACTTGATCCTTCCCAGTGCTTCTCTTATCTCTCTCCTTGCCCTGTGCCAGCAAAACAGCAACATCCTCTCCCTGACTTTGATGAGGTTCTCTGAACACACTAAGACAACAGAAAACTATCCAGTGGTTTGGTTTTGTTGTTTTGGTTTTTTATTTTAATATCATTGTTTTTCCCCTTAGGGTTGTTCTTTTCCCCATTAGTGAGTTAAAGTGACTCACAGAGACGCCCAGCGAGTGCTAGAGCTGGCGCCAGGGAAGCACTGGGGGGGATGCTGGTGGGAGGGAGAAGCAGGATGTCCCACATCCTCTTGCCCTGATCCGTGGTCTCTCCCCGTCTTGCGGAGCCTTCTCTCAGCTGCCTCATAGCTGCATGCCTCAAGGCTTTTCCCGCTAGGAAAGGAGGGAAAAGATCTGCTTTCTGTACCTGCCACATGTCACCTGAGCAGCGCTAACTCACTACATTCAGGCATGGTCCTAGTGCTTTAGCAAATGTGAGGTAAACCTACCGGCTGCAATCTCTTCAATGAGGTCCAAGTCGGTGTGTTTTATCTCTCCTTTGATGAAACTGAGCATCCACAAATATCATCACCCTCACCTGGGTCACAGTGGCTCTGCCGGTACTGGTGGACAGAGCCAGGAAGGTTCCTGGGCTCTGGGATGCCATTGCCTCTGCTGTTAATGGTTAAACTGGTCACTCACCAGCTAGCATCTTCCCAAAGAGCTCCTGGCTGCCGATTAGGATTTAGCATGGGGCAGGGACCATTCCCGAGAGAGTTTGGGGATGTGACATCCCTATTTTGAGGGACAAGAGTGTTTAATAGTTATGGATGTGAGCCGGTTTGGGCCATTTGTGGCCATCAGTGCCAGACAACAACCTGGCCATGTTTAGTTTATTGCAGAGCTGCAGCCAGCGGTAACACGGTAACTCAGCTGTATGCCCAAGCCCTTATGTGTTTTCACATTCCCCACAGCATGATTGAGACCATTAATTTATAATGTTGTTTACATGGACAAGTGACAGTGCATTAAACCTGTGGTCAGGAGCCGTAAAATGTACTGTGGCTATAGTCTCTGCAGGCTTTAGAATAGAGCAGCACATGTAGTTTCTTACTTGGACTTTAAAAATTATTTTTATTGTTACTATCACTATCATTATTATTGTTACATATTATTATACAATTGCACAAGGACAGGGACCATGCCAGCTAGGGCTCACGTGGAGCCTGCGGTGTGTGAGACACCGCAGTTCTGCTGGAAGCCCTCAGAATGGCAGCAAGGCAAAACAGGTCAAATGCCCCCCCGGAAAACAAATTCCCCACAGAAATCTCTGGCAAAGAACCCACCGCCGTGTTGCTGCCTTCCTGCGGTACAGTCCTCGGAGGAGCGCACAGGGAACTCCATTGCCGCAGCGCATCACAAGCTCATGCTCAGATCACTAAATAGCAGCTGGACAAATTCTCCAGCAATGACTAAGAGATATCAAGAGACAATGTTTGACTGAAGCTAGAAAACCACTTTTAAATAGTTGGACCGATGAAACAATCAGGTTGAAATAAGCTGGAAACCTCCTAGACAGTTTCTTGTATTGAGCTCTTGGGTTTGGGCACGTGATAGACAGGAATGGTGGTTCAGTTTGCTGAGTGAGAATCTGCAGGGTTACATTCTCTGTATGTCCTCTTCCAGCTGATAGTAAGAATTAATCTCAGAAATGAATAGGTAGTCAGAGAGAAGGTCCTTCCACGATGCTGTGTGGAGAGCTCGAAGATATACAGAATTCTGCTTGCCTTTCTTCCCTCCCTTTATTTTTGCAAGACAGATCCCGTTCTTTTTTTCCTGGAAGATTCAGCAAGTGCAGGACAGGTACTGACTGCTAAGGCTCAAATAGTTGGTACAACTGGGCTGGAAGACACAGGTGTCTTCTAATGCCTAGGGGCTAGTTCAGAAACGAACAAATATCCAATGCATTTTCTTGTGATGTGCTGTTAGAATGAACACATCAAACAGAGAAAAGCCAGCTTATAAAAGGACTTAACATTAAATTTTTCTTTTTCTTCCAGAGAAATTGTAGAAAATGGTGAAAACTTCATTGAAGTTCCACTGATTTTTGATTCTGTTGAAGAAGTAGATTTTTACACAGACTTTACGTGTCTGGCCCAGAACAGATATGGATACCAAGCACTGCCAACAAGGGTCAAGCAGGAAGGTAACTAGTTTGACTTCTTTTTTGGAATAATCGTTATCATTATTCTAATGCTAAATTATCATCCAAGCCTTTTATACTGTCAATGCCAGTATCGGGATGAATTATTGCCTGGGGAAAAACTGGTTGCCTCTTTCACCTGTCGACTTTGGAATAGCCTGTTCACAAAATACAATTTCTGTGGGTCATTCAATGACATTTTCTGCAGGAATAAGGATCTGTGCTGGTATATCTGTTCATTGGGTAGGGCTCAAATTTAGATACATTTTGTGAAATGATGGCTTCAGGGAGACTACTGGCAAACTCCCATTGGGTGCTGCAGGGCCAGATCTCCTCCAGTTCCTCAACAAGTAGGAAAAAAAGAAGACAATACCAGAATAAAGATCAAAGTGTTCTTTCTCCTCATGCACAGACTGCCGCTAAAATAACAAGAAGTGTAAGTTATGATGGGTGTTGTTATTTTGGCTCCTAGTGATGGGAAGAGAAGCCCTAAGCTGAGTGCAATTGATGTTGCAGTTTGATAGACCATTGGCCAAGAACCAGCTGTAAAAACAATGTGAAGCAATGGTAATTGTTTCTTTGCATGACATGGATGAATCACCAAAGCTTGCTCACATTGTCTTAGAAAGGCACATGAACATTTACAGTCTTCATTATAACTCATGACTCGTTTGAGCATCCTATGATGAGGGATTTGTACTCATTTGCTAGGTGATGTGCTGCCCTTGTCTTCCATGAGCTACACAGGTCACATGTCAGAGGAGGCAATCCATGAACCGATATAGGCTGGAATAATCCAAAATGGTCTCGGTGGACACTGGTCTTGGAAATTAGCTGTCTTTTGGGAAAAAGCTCAGAGTCTTGGCTTGATCATTAGTAATTTATAGGGCGCTCTGTATGAGAAAACTATTCACAGAGCTTGAGGGCAGACTGGCTGTTATGTACTCCCTCGCCACGCGGTGCTTTTATTTCCTGCTTGGAGTGTCTCTGAGTTTCCCAGAGTGCTCAATCAATAGGCCTCTTCCTTTCACAGGTGATCAACCCTGCTGGAAGGTTAACTTGCAGACATCCTTTGTATTGTGATTTCTCCTCTTCCTCCTTGAACTTAGAGAACTATGTTCCTGGGAGGTGTTTTTGAAAATATTTCATTTCTTTACTTTTGCAGCTGTTGGCTTGTCCTGGTACATTGCAATGATTCCCATCGCATTGGCCGGCGTGATTGTGGGGGGGATATACATACACAAGTGCTGGAAGCAGAGAGCCGATAAAGGTTAGACAATAGCAAAGGTATAAAATCTTCTTTATTCTTCAACCGCCAACAGAACAAAAATCATCATGGCTCTCTTTGACGTGAGACACAGAGAGACATTTCAGACCAAACTGCTTTCCCAGCGGATTGATATATCGGCTATTTTCCTCTTCTCCAAGTCTTCTACGATCTGATTGAGTTATATTTATAAGTTTGCATTTTTATGCTGCCTAGATGCAGGAAACCTGCTTCTGTTATTTTGCAGCTAGGGTGCAATCTGTAGCATTTTGGAACACAGAATACCAGGAATGTGCCCTGGATATGGGAAGGGTAGGGAAAGGGAGGTGCTTTCGCCCTTTCTCATTCCAATAGTCTTATTTAAAAAAAAAAAAAAAAAGGAAAAGAAAAACCCAAAAATCTAAAACCAGAAGCTAAGAAAGCTTGCTACAGAAGGACTATTCCACACTTGAATGAAAATGCAGTTTTCTTAAGCATTCAAACTAATTTTATTTTACTTCAGTCTAAAAACAGCCACTTTTTTCCCTTTTCCAGAGCCAAATACAGTTGTCATAGCAACTGTATATCTACGAACTTTTCCACAGAAAATTGAACTTTTTTCACCATTTGGATTACTCTTTGCTTAAATGGACTGTCTCAGAACATCCCGTCCCCAGGGATAACTACATCAGTGTACCAGATAATTGTACACTGGAGAATTCAGTTCCATTTTAACTACCAGTATCTCGTAGCTAGAGATTCATAGGCAGCTGTAACATGTTATTATCTTTGCCAAGAAAAGAATTTGGAGGGATGTTGTAGTGTTTGGAGAGTCAGTTGACTAATACAAAGTTTTATTCCTGGAAGTGATTGGACAGATTACCAGTAATAATGTACAGTCTTGCCCTTCTGTGCTTCTAACTCTTTCATGACTGGCCTGATTCTCCTTGCTGATATATGTATAAAAGTCTGGCCTAGATTCCCATAAACAATGAGTCTGCACTAGTCTAAAGCTGATGCAGCTTCAGGAACCTTGTGTCCTTTAGATGGAAGTATGCAAATCGATTACTCATGATGCAAAACGCTGCCCATTAGGTTAATCTAACTGCATTCCAGTCTTGACATAAATCAGAAGGGAGCAATAGGTAATCAGTGACTATGTTGTACTTTGAGGATCAGAATGAGTAGAATGACTCAGTTACTTCCTCTTCCAAGAGATAACATATATGATGGCTGAGAAATAGTTCCATCATATATAATATGTATTATCTTCATCTGCATGGGAGGGGAAGAGATCCAGTCTTAGGGTCTAGATTGTTACAGACCCATAACTGACACCTCTCACAGATACCGAAGATAAAACCTTTTTTCAGATAAATCAGCCCAGAGGTTTTTCAGTCTCTGTAGGAAAAAAAAAAATCAGGAAAAACGTTGGGTCCAAAGAAACAAATTGTAAAGAATGTTAGAACTGTGTGTCATCCCACAAACTAGAGAAATGAACAACTCGCATCCATCTGGGAGAGGCCATAATCTAGTTCCTTTCCACCATCACTTATAGGTTCTGAGTTTAGCCTGATAAATATTTGGAAGGATTTTAAAGACTAGGTTATGGCTTGAATTAAAAAACCCTTCAATCTATTAGCAAGAACCTTCACATTTTATGAGATTTAAGTCAAAGTCTCCCTTTAAATATTCTAAATGGTTGCTGTGAAGATACAGTTACAGAGATTAGATTTCTGACACAGTCTGAGTCAACGACAACCAAACAAGACCACAGGACTTACTGTTTCCAAGTGCAGGGTGTTAAAGATGATGATAAAGAATACAGATGTTTTATGGGCAGATGGGAAAAAGGTGGCTGCAAGTGTGGCAAACAGTCAACCCAGTTGGATATCTGTTCTTTGAAGGAAGAAAACTATAGATGAACTGACCATTGCTGGAAGGAACATGACAAATGTTTTAGGTACATCAGGAATGCTCATTTTTATCAAGCGATTGCTAGTCTGTAATGAGAGAACAAATTCGGCTTGCCAATAAGTTTCACCTTTCAAAATGTGATTTGTTCTTCCTACCCATCTGTATCCTCCAAGAGTAGTGTGATAACACATCTGGCTGTAGGCGCAGGGTTGGGTTTCACTAAGTAGTGGAAAAGAAGTAGAACTTTTGGTATATGGAGTATCGATGCCATAAGAAAGTTAAATACCTCAGATCCTCCTCCAAACTAGAGAACGAGAAAGAAATGTGAATGTGAGATAAAAATTAGGCATACAGAGAACTGATGTGACATACTCAGTGGCATCTTGAATACAAGGGGAATGTAAAGAAACAAAGGTTTATCTTTTATGAAGTGATATTTGCTTCTCTGACTACTGGTATAGTAATATTCCGAAGGCTTTCATCACAGGTAGATTTGTTCAAATGAACTACATATAGTGTAAATGTTTTACAGGTAGACTTGAACAAGTGACTTACATAATGTAAACGTTTTACATTGATTTGTATTGTTATAAACAAGGGTAACACGGTCTATATTGTTTCTGAAAATGTTACCTGAAAAATGGAAAAAAAATAAAAACCCAAACAAAGTGCTGGTGTGTGAGTTGGGTGGGAAGGAAGATGTGAGATGGCTCTTTGAGGGTGGCAGCTCTTTCCCAGAGAGGTGTGATTTTTCCAGCGCTCTGTTGCAGAGGGGCTCATCCCCTGGGGGTGCAGTGACGCCTGCTCTGCGGGGCTGCGGGATGAGCTCCGTCCTTCAGCTCCTTCTGCTCTCGCCCTGCAGCTGTGCCTTGTCACACCCAAGGGAGACCAAACCCTGATGGGACAAGCTCCTCTCCTGACTGCCACCACATTCACGGCTGTCCTTGCTCCGCAGTCCCCCAGGCATCTGGGCTCACTCTGGGCAGGTGGAATTGGGTGATCTTTCTCTCTCTGGCTACCAGCTGTTGAAATGTTGGGTCCCTCCACTGATTTCTGTGGGGGGACTTCTGGAAACATAGGTTAACACAGACTGTCACTGTGGGGATGTGAATTTAGCATGTGCTCCCCAGGCAGGGAGATCTGTCTTATTCAGCTTCCCAAAGGCAAAATTTTCGTCTCCTTTTTTCAGTTAAAATTAGAGAACTCCGATTGTCACTGTCCTTCGGGTAGGTCCATCCTGGGAAGTTCAGAGTCATTAGCTTCAATGTACTTTGAGGAGAAAATGTCCTAAATCTCAAGGCAAGCTGAGACTGAGGACTTGTGCCAGTTTATAATTGGACCTGAAAAGAAATACAGTATCAGGGAATGCCACTTGACATCAAGAATTCAGGGCTCTGCACCGCAATGTTTTTCTTCAGAAAAATGAATGATATAAGGAGGACTAGGCCACCTTGTTCCTGGGACTGTGTGGGTTCACAGCATTTGCCAGAGAGCTCATCTATCTGCAACAACTTCAAAGGAACATCTACAGAGGGGAAGAGACTGGTGTCCCACAATCTTGGCATGAGTTAGCATCCAGGACAGCGGCTGCTCCTGTGGCAGTAGTTCCTATCAGGAAACATGAGTTCAATTAACAATTATTTTCTTGTTTTACTCAGCATATGTGATCTTGATATTGGCTATCCATCTAAATAGACAGCATAACTAATGTTTGACCGGAGTAGCACCTAAAACAAAGTAAACATGTCATTTGGAGAGCACCAAAGTACTAGATCTCCTAGTTCTCAAGCAAACCCCTCAAATAAAGGTGAGAGCAAATGGAAATAAGAATTGGATCTGCACACAGAGCTGATCTTGGCAGATCAAGATAAGAAGGTTAGATTTTTTTTATTCTAGTAGCTGGGGAGGGAAGTTGTGCGTGCAGGAGGACAAGAAACGTGAAACACCATTGCCAGGAATAATGCTTTAAGTATGAGAATAGCTCATAAAACTGATGAGTATTTTGACTCAAGTCTGCAAAGCAAGAGACCCAGGAGAGCAAAAGTAAGGAACAGATCTTATGTTTTGGAGCTGAGATTTCCCTGTCCACTCGTAACCTTGGAGCTGCTAAAGATAGCCTAGGGTGGGGTGCCTCTCATCCAGCCTTCATGCAGCCGAAAGGAATACAGCTGGTCCAAGCTAGCCATTGATGTTTCCTTTCCACTCAGTGGAGGAAGAGCTCTCTCCGATGCCTAAAATAAATGGGATGAATGGCCCTCTAGAGGTGGTTGTATTTTTCCACCCGTTAAAGTGAGACGAGTCCACCCTGGATTATAGGAATGATTGGTTGTGGACTACTTGATTTCAGTTTATTGGAGAGGAAACAGGTTTAAGCCCAGAGGCATGTAGTCGAGGCTACTGGGCTTTCTTGGGAAATTACTTTAATGCTGGCATCTTCCTGTGCAGAGCAAGGACATAGGCTCACGCTAAATGAAAATAGTGTAAGAGGCTGGGAGGCAGGCACAAAGGTATGTATGGTGGGATCCAACGTAAGAGACAGGCTGACAATGTCTCTGGTCAATGCCTTGGAAAAACGTTTGTGGCTCATGGACCATGTGGTCGTGAAGTGCCACAGCTATTACAGGAAGAAAAGAAAGAGCTGCCGTGTGTGTGAGGCTGAAGTACACAGAGCCTCCCTGGTCCAGGAGGGAGTCTGCTGTGTGACTGCCAGCGACCCAGGATCTCTTGGTGCGAGCACGGGGCAGCGGGAGCTGCCAGCCCTTCCACAGCGCTCAGCCAGCGCAGCTCCCACCGCAGCCAGCGCCCGCCTGCTCCCAGCAGGCACTGCTGGGCAACAGCAGCAGACCAGAAAAAATACTGTTACGTACAAATGAACTATCATAAAACTAGCCTGCTGCCAGTGGACAAACGCAAGATGTTGATAAGAAAACCACTAAAAATATATATAACCCATTAGTCTGCTTTATTGTGTTCATTGCACTGGAAATTAGAGTCTGTATCAGTCTATACATTAGCTAGTATACACGACGTAAAGAGCTTAATAAAGTGGATGAATTATAGCACCAGTCAGTTTTCAAAAAGGACATATTGTTATCTTCCTGAAGTTCCTCAAAGGAGAGCCAGGCACCTAATAGTAACAGGGAAACTTTTAAAAACATAGCTCCAAGCTGTCCTGTTAGAAGTTGGGAAATTCATCCATTGCTGAATCTTTAACTGCAAAGTGTAGTTTGGCTCTTATAGTTGTGTGTCCCTCCTTCCAATTTTAGGTTTTTGCACCAGTTTAAATTGTCTCAGAACCCGATGACAGCTTCAGGTGTAAACACCAAACTCCTTTGTAACGTGTTGAAAAATTTGATCTCTGAGTCCTGACAAGAAGTGAAGGTCCTCTCTTTCTTACTGTTTTTACTGGTTTGTCATCGGTTGAGTAGTGCCACAGGAACCTCACTTATATGTACTTAAATTTCATAGAAATGCAAGTCTTGATTTCTTTGCAGACAATGAGGCATTACCAGCATTTCTATCTTGCGGGGCTCGAACAGTACTCTTCATTTAAAGCCTCAGAGGTCCTGTTTTCCCTTGGCTATAGAGGATTCATCCATCTGCTAAGCTGTGGGATAGATGAATCATCCTGTTTGCTTACTTTGGCTCCCAAATGTGCTTCGTCATAAGTGCTAGGGAGGCCAGACTATGACTGGAAAGATTTGATACTATATTTGTTTACTTGCAAAAAAACCTCTCTCAAGTAATTTGTGGCTTTCAAGGTGGGGACACAGATGAACTAAATAATTAAAGGGTATCATTACGTGTACCCTCAATATATTGCTATCACTCTTTGCCTTTTGACTGGGACTTACCATGGCTGGTCTTCAGCCGGTTTGAGAACTCTCTAGAGGAGACAGTGGGCAAGCCACGGTGGTTTCTCAGCTCTCATCATCATAACCCGGTTAGCCTGTGGATGCTGGAGACTAGGGCCTCCTCCTTGTGAGTAGAGAAAAGCTATCAGCTCAGGGGAGAAACACATGCCCTGCCTTTGATCACAGCTGATGGGTAGTTTACCTGATGAATCTAAGCCAGTAAAATGCCGGAGCAAGCACAGTAAAGATCAGAGATTCACATCTCCACCTAAGAGTGGCAGAGCTGTATGACTGATTGCTTCTTGCTAGGAAAGAATGTATAAGCTTTTTTTTTTTTTTTTTATTACCATGCTGATGTGGTGCCATTTAGGAAATATGGATTGCATGGGAGAATGTAAAGATGGGTGGAAGAGGGTGGCTTCCCATCGGGAGAGCTGTGAAATGCTGCAAGGACACTTGGGGAATGGAGAACTTGTGAGAACAGGCAATATGAGCTTATCTTCTGCCTGGAAAGGGAGAGACAGGCCATGGTAACTGCCCGTAAGCACATCCAGTGAGAGAATACAAAAGCAAGGGCATGTACTTATTTCTGCTAATGAAGGAGACTGGGATGAAAAATGCATAACCAAAAATAAGTCGGCCGCTAATCACTCCAGCAGCGAGGTCCTGAAAGAGCTTCTCAGCAGGAGCAATGGCTAGGAAAAGAAATTACTTTTAACCTGGAGCTGGGTACAGCTATGAAAGGGAATTGATGTGTGTGACAGCAGGGGGTCTCCCTGCAAGGTTACATCATGTCCTCTGACTTTGTGCTCTTTATTTCCATCAAAAAAGGGCAGAGAGCTGAAGATAAAAAATGCCATCTAAGAGTTTAATTATTGTGTTATTGTTATTTCCTCAGTTAAATCTCCAGTGCCCGTTATTTACAGCCCTTTCAAGCTTGTAAGTGCTGGAAGATCAAAAGAATTAAACACTGAACACAATTGCTGGATATGTTTTTGTGGACATCTCGGAAGTCCTAATCTGCTTTAAACTCTGCTGGGAGATGCCAGTTGCTCCTGGAAAATAGCCCTTCATAAGATTTGGCTTTCCTACTGGACGGAGTGATCCAGTCTCTAAACAAAACTGTGTTGTAAGAGATGAGTTAGCTCTTCATATGATCAAGTGCCTGCGTTATGCGGAGAAGACGGGGAGGAGGAGGCCCTTAAACACTGCTCTGTCCTCTTTCACTCAGTCTCATGAATGTTGCTTTCTCCTTGTTTATTTTACTGTTTAACGGCTGCTCCTGTGGCATTCACTCTTGGCCGTGCATGTTCAGGGAGCAGCAGCCGCCCGAGCACTCCCACACCATCCAGGGAGTCGCACACACCACCCGAGACTTTAACTGCTCGGACCGCGGTCCCTTCGCAGCGGGCAGCTCCGCTGAGCTGACGGGCGCCCCTTTTCGACTCCTCGCTCACACACACACCCACCTCGCGTGCTTCCTCTCCCCTCAGGCTCGACCCACGGCTTCCCCGAAGCAGAGTCTCTGACATGACGTACGCCAGGTGAATTTACGGAGTGGAACAGCGGTGAAGAGCAGCTCGAGCTGGGTGCCTCTGGAGAGGGACCCTGAACAAAGAAATCCCTGGGCAATTATACCCTTACAGTCTATGTTCCCCTCCCTTCATGCAACAGTTCGGTCCAATAGTAATATTTGGGTATGGGGTCTTCTTGTTCCTTATTAGATCCTTTCCCAGTCTCCAGGCAGGTCATTCTTTTTCCTATCTTGCTAGCTGCAGCTTCTGCTGATGGTTTCGCCTCCCTTATGTTCCTGGTTTGCACTGGTTTCAGGGCCTTCCTTCATGTAGCTAGGTAGGACTTCAGCATACGGTCAGCATATCTAGGTGAAAGTTCACAGCTTGCAGTCTAAGGCTTCAGCAGGTCTCTGGATCCTTATTTGAGCTAAAAATGACTTCTACAACAGTGCACTGGGAACCACGATGGAGCAACATTGTCCCAGCAAGGTTTGCAGGAGCTTCCCGGCTAAGGCCAGCAGGATCCCTCAGACTGCAAGCAAGCAGCAGGAGTGAAGTCTCTGTTGGGAATGTCAGGTCACTACAGACAAGGAGCAAAGAGCACAGTAATGATAAGTGGCAGTGGCATCCAACTCCCAGCCCTGGAAGAGTGCTTTAGGACACAGAAACCAGCTGCTGAAACACAACTGCTAAAGGCTTGACAGAAGCTACACATGGGATCACATTTCAGGATTAGTGCCTGTGCCTGGATGTTGGGGTTTTTTTAACTTTAATTATAAAAGCAGAATGTTGATTTACCCAAGAGCAATACCCTCACCCCTCCTTCATTCAGTAACTCAAGTTTTCATCGACTGTCTACCCAGTATGGGACACACTGGTTATGCAGAGGCAGTCTGAGGCTGCATGTACTTCAGTCACCAACTTTGTAGTTTAGATTTAGAGCTTGTAATATTTAACACTGGCATTCATTCTATTTGTTTTTTTATTAAGCAAACTAATTAAAAGCTACTTTTACAATGATGTTTAAAAGTGAATCATGGGACTTTAGTCATCTTATTATTAAAAACAAATTATTATGATGCAATGCTTTGAGGAGGTCTGAGCATGCCACAGCTTGTTTGCACAGGCAAAACATAGTTTACAGAGATTATCCTTGGTCCTAGGTCTCTCCAGGCAGTTGGTCCAGTTTCATCACTTTCTTTTTTTCCATCTTCCTTTCATTTATTATGCTTGCAGCATATATTTCAGCAAAGTGGATGCAAGGGGACCAGCTGAACAACAAGCTGGCTCAGGGTGGTGGGATGGGCTCATTTTCTTCAGCTGTGTACCTTTGCAACTGTTGCAAATCCACGCAGCTTTCTGTGCTGGTCATGAAGCCTCACCGGGAGCTGGTGCGACTCTTAGGTGATGAGCTATGTGCAGGACTCTTGCAGATGAGCTCAGGAGGGGTAGGAATCCTCTCTTAGTGGATGCTATCCCCATTTACCCACCTTCCACTGAAGAGCAACCATTCAGAAAACCCAGCAGAAGCAGGCAGGACTCTTCCCTTCCCTCCTGCTTGGGGGCTGTTTCAGTATGGAGATGGGGAGGGAGAGCAAAGAGACCAGTTCCAGCACAGCTCACCTGCAAGCAGTAGTCATTCTGCTTCCTCTCTTCCCAAGACATCTTGCTCAGGCAGGGGAGAAAGAAAACTCCACTGCATCTTCTCACACCTCTTCCTTTCCTCTGCTCTCTCGAGGCAGAGGAGAACAGGAGGGGGCACATGGTGGGACCCAACCTCCTGCATGGGGGGAGAAAACAGAGCAGCCTGCACAGTGGATGGGTGGAGACCTGAGTGGAGATGTCAGGCCTTGGTGTTTTGGTGTGGCGCAGACAGGACCTCACAACCCAAGACCTGGCAGCATTGCAGGCTCGCTCTTCAGCTCTTTGGAGCCCCTCGGTTTCTGGGCACTCAATTTTTCCTTTCAAAACAAAGCATTTTGCTCAGTCATTGAAAGAAACACCAGAGAGGGAGAAAAAGTATTTAAAAACAAGTGGCCTGCTGACATAGGCATATTGGACCATAATGTCGCTGTAGCCTGAAACAAACAGGCTTTTATTTTGGGAGAAGCACAACTCCCCCATTCTCTTACATCCCACTCCTCACGGTGGCCAGGGCACCCTGTCTGCCCTCCAGGCCCCATCTCTTGTATTGCCTCCTGTGAGAAAGGGGAAAGCCCTGTTACACTAGTGGCACATCTCTACTTCGGTGGTGCAGCCCCTTCTTCATTTCAGGCTATTTTCTCTGGTCAGCCAAAGTCCCAGGTGATGTCAAGCCAACAGAGTGCCCCAGGCCTGGCTGTTCCTCATCCTGTGTGGGTGTTTGGATGCAGTTACTTTGACTTCAGTTCCTAATATAGGGATGTTTTCCTCAGGGCTGAGGCAGTTCAGATTGGCTCACGAGGTGGGAGCCTTTGACCCCTTGCTGTATATCTAACATGAAATTGGGCATGTAATTCATTTTTTCGATACCAACCAAAATATGTCACTAACTCATCGATACTTGTGGTCATATACTGTCATTCAGCCTTTCCATGTGAGCTGAGTAAAGCTTTAATTCATGGAATCAGAGACCACGAGGTATTTGTGTATTACAATAAAATAATGTGAGCTGACGCATTTTTAATGGATTTTTTTTAATGCAGATGTTGATAGTATTGTATTTTCAACCTTCTGCATTTCTCATGTCATTTAAACACTGTAAGAGTGGTGACTCCAGGTTCATGTGAGAGAGCTAGATTTAGGCTGTGAAATAAATGCCAGACTCCTAACAAAACACAGTAGGTTGTTGAGTGACTAACATAGTTGCAGCTTTTTTCACTTGGTCTGAACTTGTCCCTTTAGGACAAATAGTTAATGTGTGCATGTTTTGGTTGAAGAAAAGGGTAATTTTAAAGTTAGCACTGTTACTTTTTGCGGCATGTGATTTGTTTGCTCACCTTTTGACTTCCTTGCATTCAAAAGTTGTTGACTTTCCTTACATTCATATTCACGGACACAGCAGAATTAGACTAAAGCCAACACTAGAGCTTGGATATTTTAGTTTGGCATGCCATTAGCTTGAGGGACATATGCTTCCCTCTGAAGTATTTTAGACTTCTGCAACTTACTACTCAATAGCTTAATACATTCTTTAAAAAAAACCTAATGAACTTGAGTGATTTGTTGCTCTCACAGGCCCCCGAGAGCATTTCAGAACATCAGAAATGCTGGGGGCTCCTGAATCCACTGCCTGGACCTTGTGGCTCTCCAGAGTTTAAAGGCAGGGTCTCAGTGCTGTTTTTCAAAGCTATGTTTGCTCTATGGGCTTGGGGAACCACTTCCTCTATCTCGTAACGAATACACACAAGTGCAGGATGGAAGGAAAGAAAGAAGGTGTCCAACAGTTCTCCTAATTTTCACCTAGACAAAACTTATGAAAACTTTTCTGTGTGTTTTGGGTTTCTTTTGACAACAGAATAACTCTGATTATATACTACTGCAGAATAAGAAAGAAAAAAACTCAGGAAAGTTTTCTTAAAGTACTCAAAACTATTGCTTATCTGCAATGTCTTTGCATTTATCAAGGACATTAACAACCAGGTGTCCATACATGCAGCTAACCTTCTTTGACCAGTAAATTCAAAGTTTCTTTGCTGCCTCATTTGCAAGAAATAATTTAATGATCCAGCTGGGTGTCAAAGGATGGACAGAACATTAGTAATCACCCCTGCGTATTTGGTTTACATGACTTGTTTGTCATTCCACAGGAGCTTCATGGCAGAGCTAAGGATGAAATCTGATTCTCAAAGGCAACATTCTAATCCTAAAAAAAAAGAATCAGTCTTCTCTTTCTCCAGTCCCTGCTTCATCCTTTACTAGCTTCCAGCTTTTGCAGTGAATAAGAAAGGAATCCTACCATGAACAACCTCCTGTATGGCGCAGGCCTGATTCACTTCCATGGCTTGGTCCATCCTGTGCTCTGCAAGGTGGGAAAAAAGAATATAAAGCATCATGTATTTAAAGAATGTGTCTTTACCTCAATTCTTACATTGCCTGATTTCAGAAGGCTTGATTTCACAATCTTATTTATATTCTTCAAACACCTTTTTTTGAGTGCATGTTTTCCTAAAATAGCTTTTTGTTTATTAAAAATCACTATGGTAGTTGAATATTAGTCAAGCCAGGCCCGGCTGGAGTCAAAGGGATGGAGGATGTCAATTAGAGAAATAGTACTGCAGTGTATAACACATTTATTGTGGGTGGACACAGAAAAATACTGCCATTCAAAATCAGGCATTGTGGTGTTATTTCTACTGTTTGCCTCTTCCATGACTACTTCTTCCACCGATCCTGACCCCTCCACTACTGTTTACGACTCCCTGCCTCGGTCCACTTCTGACTGCATCCAGTCTCAGTCTCCACCCTGACATTTTTCACATCTCTCCTTCCTGTTTTTGGGCTAGCCGTCTCTTGCAATTTGGCTACGAGGCGATAAAATATGAAGTCATGCCATATGTTCTCACTCAGTATCTCTGTACTGCTTTCCTGGCTTCAGCTGAGAAGGAAAGCTTTTCCACAAACATCTGCCAGCTGATGACTACTCAAACTGGAAAATAGCTCTTTGGTTCCTATAAAGAAGTACTTTTCCTTCCTTGTCTGGGAACAAACCTACACTTTTTCTAGGAAAGGCGTAAACTAATGCTGAAGGCCATTGGGTTCTTGAGCTGCTTTTTTCAGAAACTATTAAGCACTTAACTTGCATCCTTCCACACTGCATATACAGCAGGTCTCTGCACATACAAAGAGGAGACATTGTGTTTGGCTTTGAAATATATTCCCTCATCCACATCTCAAGACAGAGGTCATCTGTCATTCTCCATTCTGACTTGCAGTGGGTCAACCAGACCTATAGACTGAAACACCATCTTTTTCCTTAAATGTGAACTTTGAATCCCTGAACTTGCAGTGTGTCTAAGTTCTGCACATCCTGCACCTTGGTCTGTAGATCCAAGACAACAACAACTCCTAATTTCTAGCATTTTCTAACACTCCAGGTCTAACTCTATGTGGCCTGAAAATTTCTGAAGTGCCTACAGTTGGATGCTGATACGTGCACAGAAGTGCGTGTTGTAGAGCGATGTGCTATTAGAGCTGTGCCAATATTCAGACTTCTGCAGAGAAACATTTGGCACCAAGGGGCAGCCTGAAAAGCTGCACTGTGACACAGCCGTAGGTGTTGATGGCTCCTGCCTTTGCATAGTACTTAGGATGCACTACTTCCCCAGGGAAGGGGAAAGACCAGATCTAAGCTGTTTTTTAGAGTGAGGAAACTGAAACTCCACGCCAGAAGAGTGCCAGACTGCACCCGCCCGAATGCTGAAACAGTCAGGGGAAAGGGGGACACGAGCGTCTGGTCCCGCAACTGTCACGGTTTTCTTCTGATGAGTGGCTAATGTAGGAGGCAGGCTCATCCCAGGGAGCGGGGAGAGGAGGTCCCCGGCCCAGATGCTTCCCGGGAGGTGGTCTGGCTCCCTCTCCCCGACCTTGCTTCTGCCTGTTTCTGGGAGTGCGGCATTGCTCTGCCTCCCTGGAAGGGGGAGGATTTGGGAAGGATGGAGAAAGGGCAGCCCTTCTTAGGTCTCCTTCCTCAGTCCTTCACTTGAAGGAATGAACTAGTTGTGCCTCATTCTGTCTGTTAGCTTTTTGGGTTTTATGAATACAGACTATTTATAGATGTGGCTGTTGATCCTAGTTCTCACTTTTGTACAATTCCTTTTGCATTTGAAACTCATGAGAGAGCTCCTTATGCAACCTTGTTGGTCCTTACCTACCTTAAAACCTTCCTTTGCACTGGGATTGTCTGATGGTTTTGTCAGTTCTGGCAGCTCTTCCGCATTCCTTGTTTTTCCCTAGGAAAGCCTTAGATTTCCTTCCAAATGGATACTAGGCTGGTTGTATTCTTTTGGATCAAAGATTTTCCCAGTCTCCTGCAACTTGTGGTACTGATTTACTTATGTCATTCCCAATACATAATGACACAATTAGAGAAAATGGAAGAAATGAGAGAAATGTATTTTGTGTTAGTTAATTTCCTGCTCACAGATTGTGTCAGAGAGCTAAACATGTTCCACATGAGAAAAGTCTTTCAAAATAAACATTAAAAAAAACTTTAGTAGTTAATATCTGATTTTAAATAAAGGCTTAATGTTCCATTATTTCAAATAAAAGACATTCCCTCTGAATTTATTCTTTTATATGTATATATATATACACTATAGAAACACTACTGAGATATATATTTATGTAATATATAATTTATCTCTATATCTTTATCCCGTATTCTTTTTCACTTTAGTCTGCAGTTTCATATAATTCTTGCTCTTCTATTTTTATCAATATACTGTGAGATGTTTTACTGCAATCTTGCCAGTTAATAACAACACTAGATTATACTAGGATGCTGGTATACAAAGGTACAGGAGGGAACAAGAAACGCACGTGAGAGTTTTTTGGCTACACAGTCAGATTGTATACGATTCTTCTGAAGTCCAGAAAGAGATGAAAGGCAGACTTGTTCAATGTTTTTAGGTAAAAATAAAAAGGGAAAAGAAGAGATTCAGTCTCACAGTCAAGACAGAGTTAAGGATTTGCCAGTAGTGGAGATCTGAACTATTCAAATATCTGTTGGGAAAGAAACAGAGGAGGACACAGATGATCCAGCAAGTTCTGGGAATGTGTTAGTGGCAACTTTTTATTGTAGAGGCAGAGGAAGTTAATAGATAAGGGACGGTAATTAAATCTGTTTGAAATTCAATTCAGCCAGAGGTCAGATGGTAATGTGAGTTATAGGAGACTACAAAACAATAGCATTCCAAATAAAGGAAGGAAGCCCCGAATCGATGTGAGGCAGACAGGTAGGAGGGTATCTTTGGAAGAAATTCCAAGGAGTATCTAAGGAACAAGAACGCATGTAAGAAACAAAAAGCTGATTAAAAACAAGGTGGATCTGCCAAGAACAAAACGTGCCTTAGCAGTTCTGTTTCCTCTTTTCCAGGATAACTGGCTTAGTGTTAAAGAGGGAGCAGTAGTTGTGGTATACCTCAGATTTAGTAAGGGTTTTGAGGAGTGCCATAAGTAAGCTAGGGAAATGTGGTGATGGTGGGAATGTAAGGTTGATGCTCAGCTAGTTTGAACGCTACTCATGGAGTAGTCAACAATGGATTTCTGTGAAACAGGGATACTTCAAGGCAATGTTGCAAATTTAATTCCTGGAAATGGTTTGACTCTACCTAACCTAATCATTTAGGTTAACAATGTTGGTGATGGACTAGGGAATAGTTTCATGAATTTATACTTCAAATTACAGTAAGAAAGGGTGGAAGCACTTTGAAGACAAACAGCAAAGGTCAAAGTGAGTCTGGTATGTTGGGGTGATGGTACAAAACTGATGAGCATAAATCCAAGAAAGAAAATACTGGGGAAAAAAATTCAGTGGTATTTAGGGAACTGATTAGGCAATAGCAGCTCTGCAAGGCACGTGGAAAAGAAAGTCAACCAGAAATTAAGTCAATAATGAAAAGCGGTTGCAACAAAGACAATTTGTATTGTCATGTACTAACAGAGTTCTTTTTCATATAACATGAGAGGTATTTATTCTACTCTACCCTTATTGGGAAGACCTTATCTGGCATTCAAACTTTATCGAGTTTTGGAATCACATTTTGAGAAAGATTCGCATAAATTGCAGAGAATCCAGAACAGAGATCCAGGAAGAAGAGTTTTGGAAAATATGATTTTCTGGGAATAGATTTTAAAAACTGAGTTTGTTTATATAAGACAAGACTAAGGGAATACTGATAACACGATAACAGACTTCCAAAATGGCAAGAAGATTGCAGACAGTTGTTTTCCATGTTCACTGGACTAGGACAAGCAGTAACCTCTTCAGTTTTGCATGGGAAAATAAACATTTATATGTACTATATTAGGGAAACCTAGTTCTACATTAGGAAAAACTCTTCAGCTGAAGAAAGTTTTTCTAGTTTAAGTACAGAAACAGACTATGATGGGGGGGACTATGACGTCTTTATGAGTATGTTAAATCCATTAGGATGTTGCAGATCTACCAGCCATACTTCAGGACAAAAGCACAGATTAGATGACCTTGTGAAGTCCCCTCAAGCTACGTCCCAGCTTTTTCCTCCAAGGTCCTGTGCAAGGGTTTGTGGAGTCTTTCCCTCTTCCCCCAGGCAGCAATGTACCCATGCATCAGTTTAACATGTCAGGTCCTTCTTTAACAGGACCTGTAGGAGTTCCAACAGCTTTATCAGAGTTTTTGTGGACTACTTCAGAGTTAACCTTTTCTCTGTGTTCACTGAAGTAGAGAAAATTTTGATTCTTTGTTACCCCATTAATGCATTGGAGCTTGTTCTGGAGCATGCTGGAAACAGTCCTTAAAAAGAGAAGCTTAAGTGAGCAAAAAACAGACTCAACCTGCAAAGGAGAGCCGAGTACCTTCCAGCAGCCCAAGTTTTCCCGTCAGTTCTAGCTAGGGACAGATATGTGGTTGAACTTCATGGAAATACCAGATGTACTTTCGGTACTCTGAGGCTGCGTTTCATTGCTGAATGTTTGAACTCAGTATGGCATAAAATCTGAGAGGTTTTCTTTGGAAGCCTCCAGTGACCTTTACAAATAGCAGTATGCAAAATTAACCTTAGCACCTCTTCCGCATGCTACCTTTCTCAGTCTGTGGACACAAATACACATTTTATATAAACATATAATTCAATTTAGGTTCAGGTTCACAGATCAATAACAATATAGCTATATAATTAACTTTGTGATTTTGCATTTCCAAAAGAACCTTTATTTAACATTTCCTTTTGCTTTTTTTTTCTTCTTTCTATATAAGCTTCCACCCTGTGTTATTTGTTTTAGCCAGGGAAACACTGTAGTTTCTTTCCTTCACTGTTTGTTTTTTGGGTGACTTACTTACACAGTGGTTATTTTGGCTGCAGGAATTTGGACGTCAGCAGCTAGTTAACAAACATGTTAGGTTATTGACACTGACACTTCTATCGATCATGCAGCCCGCAAAAGTTGCTCAAGGCTTTTCTATTGAATTTGGCTTCTGATTGTCCTCCTGTAATTTTGTAACCAGTCTCAAATAAGAACATTTGCATTTTCAGTTACAGGTACTGTAAATCCCCTGATATTACTTGGAAGAAATGAAAAAGAAAAAGCAATAAAAAATGGTTTAAAAAAAATAGAACTGAAATTCATAGTTCAGAACTACAAGGTCACAGCCATTGTGCAGCTTTCTAATGGTTACATTGCCATAAGATATATCTTTGCTATTCAGATCATTGCAGGAACTTTTCCTAATAAAACTAATTGTAAAGCAAACTCCTTTAATGAAATTAATTTTTTTCCTTTTTTTATTTAACATGTTTCGTTGATTTATGGGACTTTTACATGCCAAAGTTGAAAATCAGCTGGAAGAAACGCAAGGTATGTTCTAGGGATAAGCACAATTACAATGCGATAAGGAAGAAGAACTTTTTCTCCTCTTGCCCCCACCCTTCCGCAAAGGGTCGAGTGAGGCCTGTGGTGGTAAAGCTGCAGATGGTACAAACCATGAGCTCCCGCCTGCAAGTGGAGAGAAATTCTGTATCTACAACTGGCACATTGGACTGAGGGGCCGAAAGAAGCTGTTCTGGAAAAGCCCTGTAACGGGAAAACAGGAGATGGAGCCTCCAGGGAGAGCGAAACCTCCTCCTGTCTGCATACACTTTCCCTGCGCACCCTTGCTGAACATACCATAAAGAGACCAGCTGCAAGTACACAGCTTGGCATCCAGCTGGGCTGGGTTACAGGGGGCTGAAATGCCTCTAAGGATTAGTCAAAGGTTGGGTGAAATTTGCACTGATTAGCAGCTGAGTGTGGTGCAATGCTGTCCCTGCCAGCGGCAGTGGAAAGAACAAGGTGTGAGAGCACGGAGCAGCTTTTGCCTAGGCGATGCAGATGGCAATGTTGTGTGCTGGGGAAGATCCCAGAGTTTTCATCAAGTTTTCTCTTAAAAAAATAGAACTGTGACATAAGATGTCATGCAGAAAGATTGTTCAGTAGTAACTTGGCTGAAGACTAACTGTTCAGCGAGAATTTGGCCTGAGACTAATTGGCTTAAACCTGAAACACACTGAGATGAGAAGCTCTTTCTTCATTTCTGACAGCTTGCCTCTATTCCGAAGTGCACCCAGCTGCCCTTTCAGTTCATCCCTAGTCTGCTGATTGCTGTTGCCCAGAATGTGCCTGTCATTCAAGCACTGCTCTACCCTGTCCCGGCACAGCTCAGAAACCTCTTGGGATGTTTTTTTTTTCAGAAGCTGCATTACTTTTGAAGGCTCTGAGACAAGGACACGCCACTTTGACAGCTTTGGTAGTAGTACCTAATTAAATACTTGTGGGATGGTACTGTTGAAACTGTGCTAGATGTGGCTAGGCAGAATAAAACCGGCCCTGTCCAAAATCAAAACAGGATTTAATGTGGAATGAAACAAAAGTTTAGAAACTTATGCCCAGAGCTGTCATTCTGGAAAGAGGCAAGGGAAGGCCTGGAGGAAGGGAAGACAGGCTGGCGGGAGCACGATCAGAGTATGGATAACTATAGGTTTTCAATTAGCCCTCTAAGGGTTTTTTTTCTTAGTACTGTCCCAGCTTCAATGCCACTGCTCTTCAGATTAAGGACTCAATGGGTATACGAGCTCAGTGGATAACTTGAACCCAGAAGTGAAAGGGCTTTAAAAGACCCAGGTCAGGAAAGACATGTAGTGAATAAGGGCTGAGAATTTCGGCTTCCCGAAAACCAGTGGAAATGTCTTCAGCGCAAACTGTGTACACGTTTCCAGCTGAGCGTGAGATTCTCAAGAGCAATTGTGGATTGTCATTGTGGGCTGCAGATACACAAAATCTATATACACTAGTAATTGCACTCGAGCAGTCTCACAGTTACTCATTATTTCTGCTGCATTAGTATCCCAAGCGGCATGAGGGTTGCCTTCAGTACTTCACAGAATATGAAGCAAAAAAAACCCCTGATTTGCCTTTATACAGATATACATATTTCTGGGTCTCTTCAAGCCCATTTTAAAATTCCAGTCATTCTCCAGTTTTCCATCACCATCTCCCTGCAGGTGATGGGAGCCTTTCCAATAACTTTAGTCAGAAACAGATCAGGTCCGTAAGTAAAAGAAGCTGCGTGAAAGGCACGCACACTTCACTGGGATACATAGCACTTTCCAGTGTGAAAAGGAACTGTGCAATGAGCCTCGCTTTCAAAAGCGAAGGAAAAAAAGCAAGTAACATTTTGGGGGGGAATTTTCCTAAAGAGCACTTGGTTGTGACATGTGACAGCTCTTCCCTTAAACAACTGTTTCTGAGAATTATAACAAAGCCTTGCAGATGCCTTTTCCAGTAAATCCATTTGCCCAAAACTCTTGCACAAAAGGCTCAGACCAAATAGGACTCATGCTGCAGAACAGCTTGCTGAAGCGGTTCTTGCGTGGGAGGGGTCTAAAGGTCTCGTCTCAATAATTAGCATACGCAGCCAGCTACCGGAAAGCAAATCTTGCTCCCCGTCGCTGGTATGACATGTGAGCAGATGCCACATTGAACTTGAATAGAGCACACAGTTTTTAGGGATGAATGATGCTTGAGGCATACAATGGGGTACAATCCTATTCCCACTCAAGATAAAGGCAAAGCTCCCGCTAACTTCAGGCTCTTATCCTGCATGCAGAGGCACAACGAGAACTGTCCTGTTGGCAGATTAAGAGTATGAACGGGATATGTGATAATAAGATTGCAGAAAAGCAAACCTTCACTTGACTTACGTTCCCATAAACGTGGGTTTGGCAGGTTCCCACTTTTCCTTATCAGCCCTTGAAATATTTAACTGTTAAGTTCCTACATGAAGGTTGTAGCTAAGCAAGAGAACGAAAGATTTCTTCCTTAAGGACAGGCGATTGCTGCTCCAGGTAGGCTGTACCTGCCATAACACGGGTTTGTGTACTGCAAACCAGAGCTTTGGTTTTGTTGTGGCTCATTTAAGGTACTGATAATTCATATTGGAAGGAGCAGATCAGCCCTCAGTACATTTTTTCTCTTTTGCATGCCGCTGCCAAATGAAATAAATGGTAAAAACACAGAGAGGACTTTTTTGTTTTAACAGGCTCTGCAAAGGCAGAAGCTGGCATCAGTGCTTAAGCAGTTAGGATCATTTTTGGCTATGTATGTAGTGCAATGAGTAAATATTGGTACAGTCAGGCTCAAATTGAAGCTGTTTTGACTGCAAGTGCTTTAAAAATTAAAGAGAGAAAGGAAATTACTTAATTAGGCAACTTCATAAAATAAGATGGCAAGTTTTTCTTCACTATGGGAGAAGCCAGTGTAATTGGAGAAGAACAGAGTCTTCTTGATTCAAGCTTTAGTCACTGGAAAATGCCAATTTATTAACACCTAAAATCCTTTAAAAAATGAATTAATTTTGGCCAAAATAATTTCCAGGAAGAACCTTTGCCTGGGACATGGGAAAGCTGGGCTGAATTCTTTGTCCCAAAGCAAGTGAAGTGTGAGGTTGAATCTCTCTCACCACTGCAGTTTTGGCTTTTCTTCAGGAGCTAGGATGTTCTTTAGGCTTTCTGGTGAAAAACTCGAGAAGATTTAATCTTCAACCCAATGTGCTGAGAAAAGAAATATCCAGCTCTTTGGTATCTTCACCAAAAAGATGGTTTTTGTTTCCTCATAAATTCTTTGGATTTTGGAGCGAAAGTCCACAGGCCTTTTGAACTAATTCAGATAATTCTCTGGTGGTTGCTCCTCCAGTTCACGGCCAAGTTCAAGGAATTATTGGAATACGTGGCTTGCCACAGATCTTTTTGGATTTCCTCTCAGTCTGTACTGATAAGGCAATAAGAAAGAGCAATGTTTTCACAACTCACTTGGCCTCTTCAGTCTGAGAATTCATTCATGGATTGTAATAGCTGGAACATCGCTGGCACAGACCAGGAGCAGCTTCAGCGTGTCACAGTGTGAAACACTGGTGCATCTTGCAACATCAAACCTGGCACTTTTATATGAGTCAGCTGCAGGATGAATGCAATTCACACCAGAACGGCTTAATTATCATGTTGATCACTGAGCTCCAGAAATGCCATGGGAATGCGATTTCCATGATGCATGTTACCCCCTTTTTTCTTCTGTCTAGCAAGAATTTCCTCCATCATCTGTAGAGTAACAGGGGGTTGGTGTCCATCTGAACCTAAGATAAGCTGCAGAGTCCTGTCACTTCTAGTCTGGAACCACTTTTCTTAATCTTGAATGATAGCACCAGACTCCTACAAGGGAGAGAAGAGACCGGCATCCTCTTTCCCTCCCACTGTTAACAGGAGCACTTTAGTCTGCAATTTTCTTTGAGCGCTGTTAAGTAAAAAATGATGGCATATCACACTGTCTGACTTAGAGTGGTTCAGGTCACTGGTGCTGCTAACCTGCCAGGAGAGCTCTCAGGGGGGTCCTACTCACATCTGTGCTGGGACTTTTAGCTTGTTGCTCTCGAAAAGGTGAGGTGACAGACCTTGTGTGTGCTACAGAATTATTTAGGCTGGTCAAACACATTAAAACATGCTGTAAGAGCTATGGGAGGGTCTTATTAAATCTTCTCACAGAACTGTCTGATAAAAGGAGGCATTTAAATTTAGTGTAGAAAAATACAAAAGCTTTTTGTGCCTGTGGAAAACCAGTATTAGCCGTACCAACAGGCGGCTCTTCTTTCACTGTCTGTGTTCAGGAAAGGCACATTGATATCACTGTGACTAGTTCTCTGAAAGCATCGTCTCAGTGATGTCTGTCTCAGTCTGCCGGATGGGCTATCTGGTATTGTTAGGAAAGGAAGGGAGAATGGCACCAAAAAGGTCAAGATTCAATGTAGGGTTAGGTACATCGAATCATGTTAGGTGGTTGAATCAAAGGATATAGTTTGGTAGAAAGCTCTTCAGCTTGGAAATGCTGAGAGGATCTTGAGTCACGAACGGTAATGGAGAAAGTGAGCAGGAAAAGATGTGTTCGTTCTTTCTCACATACTCAGAGAGAAGGGTGCCTAGCTAAACTATTGAGTGGCAGATTAAGAAAAAGCAGCGGAGTGTTCCTTTTTAATCACAGTATGCAGTTAGTGTTTAATGATTAATGTGCAAGTCATTTCCATGGGATGTTGTGGAGGCAAGAAAGATAAGTTTAAAAAGGGACTAGACAGAGCTGTGCAGGGAAAGTTAATTAGTAACTGCTGAGTATGGGCATGACCTTTTGCTGACGGGATGTCTGAAATGCTATTACTGCGAAACAGGAGAGTATAACAAATACAGACAAACTCTCATTAGCCTTGTTCAGCTAATATTTTTACAAGTACCTGCAGCTGGCCGTAGTCAGAGACAAGAGGCTGTCTCAGGGGCTGTATGGGCCCTAGATTTGGCTTTATATGTATTCTTCTGCCACATTGTCTCTAGCAAGTGAAAATTTTTAAATGCTTCTATTTTGTTAACACATAAGCTACTATGCAGAACAAATGCAGGTCAACAATTTAACTAGTGACTGCTGGAAAAAATGAGGATTAGCTTCACTAGAAACAGATACAGAATCAGCATGAGATCAGGTAAAGCCCTGTCCGTGCATATCAACATGAAGGAGAGTGGGAAGGCAGCACAGTGGAGAGAAGATGTGAAAAGGTTTCAAATCTACATTAAATATTAATGCCACAAGTCTGTGCCTAAAAGAGACTCTCGCTCAGTTATTCAGTGGATAAGCAAGAGAATGAGGTTAAAACAACGTCATGTGCTGCTTCCTGGTTATCATAACATAACAAAGTCTTATGGTCTGCCGTCTTCTGGGGTTCCTTAGAGACATGGCTGGCTTAGTTTCCTCTTTGGACGTCCTAAAGGATACAAGCAGTAAATGATGCAGCATAATGAAGGGATTATCATCTGAACAGTGCTTTCTCTTCTGCCTTGGCTCTTCCCCGAACACAGCAGTAATTTTTAGGAGCCACAAAAGCGAGACAGTGTGGTGCCTGCATGCTTCCATATCTGGACTGCACAAGTTTGGGCATAGGGCATTTTAATCTTATCAAATGAAAGGGCTTTTGTCATGGATTTAGTCATTACCCTATTTTAAAGGACCAGCCACAGCTCTGCATTCTTCACTAGAAGTTAGACCTGTCACATAAGAAAGAAACAATGAAGTGAAGATATAGGTCCTGTTCTGCTTGTGATAAAATGAGCTTTGCATTAGGTAACGTTAGTCAAACATTTGACATTTTTGTGAGTGTTTCTAAGCTGACAAGCTTTTTATGATGTCCTCTGACTCCTGGTTAGGAGCTAAACCAGAGCTGTTGGAAGACAGTAGAGTTCTCCTCCACATCATAGACTTGGGATGAGATCTGCGAGCTGTAAATATAGATATACAATAGAATTTATGTTCTCCAGTGATTTCTCATCACTGACGGCATTATAACAGGAATATACAGCTAATTGGCTTAAATGAATGTGCGTGACTTGTAAACGGGGAAAGGCAGACTCAAGATACTCTACCATACTGAGGTATGAATACCCGATAAATACACGAACGGTGAGAATGATACCAGATATACCCCCGGTATCTGCTGGGGTAAAATTATCACCCGATGACAGCTGTTGACCAGGTTCTTTTCCACTCCAAACAAAAACATGGAAGCTGTTAATGGGGTTTTTGTACATCTGCACAGTGAAAACCAAACAAGAGATGAGTCAAGTTGTCTTTCTAAAATTAGAAGCAGCACCCCAGTGAGCAAAAGATGCAAGAGACCCATGGTCTTTCATAGATGTTGGACAGGCTGACCAATGGGTATTACAGAAACCATGTTGTGGGAAAGATTTGACATTAACTGCACCATTTTAAACCCCAAGTCGCGCACCAGATAGCCCAGAGCTGCAAGGCTGCATGAGTTCACATAGCTCACCTTCTGTCAGCTCAGATTTACTCTCTGTTTTCCTTAACTATAAACACATTACTATGTTTAAATTGTCAATGTAGCATAACCTTGCAGCTGTGTTGTTAATAAAATGCACAGAACAATCCCATGATACTGCCGATACGCGTTCAATCTCACAAGCAATTAAAACTCTGTGTTCTGGTTCTCAGTCCCCATCAAGTTATCCATGGTAAGGGTGAAATTGTGAACTACTTCACGTAGTATAGTAACCACAATTTGGCCAACTACCTGAACTCTTAACTAGCTGACCTTTTCAGCCTCTCTCTAGACTCAAAGTAGGCACGTGCTGTGTCACTCCCTTTAGTTCTGGATTTCTAGGCATTCGTGTTGTGAATCTGAATAAAGGACGCAGCCCTCAAAAGTGAGGTTTATTTTGTATAGAAAACAAGGGATGAGGGGTCCTTACCATGTACTGGGGGGTCTGCCTGATATGAGTTCAAAGCATGGCTGGGGCCTGCAGCTGGACCACAGGGACCCACTCAGCTCTTGGGTGCTGAAACCTCAGGACTAGAGGCAATAAGCTATAGGGGTCTTCACAAAACCAAGGTAAAACAATAATGGGAGGCAGGGGGAAGACAAAAGTGGTTGGAAGCTAGGTTTAAAATAATTTTCACAAATTGTGGTCTTCTCCACGAGAGTCAGCCCACATTGCTCAGGAAACTTTAAATGCTTACGGCTATAGTGTGCTCTCAGTTGCCATGTTGTGCAAAAGAGTTTCTGTTCCAACAAACTTTTTTTTTTTTTCTTTCTGTGGCTTATGTGGTCCCCTTACTGTAGTATCTTTACCTTATGAAATTCTACGTTATAAAAGCTATGTGCAGAAAGAAATGCTGCCATCCCCATGGGAATATGGAGCACAGAATGATGGTACTGTTTGAGCCACCTCATGGGGTTTCCAGTTCCATTTTCCATTCCAGTTTGGGGGGGACTTAAGATCACTTTATCTCTTGAAAGTCCAAAAATAACCTGTACAACCTCCCACTTGTGTTGCTTTTTTGACCTACTTGGTTAACCAAAATTCAGCATCCTGTGGGTTGTCTCTATCTGGAGGAGAGATTGATGATGGACTCAGATACCTTTGATGCACTTCTGTTTGTTCATGTTTTGCAAATAAAGTCTTATTTCCTGACCGCAGAGTGCTTTGCGTAGGAAACTGTTCTTACTCACAGCTCCAAATCCTCTTTCAGTGAGTTTTATTAGATAGTTTATTAGATTCATTCTTGAACTATAGATTAAATGTGGTTGTGCATTCCAGTTTTAATTTCATTATATGCTGCGTATCTGCTATATAACTTCTTAAAAATTAGCTGACGTTTGATGGTCGTTGTGCTTGAACGGTTTGCAGGAAAGCAGAGCTTTAGACCGGTCACTACTACTAATCACTATTTTGACCCAGTGGACTCGGAGAAAATTGCATCAAAACAGGAAAGAATCTTTTGCAAGCCTGTGAAACAAGACTGCTCAACAATGCTGTGTTGCGGAACAGCAGGTGCAAAAGCACAGGTTGTCATCTAGTAGTATTTTGTTGAAAGCAGAAAACTAGAATGCCTGCAGCACTGAAACTGTTGTCAGACTCACCAGGAATTGGCTGCAGAACACAGAAAAGGCAGAACAAATGGTCCGCCTTAATCCAGTAGGATTTGGCATCCTAAGAGCCAGAGGCATTTCCTGCAAAAGACAGAGAGAGTATCTATTGCAGGAACTGATGGCTCCAGACAGCACTGTTGACCTGACCTACTATCTTCTGTTTCTATAGAGCTGACACCTGGCAGGGAGATGTATTAGAGAAGGGATACTGAGTCTGTCTACTTGTCTAAGAAAATCTGTACAGTGGCCCGTAGACATTAAACATCCCTAAGGCTGACTCACATCCCTAAGGATGACAAACATCCCACCGTTGACCTTCCAAGACAGACACCTCCACCTTGTTACCTGCATAGATTTTGTGATTGCTTCTTAACAGTCTGAGCTCCATGAGCTATTGCCACATATTTTATGCCTTGCTGCTTCTGCGACAGTTTCTACATGCTGCATGGCATATGACCATACAGTTAAAAGCATGACTATAGTGTTTGCTACATTTTCCTGCAGAGTTCTTTTAAGAGTCTACCTCTCTGTCCCAGCTCTCTTTTCTGAAGAAGAGACATAACGTAGGGCACAGAACTGCGGGACTGCAGAAAGTAGTCTTCTGTGCTCAGGCTCTGCCAAAAATGGGTAAAATGCAAGAGCTACAAAAAGGGACCAGGTTGAGTCCCAGAGTCCGCCATTCAGTAGGGCTTCCAGGCTTGGGGCGGACAGCTGGCAGGGGTCAGAGACATTGTGACCACAGGGACATTCAGCAGACATGGATTTGAGGGCACGGGGTGTTAACAGAACGTGGGAGGGATGCTATGATGCTCTTGCAAGTGTATATAACCTGCTGGAACTGGAGGCAGAACGAAAGAGAGCCCTTAAGGACGCCTAAGCACCAAGCGCTCCCACCGTGTAGGCTGTGAATATCTTTTCCTGTGCAGTTCATACGCTGCAGAACCAGGGTTGTGAAAGAGGGTGGAACAGCTCCAAGGATGAATAATCAGAGAACTTCAAGCACATGCTGTCCAACAAGAAACTCCAAATCTGAACCCTGAACAAAGTCTGGGGGAGGAAGAGACTAAAACCATGAGGTTTTAGCTAGGATAGAAAAAGTGTTCAAAGGTCAACTTAAAAAAGGGAAAGAAGCTGAACATAGCATAAAAACAATTCTCCTTCACTCTCTTCTTCAGTGGGGGCTTCTGTGAGCAATACCCACGCGTGCAGGCTCTAGGAAATCCGTGGGCATGGCAGAGAAGAAAAGGGCTTCTTTTTGCTGAATGATGCCCCAGTGTTTTCAGAAGAAAAACCCTGAATCTTTGGATGAAGTCAGAAGAGATCAGACGAAGTACTAAATGTACTTAAGATATGAAGGAAAAGAAATGAGATGGAGTGTTGCAAAATGAAAAGCGTAGTGCCCCGCGGAATTCTCTGCAAATGTTCAATAGGGTTTTTTCTGGGATTTTGTTAGTTCTTCAGTTCACCTGGATTCGCAGGCGTGGCAGCGGAGATGCAAGCCCTGCAAGTCCTGAAGTGACTGTACGCTCTGTATTTCCACTTCTTGAGATTACTCTTTTCTTCCAAAGGCCAGAAGGCTGCCTGCCTGCCCGTGCTCTTTCAGAGCCTCTCTCTCCCCTGTGTAATCACAGGGAGTCTAGTCATCACCTTGACTTGTTTTTAACCTTTAGCAAGGAAACTGCGAAATAAGTCTGAAACACCGTGTCACAGGAAATGGAATAAATGGGGCAGATTAAAAAGAAAAAAAAGTGCTTAATATGATCTGATATGTTTTTTTCCCTGTAAATCTTTCTTAGGCTGTATTTAAATATACAGTTCAATATGTAAACTATATATTAAAACCTGTATTATTGCTATAGTTTTCTGTTTATGTATTATAAGCTTTTGTTAAAAATACATCTAATTAGAGAGATACAGTTTACTTTGCAGTGTTCAAATCAACTGATGGACTGGAACTCGGAGTCTTTGAGAGATGCCAAAATAGTTTTGTTCTTGGGAAAATGACATTTCTGGCTGAGCCTGTAAAGACTTACACAGAACTACTGTGCTTAACGCAGGGGAGTTTGCCCGTAGCAGTAGGTAGCTGAGTTTGCTCTGTGCCTGGCTGAGGGCTCTTGGGAATGCACCAGACTCAGAGGAGATGCCGACATCGTTCTTGCATCTTACAAGTACTTCAAACTCAGTCTGAGCTCAGGCTGTGTAGAAATACTGCACAATTTAACGGAGGGTACCTGGAGATGCCTGAACCTTTTCCAAAAGGTCTTTTCTAGCCAAGAAAGGTCCCAAGCCATCCTTTTTGTTTGATTTTAAAACAAAGGCAGATAGAAACCATACCCTCCGCATTCTGGGAGGCTTGAGCACTGGTCACAACTGACATTTGCTCTTGGGAATACCAGCAATTTAACTTTAAACCTTCTTGCATGACATTCATATTATCTTCCTTTCTAAAATTAAGATAAAGATGTTTTTAGTTGAATACTCAACAAAGCTTCACAGTAGGGCACTGCAGGCAATGAACTGGAACTGAAGTCAGATTTCAAGTACGGTGTATCACGTAAATCTCAATCAAAAGGGTAAGAGGCAAAACCAATGTGAAAATGTAGAAAAAGTTATAAGGTTAGTGAATAAGCCATTTTACAAGGATTAGGTTCTGATTCTGATCAGCAGGACAATGATCATTAAAAGATTTTAAAAAAAAAAAGTTTGTTATGCTGAATGTCTTCAAATTGTTAGACTCAACAAGAAAAATAAAGGAATGGTTCATGAGCTTGTCCTGTAAATGCAAAAATTCATATTATAATTTGTAATTCATTCATTTATATTGTAGTTTGTATTAGCTCTGTGTTAATAGAAGTTTATTTTCAAAATATAGAAATAAATTTAAAAAGAAGAAAACTTTAAATTCATAGCTATGTACAGGGATGCAATTAAAAGCAAATGTTATTTCAGATGAGATGATGCTATCACACAATATAGTCCCATGGCTCACATAGTTAATGTACAGGATTTCATGATTACCTCTGTAGGTGTTTTAATCAGTGAAGTAAAAAAAGATGACCATAAATGATTCATTTTTTCTGACTTTCACTTCTATAGTATTCCTCCATTAAGATGATTCAAAGTTCTCCAACTTTGATTTATTTTGCTGGTCTCAAGCAGTAACTCAAGACAGTCCAGTGACTCATTTCAGATAGCTGTTTCACCATCTAACCGGGGTAATCAAGGTCAGTCAAGATACAGTATCTGGAGTGCCTCTGTTACAGATTTGGACTTGCTATTTCTGCTATATGTGCATGCCACGTTAAAGTTCTGATATTGCAGAGGCAGCTTTGTACACGGCATCTCATTCAAATCTATTAAAATATCAGACTAGTGTACTCTCTGGTTGTGGAAGCAGACCAGGAATGATGAGATTTCTTCCATCTGTTTGGGAAAGGGCTTAATTGGTTTTCCTTTGGGTTTTTTTTCACTATTTTCATGAGGAAGAAATCCGCTTACTTGGGAATTAGATTACGTCACGTGCAGAGCAGAAGTGTTTGGTGTATTGCTTGGAACTGAATTGATAATGATTTATTTCTAAATTCCTCCTCTTGAAGGAGCACAAACAAGTAAGTCTTTTTCATGCTCTGTGTGTGCTTGTTTAAGAGGTATGAAGCTCTTGGCAGGGGGACATCAGGAGTTTTATCACTTCCTGACATTTTTCATATTAAGCCAAATGACTCCCTTCCCACTCCATTTTTAAACAGGCTGCAGTGTGACCTGACTCCTGGTTCATTACCAGGCTGCAAGAAACACACGGGCGTTATTATTTTGATTTTTGTTGCCTACTGCATTTTTCTGTTTGTTACTTTCTCTACTGGCACAACACAGAGTGTAGTTGCTGCTCATAGCAATAAGGGCACGGCCATAGCTTCAGCTGCTATGGCTTATCAGCCTCTAAAAATCCTTTGGATGTGCATCAACAAACTTCAAAAAGAAAACCAGAAACATCTTAAAAATTCAGTACACTGCATAATGACCTTTAGCCCTTCCTGGCCACCGTGTCCTGCCTACATGTTGCCCTCGCTTCGACCTAGTGGTGTTGCTCCCAGCATACATCAGGCCTGAGCATGAGCTGTGTGTTAGTAAAAATCTGAGCAGGAGTTGAGTGAACAGTCACAGGGATGCAGGTCTATGGAGCAGTTTTCAATTTTGTTGAGAAAGCTGTATTTTCTTATGGCAGAAAAGATAAAGGGTCAGGGCAAGAACATGGCAAAAGGTAAGAAATGCAGGTTTGAAGCCTGCAATACGATGCTCCTTTGGTTGGAAAAAGCTGTAACTCCCAAGTAGGGATGAAGAAAAGTTTTTGCATCTAAAAAGAATTCGTGCTGTGTGCTACACTGCTAACGTAGCCCCACCCCCAAACTCCACACCATTAATTACACCGGCATCCACCTGGAGCAACATAAAGTGCAATCTGCCTCTCTCTCATGAACGGTAAGTTCATTCTTTGTAGCCTTCATAAAGGGTATGATGACCTTATTAGCCAATCTAGGCGTTGTCAACTTTGCCAGTATTGGGCTGTCAATGCACAGCAGAGATTTTTGCTCAGCTTCTTAGGGTGTGTACACAAATATCTGCTAGGAGGTGCAAATATTCTCATCAGTTAGATGCAGTATTTTGTAGGCGGCCTCTGTTTCTCCCACAAGGCTGAAGCAGGTTATGGGGAAGGGTGAGTTGATGCACACCCTGATGGAGGCAGCGGCACTAAGGACCAAAGATGTGCCTGGGAGTGCCCCTCAGCTGGCAACTTGGGGGCACCTCTAGGCCCCCTCGTTGAGGCAGAGATGTGGAGCATGAGGGGACAAGAAGCACTGAGCCACTTTCCCAATTCTGAAGCTGTAAGAGGACTAAAGAAATACCCGTAAGAGATGTGAATGTTGTGAGAATTTGGGAAATATTTAGGCACACTGGCAATTTTTTAGGCAGCTAGAGAACTGATCTCATGTTGAATGCTATTGTTCAAATCTAAAAATATGCAGAACTTGAAAACAGAGGAAGATGGTTTGGCAGCATCTTCTCTTTTTCCCTGCCACACATGAAACAAGGAGATAAAACAGGAATCTCCAGCACATCCCTTTATTGTTATGTGTTTTTCCAATTGCCTGGAAATGAGGGAGAGAAGTGCAGAGAGGTAGAGCCAACACCATCTCAAGAAACTTCAAAACAATCTTAGCTGGTCATAATTTGATACACTTATACCATGAAAATGACAATTTCCAACTTCTAAGGGATTTATAAGTATTTCTAAATTATAAGTTATGTATGGGTTAATTAACTCTAAGGCATGAAAGAGAGAGGAAAAGCATAAAGTGGGGAAGGAAAAGGATGCATAAGGGATGGGATGATGACAGACACTTCAGCTACATGTTTCAAGATTTAGCCAAAACCAGTTAAGTACTGGCAATGTCATGGCATGATTTAAGTAGTGCCTATTATAGCCTGGACACAATCCTTCCCTGTTGAACAGCTGGATTTTATACTGTACAAAAATGATCTCATTTAGTTACTTAAAAGTATTGCCTAATGTGGTTTGCTGTAATTCTGGAAGAAAATTCTGGATCAAAATGACCACCATAGTTTATGTTTTAATTATGGAACTTTGACTTTATGCTCAGTGGTACACAAAGGAAGAGCTTTTGAATCTTTTTGAGCGGACTTTTGCTCTCCTGGGTTCAGACTAGGTGATGCCATCCTTCACAGCTATTTCTTGTAAAATTAACGTAAGAAAACATTTGTATTTGAAATTGGCTCAGCTGTTTATTCAAGACTGACCTACTCAAAATGAACAATGAATCTGATCCATAAGTCAAAGGACTTCACAAGGACGTGGCAGTGATAGGTTAACGGTTGGACTCGATGATCTTAAGGGTCTTTTCCAACCTTAACGATTCTATGATTCTATGATAAAGTGTTTCACCTAATGAAAGCACAGTCTATTATTTTTAGTAAAGACTTTGTGAAATAAGCACTTATTAAAAAATACTGGCTTGCTTAGCATGATGTAAAAGAAAAATGCCCCAACAAGCCACCTTCAATAGAAAGCACAATCAAGCATCAAAGGCGGCACAGCTATGTTGTTAAAATGTGTAAAATACCGATTATATTTAAGACAGTGATTTATAAAAGCATATCTCCTGCTTACTAAATCAGGTCGATTTCCATCACTAATTGGGTCAGCTAACCGCAAAGGCACACGCTTCACTTCCTCTTCAAGCACGTCCTTTGGTGGCTTCTCAGAAAGTTACAGCTTGTGTACGTTATGGCAATACTTTGAAACACTCCAGAATCATTAATGTTCTTTTTATATCCATCACCTTTCTGTTCTGGTTTTCTCCTTTTTACCTCAGTTCTTTCTCCTTTTCTTTTCATCATCTTAAAATAATACTCCCTTCTTTTCCATCTTTAATATGTTCAGCTGCTACTTTATATGAAATGTTAAATGTTTGGGTTTTCTTTTTTATGATGATACCTTTTTCTGTAACTTCTTTAGACAATTTTTTGTTTCTGTCTATTCTTGCTTATTTCTCTTCTGTGTTTTATTTTGCTTCTCTGATCAAGCTACACACATGGCATTTCTCCACTCGTATCCTCAATTCTTTACTAGTTCAAATACTCCTTTTCCCCCTCTTCTTTTTTGCATCAAGTTTGGCTTCCTGTTCTCATTCTCTAATTTGTTTAATCGAGCCCCACCTGTTTTCATCATTATGAGAAATTAGGAACTTTGAAACTAAAATACCATAAAATATTCAGTGTTGATAGCTCATTTACGAAATAAATTTGAGAAATATCGTGAGATGATGCCAAATGTTAAATGTCAAATTCCTGCTTTTATAGAACACGGAAAATTCCACAATACAGTGTTAAGGAGAGTCTTCTGAGGTTTAGCAACCTACAACTCTGAAGATTTCAGCCTTACTGAACACACTCCATAGCTTTGCGGCTGTTAGTGCTGAGCAGACAGAAGAAGTCTGTGGAGCAGTAGGACCCTCCAGTCTAGGAAGAAAATTGGACATTCCCTGTATTCACTCTACTAGCCTACAATGAAACTAGACACTACTGCTGAGAGAGGGAAACCTGTCTCTCCTTGGCTGTCCGTGCTGATCCTGCAGGTGGTAAGCAGGCAGCAGAAATCAATCTGCACGAGTGCACAAGGGACTACACCCGGGCCAGAGGGAAAGGAGTGGAGAAAAGAAGCATGTGATTGATACATCTCAGAGAAGAAGCTAAGGGACATGCCTGGGGAGTGGGAGAACTGAGGCAGGCTGGACATGGAGCATAAGACTGAGAAATGGACTAACTCCCATTAAAGTTAGATTAGGAGCAAGTGGTTCATACTTTGGTGAGTAGCTTGAAGGAATAACAGAAAATAGGTAAAGTGGGTAGGAAAGAGAACTTGACAAAGAGAGGAAGTTTTTGAAAGAGATGGAGATTGTCTAGACAGGTATTAGGCACTTTCGTAGGAAGAAAGAAACAATGTGGGGAGAATTTGACAGGAGACGGGTATACAGGGAGCGGGAGATGAAGAAATGGGTGTAAGAATTAGAGAAGAGGAAACTGGGAACTGGTGAGAATACAGGGAGGGTGTGGTGAAGACGTTGTTTGAAGGAAAAGGTCAGTGGAGAGACTGGCAATGACAGTCACTGGGGAGGAGCTCATGGCCAGCTGTACTGTGGGAGCCTCCAGAAGCAGGGAAATGACAGGGAGGCTGGGGGCGTCTGTTTTGAAGGAGGAGGAGGGAAAGAAACCACATATGAAAGGACACTATGACTGGGGTTAGAGGTCTAAGAAAATAGAGAGTGTGACAAGAAACTCCAGGCGCATCTCACAAGACTGAGAAAGTAGGCAAAAAGGAGGCAGATAAATCTCAATGTAGGTAGATGTAAGGTGATGCATGTAGATGAAAATAATCTAGCCCATGCCTACACGATTCTGAACATAGAACTGGCACTTACAGCTCAAGAAAGAAATCATGGATTAATCACTGACAGTTCTCTGAAGGGATCCCTTCAACGGTGCAGTAGAAGCCAGAAGATGTAGCTAAATGGATTGAGACTAAAACAGAAAGCAACATTTTGCCAGTATATAAAACCCTGGGGCACCTGTGCAGAGTATTGTTTGAACAATTGAGTATTATATGGTACCCTTACTTCAAGATACAGGTGCACTACACAAAATGATGATTAAGGGGAAGATGCAGCTGTCCCGTGAAGGGAGACAAAAGGCTGAAACTTTTCGGTTTACAGAGAAAGTGGCTGGTGGGGGAGAAGAAAGACATTGTTGGGGCTTACAAAATTTTGAATGCAACGAGTAAGATGAATGTAGAACTTTTATTCACCAAGCCTTATGGTACTAAGATTAGAGGATTGTCATTGCAACTGGCACTTGGCTTAAAAAAAGACAGTACTTGGCACAGTCAGTACCGACCTTCTGGAAACAGGTGCTACATTGGCTGTGGAGGCAGACAGCATCAGCAGGTTCAAAAAGGAATTAGACTAATGGTCTAGATACTCTTGGGAAACACATCAACGTGCCCTCTAATTCCACAGTGGCATTGCCCCCTTGCTTGACGGTTACCCTCATGGCTGGTTCTGTCTGCTGAACTCTTATGGGTCACAGTCAGGATCCCCTCAGATGTGTTGAGGACGCCTCTCCCATCAGAGAGGGCCCAGGCTTGTAATTTATGCTTGCCCCGAAGACAGGATTGCACTGCCTGCCAGGGTCTGGGCCAGGCGTCTCAGCTTAGGGGTCCTGGGTGGCAAGACTCGAGGCAGAAGGGTCAAGGGAGGGAGCCGTCTGCCCTTGCGAGCAGCTTGCGCTCACTTTAGGGTGTCCCTTGCAGCCCCCTCCCCAGGGACCCTGCTTCCCCGCCACAGGCAGTTTCAGCTGAGTTGGCCTGCTCACGCTGACCCCATCACCTGGATAGTGCTACAAAGCGAGGGGATGCCTGGGTGTGAAGGGCCACTGGCTGTGGTGTATCTGTGGCCCTCTTTTGCCAGGCCTCCTTCCTGCATCAATGGAGAAACCCAGAGGTGCCATGAAGCCCAGCAGAGGAAAGTGGGCAGCAGTGGTGGCACCCCACCCATGGGCAGGCACCCATTTGCCACAGCAGTGGGAGTGGGGTGATCCCAGGAGAGGGGCAACATCCATGTGCTTTTTCCAAATGCAAGGCAGGAGGAAGGGAGGAGATGGGTAGGGCGAAGGACAGCAATTGCCAACAGGTCCCAGCAATCCTGGATGCGAGATTATATGGGAGGAACGGACCATAGCTAGTGGCCAGATTTGCGTGATGCCCCTTAACAGCATCTCCCATGGCCATTGCTGAAGACAGAGTGCTGGGCCAGATGCGATATTTTGGTATGGTCTAGCTGGGCATTCCTTTTATTCTCAGAAAATTATCAAGATTGCAGATTCATCATCAAGACTGCAAAATGAATGATTCATAATTATTTGTTGCTTAAAGTTGCTTATGCAGTCTTAACATTCTTTTCCTTTTACATGTGTTAAAATTATTTAGTCACATACTATTGTACCTTCTAGAAAGTCTTTGGCTCTATTGGCAAGAAAGAAGGTGCTCTCCTTTAATGACCATGTAGTCAGGACATTTTTTTCTCCCTGGTAATTCAGTGAGCATCCTCATGCCTTATTTCTTGTCTTCTATTCAAGCCCAGCTCAGAAAGTATTTGTTTCTACATTGATTTCTTTTTGGTGCTCACCATTTTTTTTCCAGCACTGGCTTTGCAGTCAAGTTCTTTCAACACAGTGAGTTCATGCTATAAATTCAGTCAGGACAAGACTGTGTGCTGAATGCAATTTTTGTTCTTTGTAGCTGCTGACAACACTGACAGAGAAAAGAAGGGCACACCATAAATCTGCCAGTAAGATTTACATATTTCAGGTATCTTAGCATCAAAAGACTTGTTATCAACTAAACAATAAAAACTAGGGAAGGCCAAGCAAAGGTGAGATGCATGAAACTCAGGGACTACAGGTGGTTGCCATCTCTTCAGAATGAGGAATGCTTAAGAAATATGACTTTAGGAATGAAAAGGAGCATCTGCCCATGGGTCCCAGCTGCTAGGGCTCACATGGGTCACATTCATATTGCACATGTGGACCTGACCCAGAGTAGAGCATAGATGTGAACTAACATGTATCTATTGTAGATAACCAGCGCATTAGCATCCTGTTTGACCCAGACAGCCAAATATTATCAAATATCTGAAAATGTGGAACAAAAAATATTGATAAAATTAAATCACCTTTTCAATAGAAAACAAACTTGCAACATCTGCAAGTGCTGATGTTACTTTTATTCTTTGTCACCATTACAGTTCTTCCTTTATTGAGTGTTACAGGGAGAGGCAGGAAGCCTGGCAAACCACAGAAGTATAAGCACAGTGCGCTGGGACCTTTTGAGTAATGTTCCAGTTGCAGCCTAAGCTGCTGTAGTGCTGCACTGATTGCTACTATGCCCATAGTATGTCTGTGCCCAATGTCTATACTTGTAGACATTATTGCCTTTGTGTAGCTTCTCTTGTGGCTGTAGACCTCTTGAATGAGAAATTCAAAGAGTGTTCCAGTGACCTCCATGCAAAATCACTCTTACAGTGAGGAGCTGTTTTCCCTGTGATCTACTTTTTTCTAGGTTTTCAAAAAATATTTGTAATCAATAAAACAGTATTTTTAATCTAATCAATCTCCTTTGAAAATTATTATTACTGAACAAAACTAGTGACCACTTCAACACTGCAACAAGTGTAGGTTCCCAAAAGCACTGTGGGAGGCTCCTTCAACTGCTTGCCTTATCAGGGTGAAACAACTGGTTTTTAAGCAACAGAATTGCTGTCTAGCTTACTTCAACGCAGGCTTTCCTAGGAATGTTTCTCAAACACTGTTTTTCAAGTAGCCATTGCAATGAAAACATAAGGAAAACCCCATCAATCTTTCATATGCAACTGATCTGTAAATAGAGCGTGTTTTGGCCAGTTTTATATCAAGCTGTTATAACTGGCTGGCATTAGACTTCAGAAAGGAAGTTACAATAGCAATAGTAATTAATAGGTAGTATCATGGATGGGGTTGATAGAAACTCCATAAGTTTCTGAGTGAGCTCTTGTTAATATTGTTAAAATTATCCCTTTGGACAGAGATTTTCTATGCTTAATAGTCATCTAAATTTGTTTTTAAAAAAGGAAAGTCACCCAGATCCATTCAGAAATTTCTAAAATGAGGTTAAAGAAGAAAAACACTGCTTGTACGTGCTTTAAAGCCAGGAACAGAAACACAGTCTTTGTCAAGGACATGTAGCTCGCGTTTCTGTGAAGTGCTATGTGGATTTGACCAACTTATAAATCACTGCATCTCACACATGCTCATATTTGCTGAGAGTTACCAGCTAAGCCCTTTGAACAGTTTTCTTTTAGGATGTTTCATCTGATTTCTGCCTGTGCTTCGGGAGCTGGGTTTCTGTGCTGTGTGAGAGGAAGTGCTACGTTATTGCAACATCCTCTTCATAAGTCATTGATGCCATCCCTTTCCAGAAAACCTAGAAAATTCTGGGTCCTAATGGCTGTAGATACCAGTGCAAGGAAGGCGAGGAGACAGCCTGCGACTGCTCTGTCCAAGGCCAGCTGGGGCCAGGGGCTATTTTCTCCCACATCTTAGGGTGCCTCTGAAAGCTGCCCTAAACTGTAGCTCTTTCAGAGCAGTCTATCAAGGCCACTCAGCTTTGCTTATGCTTTTTCTTTTCCCTTCTCTACTCCAGCTTTCTTAATGACCATATCTCTGAGGTTAACAGCTGGTATACACAGCAGAGGTCCAGAGGAGGAACCTACCAGCCACAGAATCCCCTGGAGGGGCAGGAGGCCTCCTCCGAGTGGGGCACAGCCTGCTAACCATGATCCTTCCCCTCCCCGCCACTTGCGTTTGAGCATCAGTAAGCAACCTCACCAGTCGGCATAGAAACGTGTGTCAGATTTGTAATGTTTTCGGTAAACTGAAACATGTCCTTGAAAAGCTGCTCTTGAAGAAAGCAAAACAAGCTTTGAGAAGTTTCTGCTATGAAACAACAAGGGAAAACACCAGTTTTGTAACTTGGTGGACCTGTGCACTTGCTCTGTCCTTTCCCTTGTATCCTTTGCTTTATTTGCTCCTTCTCCCAAGTACGCCATCATTCCAAAACTGTTCCCTGCAAGGGTGCTGAGCAACACAGCACAAACACCACACAAACGAAGGGAAATAAAGAGAGCGCTTACTGTTGAATCATGTGAACAAAAATTATTGTTTCCAGCTTGCGTGTATGTAATGTGAATTTCCACCCTTGGCATGTCCTATTTAAGAAAAAAAGAAAAAAGCATAGTGCTGCGGTCCAACTCCTCTTCTCTCCTTCAGGCTTCTGCTGAAGAGCAAGAAACAGAAATGAGGAGGATGTGAAGCTCGCTCATCACCTGGTGGCATAAGGGAGGCTGGGAGCGTTCAGAGCTCAGCACTGCTTCTCCCATTTGCTCTAGAGATGGAAGAGATGTTTCCTCCCATGGTATCACTTTCCCAGCTCTCCAAAGAGTGTCCAAAGACTCGGTGGGGCCAGAGGGGGTGTGGGGAGCAACCAGTCATTACAGTAAGTTGAATTTTTCATGCATCCCAAACAAGCATTAAAAAAGCACAGCTGCTTTGTCCATTTTAATTCATTTTCAAATTCCATGCTTAGCACTCATGAGAGGTTTATATTAGTAGTTCAATAGCTTAAACTGCCATCAGCTCAAACTACCAGTTTGATACTAGTTAAATGGTAGTCCCTAATCCAGATTTTGTGCCTCCTCTTCTATCAGACATTCTGGTCATTTGCATTGTTTCAGCTACCACCCTCTCAGACAGTGATTTAGCACCAGTTTTAGGGAATGCCCCAAAAGAGAAAGCTTTGAAGTGGCTTGTGCATTCTCTTCTGTTGTTCTCTTAAACTGGTTATATTGCTCAGTCTCAGGCCTGGACCCTCCTCATCTCACTGTGGTTGCTTTGAGCTGGAGAAACATCAAGGCTGCTGTAAGCAACTGTGAATGAGGTGGCTCCGAGTTCATTACTGAGTCTTGCAAAAAGAGTTAAATCAGCAAAAGTTGATTTCATAACAGCAGTAAAAGGCAGCAATTATTGTTGAATGAAAGAAAGCAGCTGGTTAATTGGAGGTTACGAGGTTACATCCTGTTGCAAGCTTTCTTTGCAAAAGGCAAGACAAAAAACCTCCAAACAAATTCACATCAATGATGATCTCCTTTAAACTGCTTTGGATCCTGTAAATAAGGTCAGGCCCCCTCAAACAATATTTGCTCCCACTCAATCCCCCTGATTATTTAACAGCTTTTTGATACTTCATGCAGACAAATAATAACACCCTGCCTCCCAAATCCAGAGAGCTCAGTTGCCTTGAAGTGAACAAGAAATGGAGAGAGTAACAAAGCTCAGTGACACGTTTCTAACTCTCCAGCTACACTTGCTTGTAAAACAGTGGTTAACCTCTGAGTTAAAGCTGCGGCTGCTGTTTGTACCGCTCCACCCTCCTGCCACAGCAGCCCAATGACATTTGAATGACGGATTTGAATTAGGATTCCAGTTCAAACATTCGTCACAAACTTGTTCTTAAAACTCTTCGTTGCTCTCTTGCAGGGGATCATGAGGAAACTTTTCTCTATTTGTAAGCACAGCCTTGCTATACCTTGTAATGATACTTCACTTCACTTTTCTTAATCTTTCTTCTTGATGTGGCCCCAGAAATCTGGCCCATCCTCCTTTCTTCCACTCCTTTCTCCCTGCTGATACAAACTCTCTTCTCGCCGTTCACTCAGCACCATAATACCATCTTTTCAAAAGGCTGTCTCTGACTGTCCGTGCAGGTCCTGCTCAAATTTTCCTCTTCTTTATACAAATCTGGCTGATCTGATGAGCTTTGAAGATCTAAGACAAAGGTTGAGAAGTAATACTTTCTGTGGAATTAAACTTATCAAAACATAAACAGATTTATCTCAGAATAGGGGGCTTGGAACAAACTGCATTGTCTCCCTTGGAAGACCATAGAAAGAGTCCTCATTTATTGTTATTGCCATCTTTGTCCTCCCATATAAAAATTTATTGGTAACATCCTTTAATTTTACATGTATTCCATGCTCTTTTGGGCAAAGGTGTACATCACAGCTGTTTGCCCATTGCTTTGCATAATGGGACAAGACATGACTGGGATGCAATATTATAAAAATAATGATCATAAATAATACATATAATGGTAAAGCTCTCTTAAAAAGGCAAGAGGCACTAGAATCAGAAAGCTATATAATTAAGGGGGCTCCAGCACTTGAATCTCTAACTGTTGCTTGCTACTGTGTTTACTTAAGCTCCACACATTGCGGCAGAAAGGACTGGGGGCTGCAGAGGAAGCCGTTTCCTCCGGTAGGACGCTGGGAGGCAGGAAGGCTGGCAACAGCCTTCTTACACTACCACCCTCTGTTGTGCCTGACATCTCATGAAAAAAGAAAGCTTCAGCTGCAGTGGAGACAAGTCAAATTATTTGAAGGATTTTCACCTCTTGTCACTATGAATTATTTGAACTCAGGATGCATACGGGATGTATGTGCTCTTTGGTTTCTAAAACTTGTACAGTATAGGAACCTTGTACTTTAGGTGGGGCATGAAGTGACTTAATATACCATGAAGAGAAGAAGAAAATAGTTTAGTATAAGATATGTTCTTAAGTTTAACCTTAACCCTGTAAGTTCATCAACATTAAAGCTGGTTAGTTGTTTTACTACCTTGAATGCCAGGGCATAGAAATAAACCCACAGATTTTGTATTTAGGCTGATTTACTGTCAAGAGGTAAGAAGTCTCTGGCTCATTGAAAGAAAAGCTTGGCATTAACAACACAGACTTCTTCTGGCTCAGGATGTTTCTTAGGGGTTGTGCTTTTTTAAAATATAAAACAGCGAAATCAAAGCGAGAACTTCTCAGGAAACCACAGCCTAAGACAGCCCCAAATGGTTCCCACTTTCCTTACCTCTTTGCTCCACTGAATCATCTTCAGCATTTGCTTTTTTTAGCTAAATACTATTTATCTATCACATTAATTTTCCTCCTAAAAGCATTATCAGAAGACATCCATTACATGTAATTTACTCCCATCAGACAATGACTTGTTTAAACCAGGCACATGAGCTGCTGAAAATTGTAGAACTACTCTTCTGTGTGGACCATGCTAGTCTCGGACATGTTTTGGGGGCAAGGTAGCATGGATACCCCTTTTCATTGTTCCCAGTTCTCAGCTGCCACCGGAGCCATCTAGGAGATTTTGAAAAGTCACTTACCATAGGAGAGGATTGAGAAACATAATGGGACTGTTTGTTGTTGTTGGTACCCACAATAGCACACCACCAGTTTAGGCTGAACTATCTCTGACTTGTAATTAAACACTCTTGAAAAAGAGTCTAATCATTGCTGGCTGGTTGCAAACGGCACTTAGGAAGTGTATTAGCAAAAAGGGTATATTTACAAAGCTCTGAAAGAGAGGTATCAGGAAAAGCCATGAGCACAGCACACTCTCTCAATTCATTTGTCCGTCATTCTGTCATTCTGGACAGCCCCTAGATATCCCTCTGAGTTTACCTAGGAGCATCTGAAGGTACTGTGCATGCTCTGGATGATGCCCTCCATCTGTGCAAGATACCATGCTTGACATGGTTATGGTCTCCACAGACTGGGAAGCTGGTCTGGAGGATGGTCCTGGCAGGAGCCATAAGAGGTAGTATTAGATGTACTCAGAGAAATCTTCTAATCTCCTTACTGGAGAGGCTTTATAACTGGTTTCATCTCCCTAGTGCAGACTAAGTGCCACCTTGTCTCAGGTGAATTATTAAGAGAAGTCATCGTTGTGGGGTTAACTAAAAGGAGTGTATTAATGATTAAACCATGAGCAAATGATAATTAATCAATGCTAGAATGACAAATAAATCGTAATCAAATGGTGATTAAGCAATAATCGAATGGTAATCAAACAATGATTTAACAATGATTTGACGATGACTTGACAATGATTAAAATGATAATTTAACAGTCTACTACTTACTACACTTCTAATAATTAAGCTATAGCTGGATATATAGATGTCGCTAGCATACAATAGACTTTTAGGCCTAGTGTAAAATGTTGCTTAGCTCATTCTAGACATCAGATGCCAGGTCAGGGGTCTCTCAGCCTCGAGGAGTAACCCTGAGAGGCATCCCTGCTCAAGGGGAGGCCACCGCCATGCAGCCTGCTGCTGTACAGGAGAGTTAATGGGCTCGGGGAGGGGGGGCTACAGATGTTTATAGCGTAAAGTGATTGACTGGTAGTCAAACTCCCCGTTTGGTGTGTGTGCAGGAGTGCAGCTGTGGCAGTTTTTAGTTTTGCCTAGTCCCAGCTCAGGCAGGTACTGTTAGCTCCCGCTAAGACCTGGCCTAGACTCCTTAGTCCCTGAGCAGTTAAGGCCTAGCACAGTTCTCAAGGTTTGCACAGCAGGGCTGATTTCAGTCAGGCCTCCTTGTCAGTGATGCCTGAACCAAAGTAGTGCTCACCCAGTCAGGGCGGGGGCATGTCTCCCTCTCTGCCTCTCACACCTTTTGCCTTTGTGTGCTCCTCCCTCTCCTGCACTTCACCGCACACCAGGATGGAAGTTCTGACAGTCGACTTACCTGACCCCAGCCGCCACAAAGGCAACCCAGTAAACATACTGACAAAGAAGGATATCTCCTTAGTCAGAGTCCCAAGACGTGCCTGATAAGCTCAGCCCCTGATAAGCTCAGCCGAAACCTCCTTGATGTGGAGAAGTCGGCAGGACAAAGAAACTGACCTTCCAGGAAAACAGGAGTCAAGAACAACTATTCCAGGAACTGATGCCCCACATCCACTTATGTATCTATCAAAAAGCTATTTATGCCAAAAGGGTATAAAAAGTAACTTGCTACCTCCCCAAAATGAGTTTCTCTGCAAGAGTCATTCTGCAAGAGCTTCTCTGCAAGAGATCTCCCAGACAGACCGGACCCTTGCTGGGGATGCCTAGCTGACCCCGGGCTCTGAGATGCGGATCATCTTTGAAGTAAGACTTCTTCCATCGTGGATTAGCCCCACTCTTGGGAGTGGTTTGGTGAGCGTCATGCTGGTAACACCTCGCATAATACATTTATAGATGTGCACACAGGTAAGGGTTCATGAGTATATAGGTTCATGAGCATATACTTGCTTCAGTAGTTGGAATTCTGCAATAACTTTTAATATACATATATTTGCTTTCCTCTTGTAATATACATATACTTGCTTTCATAGTGGTAATTTTGTAGTGACTTGTAGCATATATTTATAGGTATAGTTATACTTACACTTCTATTTATTTGTTTTTACTAACAGTAGTTTTGTAGTAATTTGTAACAAAGAAACTCTCAGAAACCCCAACCTCTGTGTCCTTGTGTACTGCAGAATCCTAAGAATCCCACGGTCACCATCTTTACACACCCGTGGGTCAGGTAACCCCCACAGGCTGTGACCGTGACCGCTACAGTGCCCATCTCTGTGTTACTCACATGCAATCTAGACAAAAGACAGAGGACAAAAAGAGCACATGGAAATCCAGAGAACGAGAGCATTTGAATTCAAAGAATTTCAAAATGAACTTCATTTATTTTGGAACATAGCAGCTTACTGTGCCATCTGCAGCTGTATTTACTGTGGTTGGAGAGCTGGTTTTGATTACCAAAATCCAGGCAAAATATTATCCGTAGCCCAATAACTCAATGAACACAGCACCAGTATTGTACCGTAACTTTCATATCACAGGGCAGTTGCTAACATAGTTAAGCAAGGACCAAGGGAACAGAGGTGACTAGCTGGGCAAAAGGATACACACAATATTTTTTCTTCTGCTCCCATAACAAGACAGTCCTTGAGTGACTGTCAATAGGAAAAATGAAGACATTTTGATGAAATTCAGCAGAAAAGCTCTCTGTGGCTGCTGAAAATAGCAATATTGGGGGTTTTTCCTGTTCTTTTTTTTTTCTTTTTCTTGTTTTTTTCCCCTCCATCTCCAAAATGCTGATTTATAGCTGTGGTCCAGTTGTGTTTTATAGCAATAAAAGCACACAGAATAAATGTGTCCAAGGGAGAAAGCATAATGCTAGTGGGAGCTGGGATTGCTTAACACCACTGTCAGCATTTGCCAACTCATTTTTAAAGGTTCCACTGACAGAAAACCAGCTCGTGAACTACTTCTGTATTCCACATTATTGTTTGCTTTCTTTTGGCTGAGAACGCCAGCTCTTCAGGCAATGGAAAATTTCAGCAAAGAATGAAAAAAGCTCCTGCAGATACTTTTGGAAGCAACAAGAAATCATTAGTTCAAAATGTAATCCAGCTCATGGGGGAAACTGTCTTCCTTCTCTTCTGTAACATGATCCAATAACAGGAATTATCATAAAATAAATAATAAATTTAAAATGCATAAAAGGTATTAGAGATGCTGCAGGCTGTTCAGGCAGGTGTGAGGACTGGGTTCATCTTCTCCAGTGTAGGCATCCACAGTATAGGTAGATTTCTATGGCTGAGGGAATTTTGAAGTGGACAGATGGGAGCAGGTCAGAGGACTGCTCCCTGTGCCTCTCGTTGACCACAGATGGATCATCTGCTGAGATGAACTCTGTCCTAAGTGCTCAAGTCAGGCTTTGCGAAAGCCTGAGAGACCTGGAAGCTGAAAGTCCTGAAGAGCTTGCCCTGAAAGGAGAGTTATAAGGATGAATGTGACATGTATGGCTGGGGAATGGGAAGAGGGAAAATCTCAGAAGTGGAGTGTGGCAGGGGGACACTCTGACACCTTGGCAGCAAGAAAGCTGGAGACTGTTTTAGTTTCTGCTGAGGGCTGTAAGGCAAAGATAGGATTTAGGAGAAGCTGTTGTGCTGTAATGAGTTGGTCTCCTTGGGGTAAGACAAGAGAGAATTGCAAGGTTACTCTTACAAAGTCTGAGCTAATGTTTGTGTTTGAAGAACATGTGGAAGGACAAGGAAAGAAGCAAAACCATCTGGGTAGTGTTATGTGTTATGAATGCTGCTGATCACTAAAAGCCTACTGAGAAAATAGGTGTGTCCTGATCAGTGTGCTACAATGAATGACAGGGATGCCACAGGGAGGGCTCTGTCATAGGTAAGCTTTTGTTTATATGTGGGAACAGCAATGAAAACCTGCCTCATAGGCTTTAAATCTGTCCATTTTTAAGGTGGGTCAATCTTAATTAGAGCTACTATGCCAGCACTGAGCAAAAGCTATGGCATGAGACAGCCATAGCAGTCTTCTATGTAAAGTGTTTTTGTTCATTTCCCTCCATGTGTACTGCTAATGAGATGACTGAAATCCAGTTTCTACTTCTTATTTCTCATCTGACTCTTCCTATTGTCCTTCCTCTTTGCCTCTGTCTCCTCTTTTTGCAGCCTAGGTTTATGGTAGGGTGGGTACACAGCGGTTGCAAAGAAAAATCGCTGTGTCAAGAACTGTATTTTGGACTTTACGACGTGTACAAAAGAATAGTGGATAGGAATTATTAACAGAGAAATAAAAATCTAGTAATAAGCATACCTTATGAGCCATTTTCCCCAGGCAGCCTGAGAGTATAAAATTTTTGAGTGAGGGAGCATGTTGTAATTCCAGCTATGTTCACCACTCCAGATTACTTGGGCTTTTCCTAAGACTTCCTTGCAAATAGGCTAGCATCAGATCCCTATTCAGTTTGTGCACAGAGCTTCTGATGACTAATCAATTAAAAACTACTAACAATGGCAGTACTGCTTATTTGTTATGACATTTTGGCAAAAACAAGGCGAGAAAGCAGGAAAATCAAAACTTCTGCAAGAACTCAGTGACAATGCCGCACAGGACCCCTAAACATGCATACAGCAGACAAAAAATCGACGGCTTGGCAAAATATTAATCAAAGTATTCTGCCTTATCTCTGGAAGCATTTGCGGCAGCACTTAGCACAGTGATTCATGTTCAGCCAGTCAGAGCTCAGCCCTATGAGAGACAGTAAATTACTCTCCAAAGGCAAAGGCTTCATGCTCCAGTCATGGGAAATCAATTGCTGTAGATAATTAATAATCTTATTTTATCCTGAGCATTATCTTCCACACATCTGCTACTTTGATTTTCTTGCTTTTTTGCTGCAAGGAATGTCATAGCTCAGGCAAAAGTAGCTCTGTATTTTGTTTCCTATATCTCATGCTGTTCTGAGCTTTTACAGGTGGTAGGAGAAAGCAGCAGTACAGTCATTTCTACGTGCTTCTAAGGCAACTAATCCTTCCTTCTAATCTAGGGTGAAATCACCAATATACCCTAGTGTGTCCTGAGATAGAGGTTTATTTTTCAAAGTTCAATCCACTGCAAGTTACTGCTTCTAAAGAATCTTTCTTTTTCAGTCACCATATTTCAGGATCTGCTGTAATTGTGTGCATCCTTTTTGTGCCCTCCTAGCAATTTAAAGAAGAATATTCTTGTATGGGTTTCCTCAGGCCACTTTGTTACTTCAGCTTACTTGGTCATGTAATTTTAGTGGTATTCTAGCAAGGCACTGGATAATCTGATTATAGACATGCAGCCACTGTACAGTTTGTCCAGATTTTATTGTGTGCTGTCCCTTTCTGGCTGGGTGAGAAGGCTAAATCTAGAATTCCTTTGCTCACCGTTCCAGGTTCCTTTTCAGCATGCTGCCCTTTATTGTACAACATTTAAGAATAATTTCTGAGCGCAAATTGCAAAAGTAGAAGTTAGAGAGCTGCTCTGTGATAACAACGGACAGATCGTAGTCATTACAGACGAGGACATTTTAAACTCACACTGGATATATATGAGGGATAAACCGCTGCATCCATCTTACAGACCTCACTGCAAATTTCTTACAGCCATTTCAGTTGCACTTCTGCTGACTCCAAGAGCTCTAACCCACAAAACCGGATAAGATCTTGAGGTGGCTGTGTGTCAGGCAGAGATATCAAGTTGTGAAACTTGATTTTCATTTCAATGACTCAACTACTGGCTAGTGAAGCCGTCACTTGCCTTGGCTCTGATGAGTATTGTTAGTGCCAACATACGGTCTCCACCTCAAGGAAGTCCTGAGGACACCAATAATACCTTGAAGCCATTTCGGGATCTGCCTTGAGAACTGCTTCAGTTCAAACCAGAACTATTCAGGTAATGTCGGTAATACAAGCACGGCTGATTTACTTAAGTAGTAATGTGGTAAAGCCAAAACAGCGGAGGTTTGGACCTGCTTAGTCACACTGGAAATGAACGAGGCTATAGGGCTTCTGTGTGCTGAAGGGAAAAAGGAAAAATCCCCAGCAACTCTCAGCATTGCTCTCAGGAGGCATGGAAAAGAGTCACAGAAAAGAGAAGTATCTTGTAAAAGAAATCCACAGTGATTCTGGACGGACAGGTGCTCCTAGCATCCATGCCTGGTTAAGTGTTGCAGTGGCAGTCACATAACTGCAGAGCCCTCCTCCACTTAACCTGCAATTGCACATGGAAGCATGTAGAACTGATGAAAGACCTCCGAGCTTTTTTAAAAAGAAAAATTAAACATCTGTGTTTATTTTAAATGAGATTCCAATTGCAAAAGCTGTCTTTTGAGACAACTGGTATGTTCAGGTTTTTCACTTACTTAAAATGTCAATTTGAGATCAGTTGCTCTGTCCAGTATAAATTTGCTTTAAGTGCATATGGATATACCTGATCAAATATGAACTCTCTCTCTATTATGTGGAAATGCCGGACAGTGTGACTGAACAAGCCTCAATACATAAAAACACGTTTCAGGTTACTGCCATGTGTACAAAATAGGTCTGACATGCCTTTGAAGGAGTAACACTAAAAGCACTATTATGAGTGCAATGTGATGTCTGTGTCCTTATGTTTCTCTTGCTGCCTCGTCCTCTCCAAGAAGGGAGAGCTTGTATAAGAGGGCATTAAGGAAGGGGATCTAGTAGGGTATATAGCTACTCAGTTTAGATTTGGACTTTGGACATGGCTGACCAGAAAATCAACCACCCCCAGATTTAAGATTTCTGGAATGAGGATCTTGGTGGGCACAAGCTCTGTTGTTGTGCTAAAACAGGTGTGTTCACACCGTAGGAGACTCAGAACTGGTTTGTGTTTTCAAAGATCTATAGCTTTTGGTGCTGCAGCAAGCTGTAGCAAGATTTAACTCAGTATAAATAGGCTCTTTGGCATTTATTTTTATTTCTTGCTTGCTCTCCATGTTAATTGATACTAAACTACAAGTCCAAAGAGCCCTGTGGAGAACTTCAGTGGAATTACCAGACTGCCTTTGAGTTTACTAGCGTGACATAGTCATCACTTTCAATATCAGTGATTGATATCCCAGGAGCTGTACCTCTCAGGGCCGACGGGAACAATTTACTGTGTTGCTCTGAAGTTCACCCTGGCCAGTTACTCCAGGATACTGAAGGGCACAAACCTCTGTCTGGCTTATTGGTGCTGACTGATTTCTGAACAATGCGGTCTCGCTAGCAGCAATCTGGCATTGGCATTGCCTCAGAGGCCTGCGGTTGGAATCAATGACAGGCTTTTCCCAATTATGTGTGAACTCGGCACCTAGGTACACTCACACAGTTGACTGTGTAATTGAGGTAACAGGTTGGGTTGTAAAACTCACTTGGGAAAATGGTTCTACAGTGGAACAAGAACAGAAATTCGCAGAATTACTCCTCTCTAACTGGAGTCTTACTAGATGTTTCATGATCAGTTCATCCACAACACTCTTAGGAAACTCTAGGAAACATCCTCTGCTCTGAGAAAAATGCATACTTTGCTACTGAATCACAATTTGGCAGTGCTGACACTTACGCGCGTTCTTTTGGAAGTGTACTTTTGGTTCAGGGTGATTAGTTTCTCTAAAATGCGTGCCAGAGAGTGCTTTGGGTTTTTACTTTAAAAGTGTGGTCATGACAGATATGGGATATCAGAATTATGGAAATAGTGATGTGTGCCAGATTCTACAAATGACCATTTTATCTTCAACACTTCAACAAGTATTATGTACATCCAATATGTAAGTGTTACTCTTTCTTGAGACTGCTGGGTTTCTGGCGTGCTCCCTATGGTCTTGCTACATGGTGGAGAGCTTTGCTGGTCATTGCTGGCTACCGGGAGACACTTCATTCTCTGAACTCCCCTGTGTCACCAACTTTCAAACTTCGTGCAGCTTAATTGGAAGCATTGCTGTTATCCTTTGGATATTGTGGAACAAAGTATTGGGCAGATAAACACTTAGAGCACTCAAATATCTTTGTTCTTAAGATTGCTATGACCTATGAAGTTCCCCTACTTTAGCCAGTCACCTTAACACCACCCTTGACTCTATTAGCATTTAGCATCGCTAAAATAGACATGAGAGTTTGCATCGCACACACAGAAACAGGAATAGAAATGTACCCATCCAGCTCATAAAGGGGCTTCTCCCCCTTTATATTATCGGATAAGCTGGTAAATGTTTCACAGCTTTCCTCTCTGAGAGCTCCGTGGAGCAATCCAGCTCTTCATCCTGATATTGTCAACACGGAAGAAGCCCAGCATGAGAATCCTTTCTTTCCTCTAATTAGTGTTAATGAAACCAAGAGGGAAGCAAACTAGCCCTTCTACCCAAAAAAGCCTGAGCTTCCCACTTGGGAAACAGTAATGGTTCCATGAGTCTGGAACAGAGGATCTCCTCTATTGTTTAGAAAGTTAAAACATGCCTTCCCACATCTTCCCAAAGCCTTAACAAGTCCCTTCACATTGGTTTGGGAATTGTTCAAACCCCAGGGTGAAGCTTCTTACGTTCCATTTTTATAATTCTTATTAAAATGTACATTTACTTCAACTGGAATGTAAATGAAGTTAATGCACGTGGATCTTGAATAAAAGCAGAGATGGGGATAAGAAATCACTCTGAGTACCCTACAGTCATGTCTCTGAGGAGTGACTAAAAGTAAGCTTATGGGAACCAAAATGAAGTAGGTGAAGGCAAATTCAAGGAGGAGAAGACACTGAACTGAAAACTATGGGCAAGGAAACAATTCCAGAGAAATTTCTCCCTGTCTGGAAAAATTTGCATTTCTATGTTTGAACATGTTTCATTTCACCATCAAACTAAACAATGAGAACTGTATAGAATTACTACCCAAACCCTGAAGGAAGAAACTACTGTTTGAACTGAAAAAGTGATACCCTGGCAGAGTAGAAGGGACAGCTGACCGAATCAGATAAAAACTAAACACTTACATGACGGAAAGCGAACAAAGCTCTGCTCCCAATAGAGACATTAAGCGACTTCAGGTGACGGAATATGGGAATGGTGGCACCAGGCACTCACATGTCTGTTCTGGTAAATACCAGACAGAAGAGAGGGTCCCTGTATTCACGTCGTGAGTGGGGTGCCGGATTTGCCAAGGACTGGTTTCACTTGGGCCACACAGGTCCCCAGGGCACACGCAGTTACGTCCTCCGCGTCCCGGACGCACCACGGCGCAGGGGTAGGACCTGGTTATTTGAAGACATGAAACACCTCTGCTCCCACCGAACTGCCAAACGGGCCTTAGCCCCTCACGGCGGCAAAGCCGGCACGCTGAGCTGGCCGCAGGGCCCTCACGCTTCGCAAGATCAGCCGGGTCAGGGCTTGCCATGAAGGGCAGCCTGAGGGAAAACTGGCGTCCACACCGCGCTGAAGTCAGCTCGGCCGCCCCAGGATCACAGCCTGAAGGGGAACTACACCCAGGCGCGGCGGCTCGAGGAAGCGGGTTGATGCCAGAGAGGCCAGGGTTAGCTCAAACGGCGGGGAGATGCCCCAACGGAGGCCACCATGAGGGCCAGCTCGCCTGTGCCAGGCGCTCGCACGCCCTCGGGGGTCGGCGGGGCTGGCCGGCCCGCCGGGCCCCCCACAGCCGCTCAGCCCACCCTGAAGCAGCCGCCCGAGCCCCCACCGCCGCCGGGGCGGCTCGGGCCCAGCCCGCGCCCCAGGCCAGCCCCCAGCACAGCCCCGCCGGCGGGCAGCGGGCCGGCCCCCGGGCGGTGCAGGCGGCGGGGCGGGCCGGCGGCGGCCGCTGGGAGGGGCGAGGCGCCGGCCGCGGCCGTGGCTCGCCGGGCGAGGCGGGGCCTGCTGCCCGCCCGCCCGCCCGCCCGCTATGTGGCGCGGGCCGGGGCGGCCGGCGGGGTCCCGAGAGCGGCCGGAGGTAAGGACGGGCGGCGGGCGGCTTCCAGCGCTGCCGGCGTGACGGGGAGGGCGGCAGCGGCAGCAGCAGCGGGGTGCCCGGCTGCGGCGGGGGCCGGGCGGCGGCTGGGCTCTTCCTTCCCCGCGTGTCTCCCGCCGCGCCGTGGCCCGGTTGCCTCCTGTTCGGCGGCGTGGGGAGCGGGCGGTGGCGTGTCCGGGTCGGCGGGTTGCGGCGCAGGCGGGGCTCAGCTCCTCGGCGGGCAGGCTGCAGCGCTGGCGGTTTGCAAAAAACCAGACCCTGGGTTTCTGGTAATTTCAGACGTGTGTTTGAGGCCGTTTGTTTCGATGCGGGCTGTGTTTGCACAGTCCCGCTACCCCTGCGTGTGGCTGCTGGTTTTCTAGCTTTTACGGCACCGAAGAGCTTCCTTGGAAGTCATTTTTTGTTTTGCATTTGTGTCTTCTTTCTCGTTGTGTATCGCGTTCTACAAACCCAGGTAGGACGTGCGGTATAAAAATGAAGACTGTAGGCGCGCCAGACGCTAGCACGTTTTTTTTGAAGTACTTGTAACAGGAAGCAGGATAAAGCTTGGCATAAATCATCTTGACCCGGTGAAACACTACAGAAACTGTTTATTGCACAACCGTGATCAAACAGGGGCTCTTTTTTTAACTCTCCATGTGACGACAAGAGCAAGGCTTGGGTGAAAGAGGTGCCTGCCGAAATATCAGCATCAAACCCAGCGAGGAGCTGCCCTGACGGCCTCGGGCCTGTGCTGGGCACGACCGAGGCGGCGCTGGGCGGCAGCCTGCGGAGCCGCAGCTTGGTAGGAGCGAGCTGCCCGTTAGCAGCTACTGAGCTGAATCCAGGTTCAGGTTTGTTTCCAGCAGCAGCTGTTAAATTTGGAGAGTTTTCATCAGGGGCTCGAGCAAGATGCGGGATGTGTTTTGTTTTTCTTCTTCGTAAATTTAGCAGCTGCGTGCTTGTTTGACTTGGACCGTTTCTGTGTGCTTGGATTCTCAAAAAAACAGGTTGGAGTTACTATATGAACACGCTCGCCTTTCACATAGATTGCGAAAGTGGAGTGCTGTAAAAGCTGAGAAATTGGCATAAAACTCTTGCACAAAAATTGTTTTATAACACAGAATCCTTAATTCAGGTATTTTAAATTAAACCTTAAATGAGAAAAACCTATTACTTTTTTTTCGTGAACGATACTACTGATTTCCTCCCCGCCTCCCCAAGAGTAATACATTAATTTTTTAATACTTTGCATCACTGTGTTTTTGATACATACAGTTTTATCTGCATGAGCCCTTCTGAACCTTTTAAATGGTTCTTAACTGTGCTTTGAAAATGTTAGTGGAAAAGTAATAAATTACTTTGGGCTTGAGTAAGAACTATTCCACATTAAAGTCTGTATTACTTTATATTGACAGGTATTGGGAGTTGAAATGACATAGAAAAGTCTTCAAAGTGCTGACTGCGAAATGAGCTCCTTCCACTTGATGCTGAAAGGAGGTACTGTTTTCAATTGATTTGAATACTGATAAGATTGGTCCTTGAAAGGTGGTTTGCATGCTGTCATTGCCTCCAGTTTGAGGTGAGGTAGAAGTGGGTGGATAGGTAGCTCTTCACCGTACTACAGTCAACCGATGGTGGCCAGTTATGTAGAGCTACAGATATCTTCTTCTTTTTTTTTTTTTTTTTTTTCCTTTTTGCCCTCCTGCTGTGCTTTGGTGAACATTGAGGCAGTACCTGTAGCAAACACTTTGTTCAGATTCAGATTTAAAGTGGTTAATACTTTGTCTCAAAGTTGAACTGGAATTTAGCTTATAAAGGTTTAACTATTGCAGGCTTCTTTGTGAATATTCTTTGATTTCTGTGACTTCATTTTGATTGTAGCTTCAACAGAATGTCTTGGATAATGGGCTTTCCTTAAAGGTATGACTTTTCTGTAGTCCTGCAACTTGCAGGATTGTCTGGAAAGGCGGCGTTTAAGGACTAAAGTTTGTGGTCATCACTTCAGTGTCAGAATACCACAGGAGATAACCAGGTCCCCTTCTAGAGGGTGCTTGTGCATCATTTTGTGTCACTCAGCATTCGTGCATGCCCCTGTAAAATGATCAGCTGCATTTTGTTTATATATTGAGCATGTTAGACAGGAAAGTTGGGACCTCAGAAGAGGTAGACTGGAAACAAGGTATAGTCTGTTAGAAATTTTATCTTGCTTTGCTATCAAGGTTGAACCCTGGTAGGCAGCTAAACAACAAGGAACAAGGCGTGAGCTGTATGAATGAATTGTTGTGGGGGGTTGAATCTTTGGTCCTACTTTGGAGCAAGTGGCGATACACGGGTTTGGTTCTCCACACCCTTCTGCCCCCATTTCAGTTAAACTGTATTGAATTTTTACTTAGAAGGTTAATGCAGTTCTTTTGTATAGGCGTGCCACTAAATTGGGACACTTCACACCTCTGTGCTATTATGTTGTTTTCAGCGATTATAATGAGTTGCCTTTGAACCACAATTTCTGTGTTCCTCTGCATGGCTCAAAGGCTAAGAATCTGTTGGTTGCCTTTGCTGTAATGAGTCCCCCATAGACAGTGATCAATATTGAAAGCTGCTTAAATTAACAGCGACATGCTGATACACAGCTGAGGGGCTGAGATGCTTTCTGTGCTGCTGTCTTGAGCATTTTCTCATTGTGTTGGTCTTTGCAAGGATCTGTCATGTCCATGTATTTATAAATTATTTACAAGTAAAATCTTTTAAAAATTGGAGATAGAAAATTTGGAAAACAGAGATACAGCTATGTGTTTCGCACAGCTTCGTGAAGGACAAGTTTGCTAATTCTGCTGCATGCAGACTTGGGGACCCAATATGTCTCTAAACCTGTTCTTAATGGCATTTAAAGTTGGCAGTGTGCCAAGGCAAGTAAAAGGGCAAGTTCTGTGAAGACAGACATCCTGCAAAGAACAAAAAGTCAGTATCTTAAATTAGGTCCACATGTTTTCTAGTTCTGTTTTCAAGATAGTAATTTTAGAAATTTGAAGGAGTCGTAGTAAGTTGTATTTTAACTATGGGAAGGTAAATATTAGGAAAGTAACTTGGAAATCAAACCTTTTCTTTTTTAGTAGCTCGAACCACAAACATGGTTGGTTGGTGGTGTGGGGTTTTGTTTGTTTCTTGTTGGTGGTGGTTTTTTTCCTTATTTCTTAAAAGACTTCATGTACATTTTTCCTTTAAGCCCAGCAAGCTTTGAGCTGAAACAGTTTTCCAAACTAAGTATGTAGGCAGTGAACTTTTCATCAGTGAAATTTTTTTGTCAGTGAAATTGCCATTCTCTCTACATAAGCCAGATTTTTGAGCTTCTGTGGTTGTATCACAGAGGCATTTCATATTGCTGAGACTGGGATAGAAGACACTACAAGGCCGAAGTTGTTAGGTATGTGACCAAACATCTGCTTTATAAACAAAGTTTGCTGTTTCATATTTGTGGATTTTGGGTGGTGTTTTTCTGTATATTCTGCTTAAGAAAAAGTGTAAAAACCTTGTGTAGTCACTTGAAATTGTACTGACCAGAATAGAAATGGTCCATATACTGTGAGGTATTGCAACTACAAAAGCTAGAGGCTTCTTCCCTTCTTTCCAGAGTTTTTAAGCTTTACTGCTGCAATATTTGAAGGGGGTGTGTGTGTGTGAATTTTGAAAGAATAGGACTTTAAAAAAGTTGAGCTTTAGCATACAATATTAGAAAGACATGCACCCTTGGTACTGGAGACCAGTAATGAGTGCAAAATATAAAGCTTAACCTGTTGGGTTGCTTAGTTATTCTTATCTTGTCCTAAATTTAAGTATTCTTTGTTTCCTTTTAGCGGTTAGATCTGTCCTACGAAGTGGCTGCTTAGGTCTAGTTTTGTGGGTTGCTTGATGCCTGTGTGATGTTATCTTGTTTTTTACAGAAACTTCATTTTCCAAAGGTCTTTGCTAGAATTCTTGGTCAATCTTTACTGCAAGTTTTGTTGTTGCTCTCTTGTTTTAAGTCATCTCTAGTGTAGGCAGAAGGATGCTCTTGCTTTTACATTTAGGATGTCTGTAGAAAATTTGGTTTTGTATGTGTATGCTGCTGTCCAAGTGGTGTGTTTTGTAAAATCCTTTTTTCCCCTTCTCCCTTCCCCTTCTCCACTCTTTACAGGTAAACTGAAACTCCAAGAATGATGATCAGCTCATTGGCAAGTTACAGGAAAACCACATACAAGGCAACTAAATAAAGACTATGGTATGAGTACTTTGTCAAATTAACTGTCCAAAAGAAGTACGTACTTGGAGGCTGTTACATTAAAGTGTTGAACTCTGCTCTGTGTGTCCCTCCCGACTACCCCAACACTTCTGCGTATAAAATGTTTCAAAAGAAGGAGCTGGTGTGGATTATTTACCGCTAAAGTGAACTACATTGGATATAAAAGTAACTCAAGGCCATGTGTGTTTTTCGGGGAATGTCATCTCTTCTTCCAGCCATTTTTAGCTGAGTAGAAGACAAATATTAACTAGGACCTGTGCAATGAATGTTTTGTAATGGACTGCTATGTGGGAAACCAGATTGCTTTAGAGTGAGAGAGAGCAACATGCAAAATAAGTCAGGAACGGAGGAAAGGCAAGACAGCTAAATACAGACCTTAACCTACAAGGAGCTGTCAGAAGGGAAAGGGGTTAAGTGTTTGCCAGGTGGCTGACAGTAGAAGGCTTGGGAAGGGCTCTGGTGACATCTTGCCAAGAAAAAGCAGGTGCATCTGAGAGGGGAGCCGGACTTGGTTAAGATCTAGAGGTTTCATGGAAGCCGCTTGTGGGTAGTGAGGGCAGTGGGTGTCTGTTCAGTCACGTCTTTGATGGAGAAGGCTGCAAATAAGACCTGAGGTGTGAAGTGAAACTACAATTCTTGAACGCTTTGTTTTGTGTCTGACCACAGTAATTCATGTTAGCTGCGGTTTCGACATGTTTGACTTTAGACGCCAGTTTAAGTGCCAGATCACACTGGAGTTGCAGTGTGCTTGTCCTGCAAAGAGCTATGAGTTCATCTGCTCTTAAAAGCAGTGCTGCCTCAACTGTACAAGAACAGTTCAAAGAATGAAACCTCATACATCTCTGTGGTTGTATCTCTCATAAACATGGGGACAGAGGAGTAGCTTAATCAAGCTTGGTTTCTAAACTACGCAGTATATATGCTTATATCACTGTATGCTAGCATAATTTGTCTGTGCTAGAGGGTTGGGGTTTGTTTTTTTTTTTTTGGCTTAACTATGCTGGCAAAATAAAATTACACTTTATGCAAGAGTTATTCCAGTAGAAATTTGGAAAAATTCCAGTAGAAAGCTGAAAACTGAGCAGCCTTCTGTGGAGGCCAACAGTTGCTGTAGTTGAAATCTTCAAAGGCTGGGGCTAAATCACCAAACCCATTTTTTCCCTCCCCAAGATGACTAATGCTTCTCCTGATTTTTTTAAGGAGTAATGCAGGGTGCAGAGGACAGTACAGCTTGAACACTCTTACCACACTAATGGAAAAAAATTCTTCTTTGCAGCAAAAGATGACATCTACGGTTTTGCTCATTGGTTGTCTCATTCTACTGATACCTCTGTTCAGTGCTGGTAGGTTAAATACGTTGCTGAAATTACCATTTTAAAAAAGAAAACCTGTAAGCGATGAGTTGTGTGTATTTAGTAGAAAAGAGTTGCTGAGAGCAAACAGTGGATTTGGGGTTTGTTTTTGCTTCAGTGTATTGAAGATGCCGAATGCCTCTTCTTGGATTGAAGTTGCACTGGGGATGGAATGTACAAATTGACATAAATATTTTTAAATTTAGCCACATAAATTTAGGGTACTGAGGCTTTGATTAGCCTCTCCCCGACTGCTATGAAGAAAGTCCAAAGAGTGGCTTCCTTGACTTAGAGTTAGCTGTTGAGTGCCTTCTTTAAGGGATGTGCTGTAGCTCTAGTCCTGAAAGCAGTAGGGCTCAGTTTCCTTTATAATTAATTAGTAATATTTTTAATGGTAGATCTAATTTTTCAGTGAAGTTTAGGACTACATAAATTAATGATGCTTGCCTTGCTGCTCTTGGCATAAGCAGTCTAATATTAATGTTTCTGAATTAGTTTAAGCTCCATAGGGACCTACTTGGAAATCTTTGTTAGGTGATAGGAAGGTTGTGGGACTGGAAAGATTACTGAAGACTCTTTTATCTTGAAATTGAATACATTAGCTTTGTATTTATACAGTCATTCAGCAAGATTTGTAAAATCAGTTCAGTCAGATGTTTTGCAGTTTCATAGGAATTCAGTGTTGCACATGTAAGCAAAAGTTTGGAAGCTGTATAGCCAAATGGCCTGCTCTGTTTCTGCTAAACTGGTATTCTCCAAGTAGTTTTTGCTTGCAGATTTGGGTTCTTGATGACTTCTTGCAGTATCTGTCCTTCTTTCTCCGGTGTTTTTTTGGCTGATGTTTAAAAAACTGCTTGCTAGGCTGCATGATTATGTCTTGTCAACTTGTTACACAGCTATAATTATAAAAATTCTGTTTATGGTTGCCTTTTATGTGATGTTCAGAATAATGTTCATAATTTAAAGCGCCTTCTGGATAAAGATGACAGAAATTGCAAATGTAGTAAGGAAATAATATATGATAGTCAGGACTTCTTAATCTAGATACTGCGCCTCTCCAAATTTCCTTTGTAGTATGACATGTTGATTCACAGACTTCTTTGTCTGGATCTCATTCCGTACTGTCTTGTGCTTCAGGTCAAAAACTGTCTCCACCTTCCCCCCTCCCTTGCCCCCCTTTTTTTTTTTCCTAATTTGTTTTTGGCCCCACAGTCATAATGGCCAGAGTATGGTGAGGAGCTCTGCACTGCTACTGTTTGCGCCATGCTTTTCATAGATATAGCTACATTAAGAATCTGGTAATTCTGCAAAAGCATTAACATGCTCAGATAACAAGGACACGACAGGTGAGTTGTGCAGCTTGTGTTGTTTGGTGAATCCCATGTATCTTCTTATACCCTGGTTTGCACTGAGGCTATTGGATTTACACGTGCTTGTTGCTGACTGCCTTAATAGAGGGAAGTTGTGGCTTAAGCTTTGTAAAATGTGTGGTTTAGATCCTCAACCAGAAGGTGCTAAACAAACGAAAAATGGTAGCCTTGCAGTGTTTTAATAGTAAATTGTTACAGAAAGTTTATTTTCTAATTCTGTGTAACTTGGAATGGATATTAATACTTCTAAAACATAAAAGTATACAGATTAAAAGCATTGATGAGTGTTTTTCTTTTTTTTTTTTTTAATAGAAAAATGTGTTATTTGTGATTACTTTGTGCTTGTTGGAGAGCCTACAGCTATTAGCTGCCCAATAATTACATTGCCAGTGCTTCACTCTGATTACAATCTGACATGGTATAAAAATGGTAGCGCTACACCAGTAACCACAGAGAGAGATGCCAGGATCCATCAGCGAGAGGGCTTGCTTTGGTTTATTCCTGCAACGCTGGAAGATTCTGGACTTTATGAATGTGATGTAAGGTAAGGAAGGGAGGAGGGAAACAACTGGGTTGCTAATGCTTACAAGTGTGATGATATATTCGTGGAACTTGAGCGTACAGAATTTTTTGGTTTAGGTAGAAAGGTTAGATCAGTTAAAAGCACTGTTCTGACCATGCTTTTTGTTTCTGCGTGCTGCCTTTTTTTTCTTTCTTTTCACATGTAGCATTGCAAAAGTGGTTCATACAGAAGACTCCTTATATTAAGGCATGATAATACTAACAGTGGTCTGTGTGGGTTGTTTGTGTTTTGTTTGTTTTGGATGAAGTGTAAGGTCACAGGGGAAAGTCTTAACTGCTTCAGCTTTTCCTGTGTTGAAATTGCTGTTTGATACTGACAGATCAGAAGAACATTTTGGTTTCTTCATTGGACATGATTAAATGGAAGAAGGATCTAGGAGGAGCAAACTCTGCATGTTATGCAGTATCACCACATGCGGGCTTTCTGGAGAGCTTAGCGACTTTTTGGGAATCCTTTTAAAAATTTACAAATTAAAAGGCAGAAAACCATTCTTATGTTTTATTTTAAAAAGTTACCAAATGTTACTGGTCAAAAATGAGAATGCATGTGAAGAACAAAGCACTGTGCTAGACAGCTTTAGAGACAGAGAAAGTAATGCCTCCCCAGTACTGCTCAAAAGATCTGAGTGCACAGAGAAGAAGGAAAGAGGAATAGATTCTTTTCACCTCTTCGGTACTTTAAAGCTCTTGCCATATTTACAGCTCAGATTAGTGCACTGGACTTCACCACTTTGTGGTGCCACAATGTGACAAGGTGGTCAAATTGTATTTATAATGGCTGAAATTCACTGTGTGCTGAACAGGAAATTCATTTTGGGGAGGCACACAGAAATTGTTTTTTTTCTTCCTGGTCTTGCCACAGCACATTGAGAACAGCCAATGCAGGCTTTTTGGGTGACCCAAAATTTCATAGAATCATAGAATAGTTTGGGTTGGAAGGGACCTCTAAAGGTCATCTAGTCCAGCCCCCCTGCAGTGAGCAGGGACATCTTCAACTCAATCAGGTTGCTCAGAGCCCCATCCAACCTGACCTTGAATGTTTCCAGGGATGGGGCATCTACCCCCATGGGCACTAAAATTTGTTTTAGTAGTGTGCAGTTGTGTGTACTGGTGTGCGTATAGTACACCAGTTATGCTGAAGGGGTTTGGGTTGTGAATGTAGTAACAGTGATTAGCAAAAACTTCCAGTGAGGCACACCTCACAGGACTTTGCACCTTCCTGCTGCGGAGTCGATAACGAAGCTAAAATTGGAAGTTAGAAGAAATGTAATCCTTTCAAAGCTACCCAGTTAAATAATTTTAATCTAGCCTTTCCTGCTATGTTTCTAGTTATTCTAGCCATGAGATGTGTTCCTGTGGGCACCTCACATCCCTGGCTTGCATAATGTTAGCAGGACAAAAAACTTCCTAAAGTTCAGTTGTGTTAACTGTAGGCTACATTTTGTGCATCAGTTGCTTAAAGCTTAATTACAGAACTTGTCAAGGTGCAGTATATAGAAGTTGAAGCCAGGACTGTCAAAACATGCAGTTCACTCTTCTTGAAACTTCTCCTTTAGCATAGCATTGAGAAACGAAGAGTTGAGCAGTGAATTAATAGAGAGTATTCCTTTACTTCTGGCATAGGCTTCTGGTTTCTAGTGCCATCTCTCCTCTGCAGAGCTACTGTACCACATGTTCTTGCGAGCTCTCAGCGTGAAGTGTTTTCACATTTATATTGCACCTTGATATATATGTTATTCAAAAGCTTTGTCTCTCTTCAGCTAAGAGTTACAGCCTATTTTTCTTGATATGTCCCTCCAAGGAGTGCTGAGATGAACCCATCGTCTTCTCCTGTTTGTTTGGCACCGAGGGTGTTCCAGTGCAGATATGTTTTGGGTTACCCTCCGCTACTGTGTGTTAGCAAGGCTGGGTTGGTGCTGTGACAAGCCCTGGCTTCCCCTCCGGTGCTTCCAGAGCAGACTCCACTTCTGCTCACAACACAAAATCAGAGCTTATTCCCATCTGTCTCAGTCTGGAACAGGGGGTGAGGAGCTGAGGGTGGTGTTTAAGAGCTAGGGGGGGAGGTAGCAGGGGTGTTAGAGGCAAGCCTGGTGGAGATGCTGCAGTCCCTCTCCGTAAACTCGCTGGCTTGCTGGAAACAACGTTATTGTTAATGACCTGACTTGTCTGCTGTTCTCATTACAGGAGCCTTAACCACTCTAACAAAAAAACTATAAATTTAACAGTTTTTAAGAACGATAACGGTTTGTGTTTTAACGAAAAAATGAAGTTTGAACAAAAAGTGGTGAGCACAAATACTGGAAAGATTATATGCCCTGATCTAGAACATTTTAAAGATGAAGACAATAATCAACCTGAAGTACACTGGTATAAGGTATTGTGCATGTGTATTTCAGATATACAAGATAGGAAATATTCTATTTAAAATGTGTTATGAAGTAACTGTGAAAAGCAGCTTTTGGAAGGGAAGGGTTTTTTTTCTACAGTTTGAGTAAGGCATCTGCCTTGCTGTGCTATTGGGGAGGTGTAAGGAGGTATGGGAGGCATATTTTAACAAAACAATTGTCCATTTTTGGATTGCAAGCTTTTTCAGAGTGAAAAGCATGTCTTTTGGTTTGTTGATTTGTGAAAATCTAGTTTATCCTTTGATTATTTTATGTAGATAAGAAGTTTTAAAACTTGTGTGTTTCCTTAAATACAAGGCTTTGCATAATTATTTCAGTTTTGCAGAATATTAGGCTTGTCCTATCTGTTGATCATGGTGTGGTATTCTTATGCCTCTTGCTCTGATTCTGCCAAAATACTCTGTAGTCTATGCAAGCTTAGAAACATGTATTTTGTCTGTGTTAAGGTGAAATTCTTAGTAGCTCAACTCTTAATTCTGATGCTGGTATTAAAGTAGCTACATGGGCCTGTACATGTAAAATAACCTTGGTGCTGCACCTATACATCTTCTTTTGAGATTAAGTGATTCTAAACTGCTTATAGGTCAGGGAAGAGAAGGAAGTTTTTCACTGTATTTGCATTGCCACAGAAACGGTAATACACCCAACAGCACGAGGCACTGCTACAGCAGCGCTCATTCATCTCGGTGAAGTAGCAACGCAGGCATGTATTCTCATAAACTCTGCTATGTGTGTAATAACTTTTATTACACCTGAAATAGATAACTGTCACTGCCTTTGTTAAATAGCTTGAACTAAAACACAGCATTTGAACACTTAAAGAATTGGCTGCAGTGATTTTTTTTAAAAAGTGCAAATGCAGCAAGACAGCATCAGGCTTCGTGTTACAGCGTAGTGACGCTTGGATAAGAACCCACATCGTGTCTTTCAGAAACATCAGTATTTGGCAAGTATTTTAATAATCAGTAGAGTTCAGTAACTTATTTAATTATCAGATTATTAGTTCCCTTAAATCAGAGGTACTTTTGATATATTTAGGAGTGTAAGCCTGGATTTCTTGAAGACAAGCGACTTCTTTTGGCAGAGGGTGAAAATTCTGTCTTGATTTACAACGTAACTGTACAAGACAGAGGAAACTACACATGCCGTATGGTATATACATACATGGGAAAACAATATAATGTTTCACGAACCATAAGTCTAGAGGTTAAAGGTGAGTGCATTGAGGTTATTCTCTTCTCTTTTTGGCTCTGCTGTAGATGTTTGTATGCAGGCATAAGCTACTTGGCATGTTACTTTTCAGGTCTGTGAAATTACAGTTGCAAATCTTCTTTAATTAATTTTTTCCTGAATGCTAAAATTAAAATACAATAATGAATGTTGCCACCCTTGAGCATTGCTTCTGAGGAAGAATTATCATAGGAAAATGAGAAATGCGGGGTTAGGAATGAGAATTAGGAGGAGGCAGTGGTTACTGGGGGAGAGGGGGTTGTTTTCACTAGAACAAATAATGCACCATTAAATTAAATAAATTTAAAAAAAAAAAACAGGGATTTTTGCTGAGACCATCACAGCAAAACACCTGCTTGTGGCCCTGTTGGTGAACTTGCTTCCACAGTTCACTAGGATCTCAATTGATGGGAAAGGAGATGTGACAAGCTGCATAAATGCTATAAAGTTGAATCTTCCTCTGGAAAGGATTGGCTTACTGTTAGCACTTGGTTGTGCATTTGCGCATCTGACAGGACACGAAGCCGCCTGTCTCACTCTCCCAGTACTGTCGTTTATTGCTGTGATTGTTGTGATTGCATCTTTGTAGGCAACGTTGCTGATGACCTGACCAGTAACATGATAGTAGTCCTGTCGGAAAAGTTGGCTGGAGGTAGAGTGTCCATCTTTTTAGATTAAATCAAAATTCTGACTTCAGATAGGTAATACCAGAACAGTGGGTTGTTAGCAGTGAGTCTATGTATTGTGCAGAATGATACAATTCCAGCCCAGTTTAAGTGTGTGTTTGTTTACTCTGTTACTTAAATAGCTATTCACCTGGTCTAGGAGGTTGTCGATACAATCCATCTTTCTTTTCCTTATGCATCTCTCTGACAAAGTTAATTGCATTTTTTGGTTTTGTTTTTGTTTTCTCATTTCGTATTACTTTTATATCAACTACTAGTAAATTTGAGATTTTTTTTTTTAACAAGTATTTTTAAAGTAAGCTAAAACCTTTTGTTAACTTGGAAGCTAAAATAGAATGATTTGGATAGAGTACAGCAAATCTCTTGGGATATTTTCTGTTGTAAATTTGAAACTGATAGTAAGTATGGAGCTACAATAGTACCAAACAATAAAACAAAACCATTGTAAAACTATCAGTTGAAGTAAGTTGTGGGACTCCTCTTGCCTGAAGACTTTATTTTTCTCTTTGTTTCTGTTAGAAGGACCACTGCACATGATACCAGAGTTTATTTACCCGAAGAACAATACAATTGAAGTAGAACTTGGTAAGTAGTTACTATTTAAGAAGTCATTAATATTCAGTAAAACAAATAAGCTCCTGGTCTTTCTGAAATAACACGTGAACAGTTCCACTGACTTCAGCAAGAGTGGGAGATAGGCACATGGATTGAGGATATCTGGAAGACAGATGATAGAACATGATTCCCACAAGTAATTTGCAGGGGGAATAACTGTGTACCTAAGATTGGAGTCTCTTGACCAGCAGTGTTGGGTGGGATGCATATTTTTTTTTTATTATTGCCATCTGTCCTTTGTACCACTTCTCAGTGTATATGTCTTGACATAGACAAGTTTGCCGATGACAGCAAGCTGTGTGGTGCAGTCAACACGCTGGAGGGTAGGGATGCCATCCAGAGGAACCTTCACAGGCTGGAAAGGTGGGCCCCTGCGAACCTCATGAAGTTCAACAAGGCCAAGTACAAGGTCCTGCACATGGGTCGAGGCAATCCCAAGCACAAATACAGGCTGGGCAGAGAATGGATTGAGTGCAGCCCTGAGGAGAAGGACTTGGGGGTGTTGGTTGATGAGAAGCTCAACATGACCCAGCAATGTGTGCTTGCAGCCCAGAAAGCCAACCGTATCCTGGGCTGCATCAAAAGAATAGTGGCCAGCAGGTTGAGGGAGGTGATTCTCCCTCTCTACTCTGCTCTTGTGAGACCCCACCTGGAGTACTGCGTTCAGCTCTGGGGCCCCAACATAAGAAGGTCATGGACCTGTTGGAGCAGGTGCAGAGGGGGGTCATGAAGATGATCAGAGGGCTGGAGCACCTCTCCTATGTGGTTGTTCAGCCTGGAGAAGAGAAGGCTCCAGGGAGACCTTATAGCAGCGTTCCAGTACCTGAAGGAGGCCTACAAGAAAGCTGGAGATGGACTTTTTACAAGGGCACATAGTGACAGGACAAGGGGCAATGGCTTTAACTAAAGGAGGGTAGATTTAGATTGGATATAAGGAAGAAATTCTTCACCATGAGGGTGGTGAGGCATGGGAACAGGTTGCCCAGAGAAATTGTGGATGCCCCATCCCTGGAAGTGTTCAAGGCCAGGCTGGATGGGTCTCTGAGCAAGCTGGTCTAGTGGAAGGTGTCTCTGCCCATGGCAGGGGGGTTGGAACCAGATGATCTTTAAGGTCGCTTCCAACCCAAACCATTCTATGATTCTACGATATCCTTGATATCTGTGGAAATATGGTTACATATATGTAACGTGCTAGGGTAGTTACCAGTTGACCAGTTCAGTAGCTTTTCTTCCTCTTGTATGTTTCCTGTCTCCCTTCCCTCTCCACAACCTGGATTTTATTCCTCGTTCTAGAGTATTAAAAGGTTTCAGATAGAGATGTTTTGTGAAACAGTGAGCTGCTAGTTGATGGATATCCCAGGTATTGTTTATTTTTGAAATTTCTTAAACAAGAGATTCTGGATATAAGGAATAACTTTTTCCCAGTGAAGACAGCCAGGCAGCACAGCAGGCTCCCCAGAGAAGTTGTGCAGCCTCTGTTCTTGGAGGTTTTGGAACCTGGCTGGGTAAAGCTCTGAGCAGCCTGGTCAGACTTCAGAGCTGGCCCTGCTTTGAGCAGGAAATTGGACTAGAGACCTCCCAAAGTCTCTTCCCAGCCTCATTTATGCTGTGATTCTATGGGCCAAGTATATGGTATTCACGTCTTTTCCTAAGCAAATTTATACATGTTTAGATTGCACCATATATCAGACAGAGTTGTGTTCTACTGATGTAGCCCAGAAGAATGAGTTTTGGAGCTGCTTGAACTGTATTTTTTTACTTGTTTTGCACCAAGAAGTACTGTTTCAAACAAAGTATTTGATTAAAAAGGGCATTAACTGACTTTGGAGAAGTGTGATTGGCCATTTACTAGAATTTCCTAGTACGGGATCTAAGCTGTCTTGTAATCTTTTGAGGAAGAATTATTACCAATTAGGTCAGTAGAGAAGCTCTGAGGAAAGGTTGCATTGGGGCTCTGACACCATACAGGAGCTGAGGCCAGAGCATTGTGGATTATTCTTATGTACATCACATTGATGGTAGTCCCGCATAACACAGCTATTTTTGCTGCTGCTTTTTCTGACATTGATCTTGTAAATACTGTGTATATCAGGTGTTCTTTTCTCATGTTGAGGCGTCATCCTTCTTTTCACATTATGTGAAACATTTTTTCTGGCCCAAATTCTAACTTTGAGTATATGGTATTAAACTAAAGTGAACGGCACTGAAATACCAGTGGGTTTTGTGGTTTTGTTTGTTTGGAGTTGTTTTTTGTTGCAGTTGTTTTGTTTTTTGGTGGTTTGATTTTTTTTCTTTTCTTTTTGACCTCAACAACTTGTGAAAGATATCTCATTCTGAAGTTGCCAGGTTCTGGTGAGGATGAGTAGATGTTGACCAGAATAATGAATGAGCTTTAATAGAAATTATGTTCCTCCAAAGTCCAGAAGGCTTTGTTTTAACAGTGGGAATATTCAGGATCTGATACAAACAGTATTATTTTCTAGACTTACAGTCCTGCAGTCTTCAGATGGTTATTTAATTCTATTGGAAATATTCAGAAATGGCTCAGCAGCCTCTTCTTTTCTGGTAATTACATCTTCTCTGGCTTCATTACAGTTGCATGCCTGAAAAGCTTTATTTGTGCTCTTCCACTGATAAGGAAATTTGTTCACCAGATCTTAGACTGAAATAGAGAGACTTGCCACAGTCATTTTTTTACCTCACATAATGCTAATCTTCATGTGTGAAAACTTTCCTTTTCCTTTGTTATTGTAACTGTGGAAGAAATGAAGTAATATTACGGTGGGGCTTCCCTGTACTGCATCTCCCACCCATTAAAATATCCTGTAAATCTCGTCCCCAGTTCTGACTGGTAATTACTTATGACTTCCCATTTAGTTCAGAAAAATTCTGACCAATGCAACCTCCACTCAGAAGGAGTGCATAGGCCCTTAAAAGGCTCTTTAATTTACTGAAGACATCCTTTAGGATTTTCTAGTAGTTTTTTTGATAGTACTTGCTGAGAATAGAGCAATTACTAGTCCAGGGGCTGCCTGTGATTCTCAGCCTATATTAAGATGTGTTATGTGACCACTTGTGTAGACTCCTTATTTTAGAATAGCATTTGGTCCATATTTGTTATGGCTTGGACACTGCATTAATTAAAAGTTGCTGGTGTATTACTGGATGCTTTAGGCCAGCTAAGATGAACAAACCCAGCCTTGATTGCTTTACAGACATTAGGAAAGCAGTCACACATGAGACTAAAGGAGACACAAAGCCTTCACCCACAGAGTGGGTTTATTGTGGCTACTGAACAACTACGAACAATTCCCTACTACAGGGGGACTCTCTAATGGAAGCTGGTGAAGCTCTTTTTTTGTTTTGTTAAAAAAGGCACTGCCATTCTGTATTGGGTTTGTATGGCAAGGTTTTGGTAGTGGGGGGGGGGGGTACAGGGGTGGCTTTTGTGAGAAGCTGCTAGAAGTTTCCCCCATGTCCGATAGAGCCAATGCCAGCCAGCTCCAAGACGGACCCGATGCTGGCCAAGGCTGAGCCCATCAGTGATGGTGGTAGCGCCTCCGGGATAACACGTTTAAGAAGGCAAAAAAAACCCCAAACTGCGCAGGAGAAACTGCAGCCAGAGAGAGGAGTGAGAATATGTGAGAGGAACAACTCTGCAGACATCAAGGTCAGCGAAGGAGGAGGAGGAGGAGGAGGTGCTCCAGGTGCCGGAGCAGAGATTCCCCTGCAGCCCGTGGTGAAGACCATGGTGAGGCAGGCTGCCCCCCTGCAGCCCATGGAGGTCCACGGTGGAGCAGATCTCCTCCTACAGCCTGTGGAGGACCCCACGGCAGAGCAGGTGGATGCCTGAAGGAGGCTGTGACCCCGTGGGAAGCCTGTGCTGGAGCAGGGTCCTGGCAGGACCTATGGACCCATGGATTGAGGAGCCCAGGCTGGAGCAGGTTTGCTGGCAGGGTTTGTGACCCCGCAGGGGACCCACGCTGGAGCAGTCTGTTCCTGAAAGACCGCCCCATGGAAGGGGCCCACGCTAGAGCAGTCTGTGAAGAATGGTAGCCTGTGGGAAGGACCGAGGTTGGAGAAGTTTGTGGAGGACTGTCTCCCATGGGAGAGACCCCATGCTGGAGCAGGGGAAGAGTGTGAGGAGTCCTCCCCGTGAGGAGGAAGGAGCGGCGGAGACAACGTGTGATGAACTGACTGCAACCCCCATTCCCCGTCCGCCCGCAACACTGTAGGGGGAGGAGGTAGAGAAATGGGGAGTAAAGTTGAGCCTGGGAAGAAGGGAGGGGTGGGGGGAAGGTATCTTAAGATTCAGGTTTTATTTCTCTTTACTCTACTATGATTTGATTGGTAATAAATTACACTAATTTCCCCAAGTTGAGTCTGTTTTGCCTGTGACAGTAATTGGTGAGTGATCTCTCCCTGTCCTTATCTCGACTCACGAGCCTTTTGTTATGTCTTCTCTCCCCTGTCCAGCTGAGGAGGGGGAGTGATAGAGTGGCTTTGGTGGGTGCTTGGCATCCAGCTAGGGTCAACCCACCACACATTCAAAAGTAATATTCTCTGTCTGGTACCTTTAATGGAATGCTGGGAAAAAAAATCTTGTCTCCTATTAGATGCCTACCTGTGAGGCAGAACCTGGAAAAACCTGTATGGACCTGGAGACACCTGTATTTTTGAATGAGAAATGGCAGGAGAAGGTTGTGCAGAAACTTAATGGTACATTCATAAATGTATAGAAATCGAGGGCATGGAACACTTAAGAGGTTTTCTTCCTTTTGAATTGCTGTGCAATGCGCTAACCACATCTTTAGAAAAAAATCATTATTGTGGTGGAAGGACATGAGGGAAGAGATTGGGGAGCATCTGTGATTTCTATGTGAACTCTTTCAAGTAACTGCTTTGCGTGTGAGCTAAAGGTTTATTCCATACTTTTGATAGAGACTGTCCCTTGGTGGAAGCATCTAGATCTGATGTGGTTCTAGGAAACGAAACACTGAGATCTTTACATAGGTGAACTGAGAGCCCACCTTCTATCAAATCATAACTTCCATGGGTAAAATACAGAAGGAAAGGACTCCAAGAAAGCTGCTTACCTTCCTGTAAATGGAGCCCTCTGAGGTACAATGGCAATAAATATATGCTGCAACTTGGCTTGCTGTCTTAATACTGAGGCATTTTGTAGGATCTGGACTGTTGGTGGCAAAAGAGCTGAGTGACAGGTGAGCTTGCTCTGGGAGCAGAGTGTGAGGGTATTCAGAAACCGTCCCAGTGGACAGTGTTGGCCAAAAGACTCTGATCTGGAGTAAAGATATGCATGGTCACTAAAAATGCTCCAGGGTGTAGTTGTCTACACATGGGTATCTCCATATGAACTAGGGGCCTTAATTCATACTATTATCAATGGGGGCTCAATTCAGTTGCCTACACATAGATGTCTTGTGCTGTTTTGGGTGGTCTGCCTACTCTAGCAGTGCAGGTTTCTTGAAGGTCTGCAGTATTATCTCCCACCTCCATATGGATGCCTTGGATGCTGGAGAGCATCTCAGATGTCACCATACTGTGTACATGCAACTGGTTTGAGCACTGAGATCTGTCGTTGTAGTCTGGAGAGCCATTCAGTTGATAAGGTCCAGGTGTCTACTTTAATGTGAGTGGACTCCAGCAGAGCTGAACTCTGTTACTGGCTTAGACATCTAGCTCACATGTAGACATGAACATTTAGACACCTACATTTAGGGTGGAATTTGTATCCAGACTGGGGACACCCAAGTGCAGATTACAAATGGATGAGTTTTAAGGTCTATGCTTTTCATAAGGTAAGTGGGTTTTTCAGTATCCCTCCTTTCCCCAGCTGTTCCCTAATCACTTGATCCTGCTTCTGTTACAAGACCTTCAATTGCTGTATTTAAATGTTTTTTGTAGGCTCTCATGTAGTTATGGAATGTAATATATCAAGTGGGATAAATGGCTTGATTCCATTCTGGCAAGTTAATGATGAGGATGTTGATAGCTTTGATAGCACCTACAGGGAACAGTTTTATGAGTAAGTATCCTTATACATTGAATTGTAAGTGCATTTCTAGGTGAAGTAACCTGCAGTAATTTGCAGTGAATTCGCCATAAAGTTGACTACTAGTCAAATGTCAGTAGTCATTGAAAGACTGATTAGAAGTCTGCATCATGTACATTATACTCTTACTGCTTGGTTTTAAAAGAAAAAAGCATTTTATTATAAATACTGATGTATCTGATAAAAATGTAATGAAGCAATCATATGTAGGCTTTTATAATACTGTTGTGAAACATAGAATTTTGTAAGGCTTATTTATGCATTTGTTCTTATGCAATCCTTTTTGCTAATAGATTAAAGCCTGCCCTGTAGCATTAATATGGGAAGGATAGATTGTTCCAAGACAAAAAAATCACCCCAGTTATTTTTATTTGTGAAGTTGGTCCTTTTCTAAGTACAGACACAGCTGCTAATCCTCAAGGACACAAAGCAGAAGCTCTTGTTGCAGGACATTTAGGGTCTTCTTATGTTCGGGAAATTTAAACACAAATTAGGCTGATAAACCCAGCAATTTCTTTTGAGAGAGCAGGACCTTTGTTACTCAGTGACTGGTCTATGCTGTAGCAGAGTGTGGATATACTGTTTGCTGTCTCATTGTATCAATCACAGCTGTTAACTATAACCCCTAAAATGTAGTGTAAAGAAGAAAGGAAAAAAATCTCAGCTGATCAGTTCACACTCATGCAGAAGCATTGCCGTCTCCATGAAGTGCCATCATCAGTGCAAAATATGGCTAGAGAGTTATGTTGCAGACCGGTTTTAAAATTATCTTTTTCATTCCTCTGTATCTGACCTCCAGAAGGAATCTTAGTTCTGCTTTGTCCCCAGCTTCCTTTAGGGAAGGTGATTATATTTTCATTATAGGTGTTATACTTTCATTATAGAACTGTATACTTGTTGTTTGCCTGTAAATATTAGGGCCTCAGCTTATGGTGTCTAAGGCACAGCTAAGTCCATTATTTTTTAGGGCATGAATTTTGTCAGCTTCAACAGTTAAGACACATGTGCAGCTCTCTGTTTAAAGTTATTATAACTGCAGCTTCTTCTGAAACCAACTTGGTGCTGCTATTAAACACATCTTCCTGAAAAGTATTTAATATATTTAACTTAAAGCAATTCTATGTTAAGATTTTTGGCTTGCTTGGAAGTGATCTCCATTTCTAATCACTACCCTGCCTGATAATTTTCCCATATCAGAGATGGAGATGTGCGAAATACATCCTGTGCAAGTCCTAATTAGGATTAATAGTTCAAAGTTATCCAGTATCAGAGAAATTAATCTAATATTAATAATAATGTTTTATCTAAAAAAATAGTAGCAATTTCTCAGCAATTAAATTTGTGGAGCATTTGCTAGTAGCAAAGCACACTGTAGGCATGGCCAATGTTATGGACTTGAGGGCTTACACCTAGGAGGTAACTCTTCCTCTGCTGGGAGGAAAGTTAAAACTGAAAGGGATCTCCTGAGATTGTCTAGTCCAACCCCCCTTCTCAAGCAGGGTTGGATAGAGCAGGTTGCTCAGGGCTGTGTCCAGTTGGGTTTTGAATATCTCCACAGATGGAGACTTCACAGCTTCTCTGAGCAACCTGTTCCAGTGTTTGACCACCCTGACAATAAAAAAGTGTACAGATGGAATTTCAGATGTGAAAGCATTTCAGTTTGTGCTCATTGCCTCTTGTCCTGTCAGTGGGCACTACTGAAAGGAGCCTGGCTCCCTCTTCTCCACTCCCTCCCGTCAGGTATTTACACACATTGATAAGATTTCCCTACCCCCACCTGCACCTGAGCCTTCTCTTCTCCAGGCTGAACAGTCCCTGCTCTCTTGTATGGCAGATGATCCACTCCCTTAATCATTTTCACGGCCGTGCACTGGACTTGCTCCAGTAAATCCATCCATGTGTTATACTGGGAAGCCCAGAACTGGCCCCACTACTCCAGGTGTGACCGCACCAGTGCTGAGCAGAGGGGCAGGATCATCTCCCTCAGCCTGCTGGCAGGGTTCTTCTTAATGCAGTCCAGGGTGTCTGGGAACTGGTCATTCCTCCTCAGGTGCAGGATTTGCATTTTGCTTTTAATTTCATGAGGTTCCTGTCAGACAATTTCTACAGCCTGTCACGGTTCTTCTGGATGGCAGCATGACCCTCTGGTGTATCAGCCATCCCTTTGAGTTTTGTATTATCTGCAAAACTGCTAATGGTGTAGTCTGTCCCACCCAGAAAAAACAAACAAACTAACAAAACCCACCCAAAATCAAAACAACAACCCAATGTGTATGGAAAATGCCAAGTCACCTCTGGTCATGAAGCTGTTCCTTACAGGTTTATTGTGTTTATTGTGCTTCACTGGCTTTTTAGGTTTATAGAGGTAAAAAATGAATCTATCCTATATTAAGCACGGATATGTCAGTTTTTCTCTACAGATGTTTCCTTTTTACCCTTTTTTTTTTTTTTAAATGACAGAGAGGGGATGCCTCATGGACTTGCTGTATCTGGAACAAAATTTAACATTTCAGAAGTAAAAGTAAAGGATTATGCTCATAAATTTTTCTGTCACTTCATATATGCTTCTCAACAATTTACGGCCTACATCAAATTGGAACGCCCAGGTAAGAGATCTCATCTTGATAAAATGGTGATTAACGATGCTTACTTCTCACTTAGTTTGACAACACCCTACTTGGAGCTAAAACTGCGTGATGGACTGTTGTGCAGAGTGGGCAATGCAGCTCAATACCTTTCTTTGTGAATTTTTTGTCATATTCTTAGCAAAATTAAAGAAAATAGCACTTTTAATTTGCTTTGTCTTCTCTCATTCAGTATTTTAGGAAATACTAATGAAAGTCTCCAATTTATTTGAAGCAAGTATGAGACCTCAGTGTAATACTGTGGTTCATTTTACACAGTTGTACTTAAAGAAGGATGTGGATCAGAGGAGATCATGTGTCTAGAGGAGCAGTGAAAATTGCCAATTCTCTAAAAGAGCTGGGGGGGAAGACATAACTAAGTGTGGAAAAGACTGTCAAAAGGACATGAATGTGTATGCAGACCTGGTTGTCTTATCCTTCAGTAACAAGTAATGGGCTCAGATTGCCAGGAGAAAAAAAAAAATCTATTTATATAGTAGGAGAAAGTCTAACAGTGATGATAGTGAAGGAATGAAATAGATTGCTTGGAAAGGTTATGGACTTCCCATTACTGATGCATGTGCTGTGTTATCACCTTGTAGATAGGCTCATGCATGTTGATTGGGAGCATCCTGGCACTTGTTGGAGACCCCAGTCTTGTGCTCAGAGACAAGGATAAGTTTGACCTATTGCTGGCTAGCATGAAATTTTCTTTTTAGTAGATGAACTTAAAGGTAAAGTGAGCTTTAAAAACTCAAATGCAAGGCTGAAGAAGTTAATTCTTTTTATTTAAAAACAGATACACAGAAAAGCAAATCACTACATTTTTAAGTGCCCATTTTTTTCAATTTAGCTGCAGAAGAGCCTCTGGTCTATTGAGCTTGTATTGAGCTGGCTTTGTCAACTGTGAGGCAATCCTTTGGCAAATGTTATTCTCAAACTTACCTTTAACTAGCCACATTGTAAACAAATAATTGACTGAAAGTGGATCTGAGCTCTATCTTGTTACATAACTATAAGTTCTTCATAAAGATTGTCAGGGTAGGATTATAACCTCAGAAATCCTTTCATATGCATGAAATAAAAAAGGCAGTTTGTGGAGGGTGTTTGTTTGTTTTAAGGACAACAAATCTATTAAGCACAACAAATTAGTAGGTTCAATGACAGATCTTCGAAGAGGCTAGAGACAATGGAAAGCTGGTTGGTCTGGGGAGAATAACATGGTCAGGACATCGCCTCCCCACCTCTGACTTTCTTGCTTTCTGACTGATAAAATTTTGTACAAGGGTTCTTGCTCTACTGCTGCACTGTGATATACGTCAATATTTTGGTGTTTCAGCTGAAGAGTAGCCTCATTTGTCACATTGCTAAGGTATCTTTTCTCTGAAAGGTAAAAGTAGGCTTGTCAAATAACAGTATTTGCAGAAAGCATGCACGAAAAACTTTCAGTCCTATTCATTCATGCCTTTTTTTTTTTTAAAATATACTTTAATGACTAAACATTTTTGAACATATCTTTTGTCTTTCTCCAGTTCTAGTGTATAACTGTTTTGTTTTCTCTCTTCTTATTCCACTCTACTACAGCTCAGAACATTCAGCATTACTTAATTGGAGGAGGAGTTTCTTTGGTATTTTTAGTATTTTTTACTCTCTTTATCTACAAGATCTTCAAAATTGATATTGTGCTTTGGTATCGGGACTCCTGCCATCCCTTCCTGGGTAAAAAAGGTACATTTGTGTAACAGTGCTGTGTGTTGTAATGAGCCTCCACCTTCCCTTGCAAAGCAATGAGTTAACCTCATGGACTGTGATCAGTCTTCCTTGGGATTTTTGAAAGGATAACATGTTTTTAGGATGTATAGAATCAGTTGAGATAACAAAAGCATCTACAGGGCAAAAATCAGCAACTTTCCAGGAGTCCAGTACTATCATTCCTTTCCCTGAAGACCCACTTCAGTGGTTTGAATACTGTTCTGATAGCAGTTGTTCAGGCTTCTTTTAATTACCGTTCTTACAGAAAGCAGTAATACAGTGGAATTGTTGCGTGCTTTTTATTTTCCATAGACGAACCAGGACACATTTCACCATCTTTTGTTTTCTATTTGAAGGCACTTCTGATTATTTTACTCTCTGTAAATTCTTGGCATGCAGAAAAATGTTGATAGGGGTGCTGTCTATGGGAGTATGCTGAAGTATGGGTCATTTCCAAACATCTGAGAGGAGGTACATGGCTAGAGAAACAGAAAATATCTTCTAGAGGTATTGAAGTTCTGTAAGACTTCTTTGAAGTCTTTTAAATTTGGTCTTTCTGAAAAGTTTGTTCCAAAATATCTAACACAATTCAGACCTTGAAATTTGCCAAATCCTTTGGTTTTCTTTTTGTGTCTAAGCGGTTGCTGTGTTTTGAAACTGCAGGTTACAAAAATGACATATGAGTTATATGGCAGTCCGAATTTTAAGTATTCAGTTGTACTGCTTGAACCGCTATTTTCCAGATGACTGAGTAATAGCATTTTTTTATTTAGAGTTCAAAAAAGAATATTCAAATCTACTTAATTTTTCACGTCTCTCTTATCTATTCAGATCCAGCATACTGAATTCTAGAAGGCTTGATGCTGCAGATATTTCAGGCTTAGTATAATTATACATGTTTAGATAATAGCAGGATTAGGACCTAAAACAATGATTCAAGTGGGGAAAAAACAGAGTTTAGAGATTTTTGTTTGTTTGCTTGCTTGGTTTTGTGTCCTTAGAATCCATTTTTATATTACTCCTATCGCTCATTCTTTAGTTTCAGATGGGAAGATCTATGATGCTTATGTTCTGTATCCAAAGAACAGAGAGAGCTGCTTGTATTCATCAGATATTTTTGCTCTGAAGATACTGCCAGAGGTCTTAGAAAGACAGTGTGGATATAACCTCTTCATATTTGGGAGGGATGATTTACCAGGAGAAGGTAAGCTATCTGAAGACAAATTACACTTGAGTTTTCTCATTGGCAGCTGCAAATACAACTCAGAAACAGGCAGTCAATCGGATGTGATTCTAAATATCTCCCACCGTCGAATGAGCTATGATTTTCTTATTCTCTCTGATGGAGAACGACAAATACAGCACTGGATGTTCCCATGAAGTCTGCTTATCTCAGCCTTTCCCTTGTCATTATTTAGCTCTTCCAGTTTTTTCAATGTCTGGCTAACCTAGACATCTGGAGGTGGAAGGATGCTGAGGGGAAGAGGAGTTGAAATTGTGGTTGTGAATGATGACTAATGGCAGGAAACATGGAAAAGTAGGTCTCATGAGTGATGTGAAAAGAGCCCGTTGCTTCAAGGTGCCATTTGACAGGATGACCTCTCTACTATTTCATTTTTATTTACTCCGAGAATTGCTGTCAAACCAGTGGAATCCAATAAAGGGTATAATGCATGCTTAGACAGTGCAGATGGAAAAAAAAGAATACAAAGCAACACTAAATTATCAGGAACGATCAGCTGTATCAAAGACTACTTGTCCCTAGTGAAAGTTCTTACAAAGCATTGCCTTCCTTGCAAGGCTTTACAATCCTTGTGGAGGTTTTCTCTGTGTGCATATGTGCATTAAATTTAAATTTCTAGGATCTGACACTGAAAATTGCAAAGTCTGTCCCATTAACTGCTTATGTGAGGTGAAATGATGAGTCATCTGAATCCTTCCTGGTCTTACGGCTTTAAAAAGATAATACTGAGACTGAATAAGTTTGCAGACTAGGCCTTAAATAGAAGTTTTTGTTTTTTTAAAAAAAAACGGGTGTGAACAAACCTACATGAGGTGGTTTGTGGATCACTTTTTTACATCTGAAGGCTTTTGGCAGTGGTTTGAGAAGGAAGGGTCCCCTGAGAAGTAGAATCTGAAGTGCTGCTTTATTTTTCTAGCTTGAAAAAATGCAATAGTCTGTTCTAGGGTTAACCTGTATGGTTTTTGTGTGGTATTTACCGTATTTTGCTGGTTTAGAATTAATTGTCTGGAATGCCGTTGAAGGGAGGATTCTTTGCTTTCTCTTCCACTTACATGTAACAAAGAACAGTTAAGCATATCAGAACAAGCCGTTTAAGGAAAAAGGTCATAGTTTTATCTAGGCCTATGGTTTTGGACCTTTTTTTTTTGCAATTGTACCTATGATGATAATAAAATGGCATTAGCAGGATAAGTAGTAGATAGTTAGTAGCTCTTCTCTGTTCATGCAAAACAAGAATATAGACATGCAGTCTGATGGCGTCATTGTGTTGCATTGGCCAAATCTCTACTTGTTGGCTAGCCCAATGTAACTGCTTGCATGCTCTTATCCTGTCCCTGTTTGTGAGGTAAAGTGTGTTGGCTCAAGTATCAAACAGTGAATGAACCAGCTGCAACACGTTGGTAACAAAAATAATAGAAACACACAGCCTTAATTTTGCACAACTTCTTTCCCTACAGCTGTGATCAGTGTTGCTGATGAAAAAATCCGTCAAAGTAGAAGAGTGATAATTGTTTTAGTACCAGAACCCTCCTGTTACAGTATTCTAGAAGATGTGTCTGAAAAGCAGATAGCCATGTATAATGCTCTTATCCAAGATGGCATTAAAGTAATTCTCATTGAACTTCAAAAAATACAAGATTATGCAACCATGCCAGAATCCATCAAATATATTAAGCAAAAGCATGGGACTATCCGATGGAAAGGGGACTTCTCAGAAAGGTCTCACTCAGCCAGTACCAGATTCTGGAAGAAAGTGCGCTACCACATGCCATCCAGAAAAAATGGATCTTCATCAGGATTGCATTTGTTACCAAAAGACTTTAATTCTCCCTAAATAACAAAAGAAAAATGACACTTAATGACTAATGCAGTTCACATAGTTGGTGATGGATTGATTGAAGGTCACATGCATCTGTTTTGCGCAGACAATCTTATCCAAATTTTCTGGATTGAAGGTACTACAACTTCATCTACAGATGTGAATCATTTTTATTTCTGGCCAGATCAACAGGATGCCTTGAAATGTCGTCAGTAGCACAGTGATGACATGGAAACCATGTAGGAAGTATATCAGGCCTTTTCCAAGCCTTGCACTGTGATTTGGTGGAATTCTTTTGGTGTTAAAAATGGAAGAGGAAAAAAGCTATCAAAAACCCAGAAAACTTGCATTTTGCAATTAAAGGTTGAATATGAAGGGAACTATATTAATTATAATTGTGATATTATGTAATGGGCATGGTTGATGCCAGTAAATGTTTTTGTTTCAATTTTTTTAATGAAATGACACAAAACTTTTTTGTCACAAGTTCATTATTTGCCTTGCTCAGTTTGCTGAAAGATAAATCCTTCTGTGTTACTGCATCAGTGTGTTATCATCCAAGAGAAAAGATAAGAGACAATCCCAGTCCCCCAAAAGTGCTATTGAGCCTGACAAAGCATAAATTCACTTCCCTGATCTTTTTTACATTTTAAAGAACTGTACCATTTTTAGTCACTTTTCATAGAATCATAAAATGCTTTGGTATGGAAGGGACCTTTAAAGGTCATCTAGTGCAACCCCCCTGCAATGGGCAGGGACATCTTCAACTAGATCAGGTTGCTCAGAGCCCCATCCAGCCTGGCCTTGAATATTTCCAAGGATGGGGCACCTACCACTTTCCATTTTCCCATGTAGACACTGTAAAAATACCATTGTAATGCTGTACTGAGTCAAAAAAATTAATCTTAAAAAGATTTTTTTTTTTTCCCCAGTTAGGTGGCTTAATATATTTGTTCTTATTTTACCCCAAGTGGAACAATTAGCTAATGACAGAGACTCTCTCATGGGGAGTACAGGATGGCTGGCTTCATCTGACTTAGGGACCAGATCAAGGGACTTCAGGGCACCCACTTCTCGTGGGTTGCTGTCGCTGAAGGAAAGCAGGTCTTCCCTCCTGTTCCCAGCCAGGGTGCTGGCTCTAGCATTTGTCAGCTCTGAAAGCTGAAGCTGGCTGAACAGATTGATGTGGCAGAAATCGTTCTTTTCCTTGGGATAGTTTTCTCCCAGATTAGCGAGTTTATCTGGTTCCTGGAGGGTTCAGAGTGCAATGGGAGAAGAAAAGGGGTGGTGGAACCATTCTTTTTGGCTCCAGATGTGTTTAGAAAATAGAGCTAAAATAGCATTGTTGCCCAGTGCTCCTTAAAGTGAGGGGGAGAGAGAGATGTCCTGTGTTACCCCCTGCAGCTGCTTGCTGTTCTCCTTTCCCTCTGCCCTGATGATGTAAGGAATCTGAGCTGACTCTGTACTGAATTTGGCTGGGGCTGGATGAATTGAGGCTGGAGTCGCAGCTACCAAACAGCTGCTCAGGAAAGGAAGTTGTTATAACTTACTGTGCATGTTGAATCCTTTCTCTTTCCTTTTTTTTTTTTTTTTTAAAAAAAAAAAAACAAAACAAAACAATATTATGTATGTCACAATTGTTAACTCTGAAGTTGTGTTTGACTTGTGTGTAGGCAGTGATGTAGTTTGTAATGATCTATTCTTTTTTCAGGGGAGGGAATTTATTTGATTGATTTTACAAAATTATTAAATCTGTTTAATGCCATGTTTATAGCTATGAATTTTATAGGAGCAGGAGATGTGAGAGCCAAACTGCCTGTACTTTTCAGTCTGTCCTTGAAAGCTACATTTTTAAGTTATGAGATCTAGTGGTATATGGAAGCTTCAGGATTTGACTGTTACTGCCTCTAACTGCTGCGTGCAACTCTGAATTCCTTTGTGTGCCCTATCAGCTTCTCTCGTGCAGCACCTTTTGCTCTCCTCCTATTCAGACTCCAGCCTATCTTTTTCCATGCAGCTCCCTTATCTTGGAACAAGCAACTGACTATTGTGTCAGACTCCCATCACTTTCTAAGCTGTCCTTGAAGGCTGTTGCTAATGCAATATTAGGCAGAAATTTTCCCTTTGAGTGGGTCCTTTGATATCTCTGCTTTTTCATCTGAAAAAACTCATGTTCTGCATCCTTCAGAATTTGTCTACTCATTTTGACACTGCAGCGTTGGCTTTTTCTTCTTTCATGGCTCAAGCATTTATCTTCTTATGCCTCCATCCTCAACCAAACAAAACCGATAGTCTGAGGTGCCATCCCACGGAAGAACTGCCTAGTGAACGTGCGATGGTGTGACCCTCGTGTTCTGCCTGATAAGTGACAAAACCAGTGGAAATAGGTTCCTCTCCCACCTAAAGTGCTTTGGTTACCTCGGTGTATGCTGGAAACTTGAAATTGTACTTCTGAGAGACGGGGCCTTCTGAACTTTGTGAGTTGAGTATGTGTTTGGCCAGAATGGAATAAGACTCTCTTCATTTCAGGATAGGAGGGAAAAAAGCGCATTTCCAACATCAGATTGTTTCAAACTGTTATGGTACTGGAGTGTTGTATTGATGAATGTTATGTATGTATAGACCAATGCACATGCTTATATTCTGTTCTCATTCTGTGTTTTAGTCAAGACACAAGTGTCAAGGGAGGATCAGTTCTGGTCATGAAGACCCACATTCACTTAGCTGTTGCACGCAGTCTGCTTTTAAATATGGTGTGTGTTCAGTGACAGCCTGTTGTAGGGTAAGAGAGCCTTGAGATCCATCTAAAGTTGCTGAGGTCCATCTGAGCAAGGCTAATTGTTACGGTTCACATCGATAGAAGAATTTAGTAGTACAGAAGCTGTACGGTTTGCTCACAGAACTCTTCTGTAAGAAGATCCCTATGTCAAATGTGAAGACTAGACGCTGGAAATATGGTATTTGTACTCTGAGGGTATAATACTGGCTTGGCACTTCCACCATGACAGCTCGCAGTATGCAGGCCAGCCAACAGACTTCCAGCAACCTCAGGCCTCCTGAATTATTTTTGCTGACTGGAATAGATTGAGTGAAAAACTGCTACTTGTTATCCCTACCTTGAGGGATAGGAAGGTTATTTTACTGAGCCAAAATACTGTTTTTTAAAAAATATTTGTTCCTTTTGATATATTTATACAAATGATGCTGAAGTTTTCATGTGTGTTATGTAAAGGCACTTTGAAGAAGGGTCCATTTCTTAATTCAATAAAGGCACTACATATTTTTTTCTTACAGCAGTGCTGGGTTTTTTTTCTTCATTCCTCCACTAAAGCATGCTGAGAATGAACAATGGCAAACAGTCTTGACTTGAAGTGTCTTGAACAAGGGTGCTATATTAGATCTTCATTCAGGCTGCTGAATGTGTGGGGGGGAAAGGGTCTCATTAACCATTGTGTCAGTCTGGTCTTGGCACAACATTAGCACTAACCACCTTGCCCTCCCTGGGCAAATGCGAGCCATGAGCTTGGCTCTGCTCTGTCCTGTACTCTCCTTGCAGTGAGGTGAAGCTAGAGCAGCCCCAAGGCTGCTGCCTCACTCTCTGGGACCAGCACAGTCCCCAGCAGTGCCCCACTGGGCAGCTTTCTGCTGCAGCTCTGCAAGAGCTGGGAGAAATGCAGGAGACCTTAAATGGAGGAAATGTGAAGGGCTTCTCAGCAGCAGTGGAGAGGCAGCCTTCTCTGCTTGTCTCCCTGGGCAAGCCCTGATGCTCTGATCTGCTCCAGAAAAGCCAGAGCCTTGGCAGTGGGGCGGTAGGGGCTGGTCTCGCATGAGACCTCATGTTGATTTCAGAGGGGCTAATGTGCTTAGCATAGGGTTTACAGAATAATTTTCAATCTGAATAGATAAAAGGAGCTTATAAAAGTAGGAGTCTTAAATTTGGTCTGTACTTTTTGCATTCTGATTGTTTTGAACTTCTTGAAAGCTGTTACTGAATACCATTTCTGACCCTTTTTCTAGTACAAGTAATGCCAGCTCTGTTTACTTGCTAGTTTAATCCTGGGTTTGTTTTTTCATGCAAGATAGATAAGCAGATAAAAAAGCCATTAGAGGAGTTCCTCTAAAATGAGTTTATATATACCTGTGTAACTCTCACAGTAGTTGTTTTTCAGAATCCAAGAATTTAATGTATTGGGTTTGCATGGCAAGGTTTTGGTAGTGGGGGGCTACAGGGGTGGCTTCTGTGAGAAGCTGCTAGAAGCTTCCCCCATGTCCAATGAAGCCAATGCCAGCCAGCTCCAAGACGGACCCGATGCTGGCCAAGGCTGAGCCCATCAGCAATGGTGGTAGCGCCTCTGGGATAACATTTGAGAAGGTGAAAAAAAAACCCTGGGCAATTGCAGCTAGAGAGGGGAGTGAGAATATGTGAGAGGAACAACCCTGCAGACACCAAGGTCAGTGAAGAAGGAGGGGCAGGAGCTGCTCCAGGCGCCGGAGCAGAGATTCCCCTGCAGCCTGTGAAGACCACGGTGAGGCAGGCTGTCCCCCTGCAGCCCATGGAGGTCTATGCTGCAGCAGGTATCCTCCTGCAGCCTGTGGAGGACCCCACGCTAGAGCAGGCTCCTGGCAGGACCTGTGGACCTGTGGAGAGGAGCCCACACCTGGAGCAGGTTTGCTCGCAGGGCTTGTGACCCTGCGGGGGACCCACACTGAAGCAGTGTGTTCCTGAAGGACTGCACCCCGTGGGAAGGACACACACTGGAGAAGTTCATGGAGGACTGTCTCCCGTGGGAGGGACCTCACGCTGGAGCAGGGGAAGAGTGTGGAATCCTCAACCTGAGGAGGAAGGAGCGGCAGAGACAACGTGTGGTGAGCTGACCACAACCCCCATTGCCCATGCCACTGGTGGGGAGGAGGTAGAGAAAACCAAGAGTAAAGATGAGCCTGGGAAGAAGGGAGGGGTGGGGGGAAGGTGTTTTAAGATTTAGATTTTTATTTTCTCGTTACCCTACTCTGATTTGATTGGTAATAAATTACACTAATTTCCCCAAGTCGAGTCTGTTTTGCCCGTGACGGTAATTGGTGAGTGATCTCTCCCTGTCCTTATCTCGACTCACGAGCCTTTTGTTATGTCTTCTCTCCCCTGTCCAGCTGAGGAGGGGGAGTGATAGAGCGGCTTCAGTGGGCACCTGGCATCCAGCCAGCATCAACCCACCACAGTTAACTTCTGTATAACCAGCAGCAATAAGTCTAATTCTATTTTTAGACTGTATCAGCATTTTCATGTGAAATTTCCCAAGTGAAGTATTTTCAAGACCTGTATTGATAATGCTTTTGCTTTTTTTCAGGCCTAATCTACACTATACGCCTGTCTAAAACCCAGGCAAGGGTTCAGACTGTAAATTAATGTGTGTTTGAAGGTCTTATGCATTTGTTGCTTCCCCTTAGGAAGGAGATCACTATAAGCAGCACTTCCATGCTGACAGCAGAACAGCACCAATTCTTTTTAAACAGGAGGTTGTGGACAATTTGCTTCTGCTAAGATGCTCTTCGTTCCCCACCTCTTCCAAGATATAGCACCTTTGAACTAAGTCGGCGTACTTAGAGATTAAAAGATCGCAGTGGGAACAGTCAAGTCGGAGAAAATCACTGTTCCCTGGTAACTGGACTCAGCATGGTTTACTGCGAGAGCTAAAGCCAGCCTGACCAGCAGGTTTCCTGCCTGGACTAGAGGAACAGTAGGAATGTGGTCAGTATTGTGACAAAGCCCTCCCATGTGAGCTTTTCAAGTCTTCTACATTAGCTTAGACCTGTCCTCCTCAAACCTATTGCAAGCGAAGCTTTCCATTCGGTAAGGAGAATAAAGAAGATCTCGGTGTGAGGCGAGAAAAGCTAATGTAGCTCTTGGATGTCTTCACTGGTGATGAACTTAAAGGGAAGCAAGTTAACCAAACCCTAAGCCCCTGGATGAAGCAAGAGAAAGAAAGAGGAGTGAAAAAAAGAACTGTTGACTTCAGGCGGACACTAAAGCAGACATCCAGGGAATCAGTCTAATTTCTGCATGTAAAATGAACTCGGGAATAGGATTTTAAAAGGAGGTTATGATGTTTACGATGTAAAATTCACAAGTTTTGTCCGTTATATTTTGGGTTGTGCGCATTCATTGTTTGAATGGTTGTCTTGCAAGAGTATTAAAGATACTCTTCAGCACCTACATACTTTTTTTCTGTAGTTTTCTGCTTGCTCTTTTTAAAATTCTTGTTTGGTTTTGTTCCCATTAAATGGATGCTTGCACTCTCTAAAAAAATACAGAGAGACGATTTGAACAAGGCATTGCATAATTCATGTTTAGTGTTTGCAGAGAACGGGCGCTCTCTTCTTACCGATTGTCTATGAACACCAGGGCCCCGAGGGCGCTGATAAGCCTTACTGGCCCTCATCAACCGCGCCTTGGGCCCAGGAGGCCCATTTTAGCCCACCCTGCTTCCTTGCTGGGGACACTGGGACGGACCCTGGCTGGGAGGAAGCTGCCAGCCCATGCGGCATCCCGATGGTTAGGTAGTGCAGTGTCTCATTATCAAATGAACTTTAGCTTGACTTGGTACAGCAGTAGAAGCCAAATGCCTGTGATGAGAGGGAGCCAGTCCAGAGCGCATCCTCGTGAGAAGCTGCTTTGGTTTGTTCTTGCAGGTGCAGACTAGGGGACCTGTGCAGGTGGCACACAGGAAGGAATGTCTCTTTCCTTCTGATTTGGATTTTGTTTCTAAATGCAAGAAAACAAAACCAACCAACCAACCAAAAAAAGCCCAAAACCCAAACCCCCAAAAAAAACAACAAAAGGAATTCTACCCAAAACTGAAATGGATTTTGTGGGAGTAATTCAGGAATACTTTTATGTTTCTGTTCCCAAACACAGGTGGAGCCTTCTGTTCTGATTTTAACAAGGTTAATTTTGCAGTGGCTGGTACCTGTCAGAGATGAGCATCTCTAACTGCCTCAAGAATTAAGCTAGCTCTATGGTGAGAGATGTTTGAGCAAAGTTATGGTTCCAGCAAAGCTTTTTAAGTAAAAGGTGATTTTATTTATTTTTATTCCTGGCAAGTTTTCTATTTTTCTCCTGCTTTTTTAGGAAGCTAGGAAGAAGGTGATGACTATCTTATGAGCATTTAATTGCATATGGGAGGTTTGTGCCCCATTTTGTGAGCATGCAGCTTCCTGGAGATTCCTTGGGAGCTGGAGCTCTCTTAACTCCCAATCTAACATTTGATAGATTCGCATGGTAAGCTTCAAATGAATGTGAGGGATGACTAGCAGACTTATCCAAAACACCTTCCAGTCATCAGCAGCCCAGAGAAGATAACCCTGATATAAAGACCATCGTCCTACTGATGCAGGGGACCATAGGCTCTGACTGACAGACCAGCGAGGACAAGCAACCTGGCCAGCTTGTCCTTGCCACCCGCCGGCTCGAGTCTCGCACAGGCTCACGCAGCTTGCGCGGTGGCTCCAGTGCATAGATGTGGAGCAGCGCAAAGCAGAGTGCTGCACCTGCCTGCTCTGCAGAGTGGGTTCATTGCAGGACTCGGTTTTTCAGTGCGTATGAGTGGTTTGTCTCAAGTTATACCTGATCCTGTTTTCCTTCTTTTTGTCTGAAGTTCTTACACGATGGAAAAAAAAAAAAAAAGTAGTGAAACCAGAAAAAATGAAGATGTGAGAGGGAGGGGAGGATGGCAGGAATGGTAATTATTCTTTTTTATAAGATTGCTTGTCTTGTGTTGGTACATCAGATAGCAGGGAATTTGCTTTTGAATGCAATGCTACTTCCCTAAACTTATGCACTGATTTCATTAGAAGTTAATGACAAGATAGTATTTCTGGCAATTAAACACGGACTCCGCATATGAGTTTAGGTGAAGACACTTTATTTTACAATCTGTCCCTTTTATAATATGATCTAGTGTCCACGAGTCTCTTCAGCTTTGCTTATTGGTTCTTCATCATCCTTATTTTTCTGCCTCTAAGTTTCACAAACTTGTTTGTAACAAGCCTCAAGGGCACAGCTGCATCTCGTCAAAGTAAAACACAATCTCATTTATTCCCACAATTCCCCCTTTTTTTTTCTACCACAAAAGCTTGTTTAATCATATTCTGTAGTATTTTCTGTACCCAAGACACTAGACAAGAAACTATCATTATTATAGCACAAAATATTAGTAACAAGAAAAGACCCATTTTGATTATAGACACTATCCACCCACCAATTCCCCAACTTGTTAGTGAGTGATTCAGCCAATCAAATCCATCGCTGACTTGTAATCTGCTAACCCCCTCCTTCAAATCTTTGATTGCTTTATGGATTGATTCGGAGTTATCTGGTAAGTCATTCCCCATGTGTCTTCTCGGAGTTCAGTGTCTTCTGCTGCTCATTCCTGTTACCTGATGCAAGAGCCGGTCTTACACACCTTGCAGGTACCCACTTAGGTCCTACATCTGTTGAGACACAAGCATACCCTCTGCCCCAGGTTAGTAGATCACAAGGACCTTCCCAATTACCTGTTTGTAGTGATTTTGTAAAAACTCGGGCCTTCTGTGGTGTGGCTGTTAAATCTTTTGATTGAAGAGACAGAAAATGAGAGATAGTAACAGGAATATTATTTTCAGACATATTCAGGTAGTTTAACACATACACGGCTTTACTTAGTCTGTCTGCTGGAGTGGCTCCTGGCATTCCCCCTTTTTGTTTTTGCAACATGGATTTTAGAGTGCGATGTGCGCGTTCTACTATGGCTTGGCCTTGTGGTGAATGTGGAAACATCTAGTCCGGCACTGCCGGCGGTGCTGGCTCGGAGACAATCGGAAAGGCTTGTAACGGTGTATTTGCTGTCTGAGCGCGTTCCGCTTTCGCGCCCCCTCGCGAGTTTCCCAATCTCCCTAATAATGGTTTGCCATCTACGTCATATTTCGATCGACATTGGTTCGCGAAATGCCTTCCTTTTTTACATTTTGGACATAGTCTGGGTGCGCTTGATGCGCTCGGTTTTCCTCCCCTTCTCAATTGTGGGCAATCTCTTTTAAAATGTCCAGTTTTTCCACAGAAGAAACATGATTTCTGTACTTTCAGTGCGGTGGCAAAAGCTGTAGCTAATGTTTCCATATTATGTGACATTGACCCCACCTTCTGGGTAGCTTCTATCATATCCATTAAGGAGGGATTTTTTAGAGGCAAAAGCACTTTTTAACAGTCCGTATTCACATTTTCAAAGGCTAATTTTAGGAGTAGGACCTCTCTTGCTTCTGCATTTTCGACTTGTTTTTCCAAAGCCTCTTTAAGACGATCTAAGAATGAGATATATCCCTCTCCTGCCCCTTGCTTTATTAACGTAAATGATTTTGTCGCTCTTCTGGCATCCAGCACTCTTAGTAATGCCTGTAAAGCAAGGTCTCTGCCTTGTGCTAATATCTCTGGTCGTAACCGTGCCTGTAACGTTGGGTGATTTAGTGGTGGATCCCCCATAAGGTGGGAGAGTCCTGCCCCTTGTAAAGGGTCGCCTTGTTGTCGCTGCATATTGATAATTGTGGCGTTCTGGCAGGCGGTACGCCAGGTGCTTTCAAAGACCACCTTTTGCGTTGGGGTCAATATAAGATTAGTAAGCGTCTATATACCAAATGGTACTATTTCATTTGTAAATATTCCCCGTAGCAGGAATTGTGTAAAAGGAGAACCCAGTCCATGTGCGGCAACTGTTTGTTGTAGATCTTTTAAAACATTACAGCCAAAAGGTTCACGCTCACTGGGGACATTTGCATTGCTGCATATGGTGGGACACGCTATCGCTGAACAAAAAGCTGTATCGCCCGCTTGCAATGCTTGGTGTCTAATCTTTTGCCACCTCGCAGCAGCAGCTGACGCCCCCCATTCCTCGGGCGGCAATTGGTTATAGGTTTGTGGAGTATCGGCATTAGGAGCGGTAGGGAAAGGCGGTACGAGTGCTGACGCAGCAGGGGCCGGGGGCGGGCGGGGGAGTGGAGGGGTACTGGTTGCAGGGATTGGGAGGTCTAGCAGAGGTGTTGAAGCCATGGGAGCAGGTGAAGGAGACAGCGGTGCAGAGGGTAGCGGCGGCGCAGCGGGGGTGGAGGCTTGTGCATCCTGAGCCCCCACTAACAGAGATTTGTCAGAGGACGAACCCGATGGCGGTGTTTCTGGCGTGCCCTGTGGGGTTAGCTCTGGAGTGGTAGCAGAGGCTGCAGCCTTTCGGTCTGACTCTGATTGTTCTAAAGTGTCTTTCAGTAAACTCCACGTCGTCAAAACACTTGTGGCATTACTGTCCCCCTTGGTGGCCACTTCCCATAACACTTTTCCTGCCTCCTCCCAAGTCTCCACCTGGAATGCGGTCGCTGCGTTCGCTTGTTGCCCATTTTTTCGCAGCCAAGTTAACAACAACTGAACCTTTCCTTCATCATAATTTATGCCCCTTTTTGCAAGGATTCGCAAAAATATACGCAAAATAGATTTTTCTTCTGAGGATGTTTGCGCCCCCATTTTCCCGTTCCCAGCTGCTCACCTCTTTTTCCTGAGGCGATTAATTGTCGACAAGCAGCTCTCTGGTCCGCTGCAGTAGAGTTCAGCTCTCTGGTCCGCTGCAATAAAGTTCAGCTGGGCTTGCCACCAGCCGCTCTCTCGTCCGCGGTTCTTAGGGCCAAATCACGTCGGGGTCACCATTTGTGGCAATTAAACATGGACTCCGCATATGAGTTTAGGTGAAGACACTTTATTTTACAATCTATCCCGTTTATAATATGATCTAGTGTCCACGAGTCTCTTCAGCTTTGCTTATTGGTTCTTCATCATCCTTATTTTTCTGCCTCTAAGTTTCACAAACTTGTTTGTACCAAGCTTCAAGGGCACAGCTGCATTCCTGCGAACCTGTTTGTAACAAGCCTCAAGGGCACAGCTGCATCTCGTCAAAGTAAAACACAATCTCATTTATTCCCACAAGTAGTTGGGAAATAAGGATGAAATAATATAAATGTGACACACCAGAATGCTTACTCAATGGTTTTATTGTCATTACATGACAAGCTGTAACAAAATATGTTTAAATGTCTTAGTACTTAAAAATACTGCTGGCTTATGTTATCATTATGGATTTTATTACGACCAAGTCATACCAACACTGACAAGCATCAATATTTTGTGTCCTTATCAGTACTGTTTCAGAGATGAGACAGAATACTTTGCCCATGCACTGATGTGTGAGACATTACTGTGACTGCCCCTACTTAATTTTTCATTGCGGGATTTATTTTATAATGTTTAGAATTCAAAACGGGGGCAGAAGGGGAAATGAATAATCCTATGATCTTTTTTATAAACAGTACTGTAACTGAATTATTTTTAATTATTTAAATGCATTGTGATTAAATTGAAACTAAAGCCATTTTCTTTACAGCTTCTGCCTAAATAGCAAATGCATCCTACTGTAAAAGGCAAAGGTGTTGTTTATGTAACAGAGGACTTTGTATACCAAGCTTTTGTATTGCTGGTTGTTTAGATATGCTCAGTTATTTTCTCTGCCCCTCTTCACTTTTTAAATTACATTTAAAAAGGACACCTTAATTTTATGTACATATATCCACACAAATGTTGTGATAAAATGATACTTCCCTTGGCTAGAATGGCTCTAGAAGCGAAGGCTGCTCAGTGCATCTGTGGAGCATCACGGAGCCCCAGTACCCCTTCCTGCACGCCTTGTCTTGATGGACTGCTCTGGCTTTGCAGAGCTTGTAGCAGGCTTGTCAGCACATCGTAGGCAAAACCAGCAGTGATCTATGATACGCAAAGTGGAAAATAAAAAAGTTTTCAGAGATGTCTTAATGTGAAAGGAATTATATTGTTACCAGCAAAATTGCTTTCTGCATTCTTGGGAAGGAATATTATAGATTTTGAATTAACTTCTTCATTTGTATTATTTGTCCATCTTTTAATAATTAATTGTTATTGTATTTAGGAATGTAATCTGTTTAAAGACGAAAAGGTTTCTTAGATTGAGAGAGGATCTTGTACTAACTGATATGACTGTAAAAGGAGTGGAGGGAATTATTTATGCAAAATCACATATAATTCCTTGGGAAAACAATGTAAAATTTATGTAAAAGTTATTGGTCAGTCTACTTTTCAGTCTTTTGTGTAACAAAGTGGTACAATTTTATGGATTTTCTATCATTTCTTTATCTAAATCCAAAAGTTTGATGTGGTGATTCTCTGTATTCATGAGGAATGTTGAATTGAAGCATCCAAGAAAAGTTTTCTTCAATTATAGAAATCCTTTCTAAAATATGAAGTTATAATAGAATTATTAAGAATCTGTTAATATATTGTTTTGTGTGTTTAGAAGCATATTCATTTTCAAATTCAGAGCCCAGGAACCCAGCCGTTACCCAGTTACTCTTTATTTGGTGCTCTTGTCAGCAGCTACTCTTTCCTAGGCAAATGATGTTGGTTATGAGTGGAGAGTGAAAATTTGAGGTGAAAATTGCCAGCCTGGAGGCTATATCAACACTTGTACGTTCTTGGAAGGCGACTGTGCTGAGGAACAGGCATGTCACGGTCAGTGGCAGTTCAGCGGGCTGTGGAGTGTGAACGTGGGCGGTTTGGGCACCTTTCTAGCGTGACATAGCACCTTCATTGCTTAGGGAATGGAAGAAATGCAAGTACAGGCAGGTAAGTCTTCTGGGGGCAAATAAAACCTTTGAGAGCTCTCCATGGCAATAGCTGTATTACAGGACGTGTTAGTTTTTCAGTGATATTGAATCTAGGTGCACACCACAGCTGTATCCTGACCCCACACCGGGATGTAATGTGGATTCAAACCAGCTCTTTGGTTTTCCCTGGAAGAAGAGCCAGTCTGCAGCTAGAAGGGAGTGATGGGCGTGCTCGGCCCAGGTCTCCAACAGAGCCCCAGCATGCGTCCCGGTGACAAACAGTCAGTGCTTCGAGAGGCTGAAATATTATGATAAGTTCCAGTGCAAACACTTGATGAACATTGAGTTAAAGTTGCCAGCCCACATTTCCCGCTGACCCCAAAGGAACAATCAGCAAAGACCCATTCTGTCAGCTACCAGTGCTTCATTTTTCAGTCCTTTTTTTCAGACTCAACTATTGCTTTCTTTACCCAGGAGCCCTGGGTGTTGTTCTTTCCCTGAGCAATCTCTGTTTTGCCTAGGCTACCAGCATAAATATAAATATTGTTACAGTTCCAGTGTTGTGGATTTTTTCCAACAAGCCACTGCTATGACTACAAACTTTGAACAATTAATTACTAACATAAACCATCTGTTTGCAAAAGTTTTCCTTAATGTTACAGAAAGCACTCATGTTTTCAGTTGGATTATTTACATGCATCTGAAAAAGGCAACAGGGAGTTACAGAAATCTGCAAGTTGTATCAGTACCATGCTGGTCTGAAAAACATGATTATTCAAACAGTAAAGGGTGATGGTAAAGCTACTTGTTCATTTCTGGCTCAAAAAGGAAATAATGGAAAGGCAGGAGCTGGGTCGAGATGATGAACTGATGAGCAGATGACGCACTAACCAGCCAAAAGGCTATTTTTCAGTTTTCCTTTTTTAAATTATCTGAATAGTTTGAATATTTGTCTGCTACACAGGATACGTATTTCACAAGAAAGCTTTATTTTCATCTAAAATAATATTGTTCAGGTATTTCTAGTAATGTAGCAATGCTTTCTCCTCTTCTTCCCTAGTCCATAATACTTTTGTTAGATTTCTTGGGGATTTTTTTGGTCAATGCTACATTCGAACACAGCAGCCCAAACAAGTAGAAAAATACTAAAAAAAAAAAGGTTATACCAGGTGCAATGAACAAGAACTCAGGTGCAGACCTGCTTTTTTGCAGTTCATCAGTGAAATGGAATGTCACTCTATCAGCTGCTAGTGATATTTCTAGGCTAGTGCTATCCCACTTGTTCTGCAGGTATTTTTAGGCTAGCGCTTTTTTTTTTATAGCATTTTGTATTTGCAGCTAGTTCTTTTGGTTTATTTTTAGAAACACTCCCCTCACCCCTTTGGGAAGAAAATGAGCTTTTGTTTTTGTGTTTCTCCCCTCCCCCTCGCCCCCCCCCCCCATATGATTGAAATTAAACTTGGTAACTAATTAACTTATCTCTTCCATTGGCAAGTCATAATAAGTTAAATTTATCCATTTCAGTGATGTGCTTGATGCATTTCTTGTGATTATTCAGACTTGTAAATATTAGAAAACCTCTTCCATAGTCTCCCCAAATTCTTGGATTTCCCTTTGTGTTCACAAATAAAAAAAGGTTTCTTTGATTATGTATCTTGTGACACACATAAAAAGACAGGGAGTTTGTGTAGGCCTCTTGCACAGCAGAAGTAATTTGTAAGTTTTGCCTCAGTAGAATACTGGGAAGCTCGCAGTGAGGAGCATAAGGGGGAAGTGCCAGAGTCTGATGGGGAATATGCAAAAGGATTTCTGTAGAGGAAAATTAGTACAGGCTGACATCCTGCAGAAAGAAAATTAACAGAAAATGTGCTGAAACATCTTACCTTTTACTTTCTCTCTACTCATTCTCCTTTAAGCAGAGTTTTGCCTTCAGAAGTAGAGAGATGCCAATCAATGCATGAAATCCACTGGATAACGTGCAACATCTCATGTGGGATGCACTGGGAGGTTACAGTGATGAGCAAGAAACTACGATCCTAGAACAGATAAAAATAAATGCAGCAGTGAATGCTACAGAAGACATGAACTGGGAGTTTATTTGAATACTAATATTCACAGTGACCATGTGTGATGACATATTTTTAGAAGACAAAATTTCTGTATTTCAGACTTTGCCTATCCCCAATCATTAAAAAAGAGAGCGAGGTCTAATGTAAGTGCCCAATTATCCTAAATCTGCTTCTCTCAGTTAGTAAAATGCTCTCACAGTCTCTCTCTTCCATACAATGCACTGTTTTGCTTTGCTGTGTAGTGTTTGCTTAGAATTATCAAGGCCAGTTTGGGGACAAATCTGAATGGCTTTGTTGTGTTGTGCAGTCTGCTGGTTAGGGCACTTGTCTAAGATGTGGGAGATGTCATTTCATTCATCCCCTCATTACGCAGAGAAAAGGAACACCTGTGATTTTTTAGCTTTTAAAAAGTAATTAAGAAAAATATGAAAAAATGTGAACACACATTGTTGTATCTATCTCCAAGATATTTTTCCCTTTACAAATCCCCTTTAAATCCCCAGATTTATACTCAAACATGTTAAATGGGCTTATTTGTGCATAAACTTCAAGAACTGGAGAATGTATACCTGCATAGATACTAAACAGAAGCAAAGCTAGTGATTTTAAAACAGCCCAAATGTGTTAGATGCTGAGCCTGAAAACTTACTCACACGCATAACCCAGGTTGTGTGTTACATATTATTTTGGCCAACCTTCAACAGGGGCTGCTTGTGCTAGGATGCTCCTGTTTGTGCACAGAATCCCTGGGTTAGTCACGTAGGATTAAAGGATTGCAAAAGTTCAGATTAGAGAGTGTTGGGCTTTCTCAGTGTCCCTTTAACGCTTAACTACATAAATGCCATTGGTTCTGGCTTAGGTGCCAAAAGAGGCTTTCTGACTCTTACGTTAAATAGGAGAACAATTTGCAGGACTGGGGTCTCGAGAAGCAAACATAGTCTGACAAGGGAGCTAGAAAAGCCTCATATTTCTAAAAAGTGGTTCCTTCGTTCTGTCAAATTCCTCTTCAGCTTCTTGCTGTTTCCTATCACTTGAACGGCTCAGGCTATGTAAAATTAAATAATTTTTAAGACCACACTCTCATGGTGATTTTTAGAGTGTAATATCATCATAGACCGCAATATATCAAAGACAATTTGCTTGCTGTACCCTGGAAAGTCAATAATACACTAGTCAATTTTTTGTAGAAAGAAGTCAGAGAGGAAGGTTTGTAACTGTATTTGTATGTGGTTATCAGCTGTTTCTGAATAAAAATATTTTCCTTTTCACTTTTGCCTTTGTTTCACAGTGTTTGAGTTGGAGAAACACTATCTCACTGATTTATAACAGACTCCAGCAGAAAACTAACATGATACTTCAGAAGGTATGGCTTTATAAGAGGGCATTTCATCAAAAAGAGGATGTGACCTCTTGTGCATTATCTTTCTGCTTTGCCTTTACCCTTCTCACTCCACTTTGCCTTTTCCCTTCTCACTCCGCTTCCCCCCCACTCTGTTAGGCTTTAGCAGTCTGACCGTACTCTTCATTTAAGGATTTGGTCTGACATCTGCAGATGTCAACTGCAGATGCAGATGCACAACTCCCGAGTGCCATGGGGCAGGCAGAACAGCATTGGGGTCACCAGTTCTGGTGGTACTATTTACCCAATTCTGGTAGCACCAGCATGCAAATTATTTTTAATCTGACTTAAATAAAAAAAAAAACTTTATTGTAGATTTGGATTCTTTTCTTTGTCTTCAGGTTAGTGAGCATCAGTTGTCCACTCAGCTTATATATTTTTTTTTTTCAAGGAAAATCTAGGCACATTTGGTTGTCTTTGAGAGATAGGAAATTTGTAGGAGTTGGACATGTGGTGAAATCCCAAGAGCTGCCAATGTTGTACAAACCAGTTTCTCAGTCTCTTTCATCATTGGAATATGATAACATGAGACTTTTCTCTATTTTTGAATGCAGCCTGTCTGAGACAGTGGCTATATGCAGCTATGGAGTACCTAGCCACAAAAAGCTCTGTTCATGGTTAATTACTTATGGGTATACTACTCTAATAGAAATATTTAATATTCATAATCTTGGTTCTCTGTTCTCAGTATGTTGTGAAGAGATTTGAGTGATTTTCAAGTACTTAAGATGATAAAACATGTCTTCCCCACTGTGCTCTCAGAACAGAGCCATTTTCCTAGCATCGACTTTGTTGCCTTTTTATATACAAGATTCTTTTCTTGATGGATGCTTCTCTGCAGTGAAGCTCAGTGTCACAGGACTGCGGATAGAAGGCTATAACCATTGCTTTGTGTGCCATACTGGCCATGTTGCAGCATACATTGCTTTAAAATGACTAAGTTATTAAAATAGTGAACACTTCGCTAGTTAGGAACAACAAAGTTACCCCTAATTTCACTGGTGTAACAGAGAACAATTTATGTGGAGACTTGTACAACTGAACCTCTAGAAGGAATATTAATGAAAACCAGAAAATTTTAAGTCATGCATTTCAGAATAAGTATAGAAGGAAAGCATTGAAGCTGTACCAAGCACTCAATTCTAAGACTTTTTTTCCCAGTAAGTGAACTGAAACACTCTGTTCCTTTGCTTCTACTGAAGAAGCTCACATGTTTTAATGACCTATAGTGAACTTCTTACAAAGAAGCTGGAATAATTTCTTGACTAGTTTTAAATAACAAAAAGCCCACCACAAGTGGGAGATTTGACCCTCTATGAATTGCCCACAGAAATCCCTTTAGGCAGCTTAACGAGACCTAAATTTCTGTGTCTTGCATTTACTTGAAAGTTCCAGTGACGAAGCAATACTTCATTATGTCTTTCTTTGCTGGTTTAGCTCAAAATTCTCATGGTTGCTTGGTTGCGTGACTCCTCGCACCAGCATTTTTAGCTGTTGCAAGACGGAAGTGTTACTCTACACATTTTTAAAGACTGATGTCGTGCCTTGGCATTAAAACCCCTGTCATCTTTTCCTGCAGAAAGGGCTATGCTTGCATAATCACACAGATAAAGTGTAGTACGCACTCCTAGGACTGCTAAGAACTTCTTAACAAAGTGAGCAATTGTGAAGACTTGTAGGAGATGATCTGATGGGAGAATTTTGTTTGGATTTTCTGTGTTCTCTCTTCACCACCTAAATTGTAACCTTCCACTCTGCCCTCCAGTTTTTAGAGGGCTCCATCTCAAGCCACCTAGACAACTTTCTGCCTGTGAGTGTCACATGTATGTAATTGTAAATGCATTTTTTTCCTCGTCTGTGGCCAAGAACTTGTTGCGTATACCTGTGCAATGTATATATACCACCTAGAAAGCCTGAACTTGGGAAACACGAGATGGGAAGGGGCTTCCTCTGTCCCTTGGCTAGTTCATTCCTATCTCAGGTGTTCAGTTATGTTGTTCTCTCTGTGATTTATCATGCTTGATCCTAAAAAAGTAGTTAGGTTTCTCATCTCCATTATTGCTGTTCAAGAATCTCATTTGATCTGATTCTTAGAAACTTATTTATAGCTTTAATTGACAGCTGAGACACATTCTTCTCCTTTATTGGTATCTACAGGATGTATTATTTATAGACAGCAGTTGTAGCCTGTCTTCAATTTAACCTAGACAAGCCAAATTAACTTAATCTTTCCTGAAAGGTAAGCTTCTAATTTTCCCTAGCATACTAGCAGTCCTCCTCCCATGATAAGTCTCTTCAAATTTGTTAACATGTTGTCCAGGACAGCGCACAACATTTCAGGTGAAGGTGGGCTGGTACCCTGACCAGTGTTGTTGGGGTCCTAAACAGAAGACGTGTGCGGGCGGAGGGGTTAGGGATCCACATGAGTGCCGATGTGAGTCGGTGCAGGCCTGAGCTGTGCTGCACGTACCATGAGGCTGCAGGACAGCCTGAGCCAGCTCACCCTGACGGAGAAGCCTGCAGGCAGCTCCCGTTTGGCACCTGGCGATGACTCCACCTGCATGTCTCAGCTTACCTTGAAGAGAAACAGCCTGTTTCCATACAACATCCTTTGCTTGAAAGCAGAGATGATGAATAGAGTTGTCTACTTCTAAGGACACCTTGTAAAACCTCTAAAGGCTTCAGTGCTGGCAAATCTTCCCCACAGACAGGATTTGCGTGGCATGCCATGCCCTGACTAGAGGTGTGGCCGATGCTGCACAGCTCCACGTCCCCAGCACTTGAAGAGAAATAAGATTATCTGTGCTATCTCCTTTTACCTTCTCGGGTTATCTCCAACAAACCAAATTTTAATCAATATCCCATGGAGTATGAGCATCTTTCTCATGGGGATCTATAATGAACACTTGCATCAGTGCATTACAGGTGCCTTAGGTACTTCTCTAACACTACTGGAAATAGTTCACCTGATTTAAGACAGCATTTGCCTTTTTTTTTTTTTTTTAATGGAAGTAACATACTTGTGAGTCAATTTTGACGCCCAATTCTTCTCCTTAGTCTGTGATTCTGGATAGCAAGTTGTTATTTTTGTGAAGGAAAAAAAAAAGTGTAATTTCTGGGTGCAAGAAGAGCGCATGAGTGAACGCTGTTATGAGCCAGGCCTCTGGGTCACATACTTCTCTTCCAACTGTTGTGCCATTGGTAAATTACACAGGAAAACTTCCATATTTTTGTGCTGATGGCACTGATGAAAACATTGATGTGAAGGCAATGGCTGATCCCCTGGCGAGTTCCCTCCATCACAGTAATTACTGCCACACCTTGGCTCTTTCCTTTTCAAGAATCTGCTGTCATCTTTCACTAGCTGGCTTCCCAGTCAGCCTTGCAATTCTGGTTCTGCAATATAACTCAGCTTCCTCCGCTCTACCATGATAATAGATTTCCAAGATAAGGGCGATAAGGATATTGAAACAAAACAACAGACTAATGTGATGTAACCAAACACTGCAACATTATTTTTCTATTTTCCATTTCCAGTTTTCCACTCCTATTTTAACCTTTCTGAATCAAAAGTTTTTGCATACCCTGCAGCTTACAGTCTGATTGTTTTTGAATATTTCTTCCTCAATAGAAGATTTTCTGTTCTCCAGTTGTAGAATATATACATTTTTTAAAAATACTGTAGAGTGTTTTTTCTGCAGAAAAGCTTGTCTGTTCCTCCAACTATTTTAGATGGCCCAAAGAAAGATATTACTTCTTGTAGCGGCTCTTGCCATGCTTCAAGATTACTAGGTACTGGCCTGCAACTTCATACGTGAGTTACTCTGAAATTTAGGATAGAAACTGCTTGGCTTCCCTGAATGAGATATGCAGAAAACTTAGGAATTTTGCTTTCTTCTTAGTTATTTTAATTTCCTGGATCATATCTTTATTTCTATTAGCCTTGCTGCCTTCTCCTCCCATAGTTGCCATTACCTTTCTCAAAGGAGATGAAAGGATTAATGTCATTTTGTGGCCACATGTAATTCTTTTGCTCATTCTGATTGCACTGAATTCCTATTTCATTGGTCATTTTTACAGCTAAAGAATATTTTATCAAATGTTTTAATTTACCTTGTGAAACTAAACTCCATCCGACTTTTGCCAGTGCTAGTTGTTATGACCTTGAAAATAGATCTTTGTTTACCAGTCAGACCTATGTCCCTTTTCTTTAATGTTTTTTTTCCAAGATGGATTCCCCCAGCTGAGTTTTAAGCCTTCCAACCTGCAGGTAAAGTAGGAGAAAGTAAATTTGTTGGAAGCATAAAAACTGATGAATCAATTTCTTTGGGGGGAAAAAAGGATAGATTTTGCCATAAAAAGTGTGCCTGGCTTTTCTACTAGAAACCTGCTGAACTACAAATTACTTCCTATGCTCTACTGGTGAATAATTTGTAACTGCAAGATGTTTGATTACCACACTTACAAGTCCAGAGAAATTCTTGTAAGATGTAAATGCTAAGCTAGTTGCTCAGTGTTAAAACCAAAAGTGGGATTGCTCAGTAAAAAGGAATTACACATTCTTAGCACTGCAAGCACATTTAGATGGCCTTGACATTCCTAGTATTCTGGTTTGGGATGGTAGGTATCAAAACAGCCTGTTTTAGGCAGCTTTAACTGTATCTAAATAATTACCTGCAATTACATTTCTTTATATTTTTTCTTGTAGCTTTAAAAGCTTTGTACATACAACAATATTCTTAATGTCTTCACCGAAGTTATCTTGTGCAACAAAGCTTAAAGTAGAAATGGCAGAAAAATATACATAAAGGGCTTTAAAATTCTGTTAGGTTTTTATTTGCCCTGTTCAGTTTCAGAGGAAAAAGATATACGATGAGTATATATGGCAGCCAAAACCAAAAAAATAAGGTTGTGGCTACAAACCACATAGTTTTGCCCTAAATATACATCCGGATGTCTTAGAGACACGGTGTGACTACAGTCTCTTTTAATGTAGAAAGGATGATTTACCAGGAGCAGGGAAAACACAAGATTACTGAATTCTATAATTTCCTTTACAAAAGTAGCAATTACATTTGCTTGTCATTGTCACTTGTCCTAAAAAAATCAGGGCAAGCGTTGCCTTGATTTTTGCAGGTTAAGTCAGTTGGTGTGGAGGACCTGGTATCCACACAATGCATGTTTCAAGAGACTTTATTTCAGGCTAACTGCTGTCACGTACTCTTGTCAGCATGCCCAAGGAGTTGGAGCTTGCCTTCAAGTTTTGCCTCTTCGGAAAGGAATCTGCTTCATGGGCTCCAGGATTGTTTGGTGATACAAAATGTGGAGGGCGGGGTTGAGAGGGAAATCAGCTTTAAGAGTGCTCTCCTGATCCAAACAAAAATGCTAATGCAGCCACATGCATATGCCCAAAGGAGATGAATATATGTGAAAAGGGAAAGTTGTCAATATTATAAATTGGGGAAGACAAGTGATATTGAAAGCTGGAACAAAACTACTGGAGGGTGTAGAAAAACAAGAGGTTTGTGGTAATGAAAGGCAATGGTCTAAATTCAGCCCAGACAACTTCCATCCCATCCCTACCTAAGTGAATGCTCCCACTCTGATTTTCTTCTATGCATAAGTCAAAAGGGTTGAATTATTTATTGCAGGTAACATTCTCCCTTCATTGGTTATATAAAGTTTATCAAATAAATAAAGCAGATGCATGCAGCTGTCCGATGGAAAAAGGACTTCACAGTGATACCTTATTTAGCAAATACCTTTTGGAAAAATGCAATATACCCAATTCTACCCCCAAGCCCAGTCTCTTCATCTGCACAGCAGTAGCCTTCTTTGAACACCTCCTCAGCTGCAGAAAGATAAGCCACTTAAGGTAAATTCCACTGCACAGATCTGATCAGGAGGATGTTTGGAAAACTCTTTGCTTAGCATCACCTTCATTGCTGGAGTTGATGGTTCTTGGTCTGCTTTGAAGTGTTCCTGGTGACCACATCAAATATTCAAGCAGCCTGGGGTCAATATCCACTTTTCTCGGACAACCCACTTCTCTGCTCTTCCACGCAATTTTTGTCTTGCGACTGCCAGAACTGTATATTCTGTTGTCTCATGAAATGCAGTCATTTCAGTTGATATTCCTTCAGCTTTACTATAAAGTGAGTTTTCTAAATTCTGATTCATATCTGTCACTGAATAGTTGAATGATTGAATAGCTCTCATTTTACCTGTTCATTTTGGTAATGTTTTAACATCGTCTTTTATACCAGAGAAATTTTTTCACTATTAGTGGTATTATAATGAAGACAGGAGAAAAAAAAATTGCATACAGCAGAACCACTAGTGCATATGTCTCAGAAAGAATTCTTCAAAAAAAATTTTTTTTAAAATCAGTGCTTCTAGAAAAATGTAGTAGAGCAGGTCAGGCAACACCTCACTTGCCTTTATGATAATCAGATTTAAACTCATAGATGTTTGTTGGTGGTGCAAAATAACAATACAATACAGAAGCTAGAAATCTTGCATAAAAACTATTTGACCTAATGCAGTGAGTTCGTAAGAAACACTTCCAAAATGAAATATGGGTATAATTGTTGACTGAAGAAAGACTAGCTGACTGCATAAATCCTGCTGTCTTTGCTGAGCCAGGAATGAATTAATTCTGTGTTCCTCCCAACAGAATAATGTCTGGAGCTGTTACAACGTGCCTCCAGCCAGCACATACCTTGCATTGATGGAGGGCAATATATGGGGGCATAGCAGGGTGTAATCTCTCATCTTTGCTTCTCTGTGGCTACCACACGGTGGGCAGGATGGTTGAACCTGTTTCCGTTTGGTAAATACAATAGTACCAGAAAGTAGAATGAAAGAAGTACCAGAAGTAGAATGAAAAATCGGGGTGGAAAGAGCACGACATGCCTGGATTCTTCTCCATGACTTTTGCAGAATACTTGTAATTTGCTTAGCAAATGTGTTTATAATGTATTTTTAACAATAATGAGAACATCTACCTTGGTAATTCTAAAAGTTCCGTGATTGCTGACTACTTTGGGAGGAACCTAAGAAAGAGCTTTCCTCTACCGTACTATATCTATTTTAGTAGTTAGTCAACAAGTAAGTGACAACGCAGCCTTAAAAATACCCATTTCTGATTCTGTGTTCACCACGCTCTAGTTGAAGAACTTCTGCTTTGAAGGACTCTGACTCCAGCCATGACATGTGAGTGAAACAGAGAACTAAGAAACACCAGAATATAGCGAGCGTACTGTTCCCAGAACAGCCACACCTCTAAAAAATGTCAGGGCTGCTTAGCAGCTGTTAAGTTTGTAGGTAAAAACATAGGGGCTAAATGGGACTAAACCCGTATGATCAAGCTTCGGAGCCAAATATCTCAGTGGCATGTGGCCGTCTGGGGAATTTAGACCCAGCTGTCAAACCAGCCTGTTGAAGAAGCCAGTAAAACTGTCGATGTCCGGGAGATGCTCCTGCCAAAAGGCTCCGTAGCCTTGAGGGGATCTTCCTCTGCCAGTGACACGGTCTCTTCAGCTAGGGAAGTCTGCAGCTGCCCGTACCGCAGAAAAAAACCCAAACCAGTCAGTCACCCCACATCTGGCAGTCCTCGCTGGAGGGTGTCCTGCCGGCTCTCCCCGCGTCTGCCCTGGGGCGGAGGCCGAGCCCCGGCCGCGGCCGCCGAGGGCGGGGGGGATGGCGGCTGAGGCGGCGGGGCCGGGCGGCGGTTGAGGTGAGGCGGCCGCCTCGCCTGGCGCCACCGCCTGCATTTTTCAACAGAAAGTGGCTCTTGCTCAAAAGCCTTATTTTTCGCAGCCTGGGTTTAAATCAGCACCGCTTGCCTGCGCCGGGACATCTGCCGCCCTGCGCCGGGGCGGGGCGGCGGCGGCCCTGCCCGGCCCGGCCCGGCCCCGACGGGGGGGCACCCAGGTTTGCAAGCGGCAGCCGGGGGAGGGTGAGGCCTCGCCGGCAGGAGCTGCCTGTGCGACGGGGCGAGCGCCGGCCGAGGCACGGCCGTTGCCGGGCTGCCCGGGCTTTCTAGGAGACGGCAGCGGGGGGTCGCCCCGCCTCGCTGCGCCCCCGCACGGCCGGGCCGGGCCGGGCCGGGCCGGGCCGGGCCGGCAGCCGCGGAGCAGGTAGGCAGCCGCGGGGATGACCCTGGGCGCCGGCCCGTCCTGAGGGACCCCGCCTCCCCTCAGCGCCGGCCGCCCGCCCGTGAGGGAGGCGGCGGGGCTTCCCCCGCAGCGGCGCGGCCGTTTCGCGGCGGGGGCAGGCGGCGAGGGTGGGGGCGACCTCGGTGGCGACGCCGGCCCCCGAAGCCGGGGGTGGCCGAGGGCGGCAGCGGGTTGGGGGCGGCGGGGAACGGCCAGTGGTAGCGGCGACCGCTTTCCTCCGTCGGTGGAGTAACAGGGCGGCCGGCGTCAGCCAGCCCGGGGTAATCCGGGGGGAAGATCCGTAGGGATGCGCCGACAGCCGTACTTTGTTCCGATGCCCCCTTTTTGGGGCGGTGGGGTGGCTCCGCCCGAGGTGGTGCCGCCTGGGGGAACTGAGGGCTGGGGGCAGTTTAGGAGGGGGAGTGAAATGTGTTTTAAAAGGTCAGCGTTTTCCTCTGCGAGCCCTGCGTGCGACGTGGCTCGGTTTCTGCGAGAAAGCCTGAGCACCTTTTCTTGGAAGTGACATCGTGGCCCGCGGGGCTGGTGGGTCCCCGGCGAGCACAGGGCGACCGGCGCGCCTCGCCTGCCGCCGCGCCCCGCAGCCCGCCCGGGCCGCCGCGGGGGAGCCACAGCCCCTCTCCTGTCAGCGTTCCCAGGAGTACGTAAGAATGTAAATGAAGAATATTGCAAAACGTTTTGGTGCCATACCTGGTGAGGGATGCCAGCGATTCAGAAAAACGGCTGTCGAGATAGTCTCAGTGCTGTAACCGCATCCCGACGGGGGGGCTAACCCAGCTCTTCAGCACCGGTTAGGTATGCCTCAACACCAGAGGAATATACATATTTGTTGTAATCGTTTTTCCTAGATCAAAAGTGAGACGCTCGATTAAGTTCTCTTGAAGATGCATGGCATACCTTGCAGTTAATAGAAGCGTGTATGGTAATATGAATATATATATTTTTTAATGATTTAAAATGTTCATGGGCTTATGTAAAAGAAATGGTGTGATAATCTGACTTTCTGTCAGTTCTCTCAATTCTGAGAACAGGACTGTTGCATGTTTTAATCTGTCCATATTTTTTAATAAGACATTGAAAGAAAATGTTCCGCAAGTGTGCAAAAATTAGTGAAAGCCATGAATCTTCAGAGTTCTGATGAGACTAGGTTTTTTTAAATTGAGTAGATCAACTTTGAAAGGACTAGAGAGCAGAGAGAAAGGTGGCTGTACCAATTTAACAACAGATTTTAATGAGAATTATGCTTTAAACTCTGTGCTATCGTGGATACTGTAATTGTAATTCAGGTGCCTGTATCATTGAAGACCTCTTTCAGACACTTGTTTGTTTTTTTTTTTTTTTAGTCTTAAATTGATACAAACATTTCCTTTCAGAGTGAAACTTTGTGGACATGGCCTCAGATACATGGAATTTTTTCCCCTCTGGAAAATTTGGGCAAAGGTAACTCCAGCTGAATTCTGTCCTGAGTCGTAAAGCTCCGCAGGTCAATTGCAGGCTCAAGATGTGGACAAAATGGCTGGAAAAAGGCAGAAATTTAGCTGTTTATCATAGCGGAATGTGGTAGGAAAAACATTTGTACTTGACTCTGCAGTCATACGTTTGTCATTTTCATCATGAATTATGTGAATGGATGCCCAGAGCAGAGCCTAATTTTGCTGTTGGGTATACCTTCCACAAAAAATGGAAGTTTTTTCATTGTGAAAAGTCAGAGACAAGGAGACTCCTCAGAGCAGTTCATGTGTATGTTTTTTACACAGGGCTATATATATTTGCAGGTCTTCCATGTTGGCAAAAGGACAAGTTATAAATTCAAATAGATAGAAAGAACCTTGAATTTATAGAGAAGCAGGATTCTGGAAGACTTTCCTTCAGAACATGGCAAAATACTACTGCTGCATCTACTGAATCTACTGATAGGGGCAAAAAACTGCTTGAGAGAGCATGAACAGTAGAGTAAGGTAATGCTGTAATGGAACAGAGCTTATGAAAAAACAGTGATTCAGAGAAGTCATAAAGAAAATACCTGGTCATAAGTGGAGTATATTCAGTCCCATTTTCTCTTTAAATGATTTCCATTACAATATTTTCATCTTCTTTAAAATTGAAAACTAGAGATCTTAAGAGTTACTGTCCATCACGATTAGTGAAGAAACTTAGAGCTTTTTTATGAACACACATGAACCCCCTCTAGAACACACATGAACCCCCTCTAGTGATTCTTAAAGTTTTGTGTATTTCTTTTCATGCTCAGCATTCTTGCAGGGACTCATTCCTTCTTACAGCTAAGCAAGAAAAGACCTGCCTGGTAATCTGAGCAGAAATTTGCAATGAGGGAGGAGGGAAGAGAAGCGGAAAAAGGAAGAAAGCAGGCACTGCAAGAAGCAGTGTGGATGACTCAATATATGGCACGCTTCTGAGTCGGTTTGGTGAAGTAAGACACAGCAGCCGGAAGTGTCATCTTTGACTATTGTAGAAATTGGTGATCAGCTATAGATTCTTCACAACAAGACGGGGTTCTCCTGCTCATCCTTCAGTTTGAATAATTGCATCTGTCCTTTCACAGTGCTGTAAAAACTGTGGTGGGCTGAATAGGAGAAAAAGCAGTAAGGCAGGCCAAGTTAAGGAATGACTTGTCAGAGGCATGCAACTGATAGATCCTTCTCCAAACACGTTAGGGATAAGAAGCCTGCCAAAGAGTCCTAAGAGCCAATAGATCATTCAGGTATAAAAAACCCCTGTGGGATGGGCTATGGGAAGATATGAACGTAGCAAGGAAAAAAAAAAGAATTTTCTGCATTTGTGTTCGTGTTGGAAGAGCATGGATTTCAGTGTCAGTACCTTTTCTTATGGCTGATCTTCCATGGAAGGATCTATCTCAAATTGAAAACTCAGTAAAAGCCAATTATAGAATGAAACAGTCCGTAACAAAGCACCACGACTGGCTGATACTCACTCTTGCATTCTCTTGTTGTCAATGTCTCATTTAAAGCAGCTTTGGGACCAAAAGATCAGAAAGCGATAAGTGTTTTTTTATCCTCCCCAAGTGATCAAAAGAGAGCCAGGAAAGTAGGGACCAGTGAGGCTGGTATCTGCAGCAGGCAGCTGGGTAGAAACTGCTTTAAAGAACGGAACCAGTGTAAATGAAGATAAATTATGCAGAGAAGGAGTCAACAGTGCCTTTTGTAAAGGGAAGTCCTGGGTCTCAAATACTAGGAGTGTGTTAGAATTGTACACATGTATGTGAACACATTGGATACAGGAGACATGGTTGATACAATGTGCCTTAATTTCCAAAAGGCATTCACCAGAGGCTGTCAATGAAGCCAGACTGCCATAATATATTTATTCTCACATGTATAAGTAAGTAGTTAATAGGTAAATGCTCAGTTTTTTAGGTGGAGGAAGATCACTATTGGAGTCCCAAACAACTCTCTTCCGCTCAGCATATATTTTTAATGATCTGGACAGAGGGAAACTGTTGCAGTGGCAGAATTGGCCAACAGTACAAAGCTATTCAGGCTAGAACATAGACGGGTTAATTGCAAAGAGTGGCAGAAGGATGTCATGACCGTGAGTGACTGGGTAGTAATAGCAGAAGAAATTTGTTGTAGAGAAATGTAAAGAAAGTTTAAAATGAAAACATATGGGCAAAATCTTAACATCACGTGCTCAGCGGCTGACTGGGTTTACCTGATTTTTAATGCTCAGTGATGAGATCTTGGCATTTTACTATATAGGCCCATGGAAGTATCAGGTCAATACTCAGTAGTACTCAAAGAACAAATAGATTGTTAAAAATTAGTAGGAAATTATTAGGGGGAAAAAAAAACGGAAAAAAAAAAGTTTTAGTTTATAAATCCATAGTGCACTTATGTTTTGAAGCCTGTATGCAAGTTCTGTTCTCCCCTCCCCACCTCAGACAGGCTGTAGCATAACTGGAGACGGTACAGAAGAGGGTGGCAAAGATAGTCAGAAATATGAAATTGGATTCCATCTAAGGGACAGTTAGAGAGACTAAGACTGTAGCTTGGGAAAGCAAGAACTGGGGAGGAGTGTGCTAGAGATGTAAAAAATCCTGAGTGCTTGACAAGCTGAATAGGAAATATTCACTCATTTTTTTTCTTCTGGTATAATAAGTAGGAGCTGTCAGGTAAAACAAGCAGGTAACAGGCTCAAAACAAGCCAAAGACAATTCCTGTATTTCCTGTGTCCCATATTAACTGCGTAATGTAAACGTTGACTTTAAATTGTGGAAGTTTATATTGGAAGCCACTAACTGAAGGTTTTCTTTCCATTTCTGCAGGGAAACATGACAGCAAAAACATTGTTTTCATGTAATATCACAACAGCGTTTCTGTCTTTAATTATTGCAGGTAAGTTTATTGGTGGCTATGGAAGGTCTTGTTCTGAAACTTATTTTTTCATGCAAGTAATACTAATGTTCTGTGAAAATGGCTGTAAAAGTCAAATTTAAGTGCATGCCAATGAGTTAAACAGTCCTAAAAGGAGGAACCTATAAAACATATAACGTGATATTTTATGTGCTGTCTTATCACAAAATCACAGAATCATTTAGGTTGGAAGGGAACTCTTGAGATCATCTAGTCCAACTTCCCTGACCGCCCCCAGGATCAGCTAGAGCAGGTTGCCCAGTACCGTGTCCAGCTGGATTTTGAATTTCTCCACAAATAGACACTCCACGACCCTTCTGGGCAACTTGTACCAGTGTTTGATCACCCTCACAGTAAAAAAGTGTTTTCTTGTGTTCAGATGGAATTTTTTTGTCTTTAAATTTGTGCTTATTGACTCTTGTCCTGTCAGTGGGCAATACTGGCAAAAGTCTGGCTCTTTGTTCGTCATTCTCCCCCATCAGGTATTTACACACATTGATAAGATCCACCCACTGGACAGTGCCAGACTGTTAGAAGAAAAACTTAATGAATTTCCATTCCTTGAGTTTCTAGCAAGCCATTTGGTTGGAAATGGTTTGGTTTTGGTTTGATTTGGGTTTTTTTCCCCATGGATGGACAAGCTGCAAGGTTCATCAATCCATTGGATAGTCTGGTTTTTGGCTAAGTAAGTAGTCATATGGAAAGATGATTATTTGGCTGCCCTCCCCCCAATAGCAGAGAGTGCTGTTGTCTGTTTAGTTATGCGTGTACCTTATAATTCTTTCCTGCTCCATGGAAATAATGGAGGGTACTGGCAGAGGGAGGATTTCAGAGAAACTGAGGCAAGAAGTGTGTAAAAAACCCTCACGCTATTTCATAATATTAGCATTTAGTGGCAGAAAAGGGTTATCGGTTCCTGTGGCTGCAGCATTTCATAACCATTACAGTTATGGGGCATTCAATACAGATACCTGAGCAATTCAATGTTTTGATAAGTAACTTGGAAAAGATTTATAGTGAGGTGGTGAGAACTGTGGATGATACGAAATTATCACTTGGTGGTCAAAACTAATGCTCACTGTGAAGAGGATGTTTTGATATTGAATGGTTTAGTGATAGAATGTCAATAAGTAAAATCAAATGGATGTGGAAGGGCGTGGAAGGGTCATATATGTATAGCAGAAACAGGTATACTGTATGTGTGTGATGTCAGCATTAAGTTAGTTAATAACCACTTGGGAAAAATGCTACTTTGACATCTCTGGATGCTCTCTGGAAGCATTAGCTCTGTCATCAGCAGTGGTGAGAAAAGCAGAATTTTTGGGAAGCAGTACAGCAGAAAACAGAAGGCTTCATTATGCTGCTCTACAACCCCATGGTGAATGTGCATCAGTTGAACTCTGCAGTTCTGGTCATTCCGTCTCAGAAAGACCATATCGGAAGAGGTAGAGAGATGAGTGACAGTGTTGCCTGATATGGGATGGCTTCCATATGAGAAGTCATTAAATGAATGAAGTAAAAAGAAAAGAGACGACTGAGGCAAGATATGATAGAGGTCTATAAGATTGTAAATACCATAGACTAGGCAGATGAGGGAAAGTTAACTTTGCCATTTGTCATAACAAGAAACATGTGATACCCAGAGAAATGATAAAAGCCAGTGAATGGTTTTTCATGCGGAACATAAGAGGAAAGAAAGGGACCAAAAGCAAAGCATTACTCTACTTGTTGTGTCCTGCTCTCTTTTCTTAAAAATTTGCCACTGGTTGTTATCAGAGACAGGGTTTTGGGCTAGACAGACACTTATGTGACTCTGTGTGGCTGTTCTCATATTCTAACGAAACAAGGAATTTTAGATAAATGGAATACTGACTCAGGAAAGTGACTGTGGTATCCAGAGTTGGTGCCTTTTTTGTCATATTGACAAAATAAAAAAATCTCATGGTGTTACTCTTTTCCTGTATGTATCTTTTTGAGTCAGGAGGAAAGAAAATGAGCTCATTGGCAACTGCTTGTAATAATTCCTCTCTAAATGCTCATAAAATGAAGGGTGAGTTGAAATTTCCATAGCAAACAATATTTGTGCAACAGCAACTTTAACTTCAGTGTCCTCTTAGGACATTTGGGTACTGAAAGCACAGTCTGTCTTGAAGACTTACTTTGACTACAGTTAAGTGAGGTTAACAAATAAAGATATTTAATGTGAAATTTGTGTGTGCGTGTATGTGTGTGTACATGAGCATGAAACAGACTGGAGAAATACAACTACTTTAGTAATTTGCATCTGAATGAAAACATACAAATGACAGTCTGCTGCAAACCAAGAGATTCTACTGAGTGTAAAGTTTGCATTCAAAAAACAGAATTTCATTTCAGTGACATAACTGTATCTGTATATCACTGATTAGTACTTTCAACTGTAAATATAAGGGATTATAATTGTATTTTTAGTAGATGACTTGAGAATAGAGGTGAAAACTCCAATGAACTTTGTAAATGTAATCAAGAAATGAGTTCAGTACATCCTTTTACAGAGTTTGAGGTTTTCTTTAATGTTTATCTCTTTCCTTTAGAGAAATGTGAAGCCTATGATGTGATGTTGAGGCAAATTCTTGTGCCTGGTGGGCAGCCTCTTGCTATTAAATGTTCACTGGAAAAGAGCTTGAAAAGTGGAGACTACAACTTAACATGGTATAAAGTTGGTAACCAGACAGCTGTGCCTAGAGACAAACTTTCTAGAATTCATCAGTGGAAGAATTTAATTTGGTTCATTCCTGCAATGTTAGAAGATTCTGGAGACTATGAATGTGTCGTAAGGTGAAAGTTAAAAAAAAATTATGTTGTTACAGAAATGAGTTGCAAAGGGAATAACTTTTAGAAAGCAAATAGAATTTGGGGGGTAATAGAAATACTGATGAAGAAGGGAGAGTGCATTCACAAAAACTAACTTTAGGTTGGGCAAAGTAGGTCTAGTTTTGGGATCTTTTTCCTAGTAGGCAAAAGTAAATCTGTTAGAGAAACTCTAAACTTCTCGCCCTCTCTTTCTTCTCCAAAAAGAATACCATATATTTCTGAGTTGGAAAATATGCCAATTAGGTTAATTTAATTATGTTATATTAATTGCAGGAATTTGACAAGCTGCAGGAAAATGGGTACAAAAGTAACAGTTTTTGAGAGGATTGATGGTTTATGCTTAAATGAAAAATTTGCTGTAGAGGAGATGATATTCACATTATCATCTGCAAAGGTTGTGTGTCCACACTTGGATTATTTCAGGAATGAGAAGAATATTCACCCTGTTCGTTGGTATAAGGTGAGAATGCTGTGTTTTGTGCTGTCTTATAACTGGCCATTATTTAAAATACAAATCACTGATGTTTGTGAATTTTAAGAGAAAAACTAAATATTTATTGTAAATGGAAGAAAAATGCTTTTAAAACAAATTGGGAGAGGATTAAGACTGTTTATCTTTTAAAAGTGTATACAGTTTTTTTGATTAATGGGGTAGAAATTCAGCTTAGCTGTAGGAGACGCTGACCCACGTATCCACCAGGTGGCATCTTTTTACCTGCTAGCGAAACACACTGTCGTGAATTTCTTTTGTGCAGAAACAGTTTTAGTATGTCATTTGTGAGAGATGGCATATCCATTATGTGCTCAGTATTGCTTCATTAAATAAATACCATTTCATATTGTTCAGGCTTATTTAAAGGCTCTTTCTGTTACAAGAACATAGTGCCTTCTGCAGCATTTCTGCCTCATGCCCATGCATTCCATATAGTATCAAGAGTATTTAAATACTTTAAAAAAATAAGTCTAATTATTAAGCGATTCTTCATTAATGAATACTTTTACAAATCCTGACACTTGCATTTTACTTCCTTATTTCTCTAAAATTGAAAGTTGCTTTCTATAGGAAATGAACTGGAGTCTCTTTGAATTAAAAACTCAGCCAAAATGAAGTATGTTTTGCTTTTTATTCCACCCCCTTGCTCTTCCTCAGTGTCTGCAAGGCATCCATCCTTATGCTGTGCTCCATTGAAAGTTCAGATTGCACTAACGAGAGACAAACCGTGGAAAGAGATAGTGATATGAATTAACAGAGTTCTCTACACACGTTTAGGACTGCCAGCTGCTGGAGGGGAAAAGGTTTGCCTTCTCAAACAGTGATCTTATAATTTTCAACGTGACTGTGCACGATCAAGGAAACTATACATGTGAAACAACATATACCTACAATGGAAAACAATATAACATTTCACGAGACGTCAGTCTGACTGTAGAAGGTAAGTAAATAATTTCACTGTGGTTGTGTTCATGACAATGACTCAAATTTTTTTGTCCAAGTTTCTGAAGACTAAAGCTAGAAGACCCAACTTGTGGACAGACATGCTTAGGGCTACTAGTTTTCACCTAAATATGAGGGAAAGAAATGCTGACTGAGAGCTTATATATTTTTTGTATATTGTTGCCACTGTGTTGAAGATTGGTCCCCCCGTTCAAAGTTTGGGTTTGTCAAAGCTTTGCTGCCCAGACCAGTTGCCATGGTCCCTAAACAGGTGCCCTGTAAGGCTTGGTAGGCACAATACTTTCTGCTGTAGCTGCACCTCTATCCTGCTCATCTTCTCTCTCTTTTAGATCATCCTTTTGCTGCAAGACCAACAAACTAAACCAGCCCAAATTGTAGCAGTATCTTGACTCTGTGTGTCCTATCTGTTTCCTTCAATCCTTTGTCTCTTCTGTTTTTGGTTTTAAGCTCCTCAGCACAAGAACTGCTGATCTCTGATATCGTGTTTCTAGCTCAGTAGACCCTGATTTATGTCGAGAGGCCATCAGCACAACCAAAAAATATAAAAGAAGGCCTAGCTGTAAAACGTGAACTCCTTTGCTAGCACAGCATTATGAGATTGATATTGGATCACTGAAAAGGCTGTGCTGTATCAAGGTATGAAATGCCAATGCTGTTTTTACATTCCAGCTGATGAAAGACTTTTTCAGGTTTACTAATAGATTGTATTACTATTTAATGGTCTCTTTTTGTGCTTGCCTGTTTTGTCTGTGTGTGTATATATATGCATACATACGTATGTATATGTGTGTATGTGTATATATATATGAATATGTATCATATTCGTATAATGTCATATGTATATGATGTGGATAAACAAAATATGAGGAACATAAGGTCAGATGAAACAATCATTCTGGTCTTAAAATCTGTCTTTAGAACGTCTCTCAGTGTAATTTGAGCTCCCACTATTCAGTAGAACCAAAATCATATCACTCCTTTGCTGTACATAACTGAAGACAGCTCAATTATTTTTAAAGTCTCCAGCTGAGCAAGTCAACACTGAAAGGGGTAATTTGGGGTCCAAACAATAGTGCAGGCCCAGTTTTCAGAAAGGGAAGGATGTATCTGGGGCCATCCTGAGTGGTTTGCTAAGGGGCTCAAAAGGGATGCTTTATTATTTCTTTTTTTAAATTTGTGCTCTTGGAGAAACTTTCTTGAACTTTGAATATCTGATAGGAAATGTTCTAAAACATCCTACAGCTGCTTGAGACAGCTGGAAATGGTATGTGTGTTCAGTGAAGGACCCTCCAAGTTGGAATTCATTTAGCCATACTGAGACATTTTTAATGTAGATGTCTAGATCTCCACCTGTTGATTACTCTCCCTTTGTAGCCTGTAGAGAGAAGTAAGTTTTCCAAAGTGTCATATATCTAGTCCTAGTATAAACATCTAGAAGGGGCCACTGGTGTTGTACTTCCTCATAGACAGCACTGTGGGAAGAATTGTAAGGCCTTTAACTAGAGTACAGAAATTACATTTCCCCTTTATAATAGTCTAAAAGTCTGAAATAGATGAATTGCACTCTTAAGTATTTGTATCTGTGGGGTGCTGGGTGACAGGCTATCCAGACTGTAGAGGGGTAATACTGTAGATATTTACCCATACCCTTCTCAGTACCTGTGCATGCAATATTACAGGATTTTTATACCATGGAACAGCCAGGCCACCATGAATGTGTAGGGATTTGTGGCACTACATTTTGGAAGAGGTGGAGCAAAGAATAGCATAGCTTCAAGTCAGAACTAACAACTACCTGGAAACGGTACTTTCAGTATTGAGTGATGTCTGTTATAAAATTGCTGACAACCTTGTCCATAGGACACGTTTTTTTTAGGTTGTACTTGGGTTATAGAACATAGAACAGGTTACAGCTGCTCCAGGTTTTCTGAAAAGAACTTTCTTTCTTTTGGTTAGTGAGCCCACCAAAAAAGCCCCCAGAAATATCTTATCCAAGAAACAACTCCATTGAAGTGGAACTTGGTAAGTAGCTTTCTCTATAAGAAAATATGATTTTGTATTCTAGTGAAAATTTGTACCTGCAGAGTGCCCTACTCTGTTGTTTGGTTTTTTTTTGGTTGGTTGGTTGGTTGGTTTTTTTGTTTGTTTGTTTGTTTTTGGACAAAAACTAGTTCAGTGACCAGCTCAGTTTCTCTATGTTGATCTCCTGAAGGAGGAGTGTTTGCGGGTGAGAGGGAAAGAGACAAGGCTTGTTGCTTCCAAAGTCCTTGGAAACCTGTATGGAAGTTTCTCAGATGCGAAGAAAATTATAGGGAACCCAAGTGATTCCCTGTCACATCTGTTGCTTTCCATCACTCTGGAAGAGATTCTAAGAACAGATTTGAATCTGCAGAGAAAGTGATGCCCCAGAGAGAGGCAGTATCTTCCCGGATTTAGCCTCTTCCATCCTACCGGTCTCTTTCTGAACCTGCAGATCACTGAGTGGATAGACCCTTTGTTAAAGTAACTTTTCTGAGAGGGTGTGGGACCATCCTTAGCTGGTCTGTGTGGGAGTCTGTGAACAGAATTGTATAGACTTTAATTAGAGTATGGAAATTAACTTTTCACTTTGTAACACAATTTTATAGGCTCACAGGTTACAGTGGATTGCAATACAACAGGTGCTGATGGGTATGAGGTGTTTTGGACAGGCAACGGTGTGTATATTGATGTATTTTATAGGAGCAGAATTTTTGCAAGTCCTTATGAGTAAGTATATTTTCAGATTAGAAAATACCATGTTGGTAACCAAAGTGGAACTTTATCCCTTTGACATTAAAATATTTAGCAACATTTTTCACTTGCTTAAATAGCTTTCTTTTTGGAAACTCTAATGCTTCCCTCCTCTAATTCACTTTCTGCTTTGAAGCAGAAACTTGAAACATAGTAAGCACATGGACTTCACATGTGATTGTGCTCTTTTTAGTCCTTGTAAAAATCTATTTTAATTTCCAACCTTGGGAAAAGGTTTTGTAGACTTACAGTCTCGTAATTGTAATACAGTTTCTATTGAGCAGGTTCTGGCCTGGCAGAGACCTCTTTCGGTTGGATCAAGCATGTCCAGGCACATGATCTTCAGACTGTCTCTTTCTTCTGCGTTCTCCTTTCCCTTCACATTTGCCTCTCTGTAGGGTTTGCAAGAGTTCAAACCTGTGCTTGGCAGGAGAAATTGAGACTTCCAGGTTTAAGAGCCTTGAGTTAGAGAAGTATAACTGAGATCAGCTGAAGAGCTAATGGAAGACTTTGTTGAGGACATTTGTACTGAAGCTTAGTGGGGTGAGAGGAGAAAAGGGAGACAGATTTCCAGTGATGAGTTGGAATTTGGGAGGAAAATGGGCTTGGACTGAGTAAAGCGTGAGAAGGGCAACTGGGAGATAAGGTGAGGGTGAAAAGCAGATTAAATGGAGTTAGGAGAGAAAAAATTAGACCTGACTTGAAAAGTCAACTAAAATTGGAGCAGAAGGCAATCTGACAGGTTGGGGACTAAAAATTGCAGGTTTTTTGTCAGCCCTCACCTCATGGTGGTGCTATGAAGAAAAAATGTGATCTTTTTTTTTAAATTCTCAAGCACTATCTAGGAGTGAGAAACGGATGAAGAAATGAGAATGGTATCTTCAAAGTAAGAATGTAGTTATGAGAAATAAGCCCTCATCATAAAACAATCAGGGAAATAAAATGCTGAATTCTTTGAGTGCTCACCAAGAGAAAATCCTATACAAAAGTAATACATTGTACTGTCATAAAGAATTGTAATGCCGTAAAAAATTGGGCCATATAATGCAGAGGCACACGGTCACTGAATTGATACCACAAAAGCAACGTTATTTTTTGTTACTTCCTAGCACTTAAATGGTCATCTGTGCAACCATTAGTCATTTGCATTAATGATGTTGATTCATTAATTCCTTGTTACAGTGTTCAAATTACTGTAACTTTGTGCTCAGAAAGTGATTCGTGTGGTCCTATACATGCCCTTTATGATGTAAATCAAGCTTTTATTTTGCATTTTAAATGGTAACTAGTATATGTTTTCAGGAAAGAATAGTGCTTGGCTAAGTAGATTAGTTAGTTAATTTTGCATTTGAGATCTACTGTTAACAAGGTGGTGGTATCCCTCATTTTGCTGGTAGTTAAAAAGTTGTTTAGTTCACACATCAGTCACATGTCACGGTACACGACTGACTGAATGTGCAGCATAATGAGCATTTTTGTGCCCTTGTACAATGTATGGGGGATAACCTGTGTCTCTTAATGGTGCAGCCTGACACTTTAGCTGTTACCAGTCTGTTGAGATCTGTGGGGTGAAGCAGCTGTTTAGACTCCACTCCCTGCAGCTGGAATCACACTGTGAGTTGGTGTTGTCTGCTGCTGGTCACCACCTGTGATGGCTTCCCTGTCCCAGAGCTGCTTACTGCAAGATGACACCCTTGTACCGGGGCCCCGTTCTGTGTCATATCACATTGTGGAATTTCTCTTTCACCGAGCACTGGGGCTCTCCTCCTACTCTTAGAGGGGCTGGGAAGCCTGTAACAAGGGTTTGCTTAGGTTTGTAAGGTGTATTTTTGTACTTTAGTCTATAGAAACCTCATCTATTCTGAAGTGTGATTGAGATTCGCAGATGGAAACAACCATTGTCACACTGCAGCCGTTAGTGATGAAGACATTCCAGAAAGGTCTGTGGTTTTATGGCTCTATTTGTCGCCTTTTGGATAGGGGGGAAACTTCTTATGATGGACGCCCTATGCATTCTGTGAAGCTAATAATTTCGGAAGTGAATAGTGAAGATTATGAACAACCGTTTGTCTGTCAAGCTTCAAATGCCTTTGGGCAGGTTGCATCGTATATTATATTAAAACACAGAGGTAAGAAATACTGTTATTTTTGAGGCCTGTGTTTGTCTTGACTTGTTTTGATACCAAATGCTCATATATCATGTTGATAGAAGGCAGATGGATTACAGTTTGCTGTATGTATGTATGCATGTACCTGTGCATAGGAGAGGAGTCACTGTGGTACTGTATTTATCATTATTAAAATAATAGGTAGATGGAAGTGAAAAAAATGATACTGAAATTTGTATTACGTTTGTGTAAAAGATCTGATTTGGACAAATTCCACATTTAAAAAAAATCTTCCTGTATTTTTGTGCAGTTCCTGATATACGAAGATGGCTGACTGGAGGGCTTGTCTCTTTGTTGATTTTAACATTTATTACTTTAATAATCTACAAGATTTTCAAGATTGACTTGGTGCTTTGGTACCGTAATTCTGTCTGTGCCTTTGCAAGTAAGGAAGGTATGTGAGTGTGACCAGGTATGTTAGTGTAACTAGCCTATTGATTTTTTCACTTGCCATTACTTCTAAGCAATAAGGTGATTATTTAGTAGAATGTATGTGGAATTTCTTTGAGGAATTTTCAGATACGCATAAAGACATTTTTGGGGGTATTATTTTCAGTCATATGGGTAAAATATATAATCATAGTTGAGGTAATAAACACTGTATAATATCAAAGGCAGTCATGGTGAGATAGGTCAAAAAGAACTCCAGGTTTTCCCCAAATTAGCATGTTGCTTTTTGCTTTTCTGTAAAGTAGTTTCTTTACATGTAGATTTATGGTCACTCTGATGATGATCAATAGGTGTCAGCAGAGCTACATCCTGTAAACTAGCTGTTCAAAGACATGCATGAAATATTTATACTGAAAATCAACTCTCTTTTTCTCAGAGATTAATTTTGTTGGTTTGTTTTGGTTTTTTTTTTCCCAACTTCTTTCTTTTACCCAACACTTTACTTCTGAATTCTGTCAGTTATGATGGTTACATGCAAAAGAGAAAAAAATGCTACTAGTTCTCTAGTCTGTGATTCTTACGTGTTTTTATTGCTGTGGTGTAGACAAATACATTGGACAGGTGTGAAAAAATAGGAATAAGTGCAACATTGTAGATATTTTGTTTGGCAGCCCTCAGACTGTCTGAAGTTCCCCATAACTTGAAAGTAAAGGTATTATGTGCATTGAGATAGTTAATATTTGCTCATGGCTGTTCTAAATGTTTTCACAGGAAGTAATTTCAGCTTCTGGTTAAAAGTTGTTTATTTTTCGCAAAACACTAATAGAGTCCTACTGGGGAAAAACAAAAAATCAGGGAAACTGTGTTTTGTAGCTTGTTGAGCTAAACTTGTTGAGTTAAATCTGATGTTGGTTTGGTTTCTTCATTGCTGTTTATTATGCAGTTTTAACTCTCAAAACCTCAGCTGCCTTCTGGCCTTTTCTTCTACTTGCCTTTCTCTCACAGAATTATTACAAGAAAGAGTTGCCAGTCTCCACCCTCTCTTGTGGTTAGTCAGAAGTGGAGATAACTGCTGTTGAGTTTGTTTCAGGAGAGGTGGTGAAGAAAGTCCTGCAAGAGGACACTTTCTTAATGTCTTGGCACCTCTGGGGTTGAGGGCTTCTTCCTGGAGGTCCCAGGTCCTGCATCCAGCTCACTTGCTGGCACATCCATCCCCATGATGGGAAAAGAGGTCAGGTTCTGTGGGTGATCATCTTTCTTTTGATTTGTAGAGCATTTTAGTGCTATCTAGTCATTCTGTCAGATAGGTGAATCAGCCCCCCATTACTATTTTTAAACAGTCCAAAATGAAACCTTGCAATAAAGCCATGTTGCTGGTTTTTAGTTTTTTAATATAAATACTTGTATTTGTTTTAGATGGGAAAATCTATGATGCTTATGTCCTGTATGCAAAAAGCAGTGGAGGCAGAAGCTTCTATCGTCTGGAAACCTTTGTTCGTAGAATACTCCCTGATGTTTTAGAACAACAATGTGGATATAATCTTTTTATATTAGGAAGGGATGATTTACCGGGAGAAGGTATGATTTAATTAGTAGAGTTAATAGGTTGTGTTTTGGCACGTTGTTCTTGGGTGAGAAGATTACGTATACAATTAAAAACCACCTGTTTTTGGAAAACAAAGCTATATTTGTTTATTTTTAATGGATAATTTGTCCATTCGTCCAATGAACATTTTTTTTTTATTTTAAATTTTTTTGTGTCTTATGAAAAATTCTGTTCTAATGTCATAACATCAGGGTCTGCACTTTATTTTTAGTGATGAACAAATGAGGATTCAGCAGCATTAATAATATTGTTGAGGTTCTTTGAATGATATCTGCTCCTGGGGACTGAAGAAAACAATTTTTATCAGGAATTTCATGCAATGGATCATGAATCATGAATGACAATTGGGAGATCTTAAACCTACCAGTCCTCTGAGCTAGCCACCGTTCCTTATATAAGCAATTTTAGAATTAAGAAATATTTTACATCAGTTGTGAAGTTTCTATGCAAACCTTGATTGTTCCTTCATTACTTACAGCTGTGGTCAGTGTTGCTGATGAAACCCTTAAGCAAAGCAGAAGACTGATGCTTATTGTGGGATCAGAAACATCTAGTTGCTGCCTGTTGGAAGATACCTCTGAACAACAACTAGCTATGTATAATGCTCTCATCCGTGATGGGATTCAAGTGATTCTTATAGAAATGGATGAAATACAGGACTACACAAGCATGCCGGAGTCAATCAAATACATTAAACAAAAACATGGAGCTATCCAATGGAAAGGGGACTTCTCAGAGAAATCTTGTTCAGCAAATACAAGATTCTGGAAAAATGTGCGTTATCAAATGCCATCTAGGAAAAAGGTATCTTATTCTGAAGTGTATTTGTTACCTCTAACTTCGAATAATTCTGCAGAAAGGGGAAGTTAAGATGCACTTATTAAAATAATACTGAGAAGGTAATTCTGGAATGTGTGGTTTTTTACACAAATTCTTTGTATTACAAAGCAAATGTTTTCTTCAAGGAGTAAAAACTACTCATCCCTTCCCCAAATTACACCCTAAAACAAAAACTCTGTGCAGTTTTATTTCTGTTCTGGGTTTTGGATAGTCACACAATTTGTTGTGTTACTCTCACACAGATATGAGAAATAAATGTTGCTGATGCTGGTAGACTATTAAATAGTCATGGTCCACATAAATGTAATATCCACTGAAGAAGCAGCTGTGAAGTCCATTTTTTTTAAAATGAAACTACAGTTGGTAAATTAAAAATCTGTTTCTGTTGTCAGCATCTTCCTACTCATTCTGTTCTTCTTCTTGTTGCCTCTCTATGATTGTCTGACTTCCTCATTACTTCAAGAATCTGCACTGTGCAAGCTTTGGGGTCCCCTCCTGAGCAACATGCCTTATCCTTGCTTCTTGAAGGGGTTGAGGAAATACATGACATAGCAGGTATATTTAAAACTCCTCTCACCACTGAATGTGTTTCAGCTGAACCATTGGTACCAAATGTGTTCAGCAAATGGAATGGAATCCGTGGCTTTTTAGACATTTGTTGTATAATGCTGTGATATTTGGTCTATGGGGTGTTTCTAAAGTTACTCTCTTGAAATGGTCAGGAAACTGAAAATATTTCAGATTTCTTGCAAACTGGAAGCTTTCTAGACTGTGCTGCTGCTCTGGAGAACCAGAGTTCTCATTCCGTGTCTCAGCTGTGCTAACTACAAGCACAGAAATTCACTGAGAATCTATCAAAGGACTGTGCTTGGGCTGGGTGTCCTGGAGAGAGTGGAAAATGGCCAGTTCTGGAACATGGCCAGGTGCTAATGGCAAGAAATAACATCTTGTCTATTTGTGAAAGAAGACATGAGAGGCATGTGGCTATATCAGCCTGCTTGGGAGTAGCTTGGTATTTCTGGACCCTAATCCATTGTTCTGTGTGCATCACAATGAGAAAACAACACGCTGCTTCCTTTTCAAGGTGGTCTGACATGGCAGGAGTTTTTACTCTCCAGCCTTGAAGAGCATCACCTGAATGCAAATGTGAATTCTGCTTCCTTTTTTTGTTCTTTTCTGACGTTAAGTAAGTTCTTACATTATCTTTATTGCCAGGATAGTATCTGTCGCTGGATTCCTTTCAGCTGGTTCTCAGAAGTGTGTAGGCTGTAGAATATACTCTTTGTTGGGCTGCAAGGTCCAGGAGTGGAACATAGGTTTCAAGTGAAAGATTTGCAATAGCATTTCATGGTACCTTTTTCTTTGAGAAGGTCTAGCAATACTCCTTATGAGCAGTGTCTCATTCTCCTGGCTGTGGGGTTCACAGCTGTGTAATTTTCCACAGCCTTCATTGACTAGAGACTACTTCTGAGATGTTGCCATGAAAACTGAGAACAGGATAGATCCATCAGATGAGCTCCTATTGTTCTAGTAGATGTTGAATCAGTCGTCTTTGGAAATGTATGATGTTTAGGCTGGAACCTTTAAAAAATAAATTTAGGAAGCTAGAGAGTTCAGATAATCATTATTGTCAAATTTTTACATTGTGTTTAGGCTTAGACTTACTCAGAAAAGTGTTGAAAATTACACTTTCCTTCAAAGATTTTTTTTCTTACTTGTGTTTAAAAACAGAACCTTCCTATTTTCATGTAGAATGATAGAAATAATAAAGAAAAGATGTTGAAACTGGTAGATTTTTTTTCAACTTCCTAATTTCATAAGCTTTGAAATAAAAAAAATACCAATGACTCTAGGATTTGCGGTACTACAGATAAGTACATTGACTTGCATGGAGTTGTGCTGGTATTTTTTGTTTCTTCTGTGAATGTGCTGTTATGATTTCTGGCCACTTTTTTCATAGTTCTTTTCAGAGGTTTGCTACAATATTCAAGACAAGCATTTTCCCATGAAACGAGACTCCTAAAGACTCATAAGTGAAGGCAGATGACTGTGAGTCAGCATTTATCTACCTGATACTTTCTTTTAAACAACCACAGTTAGTATGATTATTTAGGCATTTTAGTTTTCTTGTGTGAAAATGAGCGTGGGAGAAAAGTTTCAGTTATCATGGTTAATTATTAGCTAACTACTTGAATGTAGCATGACATGAAGTGGTTTATCCTTTTATCATGGGACTTTATTTTGAAGCTGAATTTTGTCTCTATTTTCTCCCCTTGGAAAATTTTTTTTGCAAGTCACATAGGTGACTTGGTTTTTGTGGTACAATAAAAGAATTCCCATAGAGACAGATGTGCTGACTGCTCTTTACTAAAAAAAAAAACCTAAAACGATTAGTTGGCCAGAGGTTTGCTTCTGGAAACTTGGCAGCTTCAGAAGGAAAAGGCAAACACAATGTAATCTGTGAAAAAGTATTTGTTCACTACAATGTGGCAGATATATTTCAGTTTATTGTATATCTGTGCTGACAGAGAAAGCAGTCTGAACGTTATGTGATATGAGATATATTGAAAGCATTCTCTGCACCATTTTTTACTTTTCAACCATAACCACGTGATACTTCTTCTGTTGGCTTGCTCCTGTCAATTTATTTGGCACTCCAGATTGCCCCTTCCCTTTCTTGCCTTGTGATTAACTTGTCTCCAATTTTCTAATTCTGCTGCATCTTTCCATCCATCCTGTGAGGATAGTTTTTTTTCTGGGAGGCTTTCCTCCTTTCATAATTTTCCTCCCATATCCCACTTTCTTGCCTTTATGTCAGCTAGTGCTGAGATATAGCCTGTTTCATGTTTTAATGTACGCATCTATGACTGTATGAATTCATGGAGAGAGGCATATGTAATAGGGAAGATCATGCGCTCTGCGCCCAAACCCAGAATGAGTTGTTACGACCTGGCGGAGTCTGTGCGATGGCCCCAGACAGGACAGCCCTGACTGACTTTTTCTTTTTTTCCTTTTAATTTACATTAATTTACATAGTATTGCATCCTAGCAGGTAGGAAAGCACAAAGGTGATTTCAGATTTCCCCTTTATTTTGCTGCCTTGAGCTTCTGCTAGAAGGGGAAGCCTATTCTACCTTTTGTTCAGAGACTATGGTGGTTTAACTACTGTACCTCCTTCCATAGCTGCAGTTAGCTTGCGGATGAAGCAGGCAGAGTACAGTTAATGTTTATAAAAATCTGGGCTAAGGAGAGACTTTTTTTTCCTAGAAATACTTAAGGATGTATTACATTGTAGAGCTTCAGAATGCACGTAAGTAAAATCAGTGGCTAGCAGCTTTACTCCAGAGTACTCCCAGGTCTCTGTTTTAGTCATAGATGGTACAATGCATGAACACAGGAGCCACAGAGTTTTCTCCTCTCATCCCTACACTCATTATTCCCAAAAGTCAAGGCAAAGTACACAACTTGAGGTTTATGCTTATTCTCTTTTAAGATGGGATAATATTAACCAGGACTTGATCCATTTGTTGAGACAAACTGAACGTGAGTCACTAAAAGTGAACTAGAAAGTAGTACAAACCACTTGTGTCCTCAGCCCACTCTAAGATTGCTTCCCATGTTGAAATGGATTGGAAAAAGGAGTCTGATGTCCACTGGGCATCAGGTGGGGCAGTTAAAAAAGTGTAGCTCATGTGTGACTTCCTCCAAGAGAGCACCCGGGTCACTGTGGCATTGCCGCTGGAGGCAGAGCTCTGCTTGGCAATGATGGTGGCTATCAGGAGTTGGTATTTCACCCCAAAGAAAGGTAGAAAGCTCACCAAGTCATTAAGGTGAATTTTCTGCTCCAGGAAGGTTGGGTTTGAATTGTTGCTCCAGATCAGGTGACTTAGATGTGTAAATTATTTTTCTCGTTCATTTTTGCCCCCAGCCACTCATTTGATCTTGCCCTAAACTTTTTTTGAGGACAGCAGTGGCTGTAGAAGGGGAATTTTGAACGCTGTCTCATTAGGTCGTCCCCCCCCCTCCCCAGCAGTTTCCCTGATGGGCTTTATTTCTGTTGGCGATTATTACAATCCCTGTTCTCTCTTTCCCTTATCTTAACCAGCAGTATGTATCAACGGAGTGCTTCCTTCTCCTGCACTGTCCGTGGTAACACACCCCAGTGCTGCCTCATCTCTCCTCCAATCTCTAATGCTGATTTTGATCTTATGCACTTTCTTGCTCAGTTTATGTACTGTGAATAGATACAAATTCCCTGAAAGATGGGAAGGGCCATATTCAAGTCCTTAAGAAGGTATTTTTTCTCTCTTTGAGCACATTGTTTCTAATACTCATACTGTTTGTTTTCTATTTTTCAAATACACGTCACTAAGTATTTCTTCTGTGCCATGGAAGAAATTTGAGCTACCTGCTCTTATCGTACCTCTCGCTCCTAGGGAAGCACACTCAGACTGTATCAACTACGTCTATACTTTCTGGGTAAGGTGTGCCACAACTGCATCATCTCAAATGGAGCATAGGAGAAGTGGCAGGACAAATGCATCTTTGTGGGAGTAAAGAAGTTACAGACAGGTAAAGGAGGTTATAAATTCTCCCACTTCTGAAACGGTGAATAAGCAGGATAGTTGGGAGTTATAAGAAATAAGGTCCATCTGTCCCTTTAAAACAGAAAAAAAAATTGGCAGTTAATTCCCCTACATATTGCCTACAGGAACAAATAGTGAAAAAGCTGAAGAGCTGTCTTGACAGGGACACTCACAGTGGGAAAGAACTTGTGTGCCATATGTCCCCCTACCATCTGTGTACGCTCTCTTCTGGGTCGTGACATCTGGTTCTGCTTGATATCTGCCTCCGATTCCTGTATGTTTTAGAGTAAACGGGACTTGATTCTCCTCAGAGACTGAAGAGAATAGAACACATGCCGACTTCTGCAAGAAAAGCCAAGTTTCTCATAAAAATATGTCTCCTCAGCCATACACGTATGTATTTAAATGAGCCAAGGATGTGCCAGCACCATCTGCTGTCACTTTAAAACCCGCTAACTTTGGCGTGTTTGACATTTTCGGAGGGTTGGGCCATATAGTTAGTTGGGTGCCTAATTTAGGAGATGAACTAGCTTATTACTGAGGAAAGGGTCACGTCCAAGAGAGCAAACAACGGAGGATGGGGAAAGATGAGGGGTGCCAGGGTGAGGGCTGGTGAGGGTGTAATAACATCTGCCATGGGAAGCGGCGGTGGGGATCCCGAAACCCCGCAGCAGTGAGCCGCACCAGCGTTGCGCTGTGCAATGCCTCCACCTAGTGATGCTTCAGAGCCGGGTTCAACTGAAGCTCTCCCCTTTTGAAAAAAGCCACTCCGTTTACATCAGATCATAACGAAGTTCTGTTGCTAATAATGCCAAGCCACAACCCTAAAAAAAACCCAAAACAAACCACCAAGAGGGAGTCAAAGAAAAAAGATACTCTGACGACTGCTGTTCTGAATTATTTTTAGTGCTTTCCCCATCCTTTGTAGGAACTAGCAGGGACTTTAGTGGAAAATGAGATTTTTGGCCTTTGAGTCTGTGCATCTGTTAATTCAGTGCCTCAGAATTAATTGGGAAATGGGGAGGAGCTGTCCTCTGTAGAGCTGTGTTTCTTTATCAGCCTCCAGCATATGTCAATTAGATCTGACTGCTTTATGTTGAGCAACACTCCCCACTGATTATTCCAAGAAAAAGACTATGAATGGAGACTACTTCTTCTGGGATCTGCATTCCAGCAGATCAGCCGCGCGTGACGGCTGGAGGAACATTACAACCATGTGCTTCCCAGGCAACTGAGAGTCCCACAGCTCACTTAGTGAACTATGGAGAATTTGTGCCTAATTTAACTTTCTAGCCCACTGAGCTGGGAACAAATGGATCCAATGGTCACATGGTGAGAAAACCTTGGAGTCTGGGATGCTGAAGTGTTTGTAGGACATTAGGCAAGATGGACAGTAAGCAAGATTTAGTGGTCCTGGAGTTCTTGAAGAATTGCCTCAGGGCTGTCATCAGAGAGGAGCTGTTGGATGCATCATGAAGACCATCCGAAACTGAACATTACAACGTTCCGGGGAGCAGGAAGCACCGGCCAGTTCTCCCTGGCTCTGAAGATTTGCAACTCTAATTTCACAGGTAGTGTCTCTGCCACCTGAAATGATCAGTCCCCAATCCTTGCCTTGGATGATGTGCCCAGGTTTCAAGGGACCTAGCAAACCCTCTTTTCACTGCTGGTATATAGCCTTTTTTTCCTTTCATTCTTTTTTTTTTTTTTTTTTTTTTTTTTTTAATCTACAGCCATATGATTTCTAAGTTGAAGAGAGTTTGCAAAATGGAAGTGATTGGGTGATTTCAAAACCTATCTAGAACCTTTGCCAAAACCTCTGTGGAGCAAAATTTTGTACTTGGACTAATGCCTGTCTTAATAATAATAATAATAGAATTTAAAATGCAGCCAAATCAAAAGATCCTGCCATGGCTCAGGCAAAATGTAGATTCTGAGTTCCAGAACTAATGGTGAAGATGAGACTTTGCAGAAAGTGATTAAAGCAATTAGCACAGGATGGCTGGGGCAGAGTGGTTCATAATGCTGTCATCAGTTCAAGTTGCTCTCAGCAGTAGTTGGGATTTTGTAGTGAACACTCAGATGGCAATTCTTAAAGTGTTACAGTAGTATATACATTAGGATACATGAAGGTCATCTATTGACTGAAAGGTCTAAGAGCAGCCCCAGGCATGCTTCGTGTGGTCTTCAAACGTACAGTGCTGCCAAAACTGAAATTTTCTGCTCCAGCTGTGGGGAGGCTATGAGCAGTCACTGGTATCCTGGGGGAGGCTGGGAGTTATGGGAGAGAGGGGCTCAATAGGTTTGGTAGGGCTTCAGGAATCTGGGAGTCAGGCCATGCACTTGTTTCTCCTCTTCTTCACTCTCTCTCTCTCTTCCATGAAACCCACCAGAAGAGGCTGCCTCTTGCTCACCTCGCACTCAGTGGCACACAGCTGCTTCTCACAAAAAACAACCACCTTACTCATACAACTGCACTTGTGAGTTACAACACATCCTAGCTTGAGTTGGGCTAGAGCCCTTGAGAAGGCAGTCACTACATACATTTCTCTCAAGGATGTGAATAATACAGGGTAGTGGCTATTTCCATTTACAGAGTAGGCTCTGGTGGATAGTATGATATGGTCTTTCACAGGAAATAAAAAGAGAGGTCTTGGCCATATTGCAATGGGGGGTAAATCAAAGTGCATGTTTTGCAAAAGAAAACATGCCATTTTTAAAAATAACTGTATGACTTTCTTCTTTGGCAGCTAAACACCATCTCAACTAAGTAAGAGGCGAATTGGAAAAAAAAAATCCTTGTAATGATTTAAAAGCGTTTAGCCAACTTGACCTAGAGCTGGCAGCATTATGAAGTCTTTGTGGCCTGGCCTGGGGGAGAAGAAGGGAGGAGGTGAGGAGGAATAAAGCCAGCAGCACCCTACATAATTACAGATTAAGATCATGTGTAGCATTTTGAGCTACTTGTGGGACATGCAAAGCAGCAAAGTGCTGTTTTATCTTTGTATATACCTCTCTAACCACGAATGTACTTAACATGGGCATATTTCACTCCTCTTGGCTTTTCGCTTTGAAGATAAGTCCGCTCAGCCTGATGATCTTTTGATTTCCTGAGCGAGGCCACCTCCTGGATCACCATGTTCCTCTCACAAGACCCAGCGTTGTGGAACTTCCCTTGCCTTAGATGCAGAGCAGATTTTTAGTTCCCCTAAAAGCTCCTGGTTTGTTGTCAGCAAAGTCTTTTCAAGCAGCGAGTACACAGCACTTCTGAGGGGGAGGGGAGCAGAGACTTCACAGACTGTGTAGGGATTCAGCTGTGGAAGCAGTCATTTTTGACCTACACTGAAAACTTGCACTTGTATTTCATAACGGAGTGCAGGATGTACCCACCTACAGGTGATCCTAAATGCCTTGGGGAGGAAAATGAGGTTTTTGACATGCGACGAAGATTGGTTTCAGATGCTGCAAGTCTGTGTTCCTCTGGCTAGGGACTTGTAAGGGCTGGAGGCAGACTTGCTGGTTGCAATAGCTCCAGCTAGCCAATTCCTCGGGCCAAGAGCTGTCTCACAGGACCCAGTTTACTTATGAGGGCTGCTGGGAGAGAAGAGGAGCAACAAATGCTGGAGAAGAGCACAAAAAATGCACTGCAGAGTCAGGCCAGCAGCCGGCCGAGCAGGCGTTTTGTCTTCAACAGCGGCAAAAGGAGCTGCTGAAAATCTCTGACCGATATCTCAACAGCAGCCCAGGCAGCTGCCCTAAGCCAGGGCAGAGAGGTAGGTTGCTGCTACCTTCTCCCCTCTCTGCCCAGCCTCAGTGTGCTCCAGCTTTGGGTGACATTTCTGAGGGCTAAGGGGGGTGTCCAAGCTGAAGCCACTCTTGCTCTGGTGCTGCACCTGCACGGACAACCTTTCAAGGGCGTTGGCTCCAGCTGTACCTCTCTGTCAGCTCAAGCCGGCTTGGCTCCCATGCCATGGCCATGTCACTTCTGTGCTGTGACCATCCTGTAGGCTGCTCATGCAGTGTCTCGGGTCTGATTATGGGCCTGTCATCCTTAGCGCTTCCTCGTGCACTCCCTCAAGGCCACGAGATGGAGCCACCAGCAGGCAGGCCCCTAAAAAGAGCCCTTCCTGTAGACCAGAGATGCTCCCACATGAAGCCTCTCTCCTCTTGCTTGATCTGGCCTCACCAAGCTGCAGCACTGGTTGCACAGACACCTTGTGCTGGCAGGCTAATGGGTTTTGTCCCCACTAGCTGTTAGCTAAGATGACTCGGGGTGTTTTCTTCTCGCAAGTTTCAGAACGCAGTGGTGGTTGAACAAAAGCGAGTGGTGTTGTCGTATTAGCGCTCTCGGAGATCTTGGGGTGCTTTGAGCTCTCAGTGTGCTTTGGTCTCCCTGTGCCTGTTTGCCTACAAATGTCAGCAGGGAGCTGTGCGCATTTGCAGTTGCTGGGCCATGGCTAATTCAGACTACATGGATTTTTATCTCCAGCACTCAGGATGTGAAATCTGAGCTCCACTGAAACCCTGGGATCTGGATAACATTCTGGTGTCTGAACCCCAAAGTTTCTTTAGTATTTTGCTTCCTTTTCCCCTTTCTAGCAACAAACAAAACCCCATGTGAAACCTGCTGGGTTTTGTGTAGCTTGTTTGGCCAGTGTTGCCCCAGTATTTCATGGCATTTTGCCACTGCCTGTAGCAATAGGTGTCAAATGAAGTTGTGTATGTGCAGTGAGATGCTTTTATTGTGCTTACTCAGCAAATATTTAGACTTGGGCAGGCTGTTGACTTTCTCTCTTGAGAGTGAAAAAGAGGGTTTTGTGCTTCCTGAAAAGTCTGTTGCTGTTAGTGGCAAAGAAAGTCCCCTGGGTGAAGTATCGGAGTCCAAACGCTGTTCTGTAAGCCTTGAAAACCACACAGAACGGAGCTTATTTCCATTCAGATATAATAATGCTGAGTTGGTCTGTTGTTATTGCATAACACAATTAACCACATCCTCCCCCAGAAACACAATAGAGCTGTCTTTCCTTATTAAGGTGACTTTGAACCCTGGGAGGTATTAAAACAGTCAACTTTTCTCTTGAAAATAGTGTTCTTTGTTGGTTCTTGGTTAGCAAACACTCATGCAACATGAAGTTACCAGAGAAATATCTGCAGGCAGCATGCTGGTGTGGCTATCCAGTGCAGCTGGATGTCAGGAGAGTTGTGACACTTTTTTGCCATCCTTCTGGCATGGTCTCACAGGTGCTTATTCCCTGTCCTCACTAGTTTGGACAGTCCTGCTCCCTCCGTCTGCCCACACCCGCTCCAAGGCTGCCCTTTCTATTGTGCCAGCACAGCTGCCTGTCTGTGAAACCAGCCCAAGAATCAAACCAGCTGAAAAAAAACTGTGTTTTGTTGTTCCTCTTGGCCAGTTATTTCTTAGGCAGATCTGTTTTTTGAACTGTCTGCCGTCTAGGAACACAAAATATTTTTTTCTGCCACAGGAGAGGCAGGGAAGGCAAGGGTGGATGTTTAGGATGGCGTGAGAAGCACTGCTCCTAAAGCACAGCCTTGGTAGGGTTAAGCAGCTGTTTGATGGTCTGTGTTCTTGTGGCTATACCATTTCCAGCACTCAAGTATGATCCTTTGGAGCCCCCTCTGTAGGTTGCAGTACCATGCCAGGAACACACTGAGGTAGTGTCTCTCTTCTCTGACCACATGTTTGGGTTTTAAGGGTTTTTTCTATGCATTGCATCTGATGGACTTTCAGTTGCCCTGGTCAAGGGGTTGCACAAAAAAGGTCATATCCCACAGTAAGCAGCATGGTCTGAGACACCAGCTTCTGAGGAGGGGTACTTTCTGCAACCAACACAACTTTTCTCATGCTTTTACCCATTCCTTTATCAAGCTTCTGCACAATTTCAGTGTTGGCCATCCAGCACATTAAAGAGAAAAAGGTGATGGATCTTCAGGAAAGAGATAGCAGCCCTGTGTAACTCCTTGCCAGAGGACACTGCAGAAGTAGGAACACGGGTTCCTGGGGAGACCAGACTTGGAAGAGAGATCCAATAAGAGGTGAGTAAACAGACAAAACATAACAGGCTCAGGAAATTCCTGGTGCTGAGAGCAGTTGGAGGCTAGGAGAGTACTGAGGTGGAGTTATGGTGTATGTTGACTGTGATCTTACTCCTTACTTTTCCTAATAGTCCTTACTACAGAAAAAGTACTGAACTATATGGTATAAACCAGCACAGCTGTTGTCATGTTTCTATGACTTGACCTAAAAGTATTACAAGGATGGAGCTATTCCATCAAAATTTGCTACCACCGCTGTTGACAAGCATTCTTTCACATCTTTTTTTCATGTCATTTATCGATGGTTTAATTCCATAAATAGCAAGTCTTGGAAGGAGTCATCTTGTCTGAATTGTAGACTCTTCAAAATTCGTCATTGTCTATTTCTTTTGTCTATCACTGCCTGTTCTTTCATGTCAATAAAGTTTGCCATCATTGTCTATTACATTGCCTCAACAGGTTCCACAGTTGCTTTTTATTCTTGTGAAAATTTGTCATTTTTCCATGATTTCAGTAACCCCAACTTGAACCAAATAGTTGATTGAAGATCTCAGATTTCCAGTGTTTGTCACAGTAAATTTGTTCTTTGTCTTTTAAGGTTTTTTTTTAAGTTTTAATGGACCATCTGAAGGGACCCTGCTGGTGAAAACCACCTGGAAACATTTTGCTAGAGCAGGTTCTACTTCTTTTGTCATCACTATTCTTTTGCCTTAGTCTTTGGAACATAAATATTTCTTTTGTCTTGATGCAATTGAATCTTTTACTGCTTCCTATTGGATATTACATTTTGACTGAAACTTCTGCGTGCTTCTTCCTTCTCATTAATTTCAGTCACAAGAAGTTAGCTCCTTCTTTCCAGACATTGTTTAACTCAAATGACCAAAACAGAAGAAATAGGAGGTAGTAATAATCGAGTACAAATGAACACATTGACCTACAGTGAGTTCAGTTGACTCTGGCATATATAAAGAATGGGAAAAAAAAATGTACCTGTAATCTCAAAGACTTTTCTGTTGGCATGGTGCAGGGAGATGCATGGACCAGGCATACATGCAATTATAACCGTGTATTTGGAATGGAATTTCTCCTAGAGTTAATATGAGCCTCTGAATAGTTATGACAAATACTGCTTACAACCTCCTTAAATTCCGCCTTTTTAGCTATGATGAAAGGTGGAATTGCCCATAATAGTGATGTGCAGATGTTATTTAATGGTAGGATTTCCATTCTAGGCTTTCTGTTCTCCAGCTCAAAAGAGCAAACAACAAAAAAAGAAAAAAAAAAAGAAAAAAAGAAAAAAAGAAAAAAAGAAAAAAAGAAAAAGATAATTAGAATTACTCATGTCCGCTTTAGCTGGAACATAGGAAATACTTACTGGCAAATGGAATTTCCAAGAGGGAGTTAGAGGTGAAGTTGATGGAAAAAATGGTTGCAGGTGGGAAGCTGATTGACTGATTGACTGAAAGGAAACATAACCGAAAGTTATGCCTACTGAAGTGTACAATCTCAGGTTTTATTTTGCACATAATCTCATTCCTCTTCATGCTGGCTAGAAGAGGTTACAGTAACATTTGTTACAATACTTAGTTGTGCATTTGGAAGTTTCTTCTTCTGAAATCTGCAGACCAGAGATGTGTCCCTCCTTTCCTCAGGCTGTTTCTTGAAAATGTACTTGAGGTGTGTTCTGTTATGCTGGGTTGATATGCTAATCTTCTGCTGTGATGAATATGCTGGAAAACATGCCACGATCTTGTTAATTTTCTATTTCTTTTGCTAAGTGTATGTAGTTTCCATCTAGATTTAAAGCATTTACAGAAAATTGTTTTTTTCTTCGGTTTAGATTTTCCCATCAGACACATTCTTGTAGTGTAATTCAGTATTTTCTGAAACTTCATAATAAACTTCTCCAGAAAAAACACAAACTGAACAGAGTATTTTTAATAAGAATAATAGCTCAAGGACTTCAGTATCTCCCAACTATTTTTCAAAGATGTAGCGATTGCTTTACAGATGTGTTTCCTTCATTGGCTTATCAGCGACAGAGTTGCTGTTCTACTTATGACACTACTTTTGAACTGTGTCTTTCCATCCTTTAGCATATGAATTCACAGAAAAAAAGTGCTTTTGCTAGTGATGTGCAGAGAGATTAAACCGATTTTCTGGTTTTATTTTGTATGATAGATTGCCATTTCTGCTGAGCTCTTAAAATTCAAACTTTGTGGCTACCCAAAGGTCAGATCTGACACCTGAGGTTTTGCTGGGGCAGAAAACCAACCTGACAGAAACTTTATGCTGACTTTACAGTATCAGTAAGATTTGTGATAGCAGCAGGAGGAAAATCTGTGGGAAGAGCTCTCCGTGCAAGCACTCCCATTCAGAAAACTTCTGTTTGTCTAAGAAAATTAAGATAAATTAATTTGCATGAATGTAGTATTGTTTCTGTGATATCCTGCAGTGCTAGAAATGTGAGTGCCTATGGGCAATGTCTTTGCGTGAATTTAGACACACGCACACCCCCCCGCAAAGGGAAAGGGGTGGTCTAATATGCCTGTCTGGTTAATGGCAGAAGGTGAGGACCTCGAGGACCTTCAGAGGGAGCTCTGCTCCCTAAACTGGCTACTCTTGACCCTTGCTGTTGACTGTAGAGAGAACTAATAGGAAATGCTTACTTCCACCCCCAGTCATGATGTAAGCAAGCTGGCTATCTGTCTTCTGAGAATAGATGCTAACAGAGCAGAAACAGTTCTGATGATACAAAAAATATGAATGCATGGTGCAAGCCCACTCAGTTCTTCATTCTCGTACTAGCCTTGTGGTTAGAGCAGTCATCAGGAAATTGGCAGCCTCTCTTGCCCTGAAGGCAAATGTGCTCCCTCAACTCCTCCTAGGACACTTTCTGCTTCTTCTGAGGTACCTGGGCCAGTTTGTACCTGGTAGTGCAGTTTTGCTTGTTGAAAGCAAATGTGAGGGAGCCCAACCCACTTAAGAGGAGTCAGAACTTCAGAATACTAATTTCTTATTAATATCCACCCTGCCACATTGCTAGAGTCAAATTCACTCTTGTCTGTTTTCTGTCTTCCCCATGATTTATAATCCCCAACATGTAGCATCCCAGTTTCAGTGGGCAGGGTGGAAGGTTCTTCCCGCGACATAGAAGCCTCTAGAGACCTTAGAAGTTGGGTCTTCTGATTTCTGGATAAGTGTTCTGACTGAAAGCCTTGTCTGAGCATGGTGTGTTGTTCTCAGTCTGAGTTGTAAATGATTTTACGTTGGAGAGAAATCCTTGTCCTTTCCAGAAGATGGGGTTCTGAGTGTATAGAGTGCCTGTCTTCAGCGTAGAAGAGACCTTGAATGAGTTCAGGCAGTGCCGGACATCAGATGTATGGGATTTTTGCCTGAGGTGCGGGTCAGTCCTATTTTCTAAATCCCAATTCAGGCAATATTTAGCTAGAAATACATGACAGCTGGAGCCTGAATGATAGACAGTTTGTGGCCATGTCTATGTTGTCTGGGCTTGAAAGGCCTTTGGGAAGAGCAAACTGACTCTATCCCTTATAATGCACCAAAATAACCCTTTTCCTGGGTAATGGAAATGAATACTAGAAAAGAAGTCTCCTGCTAGTCTGCAGCTTCTTTAAAGTAAGAAAATAGCAAATCTTATTACTGTCTGGATGTGCAGTGTCTGACCCAATCATCTCCATGTCACCCACTTGTCCTGTCACATCCACAGCAGTGCGGGCACGTCTGCACTGGGGCTGCTGAGGCAATATGGAGTTGGCCAGGGAGCATCCTCGGCTCAGGGGCCTAGCCTATGAGTAGTGTGTAACATAGTGTGCACGTAGGTAATGTCACCTGAGGATGTCAGACAATTCATTTAAGACTCAAGAGTGGAACAATGTTTGCTTCATATTTCAGTGGCAGTTTGAACACAAGATAGGTTTCATTTCCTATTGAACTCAAATAGCTCTGAGTGACCAGTTAAAAAAAAAAGGTGGAGTGATGGTCAGTGAGGCAATGCCTATGATGGAAGATCATGGCTCCAGAACTGTAGCTTATGTGCTGCTGAGCAGGATGCCCACAGGCCCTAACATCTATCACTGGTGAGTGAACTCAGTGAGGTTTCAACAGAGCTCAGTGCGGTGGTACCTGAGTGCTTAGTAAGAAACACCAAAGAAGAGACTGTGCCAGAAAGTCTGTTTCCCAAAAGGGCTTTGACACTTCGGTGAAACTGGGATTTGGAACAGGAAACAATTTCTTGGCATAAAATAATAGGTTTCTTCGCTTAGAAATGAAAAAACTTGCCACCTTACATTTATTCGCAGTGCTGAAAATCCATTGGTATTGTTGTCTCCTCGCTGGAGGAACGTTTTTCCATATATCCCTGTTTCTCCATATTTCTGAGCCACAAAGAATAGAAATTTGTTCTTGTGAGCTTCTTTTTTTTTTTTTTTTTTTTTTTTTCCCCAGCAGGTTTTCTGCTCCAAAGCAAGAACAAAGGGGAGGAAAGCAAAGAGCCTTTCCAAAAAGCACAACTTGAGACCTTATGGAAACAGATCTCCAAGCTCTGCAAGAATTCCTGGTTTCAGGGAAGGAAAATTGCTCTTTTGGCTCTTAGCAGAATTATTAATCACAGTATTTGTGAGCTGAAATGAAATAATTGACAAAAAAAAAAAAAGAATTTAAACTCAAATAAGAGTTACCCCCACTTTTGTGTTTCTTCTGTTTCTCTATTAATGTAAGAAAATAAGACCTATCATACTAGCTCGCACAACCTCCCCCACCCCCAGGTCTTTATCCTGTTTCTAACCAAAAGCACAAGCCATCAAAAACAGGCAAAGAAGAGGATGATGAACCCTGCCAGTGTCAATCATGTGGGATGGACATCCTTAGTTTAAAGTAGCTTCTCCAACAGCATCTTAAACAGTTATCAATGTATCTCTCCTTCCTAAGTTTGAGTCATACCTTTTGAACCCATTTCTGCACCTACTTTTGACTTCATGCAGCAATTAGTTTCCGTTTTTATGTGAAAGCATACTGGTCTCTGCTTTAACCATGTGCCTGATAATTTCCCTATTTCTTTTATAAGGAGAGGTACTGAAAAATCGTTCCCTGTGTAATTTTTCCTAGCACTAGAAGTCTTTCCTTTTCTCAGCTGGAGAGTGCCAGTCAATTTGGTTTATCCTTGTAGCAAAGGCCCTCTGTACCTCTGATATCCTTACTGCTCTTTTTAGTAACTTTTTTGTTGCTATTATATGCTTTTTGTCACTGGTGACCAGAATTACATTCAGTGCTCAAGATAAGGATACGTTGCATCAGTATACCAACATTTCCTGTTTTGTTCTCTGTTCTTTTGCTAATAACTCCTCACAGTCTGTTTGCCCTCTTGGCAGCTGCTGAACAACAGGCTGTTTTCAGAGAAAATCCAAAATGATCCCAAGATATCCTTCCCAGGTAGTGAAAGCTCATCACTTTCTACGTGTTGGTAAGATTATTTCTCTGGGAATAGTGCTTTGAGTAGATCAATGTCTAACGATACCAAGCTAGAGGACACCTGATCTCATGGGATTTCCTGTGAAAATTTATCTGCTGTCCAAAAGCAATCATTCTGCTACAGAACTGACTGACAGGGTGGCCTTTGGATTTCAATTAGTTTCACAGGAACTATGAAACTTCCAATATTTGGGTCCTGTCCTAAAGCCTCAGTCCTGGACTGGTGTGTCTGGGAGCCAGGGGTAGTTAGTATGGCTGTCAGGCTCTGGCACATAAGGCTGTGATTTGGTGAGGAGAGGAGAGAGATACATACCTGCTCATGTCATACAATGCAGAGCATGCTCTTCACTGCTGATGTGGGAGGTCTTGAGCAAGTTTGCTTCTGTAGGCTATTAACTGTAGATCAAAAACTCTAGGAACAGTTTGGCCTCTGGTCATGGATTCTGAAAGCAATCAGGCAGGAGTGCTTGAAACCTGTAGCTTTTGAAGACACTGAGGTCCTCAGAAGCTGCTAGGAGACCATGCAAGCTCTGCTGCTGGCTGTGGGAAATGAGGTGGAGCAGAGATGTTCTAATCAAACACTTTTGGATAAAAAACCAGACACGAACTGACCTCCATTGCTGGATGAATCCATGCTGAGGACTTGTGTTTCTAGCGTAGGCATTGATTAGCTGTGGGTTAATCTCCTCACAGAGGCTTTGGGAGAGCTTGTGCTCCAGTGCCTCCAAGAGCTGCCACCCAGAAGTCATCGATGGCCCAAAAGTCCAAAGAATAAATGGCTTTGAAAAATGTTTGCCTAATGTAAAGTGACTCCACGATTCAGCACTGAATTCTTGTGTAGTATTGGGTAGCCCATATTATACCACCTACATCCTACAGGGAAAGCAGATGACAAATGGCTTCTCCTGTATCTTCCCAGCAACTGCTGCTTTTTATAGGCACCTGTCAGGCCAAATCGTTGTACACAAAGACCTCTCAAATCTGTGAAGTAGCCCTGGTGAAGACCTGCTTGGGGTTGCTACAGGCCATAGTTACATACAGGTTGTTTTCCATGTAGAATCCTATGGAAATGAGGAGTTTGACCTGGGGATGAATATAAAGGTGAGCAATCGATACACCAAGACTGCATTATGCAGAACAAGTAGGCATGGTGACCATGGATAAGCGTAAATAACTCATTTTTAGATTGATGGGAAAAGAAGATTGGTTTCTGGAACAGCTCATCTCTAAAGAAGACTTGCAGTAAAGCATGTGGAGAGCTACAAGAAGGTTTTCCATAAACTGAGGAGTTTCTTTTGAAAAAAGAAGTAGGGTGACATTTCCTTTTCATACAAAAAGTTCAAAAGTTCTAGTTTTCGTGAGAAGCCTTGTTTTCCTTTCCAAAATACTTTAAACTTTCAGGGAATGCAAGCTCCAAGTTGCAGCCAGATCTGATAGTAAATACAATGAGATAATTATCACAGAAAATGTTCTTCTAAAAACTCAGTCCATAACCTATAGATAAAATAAGACATTTTCTGAGATAGTGATATTATAAAAAATATAAATAATTTTTACAACTAAAGCTCTGCTCCTGCATGCTGTCGGTATGTCATGACCCTCTTTTATCAGTAAGACATTAACTTCCAGTAATTCATATACATTAAGGAACAAACAAGACCATTTAGTAAGAAGTCATTATAAACAATATCCTTTGTCAGCAAATTATTTTCAATGACTTTCCAGAGAATCCCAATTCATTTTTTTTGTGTAAATTAATAAGAACTGTGTCTTTTGCATCCGAGTTATGATTTCCAGAATGCCATGTATTTGTAGAAGTTTCTTCCTAAGAAATCGTGTAGAAAAAACTCCTTATTCTCAGGAAAGAGGTCAGATATGAACAGCAACGATGCACTGAAAAATATTCTGTTTCCACAGTAATGGGAAATAGAGGGGGCGCTGCACAGGAGGAGGTTAGCTTCCAGTGCACTCCGAGGGGAGGGTTGGCTGCAAGGGTCTGGAACTTCTGGAATGAGTCTATACTGTTGCATCAAGCAATGACCTCTTGGATCTAATGGTTTTTGACTTAAAATTTGGAAGATTTCACTTAGACGCATCCTGTCTGTGTCCTGAAGTTATCTGAACACAGGAGGGCTGGTTTATTCACCTTTTCTTTTGTGGATAAACTTTGGATAGGTTTCTTGCCCAAACATACTTGCCCACTCAGACTTACTCTCATCTCCGTACTGTAAGGCACTTTGGCATCCAGGGACAGGACCACCTGTGGGAATGGAAGATCCTGGAGACTCAGCAGAGTATTTTTATTTCCATAAGAGCAACAGATGTACTGCACCGATCCTCTCTTTGGTGGGCTTTGTGGTCTCCCCACGGGGATCCTGCCGGCAGCCCAGTGACATTCAGAACAGCTGCTGTTATTTTTGTTCTGGCTGACTGTATCTAGCCTCTGTGGGATGGCGGTGCAGCTGCTTTCCTTTTGGGGCAAGGCATGGAGCAGAGAAATTGAGAACTTCTTTGGAAAGAGAATCTGGTTTTAAGATACAAAGGCTTTGGTAATGGCGTTAAGATTCCTGTTTGAATATTGTCCTTGGTCCGACAAGCATAACTATCATTGTTAAGTTCTTTTACGAACCGCTGGTGATCAAATAACTTCCCAAATAACATATCAATGTGCAACCCAAAGGTAAATACATGCTAGCCACATTAAAAAGGGCAGATATAATTCTTGTTACTTTAGCCAATTGCTTCCTTCAAGATACTCTCATCTCCATTTTGCATCTTCTGAACTTTAATACACTAGCTGGCAACTGTAGTGGAGCTGAAAACCTGATAAAAGACTTAATAGCTCTGCCTTGGTGGGATGAAGGAGAAGTCTCAAACTTCTCAATGAAAGGAACCAGCAGAGGTATTTGGGGACCAGCCCATTCATCTTTATCATAATGTGGGTGATAATAGGACTGCATGGTTAACGACAAAGACCAGGGGCAACCCTTACCTTGGGGGAAGAAGAGTCCCTCCCCATCAGAATATTATAACCCTTGAAAAAGCTTTCTAATTTCCCTTCCACACAAAGCATGAGGTGCCTATGCTAGCCGCAAGTGAGGCACCACAACACAGAGGAACAGGAAGGACACTGCAACCTCAGTAGGGTGGATCCCTACCAGCTAAAAAACATTAGACCTACCATGGGTATGGACACACCCAACAACAGTTTCCCCCTGCCATCTGACCATTTGCTAACTCCACCAGTGCTCCCTAGATTGGCCTCAACAAATGTAGACAGTGAAACCTTCCCATCTAGGGTCACTTCTGTCCAGGTGTCCCTTACTGTGTGTAATGACACTCTGCAAGCAGGGTGCAAAAAATGTACACAGCAATTATTTCCTGGCTAATAGAAGTAGGTATTAGACAGCCAGGACTAATACGCTGCTAGGCTAAGCACTGGCTCTTGGAGCTGAGTGAACCTCATGTTGCTGAGTTGCTGTTTTCCTATCTCTACTTTTTATCTCAGGACTTCATCTTTATTTGTGTCATCGTTTTTCCTCTTGAATGCTTGAACTCCTAACTCTTATGATCTTGATAATTTCATCTGATTTGGGTTTTCACTTTTTGTATCTAGCATGCCTTTAACTTGCATTCTTTTCACAGCTCAGGAGTAATTTTGCCAACACAACTGAGTTAAGTTCATAAAGGCACGCTGCACCAAAACCAGCCATTGAATCACAGACAGTTGAGTCTCTGGGCCATTGACTCCTAATGCTGGTGAGGACCTGTGGACTCCTAGTGCTGATAAGGACCTGTGGGGCCAACTACAGCATCTTGATACCAATATCAGATTTTTCTTTAAGGTCTAACACTTAATGGCAGCTCCACTAGATTCCCAACCAACTCTTTCAGTGCTTCACTACCTTTCCTGTTAAAGGATTTTTCCTGCTGTCTTGCCTAACTATTCCCTGCTTCAGTTTAAGCCCATTACTTCTTGACCTCTTTGCTTGGAGAACAGATGATTGTCTTGCTTGCTGAAGTGCTATGCATACAGGCTGCCGAGGGAGCATGATGCATCTAGCTCCTCAAAGAAATTTCTTGACATATTTCTATAAGCACATTTTTCCATATACTTATCAAATAGGAATTTTTTTAGAAGCTGGGCCAAAAGTTACGAAGCATTCAAAATTGATTGTAGTTCCTTATGAAAGCTGCAGAATGGCTTTTGCTCAGCTGACAACTATCCCCTTTAGCCAGGAGCTCAGTTTCCCACCTGTGTCATGATCTGGGAACAACCTGGGCATGGGGAACAGACTATAGGATGAAGGGCTCTTCTGAGGTATGGAACAACACAATGAGCATCTCTGATCTAAGTTTCAGTGGATTTTATGATAGAAGAACTTATTTTGTATCCAGGCAATGGAAGTTAGCTTGAACTGAATACATTTAACCTTTCCCTAAAGTAACGTGACATGTTCTGGTGAGAGGATGCTGAACCTACCACTGAATGCAGATGGTTACTTCAGACTTTTTGCCTGAGTCTCTAGCGTCAGGAAATTAGGAACTCCTGGATTCCAGTGAAACTGCATGAACCTGAGCAGGGAGGGGTTTGCGAGGTTTTCAAGGTAGCAATCTGAGCTGACCCTGAACAGTTGACCAAAGCATTGTGAGATTTCATTGTTGCAGGTGGGGTTATTTCAGCTCTTTTGCAATTTCTGTGTCATATGGGAAGTGCAACACCTAGACCACTTCAAAGGAAATGCTATGCCAAGAACTGGGGAAAGCATGGGTAAATCAGTAATATTTTTGCATACAGGTGTATAATTGCTACACCTTTGTGTATTGATGTGGAGTTGCTACGTGCTGACAGCAGAGTCCCAGGAACACTGAAAGTGATAAATGGTATTCATAACTCTGCCAGGGAAAAATAAGCGTTTGAATGACCATAGCATAAAATCTTCTTGTTTGGTTAAAGAAAGAATGAACAGTTGATTCTCAAAATGTCTTTAGAGGTTATTCTGCTAAGATGTACAAAACTGATTTGTCCCCTGGAATTTGATTTGGTACTGAAATTACCCCTTTAGACTGGCTGCTGCACAAGAAGGGGGTAGTTTGAGACCTTTGGTCTGATGGGTCCAGATTTAGTGCTGATGCTTGGAAGGCTGCTCAGCAGTCTTGAACAGTGCTCCCTAAAAATGGCTTTCAGACATTTGGTGGCCCGTACGGCCTCCTGAATACCTGCTCTTGCAGGTCACTGTACACTGGGTCATGTCCACCGCTGCCGTGACTTCTCCCACTCCCTCTTGCTCTTCCAGGGTGGCTTCTGGATTTCCCATGGAACTGCTCTGTCCCTCCAGCCTCCTTTCCCTCAGAGACTTAATTTAGCTGCTGATGTAGCAGCCTTTTTTATCAGCTTAGCTTCAGTGAAGCAGTTTCCTTCACTAAAAACTGTTCCTGATGCTCCGGTGACTTTTAGAGCTGTTCTCCGGGAGCTGCTGCCCAAGTGGACCAGGCAAAGCTGTCACTTGTTTTCAAACAAAATCTGTTTCAAAGCACCCTCTGCCGGCTGAGTCTCCCTTCTTTGTTCACCCCAGGCGTGTGAGAAAGCCAATAACCAGCCAGCAGAGTTATTGTAGTATAATCATGCTAAAATGGAATAATTTGTGATTAATGGAAAACCTATGCTATTGGTAAAAGATATCTGATTAACTGGAACTGTGAGATGTCATCTCTGATAGGTACTTGAGGTTACTATAGTAATTTGCATGTTCTTCTCTGTTCAGTGGGAGGTGTCTCAAAATAAAGCTGTATATCTTGCCCCTACAGATATGAATTGCACAAGCCAGATAAAAAGAGTTCCCAGTAATATCTGGTACAAGTTACAGCAGAGAAATCAGTGCAAAGGACCCAACCACAGAGAACAAGCCACTTCTCCGCTTTCTGAATTTTCCAGATGGTAGGTCAAATTTTTATATTATCATTTAACCAAAAATAACTGAACTATTTTATAAGAAAGTTTGTTTCAGTTCACTTATGTGCTTTTTTACCTCAAGAAAAAATATTAGATTAAAATAGTGGATATGCTTATGTGATAGACAAATAATTTCGGGACCAACATAAAGATTTACCTTATAGTGAAGTGTACTTAGAAATGGATTTAAGCTCAGTTTTCTGGCAGATATTTTTACTAATTATTCAAAACTAGTGTAGGTGTTAACTATTGTGAGTGCTAGTTCTGGAATAAGTTCAATTTACTGTTGCTATTTTAATAGCCCATTTTCACTCAGAATGGTTTTTTCTGGTTTGACAAAAGAGTTAAAATAACTTTCAAAATGTGAATTAATGTATTCTATGTCTTAGTCAACAAATCTCTCACAGCTGCGATGGTATGCTTATGTTGTAAATTCTGTTAAGCTTTTTAAAGTAGAAATTGCAATAGCATTTCCAAGTTTTGCTAGTATGCAAGGTACGGTACTTTTATAATGTTTGTTCGCTTATATAAACAGTACTATAAACAGTTTGTTGCCAAATACAATTTTGGAAAAAAAATCACAAATATGTTACTAACACAGCTGCTTTTGGAGAAGCAAGGAATTAAGCCCTATAGACTCCTGCTTCTGCAACATAAGTAGGGGGTTCTTGGTTCTTTCATCTTCCTTTGATACCGGATCATTAGTGGCTAGGTCTTGACATGCTCAGGTAGTTATCCCAGATCTCTGTATTTGGATCTAGTGCTTTTTCAGCATCATACTGAAGTTTTCCTTCACAGAGCTTAGAATTAAGCTCATAACATACAGTTATTGTGAGCTATAGGAACAAAGAGATTTGTGGAAAATGTCATTTTAACTTTTCCCCCTGAATATTAGCAATCTAAATTTATGGTATACCGAGGACCCAAAAATCTGTTATACAGATTTTACTTCAGACAAATGTAATAAAATATAAGTTCTAAATAAATCTGCAAAAGCAGAAAGAAAACTCATAACTATTTCCAGAAATTATGGCCTTTGTCTCTCAGTGCTTCAAACTACAGGAACTTCTTCCTTTTGCTTGTGGGATGTGAGGTGTCTTAGTGTCTTTGTCTTGTGCCTCATAATACCCTTTTTATTTGATCTAAGTATCATGGATATGTGGATGCTTTAATTTTGCTTTGCTCAGAGTAATGCCACAAGCTGTAACACACTAGTCCTTCTCTTGCTATTTGCTGTCTAGAACTGCAAGCTTTGCCTCTGTTTTTATTGAGGTAATTTGGCAGCTTGCTGCTGACTTTGGAAAATGCAAACAGAATCACATTGTTCTTTTAATTGCCTGAGCTCTTTGTATTTTCAGGGAACATTCCTCTTTAATTAGAGCCCCATATTGAATGTATTCACACACACAAGCCCCAAACTCTACTGAAACTGTCACCAATACACAGCAACTTAAAAATGGGGGGAAAAATCAAAAAAGCAATCATCAAAGTTAGGCGGGGAGAATCTGTCCTTTCAGCACAACTATTTTGCACTGTTTTGGTGCAGGCTGGTAGCCCAGTATGTGTAAGGTCTCTCGAAGACATACTTTTTTCAAGAAACAAAAGGTTAAATACAACAACTGGCAAGTACAATGATGGGCAATTGCACATTTCTTCCTCCTGGGTCATTCTGGCACTTGTTAGAAGAGTTGGTGAGGGCAAGTAATTGGCTGTCTCCATTCCTGGACAAAGCTGTATCTCAAAAATGGAGAAAGCACAGCTCCTTGCATTTTTTTGTTCATCGTCAGCCATCCATTTCTAGAGATGAGATAGCACTGGCAATAAGGGACTCACCAGTATCTCCCATAGTGGTATATTGATACCACTACATGTGGCTAAATACAAAGTAGATGCATACAAATAAAATATCAAATGAGAAAGAACCACATTTCAGACAGTCTTCAAATCTAGTCTATGAAACTGATTTTCCTTAAAAATCCATCACTTCACTTTATGTCTTCATAGTGAAGTATCTGCTTGCTTAAACAAAATAGCTCTAAAAAGTAGAAGGATAGTTAGTATAACTGCTGGTATACCTCACTGGGGGAAAACACATTTGTGGAACAGAACCAAACACTTGGAGGGAAAAGGCTCCCAGCAGAGAAGGAATATTCTGAATATTTTTTGATGTCTATTTAATTACTCAAATAATCTAATTATATTAAATTTTATTTATTATTCAGCTTAGAGTTCTTCACTGAACTGATTCTTACGGTCTGTTTGGAGACTTCATTGCAGAGACTCAGTTGATATAGATGTATTCAATCTCAGTTGTATGAACTAGCCCTGCTGGAGCTAGTGTTTTGCATATCACATTTGCTTGTGTGTATACACATACATGTATTTTGCATGCTGTAGGCATTCAGCATCTGATGGCACAGTGCTCTAGAAGGCTGCACAAATACCCTTTGGAGGGATTCACCTTTCCTTGCTACACCACTAGTTCTTACCATGTATATACCCTGCTGCAGTCCCAGACATGTCAGTCAGTCCCTCTCCAGAACAAGTGAGCCATTCCAAATGTATGTGGGTACCAAATAGTTTAAAGTCAGCTTGCAAAACTGGCCATCTGGCTGGACAGGACCTTTTAGGAAGAAAAGGTCTCCTCTGCATAAGCCAATGCTAAGAAGCAAAGTCACAAGTACCTGGAGGTGGTGAATTACTGGGAATGAACAATAATTGTGAGCCGCAAGTGAAAAAAGTCATTTCTGTGAGAAAAAACAAGTGAGATATAGGCTAACCAAAGCTGATTTTAACCAGTAAGATTAGATACGGTAACAGGTAGTGAAAGACTGTTAACTAGAGTGGAAATTAGTGCAGAGAATGAAGTGGTGTTTTAGAGCAGATCTATATCATAACAAGGCTCAGTGAAACCAAGTCAAGGAAAATCAGTTATCAGTTCAGTTCTCAGAAAGATTAGAGCTAGATGGCAGTGTTTTGATTTTACCCAGAGAGACAGAAATGGAATGGGTAGATATCTCATGGATTGTGGAAATGAGGTGCTCACTGCAGTATGCCAGAGAAACTTTCAATCACTTGCTCCTGATGTGCTGTTCAGGAGATTGAGACTCCATGTATCTATCAAATGTTGCTCATATCAGCTGAAGAGTGAACTGGTTTCCAAATGTGTGCAGGGGATTTGCACCTCCCTTTTCTGTCTCAGGAGAATATGGAGCCATGAGTCTCCATATCATTTTTCAACTGTGGTTGAAGTAGACCTTAGCTGATGAATGAAGTCAACACAGTTGCTGGCAAATACAAATATGTTTAGGTCCTGAATTGGATCCAGGCCTCTAGTAATCAGGATATGTGAAACTCAGCTCCCCATTCCCACCTGCCAATCTAGTTTGCTCCCTCGTAG